>NC_065449.1:67997318-69347318 GCF_917563875.1 Diabrotica virgifera virgifera | reverse complement strand
GACTAAGTCTGCGAGACTCTTGCGTCTTGCAGTTAGAACTGAGGGTCGTTTTAGAGAGTATATAAGTTCGGCTATATTCTTAGCTACTCTATGAGAAACAAAAAAAAATTGTAACAACAATTTTGAAAATTGGACTTTACGAACAATACCATAAACATACATAGCGAGTCAAAATATCTATTAAAAGAACACTCGACTAGTGATGTGAGTTGTAAAATTACATAACTTACGTTACATAAATTACACGTAACTTACGGTAATATTACATGATACCCGTAACTTAATGTAATTTATGTAATTTTTGGAATTTACGTAATTTATGAAATTTAACGTAACTTATGATAAATTTACATAAATTACCGTAATTTATGTAATTACTGGTAAAATTACATATATTATGGCAACTTATGCGCGCGCAATTGTCGTAAGTGCGGTGCGCCGGTGCCGGCGCGCGCGAACCAGTGGGTGCTATTACGCTCGTCGCTCGTTAGTCGTTCCTTAGTCTGAGTCAGGCAGGTTATGTTTACATTTCTGTTATTGTATGTGTAATGTGTATGTATAAGTTAGTTTTCGACTGTTCTTTCTCTATTCATTCACGCAGCGTTGGTTACTTTACATTTATTTATAAGGAAGCACAGAAACTATAAGGTAAGAAATATATTATTTCTACAAACAGCAAAACACGTGCCGGTGATGTCCATAGCAACCTTAGATTGGGAAACACAGGGGCGGGCCTATCGCATATCGACTGTACGTTAAATCTAACGCGCGTCATTTTATATGTGGCTACAGTACTTAATTCTGAATTCGGTTTACCAAGTTTTATTCGATTTTTTAGATTAGTTTACTGTACAATAACTATAAGAATGATAGGAGCAACGGGGTACTTGTGCATGTAGCATGTGTAATTGAATTACACTGACATAACTTACTAAATAAAAAATTTTGATAACGTTGAGGGCAAAATAATGTAGTTGTCCGATCCAGTATTCTGCTTATTCGAATTTCATTAAATTGTTACACAGATTCAATTTTAATCTTTCTTCTATTTAAGGATGCCTAACAATTTTTTATGCCCTCGTGCCCATCAAATACTTTGAAAAATAATGTTTTTTCCCTTCTTAATGTTTAAGTCTACCTGAATATTTTTTTTAGGTCATAAAACATGGTGAAACGTAAGACAGATATCTGGCTTTATTTTGAAGTGTTACCTGCGGGTTCTTCTAATCAAAAGACCATAAATGTGAGGTGTAAATTTTGCAAGAGTGTACATGCAAAAAATGCTACAAGAATGAAATCTCATCTTCAACAATGCACTTATGTGCCGCATATGATAAAACTTAAATTCAATATTTTAACTCCAAAGTCAAAGGGGAATCACTCTAAATTTCCATTTGAAACATCCATGAAAAAGATCACATCGGCAAAATTGGATAACGATAACACTGATGCTGCTTGTACATCATCAACGGTTTCCACAGCATCAACATCTGCTTCTGATAACATTCATGTGGAAACACCTGTTTGCACAAAAATCAACAGAATACAATCATTTTGTGATCGAATGACACACGAACAAAATAACGAATTGAATATTTTGCTTGCTAGAGCTATTTACACCAGTTCAGCACCACATTCAATTACCGAGAATGAAGATTGGAAATTGTTTTTTAAAAAAATTAGACCTTCATACACCTTACCATCGAGATATATGTTATCAAATCGTCTCCTGACCGAAGAGTACGAGCGAGTTGAAGTTCAAGTTAATGATAAAATTAAGCAAGCTGACAATTTATCATTGCAATGCGATGGTTGGTCCAACTTGCGAAATGAAAGTGTAATTAATTTCATTGTTACAACACCCGAACCGTTATTTGTCAAATCAGTACTAACAAAAGCAGAGAAGCATACCGCAGAATATATAACAAAATTAATGGTTGAAGTTCTGGAGGAGTATGGACCTAAAAAATTTTTCGCTATTGTGACTGATAACGCAAAGAATATGAGGAAGGCTGTGAGACAATGTGAAGAGATGTATCCCCATCTTGTATCATACGGCTGTTTAGCGCACACATTACATTTATTGTGCAGCGATATTTTGAAATTATCTTCAATAGAGACACATTTGTCACATATTATACATATCGTTAAAACTATTAACCAGTGTCAAGTACTGAGAGCTCAATTCACAGAAATAAGAAATGAGATGAAGTGTGGAGTGTCTCTTAGCCTACCTGTAAAAACAAGATGGGGTTCACATGTAAAATGTCTTCAAGATCTGACTAAATGCAAGTCCGTCCTACAACGTCTAGCAATATCTCCAGATAAAACAATTCAAGATAGAATACGCAGCGCAAAAGCAAATTTACTTGATGAAGGATTCTGGATAAATTCTAGCGCTCTTGTTGAATTGCTTAAGCCAATTACTGAAGCAATAACACGTCTTGAAGGAGATTCTTCGTCAATTCATTTGGTTTGTGAAACTTTCGCGAAAATCGGTAGTAACATATCTACTCATTTAGAATGCGTGAAACTAACGGATTGCGAAAAAACAGAAGCGATGGATAAATTTATATCAAGGAAGGAATACGCCCTTCAACCGATCCATTTTGCCGCAGACTTACTAAACCCTCGGTCTGTTGGTGCAAATTTATCATCAGCCGAAAGGATTGAAGCGATGAAATACATTACTACTATGTCAACCACGACCACGATAGAGATTGGTGATGAAGGAGTGTCAAAGATTACTGAGGATTTAGGAAACTATTTAGCTAAAACAGACTTTTTTGGCGAAACATTTTTATGGAACATACTCGATAATGTCTCTTTGGTTACATGGTGGAAAGGATTTTGTGGACATTCATGCCTCTCCAAAGTTGCAGTCAGGATATTGACAATGCCGTGCACTTCTGCGGCAACAGAGAGAAGCTTTAGCTCCCAGAGCAGCATTCATACGAAGAGAAGAAATCGCCTAACAACTCAAAGGGCAGCAAATTTAAATTATATACAATATAATTCAAAATTGCTGAAACGTTCACGACAACATCACATACAAAGTCAATATCCTATAGAAGAGACTGTACAGAACAACGTTTCGATAGAAGGTAGAAACTTACAGAAGGAGATAGAAGTAATTGAAAACCATATTTCCGAAGAGGAAGAATTAGACGAGGTAATTTTAAATTTAGGCATTTTTTAGATATGTGATATGTGCATGTGATATATGCAGTTTGCTTCTTTTCCGATTTTCCAATGCATTCCACCGTTTTCGAATAAAAAATTATAAATCTTATGTTTTCAGACAATATCATCATGGCATTCAAATACAACAGGAAATGGAAATTCCGACGATGATTTTAATTTTGCTGACTTTGCAATGACCGATGATGAAATTGATCAAAGAATGGAAACTAGGGAACAGAGACCAGCACGCATTTTGAGACAAAGCAAAGTGAACATTTTAGAAAACGTCTTAATGAAATCGGTAAATTAGTGTAAACACATACATATTTATTGTTTATATTCCAAAATTATCAATTTCAGGGTAAAGGCACAGAACAACCCCAAAAAAAAACGGAAGTCGAGAAGGATACTTCAGATGCCGAAAACAAGGTAGTTAGATCTGTATATATTATATTATAAACCCATTATTTTTACTCTCTATGTTTACACTTTCCTATTTAATTTCAGGATGCAGTTCTGGATTTGCCGGAGATAAAAAAAATTACACAAGGCTCATTGGAAGAGCAAACAATTGAAACTTCGACGTTTTATAACAAGAAGGTCTCCAGTTGTCTGCGAAAAAGGAAGTTGTGATTTATAAAAGCCGCTTAAAACAAAACTAAAGAACCTATGTTTTCATTTCTTTATTATTTGTATGTATTTCTTATCCACTTTTCTTTATTTCATAAGTATGTAGTTACTTTGTGTTTATTATATTCAATATGAATGCAAACAATTGATTTTTTAATACAATGAACATAAATTACATAAGTTACATAAATTACATCTGGTTTGTAATTTTTGGGTAATTTTACACGTGTAACTTACAATTTCTGAAATTACACGTAATTTCACATCGCTACACTCGACACATTTGACATGTACTCAGAGGTCATTATTTTAATGTAAAAATAAAATTTTTAGTATTTACATACTTTCTCAGCAGCCTACTTCTTTGCTCTGAAATTAATTGTCCTGGTTTTGAGAATAGTCGTCTTCTAATCATATTCATATAACACAATATTCCTGCGTTGCGACGCCTACTAGGACTGGATCCCGCGTATGAAAAAAAAGTTGATTAATAGCAAGCTGAAAATTTGTTAATAGCTTAAGGGTGTCTAGTCGGACAAACTTTCATATATAGGAACACTGGAACAGGGGAAGTTTTAATTGTGAAACAGGTTAAAAATTTGGAACGGTCAGACCACGAAAACGTCACATGCATTTTGTACGACAGAACTTCAAATTGATTTTTTACCCTTTCATTAAACTCTCATGCAAAAATCAGGCTGCTATTTATCACGTAGAATGTGTGAGTTATAATGAGTGGAACACGTAGAATATGTCAAATGCCAGGAATTATGACAGCTGATAAATAGCAGTCTTATTTTTGCATAAGAGTTTAATGAAAGGGTATCAAATCAATTGGAAGTTCTGTCGAACACAATACATATGACGTTTTCGTGGTCTGACCGTTCCGAATTTTTAACCTATTTCACAATTAAAATTTTCCCTGTCCCAGTGTTCCCATATATCAAAGTTTATCCGACTAGACACCCTTAAGCTATTAACAAATTTTCAGCTTGCTATTAATCAACTTTTTTTTCATACGCGGGATCCAGACCTATACAGTAATATCGAATATCGTATCCAAACTTTTTAAAAATATGTCACCTTAGCACTTATATAAATTTACATAAATATTTTTTCATTATTAGTTTTCTAGGAATCTAACCAGAAATCTTATCAGTACATATACATTATTATAGTAACACTATTAGCACAGTCAGCAGAAACAATACAAAATAGTCTTACTATAATAATGTATACTAATGTGTCCTGCGTTATGGGGTCACTCGGCTAAACAAAGTTTGCCGAAACAGCGCGGCTATTATTTGTAAGTATCATAACCAGACAAAAGTATAGAGATAATGCCGGATATCGTTTAAACATAATACCGAAATATTATTTTAACGATATACACTTCTCCAAGAAATTAACGCACCACCTTCACAAACCGCTCATTTTTAATGTCTCAAATTTCCTAAACCTGTTGTCGAATTTAAGTGATTTTTTTAATATTTTGCCTTATTCTTTATAAATATGGCAGTATTAATAGATATTGTTGCTAGACAGGTCAATTATTGTCAGTGTATACCGGGTGTACCAATCAAACTGTGTTTTTTCTCACTCTGTGGAATATTGTAGCATTACCATTATGCTAACTTATTATTCTAGCATGCAATAGCATACTGAAATTAAAGCCCCACTATAACCTCATATTTTCTTAACATTATGTTTTTTTATTCATTCACTTATATTGGATAATAAAAAAGTTGGATACTCTTTTAACTAGCCATGTTTTTCATCAATACAGAATGTTTTTAAATAAGTATGGCAAATTTTAATGGGCAATTCTGCACGAAAAAGTAATGACAGTTTGCTTCATAAACGTTTAGGTACTTTTTTTGTTGGCTTTAGGATAAGACCATGCAGCCAGAAACAAAGTAAGTAGTACATAATATAAACATAATACAAACAAAAAATTATACATAATATAAACAAAACATAAATAAACATAATATATCTTATCTAAATTATCTAAATAGTAATCTAAGTTAAGGTTATCTAAGTCTGACCGATCTTTTTGTTAAGAATAGATATATTAATCTTAATAAACATTTTGGGATAAGGACAAGGGTTACACTTTTCTCATCCAAGGGTTTTTCTTATCATTTTTTTATTAATTATTGATTACCTACATACCCTTGTTTACTTTATAAATGTATTTTTGTTTACCAAATAGGGGGTTGAAAGTTTTCTTACAAACTGACGATTTATTTATTGCTCTAAAACCGGTTGAGATATGCAAATGAAATTTGGTGGGTTTTAAGAGGTAGTTTTAACCTTAGTTAGTTAGAATATAGGCAGGGATCACTTAGATCGTGGGTTTAAACCCCACCCGGTGTCAGTTGTTTCGATATATATTAATTTGGCTAGTATTTACTATGGCTATGATATTCAAGCTTAAAATGTACCTATTTGTTACGTTGTTCTAAGATATGCAATAGGCTAATGGGCAACTGCGAGACTTGCAAGACTCTTGCTGCAAGACCAAGACCAAGACCAAGACCGGAAACGCAATTTCAAGACCAAGACCAAGTCCAGGTGTACTGACACAAGACCAAGACCAAGACTGTCTAAGTCTCGTCTTGGACTTGCATTTGGGCAACACTAATTGACAACTAGAACAAATGTTATAAATGTCACTGACGAAATGTAATCACCGACGTGCGTTTTTTTCTGTCACATAAGTACAATTTAATGCGTTAGAAAGAAATCGAAAAACTGTGACGCACTGAAAGATCCTCATGAGAAAAAGCATATCAATATTATTTTATCAACAACTCAAAATATTCCCGATGCCATGTCAAATATTTAAAATTGTCACTGATTGTCACTGTCTGACTGACAGTATGCTGACAATATTCTATTCGACTGAGTGCGTTGTAAGACCAAGATATATTTGGAAAATATTACTACGGACATTGTGTTAATTTTTTTCGAATCCTGAAAAAACCAATAAATATTTTTAAAAAGTTTAAACTCAGAATGAAAGACTAAATTTTTACCGAGGGCCGAAAGTCCCTTAGAATAAATAAAAAGTTTCGTTTGAATGAGATATTTGAAATTAAAGTCACACTAAATTTTCTCTTAGTTGTTCACCCCTGTAACTTATTAAAATAAACATTATAGAAGTTCTCAGGGACTTTCGGCCCTCGCTAATAACGTAATCTTTCATTCTGCGTTTAAATTTTTCAAAAATACTTATTAGAATTGCAGCCTATAATACGTACCCATCCCATTTTAACTTATTTTCCAACAAAATGTTTTTGTTTTTATTTTGCTTTTGCACGTTTTTAAGGTAGCCTGTATTTATAGACCAGTAAGGATCTGTTTTTAGGTGGATGTGAGAGGTGGCATTCAGATTTTTGCGGATAAAGTTAGGTGATAACTTCGTTAATAATAATTTAATTACGCTCCTTCTCAAATATGCCCGGAACATTAATAAAAAAAAATAAAATATTTAAAAATTTCAAAAAGTTTCGTTTTTTTTTCTACTTTTTTTGCTTATAACTTAAAAACTATTCATTTTAGAACAAAGTCGTATAGAAATAAAACAAAGGTAATTAAATTTTCTATCAGATGCGATTGGTTAAAAATGTCTTAATTTATCACCCTTGCTTCAAAATAGCAATAAATATAAAATAAGGGGGCAAAACAAGCCTGTCTTTATTCAATGATTTTCCATCACTTAGGTTACACTTGGAACCTTCCTAGTTCGCTTAGAAAATTTTTGTAATGTGCCAAAACCGTACACCAAATTTCATTAAAATTGACTTACTAGATTTTGCATAATAATTTTGCAATCTAAACTTTTTTTAAAAAATTAAATTTATTTTAAAATCTTGCAAACAAAAACTAGAACATACAAAGATTTGTCAATTTTTTTACATATAAATAAGTACTGCACCTATCTAATGCACTTTTCGGAATTGAAATCGGATTATTTAGGCAGCCTCAGCAATGTTTTAAAATTATAAACAATTTTTTGGCTTATAAAAAAATTAGTGTTGTGGCCAGGAGGGGGTGCTATGGGCTCCTTTATTTAGATGGACTTACCCAAGTTTTTTATGTATTTTGACCCGTAGAACACGAATTTTTTGGGTAACAGTTGATCCGGATGTCGATAAGATTGTTATAAACAAAGAACTTGAGGAATTACATAACATCGATTTTTCGCAAAATAAAACATTCTTTTGTATTTCTTGGGTAATTCTAAGCAAAAAATGTTCTTACAAGTTTTTTCGTAGGATGGATAGTTTTCGAGATAAACGCGGTGGAACTTTCAAAAAATCGAGAAATTGCAATTTTTGAACGCGAATAACGTTTGACTAAAAAATAAAATAGCAATTCTGCTGACAGCATTTGAAAGTGTAAGTCAAATTATACCGGTTTTAATTATTTGCATTGCTAAAAATAAACTATTTTATTATTAAGCAAAGCTATTTATTTATAAGCCAGAAAATTGTTTATAAATTTAAAACATTGCTGAGGCCCCTTAAATAATCCGATTTTAATTCTGTAAAGTGTATTAGATAGGTAAAGCACCTCTTTATATGTAAAAAAAATTAGCCAACTTCTAAATGGTCTACTTTTTGTTCAAATAGATTTTTAAAAATTTGAACTTTTTTAAAAACATTTAGATTGCAAATTTATTATGCAACATGTATTAGGTTGATTTTAATGAAATTTGGTACACGATTTAAGTATGTTACAAAGAATTTCCGAAGCTAATTACTAAGGTTCTAAGTGCCACCAAAGTGGTTAAAAAATATTGAATAACAACAGACTTATTTTGCCCTCTTTTTTGTATTTATTGCTACATTGCAGAAAAGATAATACCTTAAGACATTTTCTACCAGTCGTGTATCATACAAAATTCAATTATCTTTATTTTATTTCTCTACGACTTTGTTCCAAAACGAATTGTTTTAAAGTTACAAGCAAATAAAAACAGAAGGAAATCGATGTTTTTGGAAATTTTTAAATATTTTAATTTTTTTATTAATGTTCCGGGCATATTTGAGAAGAAGCATAAGCCAATTATTATTACTGAAGGTGTCACCTAACTTGATCTGCAAAAATCCGAATGCCACCTCTCACATCCAAAAATAGACGTTTTTTCGCAGATCCTTACTGGTCTATTATTGTAGTTTAAAAAATATGACAGTAAATAGCCTTAAAAGCCGTAAAAGCCTTATTTTTATCAGTGATTGTTTTAAAGTAGGTAGATACATTATGCTCATTTACTCTGAACAATAGATATGTGGTTTAGACTATTATTGCACAATATCATCCAATTATGATAGTAATGCTCGATAAACAGTATTTTAAATTATAAATAATCACCAAACGTAATAAATATTTTTTTATATACACACAAACCATATAAAATTCAAAAATTTGTTATTTGGTGATAAAAAATTATTGCCCCAATAAAACAAACCCTGAAGTAAAGAATAAACGTAATATTCCTAAATTTGTAAGTTTAGTATTTCGGAGGAATTGTCAGCTATTGCAAAATAATAAACTAATATTTTTAAAATATTGCAAAAACCGTCCAAGCCGCTTTAAGTTGTTATTTTTCAATAAAATGTTTTAACATATTGACGTATTAAAACAATCCCTGGCGTCACGGATGAACTTAATTTTTCTAAAACTACAGTTTGGAAAATAATTAAGCCTTATGAGGAAACAGGAAGTATCATCATTCTCTTAGCCATTATTCTTATGCGGGGTAGGCTTCCCTAATGGCATTTCTCCATAAGTTTCTATCTTAGGTCATATTAATATCAATCCCCTTTACCGACATATCCTGTCTAATCGTCTCCCCCCACGTCTTCTTTGGTCTTCCTCTCCTACTCCTTCCAGGAATCTGCACTTCAGCAAATCTTCGTATTAGTTGATTAACGTCTCGACGTTGAACATGACCAGACCATATTAACCTATGCTCTCTCATTTTGGCATCAATTGGCGCCATCCCAAGGCTTCCCCTAATATACTCATTCCTAATTTTATCCTCTTTCGATACTCCACTCATCCATCTAAGCATTCTCATTTCCGCCACATACATTCGAGAGTGTATTTTATGAACGATGTTGTTCACTGCTGTGCATTACGAATACTGGTTTATGCAGCTGCTGCGAAATGAGCAGTTAATAAGACCGAGACTTTCCTAACCCACTCATCACTGCTGTGTGAAATACATTTTGATGGCCTTCAATTTTCTGTAGGGCCTTCAGGTGTATGCTACTGTACAATAGCAATAAATAGGTTTAAATTATAGCGATTACTCATTATCTCTCTCTCTCTCTCTCTTGTCGTTTCCTCATTACTGAGGATCGTGATTACTTCCAATATTTCTAACAGTGTTTCTCCATTGGTCTCTATCTTCAGCTGCTCTAAGAGCTTCGCAGAATGAGTTTCCAGCTGAATGCTTTATTTGGTCAGACTATCTAGTTGGTGATCGTCCCCTTGATCTTCTCTCCGGGACGTTTCCAGAAACAATTAATCTCTCCAAACTGTCGTCATCTCTGCGAACCACGTGACCAAAGAATTGCAGAATTCGTTGCAGACATATTGTGGACAGCCTTTTTTTAATATTGAGTTATTTTAGAATGGAAACGTTTTTCCTATGAGCTGTCCAAAGTATGCGCAGCATTCTTCTCCAGCATCACATCTCAAATGTTGTTCTGAAGCTATTTTCTTGTGGCATTTTTATAATCAAGTATATTTAAATGGGAAATAAGCCACAATTTTACCTAAAAATGATTTTATTAACGTTTCGACGCCCAAGTCGGGTGTCGTTGTCAAAATACAAAATAATACTAAATAAATAAAAATGTTGTTGCTTAGTAAAAAATTCTTCTAATAATTTATTTAATCTGACTCATTTATATCGGCAATTCAGACACGTATTATACATTTTAAAGTAGACGACTTTAAAATGGTATTGCCAATATTGATGAGTTGCGTTCCTGGGACGACTTTACTAAAAGATAGTTCATTCGATTACATGAAATCAATCCCAACTCAAGAATATCCGCCACAAAAAATCATAGCATGTAATCTGTCTTTAAAAAGACAACCAAATGCAACGGTAGCACTGAAATTCTCGCGTTAGAGATTCCATAGTAAATCACGAGGGAAAACCAGGAAAAACCTCGTGATACTATCCCGACATCGTAAGTATTTGGGTTTGCATTTAGTTTACTCTCAAAACTAATACCAAATTCTGACTTGATATTTTAAATTTTAAATAATACTAAAATACTAAATATGTATTAACTCGATATGTTACTCATTTACTAATTGTGGTATTTTCTTTCTATGGACTTCCTCCTTTAATATGGGTAACCACATCCTACTGCATTCTACCGAGGAATTTGCGACACAATTGGTTTCATTTAGCATAATTAGAGCCGCTTCTTTGATTTTTCTCTTTTTACTATCTGCTTCTTTTAGGACTATACTTGAATCTCTCCACTGAACTCTATGTTCATTATCCCATGCGTGTTGACATATTTGAGATCTATCAAATTCTCTATTTTTTATATAAGACTGATGTTCATTTACTCTAACGTCTATTGGTCTTGACGTTTCACCTATATAAAATTGTTCGCATTCACAAGGTATTTTATAAATACAATTCTTTGTTCTTTCTTGTTCACTGTTAGGTTTAGTTTTAGATAGAATAGATCTCAAAGTGTTTGTTGTTTTGAATGTTGTTGATATGTTGAATTTATTTCCTATTGTTTTAAGTTTCTCGGATAGTCCTTTTAATATGTATAATACGTGTCTGAATTGCCGATATAAATGAGTCAGATTAAATAAATTATTAGAAGAATTTTTTACTAAGCAACAACATTTTTATTTATTTAGTATTATTTTGTATTTTGACAACGACACCCGACTTGGGCGTCGAAACGTTAATAAAATCATTTTTAGGTAAAATTGTGGCTTATTTCCCATTTAAATATACTTGATCACATCTCAAAGGCATCAATTTTTTGGCGCTTGCAAGCGCGAAGAATCCAAGTCTCTGCTCCGTATAGAAATATTGAGAATACAAGGGCATCAAGGACATTCACCAATCTCATCTTGATATTTTGAGAGATAGATCTGTCTTTACAAACTTTAGTTAGGCGACTCATCGCATTTTTTGCCATACCAATACGTCTCCGAACTTCTGCTTCGCAGTTACCATCGTTAGTTATACTAGACCCGAGATAGATAAAGGTGTTTACTATCTGGTATTCCTGTAATATATATATATATTGAAGTGTTTAATCTTTTTTCGCTATTGAGGAGATTGATGGACTCACAATAAACATAAAGATAAGATCTATAAAACTAAATATACACTCACCGGCACGAAAACGGGCACCCCAAAAAATGGGTCATTTTTGATGTCTCGTATCTCCTAAACCTGTTGTCTGATTTAAATAATTGTTTTAATATGTTATAGTCTTATTCTTTAGCAATATCGCTATAATAATATTGTTGCTAGACAGGTAAATTTTCATTGTTTCCGAGTTTCTAAATAAGTGCGACAAACTTTAAGGGGTAATTCTGCGTGAAAAAATAATGACCCTTTGCTTCATAAACCTATGTCCGCAAATGCTTCGTTTCCGAGATACAGGATGTTGAATTTTCTCCTACAAACTGACCATTTATTTATTGCTCTAAAACCGGTTGAGATATGCAAATGAAATTTGGTAGGTTTTAAGTGGTACATATTGCGCATTTTGTCACATACAATTAACAATTTTATATTCACTATTGGCGTGCATACGGGTCATCTCACCCTATCATATTACCCGCATGCACGCCAATGGTGAATAAAAATTTTTTAATTGTATGTCAAAAAACGCGCAATAATTACCTCTTAAAACCTACCAAATTTCATTTGCATATCTCGACCGGTTTTAAAGCAATAAATAAATCGCCAGTTGGTAAGAAAAAATTCAACATGCCGTATCTCGGAAACGAAGCATTTGCGGACATAGGTTTATCAAGCAAACGGTCATTATTTTTTCATGCAGAATTACCCCTTAAAGTTTGTCGCACGTGTTTAGAAACACTCTGTATTGATAGAGAACATGGCTAGTTGTTAAAGTCCCTAACTTTTTTATTGTCCAACATAAGGGAATAAATAAATAAACAGAATGTTAAGAAAACCTGGGGCTATAGTTGTATTTTAATTTCAATATTGTTTAAAGGCTAGAATATTCCACAGGGTGTTGTGAAAATTGAGAAAAAAACCTAGTTTGATTAGTACACCCGGTATACAATGAAAATTTACCTGATAAGCAACAATATTATTACAGCGATATTGCTAAAGAATATGGCTATAACAGATTGAAATAATTATTTAAATCGGACAACAGGTTTAGAAGATACGAGACATCAAAAATGACCCATTTTTTGGGGGCCCGTTTTTCGTGCCGATGAGTGTAGAACGGTAAGAAATAAATAAGTCACAACACAAAAGTTAATATTGTTAAGAAGGTTTAATATTACCTAAGGTTGAGGAATATAAAACTATCAAGTGAATTACATAAATAGATTATTACTATTTTTAATATATCGTAATTTTGGGGAAACAGTGATCCACGTGCAAATTTTTCACGAATTGAATTGTCAACACTACGATATTACCAAAATATTACTAATACTCGGCTTTGTCTGAGGACGCAAAAGCCAGTATTGCAACTTTTCCTTTATTTAACTGAAACTTACTTTTGTTTACATAAAACCAAATAAACAATAAATGCAAATAAACCAATAAACTGTCACTGCCATTGAAAATTATAAACTTCAAAATTCATAAGATATCAAAGACATTCTGTATTGTTTATACTTGTTTGTACTTAAACTTATTGTGATTTCTATGGAAAAGCGGCTTAATTTTGCAATACTAACTTCTGCGAGTAAAAAAGAGACCTAGTATAAAAAGTGATTCGTGAATAATTTCATGCATGGGAAAAGTTAGAATGGAAGTACTATATCGATAATTTTACACCTCTACTAGTTTCATCTATTTTTATTTTACAACGTATTCCGTTTTCCATCTTTTGCGTTAGTTTGCCAGTTATTAGTACGCCAGTCATTGGGAGCAAGAATAGGATATTACCTCCGAATTCTATCCTACTGCATGGATTTTAATGAAATTTTGGGCCTAGCCTCTACTTATCTCCTAATTCAAAGCCTACCCTATGCCGATATGTGCTTTTATCTAGGGGTGGTTCCCACCCCTTCTTATGGGTGGAAAATTTTTTGGTTAAAATTACCACGGAATTCGATAGAGCACCTAATTCTAAGCAAAAACTGTTCTATAATTTTTTTTTGAAAACTCAATACTTTTTGAGATATTCGCGGTTGAAAATTGGCCATTTTCATTGAAACATAATACCTTTTCGAACGGTTTTTTGCGAATACCTTAGAACCTATGCTTCTAACTAAAAAAACTACAGTAGAACCCCGTAAATCCGAACCCCGCGAATCCGAACTTTCGGCAAATCCGAACCAACGGAAAGTGAAAAAAATTTAAAAATTCAAGACAAAAACTTAAAAATATGTTTATTATACAGAGTAAAGCCAGAAAATTGGACAATGTAGGATTACTAGGACTTTGACACTTAAAATTTTTTAAAAATAAATATTATACTTTAATAGGCACAGTATATAGGTTTATAAAGTGTTTATAAAGGTTAAACACAAACTTACTTTGGTTCTCTCGTAGTCAACTTGAGTCCAAAAATATTGTCTACACCCTTGCGAGAACGTTTGGCTACTCAAAATCACAATGAAAGTTTTGAACTACTAGTTAAGGCTAACTTTCGGATAATCCGAACTTTTCGGAATCCGAACAGGCTGTCCCCCCAATTAGTTCGGATTTGCGGGGTTCTACTGTATATGTATTAAACATTTTTGTAGGCTATAAAAAAAACAAAGAGACACTTGCCTTCATAAATCTTCTAGTTATAGTACAAAAAGAGTGAAGGTGAAAAGTAGGTGAAAATAGTTTGTTTTTTGGTACATTCTCAAACTGGTGTATTCAACTTGAAATAACAGAGAATAGGTCGATTTTAGGTGTATAATACTAGTAATACCTTTTGTAGTGCTCGAAAAGAGTTTTAAAATGAGCTATATTAAAGGTCCATTACATTAAACCTAAGCGAGATATGCTGCAAACAAAATTGATAACTAATGCATTTTAAGAAAAAATGAGAATTAATTTTAACGCTCATCCACCAAAATGTAAATGCATCCTTTTCTTTCCACAATACCTTTTATTATAATGTTATTTATATGTTCAAAAAGTTGGACGGGTTTAAAATGAATGGTTTTTGAAAAAAAAAGATCAAATTATAGAGAGCATTTTTAAATTTTCTTAAAAATCTTCTTTTTTTTCTTCATGTAACTTGAAAATGATAATAGATACAGTAATAAAAAATAGAAAAGAAATTTTGATCTGAAAAAGCCCTACATTTTTGTGTGGTATCTTTTCTTCGTATCTCTTTATCTTTTTCGAGTTATATGGAGGAAAAGGAAGATCTTTATAGTTCAGATAAATAAGGAAAAAAAATAGCCTGTTGGTGACACAACCCCCTCCAGGCCGAAACCAAATTTTTTGAGTAATATGGACATCTATAATAATAACCTATATATTTCCTGCAGCCGATTTTGATGATATACATAGTTATAAACAAATGAAGATCAAAAAACGGTAAATTTTCGCTTTTTTCGTCTATTACTAAGAAAATAGGCATTTTAAACAAATTTGAGAGTAAGAAACTCATAAACGGTATAAAAAACTTCAATATGGCGTTTGCTTAATATGTCTATCCTTATTGGTTGCTTAGAAAATTGCAAAATAAATCATAAATTTCGAGTTTTTATAAATATTTATAACTTATGTAAAAATTAACCTAGAAGCTTCTTATTACATGGAATGCTGAGACTTATGGTTCTTAATTCATACCCTGAATTTCGAAGAAATTGGTCAAATAGTTTAAAAGTTATTTAATTTGTTTTTCCCAAATTTATTTTTTTTGCAACACTGTAAGTCAGAAAATGATGAAGCTACAGTAATACTTTGGATAGTTTATGGAAGAAGGAAATTTACAGTATTAATTTAATTAAAAAAAATTACAAAAAATAATTATAAATATTGCAAAATTATTAAATAAAAATATTATATATATCATATATTATAAATATTATATATTATATAAATATTAATAAATATTATATATTATAAATATTATATATTATAAATAAAAATATTGCAAAATTATAAAAACCATGTGAATTAAATAAATGGGGGGGCTAACTTTGTCCCTAATTGTCCTAGGACAGTTGTTTTTCTTTCTAAATGTGTATAAAAATTCAATCTTTCTAAATATGAAAAAATAATTTTTCTACAGGTAACGGTTAAAAAGTTATTCTAATTGTTTATAAGTAAGCAAAAAATCGACATGTTTTTTCAAAATAATTTTACACTGCTTAAAATTATTTTTTGTCATTTATTTTTAATAATGGTAATAGTATAAATATTCTTCTTTCATAAACTGTCCGAAGTATGATTGTAGCCTCATAATTTTCTGACTTGTAGTGTTGCAAAAAAAATGAATTTGGGAAAAACAAATTAAATAACTTTTAAACTATTTCACCAATTGCTTTGAAATTTAAAATATAATTTAAGTACAAGAAGTATCAGCATTCCGTGTAATAAGAAGGTTTTAAGTTAATTTCTACATAAGTTATGAATATTTTTAAAAACTCAAAATTTATGATTTATTTTGCAATTTTCTAAGCAACCAATAAGGATTGACATATTCAGCGAACGCCATATTGAAGTTTTTTGTACGATTTATGAATTTCTTACCCTCAAATTTGTTTAAAGTGCTTAACTTTTTGGTAATAGACGAGAAAAGCGAAAATTTAGCGTTTTTTGATCTTCATTTGTTTATAACTATGTATATCATCAAAATCGGCTGCAGGAAACATATAGGTTAATAATATAGATGTCCATACTACTCAAAAAATTTGGTTTCGGCCTGGAGGGGGATGTGTCACGAGAAAAATCTTATTTCTCTGGACTATTAAGAAAATTTAAAAATATTCTCTGTAATTTGATCTTATTTTTTTCAAAAACCATTCATTTTAATCCAATCCAACTTTTTGAACATAGAAATAACACTATAATAAAAAGTTTTGCAGAAGGAAACCATGTCTTTAAATTCTGATGGATGAAGGGTTCAATATACTTCTCATTTCTTCTTAAAATACATTAGTCATCAATTTTTTGCAGAATATCTCGCTTAGTCTAAATGTAATCGACATTTACCATTGCTCATTTTAAAGGTCTTTTCAGGCACTACAAAACTTATTAGTATCATTATACACCTAAAACCGACAGTTTCTCTGTTATTTCAAGTTGAAAACACCGATTTGAGCATGCATCAAAAAACAAACTCTTCTTACCTACCGTATCCCTCTTTGTATTTTAACTAGAAGATTTATGAAGGAACGAATCTCTTTGTTTTTTTATAACCTACAGAAATATTTTATGTACTGTTTTTGTTAGATGCATAGTGTTTAAGGTATTCGCAAAAATCCTTCCGAAAAGGTGTCATTTTTCAATGAAGATGGCCGATTTTCAACCACGAATAACTCAAAAAGTATTGAGTTTTCAAAAAATAATTATCGACCAGTTTTTGCTTAAAATTAGGTTGTCTAGCCTCTTTCGTGGCCATTTTAACCAAAACATTTTTCAACCCCGAGAAGGGGTGAGAACCACCCCTAAGATAAAATCGCACATCGGCCTAGGGTAGACTTTGTTTCTTGAGCTATTCCCTACTTACTGTGAAAATATCAAGTAAATCGATGTAGTAGGATGGAATTCGGAGCCAAATACCCTCATTGACTGCCCTATAGCGCGCTCGTCACTGTATAGGTTTTCTCCTTAGGTATTAAATTTTGTTTTTTCTTATTTAAAGTTTAATCGGTATTTTAAAAATAATATCAAGTATCATAGCCACCTTTACTTTACAAGCCATGAAGACAAAAAGGCAACGTCGCAATTGATGAGATCCGTAGTCTGACTTTCGGACTACCGCTTTCGAAACTACGATTTTAAAGTACCAATTCTGGTAAAATTTATAGTATTTTTTGAGTCGAACAAGAAAATATTATTAATTGGAAGTTTGTACAAAATAATATTAAAAGTAATTCCTTGTAAGTAACGTTTATTATACAAAAAAAAACCAATAACAAGAATATAAACGGGATTCATTTTTTTCGAATCCTAAGAAAACTAATAAGTATTTTTCAAAAATTTAAACGCATAGTGAAAGATTACGTTATAACCAAGGACTCAAAGTCCCTGAAAACTTCTATGTTTATTTTAATAAGTTACAGGGGTGAAAAACTAAGAAAATTTAGTGTGATTTTTAGTTTCAAATATGTCATTAAAAAAAACTTTTTATTCATTGTAAGGGATTTTTGGCCCTCGGTAATAAAGTAATCTTTTATTCTGCGTTTAAATTTTTCAAAAATACTTATTAGTTTTCTCAGAATTCGAAAAAAATGATTACCTTTAAAATACAGGCGTCAAAATCTTTCATTTTGTTCCTTTCCCCTTAAAGTTTGTCGCACTTATTTAGAAACACCCTGAATTGATAAAGAACAAATCTAGTTGTTAAACATAAGCGAATTAATCAAAAAAACAGAATATTAAGAAAACCGGAGTCTATAGTTGGGTTTTAATTTCAGTATTTTTTAAATGCCCGGTACACCATAAAAATTTAACTATTTAGCAACAATATTATTACAGCGGTATTGTTAAAGAATTAGGCTATAATATATATAAAAATCACTTAAATCTGCCAACAGGTTTAGGAAATATGAGACATTAAAAATGACAACATTTTTAAGTGGACGGATTTCTATATGCATCAAGTTTATATAAAAATATATTATATTGAACTAAAATCATCTTAATAACATACCTTTTAATGTTCTTTATAATTTGGAGCACGAAATATTGTAAAATATTTCAGTTTCTCTGTAAATAAAGTGAAAATTATTTAAAAACACATGAGAACTGTCAGAATTAATCGGTCTACCAATAGATGTTGCCAAGTTTCAACTTCATGGCTTGTTAAGTAAAGGTGGCTATGCAAGTATAATAAATGCATAAAAAAACACCGAAATACGTAGCGTAAGCTTTCCTAACTACTTAGACCGCGTTATACGCTGAAAATTTAATTAGCTACCAGGGAGCGAGACATTAAATTTTAACTTAATGACGGCCATTAGAATCACAGGTAGTCGTCCAGCAGTAAATAATCCGCTGCGAGTCAGGGCCTAAACTTTCCGTATGGTCACCAGCGAAAATCTACTGCTCCGCCTCTCTGATAAATTGAACACATTAACACTGAAAATTAATTAATAATTCAGTAATTTGTGAACTGTTTAATGGGAAGCTTTCAGGTATTTGTCATTATAATGGCGGCTTTGCTAAATCTACGAAAACTCTGTTTAATTTATTACGATTTTCTATGATTAATTCTGAACATTGACCTTGCTGTACATGTGCAGATAAACAAAAACAGCTACATAAACTACGAGTAATACCTTCCATTAACGCTTATTTTCTTCTTCTTCTTCTTAACTCAGGCGAGACTCGTTAGTCTCTGGCACTTGGTCATAAGACCTTTGTACCAAACCCTGTTCTTCTCCTTAAACTTTAATAAGTCCTGTGGCCTCAACGAAGGCCAACAGTTTTCTTATTGGTAGTTTTAAGATCTCTTCTGGTTCAAACCTCATTTGACCAGTGAAGTTCTGCCTTACATCATCTAGCACACTGCAATAGCATAGTATGTGTATGGCAGTTTCTTCTTCCATTTCGCACTTTCTGCACCATGGTTCATTCACCTTACCTAGTTTGTATAGGTGATTTCTTAAACGACAATGTCCAGTCACCATTTCAGTGACCGTTTTGATCTCTCGTTTATTGAGGTTCATCAAACTGTTCGAGAGTTTTTTATCAATATTCTTGATTATTTTTTTAGTCTGGATTTGCCCTTGAGTGGTTCTTCATTTATTTTGATGATTCTTTATCAGCCATTTCTGAACCTCGTTTTTCATAGCATCTTTAGTGATGCCACAGAAAGGTTCTGGGCCTTCAAAAGTTTTTCTCGAGCCTTGTTTCGCTAACATATCTGCTCGTTCGTTCCCATGCACCCCTTCATGACCCGGCACCCATATTAAAGACACTTTGTTGTCTTTTGCCAGGTTATTGAGGAGAGCTTTGCAGTTTCTTACCAGTTTTGATTTGGTGAGAGGGTTCTTTACAGCCAGAATAGCCGATTGGCTATCTGTGTAAATGTTGATTCTCTTAGCTTTAGGGTCCTCATCAATTATTTCATCAATGCAGGCCACCAAAGCAAAAACTTCAGCCTGGAACACCGTTGTATGTTGACCTAGGCTGTAAGATTTATTATAGTTACATGTTTGCCCAAAGACTCCTGATCCAGTACCATGGGCAGTTTTAGATCCATCAGTGAACCATATTAAGTCTCCATTAATGTTTGGGACTTTTTGTTCTCTAGATGGTATAATTGTGTTAATCTTCTCAGTGAAGATTAGTTCTGGTGTCATCATATCTAAGTTCATCATAAAGATGTATTCCTCAAGTATAGTCCCAGTAATGTTTGTGTGGCTATTCAATACATAATTTGGCCTCCAAGTATTGTTTGCTTTGAGCCTCAGGATGGTCATAAAGGCTACCGCCGAAATATACAATTCCAGCGGAGGGAGACCTGTGATAGCCTCTAATGAAGCCGTTCCTGTACTATTCAAGGCTCCTGTTATATTTAGAAGCGCTTGTCTTTGTAGGGTGGTGAGAGTGGTCACACAAGATTGCAAAGCCGTCTTTTTCCACCAGAGTACTGACCCATAAGTAACTGTCGGTCGTATCACTGATGTGTACAACCAACATATCACCTTTGGTTTCAATCCCCAGGTTTTACCTACAACTCGTCTGCAGTTCCAGAAGAGTCGCTTAGCCTTATTGGTTATATTGGTAATATGAGTATTCCAATTGAGTTTCGAATCCAGGGTTACCCCTAGATACTTAACCTCATTGGTTCTTTCCAGTACCTCTCCAAATAATTTCAGCTCACTCAGTCCAGTAAGTTTCCTCTTATTTGTAAAGGCTACCAGTTTAGTTTTAGAAGGGTTCACGGAGAGGTTCTCTTTCAGACACCAGTTCTCTATGTAGTGAAGGGCATATCGCATCTGATACGCAACAGTGCTGGGAAATTTTCCCCTAGTTACTATCACGATATCATCTGCGAAACCCTGGACCCAGATTCCTTGGGCGCTTAGCCCATGAATCAGATCATCGACAACTATGTTCCATAATGACGGTGACAATACACCGCCTTGAGGGCATCCCTTAGTTGCCCTCAGATTTATGGTATCTTCATGCGTATCTGTGGATATTATTCTGCTCTGAAGCATCTGAATAATCCACTTGCATGTTGTGTTGTTGATTTTCTTCCTCACCAGTGCGCTTTGTATAGACTCGATTGAGGTATTATCAAATGCACCTTCTATATCTAAAAATGCAGCAAGGGCGACTTCTTTCTGATGCAGACTCCTTTCGAGTTCCGACACTAGATTGTGCAGGGCGGCTTCACCTGATTTCCCTGCCTGATACGCCCATTGCCGTTGGTGCAGTGGATTTTCATTTAAATTGTTTTTCTTGATGTGTTCGTTCAAGATTTTTTCCATGGTTTTTAACATGAATGAGGTCAGACTTATAGGCCTGTAGGATTTTGCTAAGGTGTAATCTGTTTTTCCTGGTTTGGGAATAAACGCCACCCTTGCCCTTCTCCAAGCTTTGGGAATGTATCCCAGAGCATGGCTAGCTCTAAATATTGTGATCAGGGGACCCATGATTATTTCCAGACCCTCCTGGAGAAGCTTAGGAAATATACCATCCGGTCCCGCAGTTTTATAAGGTTCAAAAGTTTCAATAGCCCATCTGACCTTGTGAGAACCAAAGATCTCGTCAGAGGTCAGCCAGTCCCTTTTGGTTGGGCTATTGTTTGCTTGATGATTGTTATTAGCAGTCAATTGCGTCGACCCTGGAAAGTGAACACTTAAAAGATGCTCTACAGCCTCCTTCTCTGTGTCCGTATACTTCCCATTGGGCAATTTCATTGACTTGGGTTTGTTAATGTTATCTCTTTTGAGGATTCTGTTAACCCTGTAGCTTTCAGGTACACTTTCAATGTTTTCACAGAATTCTCTCCAGGATCTTTCCTTAGCGGATTGGATTTTCTTATTATAGGTTTTCAGTTTAGCCTTATATGCTTCCCAATCACCTGATTTCTTCGCCCTATTGAAGAGCCGTCTTGTTTCTCTTTTGAGATCAGACAGCTCCTTATTCCACCAAGTTACTTGCCTGGGAGGGCGACTTTCTTTTAACGGGCAGTTTTACTCATATGAGACGACTATTGCATGCTGCAACCAGTCTACTGCCATCTCAACCTCAACATTGTTTTTTGGTCTTTTAGGATAATTCCGTACCCTTGTTCCAAGATCCCTTTTAAAGGATTCCCAATCGGTCACCTTAGGGTCTCTATAGAACCTTGGTTCCGGTTTGACTGAGTTTATCTCAAAGCATATGTATGCATGATCCGATAAGGATAACGCATCCGACACATGCCAGTCAGATATTATGTTCCCAATCCCCATAGAGCATAGGCTTAGGTCGATTAGTGATTCTGCTCTTGATGTCCTGAAGGTGGGCTTATTACCCCTGTTCAGAAGATCAAGTTCAGTAGTGCAAAGGTACTCAAAAAGTAACTTACCTCTATTGTTTGTATCTCTGCTTCCCCAAATGATGTGGTGGGCGTTGGAGTCGACTTCAATGATAAGTTCTGTATGCTTATCATTGGTGTATTCTAGAAGGTTCTCTATGTTAGTCCCTGGAAGTTGTTCTTTACTGTCAATAGGAAGGTAAAGAGACGCAACAATCAACTCTGTAACCAACCCATTGCAATTCAGTTTAATTCTGGCAGCTGTCATGTCTCCCGTACAGAGCTCCATAACTGGTACCAGGTTAAGGTCAGATCTACAAAATATACAAGTTCTGATTTTATTGTTAGGTACTCCCAAAATTAGTTCCCATCCCTTAACATTTAATCCCCGTATCTTACCTTCATTTATCCACGGTTCTTGAATAAGCACCATATCAATGTTTTTCTCAGCTACTTCCTGGCACAAAAGTGCCGAAGCTGTTTTTTTGTGCTGCAAATTGATCTGTATGATCTTAATGTTGCAGTTTATTCATTTTTGGGGTCTCTAACAGGCCCTCTTGTAATTTCTTCCACCTGCATAGATTCCCCTTCGGCCTCCTGCAGTTCGGAAGTAATCGTTGCAGGTTTTGGTTCCCCAATGTTCCCAGCCTGTCTTGCTTTACCCTCTTCCAACGGTATAATACTTGCTCGCTGTAGAAGGTAATAAGGCTTCCATTGAAGCCTTTCGAGCTGTGCCTCTGACTCCTTATCAATTCGGAGACTCACATGCAGTCCTCCGTCAGTTGCTGGTTTGGAACTCAGAATTGCCCAACGACTGGTCCTTAGTTCAGGATTTTGTTTTTCAATTCGTGCCAGTGGCACTTTCAGATCCTCATTTTTAGTCTCTGGAAGGTACATCAGTACACGCTTCGATTTTGGGAGTTCCTCAGCCTTAACGACCTTCCACTCCGTATTTTCTTCCAAGAAATCCTTTGTGATCTTAAAGGACTCCTCGTCAGCACATATCAACCCATAGTATCCATCCATGAGCCGATTACCTTCGTAACGAGGTGCGCAAGGAACCTCATCGATAAGTTTAATTAGGGCCTCTTTTATTGCCCCAACGTCTTTTTCCGTTACAGATATGTCTGGGTATTCTTTGGGAATTATTGCCGTCTTTATTCCCGTAAGAGCTGCTTTGTAGTTGCTGCTGAGCTTTTTGAAAGAGGCAGCAGCAGTTCTGCTCTTTTTTATTAATTTCTCCTCAGGAGTGCTTCTATCAGACACAGTCCGCTTGACAGCTTGTGTGATTTCGGCATTTCCAGGAGTTTTATTTTGAGGTCTAGGAGGTAATTTGACCTTAGAAGTGTCAATTCCCTGTTCTCTCATTTTCCGAAGCTTTCTTCTCTGTGCCCCAGATATTTTTGGCCGAGAAACCTCATCCTCAGCATCTTTTAAATGAGTCCGCATTGCGTCCTCAGTATTTTTATTACCCGATGTGATGGGATTATTTTCTTCCAGATTCTGCCGAATAGTCTCAGTGGAAGTTTGATTGTTTGTTGGGTTCTCCTGCGAGACCCCTAGGGTTAAATCTTTTAAATTCTTGCATGGTTCCATATTGATCCCACGAGTATGGGAGAAATAAACTGTCCATACCAGCAGCGCTCCCTGTGCCGGTACAAGGCCTTAAATGAAAGGGGGTGTGGCCTGGTTCCCCCAGTCGACCGTTTGAGACAGTTCAATTTAGACACACAACTGCCATGCAGGCCTGGGCACGGTACAATTACACCTTTACCTTGTGTGTTGGGGGTGTAGGTTTAGTGGGAAAAAGGATGAAGGAGGGATAGCATTTTCTGGTTGTACTCGGAGTGTAGGATAGATACAGCTGGTAGATAATATCGGGTCGGTTGACTATATATTGGCGATGTGAACAGTGCCGTAGAATGGAGATGTGGCAGTGAAGACCAGAGGGTCTTCTACTTAAATTTACGCCAGGGGAGTGGTACAACCAGACATGGGTGGGTTAACTTAGGGCGGGCTACTTCTTGGTCGCTGAAGCAGTTCATACATTCCTAGTCTAATAAACTACGAGTAATACCTTCCATTAACGCTTATTTTAAAGACAGTAAATTAATATTACATGCATAAAAAAAGTGTAAAACGTCTCGTTTTAAAATCAATTACATTTTTATAACACCAATTATCATGGTTTTCCAAACAATTGTGACGATCCCAAGGAGGCCCTATACCGAACTGAATATTAGCTATTCGCAGTCAGGGCCGCGTTTAGGTCAATTGACGCCCTAGGCAATTCTCTAGTAACAGTTCTTCAAACATGTACCACTTTTGGGAAAAAAAAATTGCAGAAATTTTTATTTAAATAAGAATACACTAAAAAGGGATTTAAACTACGATGTTTATATACTTATAATAGAAAACATTGTCATTCCAGTTCGATCACATCAGAGACTTCTTTAAAAAAAACAAGAATGTGTGTGTACTTTGTACGCACGTAAGAAGTTATACTTCTACTACATATTATCTGATTTTTAAGACAATACCAAAAATTTAAAAAAATAAAAGAATAAAACGCACACAAACACATTGAAAAATGCCACAAAGAAAAAATGATTTCTGAACCATAATAATTGTTGGCAAAAATTTTAAATACGCATTTTCTGAAAAAAAAATTATATAACAAATATACTTACAATCATAACATGCATAAAAAAATAAAAAAATAAAACTTGCATCGGGAATTGAACCCGTGAATTTCGTGGCTCTTTGATTCGTAATCGAAGCGTAGACTCACTCGTCCAATCCCACATTATTTATCATGTGGAAAAATACGGTAACTGAACGTTTTACTGTTTGACAGTTGTTTTGAAAATTAAATTATGTAGTTTAAATTTTGTGGAAGAAAATATAAAAATATAACAAAACAGTAAGAAAACAATATATTAGATGAAGATTGGTAGAACTTTTGTTGGTAATCAAATTAAGTATGTAAATCAAAGCATTACATACCTACTAGATAAATAAATCTACGCCAAAAAATCATAATTTAAAAATAAAAATCGAACCTAATTTGGGATTTCTCTCTAAAATCCGCATTCTTGAGAAAATAAATGTATGTATTTCAACCTAATCCAAATGTATAATTACAATATGATTATAATAAAAACTACTTACCAAATTAGAATGAGTTTTCCTTGTCCAAAATAGTCCAAAAGTCCAAAAATATAGGTATATGAAAACTATTTAAAAAGGCAGTATAACTATTAACTAACTTTTGTTTGTTGTTTCTTTTCACACAAATTTTAAAACGCAACAACCATAAATAATCTAACTACAGCTGTGCCACAGCCGCCATATTGAATAATTTTTGACATGTCATTTGAACATCCAATCAGAACAAAGTTATAATGCGCATGCGCCCGGTCGCTAGGTTTTACCATATAAAAATTCACCCTCTATCGCCGGTAAAGAAGTATAACTTCAAAAAGACTTTTCAAAAAAATTTTGTTTTTGACAAAATCGACAAATTGTTAACACGTTCTCGCGTCATACTTCATACTTGATGGGAAATTATTTTTAATTCTTGACATTTTCGGAAATGACCTTTCAGCGGACACGTTGGCAACTGGGAAGCACAAATAAATGTGCAAAGCAATGTCAAAATTGGGAAAAATATCTTTCAATCCACTTCGTGCAGTCACTGAACGTTTTTACCTCCGATTTCGTTGAACCTCCATCGATTTTCATGAAAATTGGTGAGTAGTTAGAGGGTACCACAAGGAACAATGGTGACATGATGCCCATTTGCGCTTTTACCGTGGTGGTGAAAACTACCCGTTTACGTGGGGGTGAAAAAAATAATACCATAAATCGATAGAGAGACAAATTCCAAACCAAATTTGTTATAAAAAGTTATTAATATAAATCAACACTTTCTGTGTTACTAAGGATTAAAGATTTTAGTTTTTCGTAAAAAAATGCATGTTTTAAAGCTGTTTTTCACGTATAACTCGAAAACTGTAAGCTTTCACAAAAAAGTTATTATTACCAAAATTAAAAATAATAAAAAGCTGAATACACTCCTCACTTAAAGAGCTGAAAATGAGTTATGGGTAATTGAATGTATATTTTTTCGACGAGTACTCAAATCTAAGTATTCAAGCTTAAATAACGGGAAAACGATACATTTTATAAAATATACCTGCTAAGCACTTGTCAAAGTACTTCGGAGTACTTATCAAATGAGCTCCAGTAGAAGTTAGAGCATTACAATTAAGCAAGTTATGATGAAAATAAGAGAACCCTTTAGAACTTTTTAGGAAAAAGTAAAAAATAAAACATACGCCATTTCGACAAAAATCAAAACGTATAGTAATCCTTACAAGAATTTCTTTATATTAGCATAAGTAATGACTGGTTTAGAATGCATATATTTCAACAATTTTGACTAGTTTTTAATACCTATTTTTAAAAAAAGATGTAATTTAAAAAAAATCAGAATTTTTAAAATTATCTTAATTTTCATTTTCTTTTGATAATAACTCCAAAAATACTCAATATACGTAAAAAGTGATATATGTATAATCAAATTTTAGTTTTTTCTGTATCAAATAGATTACCTTTTTACTATTGCTGTAAGGTAAAAAATAACCGAGATATAATCGTTTAAAGCTTAAATTTTGCTGCGATAACCATGTAACCGGGGCCATTTAACCTTTTATATTTTTAAAAAAGTAAGGGGTTTAAAAGATTAAATTCAACGTGGTTTAATGGTCATTAATTGGCCATTTATTTAAAAGAGTTATGGAGTTATTTAAAAAAAAATAACTTTTTGGGAAAAATTTTAAAAAAATAAATTTTGAAAAATATTTGGTGCATAAATGTTAATGCTATCAATTTGTTCGGGGGATCATTTGATAGATATCTCTAAGTACTTTGACAAATGTTTAATAAGGTTATGTCATAAAATGCATCATTTTCCCGTTATTTAAGCTTGAATACTTAGATTCGGGTACTCGCCGAAAAAAATATATATTCAGTTACCTATAACTTACTTTTGGTTAACATTAAAAGGTTTTTCCAGTAAGGAGTTTATTTCGTTTTTTAATAGCTTTAATTTTGGTAATAATAACTTTTTTGTAAAATCTTATAGTTTTTGAGTTATTTATGAAAAGTCGGTAAAAAAACATGCATTTTTCTCACGAAAAATTAAAATCTTTGATCTTTAATAACTCAAAAAGTATTGATTTATTTTAATAACTTTATGTAACAAATTTTGCTTAGAATTTGCCCCTCTATCAAATTCTGGGGATATTTCTAATAAAATAATTTTCAGCCTCGAGAAGTGGTTTCATCCACCCCCAGGGTAAATCGCAAGTTAACGCCATTCTCCTTTGTTCCTTGAGATATTCTCTAACCCTCACCAATTTTCATGCAAATCGATGGAGGTTCAACAAAATTGGAGGTGATAGCTCATATCCACCTTTAGTGACTGCAGTAACTCTTCTTTAAATATTAAGATAATGTCAATTGGTGATTTTATTGTGGTATCCAGAAGTGATCCAAATGACCCTTTAAGTGAATGCATTCATGTATGAATGATGTATCTTGCTCGTCTTTATTTTGTATCAGAGTTTCAGCTTCTTTAATAATTTCTTCATTGCTTAGTCTTGGCAAATCTGTTAATAACACGAAAACGTTGATAAATAAGTCGATAAGATTCCAGACGTCTATTAAGGTCTCTTATCAGAGTGTCGATTATAACATAGAATGTGTGGATTTTCATCTCATCACTAGCTGACAAGTTTAGTTCATCATCGGCCCCCTCGTCAAATTGAATTTCTCTTTCTTATTTCTTTATATGTTTTATTTGGGCACAATTTTTGACTTCCTTGCGGTAAAGTAATTTTGAAAAATCTTCATATTCTTTAATGACAGGACCTAGATCCATAATTTTTATATATAAATATATTTTGTACAGTATTTTTGCCGCCCTCTCATAATGTGCCGCCCTAGGCAACTGATTATGTTGCCTAATGGATATAGCGGTCCTGTTCGTAGTAAGGATTGTTCTTGGTCTACGGAATACTTTGAGATCTATTTCAGAGAATCTGTGATAGACTAGGAATGAAGAAAACAAGAACTACAGGCTATCACCCACAATCGAATGGAATGATAGAGGGTATGAATAAGACAGTCCCGCAAGTGTTTGACAAAGATCCGTTGTTAATGAATCAACGGGCCAAACACCAGCATTGAAGGTGAATGAGTGGCGGAGAAAGATGGACGATATACACGAGTTGGTCTGTTCCTATCTTCAGATCGCTAGCGACCGAATGAAGAAACGATACGATACCCAAGCATAAAAGGGATGTTTCAAAAAGAACAACAAAGTATGGCTCTATAATCCAACAAAGCGAAAGGGTTGTTTTCTTAAGTTGCAGCAGTTCTGGGAAGGTTCGTACCTCATTGTGAAGAAGACTAACGACGGCATCTATCGAATAAGCAAAATTCCTAGAGGGAAGCCGGTGATAGTACACCACAGCCAACTAGCGCCGTTCGAGGGAGAGCACGACGGTGATAGTACACCACAACCAACTAGCGCCGTTTGAGGGAGACCACGACGTTGATGAAACAGTGGAAGTAAACTAAGTCCGAGAAGTAGCTGACCTCACGTTAAAGGAATTCATGGGGGGCTATGGAAGTACCGGTAAAGCAAGACATGGTATTACCAAAGAAGAAAAGCAAGATCTACTCTCACTTCCCGATGACTACTCACTGGCCCATACCATCCCGGCCAGTATTAAAGACGTACTAGAGTTGCCATCCGCCTTTCCAAGGAAGTTTGGTCAAGTTGCTGAACTTCAATACCAACTGCCAACTCCTGGTAAAGCTTTAAAACATACCAAGATGTATGGGATGTATTAAGTCGATTGAGAGAGCACGTGTGAGTCCGACGTGCAAAAGTTAGCCATGCCAAAATATTCGAGGGTTGTCCTGGTGGAAGAAATTTTTAAAGACACCGAAGTCTAGGTATTAGTCTGTTACAATCGGCATAGTTATTAGAGCAGAGCGAAAACCGACCCTTGCCACTTTTTACAACTGTGAGTAGTAAAAGAGTGTCTAGTTGCTGATACCAGCATGAAGGTAAAGTCCCGCCAAGGTTCCAGGGAGAACCATCTTCCAGGGAGAACAACGTCAGACCTAACGGTATTTCTTCATCGTTCTGGAAGCGTACGGAGCAAGATTTTATCTGTGTGCCGAACTTCGAGACTAGCATGGACCGGCTGAGAAAATTCCAGAAAAATATTTGGATAAGTATATAAGTAGACAAATTTTAAATCAGCAGTCAGTCGTAATTAACTCGTGTCTTAAACTCGTCTAATAAATATTTTGTAAAAATTAAATAAATTACATAATATGTGTTAGTTTTTGTATATGATGGCTGGTATTGTAAACAACAATTTAATCATCAAATAAGTATCTGTGGGTTAAATTTACTTTGCTACTAAATCCACAAGTTAATTAAATTCTGTATTATAAAGCAAAACTACCAAGTAAATAACTAACTGAAGAATAATAGTTATTTTCCTAACAAGTGCAGAAAGTCATACTTTTCCGCACGCGATTGCAGTTTGCCGAACGAAGCGAAGCGGAGTTTAAAAGTTAAAATTTAAAAGCACTTTAAAATTTATCTTTACCTACGAATTAAAAAATAATTCAGTGATTTAGATGGCATCAAGTGACGAAGAACTACCTCCATCTATCCTCGACGTTGTCAATTATCTTAACTTGTTACCGGAAAAATCAGCAAACAGGTACAAGAAAGAATACAATATTTTTATGAGTTGGTGTAAAGAAAAAAGTGTAAATAGCTTAAAAGAAGAAGTGTTTTTGGCTTATTTTATTAGTCTATCCAAAATCTGCAAACCAAATACTTTGTGGTCCCGCTATTCCATGCTCAAGTCAGTATTAAAAATTGAAAAAAATGTCAATATAGGCGATTATTTTAAGTTAACAGCATATTTGAAGAAAAAAGCGTAGGATTCAGTTGTACGTTCAATATAAACATTGTAAATAATAAATAGATATAATTAAAATTACATATTTTCTATTTGATAATAATAAAATTGTTAAAAAGTTGACTTAATTCTTTGACAATATTGTCAAAACCAAACTTTCAATATAATTAGTTAGCATGACGACGATCTTGGTTTCCATGACGGTGGATACGCGTGCGGAAAAGTAATAACCGCGTGCGGAAAAGTAAACCACGCGCGGAAAAGTAACACGCGTGCGGAAAAGTAAAACTTTCTAAACTAAAATGCGTGCGCGAAAGTAGACATTTTTGCACGCTCGTAGAAAAAATATTTATTGAAAACTATTGGTACCTAGTTTCTTAGTATAATTACAGATGGCGGTGTACAAAATATGTATAAGAAATAAGAAAAAGATTATATAAATTAGGTTAATTTTAGTTTTGTGCCTTCCTGAAGTGTCAACATATGTTTTTTAAATGAGAAATATATAAATTATTATCAATACATGGATAAGGCTGAAAAGAAACGAGAGTGAGGATAAAAGTATACAGAGCAGGAGAAAGAAAACCTTTTAGAAATCGTAAAACAATACTTTAATGTAATTGACAATAAACAAACGGATAACACAAGTGTAAAATTGAAGAACGAAGTATGGGAGGTTATCACCGAGGAGTTTAATGCAACGGCACAAAGTGGAAAAAGAAATGCAGGCCAGTTAAGACTTCTTTATGATAGCGTTAAGAAAAGCCAAAACAGATAAGGCCAATCAAAATGTGGAAATTTGCAAAACCGATGGTGGTTTAAATAAATTTCAAGAGACAGATTCCATTGGGGAGAAATATTTATCTATGGCGAGTATGTACTAGTGGAACGCAGCCAATAGTAAATATTTATGATAGCACCGCTCCATTTGATGAACTTCTTCGTAATGAAGGTGGGGTTGCACAAGTTGCTGAAGAAGTACAGGATCAACGGTAGTCTTGAACAATGTATTGGAAGTGAGTTAAACTACCGGAAAAGTGTAAAAGACCTAATTATGTATCGGGAATCCCACATCACAAAAAAAATAATTGTGAAGAAGAAAGAAGATTTTAAAAATTCTTAAAGTTCTAAAAGGAAAGGAAGAGTCGAGACATTTTAAAATTAGAAAAACAAAAACTAGAAGTTGGCAGTTAAAGAAAAGATTCTACAACTAAAACAGCAATATGTGGATGAGTTCGAGAATTTAAAAATTTAATACCCGTTCGCCTAATTTTATTTTATTTTATTGTAAATTAGTTATTAAAATAAAAAATATAATAGTTTTTAGTTTATTACGGAAGAAGTACATTTCTAAATATTCAACTACGTAGTTGCAAAGAGAAAATGGTTATAATCTAAAACTTAACCGTAGGTATTACAGTAGAACCTCGATAACTCGGATTAATCGGGACCGCGGCCGATCCGGGTTATCGAAAATCCGAGATAGCCGGAGAATATGGTAAAAATTGATAAAATACGGTATACTTACAGATAAATTCCGTTAGAATTGAAATAACATGAAATATATTTATAAATATGCACAGTACCTACTCATTAAAATTACTAAAAAAAACACCAAACACAAACGTAAGCAAACGGAAGCGAACAATACAAGACACACAATACAGTCACGAGGATGTAATGTTATTTAAGAACAGTGAAAACTAAAGACCATTGTTTATAAAAGAATGGGGTGTAAAGCTAGTTCGCGTCCGTAGTAGAACACTACACGTGCACCCTGGGTAACGCTAAATGAACTAGCACAAAAGGCGCCAGGCAATCTTGAATCTCCTGGCAATTCAAATATCACAGAAAATCTTTCCAGAAATGACACTTGTAAATGGACCTTATCAGGACCACTTGACCAAAGAACTCGGACCAAGCATACGAGTTTGCCATTTTAACATAGAAGGCATAAGCAGGGCAAAATGTCAAATCCTGCACAGACTTTTAAAAGACAACGAAGTTGACCTAGTAGCACTTCAGGAAACGCACACAGAAAACGAAGGTCAACTAAGTTCAAGAGGAAAAATCCCCGGCTATGATCTTTTGGGCGCTACCTACGATAGAGCTTACGGAGTGGCAACATATGTCCGTTCAAACATAGAAAATGCAGCATTAATCGCCACTTCTACCGAGAACAACATCCACGAGGTAACTGTGAAAATAGGCAATGTCATAATAGCTAACATATACAAACCTCCTGCTATTACCTGGCCTGTCCAAGTTCTTAATCCCTATGAACACCCAGCCATATACGTAGGGGATTTCAACAGCCACCATGAGATGTGGAAATACTCAGACACTGACAGAAATGGCACGTCCCTTGTGGAATGGGCAGAGGAACATGGTGCCCACCTTCTATTCGACGCCAAAGATATAGGCACTTTCAGATCTGCGGCCTGGAGGAGAGAATATAACCCTGATCTCTGTTTTGTTACCATTGACAACAAAGGCCAACCGCTAGCAGCATCACGAAGGGTTATGCCTGACTTTCCACATAGTCAACATCGCCCCGTCCTAATCAAGATCGGTATCAGCATTCCGATTATAAGATCGTTCCCACGCCCCAGATGGAACTTCAAGAAAGCTAACTGGTCTGCTTTCACCAGTAACCTTGACAAATACCTAGGATGGATTCCACCAAAGAGCCAGAACTACGGGAGACTAACAGGAGCAATAATCACCTCAGCAAAAGCGACAATCCTTAGAGGATACCGTAAAGAATATATCCCTGGTTGGACAGAACAGAGCGAAAAACTGTATGAAAAATATTGCGAAGATGGAAAGCAGGAGATTGCAGACGAACTACTCCACAGCATTGATGCTGCCAGGCGTGAAAAATGAACCCAGGCAGTAGAAAACCTAGACTTTCAGAAGTCAAGTCGACAAGCCTGGTCCCTACTACGGAAACTCGGAAGTAGCAACCCACTCGCTCGCCAAACCAACCTAGTAACTCCAGACCAAATAGCTACGCATATAGTGTAAACCTCTAGGGCACCTCAAAATCGTTTACATACAATTAAATTAAAAAAAAGACCTCAAAACCATAAAATCTAGTCTTGCACACTCAACAGAATATTTCAACCCATTTACGCATGAAGAAATATCGCAAGCACTAAATGAAATGAAAACAGGAAAAGCGCCGGGTTTCGACGCCATTCACGCTGAGTTCCTCAAACATAGCGGCAGATTCACTAGGCAATGGCTCGCAAAATTCTTTTCTGACATCCTTCAAACGGGAAACGTCCCCCACCAACTCAAAAATGCAAAAATCGTCGCCATTTTAAAACCAGGGAAAAGTAATAATTCACCGAAAAACTACCGCCCCATCGCACTCTTAAGTATGGTGTACAAATTGTTCGAAAGACTGTTGTATAATAGAATCAGCAAAACCATATTCCAACACTTACCAGTGGAACAGGCAGGATTTCGGCCAAACCGCAGCTGCACAGACCAGGTACTCGCCCTGACCAATTATGTGGAATCAAACTTTCAAAAGCAATTAAAAATAACCGCTGTCTTCATCGATCTATCTGCTGCTTACGACACTGTGTGGCGACAAGGGGCAATATATAAATTAATGCGAATAATCCCATGCAGAAAGACCACTGAGGTTATTAACGCCATGCTATCCAACAGATATTTTAAAGTTATATTGGGAGACAAGACTAGTACCCAAAGAAAACTGAATAATGGACTTCCACAAGGATCCGTGCTGGCTCCCATGCTTTTCAGCCTCTTCATAGCAGACATGCCAGAAACCACATCAAAACAGTTTGGATACGCAGACGACTGGACGCTTGCCGCAAGTCATAAAGAATTCGAGGTCACTGAACGCATTCTAACAAACGATTTAAATCCCCTAGGGAATTATTTCCGCAAATGGAGATTGCAACCCAATCCAACTAAGACAGAACTGTCCTGCTTCCATTTGAACAACAAGATGGCCAACTATCAACCTCAAATCCATTTTGAGGACAGACTCCTTAACTATAATAAACACCCAAAATACTTGGGTGTTACACTTGACAGAACGCTAAACTTTAAAGAGCATCTTACTAAGACTGCTGCAAAACTCCGAACTCGTAACAACATCCTGCAAAAGCTCTGCGGCACTACATGGGGCTCCTCAGCACCCACACTTAGATCCACAGCATTAGGACTGGTATACCCCGTAGCGGAATACTATGCACCAGTATGGATAAACAGTCCACATACTCACCGTGTTGATGTCCAACTCAACCAAGCCATGCGAACTATATCGGGCACAATCAAGGCCACGCCCACTTACTGGTTACCAGCTTTGAGTCATATAGCTCCACCACCCATCCGCCGGGAACATGCCCTTGTCAGAGAATTTACAAAAATCAATACTGATCCTGAGCTCCGCTCCCATGTCGGAACTTCCGCCAGACATAAATAGGCTCCGTTCAAGAAACCCGCCTCTAAAAACAGCAAAAAGGCTAGTAGATCAAAACTTTAATGTAACTGAACAGTGGAGAGAACAATGGGAGAATAACGCTGCACCAGCTAACTGGAACATGCCATGTATTACAAGCAAACCTGAGGGCTTCAACCAACCGAGACGAATTTGGACCACACTCAATAGAATAAGGACGAACTGTGGCAGATGTTCCGACTCACTTTTCAGATGGGGAAAAATACAATCACCAAATTGCGACTGCGGAGCCGAAAGGCAAACAATAAAACACATGGTAGAGGAATGCCCGATTAGATCCTATAACGGCAACCCTTCGGATTTCCTGGTTGCTACAAAAGAGTCAATCGAATATATTTATAATCTAGATGTTTGTTTGTAGAATATTTTTGTATTTACTGTTGTTTTTAATTTATATACATATATATATATATATATATATATATATACATATATATATATATATATATATATATATATATATATATATATATATATATATATATGTATATATATATCTTCTTAGCCTTCTATCGTCCACGTTTGGACATAGGCCTCTCCCAACTCCTTCCATCGGTCTCTATCCTGAGCAACATATTTCCAATTCGTTCCGGCTACTCTTTTAATATCATCAACCCATCTCATCTGTGGTCTTCCTCTCGGTCGTTTGCTTTGGTAAGGTCTCCAATGTTGTATCGTGGCATTCCAACGTTGGTCTTTTTGTCTAACAGTGTGGCCTGCAAAGCTCCATTTAAGTTTGGCAACTTTTGTTGTTATGTCCTCGACTTTTGTTTTTGATCTTACCCAGTCGTTCCTCTTTTTATCTGACAGTCGTATACCTAACATTGCTCTTTCCATAGCTCTTTCTGTTGTGGCTAATTTATTCATATTTGCCTTGGTTAGGGTCCAGGTTTGACACCCATATGTCATGATAGGAAGGATGCACTGGTTGAACACTTTGGTCCTCAAATATTGAGGTATTTTGCGGTTCTTAAGTATATAACCAAGTTTTCCAAATCCTGCCCATGCTAGTCTTGCTCTCCTATTAATTTCCGCACTTTGGTTTTCTTTGTCAAGTTTCAGGATTTGGCCTAGGTAGATATATTCCTGGACTTTTTCTATCTCACTGCCATTTATAGTTATGCGTCTGGGGTCATCTGTGTTTGTCATTATTTTTGTTTTCTTCATGTTCATTTTTAGGCCGACGTATTGGGAGCTGCCTGCGAGTTCCTCTATCATAATTTGCAGTTCCTCGAATGAGCTCGCTATAATCACAATGTCGTCAGCGAATCTGAGGTGATTTAGCTTCTTGCCATTAACGTTAATGCCATAGGTTGACCAATTTGTCGTTTTGAAGACGTCTTCTAGTGCTAGGTTGAAAAGCTTTGGCGATATTACGTCTCCTTGTCTCACGCCTCTCTTAATAGGGATGGGATTTGTATTTTCATCTAGTTGTACTATCATAGTTGCATTTTCATATATATTATGTATTAGTTGTCTATATCTCGAATCTATTCTACAATTATTAATAGCTTGTTCTATGGCCCACATCTCGATACTATCAAACGCCTTTTCATAGTCTACGAAGGCAAGAAATACGGGTAGTTGGTATTCATTTGCCTTCTCTATCAATGTTCTCATTGTCAGCAGATGGTCTGATGTACTATATCCTTTGCGGAAGCCAGCCTGTTCCACTGGTTGGTAATTGTCCATTTTGTAGGTCAACCGGTTGTTAATAATTCTCATGAATAGTTTGTATACTTGACTAAGCAACGATATCGGTCTATAATTCTGTAGGTCACATTTGTCCCCTTTTTTGTGTAAAAGTATTACTAGACTTTCGTTCCAGTCTTTAGGGATCTTGCTATTATGGAGACATTTATTAAATAGCTCTGTTAGTATAGGGATTGTTACTGTTTTGCTTGTTTTCAAGAGCTCGGCAATTATACCGTCCTGTCCTGGAGCTTTATTATTTTTTAGTTCTTTTAAAGCTCTTTCTATTTCGAATCCCTTTATATTTGGTAGTACTTCTGATCCCACATTTTTTATTTTTCTTTTGACGTTCTCCTTTGTTGATTCATTAGGCTGGCTTTGCGAGCTGTACAAGCTTTTGTAGAAGTCTTCGACTATTTTTGTTATTTTATATTTGTCCTTCTCTTCCTTACTATTGGCGTCTTTAATTTTAATGATTTTTTGAACACCCAGTGCGGGTCTTAGACATTTTAAGCCTCTGTTGTTTTCAATGACTCGCTCTATTAAGTTCTCGTTCCATTTTTGTAAGTCGCGTTTTAGTTCTTTTCTAATTGTTTTATTAAGTTCTATGTATTCTTGAGTATGGCGTTTGTTTTGCGTTAGTAGTTGTCGTCTTTCCGTCATTAGTTATTTAGTTTCGTTGCTTATTTTGTCTTCTTTAGTACTTGTTTTCTTTGCGACCTGTAGTCCGGCTTCGAGAAGGTTCTTATTGATGTTTTTGTTAATTTCGTCAATTTCATCTTGATTATGTGAAGGATCATATTTGAACTTATCCGCTAAGACCTCTCGGAATTGGTCTTCATTTGTTTTTACTTTAAAGGCATCTATTCGCGTTGTTTTTTTAAATATTCTTTTCCTCTCTTCTTTCATGTTAATATTTATTTTTGCTCTAACTATACGATGGTCACTACCCGTTGTTACGTTGTTTATTGTTGTTACGTCTTCGAATATTCTTTTGTTGTTTGAGAGAAAATAGTCTATTTCATTTTTGGTGGTTCCGTTAGGTGCAACCCATGTCCACTTTCTGTTAGGTTTCTTTTTGTAGAAGGTATTCAAAACATACATGTTTTCTTGTTCCAGAAATTCCATAAGTTTTTCTCCCCTTGTGTTTCTTGTGCCGAATCCAAAATTTCCAATCTTGCTTTCAGAATCTTCAATCTTACTTCCAATTTTGGCGTTAAAATCTCCCATTATTATTATTTTGGATTCTCTGTTGGTGTCTATAGCTTTTTTAAGATCTTCGTAAAAAGTATTTATTTCTTCATCAGTTGCCTTTTCAGTTGGAGCATAAACTTGCACAATCTCTAATTTGGTTTTTGGATTTAGTTTTAAAATCATGTATGTAACTCTGTCTGAGATGCTGTCAATTATTTGAATTTGTGATTTTCTCTTCTTGTTGATTAAGAAACCTACTCCACCGTATGTATAGTCTTCATTGCCTTTATAATAGAGCCTGTTGCCTGAATGTAAGTCCACATACCCTTCACCCCTTCTTTTAACTTCTGATAGTCCCATTATATCCCAATTCATATTCCCTAATTCCTCTTCTAGTTCGTAGAGTTTTTCGTCTTTTGCCATGGAACGGATGTTGTAAGTTGCTATATGGAGTTGTTTGTTGTTCTTCTTTTTCAATGTCGACTTGCCTCCCCCAGAATCCTCGAGGCAGACCGTTATTTCGGTGTGGGACTGTGGAATAAACTTCCTACCCACCTGGGGTATCTTCCGTATATCTGTTGAAACCGACATGTTTGATTTGTGGAGGTTTTGGCCATAACCCACCACGCTGGCCAGACGGGTTGGTGGGTGGGAGGGGATATTAGGGAAGGAATTTGGGGTTTGGATAGGATAATACGGAGGTTGGGACCTGGTTACCTCTAAATAGGAAATGGAGGACAAAAACCAGGAGCTCGCGTGGGCAGGGGCGCTAAATCCCTGAAGTAAGTCTGCTCTCTATCGGGATCATAGAGGGATACCTACCCGCTACCGCTAAATAAAATATAAAAGAATTTTTTAAATAGTCTTTCCTAAACAATGTTAAGGCAGTTTGAAATAAAAAGGAATAGGTACTACAGACAGGTGGCTGTTGTTTCTGCGGCGTGTGCTATGAGTCATTTTTAATATCGTATAGTTCAAAAAATTACACACATACCCATTATCTCTCAAATATTATATTACATACATTTTTATTGTTGAAAGATTTGTCTGATAATTAACTATTTTGATGGGAAATAAGCCACAATTAAATTGAAAAATACAAAATATTGAAAATCAAAATGTTTATCTGATGAAAATCGGTCCGGGTTAGCCGGACTTCCGGGTTACCGGGGACCGACTTATCGGGGTTCCACTGTACTTATATTTTCACAGTAGCCGAAAACACATTGAAACTGTCACTAGTGTCATATTTACTTGTTATATAAAATTTACTTGGTAGAAAACTAAATAATAGTTTATTTCGCAGATTTACTACCAGAGTTAATTTACTTTGCGTTTATAATAAGCAAATCTGTAGAATAAATTGTTTTACTTTCAAACTAAATTTTACTTGTTAAGTTAAATGTTTTATAATACTGGGCATTGTGTAATATTAATATTAAATAAATTAAATAATAAGTTTGTATAATAAAACAATACAAATTAAGTGTTTTTATTTAAATATAGGTATTGATAAAACATTATATTATTAATAGTAAAATCAGTAATCTCGTAAATGCTTATTTCATATCAAAAATTAAATCGAACCAGTCTTAATGTTAAAATACTTAAACTACTTTTTGGTATTATATTGGCCACCTTTGTCCATTAGAAATTTCCGAAGTCCGAAAGTCAAGTGGAAATTAATCTCAACAAACTTAACGGATTGTTTAGTAATTTCGTTGAAACCGCAAGTTTGGTGTGAAGTCGTGGACGGATAAACCGCAGACTGGTGGACTTCCAACATCGCTGGAGATCCTGGACCGAACTGAATATTAGCTATTCGTAGTAGGGATTGTTCTTGGTCTACGGAATAGGAGACATGTTTGTCTAAATTATTGAGACAGAACTATGTGATGAATCCGTTTGTTCAGGAATTGGAGTTGTCTACAATAGTACAGGGAAGTTTCGAATTGTAACCGACATTATGGTTTTCTATTTAATTAAATTTGAAAATTATATATTTTATACAAAAGAGGATTACTAAAGATTTGTAAATAATCAACTCAGTACAAACAACTAAAATAAGCTTATAATTTAAAAATTATAAAATCTTTCTGAAATTATTTATTTTCTAAGTACATCTTAGAGGTGTTAGTGCTTATTTTGTGCCCTTATCTACTTTAATGTTAAACTTTTACGTTTCTTTATGTTTATTTAAAAGTAGCTACGTTTTATCCTTTAACGTAGAGACATCCAAATTCTTCACAGACATCTGATTATTTCTTACTTATCCTGTTTGTTGTTACTTACCAAGTGGACATTAACTTTGCTGCAAAACTGAAAAAGAAATAAACTTTGCAAACATCTCCAAAAAGTAAAAACGTTAACTACACTAATAAATTAAACCAAACTAGCAATTTTATAATTTATAAACCTAGTATTTGGCATAATATCCACAAAGAGTCGGAGGGATAGAAGCGGGTTTTGCTCGTGATAAGTAATATGGAAAAACTATACGGGGATATGATATGTTTAATTCAGGGCCCCCGCAAGGCTGAGCGGCGCCCGCGTGCTGGATATATTTTGGCGCCCTTTAAATCTACCTATATCCAATTATGAAATAAATCAATAATTTTTTTTTACTCCTTTTACAACAAAAATTGCAAGAACTCAAATTTTATTTTTTTTTGTAACCAATTTACTGATAAGTGCAAAAAAAAACAAATAATACTTTAATACGTATATTAGCTAAGGGCGTAGGCGTACAATTTCGGGTCAATGTATTTTAAATGCATTCATTTTTTCGAATCCTGAGAAAACTAATATGTAAGAATTTTTGAAAAATTTTAACGCAGAATGAAAGATTACATTATTACCGAGGGCCGAAGTCCCTTAAAATGACCAAAAAGTTCTTTTGAATGAGATATTTGAAATTAAAAATTACGTTAAATTTTCTTTTTTTTTACCCCTGTAATTTATTAAAATAAACATTATAGAACTTTTCAGGGACTTTCGGCCCTCGGTAATAATGCAATCTTTCATTCTGCGTTTAAATTTTTCTATAATTCTTACATATTAGTTTTCTCAGGATTCGAAAAAAATTAATGCATTTAAAACACATTGGCGCCAAATTTTGCGCCTACGCCCTTAAATCTAGAAATCAATATCTTAAATCTAAATTGAATTAAATAGGTGTGTTTCTAAATTTGACGGCAGCAAATTCGTTTATAATATCTTTAAAGTCAATTCTCTTGACGAGCTCGTGCGCGATGGTTAATACCAAACCAGATAATCTTTCCTGTACCATAGTACAGCTCAAACAATTTTTAATTAACTTTAATTTTGAAAATGATCGCTCACCAGAAGCAACAGACACCGGTAAAGTGAGGATGATTCTTCGTGAAACAGTGATATTTGTGGTAAAGATTAAGTTAGATTATTTTCAAATATATATTGAAGAATATAAGTGGATCTGATGAGTTAGGTAATTGAAGTACCTAATTATAAAGCTTTTATCTCGCTAAATAAATCAGGTGCATCAATCTTTACTTTCGCCTCCATCTTTACTGGATCAGTTATCTTTTGTTGAAGAGCAAGACAATGTTTTAAAATATCATGGTCACTTAATGTAAAAATATCACTGAAAAAACCAAAAACATTATCATAATAAGACATCGTATCAAATCTACTATTCAATGAATTTGATCAATTATTCTAAAAAAAAAAAATAATATTTTAAACGCGGTTTTTAAATCTTCAAATGTCTCATTTCTATGTTCATAATCGAAAAATTTTAGTTTATATTTTCGTTTCACGATATTTAACGAACGAAACCTTGTTCATTAGCTGCCAATTTTCCCACTTGGGCAATTATTTCCTCAACAACATTTTCATATCTGTAATTTTTTTGGCCATTGGCATGATACAGTTGATTTCACATTCAGATTATAGTGTAATGTGTAGTGTGTGTGTTGAGTAAATGTCTTGTTATACAGTAATATCTATTTCATCGTCTTTGCAAAGAGACGCTAATTGTATCCAAACGTCTCCCTTCACCGATCCCATAAGGATAGAAATTATTTCTATTAACTGATTTTTATTAAAGAAAAATTTGATACTCAGCTGGGATTCGTAACTCACAATCCTTTGACCCAAAGGTCGGCTCTCTTATCATTGAGCCACACAGGGCCGATAACGGGCCTGCAAAGATGCTGCACTGCAGGTGGGTGCCCCTATTTGGTGGGCGCCAAAATGAGCTTTTGCTGCTGGTGTTATACAAAATACATACTAATTTTAAAAACCTAAGGGGAATTATGCTAGTTTTGCAGGCGGGCAACTTATACCTTAGCGCCGGGAACCACAGAAGGGGGAGACTGTAATTTTTAAAATGATCAACTAGATTCTTTAAATAGTTTTGACATACTTTAATGTCAATTGTTGTATCATTTGGCTTATAATATTAATCTGGAATAAACATGATACCAAATAATTATTATGATCTCTATAAATAAATCTAAATAATTGGATATTTAGAAGTAAAGCACTTGCTTTATGTCTACTTGCTATCAGAATTTAAAAAACCGGAGTTTATTAATAAATATGGTACATATTATTTCTATATTTCTATCTAAGCCTTTTTATAGCATGTATTATTAATTTATCAAATTGGGTATTTATATTAAATTATTAAAAAATCTATTTAACCCAAAACCCAAGCTATCCACCGTTAAAATTTATTTTTCATAATTTGAATTCCTCGTCTCAAAAAAACCCCAATGCCAAATCTTTATGAAATTATTTTAATTTGAAAAATCCACGAAAGTTTAAAATCTGGACAGAATATTACAACCCAACAAGTTTTGACCTCTAAACAAATTTTTACGATTTACGGATAAGTACTGCAAAATAGGTATTCCGATATTATACAGTTTTAAAAAAATACAATAATATATAGTAGTAAATTATTAACAACAAACATAACATAAGATCTTAATTATTTTTTCATTAATAAACATTTTTTTTTATTTTTGAAATTTCTCCAAATGTTCGCTAATAATGTAAAATTAAAATTGTATAAAAAATGAATATCTCGTTAATATATTTCGTATATATATCTCGAATATCTCGAATATCTCGTAAAATAAATATTTCTTATTTGCCAAACCTTTGGTTTGGCGCCCTTTTCGGGCTGCGCCCGAAGATTAGACAGGATGTGAAAAGCTTCACATCCTGTCTAATAAAGTATTGTCCTTTTTCGACACCCCTTTGTAAAGTAATTTTTTTTTATTTCCACGCAGCTGACTAATCATTATTTTTATTTAACGCTCTTTTTAATCCTTCAGTTATTAATAATGACAGGAAGTTAGCCAAGGGTTAACTGATGTTCCGGTGCTTCTACATCCGGGCTTCCAGATCGTCCTGCCAAATTTGCATCCAGACACAATTTTCCAGACACAAACAGGACTCCGAGAGGGAGATAGCCTATCGTGCCTTCTATTCAGCGTTGCTCTAAAGAAAGCTATTAGAGAATCTAGAACAACAACAAGAGGAACTATTATGAATAGGAGTACTGTTTCAATCATTCACGGCATTGGAAGCAGCAGTAAAAAGAATGGGGCTACAAGTTACTTCTAATAAAACTATTTTATAAGTATATGAAAGTATAAACAATAATCAAGTGGCAAAAACAGAAGATATAACGGTTGGAACGTATAGAAAGGAATGGAAGCTGATTCTAGAGCAGGGCCAAGATCCACCATGGGTTGTAGAGCCAATGGTAATAATGATGAGGGATTTCGTCAAAACCCGTTGCTTCTCGATTTTTAGCATTTTTGATTAATTTATGCAAATATAAGTAGCTATGGATATCAAATATCACAATAACAAAAAAAATTTCGGGTTATACATTTTTCCATTTAAACGAATCAAAAATACATTCTATGTCATCATCATCATGCAACCTCTTTTGTCTACTGCTGGATATAGGACTCTCCCATTTTAGTCCAGGGCGCATCTGTTTTGAGATGGACGTTGAAAGAGAGGTGACTCAAATTTTTTTGCAGAAATTGCTTGAAAATAACTTAAATAATAATATTTGAGTTATCCTCCCACTCAAAATGGTCCGGAACATTGTTTAAATAATCAAAATGTCAAAATATGAAGGAAAAATTCGATTTTTTTATTGTTTTTTTGATTATAACTTTAAAACTATTTATTTCTGAGGAAAGTTGTACTAACATAAAAGTTGCGTAATTAAATGTCTTACAATATAGAATTGGTTAAAAATTTAAAAAATGTCACCCTTGTTGCAAAATAGCAATAATTGCGAAAAAAACCATACAAAAACAAGTATTCGCATTTTACGTATTTCAACCATTTATGCTACAATTAAGACCTTTATATTTTACCCAGAAAAACTCTATGATATGGTAAAACAACACTGTAAGTTTCATTAAGATCGGCTTAATAGATTTTGCAAAATAAATTTTGCAATCCAGCTTTCGCAAAAAAATTTCATTTTTTTTAAATTTGCAGGACTAAAAATAAAGCAGATAGCCAGTTGAATTTTTTTTGCTTATAGAAGTGTACTGTACCTTTCATTTGCAATGTGCAAAATTAAAATCGATTAATTACCACGGCGTCAGGAAATTTTTTAAATAAACATTAATTTTTGGTGCTACGCGCAGAACAGCGGTGTTCGATTCACACAAGTTGATTTCCACCAAAATTTCTTCCAATCTTTATCTAATATATTATTTTCTTAGTCTATATTTTGTTGTATTTTAATATTTTATTTCCACAAAAATCAAACTAATTTTATTATTGTTTGTGAAATACTGTTTAAACAATTGCATATGTTTAAAAATAATAAACTTTTGTTCTCTAAGTTAAAATATACGAACAAAGAAAATTTTTGCTAAAAAAAGTGTTATTTCAAAGGATAGAGTATGTGTTTTTATTATGCAATAAACATATTTTTTTATTTATATCGAAATGTAATAAAAATTAAAATGTATCAATCGTTATCAAAGGTCATTGGAATGCCCAATCAGAGCAAACTATCCGCTGTCCTGCGCGTAGCACCAATAATTAATGTTTATTTAAAAAAATTGCTGACGCCGTAGTAGTCAATCGATTTTAATTTTGCAAATTGCAAATGAAAGGTACAGTACACTTCTATAAGTAAAAAAAAATTCACTTGCTATCTGCTTTATTTTCAGTCCTATAACATTTTGAAAAAATGAATTTTTGTTGCGAAAGCTGGATTGCAAAATTTATTTTGCAAAATCTATTAAACCGATCTTAATGAAATTTACAGTATTGTTTTACTGTATCATAAAGTCTTTCCGGGAGAAATATAAAGGTCCTTAGTGTAGCATAAATGGTTGAAAAACGTAAAATGCGAATACTTGTTTTTGTATGGCTTTTTCGCAATTATTGCTATTTTGCAACAAGGGTGACTATTTTTTAAATTTCTAAACAATTCTATATTATAGAAACTTGAATTACGCAACTTTTATGTCCATACAACTTTTCGAGAAAAGGAATACTTTTAAAGTTATAATCAAAAAACGAAGAAAAAAATAGAATTTTTCCTTAATTTTTTGACATTTTGATTATTTAAACAATGTTCCGGACCTTTTTGAGAGGGAGGATAACTCGAATATTATTATTTGAGTTATTTTCAAGCTTCTTCTTTTTCTTCTTCTTCTTTTTCTTCTTCTTCTTGTAATAGGACTATGTCCTGTTTCTTCTGTTACAGTCTTTGCTGCGATCCGGAGCTCCAACTCTCTTACCATCGTTTTTTGGGTCTTCCTATGGGTCGCTTGGTGTTGGGCTTCTGTGTTTTCGCCCAATGCGCCATACGTTCAGGGTCCATCCGATCTACGTGGTCCCTCCACATGCGTCGTCGCGCTCTTGTCCATCTCACTACGTCCTGAACGCCTAGCTCTCTCAATGTGTCTTCGTTTCGTACTCTATCTCTGAGTGTGATACCTCTTATGGATCTTAGGGTTTTCATCTCTGTTGTTCTCATTATCTGTTTGGTCTTTGTTGTCTCGGCCCTTGTCTCAGCTGCGTATGTCAGTACGGGTCTAACACATGTCTTATAAATGCGGACTTTGCTTTCGGTGCTCATATATTTATTCCGCCAGATTATATCCCTCAGGAAACCAGATATTCTCGCTGCTTTCATTGCCTGCTGTTTTGATTCTTGCCACAGATGCCTGTCGCTAGATATTTCCACACCTAAGTATCTGCAATCCATTACCTGTTCGATTATATGGTCGTCCACTACTAACTTACATCTAATTGGGTTCCTGGATATTACCATCGATTGGGTTTTCTCTTTGGATAGTGTCAGGTTATACTTTTCGGCGGTTATTTTGAATTTTTGTAGTAGGCGTTGTAAATCATCTTCGTTTTCGGCTATTAAGATTGCATCATCTGCGTAGCAAAGTATTCTCATGGTTCGGTTACCCATTTTGTATCCCTGATTCATTATGTTAACACTACCTATAACTTCATCCATTATTAAATTAAATAGGCATGGACTGAGGCTGTCCCCTTGTCAATTATTTTCAAGCAATTTCTGCAAAAAAATTTGAGTCACCTCTCAACGTCCAAATGTACTAATATTTTTACAGATGCGCCCTGGTCTATTTTTCGCCACTCTTCACGGTTCTGTGCGTCTTGTTGCCATTTCTTGAATATTCGTTTAATGTCGTCCATCCAGCGTGTTGGTGGTCGTCCTCTGCTGCGTTTGTCTTCTCTTGGGCGCCAGTCAATTAGTTTTCTGGTCCATCTTGAGCCTTTCAGTCTCGCTATGTGACCTGCCCAATTCCATTTCAGCTTGGCTATACGTTCGATGACATCAGTGATACCTGTTCTTTTCCTTAAGTCTTGGTTCCTTGTTTTGTCTTCTTTTTGTCACGCCGAGAATCGATCTTTCCATGCGCCTTTGTGCCACTCTTATTTTTGGTGTTGTTGTTTTTGTGAGCGTGATAAATTCTGCTCCGTATGTCATAATAGGAAAAACACATTAGTCAAATGTCTATCGTTTCATAGCTATCGGGATGTTGCTCTTAAAGATGTCTCTTAAGCCATGGTTTGTTAGAACAGTGAGCGACGCACGGCATACGGGTACAGCAGAATCTGTTGTACTCGACGCACGGCAGATTTGATTAAGTCGGTTTGTTAGCATATTATTCTGTCTTCTGTCGCTCTCAAAATAGTTTGAGTTTGACGTTTATTCTCACGGGGGGTGTACGTAGAAAAACAAATTCAGACAAAATCAAGGCAATAATTTTATTACTCCTAGAAAAGGAGGAGGAAGAAGAGATAATAATAATAAATTTAAATAAAAGAAGGGTAGGGTAGCGGGTAGGTACCCCTCTATGATCCCGATAGAGAGCAGACTTACTTCAGGGATTTAGCGCCCCTGCCCACGCGAGCTCCTGGTTTTTTCCTCCATTTCCTATTTAGAGGTAACCAGGCCCCAACCTCCGTATTATCCTATCCAAACCCCAAATTCCTTCCCTAATATCCCCTCCCACCCACCAACCCGTCTGGCCAGCGTGGTGGGTTATGGCCAAAACCTCCACAAATCAAAAATGTCGGTTTCAACAGATATACGGAAGATACCCCAGGTGGGTAGGAAGTTTATTCCACAGTCCCACACCGAAATAACGGTCTGCCTCGAGGATTCTGGGGGAGGCAAGTCGACATTGAAAAAGAAGAACAACAAACAACTCCATATAGCAACTTACAACATCCGTTCCATGGCAAAAGACGAAAAACTCTACGAACTAGAAGAGGAATTAGGGAATATGAATTGGGATATAATGTGACTATCAGAAGTTAAAAGAAGAGGTGAAGGGTATGTGGACTTACATTCAGGCAACAGGCTCTATTATAAAGGCAATGAAGACTATACATACGGTGGAGTAGGTTTCTTAATCAACAAGAAGAGAAAATCACAAATTCAAATAATTGACAGCATCTCAGACAGGGTTACATACATGATTTTAAAACTAAATCCAAAAACCAAATTAAAGATTGTGCAAGTTTATGCTCCAACTGAAAAGGCAACTGATGAAGAAATAAATACTTTTTACGAAGATCTTAAGAAAGCTATAGACACCAACAGAGAATCCAAAATAATAATAATGGGAGATTTTAACGCCAAAATTGGAAGTAAGATTGAAGACTCTGAAAGCAAGATTGGAAATTTTGGATTCGGCACAAGAAACACAAGGGGAGAAAAACTTATGGAATTTCTGGAACAAGAAAACATGTATATTATGAATACCTTCTACAAAAAGAAACCTAACAGAAAGTGGACATGGGTTGCACCTAACGGAACCACCAAAAATGAAATAGACTATTTTCTCTCAAACAACAAAAGAATATTCGAAGACGTAACAACAATAAACAACGTAACAACGGGTAGTGACCATCGTATAGTTAGAGCAAAAATAAATATTAACATGAAAGAAGAGAGGAAAAGAATATTTAAAAAAACAACGCAAATAGATGCCTTTAAAGTAAAAACAAATGAAGAGCAATTCCGAGAGGTCTTAGCGGATAAGTTCAAATATGATCCTTCACATAATCAAGATGAAATTGACGAAATTAACAAAAACATCAATAAGAACCTTCTCGAAGCCGGACTACAGGTCGCAAAGAAAACAAGTACTAAAGAAGACAAAATAAGCAACGAAACTAAACAACTAATGACGGAAAGACGACAACTACTAACGCAAAACAAACGCCATACTCAAGAATACATAGAACTTAATAAAACAATTAGAAAAGAACTAAAACGCGACTTACAAAAATGGAACGAGAACTTAATAGAGCGAGTCATTGAAAACAACAGAGGCTTAAAATGTCTAAGACCCGCATTGGGTGTTCAAAAAATCATTAAAATTAAAGACGCCAATAGTAAGGAAGAGAAGGACAAATATAAAATAACAAAAATAGTCGAAGACTTCTACAAAAGCTTGTACAGCTCGCAAAGCCAGCCTAATGAATCAACAAAGGAGAACGTCAAAAAAAAAATAAAAAACGTGGGATCAGAAGTACTACCAAATATAAAGGGATTCGAAATAGAAAGAGCTTTAAAAGAACTAAAAAATAATAAAGCTCCAGGACAGGACGGTATAATTGCCGAGCTCTTGAAAACAAGCAAGACAGTAACAATCCCTATACTAACAGAGCTATTTAATAAATGTCTCCATAATAGCAAGATCCCTAAAGACTGGAAAGAAAGTCTAGTAATACTTTTACACAAAAAAGGGGACAAATGTGACCTACAGAATTATAGACCGATATCGTTGCTCAGTCAAGTATACAAACTATTCATGAGAATTATTAACAACCGGTTGACCTACAAAATGGACAATTACCAACCAGTGGAACAGGCTGGCTTCCGCAAAGGATATAGTACATCAGACCATCTGCTGACAATGAGAACATTGATAGAGAAGGCAAATGAATACCAACTACCCGTATTTCTTGCCTTCGTAGACTATGAAAAGGCGTTTGATAGTATCGAGATGTGGGCCATAGAACAAGCTATTAATAATTGTAGAATAGATTCGAGATATAGACAACTAATACATAATATATATGAAAATGCAACTATGATAGTACAACTAGACGAAAATACAAATCCCATCCCTATTAAGAGAGGCGTGAGACAAGGAGACGTAATATCGCCAAAGCTTTTCAACCTAGCACTAGAAGACGTCTTCAAAACGACAAATTGGTCAACCTATGGCATTAATGTTAATGGCAAGAAGCTAAATCACCTCAGATTCGCTGACGACATTGTGATTATAGCGAGCTCATTCGAGGAACTGCAAATTATGATAGAGGAACTCGCAGGCAGCTCCCAATACGTCGGTCTAAAAATGAACATGAAGAAAACAAAAATAATGACAAACACAGATGACCCCAGACGCATAACTATAAATGGCAGTGAGATAGAAAAAGTCCAGGAATATATCTACCTAGGCCAAATCCTGAAACTTGACAAAGAAAACCAAAGTGCGGAAATTAATAGGAGAGCAAGACTAGCATGGGCAGGATTTGGAAAACTTGGTTGGATACTTAAGAACCGCAAAATACCTCAATATTTGAGGACCAAAGTATTCAACCAGTGCATCCTTCCTATCATGACATATGGGTGTCAAACCTGGACCCTAACCAAGGCAAATATGAATAAACTAGCTACAACAGAAAGAGCTATGGAAAGAGCAATGTTAGGTATACGACTGTCAGATAAAAAGAGGAGCGACTGGGTAAGATCAAAAACAAAAGTCGAGGACATAACAACAAAAGTTGCCAAACTTAAATGGAGCTTTGCAGGCCACACTGTTAGACAAAAAGACCAACGTTGGAATGCCACGATACAACATTGGAGACCTTACCAAAGTAAACGACCGAGAGGAAGACCACAGATGAGATGGGTTGATGATATTAAAAGAGTAGCCGGAATGAATTGGAAATATGTTGCTCAGGATAGAGACCGATGGAAGGAGTTGGGAGAGGCCTATGTCCAAACGTGGACGATAGAAGGCTAAGAAGACGAAGAAGAAATAAAAGAAATAAACTAATAATAATAATAATAATAATAATAATAAGTCAGGTCTTACCCAAGCCAGGAAGAGATTCATGAGTTTTGGGGAAATCAACTTTCCACACCAGCTGCTCTTAACAACAATGCTGGCTGGATAGAAGATACGACGCACAACTGTCACCACTACGTCACAGCTAACTACGAACCATTCACTACTGAAGAGGTCTCAAATATCATCAAAGAGCTTCATAACTGGAAATCTCCTGGACCAGACGGAGTCCAGAACTTCTGGCTTAAGAAATTTTGGAGCATTCATGATTGCTTATCAACATTAATTAATCATGTTATTTCTAACCCGCAGGAAATACCATCATTTCTAACTCAGGGAACCACTTATTTAATACCGAAGGATCAAAATAACACCCAAGATCCAGCCAAGTACCGCCCAATTACTTGTCTTCCAACTTTGTATAAATTGGTCACATCCTGTATAACCCGGCGTATCTACCAACACTGTGCTCTAAACAATATCATAGAGCCTCAACAGAAAGGATGCGCTAAGGGTTCTATGGGTTGTAAAGAACAACTTATCATCGACTCAGTCATTTCTAACCAGGCATTCACCAAAAAAAGGAACCTCTTTACTGCCTTTATTGACTACAAAAAGGCCTTTGATTCAGTGCCGCATGAATGGCTTATATATATATTAAGAATATACAAAGTCGATGATAACATAGTGACTTTTTTAAGGCATATAATGACAGGTTGGAAGACTAAAATTCAGCTCCAAATACCTGGTGAAAACAATATCGAAACGGAAAATATCGCAATCAACCGGGGCCTGTTTCAGGGAGACTCGCTGAGTCCATTGTGGTTCTGTTTGGCTATGAACCCTCTATCACAGCTACTAAACTCCACTGACTCAGGTTTTAGCATTAAAAACAACAATACTGTACTAGCGAAGCTTAATCATCTGTTGTATATGGATGATTTGAAATTAATGGCTTCTACTCGAGACAATCTAGAGCAGATGCTAAAAACAGTAGAAACATTCTCTAATGATATTAATATGCAGTTCGGCCTAGACAAGTGCCGTGTTTTGAATATAGTCAGAGGAAAGGTACAGCCCGGTGGATTCGATATGCAAAATGGCCAGAACATCGAGGCCATGGGTGAAAACGATATATACAAATATCTTGGAGTAAAGCAGGCGCGGAAAATTGACCATAAGCAAATGAAAACTGAAATAACTACTGAGTTTATACGAAGGATAAAACAGCTGCTTCGTTCACAGCTTAACAGTAAAAATTTGTTTAAGGCACTAAACACCTACGCTTGTTCCGCACTTAGCTATTCATTTGGTATTGTTAAGTGGACAAAAACAGATATAGAAAATCTTCAGCGAAAAGTACGAACACACCTCACAAAGGCACAAAAACACCATCCTAAAAGTGCAGTAGAAAGAACAACATTACCACGGAATCTGGGAGGAAGAGGACTTATGGATATAGGTGAGCAATTAGATAAACAAATTGCTAATTTAAGAACTTATTTTCAGATGCAAGCTGAGACATCTACTCTACATCAAGCTATTTGCGCAGTAGATGACACAACACCGATCAAACTGAGGGAACCAGAAATGCGCATAAATCACCTCACTAAAGACGAAAAACTGCGCACCTGGATGGGTAAACCTCTGCACGGGCGACATCCCAATGAGGTCAGCCAAGACTATGTCGACAATACAGCGTCGAACTATTGGTTGACATCAGGAAAGATGTTCCCTGAAACGGAGGGTTCATTACTGGCCATTCAGGATCAGGTTATACCAACCAGAAATTACCTGAAATATATCATCAAAGACCCTCAGGTTCAAAACGACAGATGCCGATATGGATGTCAAGCCCAAGAAACCATCCAACATCTTACAGGGGGCTGCCAGGCATTTGCTGCAACTGAATACAAGGAACGGCATGACGCAGTGGGAAAAATCCTTCATCAAGAGATAGCTATCAAGCTGGGACTTCTCCAAACGGATCATCTCCCGTATTATCAATACGTCCCTGAGAGTATGCTTGAGGATGGCAACTACAGGCTATACTGGGACCGCACTGTGCTCACAGACCAAACAGTGGCACATAATAGACCAGATCTTGTACTAGTTAATAAATTAACAAGACAGACAACACTAATTGATGTGGCGATACCTAACAACAATAATCTACGTAGTAAATTTACTGAAAAGATCGCCAAGTACAGAGATCTGGAAATTCAAATACGAAGGCAATGGAGAATGCAAAGTACCCAGACGATACCAATTATTATCTCTACTACTGGAGTCATTCCGAAGACCCTCCTCGAAAGCATAAAAAAGCTGGGTCTAAATGAACACCTTTATAAGACCATGCAGAAAGCTGTACTACTTGCGACGGCCAGATGCGTACGAAAATTTCTGGGAGAAACTCCAGCATACCAAGTCACCTAGGGCTCGAAAACACGGAAAGAGTCCCACCAGAGCTCATTCCTTTTGATACCGTAGGTATCTGGGATGAGTCAATTTTCCCCTTAGAGGGAGTGTGAGCCGTATGGCTAAATCTGGATAATAATAATAATGTTTATTAATTTCACAGTACAAGAATTAAATACATACATTTTAACTTTACATTCTACGTTTTACATTATTACATTCTACATTTTAACTTTACATGTTAATCCTGGAAAATAAAGAAACATTTACTCACTACCCGTTAAAACCTATTGGTCGAACACGGGGATAGTGTGTGACAATGTTTAGTTATTGAATATAGTATGTGTATACTAAATGCCAAGGTACAAACATTCTATTATCTTACGTGTATTTATTTATTTTCTTTTATTTTTTTTATATTATAAATAAAGGAACTGGGTAAATTTAACAAACCACTGTATTGCAAACATTCTTTTTTTTATCATTTTTTTTTATGTTTTTTAAATTTCATTCACTTGTTAAGTCAATCAAATAACTTATGTACAATATTACGATCAAGGTTCAATACATACTTTTTGAATATAGATTTTACCATACTTAATGAATTAAGAGTATTAAAATAAATCTTGTATATGTTCGGCAAGTGATTAAATAATTTTGGAGCAAGATACATGGCAGATCTCTGTCCTATTGATTTTTTAATATTTCCCAATTGTACGTGTTGGTTGGTTTTAGTGCGAGTCTCATAGTGATGAGGTAATGTATGAAGGATATGTTTATGGTTGTATGTGTATAATACCAGGAAATACATATAAAGTTGCCTCGTATCCATTACGTTAGTATCACAGAATAATAAATGAGACGGGTATGTCATTTTTTTGTTAATTATTATTTTCAATATTTTTTTTGTAAGATGTCGACTTTCTTTAAATAAGTTTTTTGTACACCGCCCCACCCAAGTATTCCATATCTAATTCTAGATTCAACTAGTGCATAATATAATATTTTTAAATATTTTACATCTATTTTAGATTTGAGAAATTTGAACTTTGGAACCAAGGCTCTCAAACACTTTGTTATTTGATCTATGTGCTCATCCCATCTTAAATGAGAGTCGATTTTTACTCCAAGATATTTTATATTGTTACTTGATTTTATAATTATATTTCCTTTCGTGTTTTTAATTGTTATAGCACTATAAGAAGGTAGTGATACTTTGTAACTGCAAAACGGAACAAAAAAGGTTTTTTCATAATTAATTGTTAAACCTTTATAATTAAAACATTTTATTAGTTTGTGCATATCTACATTAATTTTATCCCTTAAATGTTCCCAACTGTCTGCGCTATATAAAATTGCAGTGTCATCGGCAAAACTGATTATCTTTCCCTCAGTATTAAAGTTATATAAATCGTTGACATGGATATTGAATAATAGTGGCCCTAATACTGTACCTTGAGGCACCCCGCATCTTACGTGAAGTTTTTTACTATTGATATTATTTATCCTAACAATTTGTTGTCTATTGTCCAAGTAAGATTTCAGTAGATTATAAGCAGTGCCGCGTATTCCACTATTTTCTAGTGCCTCTAGTAGTTTTGGATGGCTTACAGTATCGAAAGCTTTTGCGAGATCTAGAAACACACAAGCAGTAGGTTGGCTATTAGTCCTGTCGCCAGGGGGGTACAACGGCCTCGTTAATTCAGATGGACTTACCCAAATTTTTTTTATGTATTTTGACCCGTAGAACACGAATTTTTTGGGTAACAGTTGATCCGGATGTCGATAAGATTGTTATAGACCAAGAACTTGAGGAATCAAATAACAGCGATTTTTGGCAAAACAAAACAATATTTTGTATTTTTTGGGTCATTTTAAGCAAAAAATATTTCTACAAGTTTTTTAGTAGGATGCACAGTTTTCGAGATAAACGCGGTTGAACTTTCAAAAAATCGAAAAACTGCAATTTTTAAACCCGAATAACTTTTGATTAAAAAATAAAATAGCAATTCTGCTTAGCGCCTTTGAAAGTTCAAGTCAAATTATGTCGGTTTTGATTATTTGCATTGCTAAAAATTTATTGTGTTATTGCTAAACAAAGCTACAAACAACTAGTGCGTGAGTGATGTTTCTATGATTTTTCATTTAAAATCGAACGAGTAGGTAGAATAGGTACTAGTGCAATCAAGACTATTTCTACGTTACATGCGTTAAAACGCATGTAAAAGCACGGGAAACCCTACGTGTTTATAGCTTTGTTAAACAATAAAAAAATAAATTTTTACCAATGCAAATAATCAAAACCGATATAATTTGACTTAAACTTTCAAATGCGGTAAGCAGACTTGCTATTTTATTTTTTAATCAAAAGTTATTCGGGTTCAAAAATTGCAATTTTTCGATTTTTTTAAAGTTCAACCGCGTTTATCTCGAAAACTGTGCATCCTACGAAAAAACTTGTAGAAATATTTTTTACTTAAAATGGCCCAAAAAATACAAAATATTGTTTTGTTTTGCCAAAAATCGCTGTTATTTGATTCCTCAAGTTCTTGGTCTATAACAATCTTATCGACATCCGGATCAACTGTTACCCAAAAAATTCGTGTTCTACGGGTCAAAATACATAAAAAAAACTTGAGTAAGTCCATCTGAATTAACGAGGCCGTTGTACCCCCCTGGCGACAGGACTATATTGTCAATTCGATTATATATTTCATTGGTGAGTTCTATAATTGCGTCGTTTGTTGAAAAACCTTCACGGAATCCAAACTGAGAAGACGATAATATGTTGTGATAGTAATTAATGAAATTGGTCTGTAGTTTGACAAACTTAGTTTATCTCCTTTCTTGTGTATAGGAATTACTACCGTTTCTTTAAATTTGTCTGGGCATTCACCATTTTTAAATATTAAATTTATTAGATCCATCAACGGTTTGGTGATTTGTTTATCTATAGTTCTTATTGTTTCTGTTCTAATGTTGTCAATACCGGGTGATTTGTTCGTTTTAAGTGTTTTAATAATTCCCTCAATTTCGCTTTCCGAGACCGGTCTTAAATACATAGAATGCATCACGTTATTATATTTAGGGAGATACGATGTCGGTGGTATTATTTTTTTAGCATAAGATTCTCCAATTTCTGTAAAATAACGAGCAAAAGAATTAGAGATAGCTCCACCATCTGTTACAGTAGTGAGTAGTTCCTTCTTGTGTAATAACTAAATAAGTAAACTAAATGTTTTCATGTCGTAATGCAGAAGGTGCATTTATATTAACGCAGTCGAAAGAAAATTGTTTCAGAACGAGGAAAAATTTCGAGAATATTTTAGACTTTCCAGACATTTATTTGAAACTGTATTAAGTATTACCATTTATAAGGGATAATATTACTAAAAACGCTACAACAGAAGACAACATCCGATTTCTGGAGAAGAAAAATTTAGCACAACTTTGAATTAGGTTTTTTTTATTTAGAGAAAAAATAAAAATATGTGTTTAAGTACAAAACAGAAAACTTCTTAAAAATGTAAAGTATATTATATAGGCTATTGGTTATGTACTATAGAAAGGAACTACAACGTTAACGGGGTTTTATTATTTCATATGGCCAATGAATCTCTATACATGAAAAAACCGCGGAGTGCTACCATTTATAGGGGTGCGTTTTTGAGAAATGGTTGAATTAGTCCCTGGGCACAGGTTACATTAGGGTGAATTCTATGCACTTTTGGTACAAACGCGTCTACATAAAAATTGTTCCTGGTTAAATTTCCTATCTAAATATAACTTTTTAAAGTCGAAAGATACTTTTTTTTACAAAAATATATTCAAAAGAAAAAGCGCAAAGAAACCCAAAAGAAAGAAATTTTGTTTTTTGCCCCATAACTTTTGTTCACGGGGATATAGGTATAGACATCGCTTTACAAAAAAAGAACCTACATATTTCTTCTTTAAAATGGTGTTTAGTAGAGGTCATTAGGATTTACAGTTTTCGAAATATGATTTTTCAAAGTTCGCCACTCACAGCAATTTTGGGCAATTTTCCTTGTTATTTCGCAAATATTGTTCTGTACCTTTTTTTCTACGTAACTTTAGGCATATGCAATGGTACATGTCAGAGGAATAGAAATCAATTATCTTTAAAATGTTCTACTATATAATGTTGTACGACTTCTTTTAAAGAGGTTATCTTTTTCAAGATTTTATACTTTTAACGAGTTTTTATATTTTTTACGATTATTCTTTAAATTTCCCATTATAACTTTTCTTTCTACATTTAGGTATATATTATATAATAAAAAAGAAAGCTTATTCTGTTTACTTTAAAATGGTGTATTATAAAAAATTCTAGGATTATTTTTGAATAAGATATGCTTTTTCAAAACGTAATAAGTACTTGCAACGATTTTTAATTTTAGGATTATTTTTTAAATTTCTCATTATAACTTTTTTATGTGATTGTGTGTTATGATTGAATCTTATTGTTTATAGGTAATACTTTGGATCCACTTGACTCGGCCGGGAAAACTTCAAAATATGGATTAATTCCAATATTTACTGTCAAAGCTCCTGCACCACAAGCTTTGCTTGAAAAAATAGCATGTAAATGTACCAAAGGATGTAGAAAAAACTGCGGTTGTAGGAAGATAGGAATTAGTTGTTCAATATTCTGCAAAGGGTGCATGTGCGTGCATGGGTACTAATTGTGGGAACTCTAAGATAACTGAGGTGTCAGAGGCAGATATTGAAACTAATGCTAACGAAGAGATGGACTTTGATTTTGAAAATTTTGTAAATGTCAACGTTTAAATAATTTTAACTAAAGTGATGTTTTCTATAGTCCAGAAAGCCACTGCGCATCCGCTAGGAAAAATATTCTAATTAAGATTTTTTGCATAATCTTACTCGAAAAGGACTCCTTTTAACAAATTTGCATGTTGCCAGGACCAAAAGGTGGTCAAAAATTTTTTAAACGTTTTTTTTTTGTTTTTTTCCTAAAATTATTTTTTTTGCATGGAAAAAAGTTTTTTTAGGTTTTTTGGATTATTCCAAACAGAAAAGGTCTTTAGTGACTTTTCTCTAAAAATGATAGTTTTTGACATATAAGCGATTAAAAATTGAAAAATTGCGAAATCGGCCATTTTTAACCCTCAAAAACTATGTGAAAAACTGAAAATTTGAATGTTGCCAAGGTAGGTAGATATGCTTTAAACATCGATTGATGAAATCCCGAAGAGTTTTTTGCAATACAATATTCAAAACTCCTAATTTTTTTAATTGCTAATCAAGCGTGCTCGACACTATTTTCCACCGACAGTATGGTGCAAATGAAAGGAATAAATTCGTTATTTCGTAAACCGGCGACTTTAAGGAAAAATCCCGAAACAGGTCGATTTTTATTTTTAAGTTATGATATTGTGGCATATATGGTATACTAGTGACGTCATCCGTCTGGGCGTGATGACGTAATCGATGATTTTTTTAAATGAGAATAGGGATCGTGTGGTAGCTCATTTGAAAGGTTCTTCAATTCTCTATTCAGTAATGTACACATTTACATAATTATTTATACAGGTTGTCCTTCTACTTCTTTTTTTGTCAAATAACTTAATTTAATAAAAATTTTTTGGACATCCTGTATAAATAATTATGTAAATGTTTATATTACTGAATAGAGAATTGAAGAACCTTTCAAATGAGCTAGCACACGACCCCTATTCTCATTTAAAAAAATCATCGATTACGTCATCACGTCCAGATGGATGACGTCACTAGTACATCATATATGCCACAATATCATAACTTAAAAATAAAAATTGACCTGTTTCGGGATTTTTCCTTAAAGTCGCCGGTTTACGAAATAACGAATTTATTCCTTTCATTTGCACCATACTGTCGGTGGAAAATAGTGTCGCGCACGCTTGATTAGCAATTAAAAAACAAAGAAGTTTTGAATATTGTATTGCAAAAAACTCTTAGGGATTTCATCAATCGATGTTTAAAGAATATCTACCTACCTTGGCAACATTCAAATTTTCAGTTTTTCACATAGTTTTTGAGGACTAAAAATGGCCGATTTCGCAATTTTTCAATTTTTATTCGCTTATATGTCAAAAACTATCATTTTTAGAGAAAAGTCACTAAAGACCTTTTCTCTTTGGAATGATCCAAAAAACCTAAAAAAACTTTTTTCCATGCAAAAAAAATAATTTTACGAAAAAAACAAAAAAAAAAACGTTTAAAAAATTATTGACCACCTTTTGGTCCTGGCAACATGCAAATTTGTTAAAAGGAGTCCTTTTTGAGTAAGATTGTGCAAAAAATACGAATTAGAATATTTTCCCTAGCGGATGCGCAGTGGCTTTCTGCACTACTAAGACTAATGTTTATGCAATTTTTGTAAAAGAAATAATTTTAAATAATACAGGTAAAAAAATATCAAAGAATCACTCGGTTTCCATTATTTAAATATGTATAGATGATACACCATTTTAAAGAACAGAAAGTTAGCGCTCTTTATTGAGAAATATATAGTATATTCATGTACAAGAAAAAAAGTTATAATGAGAAATTTAAAAAATAATCGTAAAAAGTGTAAAAAATAATATTCTTTTTTATATTAGGTATTAGTATATATTAAGGTATATATTAGGTATATAGTATATATATATAATATAATATTATATTATATATTATATAATAATATTATTTTATTTTTATATTATATTATAAAAAATCGTTAAAATATAAAACCTTTAAAAACCATAATCTCTAAAAAAAAAGTCGTACAACTTTATACAGTAGACCATTCTAAAGGTAATTGATTTCTATTCCTATTACGTGTACCATTTATATACCTAAAGTTACGTAGAAAAAAGTTACAGAACAATATTTGTGAAATAACAAGGAAAATTGCCCAAAATTGCTGTGAGTGGAGAAGTTTGAAAAATCATATTTCGAAAACCATAAATCCTAATTACCTCTACTAAACAATACGTTAAAGAAGAAATATGTAGGTTTTTTTTCTGTAAAGCAATGTCTATACCTATATCCTCGTGGACAAAAGTTATGGGACAAAAAACAAAATTTTTTTCTTTTGGGTTTCTTTGTGCTTTTTCTTTTGAATATATTTTTGTAAAAAAAAAGTATCATTGACTTTAAAAAGTAATATTTAGATAGGAAATTTAACCAGGAACAATTTTTATGTAGATATGTTTGTACCAAAAGTGCATAGAACTCACCCTAATGTAACCTGTGCCCAGGGACTAATTCACCCATTTCTTAAAAACGCACCCCTTTAAATGGTAGCACTCCGCGGTTTTTTCATATATAGATGTCCATTGACCATATGAAATAATAAAACCCCGTTAACGTTGTAGTTCCTTTTAGCTATCTTATTTTGAATATAATCAATAGCCTAATAATTGTATCTTACATTTTTACATTGCTATTAATTGATTCTGGCGAAAATACAAACAAATGCACGCTCTGAGATCCTACATTTATTTCCAAAGAATTTTCGTCACACCTATTTGTTGTAATAGGAACCAATTCATGTACCTAATTCATTTGCAGCCAGCTCAATTTCATATCACGAAACAATATGCATTACTTCAGCTTTTATTCTTGCCTTTTCAATCGTAGGAAATTTCGATACTGTGGAAGCAACACTTTCAAAAAACATGTGGATCACCTGATTTTTGAGCCAATGTCGATGATGTTTCCGATTTTTTAACAAGTTTTTTAAGCAAAGCGGTTCGTTCCTCTCGTCCCATTTTTAATTCGCTCATTAATGAGAAATTTCTGTTTTTGACATTTACTTTTTTTTCGGTGCTCCTGGCACCTAATACAATATAGTATTATAAAAGTGTAAAAAGAGTAATAAATCGTCTAATACAATAGTAATAGAAATTAGATGTTGGGTTCCGGTGAAGCACATGGTGTCTTTGAAACGCAATACTGAAAGGGGAAGGTTTATAGTAGGTACCTTTTGTTAAATGCAAGCTGCTTTTCTCTTTGAATATTTCCCCAAATAATTGACCTGAAAACCAGGTCAATTTACAGAGAACTACGTACATATTTAAAAATACGCAAACAGAATAATAAAAAATGAGATATTCAAAGCATACTTTAAAATAGGGATCAGGGATAATGGCAAGACAAAATTGTGTCATTTGTTGAATAATAACGATACACTTTATTTTGTACAAACGTAGTTTTATTATAATGCATGCTTCAGTTTAATAAATAATAGAAATAATACCAATTAATCTAAATAGCAATTAAATACTAATAATATCAATTTAATACAAGTGACTTTTTCATTTACTTTGTGCAATTAAAAATACGTCAAATCACGCAAACTTATTTTTGTTTGAATAAAATTAGTTTACCACCACGTTGTACACTGTGAGTTCAGCTGAACTTTTGCGTCCAAATCAAATCGCAGTTGATTCCAGCGCACACCGTCGACGTACACTGGCTGTCGGTCTTCAGAGCACGCAACCATACAGAAACCATTCCTTTCATTTGGACTGACGTGCGCGACGTTCGACTGACTGTGAGTTGTGCGTCGCTCACCGTTCTAACAAACCGTGGCTTTAGTGAACCACACGCCACCCAAGCAAGTGTTATTCGTCGTTGAAATTCGCAGGTCTGATTGTCTTTGCCCATTCTGATTTTATGGCCGAGATATATGTACTTTTCTGTCAATTCTACCACTTGATCTTGGATTAACCATGGTGTTCGCTGGGAACTAAATTTGTCATAAATTTGGTCTTACTGATGTTCATGTTTAGACCTATTGTTGAAAATACGTTTTCTAATTCTTATAGCATTTGTTGTGCTTCACCCAGATCTTCGGTAATAAGTACTATATCGTCGGCAAAACGCAGATGATTGATTATTTCTCCATCTGTTTTTATTCCTCTATTTTCCCACTTTAGCATAATACCGTTATAAATAATTTAGGTGAGAGGGTATCGCCCTGTCTCACACCTCGCTTGCTAATAATGTTTATGGTGGTATCATGTAGTTTTACAGGCATTGTGGCGTTTTGGTATAATGTTTGTACTAACTTTGTAAACTGATAGTCTATTCTACTATTGTTCAGAGCAGTTATAATGCTGTCTAATTCCACAGTGTCGAAGGCTTTGTGAAAGTCAACGAAGATAAGTACCAGTGATCTCTTATATTCTATCGATTTTTCTATTAAGGTTTTTACTGTTTGTAGGTGATCGTTTGTTCCTAATTTTAAGGGGAAGCCAGCTTGTTCTCGGGGCTAGTAGAAATCCAACTTATTTTCTAGTCTTGGCGTAATTATTCGGGTAAACATTTTATAGATATGGTTTAATAAGCTGATTGGTCTATAGTTTTCTAGGTGCGCCTTGTCTCTTTTCTTGTGTAGTAAAATTGTTAATGCATTATTCCATGTTTCAGGTATCCAACAATCTGTTAGACAAAGGCTAAACAAAATTTTTATTTGGTTAGAAAGGGCACGTCCGCCCATCTTTTTAGCTTCTATTACGACTCCATCTTCTCCTGGCGCTTAGTGTAACCTCGAGCATGAGTTCTGAACCCCGGTTGATAATTTTGCGTGATGCGGCGGCTTCGAAGTTCGTTTTGTCTTTGACTTGTGTATAGTTCTTTGTAGAAGTCTTCAACTGTGTATAGTAGTTCTTCTCTATTTGATGTGGAGACTCCTTCTTTATTCTTTAGTTTGTGTATTTCGCAGTTTTCATTGTTTAGCCCTCTCCTCAGGACTTTCAGACTTTTATGCTCTTCTATAGTTCGGTGGACTTTTTCATCCTTAAATTTCCTTAAATCGTTCCTTATAGCTTTTGATACTTCTTTATTTGGATAAAGGCAGTTTTTGTTTTCATTTGATTCAGAGTTGGACCACCATCTCCTGAAAGCTATTTCTGCATCTCATGCGTCCTCGGTGGAGCTATGCAGTCACAACTCTGAAACAAAATCGACAAACCCTGCCTATTTAAGGGAAAACATCGCGATGCAATGAATTCACCTTTTGAGACTCAAACAGCGACATTTCTCGTAATGCAAGGAAGGCGAAAAACCCCAGATTCAAAGGTTACTACTTTTATACAATTAGAATAATTGAAATAAAAATAATAAACAATAATTTAAATCCATGACTTTTTCGTTAAGAAACTGCATTCTGGCTGCATCCCGTATCTCCGGCTTTTACAATATATAAGCACAAGAGACGACGAATATAGAAGAAGGCAAATAAAGGACACTTAGGCCACGTATCTACCCTCTTTTCGTCTAGGAAAAGGACCGAAAGACAGTTTCAGGTACTCAAATCTGAGTAAGATGAGAAAGATAAAGGCAGTTTTTGTTTTCATTTGATTCAGAGTTGGACCACCATCTCCAGATAGCCATTTCTGCATCGCATGCGTCCTCGGTGGAGCTATGCAGTCACAACTCTGAAACAAAATCGACAAACCCTGCCTATTTAAGGGAAAACATCGCGATGCAATGAATTCACCTTTTGAAACGCAAACAGCGACATCTCTCTTCTTCTTTATTTCTTTATTTATTTTTCGCAGTTTTTCTTCATCAATGCTTTCGTTTACTTTGATTTTTCTTCTAGTCTCCATTAGTTGCTTTATTTCAATGGTTATATGTATAATCTATGTATAAATATTACATATTATAGTTATATACATAAGTAATATAATTATACTACTATTGTTAATCTCATGTAATACTTCGATACTAGAAAATACGCTGATAACCTGCAAGAAAGATCTGTAACTTTTGCTCTTTTAACAAAAACTTTGCTCCACATAGTATCTAATTAAGAACTATTGTCCTTTTTCGACACCCCTTTGTAAAGTAATTTTCTAAAAATTTCCGAGCAGCTGGCCAATCAACAATATTTATTTTTGCTTGGGGCTCTTTTCAATCCTTAAATTATTAATAATGAGAATCCTCCCCCTAAATTTAATACCCTCAAAGGAGATTTCCAAGTTGCAGGAAGCTGGCCAAAGGACAGCTGACGTTCCGGTCCTTCTACATCCGGTCGTCTAGATCGTCCTCCCAAATTTGCATCTGGTGAACTTCTGATATAGTTTTGATGTTAATTTGAAAGGGTCGGGATTAAAGTGGTCAGCAAATTAGGTGATGAAAATTACGTTAAAGTAAATGAATTGGATAATTCTGTAAGACTTAATTTAGTTAGGGTTACAGTATATAATGAAAAGTTTTAATATTTTCAAACAACTAATTTTAAATATGTATTAAAAGTTTACTAAAATTAAATTACAATGATTATTGCATTCATAGATATTCTGACCACTAGAAAGCTACAAGAATAAAAATTACAGCGGGAATGTTTTTCGATAATTTCCCGTCGTCAATGGTAAAAAAAAGTAAATTGTTATTTTGATTTAAGAGGATTGGTACGTATTTTCGGCTGCAATGCTATTCAAACAGGAATTCATTTTTTTTTGAATTCTGAGAAAACTAATAAGTATTTTTGAAAAATTTAAACGCAGAATGAAAGATTACGTTATTAGCGAGAGCCGAAAGTCCCTGAGAACTTCTATAATGTTTATTTTAATTAGTTACAGGGGTGAAAAACTAAGAGAAAATGTAGTGTGATTTTTAATTTCAAATATCTCATTCGAAAGAAACTTCTTATATATTCTAAGGGACTTTCGGCCCTCGATAAAAATTTAGTCTTTCATTTTGTGTTTAAATTTTTTAAAAATATTTATTAGTTTTTTCAGGATTCGAAAAAAATGGACACCATGTCCGTGGAAATCGAACATTCGCTATCTTTGTCATGCAACTCACTCAGTCGAATATAATGTTATGACAAGACTCAAGACAGTGACAAGTAGAGATGTATCCGACCCGCAATTTTGATGTAGCAGTTCATTCTCCTACTGCTTTTTAACGCTTTTACGATGATAATAAAATCAATCAAAGAGTTGTTTATTAAATAGTATTGATAGTGTATTGGAAAAATAATAATTGAGTTAAGGCGTACAATTAATAAAAAGTTATTTATTGTTTATATATTATTTATGGATAATCCAAGTATTTCAAGTCATTAAAGTGCAAATAAAGGTATTACCTATTTTATAAGAGTTTATTCCGATAACCGTAAATAGGTACGAGTTTAGCTATAAAGTAAAGTGCCCATGGTGGCATAAAATGTAGTAAATGCGAATGCTTCAAGTACGTACTACATTTTTAAGATTTCACTACACTTAAAAAGCATTTGCTTTTCTCCGTAGTGTTTGCTTCTATTTACCAGCCTACATAGAAGAATGTACTACGCTTTTGAAGTATGTGCTTGTTTAGTAGTATTTTGCTCCAGTTTAAGTGAAGTTGGTGGGTGGACGTCTTCGGCGTAGGTATTTTTTTGTTACAATATGGCAGCATTTATGAATGTGTTTCATAGAAAAATTTACAAACTAAGAAGAAGATTCTTAATTTTTGGGGTCATTTTTTATCAAATAAAATTTAATAATTGTGAAGAAGATTAACAAATAACAATTGTTCATTTTTATCCTCGCGTAACTCGTTTGTCGCTTCGGAATCTGAGTCACTCGTTTTTATTCATGTACAATTCTAATAATTAAATAATCCAACAAATAGTTTATACCTTTAAACGTGAATAAAATTTAATGCGAAAATTCTTGGTTTACCGATAGATTTTATATATCATATTTTCACTATAAATTTAAAATTAATTTGACAAATACATTAGTAATTAATTTTATTTATGTAAAAAGTACTTACTTCAATTGATCCAACCGTCTATTTCTTCGCTTTTCAGTAACACATTTCTTGTAACAACGTCCCATATTTTAATTTGCGCAAATAAAGAAATAAATAAAGTTTTTATAAATTAATTGAGTAAAACTACATTTATACAGCGCAGTTCTTCACATGTTCAAACCTTATCTAAGCTTTCCATGGTAACACTACATTATTAAAATAACTTTACAACTTTTTTTCTTTGTCGACTATTTGTATAGTATATAAATAATGGTAACCACTGAATACATAATTAGTGAAAAAATCATTTATACAAGTAAAGGTTATCCAAGAACCAAGAACATTCAAAAACTGAACGAAACCGAAATAGCCATCTCTACCTTTCTAATGACAATGTCACTGTCAACCTAATGTTTACATCTGCAGTTTCCATACCAGTGAGAATTTTACTACACGTAATTTGCCGTGTAAAGACAGAAAAAGTAGGGATAGCCGTAAAATATTTGCGAATTATGTACCCATAGCCTTAACAATGTTTACATTAATAATTTGACTTATATTTAACAGTTGACAGTTATATGGTACCTACTTGTTAGTTTTAATTTTAATAAATTTTGTTGGTTAGTTACATAAATAAATTAAGTAAAAATGAAAAATGACTTGTTATTAATTTGAGGAAGGTAGAAAAACCATATGTATAACATGGGAGTAAAGTGCCTTTTCCTCCCTTGAATGATTACTGCCCTCCGCTACGCGTCGGGCAGTAAACTTCATTCTCGGGAGGAAAAGTAGCACTTTCCTCCCTTGTTATACAAATAGATATTAATCACCTAGGTAGATCTTGGCCATAGAAATAAGTTGCTTTAAACTGCAGTTAAATATATCGCAGTAAATACTTAAGGCATTATAATAGCTGCACATGACGAATAGAGGAGAATTTAACATAAGGTTAGTTCTAGCTTGTGTATTTCTGAATGTAATCGAATTTCTTACTGGATAAGACGGATAAGGTTATAATAAATATAGAATAAAATGTTTTAATAATACTCATCTTACTCCTGAGGAAGACAAATCCAAAGACACAAAAATTATAATAAATATATTTACTGAAAACACTAATATATTCTTTTCACACCTTTTCTTGCACTGATATATTTATACATAACTTGAAAGATTCAGCAACTAAACGCCATACACAATGGCCATACTGTCTGTGTGCGCATGAGCGCAGAATTATGAAATTTTACTCTCAATCGCGCCTAAAGAACTATAACTTCAAAAACATTATTTGAAATGATGTTACTGTCATTATTTGTTCTTCTTATCCATTGTATATTTAAGTTTTTCCCACCGAAGATTTTGCGCAGTATTTTCCTCTCCTAAACTAATAACAACTCATGGTGTTTTTTTGTTGTGACCCATGTTTCAGAAGCATACGTTACTAGAGGCCTTATTATGGTCTTGTTAGTTCTTAATTTTGCACTTCGCGATATATTTTGCTTTTCATAATTTCATAACCTGATCTTTTTAGGTTATGTTGTCTAGTTTCCTTACAAATAAAATTTTGGTCTCGATATTACTGGACTCTAGTAATCTGTGGTTGGAAAAAACATTATTTGAAATTATCTTACTGCCGCCAGGGATATCAAACTCTTACTGTTTTTGTATGCCTGGGACAAAGAGCACATACCGCAATAAAAAGATGCCTCAATAATCATGAACGAAATAGACATACAAAGAGGAAAGTAAAAATCTCATCCTACTCAACGAAGAAAAATGTGTAGCAAACTCATCAGCAGAATGTAGCAGACTTCGGTTGCAATTACTAAAAGAAGAAGTCAATAACAGGAAAATACCAGTAATAGCCAAATAAAGAACAGACCATTGAATACCCAATACATATGCAACACACAACTGTGAAAAACAGAAGATTAAATTTTAAAATTTTGATTAAACAAATATTACAATAATTGATGGATTCGACCGTTACTTGATGGAAGTTCATTTTATATAATAATAAAACACTGAAAACGTTTGTTTTCTATAATTCCACAGAATTTATTGTAACTAAATGACTACAGCTGTTTCGGCAGAGTGCCTTTCTCAACTGATATAGTTTACAATGTGTTTGCCTTTTTAAGTCTTCAACAGAAGAGGCTGAGGAGTGGGGAGCTGTTTGTCTCGAGTTGGTCATTCAGAATTATATCTGTATTTTTCAGTTTATTAATTTCCATAGATTCTAAAAAAGATAGCTTAAGGCCTTTATTTTGAATATGCAGAATTTGAAACTGTTCATTGAAAGAATGATTATGATCTAGAAGGTGAAGTGCGTATGTAGAAGTGTCTGTTTTTCTATTGTTGAATGCCCTTTTATGTTCTGCTATCCGTTTGTCAAAAGTTCTGCCAGTTTGACCGATGTACGTTTTCGGACAGTCACCACACGTTAGTTTGTACACACCACTCTGTAGTTGCTTTCTCTTTCAGCTTTTATTGTTCTTAATCGTTCTTAATTTCTACAAACTAACGTGTGGTGACTGTCCGAAAACGTACATCGGTCAAACTGGCAGAACGTTTGACAAACGGATAGCAGAACACAAAAGGGCATTCAACAATAGAAAATCAGACACTTCTACATACGCACTTCACCTTCTAGATCATAATCATTCTTTCAATGAAGAGTTTCAAATTCTGCATATTCAAAATAAAGGCCTTAAGCTATCTTTTTTAGAATCTATGGAAATTAATAAACTGAAAAATACAGATATAATTCTGAATGACCAACTCGAGACAAACAGCTCCCCACCCCTCAACCTCTTCAGTTGAAGACTTAAAAAGGCAAACACATTGTAAACTATATCACTTGGGAAAGGCACTCTGCCGAAACAGCTGTAGTCACTTAGTTACAATAAATTCTGTGGAAGTATAGAAAACAAACGTTTTCAGTGTTTTATTATTAAATATTACAATGCTTTCAAATAAATTATTGTTAAATTTAAACATTTGATAATAATAAATCACATCTACGATACATATTACACAAACAAATTAACACGCAAATAACATACAAAAACTGTCAGAATTTGATAGCCTTGGTGGCAGTAACATAATTTCAAATGTTTTTTCTACCACCGATTACTAGGTTCCAATAAGATCGAGAGCAAAATTTCATTTGCATGGAAAGTATACATAACCTAAAAGCATCAGATCATTAAACAAATTTTGATGCAATTCGGACCTTGAAAATTACACTCCAGAACGATCATTTACTGGACTACTGCCCCTTTAGACCGGGAGATATTATACAGAAGTTCAGCCACGATTTTCTAAGTCCTGCCTTTTGCAATAGTGGAAGGATAGACGAGGTACTTACAATTTGTGGAAATATCCACAAATTTCCTGTGACATTTTCCTGTAAAAATTAGATTTTCCCAAAAAATAAAAATAGGGTTTTGCGATGAATTTCTGAGTCCTGAGTCCTGCCATATCCGTAGAATGACAGGATACTATTGATTTTATGAAGAAAATTTTTTGGGCAGGAGGGTTGCAAACGGGCTAACGGAGTATATATGTATACAAACATGTAAGGAAAATAATGAAATTTTCATGATTTTCTGGGTCCTGCCAACTAAATAAATTAAACATATTTATTTCAAAATGACCAAAAAAAATGTTGGCATGACGTTTCCTACTGTTTAAGTATACTTGTCCCTTGGAAAATTATGCGCAAAATTTTTACCCTGATTCCGTGATTTTCTGAGTCCTGCCTTTAAAAAGTTATAATACTCAAATGCAATCAATACTTTTTCGGTACTCGACAGGAAGGTTAAACGGTTCTTGTAAGACGGCAGGGGTCCTAGATTTGCAAGAAAATTCATGAAAAATTCCACGATGTTCTGAGTCATGCCATTTTGCATATGTTTCAAAAATCTTATTATAAGTCTATTTACAAAGAGGCAGGATGGTTTTATAGTTATTTCGTATACAGGGTGGGGCATTAGTGTGATAAAATCCAATTACTCGTTTGTCGTAAGAGATACGAAAAAAAGTTATTTAGGTAAAACGTGGGGCAAAGAGAGGATTATAATTTAAAAATATTTTCTAATATACAGGGCTACCCGTATTGGCAGGGTGACACAAACTTGTCTTTTTTAATGGAACACCCTGTATATAATTTTAAGATTCCTGAGATAATTTTAAGGCAATTTAACATAATTCACATAATCCAAAAATGTTTCCTAAGGGAGCTAGAGCCCTTTGAAGATGGCGCTTGTAATTAGATTTTTTTATCTTCAGAACGCTTCCATTTCGATAGACAAAAACTGGTCCGCCTTTTTATCTTCCAGAGATAAATCGATTCCATCAATTGCGAATTTCTAGTACCGGTCATAGGAGTCCATTTTGGGTAGGGCAACGGTTATTTTATCGCATAATTTTTTTGTCTTTAATTTTTAAGCATTTTTCACACTATATTATTAAATTGTGAGGTATTCTGGTACTAAACGGTACTCTTGCTTTAAGTCGGTAGAATGCACCGTTTTCTAGAAAAATCAATTTCAAAATTTTTCGCCTTTTGAATTTAAGAAAAATTTGAAAAAAAAACGGTGTATTTACCGACTTAAAGCAAGAGTAACTTTTAGTACTAGAATAAATCATAATTTAATACTCTACTGTCAAAAATGCTTAACAATTAAAGCAAGTTAGGAGATTTCGTTGATCTACCCAAGACGGACGCCTATGACCGATACTAGAAATTGACAATTGATAAAATATTCATCTCTGGAAGAGAAATAAACGTACCAGTTTTCGTTTTTCTAAATAGTTTTTTTTTTATTTTTTTTTCAAATTCAAAACCGAAAAATTTTTCCAATCGATTTTTCTAGAACACAACGTATCCTACCGACTTAAAGCAAGAGTACCTTTTAGTACAATAATACCCCATAGTTTAATAATCCAGTGTCAAAAATGCTTAAAAGTTAAACACAGAAAAGTTATGCGATAAAATATCCGAAATGAATTTCGACTCAATATCCGTTTCCCTACCCTAAACGGACGCATATGATAGGTACTAAAAATTGACAAATGATGGAATCGATTTATCTCTGGAAGATAAATAGGTGTACCAGTTTTCGTTTTTCTAAATAGAAGTGTTCTGGAGCCATTAAAAAAAAACTAATTAGAATACGCCATCTTTAAAGAGCTCTAGCTTCCTTGGGAAGCATTTTCGGACGAGGTGAATTGAGTTATATTTTCTTAAAATTATCTGAGGAATCTCCGGGCTTCGGTTGTTAGAAGAGTTTCTGGACACTCTGTATAATAGGTACAATCTCTAATATAACCAATTAATTGTAAAATTATTGATTTTCTTTCTATTACTTTTATTACGTTTACTTAGATACAAATATGATCTAATCGCTTAAAATAAATAGGTTACAGTTTGGTATTAGATTTGAAAGGTGTGTAAAAATCCGAGACATTACTCAGGATTATAATAAATAATACCGTACGATTCTTTTAACGATGTAAAAATTAATTTTTATGTATTAAATATCTTTGCGGTTATCCTACCTATCCTTAGCTACTTGACATGGGATGACTCAGAAAATTGTGGTGATATGAATATGTTTGTATAAAAACCTGCAATAATTTTAATGACTTAAAATTTTATTTTTATACACGAAATAACTACACAGCCATCCTGCCTCTTTGTAAATAGCTTTATAGTAACATTCTTGAGATATGTCCAAAATGGCTTGACTCAGAAAATCGGGTAAATTTCCACGAATTTTCTTACATATTTTTAACTATGTGTAGTAAAAAAGGTGTAACTAAACATGCCTGCCAGTTTGAATAATGTCTACTTAAATTATTTATTTTATAATACAATTTATTTTATGACTCCACAGAATTTTCCAAGGGACAAGTGCAGTTAAACATTAGGAGACGCCATGCCAGAATTTTTTTCGATCATTTTCAAATAATTATGTTTAATTTATTAAGTTGGCAGGACTCAGAAAATTATGAAAATTTCATTATTTTAATTACATGTTGGTATATCCATATACACTCTTAGTCCTTTTGCAACCCTCCTGCCCAAAAAATTTTCTTCATAAAATTGATAGTATCCTGTCATTCTATGGATATGGCAGGACTCAAAAATTCATCGCAACTTCACATTTTTTTCCTCGTGCAAAATCTAATTTTCCCAGGAAAATGTCACAGGAAACCCGTTGATTTTTCCATAAATTGTAAGTACCTTTTCTAACCTTCCAGTATTGCAAAGGACAGGACTTAGAAAATCGTGGTTGAAGTTCTGTTAATATCTCCCGGTTTACTTTTTAAAGGTAACTATATGCAGGGTGGGGCATTAGTGTGACAAAGTCCAATTACTCGTTTGTCGTAAGAGATACGAAAAAAAGTTATTTACATAAAACTTGGGGCACATATAGGACCATAATTTAAAAATATTTTCAGATATACAGGGTCACCCGTATTGACAGGGTGACACAAACTTATGTTTTTTTAAATGGAACACCCTGTATATTTTTACATTTTTGGATTCTCCTCGATGTCTTCTTTCTCAAAATATAGTTTTGTAATATTATACGAGGTAGTTTAAAAAATAATTACGTTTTATTGTTAATTTCGTAGCAACATTCACACCCTGTAGAATTGTAGTGATTTGACATCAAAGTTTCTATTTATGGTCAAACGATTTTTCGTATAGTCTACTATTGTTAAACATTAATAATATAGCGAAAAGTTTGATATTAATATACAGGGTTGGTCAAAACTCGGAATGAGTATTTTCTGAGTTTTCTTAAATGGAACACCCTGTATTTTAGTATTCTAATGAAATGATATTTTATGGTACTTTTTTATTTCTTAAGCATTCCCTATACCTAACTGCTTTTATTTTTGAGTTATTCATTAATTGGAACAAAAATTTCGTGAAATTTTATTAGGTGGCTGTGCAAATATTCAATCAAAAATAATTTTTCGGAAAGAAGTAGATATTAATCTAGAGTGATCCTTAATTTATTAATTTTGGATGAGATATCCAAATACCTACGTAGTTAAGATTGTTGGTGCGTAAAATATTAATAAAAACATACAAGATTCTACCTAGTTGGCTATGACCCTAAATTTACTAAAACATTTGACATTATACTATTTTTATAGTTCCAGTTGCTTGGTTACCATTACTAATATTAATTGTTTTAATGAGTAACTGATGAGTAACTGATCAAAATGGTTTCTGTGCTAGGAGAGTACAACAAAAAATGTGCTACTAGCAATAAGAATTTTTCATCAGCAATTTTTGATAGACGAAAACCAAGAAGAGAAACTTTTTAAAGTACACTAACACGATTTCAACAGTTTAGGTCTAGATAGTTATATTATAAGAACGTTCTTCCTAATATGCAGATCCTCAGTTACACTAAGGATTACATTTAATTCCATTTATTCATTTACAATAGTTTTATTCGATCAGGTTTCTCGTAATTTAAGTTGTACATTGAAACCGTTTTAGTATACTTTCAAAAGATTCTCTTCTTTGTTTTCGTCTATCAGGGAATTGCTGATGAAAAATTCTTATTGCTAGTAGCACATTTTTGTTATACTCTCCTAGCATAGAAACCATTTTGATCAGTTACTCATCAGTTATTCATTAAAAAAATTAATATTAGTAATGGCAACCGAGCAACTGGAACTATAAAAATAGTATAATGTCAAATGTTTTAGCAAATTTATTGTCATAGCCAACTAGGTCGAATCTTGTATGTTTTTATTTATATTTTACGCACCAACAATCTTGACTACGTAGGTATTTGGATATCTCATCCAAAATTAATAAATTAAGGATCAGTCTAGATTAATATCTACTTTTTTTTCGAAAATTTTTTTTTGATTGAATATTTGCACAGCCACCTAATAAAATTTCACGTAATTTTTGTTGCAATTAATGTTTGGATTAAAGAATCACGAATAACTCAAAAATTAAAGCAGTTAGGTATAGGGAATGCTTAAGAAATAAAAAAGTACCATAAAATATCATTTCATTAGAATACTAAAATACAGGGTGTTCCATTTAAGAAAACTCAGAAAATACTCATTCCGAGTTTTGACCAACCCTGTATATTAATATTAAACTTTTCTCTATATTATTAATGTTTAACCATAATAGACTATATTAAAAATCGTTTGACCATAAATAGAAACTTTGATGTCAAATTACTACAATTCTACAGGGTGTGAATATTGCTACGAAATTAACAATTAAACGTAATTATCTTTTAAACTACCTCGTATAATATTACAAAATACTATATTTTGAGAAAGAGGACATCGAGGAGAATCCAAAAATGTAAAAATATACAGGGTGTTCTATTTAAAAAAACATAAGTTTGTGTCACCCTGTCAATACGGGTGACCTTGTATATCTGAAAATATTTTTAAATTATAGTCCTATCCGTGTCCCAACTTTTACGTTAATAACTTTTTCCGTGTCTCTTACGACAAACGAGTAATTGGACTTTGTCACACTAATGCCCCACCCTGTATGCCGTGTGGTATTTTTAATAATACACCCAAAAACTCGTTATTTCAAAATAATTTGCAAATCACTAATTTATTACAAAATGATGTATATTCAGTGGCGGATCCAAGTGGGTGTCACGGGGGAGGGGGGTCATGACGAAAATAAATATCAATTCAATAATAAAAGAAAAGAAAACGGAGAGCTCTTAAGCAAAAAAAATACATTTTAAGCCCATCCAAAAAATAACTGTAAGCTCACTTATCCTAGGGGTTGTAAGCCTAAGTGACCTTGCATGAGAGAGTAATTAACTCACCCTCACGACTCAGATAAAAAATTTCTGGATCCGTCACTGTGTATATTCCTGTTCGTATTTTTTTACACAATGTATATAATGTCTATTAGATTAACTTCTCATCATCTTAATAATTTTTCTGTTTATAGACAGGAGCACTATACGTCTTCCGCTTAGACAAATTCTATCTTCAGAAAATGAAATTCTGAAGCGTCATTTCCGAATATGCTTTTAACATTTTACCTGCTGGTTTTAGTGTATTATTGCTTTTAAAAGCTACACTACAGACTAATATCATTAAAGACAAAATAACGAGTTTTCGTTCAGTGCTCGTATCGAGACAATACATTTCATGAGATGCTTTTAAGTTAAAAATTGAGCCAAATAACGTTTTAAAATGCTAGTCAAAATTGAAACTTGACTTTTATTGCTGACGAAACTTTTACAATTTTCAGTAAGTAACATTTATTGGCGAGTGAAACCTTATTATATCAGACACCTTTGATGAAATAGTTATTTATGAAACAGTTCGTGAAGTATGCTTTTTGCGAACGCACGCGATGTTTAGGCACGAGCCACAGCGGAGCGAGTGCTATACATCGCGTAAGTTCGCAAAAAGTACTTCATGCACAGATTCATACAATATTTTATCAACGAAAAACAACTAAAAAAACGGTAACTTTTCGTCACTGGAATTCATTTCTATTCTACAATTTTTAGAACTGTGACATTTAGATATTCTAACTTCTTTCAAACCACAAAACTGTCAAAAGTTTTATTGTAATTTATTGCTCACATGTCATCACCATGACAACGCGAAAGTTAAGGATATTTGATTATATGAAAGTGTGCCAAAAAAACAGTGCGAAATAGTAAATCCCATTTAAAATACATTGTTACTTCACGCACACTTTAAATCCTTCACGCACTGCTATCTATAATGACAGTTTTCACAAACTAAAAACTTATACATAATATGAGATAGACTAGATAAAATATTTTTTTAAATGGTCATTCCTATATATTATTAAATATTTTATATTATTATAAATATTTTATATTATTCTATTATTATAAATATTATTTTTATAAAAGATGTATTAAAATTAGAGGACTTCAATATAAATATATTCGATTAAACTGAGTAATGTTCTTCTCAAGGCGCATTTAAATCAAAGCGAACACGAACGAACGAACGAAGGAACGAATTCGTAGGTGTTCGCTTGGTCAATCGTTCGCTACAAAGTAGGGCCATTTACATTGAAGCGAACGTTCGCATTCGTTGATGATCGGGAGTGCATATTGCCCGCAGATGTATTTAAGATGGGCCAGTCACACATTGTGTTTAAGTTTATTGTCATGTTTCTTGTTGGGTAAATAACACCGCACACATCTTATGGAAAATATAATCTCACTCAAATTCAATAAAATTTTTATGAATAGATTAGTTTTAAATTAACGGTCAATTCTTATTATTGCGCCAACTTTTAATTATGATTAATTACGGCGCATAGTGCAATTAAAGTTTATCGAAATCACATTTTTGGAGTTCATAAATGTGTCAGTTACAATCACTATTGCTCTGGGTGCTATTCAAAACAGCTTAAACCCCGCTAGGCCTAAGCGGATTAGTGAAACTAATCCGCTGATTTATGGAGTACCGATAATTTGGGTATTTTAAAATATGTTTTCTCTCTCTAACTTATGTACGTTCCCATTTGATTTCAGATTTATTTATATCAATTTCTGCTCTTATTATTGAAAACACAGAGTTGGCGCAATGATAAGAATTGACCGTTAATTTGAAACGAATCTATTCATATAAATTTTATTAAATTTGAATGACATTATATTTTCCATAAGATGTGTGCGGTGTCCTTTTAATAAAATAATAGCTTATAAAATGCAATGTGTATTCTGTGAAAAAAAAATATGTCATATTCATAAATATAGATAAGTATATATTTTGATACGACTTCAATAATTTTATTTTGTCCTGTCTCTATTCTATAATTATTTAAATTGAAAGGTTTGATTTTAATATTTAAAATTAAATAAAAATTATTTCCAGACTCAAAAATTATTATTTATCCAGGTATTTTTTATTATTTTGATGATAAGTTTTGTTTAATAATATTTTATTTAAATCTGGCATTATTAACCAAAGTTTGAGATAAATAAAACGTACAAAAATATGTAGCAATTATAAATTCATATTTCTTCTTCTTCTTAAGATGCCGTGCATTTTTGCGTAAGTGTCCACCGTACATTGTCTTGTTTATAAAATATTACTGTTTTTAGCAGCATTGCAAAGCATTTCATAGCCGTGGATTTTTGTCCACTGGCGGTGGCGATTACGCAGCCATGACATCTTTTTCCCAGTATAAGTTGCTGAAAAGTGTATCGTTCCCCTCGTAATATGTGCCCCAAGTATGCAGTCTTCTTACTTTTAACATAATTAAAAAGTTCCCTTCTTAGTACTTAATCATTTCTGACTCTGTCCGTCCATGATATTCTAAGCATTCGACGTAGGCACCACATTTCAAACACTTCAAATTTGTTAATGGAATTGGTCTTTAACGTCCATGCTTCCATTCCGCATAAGAGCACAGGTCAAACGTAACACTTTTTAGCATATAAATTACAGACAAAATATTTGTATTCATATTTCTAATAATAACAAAAAAACTATCATAAAATAATTTTGAATTTAATATATTTTGGTAGGTACCTGTAATGTGCTTCGAACCAATGAAGGCAATCTGTATCAGCAGCCAGGTAGCAGGTATTATACGCTGTTTGAGGGAGCATAGAGAATAATATAAATATTAAAGAACCAGCTTTCTTAAAATTCTTCCTCGAAAAAGTTACTTTATAAAAAGTTATATTATGTTCAAATAATAAATTGTAAAATTGGTGTATCAAAATAAATTTGCTTTTAATTAATTTTAGCAATTAATTTGATTTGCTTACCTCATTAGTCTTTCTGGGTTGAATTTTATTTAAAAAAACATTAGGCTTTTAAAAAACAACCACTTCGAACCCTCTTTTTGTCTTTCTCGTCTAAATGATGCCAGAAGCTAATTCATTTTTTAGTTCAGAGACATCACAACCTATTCCTATTGAAATGTTAAAACAAGCATCAGTTTTTCTGTTTATTATTTTATATACCTTCGATTTCGGGTTTCAAAGGCATTCTTTATTTCTATATAACTCAATTAATTGAAGTATCATTTCATTGGTCCATTCCATATTGCAAAATTATGTTTTTACGACTACACAATAAACAACACTCTCAAACTAATGTTTGTAAATAAATTAAATCAGTTCTTCTAATGATTAGACCAGATTATGACCAGTACTAGAAATTTGCAATTAATGAAATCGATTTATCCCTGGAAGATAAATATGTGTACCAATTTTAGTTCTTCTAAATAGAAGCGTTCTGGAGATATTTAAGATAAACTAATTACCAGACGCCATCTTCAAATAGCTCTAGCTCCTTTAGGAAGCATTTTAGGACTAGATGAATTGGGTTAAATTGTCTTAAAATTATCTGAGGTACCTCCTGTCTTCGTTTGTCGGTAGAGTTTCTGAACACCCTGTATTTTAATTTCATAACAAATGGAACAGTCCATTTATCATAAAGGGTAGGCCGTATACTCGTAAATATATACCTACTTAATAAATTATTACTTTTAAAATATACTCAAATTGTATTTTTGAACATCTTTTTTATTTTATATAATAATTAAATGCACTATCAAATGTCATTGATGTTTTATTAATACTTAATTTAAAATTTAGTTTGACATTCACGAAGTGTCAAACTTAAATGTAAATAAACTATGCTTTGCTGAACAAATTGAGATTAAACAAATTGATTTTTTTTATAGTCACACAAAAATACGACAGCGCTTGTTCAATTCTGGAAGAGAAATGTCAAACATTTGTAAAACTACTAGATAATTATTACTAGTCTACTCGTAACTTATTGAGTTTGATGTTTAGCTTTTTGAAAAGTAGCCTACTTCCTAATCAACCATTTGAGCTGACGTTTAGTGCGTCGGTAGGAAATAACCGGATTGTGACGTCACATTTTAGACTTTGAGGTCGATTATCTCGAAGACGGTTAGAGATATCGAAATGCCGTTTTCAGATTTGGATTCAGAAGGCAAAACTACATAAGAATCCATCGATACACCTGCTCTAAGTATTGCAGGAGCGGCAACGTAATAACACACAGACTTTTGCAAATTTATAAACGAAAAGTTTTCGTTGAAAAGAGTGCTTTGAATACTCGACTGTTTAAAACTCTTTGTGAAGATTTAAAAAGTGATCACAAAACCTGGGAACCTTTGCGATGAAGTAATCACCTGGGAACATCAAAAGCAAAATGAGCTAAACATGGCCTTCAAAAAACATTGTACCCAAGTAATATTGGCTTATTTGTCAGACATCTTTGACTCGTTGAACAGTCTTAACCTAAAACTGCAGGGTGGAGACTCAAATATAGTAGTTACTCATTGTGATGGAGGCTTAGTTACTCAACTTTGGAGGCGTAAAATATCAGCAAACCTCTGAAATTATTCAAATTTCTCTAAAGTAGAGCCAATCTCAGAAGAAACCCGCTTCACGGATATTTATGAAGGATCAAGTTTGAAAATCGAAATATCAAATCATTTGGAGAGCCTAATTGAAGAGTTCCAGAAATACTTCCCAAACACTTGTGACAATTTTATTTACAGAACGTCAACTGATCCATTCCATGTCAAAATAGACTCCCTGCCTGAGTCACTTCAAGAAGATGCTTTGCAAATAAATCCAAATGATTTTTTGCATGATTCCTCTGCCAAATACTTTGTTATAATGGACAAACCTTCATTTTGGTTCAAATATTTCAAAGTGTATCTTAGTGTATCACGGGAAGCTCTTCATTTATATTTGCCTTTTTCAAGTAACTATTTGTGCGATTTTCAACACTTGTGGCAATTAAAACAAAGTATCGGAATAAACTTGATGTTGCTAGTTACTTGTGTTGGGCACTTACTAAAACTCAGCCACGAAATAAAATGCAAGCACATCCATCTCATTAACCAACCTAATCTATTTTTCTTTTATTAATAATTTTTGTATTTTATGGAAACTGATATTGTTGTATCTCATGGCAGAATAATTAAATGTTTTGTTTTCAAGCTAATACTTATTTGTTTTTGTTTTGTTCCTATTTAGGCGCATACAATTTATTGTAAAGGAGGGGGGGCGCGAGAAGCTTTCATTTCAACAAAAGGGGGCGTGGTACAAAAAAGTTTGGGAACCCCTGTTCTAATCGAATTCGTTCGCTACCGTCTATCCACTGTCAACATTGAACAACGATTTCCTTTGATGATTCGCTAACTTACCGACAACGGTTGGAACATGTGCGAATACGAACGAATTCGTTCGTTCGTACTCGATTCGCTGTACAAATACAATAAAGTTAACGAACGAATTCGTTCGTTCGTTTGTGTTCGCTTTGATATAAATGCGCCTTGAAGCTTTTTTCATTGTGACGCAAGTGACAGAAAAAAAGGCACGTCCGTGATACATACACATGTATAACAGTTATTCCAGTTGTTGATAGATGGCGCCATAATCGAAAAAAATATTTAAGTTTATCGATTTACTGATTATTTACCTATTACATATCTATACGACTATAATTTAAAGTTCTTCTCAGTCTTTCAGTGTGTCAATAATGATGTAATATATTATGATTTTAATAATGTAGAGAATCATATATTATGTCTGAATATAATATTAATATAATATATGTCTGAATTGCCGATATAAATCAGTCAGATTAAATAAATTATTAGAAGAATTTTTACTAAGCAACAACATTTTTGTTTAACCTTCCGATGACCAACTTTTTTTTTACACGGATGACCAAGGGGGGGGGGGAGGAATGACCCCAGGTCACAAATGTCAAAAATGACAATTACCAAAAAATTAAGTTTTTTTTATGGCATGGACTTTAGGTCATTCAGCCACAACATGAGTATTACTGTCATGTGTAGTGTGTGTGAATGTTGAGTAAGTGTCTTGTTACTTTGCAAAGTCGACGTCATTACCGTAAAACTACTTGGAATTACACATAATAGACGGTATTTTACTAAACATCAACTTCAGAATATATTTTTTATTCGTAAAATATAGGGAATTTTTTTTATTTCAAAATATGAGGATATTTAGAATGATATTAAAGTCAAATAAAAAAATATTGAGTTAAAAATTGAAAATACTTTTGAATTTATTAAAGAAAAACATACGCTGGGGTCCAAATTTCCCCCGCTTGGTCATCCGAAGGTTAATTCATTAATATTTTTTGTATTTTGACAACTGCATCCGATTTGGACGTCGAAACGTTAATAAAATCTTTTTTTTAGTAAAATTGTGGCTTATTCCCCATCAAAACTAGTTAATAATAAAAAGGTATGTTCTTTGATTTGTATAGTTTTATAAATTGTACAGATTATAGTCGTATAGGTAATACATAAATAATTTTTTGTTCGATTATAGCGCCATCTATCAACATCTAGAATAAAAATGTTATAGGTAAATAATTTTTTCTACAACCACTATTCAAAGTGCACTTTTCTGCACGGTTTTATGTTAGCAAACTTGATATTTTCTCACAGTATAAGATATTTGACATTAGTGTGCAGAAAAGTGACGTTTCTGTGCCGCAAAGTGACATTTCTGTGCCGCAAAGTTCTTTTCTGCACAGTTGACTACCTCATTCTGAGTAACGTTATATTCTGTTTACATCCGTGGACTACCGCATTCTGAGTAACGTTATATTCTGTTTACATCCGTTGTTAAATTTTAGACAAGTATATAACTTATAAGACAATTATTATATTTAACTATAGCATAGAAACTAAATTACGGATGTTACAACTGTTTTATTTTACAATTTAATTCTTATTAAACATTTTATAATTATCAAATAACCAATAAGGATTTAGCAACCTGTGCAAGAGACGTCGAATGAAGTAGGTTTTGTGTAAATCCGTGACTGTATAAATATAATGTCAATAATGTGTAATAATTGTTTAAATTTAAACAAATTAAGGCAGTGCATTAATTTTTTAACTGATTTCTGTGCAATTTATTTAGATATAAGGAATTTAAATTGATTAGTAGGTATTAATTAAATACAGTTTATAATTTATCACATAGGTACCTATTATAATGAATAGTCGTTTGGAAATTGTGATTTTTATTTTTAGGAAAAACTGTGATTGTAGAAAAAGTATAGTGTGAAACATGTGCAGAAAGGTAATTTCTCACTCGTTTGAATTGCGGCACTCGCTTGCGCTCGTACCGCAACTTTTCAAACTCGTGAGAAATTAGTACCTTTCTGCACTTGTTGCACAATATACTATTAATCACGGACGTACCTTTTTTTCTGTCACTTCCAACTTAATGCGTTAGAAATAAATCGAAAAACTGTGACGCACTGAAAGATGCCTATGAGAATGAGAATATTATATATTTTTATTTATTAGTTTAATGCGAATTAACCAGAATCTCAGTTTAAAATACCTCTATTTTGACGTTTAAATTTCCTCTTCCGAAATCGTTATCCAAATACAAATTACACCTATTATTTTGTTTTTTTACTTGGTATTACAAAAATGTCTCTAACAATTTAATTTTTTTCTGCCTTATTTATATTGATATTTCAGATATAAAGTGCGCGTCGAAGAAAACGGACCCCACACAAAATTTGGAAATTTTTCCTTTTTTTTATTTTTTCCTATTTACATCAAATTAAGTCTATTATGGGTAGTGGGTAGGAACTCCTTGGAACTCCAAGGATAGTACTATCAGGGAAAATGAATCATTCCCTGTCCTCCACAGATTTCAGGTGTTTCTTGGACAGGGAAACTAGTACCTACTTAGGGTCCCTTGTCCAGGGTTACGGATGAAGACCAAAACGGCAGTCACGGCGGAGAGGGAAACCTTCGGTACGGCGAGGATGACGTCCCTTGCAGTGACCCTGGGCACCAGGTGCTCTGTGGGTCTGTTCTGATGCGGTGGTACCCAAAATCCCCAAAGGCCAAAATCCCGACATGCAACAATCCTCGCACAAGCAAAAATCCCGACCACTATCCATTTTGAATATTTATTGTTTCCTTTTCAAATGCAATACCAAATAATATTATAGAGTATTGAAATTGAAAAATTAATTACTTATCTACTAATAAGAATGGGTACCAATTATTATGTATTTTAAAAGAAAAAAATATTAAAATCTTCATTTTATAATATAAAAGCTATACTTACGGAAATGGAAGGTTGTAAGTGACCTGTCGGGATTTTGGCTGTCGGAATTTTGGGGTAGACCCGTTCTGATGGCATATCCGTGTAGCAACCTCAAATACCCTTGAGTAATCCATTCGCATAAATTTAATGCCGGAAACACTTGAAACTCCAAAAGATGACGTCCTATGCAGTGGCCGTGGGCACCATGTTTTCCGAAGATCGGTTCTGATTACACATTCGTGTTTAGCGACCTCAAAAACCGGCCAGTAATCTATTTGCATCAAATAAATGCCGAAAATCCCCGAAACTCCAGAAGATGACGTCCCTTGCAGTGACCCTGAGCACCAGGTGCTGCCTGGGTCTGTTTTGATGGCATAGTCGTGTTTAGTGACCTCGAGAACCCTTGAGTAATCCATTTGCATAAATTTAATGCCAAAAACCTTTGAAACTGCAGAAGATGACGTCCCTTGTAGTAACCTTGGGCACCAGGTGATCCCGGGGTCAATTCTTATGGAATATTCGTGCTCAGTGACCCCAAAATCCCCCGAATAACAAAATTTGGTCCTTATTATACTGGTCCTGACGTGTTTATGCATTTTTGGATGTATTTTATGCACTTTAAAGTGCAATTATGCATTTCCACTCATTTCTGAATAGTAGACTTTTTTCCTGACGTTATCCTGAACATAATGCAAAATACTGGAGGTCTCTAGGTGCTGTATTTAAAAAATCGATTTATTCGGGTGTTTTTAGTGCTAAATTCCCTCGTCTTATAATGAGTTTTTGTGATTTAACAGGTTTTGCGAATTTATTTATTCTCTGTGAAGACTCGGTCTAGCTTTTCAGTTCAGGCAATAATTCATTCAATTTAATTAACATAAAACAGTTTTTGTTTTTATAAATAGAAGCGTTCTGGAAGTATTTAAAAAATTAATGACCATGCGCCATCTTCAAAGAGCCCCAGCTCCCGCAGAGAGCATTTTCGTATTAGGTGAATTGGGTTAAATTTTCTTAAAAATATCTTAAGAATATCCGGTCTTCGTTTGTCAGGAGAGTTTCTGGACATCCTGTATAACTTGCTGGTGAATATCTTTGAGGTCTCCAAATTAAAATCCTCAGCAAAATTGAGCTTATTCGTATAATTTTAGCTCTCAAATCTCTGACGATTGTTCTAACAGTGCTTTTATGCTCCAAAATTTTGAAATGTGTGTAAATAGCAGAAACATTTTCAGATTTGTTTTTAATACTAGCCAGGGAGGTAGTGTCAAATTTGACCGGAGCATTTTAGCATGGCTGCTTTCTTTTTATTTAGTTAGGTATTCAAAAGCTTATTAACAAATGATGTGTCAGCTGGCCCAAAACCGGGGATGTTAGATAAGAAAAGGTAAAATATGAAACTTGATGGAAAAACGCTACAACTTATGTCAAATATTTATCTACGTGACTTACAACTCTTAATAGCCTTGCTGATTTCTCTCCTAGCTTTCACTCAGGCAATCCGGGTTCAAATTCTGTCGTTGAAATTTTTTTATTTTTAAAATTGACATTTTATTTTGAAAAATAATTATTTTTAAAATACCACGTTTGTATTATTTTTACGAGACAATATAAAAAAATCTCTATGTCTTTTATACATATAATTATGCATAGAACTTATGAAATAGAACTATGGATTTGATTATAAATATTATGATTGACCTTAATAAGCAAAGTTGTTGTAAATGAACCCCTGAAGCTTCCTGAGTTAGTACGACCAATCTAAGTGAAAAAGGGGGTTGCCCTCCCCACCCCCTCCCGACATTTTTTTTATTTTTTGGACAAACTCTTTTTTCTTAATGTAATATGATGTAGAACCAAAAGATACATACAACCCTAATTTTTCACTTTTTTATCACCAACCCCCATTTTTAATAGCAATCTAAATATTTCCCTGTTCTCTATAATAGGTATATAAAAATGGATGTTTGTCTGTATGAGGAGCGATCAATCAAAACGCAATATATTAAGTTTTTTAGAATTTGAGTTAAATTAATATTAAATAGCTTTGTCATGAAATATATCGAGTGGTTACAGCCAGTTCCTCCCAAACGCAATATATCCAATAGAAAATAGCTATCGAGAGTGTGCAAATCAATAAAAACACAATAAATCCAGTATTCCGCTGAATAATGCCCTTATTATAAAAATAATTATTTTTCAAAATAAAATGTCAATTTTAAAAACAAAAAAAAATTTCAACGCCAGGGTTTGAACCCGGATTGCCTGAGTGAAAGCTAGGAGAGAAGTCAGCAAGGCTATTAAGAGTTGTAAGTCACGTAGATAAATATTTGACATAAGTTGTAGCGTTTTTCCATCAAGTTTCATATTTTACCTTTTCTTGTCTAAAATCCCCGGTTTTGGGCCAGCTGACACATCATTTGTTAATAAGCTTTGGAATACCTAACTAAATAAAAAGAAAGCAGCCATGCTAAAATGCTTCGGTCAAATTTGACACTACCTCCCTGGCTATACGGATTGTCAAACCATATTGTTGCCTATATTATGTTCCTTACTTGCTATTTCCTCGTACTCTTTATCTTCTATTATATGAATCATGTTGATTGATCTATTTGTTTTCGTTGCAATATTAAAATATTCTGCAATTTTTGTTTTTCCTCAAGCCTAATAAATAAAAACAAAACAGAAAATGCAAAAATTGTGTTAGTTAAATACTAATTCAAACATTTCAACTAGAATCCAATTAAAATTTAAAATACCTATTGTTTAATATTAAAATCATGAATTATTAATAAATCTTATCCCATATTATATTATAAATTTTCTGTTTTCATTGTGTGCTCAAAATTAACATATTTGAGTACAGTCTGAACATAAATAGTTAAATTATTTTTGCTGGAAAAGCTAAAAAAGCATTCATTAAATTTAATTTTCTTTACATGTTTTTATTTCATTTTTTTGTAAGAATTTAAATTAAAAACATACAACGTACATTTGCCTTGTGCCTAAAAAGGAGTCATTTACAAAAAGCTTCTAGTACAGTGCAGGGTAACGAACATTTTGCAGAGGGTTTGCGAGCACACAAAATAATTGATGAATCCGCTTGAAGAAAAATGGAGCGCTAGAAACATAATATACAGGAAAAATTATGGAACAAATTAATTTTTAGGAGAGTGGGCGGTTTTGGAGACAAATCCCAAAAAACAAATCCATTTTTATTTTTAACTTAGGATTTTGTGGCATGTATATCATATTATTAGGGACATATCCATCTGATCGCGATGACGTAATCGACGATTTTTTAAGTGAGAATGTGAGTCTTGTGCTAGTATGTGATCTCATTTGGAAGGATATTATTGTTTGTATTCAGTAATGTAACCATTACCATAAATATTTATACGGGGTGGCCCAAAAAATTAAATATTTTTCACTCGGTATAAATGATACATGCTTACAAATATTTTACTTTCGTCCGTACCTGCCTTATAATTTTGAATTGTTAAGATTGTTTTACGTATTGCTTATCAACATGCTTAATCCAGTGTTAAGATAAATGCTCAATAACTTCTGGCTAAGAATAATTTGGGGTAGCAAGTAGACACTTTTCTTTGATCCCAACAGAAAAGAGATCTACTTCAGGGAAGCGACTCTGCTTACGCGAGTCATGTGTTTCTCTCAATTCTTTACTGAGAGAAATTATGCACATCTCTTTTTACTTTCAAGATCTAGTTACCTATTTCCTATTCATCCCTGGTAAGGGGCAGCGAACAATAATCAATATTAGTTCAAGGTGCAGAGGAAACAACCGCACCGACTTAAAACTGAACTACCACAGCCATAATTGGTTGTGTTACTGAGATGGGGAAGTCAACAGGAAAACTATCCAGTTATATCTCTCAAAATGTACATCGCACGCAGACAAAAACAAGAAAATAGCACTCAGTCTGGGGCATTCCTTAAATGGGGATAGGGTGCAAAGATTTCCTCCGTCAACTACGATTGAGATCCAAGGAAGTGGACAGAGAAACTAAATATATGACATAACAGGAAGCATTGCCACCTGATATGTAAGTAGCTTATTTATGTCCGGGAAACTGGCAGACACTGAAGCCCAGATGAGAAGAATGAAAACAGACATATTGAGGATGAGTGAAGTCAGATTTCTGTAAGTAAATTATTTCAGTCAGTTTCCTGGTTCAGGAAAAGAAAAAACAAAGGATGGACAATCTATTAATCACCAGAAATAGAACATAACATCAATATACTTAATGCGACTGTCAAAAAGATGCGAGATAACAATGACCATGGCTGACTTTAACGCCAAAATTGATCGTGGTGCTGAAAGAGATAACATATTATCATCCGGTCTCTGGAATTCCATATATACAAAAAATTAGCAATGACAAGGTGGGTGCATGAGTAAACAAAAAAAAAATACTAAGCATAATTAAAGAGAGGAAAGTGCAATACCTGGGTCACGTGTTGAACGGTAAAAGATATGAATGACTCCAATCCAAATCATATTTGGAAGGTTAAGTACAGGACAAAAGATAAGTAAGAAAACACCGGAACTCATGACTGAAAGACCCGAGGGGATTGTTTGCATATTTATCTGCAGAAATATTTGATTAAAAAATTTCCAAAGCTTTGATAATTGAGTCCTGCGAACTCTTAGGATCTAAACAGAAAAAATTTGGCAGTTATGAGTCCATACTGTTCTAATTAGCTTGGCAATATACTACTGTGACGAAACCGAATGCCTTCGTTATAACACAAACTAGCATACCTACGTAATTAGTGATTTTAAATTCCTTCTACAATATTCCCGATGAAACAGATAAGTGCAAAAGTGCATGCATTGTAGATTTTCCCTTTGGGTAATAAAATTGATCTCGGCATATTAGGTACCTACTTTGCATTCAAATTTTCAAATATAATACCAACCTATATTTTAAAAGGAGTAATTTACCATGATTACTGACTGTCACTTTGTGGATAATGTCCAGATATAAATAAATTTTTTACAAAGATCCCTAGGGCTAGTATATACAGCAAGAAATAATTTTTTAGCCATTTTACGCAAATACAATATGATAATGTAAGTTAATAATAAAAGTTTTATTTAACAATGTGTGAAGAGTTTTTCTACCCTCATACTTTAATATATCAATTTTGTTTTCACTACCTGTATCACAATGGCCTTCATTATGACTCAGATTTTCATTATGATACAAAGTCATTCGCTTGGACAGTTTATAGTTTAATTAAGGGCATAGGCGCAATCGCCTGTCAAAATGTTCAATGTGTTAATTCTTTCGAATCCTGAGAAAACTAATAAAGAATGCAGAATGAAAGATTGCTTTATTACCGAGGGCTGAAAGTTCCTTAGAATAACCAAAAAGTTTCGTTTGAATGAGATTTTTGAAATTAAAAGTCACACTAAATTTTTTTTCGCCCCTGTAACTTATAATAATAAACACTATACAAGTTTTATAAACACTATACAAGTTATAAGTTAAATATAAACACTATACAAGTTTTCAGGGACTTTATCCCTCGGTAATAACGTAATCTCTTATTCTGCGTTTAAGTTTTTCAAAAATACTCAGGATTCGAAAAAAATTAATACATTTAAAACACATTGAAAATTTTGACAGGCGACCTTTTGCGCCTATACCCTTAAACAAACAATATTTAATGTTTAAAAAAAACTGAAAATTTTAAGAAAATGTCACGATTTTTAATAAACAAATCAATCAAAGCTTTTTTTTATTTATTTAGCTAATGCCTCGACAACTAATGGCCATTGGCATGGTAGGTTCGGTGAATTTTTGCGGTTAGGTACCTAGTGTCATGTGTAGTGTGTGTGTTGAGCAAGTGTCTTGTTACTTTGCAAAGTCGACGTCATTGTCTTTGCAAAGAGACGCTAATTGTATCCGAAAGTTTGCGATCCCTCCGGTGAGTACCGATCCCACAAGGACAGAAACTATTTTCATTTATTAATTTATAATAAACGAAAAATTTCTGACCCTGGTGAGATTCGAACTCACGACCTTTCGGACCTTTCGATCCAAAGGTAGGCGCTCTTACCACTGAGCCACAGAGGGGGTTAAAAACAAAGACTTTTTATATAATATGTATTATGACAGATAACAACCACTAATAAATAATATAGGTTATGTATTTGATTACAGTGGTAAATAAATGCAATGCGCTTGTGCCAACGAGTACAGTTAGAAAATCATTACACTAGAATTTACTCGACGAATAACTAAATGTGGATTAGAAATAGTTATTGAAACGCAATAAAACAAATGGAATAATAAATTATTCGACCAATAACATTCACCGATTTCGTTGTTGTTAGTTCCCTTAAACATATAAGTAGGTACTTAATAAATAAATTTGAATATATTTTTTTGTTGTTAATGTTCGTAGAAAAACTCATGTATACAACTTGCATTTAATTGCTATTATAATGCTCGAATACTATACAACACTCACCGCTGCGTGGCTCGTTTCGTATCCGCCATACTCACAATCAAATGACCGTCATTAAATGCTCATCACTTATGTTTAGGCATTATATTATGTATTAATCATTTAGTTCAGAGAAATAAGAAAAAAAAAGTATGTGTGTGTACTTTGTACGCACGTAAGAAGTTATACTTCTATTATATAATTTTAACGAAATAAATATACTTAACAGTTACAATACAAAAAATTAACAATAATTACTAAAAATTAACCAAAACTTAACAGTGCCAAAAATTAAAAAAAAAATACGAATCGTCCGGGATTTGAACCCACTATCTCGCGATCTCTCGATCTCTGGTCCAATGCTCTACCAACCAGGCTATCGAGGCACGTGTTATTGACGTTTCGGATATACATAATTACACATAACGGTGACAAGTGAAATATAAAAATAGATATTTTATTATTTTACGCCCAAGGAAGACAAATTCAAAGACAGAAAAATTATAATAAATAATACATTTACTAAAAAACACTGATATATTATTTTAATGGCTTATTTGCGCTGATACATAATTTGAATGCTTAGCAACTAAACGCCATATACTGTCTGTGTGCGCATGCGCGCAGATTTATAAAAAAATTTACTCGCGCCTAAAGAAGTATAACTTCAAAAATATTCTGTTGGTGACACAACCCCACCAGGCCGAAACCCAAATTTTTTGAGTAGTGTGGACATCCATAATAATAACCTATATGTTTCCTACAGCCGATTTTGATGATATAAATAGTTATTAACAAATGAAGATGAAAAAACGGTAAATTTTCGCTTTTTGCGTCAATTACCAAAGAGTTAAGCATTTTAAACAAATAAACTTGAGAGTAAGAAACTCATCAATCGTATAAAAAACTTCAATATGGCGTTCGCTGAATATGTCTATCCTTATTGGTTGTTTATAAAATTGCAAAATAAATCATAAATTTTGAGTTTTTATAAATATTCATAACTTACGTAAAAATTAACTTAGAACCTTCTTATTACACGGAATGTTGAGACTTCTGGTGCTTAAATCATACCCTAAATTTCAAAGCAATTGGTCAAATAGTTTAAAAGTTATTTAATTTGTTTATCCCAAATTAATTTTTTTGCAACACTATAAGTCAGAAAATTATGAGGATACAGTAATACTTCGGGCAGTTTATAAAAGAAGAACATTTATACTATTAACTTAATTAAAAAAAAAATAAGTAAAAGTAATTTTAAACAGTGTAAAATTATTTTGCAAAAACCTGTTGATTTTTTGCTGATTTTTTTGTATGATTTATAAGTTTCTTATTCTCAATTTTTTTAAATGCTTCACTTTTTAGTAATAGACGAAAAAACGAAAATTTACCGTTTTTTGATTTTCATTTTTTTATAACTAGGTATATCATCAAAATCGGCTGCAGGAAACATACAGGTTATTAATATAGATGTCCATACTACACAAAAAATTTGGTTTCGCCCTGGAGGGGAATGTGTCATGAGAAAAATCTTATTTCTCTGGACTAACTTGCTTAGGCTCTTTTTCGCCTTTTGAAATAATGTTGACGAGCCGCGAATGATTCAAAACTCAGAGAATTAATTTTAATTCTAATTCGACTAAGTTTCTCTTTCACATTGCTGGGTCCTTCTTTGTGTGATTTTTTCAGAAGACCAAAACGGAACAAAGTAAATCATAATGCAAATAATTTTTAATCTGGTCTAAAAGCAAACAAGATCCTAAGTTTAGGGTGCACTAAATATTAATAAAAACAATGAAATTCTAAATTGTCTTAGGAACGAAATATCTTAAGAAGATACTGACTATGATTAATGAAAAGCTGTAAGAATATTAAAAAACCTCAATTTAGATAGTTTTCATAGTTTAAAGGGGTAGTTCCCTGGGTTGGCTGTATACCATATAGTTAAAAACTCGTAACATGAAGTAAAACGCTTCTATGTAAAAGGTAGGTATATTTAATAAAATTTTAAAAATCCCAATGGATTAAATAAAATGGGTTCATTCAGAACGTTTTTGGACCTATTAGTCCATCATCAATGAATTCGTGAATACTTGCTAACTAGCCCCAGAACCAAACAATGGTTGTACTTAAAATTCGATCCACATTACAGTATTGTGAAATTTTATAGGCTAAACGCTGATGTTATGAGAATACTTCCGGGAACATAATGAGACTCTAAACGAGAACCCTGACAACCATCTTGGACCAACGAGGTCTGTTGACCTCATTGAGAGACCTCGTTGGCCCAAGATAGTTGTCAGGGTTCTCGTTTAGAGTCTCACCATGTTTCCGGAAGTATTCTTATAACATCAGCGTTTAGCATATCCAATTTCACAATACTGTAATGTGGATCGAATTTTAAGTACAACCATTGTTTGGTTCTGGGGCTAGTTAGGAAGTATTCACGAATTCACTGATGATGGACTGATAGGTCCGAAAACGTTCTGAATGAACCTATTTTATTTAATCCATTGGGATTTTTAAAATTTTATTAAATATACCTTTTACATAGAAGTGGTTTACTTCATGTTACGAGTCTTTTATAGGTTCTCCAGATGGTCACTGGGCAAAAAGTAATGAGGACAAAGCCTATTTTTTTTTCTGAAAATAACTTCGACATATCAACGATATTAGGCGTATCAACTGGAACTACCCATACAAAATTTTACCGTTAACCATGTGACACGATCCATTTATATGTTGAAACCTAAAAAATCTCTGCAGCATACCACTAAATTAATGCTAAAATTATTCTGAACAAACTTTCGTATAAGGGACTGAGGAATTTGGTACAAATATACATGCTGTTAAGGACGGAATACTTTCCGCTTTTGAGTAAGGTAACCCAAAGTATACCAACTCCTAAGCCAAGAAAATCTGCTGAGCCAACAGCATCTTATTACAGACCTATTAGCCTGCTCCCTGCTATGGTAAAGTTGCTAGAAAAGTTACTTGTAGATAATATAGTATAACCAATTCTAAAAGCAAATGAATTAATTCCTAACCGTTAATTTGGATTTAGAGCAAAACGTGCCCGCATCCAACAAGCCCACCGAGTTATAAAAAATATATTATATAAATCTTTTGAAGATCAAGCATACTGCTCTGCTGCCTTTTTATACATCGTACAAGCTTTCGACAAAGTTTAGCACGATTGACTGTTATACAAAATCAGAAAAATAAGAACATCTTGCGTTTCCTCAAATCCGTCTTTCAAAATAGATACTTCTAAGTAAGGTATCAAGACACAACCACAACTCTACACCCAATACGGTCTGGTGTGCCTCAGAAGAGTAGTGTTTGTTCTTGGTCCGATGCTTTGGTATTACTTACGCAGCTGATCTTTCCGCTATCAAAAATATAACCATTGCAACATATGCAGATGATACTGCTATTACAGCATCTCATAGAAAAGCATTGTTTCTGAAATCCTGAACTCTCAATTGGATGTTCTTCTTCTTCTTCTTCTTCTTCTTCTTAACTCAGGCGAGACTCGTTAGTCTCTGGAACTTGGTCATAAGACCTTTGTACCAAACCCTGTTCTTCTCCTTAAACTTTAATAAGTCCTGTGGCCTCAACGAAGGCCAACAGTTTTCTTATTGGTAGTTTTAAGATCTCTTCTGGTTCAAACCACATTTGACCAGTGAAGTTCTGCCTTACATCACCTAGCACACTGCAATAGCATAGTATGTGTATGGCAGTTTCTTCTTCCATTTCGCACTTTCTGCACCATGGTTCATTCACCTTACCTAGTTTGTATAGGTGATTTCTTAAACGACAATGTCCAGTCACCATTTCAGTGACCGTTTTGATCTCTCGTTTATTGAGGTTCATCAAACTGTTCGAGAGTTTTTTATCAATATTCTTGACTATTTTTTTAGTCTGGATTTGCCCTTGAGTGGTTCTCCATTTATTTGAATGATTCTTTATCAGCCATTTCTGAACCTCGTTTTTCATAGCATATTTAGTGATGCCACAGAAAGGTTCTGGGCCTTCAAAAGTTTTTCTCGAGCGTTGTTTCGCTAACATATCTGCTCGTTCGTTCCCATGCACCCCTTCATGACCCGGCACCCATATTAAAGACACTTTGTTGTCTTTTGCCAGGTTATTGAGGAGATCTTTGCAGTTTCTCACCAGTTTTGATTTGGTGAGAGGGTTCTTTACAGCCAGAATAGCCGATTGGCTATCTGTGTAAATGTTGATTCTCTTAGCTTTAGGGTCCTCATCAATTATTTCATCAATGCAGGCCACCAAAGCAAAAACTTCAGCCTGGAACACCGTTGTATGTTGACCTAGGCTGTAAGATTTATTATAGTTACATGTTTGCCCAAAGACTCCTGATCCAGTACCATGGGCAGTTTTAGATCCATCAGTGAACCATATTAAGTCTCCATTAATGTTTGGGACTTTTTGTTCTTTAGATGGTATAATTGTGTTAATCTTCTCAGTGAAGGTTAGTTCTGGTGTCATCATATCTAAGTTCATCATAAAGATGTATTCCTCAAGTATAGTCCCAGTAATGTTTGTGTGGCTATTCAATACATAATTTGGCCTCCAAGTATTGTTTGCTTTGAGCCTCAGGATGGTCATAAAGGCTACCGCCGAAATATACAATTCCAGCGGAGGGAGACCTGTGATAGCCTCTAATGAAGCCGTTACTGTACTATTCAAGGCTCCTGTTATATTTAGAAGCGCTTGTCTTTTTAGGGTGGTGAGAGTGGTCACACAGGATTGCAAAGCCGTCTTTCTCCACCAGAGTACTGACCCATAAGTAACTGTCGGTCGTATCACTGATATGTACAACCAACATATCACCTTTGGTTTCAATCCCCAGGTTTTACCTACAACTCGTCTGCAGTTCCAGAAGAGTCGCTTAGCCCTATTGGTTATATTGGTAACATGAGTATTCCAATTGAGTTTCGAATCCAGGGTTACCCCTAGATACTTAACCTCATTGGTTCTTTCCAGTACCTCTCCAAATAATTTCAGCTCACTCAGTCCAGTAAGCTTCCTCTTATTTGTAAAGGCTACCAGTTTAGTTTTAGAAGGGTTCACGGAGAGGTTCTCTTTCAGACACCAGTTCTCTATGTAGTGAAGGGCATATCGCATCTGATACGCAACAGTGCTGGGAAATTTTCCCCTAGTTACTATCACGATATCATCTGCGAAACCCTGGACCCAGATTCCTTGGGCGCTTAGCCCATGAATCAGATCATCGACAACTATGTTCCATAATGACGGTGACAATACACCGCCTTGAGGGCATCCCTTAGTTGCCCTCAGATTTATGGTATCTTCATGCGTATCTGTGGATATTATTCTGCTCTGAAGCATCTGAATAATCCACTTGCATGTTGTGTTGTTGATTTTCTACCTCACCAGTGCGCTTTGTATAGACTCGATTGAGGTATTATCAAATGCACCTTCTATATCTAAAAATGCAGCAAGGGCGACTTCTTTCTGATGCAGACTCCTTTCGAGTTCCGACACTAGATTGTGCAGGGCGGCTTCACCTGATTTCCCTGCCTGATACGCCCATTGTCGTTGGTGCAGTGGATTTTCATTTAAATTGTTTTTCTTGATGTGTCCGTTCAAGATTTTTTCCATGGTTTTTAACATGAATGAGGTCAGACTTATAGGCCTGTAGGATTTTGCTAAGGTGTAATCTGTTTTTCCTGGTTTGGGAATAAACGCCACCCTTGCCCTTCTCCAAGCTTTGGGAATGTATCCCAGAGCATGGCTAGCTCTAAATATTGTGATCAGGGGACCCATAATTATTTCCAGACCCTCCTGGAGAAGCTTAGGAAATATACCATCCGGTCCCGCAGTTTTATAAGGTTCAAAAGTTTCAATAGCCCATCTGACCTTGTGAGAACCAAAGATCTCGTCAGTGGTCAGCCAGTCCCTTTTGGTTGGGCTATTGTTTGCTTGATGATTGTTATTAGCAGTCAATTGCGTCGACCCTGGAAAGTGAACACTTAAAAGATGCTCTACAGCCTCCTTCTCTGTGTCCGTATACTTCCCATTGGGCAATTTCATTGACTTGAGTTTGTTAATGTTATCTCTTTTCAGGATTCTGTTTACCCTGGCGCTTTCAGGTACACTTTCAATGTTTTCACAGAATTCTCTCCAGGATCTTTCCTTAGCGGATTGGATTTTCTTATTATAGGTTTTCAGTTTAGCCTTATATGCTTCCCAATCACCTGATTTCTTCGCCCTATTGAAGAGCCGTCTTGTTTCTCTTTTGAGATCAGACAGCTCCTTATTCCACCAAGTTACTTGCCTGGGAGGGTGACTTTCTTTTAACGGGCAGTTTTCCTCATATGAGACGACTATTGCATGCTGCAACCAGTCTACTGCCATCTCAACCTCAACATTGTTTTTTGGCCTTTTAGGATAATTCCGTACCCTTGTTCCAAGATCCCTCTTAAAGGATTCCCAATCGGTCACCTTAGGGTCTCTATAGAACCTTGGTTCCGGTTTGACTGAGTTTATCTCAAAGCAGATGTATGCATGATCCGATAAGGATAACGCATCCGACACATGCCAGTCAGATATTATGTTCCCAATCCCCATAGAGCATAGGCTTAGGTCGATTAGTGATTCTGCTCTTGATGTCCTGAAGGTGGGCTTATTACCCCTGTTCAGAAGATCAAGTTCAGTAGTGCAAAGGTACTCAAAAAGTAACTTACCTCTATTGTTTGTATCTCTGCTTCCCCAAATGATGTGGTGGGCGTTGGAGTCGACTCCAATGATAAGTTCTGTATGCTTATCATTGGTGTATTCTAGAAGGTCCTCTAGGTTAGTCCCTGGAAGTTGTTCTTTACTGTCAATAGGAAGGTAAAGAGACGCAACAATCAACTCTGTAACCAACCCATTGCAATTCAGTTTAATTCTGGCAGCTGTCATGTCTCCCGTACAGAGCTCCATAACTGGTACCAGGTTAAGGTCAGATCTACAAAATATACAAGTTCTGATTTTATTGTCAGGTACTCCCAAAATTAGTTCCCATCCCTTAACATTTAATCCCCGTATCTTACCTTCATTTATCAACGGTTCTTGAATAAGCACCATATCAATGTTTTTCTCAGCTACTTCCTGGCACAAAAGTGCCGAAGCTGTTTTTTGTGCTGCAAATTGATCTGTATGATCTTAATTTTGCAGTTTATTCATTTTTGGGGTCTCTAACAGGCCCTCTTGTAATTTCTTCCACCTGCATAGATTCCCCTTCGGTCTCCTGCAGTTCGGAAGTAATCGTTGCAAGTTTTGGTTCCCCAATGTTCCCAGCCTGTCTTGCTTTACCCTCTTCCAACGGTATAATACTTGCTCGCTGTAGAAGGTAATAAGGCTTCCATTGAAGCCTTTCGAGCTGTGCCTCTGACTCCTTATCAATTCGGAGACTCACATGCAGTCCTCCGTCAGTTGCTGGTTTGGAACTCAGAATTTCCCAACGACTGATCCTTAGTTCAGGATTTTGTTTTTCAATTCGTGCCAGTGGCACTTTCAGATCCTCATTTTTAGTCTCTGGAAGGTACATCAGTACACGCTTCGATTTTGGGAGTTCCTCAGCCTTAACGACCTTCCACTCCGTATTTTCTTCCAAGAAATCCTTTGTGATCTTAAAGGACTCCTCGTCAGCACATATCAACCCATAGTATCCATCCATGAGCCGATTACCTTCGTAACGAGGTGCGCAAGGAACCTCATCGATAAGTTTAATTAGGGCCTCTTTTATTGCCCCAACGTCTTTTTCCGTTACAGATATGTCTGGGTATTCTTTGGGAATTATTGCCGTCTTTATTCCCGTAAGAGCTGCTTTGTAGTTGCTGCTGAGCTTTTTGAAAGAGGCAGCAGCAGTTCTGCTCTTTATTGTTAATTTTTCCTCAGGAGTGCTTCTATCAGACACAGTCCGCTTGACAGCTTGTGTGATTTCGGCATTTCCAGGAGTTTTATTTTGAGGTCTAGGAGGTAATTTGACCTTAGAAGTGTCAATTCCCTGTTCTCTTATTTTCCGAAGCTTTCTTCTCTGTGCCCCAGATATTTTTGGCCGAGAAACCTCATCCTCAGCATCTTTTAAAGGAGTCCGCATTGCGTCCTCAGTATTTTTATTACCCGATGTGATGGGATTATTTTCTTTCAGATTCTGCCGAACAGTCTCAGTGGAAGTTTGATTGTTTGTTGGGTTCTCCTGCGAGACCCCTAGGGTTAAATCTTTTAAATTTTTGCATGGTTCCATATTGATCCCACGAGTATGGGAGAAATAAACTGTCCATACCAGCAGCGCTCCCTGTGCCGGTACAAGGCCTTAAATGAAAGGGGGTGTGGCCTGGTTCCCCCAGTCGACCGCTTGAGACAGTTCAATTTAGACACACAACTGCCATGCAGGCCTGGGCACGGTACAATTACACCTTTACCTTGTGTGTTGGGGGTGTAGGTTTAGTGGGAAAAAGGATGAAGGAGGGATAGCATTTTCTGGTTGTACTCGGAGTGTAGGATAGATACAGCTGGTAGATAATGTCGGGTCGGTTGACTATATATTGGCGATGTGAACAGTGCCGTAGAATGGAGATGTGGCAGTGAAGACCAGAGGGTCTTCTACTTAAATTTACGCCAGGGGAGTGGTACAACCAGACATGGGTGGGTTAACTTAGGGCGGGCTACTTCTTGGTCGCTGAAGCAGTTCATACATTCCTAGTCTCTCGAGTACCTAGGAAAGATTCCCAGATACTCCAGAGAGCTAAGTCGTGACAGGAACCGGTCTAGCGAGGTTGTTTCACATCCTTTCATACTTACCATGCATTAGGCCTTGCTTGTTTATAGGGGGTGTCTTCTTTCATCGGAGAGCTCCTTATTAGGGAGATCCCATGCATTCGTACACACATACTTGATCCACTTCCTGCGCCAGACTACGGCCCTATCTGAACAGTCAGCTTAAGCCCCCGAACCAACGTCAAGGTCGTGAAGCCCCTATCGGGGGCAATTGGATGTTATTTCTTCTTGGCTAAAAACCTGGCGAATTAAAGAAAATAATAGTAATTCTATCATAATATGTCACCTACATCCTACGAAGAAATAACTCTCCAACTCTGGCTTTAACTGGTCAGGTCTTGCAACAGCAAGAAGATGCAGCATATCTGGGAATCTATCTAGAGCGGCGAATAATTTGTTATAACAGTTACCAATAAATTGCTAATTTACAAAGTCGTGTTAAAACCAATAAGAACCTACACAAATGAATTGTGTGGGACAGAATCCCACTCAAATATCGAAACTCTACAAAGATTCCAGTCCAAAGTACTTAGGATTATCCTAAACGCTCCATGGTAAGTAACTAACTAATACAGTTATTGCTCGTGATCTTAAAATGAAATCTGTCAAATAAGAAATATCCTACTCCTCCCAGAAGTATGATAAACGCATAGAGAATCACCTCAAAGCATTGACGTAGGGGAGCCCAAGCGGGGATTTTTGCAGTTACTCGAGCTCGTCAGATTATCATATGGAGAGAAACCTGGTGCCCTACTGATGTACCTCTACCATATATTGGCTTTTAACACAGGGAAGTTCGTTAAGGGGGGCCCGAAAAAAATCTATCCTTAAAAATACTCGAAATTGTCAGATTAAGATAATGTAAGTTAAGTACATGCAAAAGAGTGTATATTTCAAAAATCTGACGATTTGAGCGGGGCGTAAGGAAATGGGAAATTTGGAAATAAACATAATGAGCAGAACAATGAATGCAGCGGAAGAAACCTACGTTGAGTTGAAACAGAGTGCAGAAGCAGTAGGGCTAGCAATAAACACAAATAAAACAAAACTACTCATAAAAACCAGATCAAATAGACCGGCGCAACAACACTTTATTGACGATATAGAACATGTGAATAGATTCACGTACCTAGGAATGGATCTGGTTGCAAGCAGTGAAGAAGAACCGGAAATAAATAGAAGGCTTGTGCTGGCAAATAAAGCATATTTCGCGATGGGCCACATATTCAAATCGCGAGACGTACACCGGAAAACAAAACTCCGGGTATACAGGGTGTCCCGGAAAATAGTGCGTTCCTTAAAGGTATAGGTAGAAGGCACCATGTAGAACAAAAAACTCTTATAACATTTTTTTCTAAATGCAACCGTTTGACCAAAAAATTAAAATGTATTTTGGTATCCAAATTTAAATCTGACAACTATGTGCGGTACGCAAATTTAAGCATAGACAGTCCCATGTAAATAGATAGAAGATGATAGTAAACAGATAGTTTTAAAGAATCCTGTTTAGTGTCAATGCCGAAAATGTTTTCGAATAGTGAGTGTATTACCTATTATGTTATTACCTATGAATGGTGTTTGTGAAAGGTTACTTGAAACATCTATTCGGTATATTAATTATTTTCAAGTAAGTACAACTTAGTTATTTCAGTTCACAAGTAAACAAATTACTGAGACATTATCTGGTGTATTTAAGTTCCACTGTAAACTATTAAAAATATGTAATTCAGTTAAAGCCCTCAGCAATACTCAGCATTCAACCCATTTAAACCTTACTAAATACATAATACTAGTTTAGTTAAAAGATGTGTTTTTATGTTAAAAGATGTGTAATTCGTTTAAAATTATGCAATAGGTATTTCAATACATTTCAAAAGAAAATAATTTTAGTAAACAAATAGTAAATACATAAGTAGTATTACCTACTATTAGGTTGGATTATTTTAAATACTGTTATTCACAATCACAAACGAGTTCTTATTATGTTATTGTGCCGTAGTGCGTACGATGTTGCCAGTTTATTAAAATTTCCAAACATTAAAATACAGGTATATGGAAAACAATGTTAACTTTTTTTTGGAAACGCTTAACTTTAGAAAAAAATGGTATAGGACTTTTTTGTTCCAAATTGTGTATTCTCTCCATACCTTAAAGGAACACACTATTTTCCGGGACACCCTGTATAAAACAATAATCAGGCCCATAGTAAGTTATGGCTGCGAAACATGAGTGGTGATACAGAAATCTGCCAATGCATTAGATGTGTTTGAAAGAAAAGTATTACGTAGGATACTGGGCCCAATAAGGGAAAATAACAACTGGCGAATTAGGTATAATAGAGAAATATACGAGCAATATAGCGAACCAACTCTAGCACAACACACTAAACTACAGAGATTACGGTGGGCAGGGCACGTGGTCCGCATGCATGAGAATAGAATCCCCAGAAAATTGCTGAATGCAAGAATGCAGGGAAGAAGACCGGTTGGAAGACCTAAAAAGAGATGGGAAGACGAAGTCGATGAGGATGCCAGGAACTTCCTGGGAACGCGTTCATGGAAAAGAACAGCGGTAAATCGAAATGATTGGAGAAGCTTATTGAAGGAGGCCAAGGCGCGATTTGGGCTGTAGTGCCATTGGATGGATGGTAAGGAAATGGGTGAGTCAAAAAGTTTCACAAAAAAAAACGAATATTTCGCGAAATGAACGTCAGATCGGAAAAAAATACGTCTTCAATATTTTTTAAAAATCTATGGAATGGTACTAAACATGACCCCCCACGGAGAGGGGTGGAGGTAAATTTATAATTTTAAATACAAACCCCGCGATATTTCGCAAACTGAACATCAGATCGAAAAACTTGAAAATACACTTTCAAAATATTTTTGAAGAATCTATCGAATGGTTCCAAACAAGACCCCTCACGGAGGTGAGGTGGGGGGTTACTTTAAAATCTTAAATGGGACCCCCAAATTTTTATTGCAGATTTAGATTCTTTACGTAACAATAAGCAACTTTTATTCAAGACATTTTTTCGAATTATGGATAGATGGCGCTATAATCGGAAAAAACCATTGTTGGAAATGGAAAATTAAATTAAAAAATAGAAAGTCCTTACTAAAATGAAAAATTTTACTTAACTTGTTTTGGTTTTAGGACCTAATAATCACAACCCAATAGGTCCCCATAACGCTCGAGTGACTGCAAATTTAGCATACTTTGCTCCCCTACCATAATGAGACGTTCCGCCCAGCCAATATTAAGAAGGCATCCGTAAAATTTACAGATTGTAAATTAAATGAGATGTTAAATAAAAAAAAATATTTTAGAATATACAGCTATACAATAATTGATAAGACTAGAATATACTTCTACAAATGTTTAGCCATTTTGGCCAAATACCATCAGATAATGGAAGTTAATAATAATTTTTTTTAACGATTTGTGTGGTTTTGTTTAATATAGTTTATGTAAAACGCTCATGTTTAGGCATTACAGTCAAACCCGCTTATTAGAATAGCCTTCGTGCCAAGAAAAAATATTCCTATAACCGGGATATTCTAATAACCGATCAGTGGTGGCTAGCAGAAATAAATGTACCGAAGATACGTCGTAATAGTACAACACACTTTGTACATGTACATACTGTATGTACATTTACATAGTATGTATGTACATTATTGTACATACATACGTTATGTACATATATTATGTATATGGTTCTATTTCTTTTTATGTCAATAATACAGTACCTAGTGTAACTATTACTTATTTTATTAAAACACCAAAGTATGAAATGTATGCAATATATAGATGATATACGTAAATATATTTTCTTATTAACATACATACAACAGACTTACTTTTTTTCTGGAAAAATAATCGGTAATCTGAGACTACTTGTTTTGTTACATAAGATATTAGCGTTGATTGAAATATTAATATGGGTCCAATACCTCAATTAACGATATTAGTCACTTGTTGCTCTAAAATGTAATAAATAAAAAATTGACATTGGTTTTACCCTCCAGAAGAGTTCAGCGGTTATTATATTACAAGGGGTTATTTATGACTTCCAACTGTTAAAAATCTAACAACGACGTGGGCGGTGGGTGAGCAATAAGAATATTTACCTACACAATTGAAAAATTAGGTACCTACTTTACGATCCGTAAATGTTTGGCGGAAGGTAGAATTGGTACCCATAATAAAGTAAGTCATAAAATATAAATTATCGACAGGTCCTATAAACCAGAAAACATAAAAATTTGTGGGAAATTGCACGTAAAAAGTTTTTGGTAACTTAGGATTATTAGATAAAGCGGTCTGCTTTTACTAAAAGGTATTACTATAAACGGTTAAATTTATTAAGGAGTAAATAGAAATGTTCCGGGATCTCAAAATTCTATTCCTTAAACCGGGATATTCCTATAAGCGGTACTCTAATAAGCGGGTTCGACTGTATATTATTTATCATTTGTTTAGGCCCTTCTTCGCCTTGTGAAATAATCTTGACGAGCCGCGAATGATTCAAAACTCCGAGAATTAATTTTAATTCTAATTCGACTAAGTTTCTCTTTCACATTGGCGGGTCCTTCTTTTGTGTGATTTTTCCAGAAGCGCAAAACGGAACAAAGTAAATCATAATGCAAATCATTTTTAATCTGGTCTAAAAGCAAACAGGGTCCTAATAAGTTTAGGGTGCACTTAACAATATGCCCTTAAATAATAAAAAATAATTAATTTTGTATCACCGCTACTCACGAATGCTCCGTCTACGTATCCAATTTGCGAGGGGTTTATTAAATTATCTTTCCGAGGTTTTTCTTTTTGATTTTTTTTGTGGTGGTTGTTTTTAGTTAAGAGGTTCGCAATTCCCTAATTTGGTTTTTTAAGGTCTGATACCTACTGGCTTATAATAAATTCTCTAATTCAGTTATCGTTCAAGAGAGAGGATGGATGCTAAATTAATTAAATTTTTAAGTGTGATGTAGGATGCGATAAAAAATTGTCAAAGATAACATATTATTTATTACTATGAGCCTAATAATACCATTGACAAATTTAAAATTAAACTTTATTTATATTCTAGATCATAATCATTCTTTCAATGAAGAGTTTCAAATTCTGCATATTCAAAATAAAGGCCTTAAGCTATCTTTTTTAGAATCTATGGAAATTAATAAACTGAAAAATACAGATATAATTCTGAATGACCAACTCGAGACAAACAGCTCCCCACTCCTCAACCTCTTCAGTTGGAGACTTAAAAAGGCAAACACATTGTAAACTATATCACTTGAGAAAGGCACTCTGCCGAAACAGCTGTAGTCACATAGTTGTAAATAATAAATTTTGTGGAAGTATAGAGAACAAAAGTTTTGAGTGTTTTATTGTGAGATTGCTGTATTTATGTTGCATTGTTTGACAAACATATTATTAATTTGGTGTTCACATTTTGATTAAATTATGCTAAAGTGAAAATCAGTAAATATATCTGCTGTCTCTTTACACACACAACTTTTTGTATTAAAGTCTTCTTGTTCTTTAGGTGCTGTGTCTGTATTCAAACGTTGGCCGTCATCATGTTTACAATTTCCTGAAACCATTCTCTATCGGCTGCTGCGGGAAATAATTCTTCTACTGTGGTGCCAAACCATTGTCTAATATTACGCAGCCATGAAAGTTTCTTTCGACCAATTTATCTCTATCCCTCCACTTTTCCTTGTATTATAAGGCGAAGCAGATGGTATTTAGGTCCTCGAAGTATATGGCCGAAGTATTCTGTTTTTCTCCTCTATGATGCTTATGAGCAGACGTTCTGAATTCATCATTTGAAGAACGTCTTCATTGGGAGTGTGCGAAACCCACAATATCTTTAGGATTCGTCGATAGCACCACAATTCGAATGCTTCTAATTTGTTTAGCATTATTTTTTGCATTAAATTACTTTATATTTTCTTGAGGCATTACTATGCTAGAGGCATTCGAGATGTGGATTTATCGACGAATCCTTAAAGTTCCGTGGACCTCACGAATAACAAATAAAGAAATCCTGAGAAGAATTGGTACAGAGCGACTACTATGCAAAATCTAACAGAGAAAAACGACGTACCTGGGCACCTAATTAGAAACGAAAGATACCAGTTTCTGCAAACTTTAATTGAAGGAAAGATCGAAGAAAGAAGGGGAGTGGGCAGGAAGAAAATGTCATGGTTCCGTAACGTCAAACAATGGACAGGGCTAAGAAACATAGGATACCTAATACATACTGCAAAGGAAAACGGAAATATGGTCAAACGTGATCGCGAACTTCCATTAGTGGATTGCATAAGAAGAAGAAGAAGAAGAAGAAGAAGAAGAAGAAGAAGAAGAAGAAGAAGAAGAAGAAGAAGAAGAAGAAGAAGAAGAAGAATATTTTCTTAATATAAAACTTGATATGTTTGTGACGGTACCCTTTCGTGACCGGCTGACACGATCGTGAGCTCATGTTTATGTGAGTAACAATATCAAAATAAACATATTTTTACTAGGAAAGATGATATCAATATGTTGTGTCTATCGTGTATTATCAGAGTAACTGAAATTATTTAACGAATTCGCGATTAGTTTGTAATAGAATTCCCTATAAAGCAGGCTGTGTATTTTGATGACAAAACCGATAAAGGTAAGTAAAAGATATCTTGTTTTTTATAAGTGTTTATGTTATTATAACGGGGTTGTGGTATAGATAAAGTTTAAACTTCAAGATAATAAATAAGATTTAAGATATTATTGGTTTGTTCGTAGAAATCTTGTCCCGTAAAATTTGAATATCACGATAGTGAGTTGCCGTCACACATTCAATTTTCAATAGCAGGAAATTAAAATACTAAATATTTATTGGTTTGACTTTTTATTAATTTTTCTATATTTTAATGATAAAAGTAGTTTTTCTAATTATTACAGGTGTGCCTCTCACCCACGATTTGGCTCTAGAGCTGTTAAATGATGGTAACTAGTCCAAACTAGAAGATTCAGATGGCGAAAATGATGTTGCTTTTGACGTTCAGATGTTTAAAAATAACACCGATGACAAGGACATTGAAGACACTGTATTAGATGAAGAACCTGTATTGGATGAAGAACCTGTTCCTTCAACGAGCTCTTCTTCAGCAAAGAGGCAATGGAAAGACATGACATTTCAGCAAAAAATGTTTGTTCTATTTTAGTTAGTATATAATAACAATTATAAAAATAATTTTTATTTGGCCCTAATGGTGTTTTACGTTTAATAAAAATGAATTTTTTCATACACTTGCGATCCTGCATTCATAGAACATAAGCCCAGAGCGCACGAACATGACATGTCATTTGTGACAGATTCAAACAATGAATTTATTTTTCTGTATTTTTTACACCGTTTTTAGATACCGTATATCGTATTTATTCAAAGGGAAACTTCATTTTCACTCAAAAAAAATTCAGGCCTGAAAGGGATATTTAACAACGAGTGAAGTTAATAGGGACGTAATTATTATTGAAATGGGACAACTTTACTGTATTTTTGCAGATACGTCTGAGAACAATCCTCTTCTTCTTCTTCTTCTTCTTCTTCTTCTTCTTCTTCTTCTTCTTCTTCTTTTTCTTCTTCTTCTTCATCTTCTTCTTCTTCTTCTTTTTCTTCTTTCACTTTATAAGCAATTCTGCTTGTTCATTGGCGGATTGATACCTCTATGGAAGGTTGTCACTCCATCTTTTACACGGTCGGCCGATACTTCTTCTACCGATTGGTGATTTATCTCTTGCTATTTTGACCACATGTTTCTCCCCCATTCTGCTATATGGTTATTCGATTGTTTTTTTTCTATTTAGTGTCTATCCGTTTGTACACTTTACGTTACATTTTTTTTATTGTCTTCAGTCCTCTTTCTATCTTTCAGCGTGTTTCCTGTAATTCTTCTCAGTACTCTCATCTCTGCCGTTTCCAGTAATGTTTGTGTTGTGGCTGTATCGGGTCTTGTTTCTGATGCTTATGACATTATTGGTCTTACACTAGCTTTGTTAATCTTCAAAACTATATGGTCGCCAAAAAGGAAGCGAAAGTAGCAGTAGCAAAAGCTAAAGCAGAAACGTATTCAAACCTATACGATCAACTTGATACCAGAGAAGGCGAAGCAAAGATATATAAAATAGCCAAAGAGAGAGCAAGGAAAACAAGAGATTTTAATCAGATTAGATGAATCCGTGCTGATAATAATAAAATACTAATTCACGAAAAGGATGTCAAAAAGAGATGGAGAAAGTATTTTGAGACTTTATTAAATGAAGAATTTGACAGGCAGCCTGTGGAGTTAAAGGAGACAGTAACAAGAATGGTTACCAGAATACCAAACGAGGAAGTGGCTCAAGCGCTTCAAAAAATTAAGAAAGGAAAAGCAGTCGGACCAGATGATATTCCTGGGGAAGTTTGGAGAGCATTGGGAGAGACAGGAATAAGTTGGCTAGCAGGTCTATTTAATAGAATTAAGGAAGTTGGACAAATTCCAGATGAATGGAGAAGCAGTATATTAGTACCTGTTTACAAAAACAAGGGAGACATACAACAATGTACAAACTACAGGGTTATAAAACTACTTAGCCACACCATGAAAATATGGGGGAGAGTAATTGATAGACGGATACGTGAAGAAACCGAAATATCCGATAATCATTTTGGCTTTATGCAGGGCAGATCAACAACAGATGCAATTTTCATTGTAAGGCAACTGATAGAAAAGAAAAATACAGGAATAAAGAGACCAACGCTCATATGATACTCATTGATCTTAAAAAAGCATAGAGTTCCTCGAGAGATTCTGTGGTGGGCACTCAATAAGAAAGGAGTCCCTGGCGAATATGTAAAGATTGTGAGAGATATGTATGAGGAAGTAATGACTAGTGTTAGGACAGGTGTGGGAGGGACTGATAAATTTCAGGTGAACATAAAACAGCCACAAGACCGGCTATGATGTACGGAACTGAATGTTGGGCAGTGAAAAAGAAAGAGGAACAACGAGTGCATGTGGCGGAAATGAGAATACTTAGATGGATGAGTGGAGTGACAAAAAAAGATAAAATTAGAAATGAGTATATTAGGGGAAGTCTAGGTGTGGCACCAATTGATACCAAAATGAGAGAGCATAGGTTAAGATGGTTTGGTCATGTTCAATGTTGAGACGTTAATCACCCAATACGAAGAATAGCTAAAGTGCAGATTCCTGGAAGGAGTAGGAGAGGAAGACCAAAGAAGACCTGGGGGGAGACGATAAGGCAGGACATGCTGGTAAAGGGTATTAACATTGATATGACCCAAGATAGGATTGTGTGGAGAAATGCATTTAGGGAAGCCGACCTAGCATAGAGATAAGGCAAAGAGAATGATGATACTAGCTTTATTAATTTTTGACTTTATCTCAGTGTTAATATGTCGGTTTCGCCATATATTAGTGTTATTAAAACATCCTGCCAGTCTATTTGTTTTGTATTTGATTTTCACTTCTTTGTCCAGGTCTCCATAGCTGGACAATGTATTTACAAGGTATTTTATTTTCATTACTTGTTCAAAACTGATGCCATCAATTTCTACTCATGGAACAGGAATTTAAAAATGAATATGATCGAGATAAATTGAACAATTTGATTCGAACGAATATACTAGTAGGAGCAAGTGCAAGATAAATTAACTGATATATAATGATACATTAAAGATACATTAATGAAGTAATAATTGAAGACAACTAAATAAGTTGCATTCCTAGCCTATCTTTCTGCCGAACACAAACACACCACAAATAGAAATTTGATTCTGATTTTCTAATTTTACCTGTTTGTATGTATCCAATTAAAAGCTTTGGTTTCAAAGTAAATTAGGAAAATAAGTATAAATAATAGCACAGCCGTCGTCAAAATACGAGCACATTTAGATTATGTAAACAATTCCATCAGAAAAAGCTAAAGTGTGTTTAAATTGAAAGAGTGCTGTATAATTCGACTTTTTGCCGGTTTTTGTAGACTTCTCTCTAAACTTCACGTTCTCGTAATAGGTAAACACTTCTCATTTCTCCCCACTTATTCGCATTCCCTTTCATCAAATTAATTTCGTTTTTCCAAGAGTGATTCGTCGAAAAATTAAAAGAGCCAGTGCGTATTTGTACAACGGTCGTTTTTTACACGTCTTGTCACATTCAGGAATGTTAATTATGCTCAGATATTTATAGTATTTTTTGTTGTTGCTGCTGTCTAATATTGGAAGCTGTAAATTCGGCAACCGCACTTTGGCCCTACGACGACGGTTCATATTTTATTAAAGAGAAATTTGCCGAAGTCTACACGGTGTTGTCGCTTTTAGATTTTTGAAAGAAGATTGCGGATTTTAAATATATCGGTCAAAACGGCAAACAGGTGTATGTTCTCAAAAAACTTTTGATAGTGTGTAAAAATGTTTTATTATTAGCTAAGTACTTTCAACACATAACGTGCCATCATCAGAGCTTCCTAAAAGGACATTTAAGATAATATTTTTTTATATAAAAAATGACTGAAAAACTTACGTCCTCTTATAAAACCTTCATAGAAGAGCAATTGCTAAACGACACAATAAAATACATGGATACTGGGCAAAATCCACAGATATCGGGTATAACAACCCCTTAAAATGAATAAATCACATCTAAATTCTTTTATATATTAAAAAGACAACATGGCTGAGTCAAACCATTTTAAGCCCACGTGAACAGCTGAGGAAGACTGTCATTTATTAAAATGATAAAGAAAAATGTTACCGTATTGTGAAGTACTTCACAATACGATATTTTTCTGTCACCGTACTCTCTCATCATTAGAATAGTAATTCGTTCTTTTTCGTTAAGAGCCATTTTAGATAAGCAATTTATCTTGCAGAACTTTTCAAAACATAACTACTGTCAGTTTTAGTTAAGAGGCTACAGCAGCGATCAAAAGGTAGCAACAAACGCGTTCCAAGATTGCGGCTCTAATTTTCAATATTTTGTCGAGATATTTGGCACACATATTCGTAATATAATAAAGAATGGCGGTATAGAGCCCAATTTCAGAAATATGTTAGTACGTGAAAATTACTCTATAACTAAATAAAATATTGAAAAAAGGAGCCTGTACCGCCATTAAGAAGAAAAAAAGTAAACTTTCCTCAAATAAACTTTTTTACCCCATGTCTAGATTTTGTGTAATCTTGGAACTATTAACAATTTTTATTTCTAACAAGAAATCGAACATATTTTAACTAAATAACCAATTAGGCAACATAGAGAAATTATCACTGTCATTTTGACAAACCTGCGTCAGATTTTCTCTAATTTGTTCTGCCATCTTTATCGATATCTGTTCAGTGCAGTAGTGGGTTAATTTAAGAATTCGTTTTTGTTGTTTCATAGGAAAGTAGTGTTTATTCATAGTTAATTTATTATATATCTGTTGTTGTTGTATAAGTTGTTGGCCTCTTTGAAAGAATATATTGTTGTTAGTTGTGAGTTTTAGTTATATGTAAGTAGGTAGGTAAGTATATTTTATGTAAAAATATTTCGAATTCTAATGCGAGTATATAAAGTTTTAGGAGGATTTTTATTCTAAAAATATTATCAATAGTTTAACAAAATGGAAAAAGTAAATCAATCGAAAAATAAAGTGAAACCTTCCAAGAAAAAGTCCATTAAAAACGTGCCAAAATTATGCGAAAATCGACATTTGTTTCGCTTCACAACAAAAAATGATTATTGATTATTGTTTTATTATAAGATATTTCACGCAAATACCTTTCTAAATACTTATCTTAACATAAAATTTTCACTCATTTTGGTTTATTTTTATAAATATATATTTATTAATAATAAAATCTTTTTCTATTACTTCCATTTAGAGCGACTATGATATTGTCAAAATATTAATCTGAGATAATGTCAAAGATTACCACTGTTGCCAAAGTTTATGATACTATCTCCCGAAGTTATATTTTGTTGCTACCTGTTGGTCGCTACTGTTTACTCTTAATAATGTAAATTGTGAACAAATGTCAAAATCAGAGCATTCTATATTTAAATTTATTAAAATCTACATATTTTGCACTGTTTTATGTATTTAAGACCTTCCAGACTACATAAAATCATAAGTGTTACATATTATGGTTGAACTCGTATTGAATATGAGATTCCAATAATGACTGAATATAGTGGCTGATGAATTTGAAAAACCAAAGTTACTAATAATATAAGAGAAACGGCAAATTTGGCAATATTGCAAATATCAAATATGGAATCTCCGTATCCCAAAATAGGTGTTCCTCAAATTTTGTACAATTATGACTAGCAATTTACGAGATAATTGGCATTTTCCAGACTTTTGGGCCACTCTGTATATCTTTGGACTTATTATTATAAAAAAAAGAATGTGTGTGTACTTTGTAAGCACGTTAGAAGTTATACTTCTATTAAAATTAAAATTAAACATTTGTGTAAAAAATCTGACGTTTTTTGGATTTTCTACCATTCCTCAAGGAAATAGCAATTACGGGGACGCTACAGTTCATCAAAAAATTCGAGAATTTACCATTTTTAATGATTTTAAAATTTGACGAAAATACAGCAGAAAATCGAATGGCTTTAGCCCATGCAAAAATTATAGTATAAATTTGTTGTCGAAAAACGACGTTTTTTGCGGGGACACTCCAGTTTATAAGAAATGACGTATTAACGTTATTTTTAATTATTGATATTATTTTAAGTATTTAAAGTAGTTTAATACTTAAATAAAAATATAATTAAAATGTTTCAAATATATTTGTTTCGTTGAAATCATAAAAATAGAAGTACTTATAACTTCTTACGTGCATACAAACTACACATTTTTTTTGAAGATATTCTCCTTTAGCGGCGAATCAATTGAGGGTAAAATTTGATTGATCCGCGCGCATGCGCACACCGACAGTATGGTATTAGTTGTTATACGGGCTCTGATTGGGTGTTGAAATTTTGAAATGATCTGTCAATAATTGTTCAATATGGAGGTTATCGGTAAACAAAAATATTGTATAATATTAGTTTTTATTGACGTGTGGACAGAAATAAAATCAAATTTATAATTATAGTAACTTTTTAAATAGTTTTGAAAAGCCGCAGGTACGTACATAATTCTAAATGTTTCAGTTGGAAATACCTAATAGTTTCAATACCTATCTATTTGGAAAATGTAAACAAAATAATGTAGTTACCTATTAGTAGGCAATGCTTTAATTTACATAATCTGATTACGAACAAAATTTCTACAAATCTTCATCTCATATATCGTTTTCTTACTCAATATTTTGTTGTATTTTATTTCGACCAAAATCAAACTAATAATTTTATTAAATTCATATAAATTTATGGTGTAAACGTTTAGTTTGTGTATATTCCCACATGACGTATACGAGAGTTTGGTGCAGTTTGAAATGGCGTCAACTTTCGTACGGCGCGGTAGACGTGAAGTGGGTTCGAGCCCCAAGCAAGTTATTATTTTTATTTTTTTTTTATAGATTTTATGACTGTAACTATATTATTATATAATTTTTGAAGATATTCTTCTTTTTTGAAAGTGGTAGATAAGAAAGTTAGTTTGATTATTAAATAAAATAAGTACAAATAACCTTTTAAGTATATTTACTTCGTTTAAATTACCTATTATATAATAGAAGAATATCTTCTTACGTGCGTACAAAGTACACACACATTCTTTTTATTTATACGAATATATTAAAATTTTATTCGAAATAGTAACGGGTCTGTTTAATATTAAGCCAACTCATATCTCTCAAATATATCAAAGAGTCTAGTTAAAGCCGATATCTAATCAACAACCCTTCTGCAATTACGTGTTCCCCATTGTCATAAATATAATCTCCGATAAAGTCTGGCAACATTGCATATATTAATATCATCCTAAAGGGCGCCTCTGGCTACTAGCCCTACGCAAATATTTCGCTTTACAGTTATTGCTGACCACAGGCCGTTTTCCATAGATTACATGGATGGGATGGCGTTCGCATTTTGGCCTTTATAGAGCCTATAAAGTCTTGTGAAGAGGGCATTTTAATTATAGACATTACGGGCTACAGGTTGATAATGCAGTCTTGGATGTATAAAACAATCCTGCGGCGACAGTTCTGGAAGTCTTATTATTGCTTTAGGGCGTTTAAATTACGTCAATAGCCTATTAGAGTTGTTTAGAACAACAAGTAGGTATGTAATATAGATCGTAAATTATATGACTTTTGGAACGTATTAAAACGAAGATAATAACCTTACTAAGAAGCTTATTAAGAGTTAAAACTTAATTTATATTCTTTATTTTTAATTTATGTACACACTAAAGCATACACTAAAACATATACTAACACATTCATATAATTTATATCTAATAGGTCTGGATCCCGCGTATGAAAAAAAAGTTGATTAATAGCAAGCTGAAAATTTGTTAATAGCTTAAGGGTGTCTAGACGGATAAACTTTGATATATGGGAACACTGTAACAGGGGCAGTTTTAATTGTGGAACAGATTAAAAATTTGGAACGGTCAGACCACGAAAACGGCACATTTATTTTGTCCGACAGAACAGACTTAAACTCTCCGAACAGAGATTAAACTCTCATGCAAAAATCAGACTGCTATTTATCACCTGTCATAATTCCTGTCATTTTACATATTCTACATGTTCCACTCATTAAAACGCCCATTTGGTGATAAATAGCAGTCTGATTTTTGCATGAGAGTTTAATCTCTGTTCGGAGAGTTTAAGTCTGTTCTGTCGGACAAAATACATGTGCCGTTTTCGTGGTCTGACCGTTCCAAATTTTTAACCTGTTCCACAATTAAAACTTCTTCTGTTCCAGTGTTCCCATATATCAAAGTTTGTCCGACTAGACACCCTTAAGCTATTAACAAATTTTCAGCTTGCTATTAATCAACTTTTTTTTCATACGCGGGATCCAGACCTATAACTACTTTGTACAATTTATTTTAAGTGTATCAAAAACCGAGCACCGTATCGACATTATTACTAAAACTTTAAAAAGGGTAAACCCCGTAGTAGGCTGTATACCTTCGATAAAACAACGTGGAATGAAGTAAACACTTCTGTTGTATATAGGTATATAAATTTATTAAAATTCTTAAAATTTATCCACAAGGGAGTGGAAGAACAAAACGTTTTTGGTCAAACTGACCATCATCAGTGTAAACCTGGAAATAGGTGAACCACTTAGATTGAAAAGCAAAAGGGTGAAATTTTGACAGTTAATAATAGAAAATGTGGTTACTTACGTCCAGTGTACAAGTAATTGTAACTAGCCACTTGATTACTGAACCAACTGATTCGACAGATTGGTGCCAGAGAATTTAACATCTTGACATCTTGTCATAAATTCTCTGGCACAAATATGTCTAATCAGTTGGTTGTAAACCTCTCACCTGATCACAACAACCTTGTGCAATTTCCGAGCAAGGATTACATACATACACATGTGATATTCATAATCTTAAGACATCGACTTAATTTCGACTACTATATAGAATATAATGTAGCAATAATGTTATTTAGAGGTTTTTACACCTATTGAACAGGCTTGTTACAATTACTTGTACATTGGACGTAAGTAACCCCTTTTTTTATTTTAACTGTCAAAATTTCACCCTTTTGCTTTTCAATCTAAGTGGTTCACTTATTTCCAGGTTTACACTGACGATGGTCAGTTTGACCGAAAACGTTTTGTACTTCAACTCCCTTGTGGATAAATTTTAAGAATTTTAATAAATTTATATACCCATATACAACAGAAGTGTTTACTTCAGAAGTCCGTTCCACACAAATTTTCTCTTATATACCAGTACGTCTCTGATCTGGAACCTTCGATTTGGTGGTGAAGGTCGGGTACGTCTTCCAGTATTTTCGATCCTATTTGACGCAAACGAATAATACGAAACAAGGTTTTCTCTCCGCACCGGTAAGCATGCGGACTGCAACATACTAGTACTTGGACTTTGATGTCTTTAAATATTTCTTCCAGCATATTCCGGTCAACCCTCCCATGTAATTGGAGACAGTCTAGCTTTGCCATGGCTAACTTTTGCACGTTGGACTTAAACGCGTGCTCTCTCAATTGAAGTAATGCCTGCCATACGTCTTGGTAGGTAGGTTGGTCATAAAGAGTGTCTTTTGTTACCACATAGAGAAGGTAAAGTGATGCATCTTGAAGTTTCAAGGCTTTTCCTGGATCTGGAAGTTGGCATTAAAGTTCTGCAACTTGACCAAACTTCCTTCAAAAGGCGACTTCCAACCCTTGTCGTCTTTAATACTGGCGGGAATTGTATGGGCCAGTGAATAGTAATCGGAAACTGCGAGTAGATCTTGCTTTTCTTCAGTGCTAACACCATGTCTTGCTTTACTGGTATCTCCTTAGGCCAACATAAATTCTTAAAACGTGAGGTCAGGTACTTCTTGGACTTGGTTTACTTCCACTTCATCATTTACGTCGTGGTCTCTTTCGAATGATGACGCCAACCGGTAATAGTGTACTATCTACTATCGTAGGCTTCCCCCTAGGATCTTGCTTATTCGGTAGATAACGTCATTCTTTTTATCCATAACAAGGTACGGACTTTCACAGAACTGCTCTAACTTGGGTGAACAACCCTTTGGCTTCTTTGGATTATAAAGCCCGACTTTGTCGTTCTTCTTAAAACATCCCTTTTCGGCTTGGTATCGTACCATTTCTTCATTCGATCTCTAGCGATCTGAAGATGGGGATGGACCAATTCGTGTATATCGTCCATTCTTGTTCGCAATTTATTTACATAATCTTCACCAGCTTTACAGTTATTGCTGACCACACGCCGTTTTCTATAGGTTACATGGATGGGATTGCTTTCGCGTTTTGGCCATTATAAAGCCTATCTGTCTTATGAAGAGGGCATTTTAATTATAGACATTACGGCGACAGTTTTGGAAGTCTTATTATTGCTTTAGAGCGTTTAAAAGTCGATAGGCCATTAGAGTTAGTTGTTTAGAACAACAAATAGGTATTTATGTAATGTGGGTGGTAAATCAGATGACTTCTGAAATGTATTAAAAGAAAGATAATACACTTACTAAAAAGCTTATTAAGAGTTTGATTTTAGGCGAGGCAATGAAGCAGTAAAAGCCCAAAAACTACAAAGTTTTTGCACTTAAATGAATATCATTGAATCTTTTTGCATTCGATATGTAAGAACTTAGGAAACTTTGTGAACAAAGATTATAATGACGAAATGAAAATTGATTATTGAACAAGGAAAATGCATTTTTGAAATTTGTAACTCGGTTATCTCGAATACTCTGACGCCGATGGTCTTCGATGCACCTAGTGCCAGGATGAGACTCGTCTCCTGGAGTTTTATGGAAATTGGCTACAAAATCGATATAAATTGATTACTCGGCGTTTTTGGGGAAGCTGAATGCTAATATTACGCCGGCGATGGTCAACAAGGAACCTGGTGCCTAGGATGGGCTTCAGCTCCTGGAGTTTAATGGAAATTTTATACAAAATTAATGCAAACTCATTACTCGGGGTGATTTTGGCGTCGCTAAACAATAATATCAGGTCAACGATGGTATCCGAGGCACTTGATGCTCACAATAGGTCTCAGCTAGAGTTTTATTGAAATTAGATATAAAATTAGTGCAAACTTATTACTCGGGGGTATACTTATTACTGGTGTCCATAATGGGTACCGTCTGGTGTTTTATGAAAATTAGACAAAAAATCAGTGTATCAGTGCATTGCTTGGAGGTTTTTGGGGGCGCTGATTACGAATATCTTGACGGCGATGGTCTCTGATAAACTTGATGACCAGGACGGGAATCGTCTGGGTCATTAATCGGGGGTATTTCGGATCGTTGATTGCGAACTTCATGATGGCGATAGTTTTCAACGCACCTAGTGATCAGGAAAAGCTTCGTCTTCTGGAGTTTTTGAGGTACCTGGTGAGCAGGATCAACTAATTTTGTATGGAATTTTCATAAAATTACTGTAGATAAGCCTCCTTCTGGGCACCGGGTGTTTCGAAAACCATTGATAAAATAATATTCGTATTCAGCGATTTCAAAAACCTCCGAGTAGCGAGTTTGCACTGATTCATATCGATTTTCTACAAATCTCCGGGAGAAGAGGCCCTGTCCTAGTCACCAAGTGCATCAGAGACCATGGCCGCCTTGGGGTTTTATGCTCTATGTTACAACAAATTCTGATTATTCTGTGTGTCTGTCTAATAATGTGTTATGTGATTCTGTGTTTGTAGATGTTCATATTTTATCGCATATTGGGGTATAAGTTGTAAACAATATTTTTGTATATTGTGTGTTGTATATGTATAGTGTATGATACAGACTTGGGTTTTATATTTTCCTATTCTCTATTGTTAGTATGTCCTTTTTGTTCAGTTTCTCTTTAAGTATTGGCAAGCAAAGCCTGCTGTATTATATTAATGGATTTGTTACACAGGTTTGTCCATTTAAGCTACTAGTACACTTTAGAAGACCAAAAATAATCATTTTTTTCAATAATTTTTTTATCAGAACCTTTATTAAAGATGAACATAAAACTTTTTACATATCAATATCTAACTCTTATAGAGCACAAAAAATATATCTTCTTTCATTTATGGACGTACACTAATATTGTAGAGGGCGCAAAAGTCGAGGCCTCGACCAAAAAATTAATATTTTTTAAACATAAAAAACTGAAGAAAAACGGGTAATTTTTTCACAAAAAGTTTTCAAATTTCCGTAAAACCTTTCTTTTGTGGCATTTTTTACTAACGGTGATAAATTGTCACGTAAGAAACCTTCCTTTTTCAAATGCCGTACGATTTTTTTGTTTTAGAGCTCCCAATCCTGAGATTAACTGTCCGCCATCGGAACTACTTTTTTAGCATCGACTTTGACGCCCTCTACAATATTAGTGTACTTGCATAAATGACAAAAGATATATTTTTGTATTCTATTAGAGTTAGATATTAATATGTAAAAAGTTTTAGGTTAATTTTTTATAAAGGTTCTGAGAAAAAAAATCTTGAAAAAATGCTTATTTTTGGTCTTCTAAAGTGTACTAGTACCTTATATTAGGGAAGGAAAGTATGCTAAATGTGCAGTCACTCGAGCTCTTTGGACACCTATTGGGTTGTGAAGAGTAGGTTCTAAAACCAAAAAAAGTTAAGTAATGTTTTCCATTTTAGTGGGAACTTTCCATTTTTAATTTAATTTTCCATTTCCAACAATTGTTTTTTCCGATTACAGTGCATCTATCCATAATTTGAAAAAATCTTTCAAATAAAAGTTACTTATTTTTACGTAAGGAATCTTCTTCTTGCAGTACTGTCTCCTATCGGAGGTTGGCTACCATCACAGCAATCTTAACTTTGTTGGCTGCAGCTCTGAACAACTGTATTGAACTGCACCCATACCACTCCCTTAAATTTCGCAACCAGGAAATTCTCCTACGTCCTACATTTCTCTTTCCCGAGATTTTTCTTTGGATTATGAGTCTTAGCAGAGAGTACTTTTCTCCTCTCATTATGTGGCCTAGATATTCCAGTTTTTTTGTTTGTATGGTTTTTATGACTTCGCATTCCTTCTCCATCTTTAGCAAAACATGATTTGTTACTCCTTCTGTCCATGGTATTTTCCACATTCTCCTGTAGCACCAGATCTCGAATGCCTCAATGTTTTTGATGTTTATCTTTTTCAGTGTCCATGCTTCCATGCCGTACAGCAGAACGGAGAAAACATAGCACCTTAACATTCTCGTTCTTAAGTTTATATTTATGTTTTTATTATTATTATTATTTTGACAAACAATTGTCTCGCTATCTCTATTCGCCTCTTGATTTCTCTTGTCTGGTCATTAGTATCAGTGAACCAAACAGCTAAATATTTGTAGGACGTAACTCTTTCAACTGGCTGATTATTTATGGTTAAATTCACATTGGTGTATAGCTTCTTTGTTACAATCATGAATTTAGTCTTTTTGATGTTCAGTTTTAAATCATACCATACCATACCATTCGTAAGGAATCCGAATCTGCAATAAACAATGGGGGCTTCTATTTAAATTTTTAAAGTGACCCTTCACCCCACATCCGTGGGGGTTCGTGTTTGGTGCCATTCGATAAATTTTTCACACATATTGAATAAGTGTATTTTTCAGTTTTTCGATCTGATGTTAATTTCGCGAAATATCGCGGGATTCGTATTTAAATTTTTAAATTTACCCCCCACCCCCGTATTTTTTAGTTTTTAGATCTATCGTTAATTTCGCGAAATATTCGCTTTTTTCTTGTGAAACTTTGTGACTCACCTATTTCCTTACGCCCCCCTCCCAAATCGTCAAAGTTTTGAAATAATGCACTGTATTGCATTTACTTAACTTACATTATCTTAATCTGACGATTTCAAGTTTTTTTAAGGATAGATTTTTTTCGGCCCCCCTTAACGAACTACCCTGTGTTTAGAGCCAATATATGATAGAGGTACATTTACAGGGTACCAGGGTTCTCCCCATATGATAACCTGACGCGCTCGAGTTACTGCAAAAATCCCCGCTTGGGCTCCCATACCATTAATAGGATGAGGGTTGTTTTTTTTTATTTTTCTCTTTTTCATTTCTGCTTCCTTCATCATTATTGATACATCTGTGGTCTGTGGTCTTTGTCCCCGACATGTTTGTATATGTTATTTGTCGAAATCCCTGTGTTTGATGTATGTTTCATGTTCGTTCATCCTGACACTAACTGGTCTTACAGTTTCTTCCACATAAAACTGCAGTTTCAAAACCTTACCTATAACCATCTGTATCGAATAGCGGTGATCTCGAATGATCAAGGGCAATAATAAAATATAAAACGTAATAAAACATAAAACCTGTTATATTAATACAACAAAAAAAAAACGTATGCTTACATTGTCTTGCTGCATATATATGAACAACCCTGTTAGTCGAGGAAATGAAACTGAAAAAATGGCAAAACCTCGCAATTTTTTCGTCCAGCATCGATTTGTACAAAAATTTGGGATTAGGCTCATTTCACCCTCTAGTTCATTTTCTATATTAAGCCGTTGTATGCTTTTGGTTTTTTAAGGGTAAAAACTACCCCTAAAAAACTACTTGTAAAAAATTATAAAATAACATATTAAACTTTAATATTGTCAACATTTGGTTCTTATTAGTTACATAATCATTGGTTTACGCTTTAAGATTTACTATCACAATATTTCAACTCTTAAAACCACCCTTGTTGGGGCTATAAATAAAAAATTACTTATCCTAAAAGAATAATTTTGGCTTGCATCGATTTACATAAAAATTTGGGATTAGGATCATCTCACCCTGTACTTCATATTCTGTAACATGCTCAAGGGCGTCGATTATTTTTAGGGGTGTAAACTGCCCCTTATTGTCAAAAATTATGTAAAAACATTGTAAACTTTAATATGGGTAAAATTTGGTTTTGATTGGCTAAAAATAATGGTTGTTTTATGATTTATGATATAATATTCATATATTCATATTCATATTTCAACCCTTAAAAACCACCCTTAAGAACATTACAATTTTTATAAGTAGATAATTTAATAGATCTATATAGAAAATAAAGTAGAACTAAAGAATTACAAAAACATTTATTTACACAAAAATACGAATTTACAAATACGTAGAAGTACAAATACAAATGGTTTTTAAGACTTCTTTCAGTATACGAACCAGTTCTGTGGTATTATACATGCATTGAAAATGTTCCACACGCGGACTATTCGAATATTTCGAAAAAAAAATGTTTTATAAACATAGCTCCTTCATTTTTGGCGATAAAAAGTTTTTTCAAAAATGATTTTGTAGAATTTTTGAAGAGCTATAAGACTTTGGAAATTAAATTCCGTTAGATCTCTTAGTTTTTAATTGGAGTGGGTTTAAATGGCTCGAATATGGGGGTGTTTGCCCATAAATAGAGGATATAAACAGCTATATCTCGCTAAATGTTCACTCTAATGAAAATCTATGCACAATTTAATTTTAGTTATTAAAACAAGCTACGATTTAGTGGATAATCATTTTTTTGTATCTTCAGTATTTTCGGAGATATTTTGAAGTAAATGGTGAAAAACACGAAATTGGAAAAAAATCAATTTTTCTTTGTACTCAAATTTTTCTAAAATTAGGCCTTTTAAATAGGTCAAGCTTCTTGGGTGTAGTGACAATACGAATATACAAGGAATTACAGAAAGGTGAAGACCAATTTTTAATTAAAAGGGTAGTTAGGGTTATTTTCACTGATTTTTTCGTAGATAAAAGCAGGTACCGACCTTTTTTTGATCATAAGTCGCTCTATTTGCATTCTAAAAAATTTTTATTATTATTTTCCTCGAAAAATGCAAAGTTTCCCCCGGGGAAAATTACAATCTCGGTCTGTGTTGGTCTGTAAGATATTATGAAAAAGAATTCAGTTTGTGTTACTAAAAGATACAATTTTGTTATCTGGAGTTTTTTTGATTAAATGCATATTTTTCGAGGCATTCTCAAAAAAACCTCTAAAAAAATCGATTTTTTCGACGAAAAACTGTTACTTTCAAGCGCGAATAACTCGAAAAATATTAGTTTTACGAAGAAAATGTAAAGAACATTTTTTTCTTAGAATTACCTTTTACATCGATTTACATGGTTAAAATATAATAGAAAGTTCCCACTCTTGAGATGGGGTGGAAACCACCCCCAAGGTTTTAGCGTACAGCGGCATGATATAGAAAATGATACTTGGACTATCCCCTACCTTCTGTGAAAATTTCAAGTAAATCCATGCTGGAGGAAAAAATTGCGAGCCAAAAGGCTTCATTTCCTCGACTATGTACACAAAAATGTTTATTTCACATCAAAAAAAGACTAGACGAAACTTTTGACTTTATAAAACATCATCAAAAATAATTTTTTTCATAAGACATATTATTCTCATTGGAAATTTTAACCAAATTTATTTTTTTAAGTCTCATATTGTGCGACTAATGGATTGATTAAATAGTTTTTTTTTTATTTATTTGATGGCTTTGGTAGGGACCAATTAGCCAGGATTAAATAGTTTGGAAAGCTTTTGCGAATCGAAAACAGATCTATTTATAGGATTTTAGGAATTTTAGGATTTCCCAAAATACCATTTGAACTGTTTATCTAACTTTCAGAGCCTATTCGGCTTTTATTTAAATTGGATATCAATGGATATAATTTAAACAGGTCCTCGACTCTTTCGATTACACAGTTCTGGCATCTTTCCACTATTTTGAGTGATTCATTAGGGTTTAGGGCGTTCCTCCTGCCCTGCGGATTTCGGACCAGACACTTGATTTTGGCATAAGTGTCCTTTCGACAAATCTGCATACAATGTCGATAAATTCATTGCACCTAATTGAAATCTAGTAGGCTTTGGGGCTCGGTGCGGTTACACCATTTATAGAAGAGACTACTCTGCAGGGCCGAAATGACTTTCAGTGTGTTACAAAATAAATACAGAAAACATAAAAAATAAAACTGGCTAAATTTTCACATTAACAACATATAATAACTAATAACTAATAATATCTAATAACAATAATAACTAATACACGAGCGGCACACCTTCAAAAAAGCGCTTAGTTTTTAAGATACTGACCACGGAGGGGTGAATGACATACTTTATTTTCGATGGTGCTGAAAACAAAAATGAGGTTTATTTTAAATTTTATGTGGGGGAATATTGTCAAAATCGCAATTTTACCCTAAAAATAAAAAAAAATCACGTTTTTTGCGTTTACCTCGCTACAACTCTGTTCCGTTTTAACTATTTTTTTAAAATTTTACAGTATATAGCTCTAACATTTCTGAAGACAACGGTACCTGTTTCAAGCTTTTATTCTTATTCTGATAAAGGTTATGAATTTTTTAAAGGAAAAGGTGCGGATTTGTGCATTGCAAAGTTTAATCGCAAAAGTTGTGTGACGAAGTTTAAAATTTAGCTTCTTAATCACGTTTATATTAAAATAGAGAGTACAAAAATTTTCTGGTAAGTTTTAGATCAAAATGTTTTATAAAAGAAATAGTGCAACTTTAATGTCGACATTAGAAATGCCCAATATACCGCTAATTTTTCAAGATATTGACAATGGGTGGCAAATGGTTAATTTAGGCCTTAGATTATGTTTTTGACCCTGATAAAAACGAAAATAAAATTTATTTTAAATTTTAGGTGAGCGAATATTGTCAAAATTGCAATTGTACCCTAAAAATAAAAATAAATGAAATCAGGTTTTTTGCGTTTAGCTCGCTACAACTCTGGTCCGTTTTAATATTTTTTTCTAAAGTTTGTACACTATATATCGCTCACTCTTAAGACAATGGTTTCTGCCTTAAGCTTTTAGTCTTATTCTAGTAAAAGTTATGTATCTTTTAAAGTACAAGGTGCAGATTCGTGAATTGCAAAGTTTACTCGCAAAATTTGACTGACAAAATTTTAAAATATAGATCTTAAATTAAATTATTTTTAAAACATGAGTACAAGGAAGTTTTCTGGAAAGTTTTGGATCAAAATGTTTTATAGAAAACAAATGGTGCAACGTTAACATCGACGTTATAAATCCCCAAAATAACGCTAATTATTCGAGATAATCATCATTGGTGGTGAATGGCTAATTTTGACATTACTTTATGTTTTTGATGGTGCTGAAAACGAAAATTAAGTTTATTTTGAATTTTAGGTGTCGGAGAACATTGTCAAAATCGCAATTTTGCCCTAAAAATAATAGTTATTTATGATATAAGTGGTAAAAGTACACGTTTAAGGCACGCATGTGGAAGTTTGCAGAATGAGCGAAGCGAGTTCTGCAATTCACATGAGTGCCTTAAAAATGTACTTTTTAACACGCATATCATACAATATTTTTTCTACAAACGTAATTACAGGACAATATCTACAAAACTTTTACTTGAAATTGACTGACATTCCATTTTTATATTTTTTTGACATTACATCAAAGTTGCCTATACGGTCAATACGAACTGCAGTGGCATAAAATTTTTAAAGCACTAGTGCCTTAAAGTATCATTTTTAACGCTCGTATGGAGTGCTAAAAATTGCATTTTTTACACGGTTGTAGAAAAAAAAATTAAACCACGTTTTTCTTTTTTTTTGTAAGCATTTATTAACAATCAGAATTACATATTCTATGAGATAATTTGATAACAAGTACAATAACTTATATCAATGTAGTATTGTACACTAAAATGGCGTTATGAGGTACATCACCCAGCGGTTTCACCTCAGTTTCAGCGCAGATCTATGGGCCATAATCTTCGCAATATTCTGTTGTTTAGTATCTGCAGTAATGGTAATATTAATTTTTTAATATTACCGTAATAAGGTTTTTCTTAAACTTAAAAGTTGCATCATATTTTTTGTATAACACATCTAGATCTAGAACTCCCCATAAAACTACTTTGAACTCTATGGTTTAACATAAACGTAATCAAATAGATAAATTTTAAATTTTGCCACTTCATTTTTGCGATTTAACTTTGCAATTAACGGATCTGCACCTTTGATTTTTAAAAATTCGTAACTTTTATTAATAAAACACTAAAAGACTACAGTCGCTTTCGTAGTCTTCACAAAGGTGAGAAATATAAGCTGTAGAAATTTCAGCAAAAAAATATTAAAATAGAACAGAGTTGTAGCGGGTTAAACCTAAAAAATCGTGACTTCATTGGACATTGTTCCCTCACATAAAATTCAAAATAAACCTCTTTTTCATTGTCAGCACCATCAAAAACATAAAATAAGACCAAAATTAGCTATTTACCGCCCATGGTCAGTATCTCGAAAAATAAGAGTTATTTTGGAGATGTATAACGTCTATATTAAAAGTAGCGCCATTTTTTTTATAAACCATTTCTAACTAAAACTTTCCAGAAGACTTCTTTGTACCCTATGTTTTAACATAAACGTGATTAGTAAGATAAATTTCAAATTCTGCGACTCAACCTTTGTCATTAATCTTTGCAAATCACGAATCTGCAACTTGTACTTTAAAAAATTCATAACGTTTACCAGAATAACACTAAAAGCTTAAGATAGATACCATTACCATTGTCTTCAAAAAAGTAAGCAACATATTATAGTGTACAAACCTTAGATAAAAATATTAAAATGAACCAGAGTTGTAGCAGGTAAATCGAAAAAAAAATGTGATTTCACTTTTTTTATTATTTTTAGGGTACAATTGCGATTTTGACAATATTTCCCCACCTAAAATTTAAAATAAATTTCATTTCTGTTTTCAGCAGCATCAAAAACGTAATCTAATACCAAAATTAGCCATTCACCGCCCATGGCCAGTATCTCGAAAAATAACCGTTATATTGAGGATTTTTAATGACAATAATAAAAGTTGCGCCATTTTTTGATCTGAGTTGCACCTATAAAACATTTTGATCTAAAATTCTCCATAAAACTTCTTTGTACTCTCTATTTTAACATAAACGTAATTAAAAGGCTAAGTTTTAAATTTCTTCACTCAACTTTTGCGATTAAACTTTGCCATGCACAAATCCGCACCTTTTCCTTTGAAAAATGCATAACCTTTATCAGAATAAAATTTAAAGATTGCAACAGGTATGGTTGTCTTCAAAAATGTTAGAGCTATAAACTGTAAAAATTTCAGAAAAAAATATTAAAACAGAACAAAGTTGTAGCGAGATAAACGCAAAAAACGTGATTTTATTTTTTTTATTTTTAGGGTAAAATTGCGATTTTGACAATGTTCCCCCACATCAAATTCAAAATAAATCTCATTTTCATTTTCAGCACCGTCAAAAACATAAAATGTGTCTAAAATTGGCCATTCACCTCTCCGGGTCAGTACCTGGTCATTTTGGGGGCGACTGGCGCTCGCCTATAAAGCTAAAGAAATATCGCGTAATAAAAAAATAAGAGCAAAACGATAATTAGATCCACAATGCTATACGGACCGAGACATGGGCTATGAATAAATCTATACATACTAGATTGGAAGCCTGGGAACGAAAGATACTTCGTACAGAGAATGGAGAAGACGGTCGAACGGAGAAGTATACAAACTGTATACTAATCTCCTAAAACGCAGACTAGAATGTCTTGGTTATCTAGAAAGAATGCAGGAGAGCAGAGAAGTCAAGAATATTGGTTGAAGAGTATCTCAGGGTAAAAAAGAAGAGGAAGACCAAAAAGGAAAAGAAGATATGCTGTAATGGAAGACATCATTGGAAATAATAGATTAAAAGCTGACAGCTAAAAAAAGGAAACGATAGAAATAATCCATCCAGCATCCTATTAACGCTAAACGCTATACATACTTACATACCTCAGAACCACTCGGCTATCTGTTTTGGCTATTATAGTTTTTATTTGGAAATATTCTAACTAATCTCTTCTACTGCCCGCAATAATCCATTCAAAGGTTCTATAACCTTACCCTTATTGGTTTACCTTACGTATTTGGTTCAACATACCCTTAAAAGGTACATGTGTGAGAAGTTCGGCGTGTTTTTCAAGACCCAGGTCAAAGGATAAGATCATTTTTATATTTTTTGTTTTTTGCTTAACTATTGGGTGTCGTTGTCAACATACAAAATACTACTAAAATAAACAAAAATGTTGTTGCTAAGTAAAAAAATTCTTCTAATAATTGATTTAATCTGACTCATTTATATTGGCAATTCAGACGTATATGATACATTTTAAAGTAGAAGACTTTAAAATGATATCGCCAATATTTATGAGTTGCGTTCCTGGGACGACATTACTAAAAGATAGTTCATTCGATTATATGAAATCAATCCCAACTAAAGAATATCCGTCACAAAAAAATCATAACATCTGGTCTGTCTTTAAAAAGACAACCAAATGCAACGATGACAGTAAAATTCTCGCGTTAGAGATTCCATAGTAAATCATGAGAGAAAACCAGGAAAAACCTCGTGATACTATCCAGACATCGTAAGTATTTGGTCTCACATTTAAGTTACTTTCAAAAACTAATACCAAATTTGACTTTAATATGTTTAAATTATAAATAATATTAATAATACATAGATATACAATAAGTAATACTAAAATATAAAATATGTACTAACTCTTATTGTTATTGACTTATTAATTGTGGTATTTTCTTCCTACTGACTTCCTCTTTCAGTATGGATAACCACATACTGCATTCTACCGAGGAATTTGCGACACAATTGGTTTCATTTAGTATAATTAGATGATGATTTTTTAACAGATCACATGCTATGATTTTTTGTGACTGATATTCTTTAGTTGGGATTGATTTCATGTAATCGAATGAACTATCTTTTAGTAAAGTCGTCCCAGGAACGCAACTCTTAAATATTGGCGATATCATTTTAAAGTCTTCTACTTTAAAATATATAATATACGTCTGAATTGCCAATATAAATGAGTTAGATTAAATCAATTATTAGAAGAATTTTTTTACTTAGCAACATTTTTATTTATTTTAGTAGTATTTTGTATTTTGATAACGACACTTGATTTGGGCGTCGAAACGTTAATAAAATTATTTTTTCAATTTAATTGTGGCTTATTTCCCATCTAAATAGTTAATCATAGAAATGCCACAAGGAAATAACTTCAGAACAACACTTTTGTTTTTTATCTATGAATCTTTTGCTTCTTCGTATACCTGACTTTTTATTTTCTCCATATAATTAAGATACTAATTAGTCCCAAGGTCGAATTCATAGAGAAACCAAATTTATTCAAGGCTGTCCAATTAGGAATCCAAATTTATCCCATTAAGAATCGAAATTTGCTCTGATAGGGGATCCTATTTACCCCCGCATCTTATTATGGAGTCCTGCTTATTCAACATTTGGCTGGTGCCGATGTAATTACATCAAGTGGATCTAATTATCAACTTTGTCTAATTTATTGTGAGTACTTTTCCCTCTGGACACGAAAGCTAATGGAATGGAGACCAAGAGAAATTAAACGCAGTAGAGAAACGCCGCCCACACGATGGACAGATGATATTAGGCGGATTAATAAAAACTGGCAACAATCAGCACAAAATCGTGAAGTGTGGAAACAGTTGGGGGAGACCTATGTCCAGCAGGGGACGTAAATTGGTTGGATGGTGATGATTTTTCCTCTAATCTCAGCCGATTCAAGTATTATTCCATAATCCCATATCTATTCCCTTAATCTACTAGGACATATCAACGATGAGAACTTGTTAAATCTACACTGGGATAGTCTTTCGGTAGCCTCAGAGAATATATCTTTTAGTTTATTTGTACTTTTCTTGCCAAACAATATACTAATCACTTCCGTTTATTTCATCCATCCAACTCTTACTCTACCAAATGGTAGAATACCTACTTTTCCATTTCTTTTTAACACTTATCCTATACAATTTCTCTCTCTTAAACCCTGACCTCCCGGAGGGAGTATTGTGGTCGACTTGATGTGATGTATTGACCTTCTCCAAAGATCTCTGTTTCTGGTAATTTCTTTTCTCATGCATAGGTCTTTTGCATATTCCTGTGATTGGATCGATCCATCCTGTTGGGGATCTTCCTCGTGATGTTCGGCCTTCCACCTTTCCTTGTACAATAAGTCTTTCCATGTTTTTTGTGTTTGCTCTCATAACATGTCCAAATTATTTTAATTGTTGAAGATGGACTTTACTGGAGAGTCGTTGGCTAACTTTTGGCTCTCTTAAAATTTAATTATTTGTCCTATGGTCGGTCCAAGTAATTCGTAACATTCTTCTCCAACAGAACATTTTAGTGGCGTCTATCTTTCTTCTTTCCGATCGTCTCATGGTCCAAGATTCACTTGGGAATATTAAGCAGAAGCAGTTAATCAACCTCATCTTTAATGCTCTTGAAATTTGACAGTCCTTTCCTATTTGGCAATTATTCCTGGGTCAACTTTTGCTTATAGTATAGCAGTAAATCTTCTTCTTCTTCAGATGCAAATCGACGAATGGATGTTAGCGATCAATTTTCCATTAAATCTCTGTTTTTTGCAATGTGTATCAGAGATTGTATGTCGTTAATCCCTGTCCATTGCCTTATGATTCGGAGCCAGGACATTTTCGTGCGTCCTATTCCTATCTTGCCTTTAATTTTACCCTGAATTATAAGTTGAAGGAACTTAAATTTTTCGTTTCGCATGATGTGACCCAAATATACGCCGTTATCCTTTTCTTGACGTTTTCGAAAAGTTGGCGCTCTTGGTTGATTCTTTTAAGGACATCTACATTTATGACTTTCGCTGTCCATGCCATCTTTAGGATACGGCGATAAAGCCACATTTCGAAGGCTTCTAATCTGTTTATATCCCTCGTTTTGAGTGTCCAGCCCTCTATGCCATATAGCAGCACCAACCACACGTAGCATTTAGTAAACCTTAGTCTCAGTGGAAGATCGAACTCTGACCAGGTAAGTACCTTCCTGAATTTTACGAAAGCTGGTCGAGCTTGCTCAATGAGACATTTTACTACGCTATCCGATGCCCAGTCTTTCGCCGCACGTTTCTAGGTATTTAAATTTGCTCACTCTTTCAATGGAGTTAGTATTCAATATTATGGTGGAGTGTTCAAATGCATCCAAGTTTCTGGAGATGATCATGAATTTGGTCTTTTTGGTATTAATCTCTAATCCCACTCGCTTACTGTATTCTCCGATTAGAGTGACAAGTTGTTGAAGATCTGCTATTTTGTCACAAATTAAGACAGAATCATCAGCATATCGTATGTTGTTGATCAATACCCCATTCACTTTGATTCCCATCTCTGCACCTTCCAAAGACTCTTGAAATATGGCTTCCGAATAAACGTTAAATAAACGAGGGGAAAACACACATCCCTGCTGAACACCCCTTCTTATATGTATTGGTTTGAATATAGAATTGTCTATTTTTAATTGTGCTGTCTGATAGTAGTAAATACACAAACAATATGTTCCCAAGTCAGGTGGCTGGTTTTTGTGTAAATGCGGTAGTTTTACGAAACCATAACAACATTTATGCAGATAGCAGTTACGTATACATGTAAGCTAAGTTGGAGACTTTCACATAAAAATAAACTTTTTAAGAAAACTAGAACCAAAATTACATGTCGGGATTAAACAACATATTAATCAAAATGGACGTATTAAATAGTTATTTATGAAACAGTTCATGAAGTATGCTTTTTGCGAACGCACGCGGTGTTTAGAGCATGAGCGACAGCGGGGCGAGTGCTATACATCGCGTAAGTTCGCAAAAAAAGTACTTCACGCACAGTTTCATACCATATTTTATCTTCGATAAACAAATAAAAAAACTATGTAACTCTTCGTCACTGGAATTGATTTCTATTCTACAATTTTTAGAACTTTGATATTTAAAAATTCTAACTTCTTTCAAACCACAAAACTGTCAAAACTTTTATTGTAATTTATTGCTCACATGTCATCACCATGACAACGCGAAAGTTAAGGATATTTTATTATATGAAAGTGTGTCAAAAAACAGTGTGAAAAAGTAAATCCCATTTAAAATACATTGTTTCTTCACGCACACTTTAAATGCTTCACGCACTGCTATCTATAATGACAGTTTTCACAAACTAAAAACTTATACATAATATGAGATAGAGTTGATAAAATATTTTATTAGCTTTACGTTTCAAGTAATAAACGAATGCAGTAAAATACGATATTATTTTAATTTTGCTATAAAAATTATTCGTTGTATAGAAAAACATTTTTCGATAACGAGTACGGTCCTGAACGATGCCATTTACGGACCACTGATATACGAGCAGGATTACTTTGAATGTGATCATACCGAGTGCTCTCCTAACAAAAATATTGTACTTGTTCATGTCAATCCTGCTGGCGCATTTCGGAAAATTTGTTAGGATTTGGCCGATTAGGGAGGATTTCGTTCGTTTTGTATACTTACACTAATGTTTCTGGGTCCACAAACCAATATGACCGAAATATAAAATAAAAATCACATTTTAATTTAGAAAATATGTTCAATATATTTATTGTGAAGTTGTTTTTATTATGCGAGTAGTTACATTAAACATTTTAATAAACAACAAGGTTTTTTTATTTAGCTTAAATGTCTCGATATCTAAGGAAATTGGCACGGTACACATAGTCCAGGAACCGAAGCATTTCACCTCGCAATTTTTACAGAATGGATCAATTTGCTTGAAAATTTCAAAATAAGTAGTGGATAGTTCAAGGATCAAAATTTATATGATGCCGAAAGGCGTTTTTACCATGGGGGCAGTTGCCACCCCATCTTAGGGGTGGAAATTTTTTATTATATTTTGACTGCAAAAGTTGATAAAAATATTCATTCTAAGCAAAAAATGTTCTATACATTTTTTTGATAAAATTAATACTTTTCGATTTATTCGCTATCGAAAGTGTTAGTTTTATACAGAAAAAATCAATGTTTTTTGATATTATACTCATTTACCATTCACTCAATTTTTGCCGTAGAAAAATTTTTTTCAAACCAAGTTCTTGGGAATTAAGTAACCTACAATTTCATATAAAAACATTTTTTCGTATATCTGATGCTAATCTTTCTATTCTGAAGAAAATGGCATTTTGCCAAACTACAAAAAGTCGTTATTCGCTTTTAACTCCAGTTTTTTTAAAACTAATCATTCTAAGACAGTCAAACTTCTAGAATCTATTAATAATACATAAATAAAGAAGAATGAATAAGGCCAATGACTAAAAGCAAGGCTAACTTACATTATTATGCTTCCGATTGGATTTCTTTTTTTTTCTCAAAAAAATATATTGATTTTTTAACCGTAACCTTTTTAATTTTTATCTTAGAAAGTTTGGTAAAAAATAGTTTTGTAGGTTTTTACAAGATCTATAAGACTGTTAATATTAAATTCTTTTAAAATCCTCAGTCGCAAAAAGCGCTGACTTTGAAAGGGTTGGTAAAGGTGATTTTTGCATGTTATTACAAGATTTAATTGTCAATAGCTCACTCAATTTTTACCGTAGAAAATATTTTTGCAAACCAAGTTCTTGGGAAGTAAATAAGCTACAATTTCATATTTAAATATTTTTTCGTATCTATGATGATAATCTTTATATTCTGAAGAAAAGAAATTTTTTACCACACCTCAAAAATTCGATATTTGCTTTTGGTTCCATTTTTTTAAAAACTAATCATTCTAAACCAGTTAAACTTCTAAAACCTATTAATAATACATAAGTAAAGAAGACGAAATAAGGTCAATGACTAATTTTATTCAGGGTGGTGATTAGGGGTTTGCTTTCAATCACCTTTTCGCTGAAAAATATAGGGTCTGACATTCTTTTCATTATAAGCCACTTAGTTTTTGAGCTAACGACTTTGTTTTATTTCTGGAGATAGATATTTTTAAATACTTCAAATTAGTTTAAACAAGTTATCCTCGAAAAATGCATAGTTTTCCCGTCTTTTGACTTTGAAGCTACAATATTTAGCATTTGACGAAGAAGAGCTAACTTATAATAAAGTATAGCTCGATTCCTATTGGTCTTAAAGAAAATTTAAAAAAACGGTTTTGTTTATTTTTTCAAAAGGTACATTTTTGTTAAGCAAAGTTGTTTTGATAAAACGAAAACTTTTTGATTTATTTGCAGAAAACTGATTAAAAACATTAATTCTTTTAATATAAAACTAACACTTTCGATAGCGAATAAATCGAAAACTATTAATTTTATCAAAAATACGTATAGAACATTTTTTGCTTAGAATGAATGTTTTTACCAACTTTTGCGGTCAAAATATAATCAAAAATTTTCACCCACGACATAGGGTGGCAACCACCCCCATGGTAAAAGCGCCTTTCGGCATCATATAGATTTTGATCCTTGGACTATCCACTACTTACTCTCAAATTTTCAAGCAAATCGATCCATTCTGTAAAAATTGCGAGGTTTTGTCCTATTTTAAGCTTCATTACTTGGACTAACAATCGATTTCCCAATCAGATTATAGTGTAATGTGTGTGTTGAGTAAATGTCTTATTACTTAGTAAAGTCGATTTCATTATACAGAGCGAGTTTTATGTATGGAAACACTCAATTAGCTCGAAAACTGCTTGTACGATTTTTATAGATTTTGGTAGGTAGGGGTTTTCTATTCTATTCTATTCTATTCTATTCTATTCTATTCTATTCTATTCTATTCTATTATATTATATTCTATTCTATTCTATTCTATTCTATTCTATTCTATTCTATTCTATCCTATTATAGTGCTAATTACATTGTTGTCAGATCTTCCGTTTTTCTGGAATTCTAATGAACTTTCTTATTTCAAATGGAATACCCTGTATATTTCTTGCGTTTTAAAGTCCTTAAGAAATACTGATTATTTTTCATGTTATATTTCCTATACCTAAATGACATAGTTTCGGAGTTATTGCTACATTTATTAAAAAAATAAGTTTTAAACAAATTATAAAAATAATTTTTTTCGGCCCAGGTAGACGTTATTTTACGTTCTTTGTATCATTGGGAACAAAAAAGGTCTTTTGTAACTTTTCCCCAAAAATTAATGGTTTTCGAGTAATAAACAAGACAAAACTGAAAAAAAAATCGAATAATGACGAATTCCAAGGTTCAAAAACATAATAAGTAAAAAATTTTTTTTTGAAACTACAAAGCAGGTACCTAAATTCAAGCTCAACTGTTCGTCTAATAGATTGACATCAGACTTTTTGACTCGTTTTTCTCTAAAACATTGCTTTTTAATTGTTAATGAAGTGCATATGAGAGGACGGGCGATCGGGCTGCATAACAACTAAAAAACAATGTTTTAAAATGAAACAAGCTTAAATTACTTATCCATAGCTAATAAAATAAGGCTTGAACTTGAATTTGGGTATTTCGCAGTTTCAAAAATAATATTTTTTATTTGTGTTTTTGAACCTTGAAAATCGTCATTATTCGATTTTTTCCAGTTTTAAATTGTTTATAACTCGGAAACGATTAATTTTAGAGAAAAATTACAAGGGATTTTTTTGCTCCCAATGATCCAATCAACCTAAAATAATGTTTACCAGGGCCGAGAAAATTGATTTTTATAATTTGTTTTAATTTTTTTTTTAATAAATGTGACAATAACACCTAAATTGTGGCATTTAGGTATAAGGAATATAAGATGAAAAATAATCAGTATTTGTTAAGGACTTCAAAACGCAAAAAATACACGGGGTATTCCATTTGAATAAGAAAGTTTATTAGGTTTCCAGAAAAACGAAAGTTCTGACAACAATGTAATTAGCACTATAATATCGGCCGCATTAGAAAACCCCTAGCTACCAAAATCTATAAAAATCGTGCAAGCCGTTTTCGAGATAATTGAGTGTTTCCATACATAAAACTCACTCTCTAGTCTCTATGTACAAAGAGAAGCTTGTATCCGAACGTCAACTCAGGTGAGTACCAATCCTACAAGCAACGCTACAAGGATAGAAATTATTTTCAACGAAAATTTTATTTTCGTTTATAAATTCGCAAAGTCTGTTCGTGCGTCGCCGCTCCTGCAATACTTAGAGCCGATCTAGCGATGGATTCTTAAGTTGTTTTGTCTCCTGAATCCAAATATGAAAACGTAATTTCGCTATCTCTAACCATCTTCAAATTCAATAGAAGGTATATCTATCAACGGAGAAGTTTTGAACAATTTACGTTTTGCAGACGATACAGTAATAATAACAGATAACAACAATGATTTACAGAATGTTATGCAACTCCTTAATGAACGCTGTCATGAGTACGGACTGAAGATGAATTTAAAGAAAACTAAATGCATGATCATAACTAAATCAGCACAAGTAAACATCCAATTAACTATTGGAGATACTGTGATTGAGAGTGTGGATAACTGCAAATACTTAGGAACATGGATAACATCAAATGTAGACCAAACCAAAGAAATTAAGACACGTATTGAAATAGCACGTGCATCATTCATTAAACTTAAAAAGTTTCTTTGTTGTCGGGATATAAGGTTAGAACTACGTCTAAGGATGCTTCGATGTTACGTGTTCTCTACTCTTCTTTACGGCTTGGAAGCGTGGACGTTGAAACAAGTCCATTTGAATAAGTTGGCCGCCTTTGAATTTTGGTGTTACAGAAGAATCCTACGAATATCATGGATTCAAAGAATGTCGTACGTGGAAGTAACTAGAAGGATAGGAAATCAACCGGAAATAATACTAACTATCAAAAGACGAAAACTTGAGTACTTGGGACATGTGATGAGAGGGCAAAAATACTCATTATTACAACTTGTTATGCAAGACAAAATCCGAGGAAAACGAAATGTGGGAAGACGAAGAACATCCTGGCTTAAGAACTTACGGGAATGGTTCGAATGCAGTAGTGCAGAGCTATTTAGAGCGGCAGTCAACAGGGTCCGCATTGCTATGATGATTTCCAACCTTCGATAGAAGATGGAACTTAAAGAAGAAGAACCATCTTCGAGATATCCGACCTTAAAATTGAGATTGTGACGTCACAATCCTTCTTCAAATATATTTGTTTTCAATAATTGATAGATTCGACCGTTACTTAATAGAAGTTCATTTTTCCTAACAATAAAACACTCAAAATTTGTTTTTTCGATACTTCCACAAAATTTATTATAAAACTCTGTGACTACAGCTGTTTCGGCAAAGTGCCTTTCTCAAGTGATTTATTTTACTATGTGTTTGCATGTTAAAGTCTTTAATAAAGAGGTTGAGGAGTGGAGAGTTGTTTGTCTGAAGTTGGTTATTCTGAATAACATTATCTGTATTTCTCAATTTATTAATCTCCATAGATTCTAATAAAGATAGCTTAAGGCCTTTATTTTGAATATGAAGAATTTGAAACTGTTCTTTAAAAGAATGATTATGATCTATCTAGAACGTCATTTGAACACAAAATTGAAAATAAATAAATTGTCAAATAAATAAGTTTTATTATTAATGTTTATGTAATGTTAAATGACAGCTCATTATTTTTTTGGGTCAGATTGTTCTTTCATCGGGCTAAAAACAATCAACTTAAGAAAAATATTACTTTTTTGTTTAGAATGATCCAAAAAATCTGAAATATGATCTGCCGGGCCGAAAAAACTTTTTTTTAATTTATAAAACAAGTTATTTTTGAATTATTAATTATCCATAGTCAGTACAAAATTAGACCGGGCACCCCTTATTTTGTATAATTGTTAACATACTAAATTACATATCCAACAATTTTTATCCACCTTACATCGGATACTCTATACACGGCTAATGCATCCCTCATATTCAATGTCAAAATGTTCAATGTGTTTTAAATTTATTCATTTTTTTTTTTTTCGAATTATGAGAAAACTAATAAGTAGTTTTGAAAAATTTAAACGCAGAATGAAAGATTACGTTATTACCGAGTGCCAAACGTCCCTGAAAACGTTTATAATGTTTATTTTAATACGTTACAGAGTGAAAAGGAAAGACAAAATTTAGTGTGACTTTTAATTTCAAATATCTCACTCAAAAGAAATTTTTTGATTATTCTAAGGGACATTTGGCCCTCGGAAATAATGCAATCTTTTATTCTGCGTTATTTTTGCGTAAATTTTTCAAAAATACGTATTAGATACTTTTCTCAGAATTCGAAAAAAAAGGAATACATTTAAAACACATTGAACATTTTGACAGGCGACATTTTGCGCCTTTGCCCTTAAATGCTTGTTGCATCATATTATTCTATATCGTTTAGGTTTAAAATTGAACAAAAAGGTTTTTCTTCAATCATTATTTGTAACCGGTAAATTGTAGACATGTATTTGAATTAACTACAATTAAAAATGAATAACCATTTTCAATTTCGTTGCAAAATGAAAATACAGCCGCATTATATTCTGGTCCAATCAGAGAGTGCAGCAAGCACCACTACCGATTTTCGAAAGTTATTAGTCTCTCATCAGGAGGCACATATGCTGCTCTCTCTGATCCAACCAAAACAGACCCCGGCTTGCAGTCACGGATTGCAACGAATGAAATGACATAGATGCCCTAGAGGCAACTGCCAGCAAAAGACTAAGTTTCAAGCTAATGACATATAAAACAACATCATGTTACTCTACATTCCACCAGACCGAAAACAATGACCCAAAAACAAACCGCCGGGGTTTGTTTTGGTTGGATCAGAGAGAGCAGCATATGTGCCTCCTGATAAGAGACTAATAAGTTTCGAAACCGGTAGAGATGCTTGCTGCACTCTCTGATTGGACTAGAATATGATGCGGCTGCATTTTCGTTTTACAACGAAATTGAAAATGGTTATTCATTTTTGATTTATATGTTTACTCTGGTTGGAGTACGAAGGAAACCATTCTCGTTGGAACTTTACCGCGCTGAGCAGATGGGACGTGAATTATAAATTGTAAAATTCCGTCATCTTCCTTAGTCTCAGCATCCGTTATGGCTTGCAAATTGTAGATGCCTCGGAGGTGTAACCAGAGAAGGTTACCTTTGTTTTCGGTCTGGTGGGATGTAGAGTAACATTATGTTGTTTTATATACCATTAGATTAGTCTAGTAAAATAAAATTACACTACACAAATCATACAAGGGGATCATTGTTTAAATAATTAAAAAGGGGTCATTTTTGCAAAAAAAATACTTTTTTTAAGTGCTGAGGTCATTCAATTACTAATGAAGGTCTATAGGATTGTTTTCTGTAAAGTTGAAGGGTAAATTTTTCACATAAGTCTTACTAAATTAAATTTGACCCCCTATTTATTTAAATAATTATACATAAAACTTTAAAAACAAATTTGCAAAAAATTATTTTTAGCGTTTTAAATAAGCACTATAAGATATCTTGTTTTACAGGATAAGTTGTGCTATGTTATCAGTATTAAGCAAAAAAAATTGGTCAAAAAATATTTAACGTTTTTTGAGATATTGAATTTGTTTATTAAATGTTACTATATCTTCAATTGCAAAAACGCGGTTGTTGCCAAAGAAATATTCACCTGTATTAAATCTTATTATTTTTATTTTTATGTATATTTTCGATAAATGTATTGATAAAGGGTACCCCCCGTTAAGATAGGCAAAATGCCCTCACTCCCAGAATTCAATTTTATTATTTTTTTTACGTTTTATGCAACTAAAAAATGAGATAACGCGGATTTTTAGCTCGCCACCCCCATTACCCCTCCCCCCACAGCCAAAAACGTAGATTTTTAGTTTTAATTTTTTTTAGTTGAGTTGCAATTGATTTAAAAATTTCAAAAAATTCACACGTGTAGCTGAGGCTTTTATAAAACATATCTATTTTTTATGGACCCATAGGTCGAGTGTACATAACCTCAATTTTTTTTTAACTTTTTTAAAACCTATAACTTTTTTTTGAAGGGGGCTGCAGGTCCAATTTTTTTTGTATTTTGTGTATTTTATGGAAAGCTATCTCTCTAATTTTTTTCAGATTTTTCCGTCAGGTGCGCCATCTTGAAAAATCAAGAAAACTGTTTTTTTAGGGGGTTTTTGGAGATTTTCTCCATTTTATAGACTGCAACATAGATCAACTCAAGGTTTTGTTAATAGATTATGTATAATTAAAAATAACTGAGTATATTAGGATATTCAAAAATTGGGCGAAACACTTTTAAACCCCCCAAAAACCATGTTTTTTTTAAGTTTTGTAAGGATTTTTGCGGGTCTAATTATATTCTTTGTTGTCGATACAGCCTGAATATTCTTTTTTTATTTTTTTTTACGTTCCATATGATTTAAAAAAATTAGGTCTCACCGCAATTTTAGCCCACTTCCTCTATTACCCCTCCCCCACAGCCACAAATGTCAATTTTTCGATTTTATTTTTTTTTTTTAAGTTGGTTTGCAATTAAATTATGAATGTTATTCTGAAGCTATTTCTTTGTGGCATTTTTGTAATTAACTATTCTAAATGGTCATTTTTTAGTTAAATTGTGGCTTATTTCCCATTTAGAATAGTTAATAATTATTAAATTATAAATGACAAAATATTCACACGCACAGCTGAGGCTTTTACAGAACATCTATTTTTATGGACCCGAAGGTTGAGTGTACATATTATAACCTCTGTTTTTTTGTTTTTTAATAGGTACGTATAATTTTTCGGTGATGGATGTATGTCTATTTTTTGTGTTTTGTGTATTTTATCAAAAACTATATTTCTGACTTTTTTCAGATATTTCCGTAAGGTGCGACATCTTCAAAAATCCGCAAAACTGGTTTGTTCCGTGGTTTTTAGGGATTTTCTCCATGTTATAGACTTCAAAATAAATTATAACTCAAGGTTTTTTATAGGTTATGTAGGTATAATCTGAAATAACTGAAATTTTAGGGATATTTTATATAATTTGCAATTGAATAAACTTAAAAACGACCTGCTAGTTTTCACAATCATAAACTTGTCAGGATGACACGTTCCACAATTAAAATTACGTTTCACAATTAAAACTTCCCCTGTTTCCATACCTACATCAAAGTTTGTCCGACTAGACACCGTTAAACTATTCACATATTTACAGCTTGCTATTAATAAACTTTTTTTGGTACGCGGGATCCAGGACTAATATTTTTTGAGATCAATACAGCCTTGAATATTTTTTTCATTTTTTTACGTTTGATGTGTTTCAAAAATAAGCCTTAGACCAGTTTTAGCCCTCCTCCCTCTTAACCTGCCCAATAAATCATCATTTTTTCGTTTTAATTTTTTTTCTCAGTATATCTGTTGCTCAGTTTGTCCTCAAGTAAACTCCATTTTAAGAAAATAATTTCAAATTTTTGCAATATTTTTATATAAAGTAAAGATTTTTATATAAAGTAAAGATTTTTATATAAAGTAAAGATGTCATTGTGATATCTTCTGGGTAGGATACAAAAAACAAAAATAAAACAGGATAATCAATTTAAGAAAAATACATTATTTTAATATATCCTACTTCTTGTTGTTTTGTGAATCAAAACATTTTGTTCTTTGTTCATTAGTTTGTATTTAGTAGGTACCTACCCTAATATTACCTTCCATTATACATATTCTAATTATTCATACATGTGCTTGTACCATCTACATAACCTATATCTCTGCTCAGCCTATTATAATGTCATTTTGCTTCACGTTTACTGCCACGTAAAACACCATAAAAAGAATAAGGAAAGTATTACCAAAGAATATATAGCTCCGTATATACTCGTAGAGTATTCGGAGAGTATATTCGTTGGTATTATACTTTACAGTTCTAAAGTCTTCATCGCTGTCTTCGTCTATTACAGGTATAACATCTGTATTGTCAAAGAGTTTTGTAAGATATTCTGCTGGCTTGATGATTTTTGTAAAATATCTTCCATGCGATAAATATTATATTATGGCAGCTACATGCGAACAACAGCCTATGCCTATGGTTATGTTGCCGTTTGCGCAACTCGCATCTACAACAGTATCTATCGTTAAATGTTTTCCAAACCATCTTCGTTTGGCTCATAATGCAAATAGTCCATGCTGTATGCTTGTCCCCATTAGGTAAATTATTCCGATTCATTTTTTTGCACAAACTTATTCAAAAACAGGTCCTTACAACAAATCCGCATGGTGCCAGGCAGTACTGCGGTCGGAAAATTGTTAAACAATTTTTTAAACGAATTCAAAAACTCAATTTTTTCACTTAGGACAAATTTGTTGTAAATTCTCTGGATCAACCTGAGCAAAAAAGGTCTCTTGTGATTTTTCTATAAAATTGACTGTTGTCGAGTTACGTGCAATTTAATATTTGAAAAACGCGAAAATGGCCATTTTCAAGGCTTAATAACTCGATTAAAAATTATTATTATGAAAGTCATAAAGTGACCAACTCAAAGTTTAAAGCCCCCCCCCCTGCAAGAGCCTAAAGAAATTTTTGTCACTATTTTATTACTATTATTTTTAATAATTAAAAATGAGCGCTAAGCACGTATTGAACCGACCGTCCGCGAGAGAGATGTACAATTCATTGGACGTTTTAAAAAATATCGATTGGAAGTCAAAAATACGTTTTAAAAAAATAAAAAAGGAATTTTGAGGTTATATGTATTGTACACTCGACCTACAACAGGTCCATAAAAAATAGATATGTTTTGTAGAAGTCTCATAAAATTTTTAAATTAATTGCAACTTAACTAAACAAAAAAAAAATAGAAAAATTGGCATTTTTATGGGGCAGGGGGAGGGGTGGTAGGCTAAAAATGCAATTAGTCTTATTTTTGAATCATATATAACGTAAAAAAAAATGAAAAAAAAATATTCAGGCGGTATCGATCTCAAAAAATATAATTAGACCCGCAAAAATCCTTACAAAACTTTAAAAAAACATGGTTTTTGGGGGGTTTAAAAGTGTTTCGCCCAATTTTTGAATATCCTAATATACTCAGTTACTTTAAATTATACATAATCTATTAACAAAACCTTGAGTTGATCTATGTTGCAGTCTATAAAATGGAGAAAATCCCCAAAAACCCCATAAAAAAACAGTTTTCTTGATTTTTCAAGATGGCGCACCTGACAGAAAAATCTGAAAAAAATCAGAAAGATAGCCTTTGAGAAAATACATACAATGTAAAAAAAATTGGACCTGCAGCCCCTCCAAAAAAAAGTTATAGGTTTTAAAAAAGTTTAAATTTTTTTTGAGGTTATGTACACTTGACCTATGGCTCCATAAAAAATGGACTTATTTTGTAAAAGCCTCAGCTACACGTGTGAATATTTTGAAATTTTTAGATCAATTACAACCCAACTAAAAAAAATTAAATCTAAAAATCTACGTTTTTGGCTGTGGGGGGAGGGGTAAGGGGGGTGGCGAGCTAAAAATTCGCGTTATCTCATTTTTTACTTGCATAGAACGTAAAAAAATTAATAAAATTGAATTCTGGGAGTGAGGGTATTTTGCCTATCTTAAGGGGGGTACCCTTTAAATTTCAATTAAACTGCCCCCTAAAATTGCATTTGAAAATAATTCAAATTTGTTTATAATTTGTTGTTTTAATAACGTCGCGGTGATTAAATATTTTAAAATGCCGTTTCGATAATTGGGTTCCTAGGAATTTTTCACTAATTAACAAACTTTCTTGCCTTTTTTTCCTCTTCTTTTTTTTTCTTGGCATTGTATTACTACGGGCCCTTTTTGTGTTAAGTTTCATTAAGAATGTCGAATCTCTAAGTTGTAGATTCTAGACCTAAAAATATCAAGATTGGTCTAAAATCACTTAAATAAAATGTGGCTACTTACTGAGTTACAGGGTGTTTTATTTAAAAATTTAAAAATTATTTTCACCAAGTACTTTCAAACTATTTGACGTATCCTTATCATACTTTACAGAAAGTGTGGGTACTATACAGTCTACTAATTTGTGATAAATAAAAGTTTATAGCTACCACCAGAGGCGTACGACAGGGGCCAGTTAATGGTTGACCCTTCCCAAATTCTACGCCACTAAGGGAATTACTGTTTTAGCGAAATTTTTCGATTCTCCAATACTTTCTATGTAAATAATATACTCTTTACTGGTAATGATTAAGTCATTAGTTTTCGAGATATTGGACGTTAAAAATGAAACGGCATAGTTATTTTGATTCATTCATTCATTCATTTTAAACTTCCAATATAGTCCTGTCGCCAGGGGGGGTACAACGGCCTCGTTAATTCAGATGGACTTAACCAAGTTTTTTTTATGTATTTTGACCCGTAGAACACGAATTTTTTGGGTAACAGTTGATCCGGATGTCGATAAGATTGTTATAGACCAAGAACTTGAGGAATCAAATAACAGCGATTTTTGGCAAAACAATACAATATTTTGTATTTTTTGGGTCATTTTAAGCAAAAAATATTTCTACAAGTTTTTTAGTAGGATGCACAGTTTTCGAGATAAACGCGGTTGAACTTTCAAAAAATCGAAAAACTGCAATTTTTAAACCCGAATAACTTTTGATTAAAAAATAAAATAGCAATTCTGCTTAGCGCCTTTGAAAGTTCAAGTCATATTATGTCGGTTTTGATTATTTGCATTGCTAAAAATTTATTGTGTTATTGTTAAACAAAGCTACAAACAACTAGTGCGTGAGTGATGTTTCTATGATTTCTCATTTAAAATCGAACGAATAGGTAGAATAGGTACTAGTGCAATCAAGACTATTTCTACGTTACATGCGTTAAAACGCATGTAAAAGCACGGGAAACCGTACGTGTTTATAGCTTTGTTAAACAATAAAAAAATAAATTTTTACCAATGCAAATAATCAAAACCGATATAATTTGACTTAAACTTTCAAATGCGGTAAGCAGACTTGCTATTTTATTTTTTAATCAAAAGTTATTCGGGTTCAAAAATTGCAATTTTTCGATTTTTTTAAAGTTCAACCGCGTTTATCTCGAAAACTGTGCATCCTACGAAAAAACTTGTAGAAATATTTTTTACTTAAAATGGCCCAAAAAATACAAAATATTGTTTTGTTTTGCCAAAAATCGCTGTTATTTGATTCCTCAAGTTCTTGGTCTATAACAATCTTATCGACATCCGGATCAACTGTTACCCAAAAAATTCGTGTTCTACGGGTCAAAATACATAAAAAAAACTTGAGTAAGTCCATCTGAATTAACGAGGCCGTTGTACCCCCCCTGGCGACAGGACTAATATCTCTCAAACTGATGACTATCAATACCAATAAAGTTGTTTACATACAAAGTATTGGAGGATCGAAAAATTTCGCTACAATAGTAATTCACTCAGTGGCGTAGAATTTGGGAAGGGTCAATCATTCACTATCCCCTGTCGTACGTCTCTGGCACTAGCTAGAAACGTTTATTAATCACAATTTAATAGGGTGTATAATAGCCACACTTTCTGCCAAGTATGATAAGGATACGTCAAATAGTTTTAAAGTACTTGGTAACAATAATTTTTAAATTTTTAAACAAAACACCCTGTAACTCAGTAAGTAGCCACATTTTATTTAAAAGATTTTAGTTAAATCTTAATATTTTTAGGTCTAGAATCTACAACTCAGAGATTCGACATTCTTAATAAAATTAACCGTAAAAGGGCCCGTAGTAATATAACTCCAAGAAGAAAAAGAAGAAGAAAAAACGACAAAAAAATTTTGTTAATTAGTAAAAAAATCCCAGGAACCCAATGATTGAAACGGCATTTCAAAATACTTAATCCCCGCGACGTTATTAAAAAAACAAATTATAAACAAATTTGAATAATTTTCAAATGCCATTTTAGGGGGGAGTTTAACTGAAATTTGAATTCATCAATACATTTATCGAAAATATACATAAAAATAAAAATATTGAGATCTTAAGCAGGGGAATATTTCTTTGGCAACCACCGCGTTTTTGCAATTGAAAATATAGTAATATTTAAAAAACAAATTCAATATCTCAAAAACTATTAAATATTTTTCGACCAATTTGTTTTGCTTGATACTGGTAACATAGCGCAACTTAGTTTGTAAAATAAGATATTTTATAGTGCTTATTTAAAACGCTGAAAATAATTTTTTGCAAATTTGTTTTTAAAGATTTATATATAATTATTTAAATAAATAGGAGGTCAAATTAAATTTAGTAAGTCTTATGAGAAACATTTACTCTTCAACTTTGCAGAAAAAAATCCTATAGATCTTCGTTGGTAATTGAATGACCTCAGCAGTTAAAAAAGTAATTTTTTTGCAAAAATGATCCCTTTTTAATTATTTAAACAATGATCCCCTTGTATGATTTGGATACTTTCTTGAAAATATCTTTTGCACCCACCTAAACTTTGATATAAAATTTGTTTTAACCTGTACGAATTTACATATTGACTTTTTTTATTTTATTAGGCTAATTGAAAACTTAGTCTTTTAACTACAATTATTTTGCTGTATACTGGTAGATATAATATTTTGCTTGCATGAGTTTTTTAAAATTTGTTTTACAAAGTCACAAAAGCTCTGGCAGATTAGTTTGAAAGCTTCTCTTATCGTTTTCATTAGCTAAATCCGTTCCCCATCACTCATTCTACATATTTTATAAATATAATCTTTGGAGATTCAGGCCTAAAGCTTTTGTCGCGAATTTTAAATTCTCTTTTAAATTCTCTTTTCATTATCGGAGAAGTTTGTTTCGAAAAGTGACTCATTTAAAAGTTTGTTGGAAGCAGATATATTTGCACAAAGGGGACTTTTATAATGATTTTTTTGGAAATACATTCGACGTACAATAATGGATGACTGATTAGTGCGGCGAAGTTGAACAGACCTTTTATAATCTTTATTAAAATAAGTATCCTGTGGTAAGTGCTGAACGATTAAGTTGATGCTTCGGGAAATTTACTTGTTGACTTTTTATTACTCAATCTTTTTTCTATATTTATAGAAATATATTTTCATATTTCCATGCAGAAAAGGAAAATTCCTTGCCCAATGGCTTGTATCTACCTTTATCCCTTTGCCAAAAAGAACAACGCAACAAAGTGTAAAGACCACCGATTGATCAGTCTGATGAGCCATTCTTTAAAATTATTTTTCAAAGTTCTTCACTACAGAATCTCCACAAAATGAGTTAAGGTTATTGGTTGCTCACAATTTGGATTTAGAAAAGGCTTGGGTACCAGGGAACAACTAGTTACAACACAAGAACTGCTACGATCAAAGGAAAGATGTAATGATGTGCTTTATAGATTATAGTCAGCCAATAAACTCTATGAAAACCAATAAATCTGCTGGTCCAGATGAATTACCTAGCGAGCTGATAAAGTTGGTCAACGAGAGACACCTGGACATAATAGTAGAACTGTTCAACGCTATCTATACTACGGGAATCACCCCTAGAGTAATATTGACATCAGAATTTGTGTTTGTCAAAGAAAGTGAATGCCAAAGCATGCAGTGACTATCGAACCATAAGCTTAATGTTACATACCTTGAAAATTCTGCTGAAAATTATCCACGCCAGAATATACTCTAAACCGAAGCTTGATATTAGTGGCACTCAATATGGGTTCCGCAATGGTATGGGTACCAGAGAGGTATCATTATTCTCCTTCAACGTGCTGACACAAAGATGTTTGGATGTTAACCGTCCTCTTTACGTCTGTTTTAAAAACTACAATAAAGGGTTTGATAAATTAAGATATAATCGACTCATGGAAATTCTAAAAACTAAAAACCTAGATGAAAGAGATTTAAGACTAATAACAAACCTCTATTACAATCAGCGAGCAATAGTAAGAATTGAAAAAGAAACGTGTGAAGAAATGGAAATAAAGAGAGGAGTCAGGCAAGGCTGCATACTATCACCTCTATTATTTAACGCTTATTCTGAAGAGGTAATGCTAGAAACTCTGGAAGATGAAACAGTCGGCATAAGAGTAAATGGAGTCTTAGTTAACATCAGATATGCAGATGATACAGTAATATTAGCCGATAGTTTACAAGACCTGCAAAGGTTCATGAGAGAAATAATAAGGTGTAGTAGGGAGGACGGACTCTCTCTCTCTCAATATCAAAAAGACGAAGTTAATAAAAATTAGTAAAACAACCATAATACTAATGAAATCTTGATAGTAGAGGGCCAGCAGATCGAAAAAGTAAAAAAGTACACTTACCTAGGAACATTTATAACAGAAAATAATGACTACACTGCAGAAATCAAAGTCAGAATCGAAAAAGCACGTTCTAATTTTATGAAAATGAAAAGGGTCCTATGTAGCAAAAATTTAACATTAGCTCTTAAAGTACGCCTAACAAAATGTGACGTATGCAGTTTACTATACTATGGAGTGGAATCATGGACGATAAATGAGGCGCTCAGAGCAACAGTAGCCTAAGCCAAAAATTGAGCATTTTTAGATTAATATATCAATTAAAGCAGCAACATAAAATCTTCAAATTAACAAGGGTCTACACAACCTTCCTCTATATTTGGCTAAATGGCGCTACATAATTTGAAGCGTCCTCCCATAAGCATAATGGAAATACGAATCCAAAAGTTGCATTTATCTTAAAACTTCGTTTTTGGGGTTAGCCCACTGTTGCTCTGAGCGCCTCAAATGTAGAGACAATGAGACGACTTAACGCCTTTGAAATGTGGACCTATATAAGAATTATGAAAGTTTTTTGCGTAGATAGATTTACGAACAATGAAGTACTGAGAAGAATAGGTAAAGAGAAGGAAGTTGAACTTACAATTAAAGAAAGAAAGCTACAATATCCCGGACATGTAATAAAGGGCGAGAAGTATTTCATCCTGCGACTCATAGTGCAAGGAAAGATCGATGAAAGAAGAAGCATCGGAAGAAGACGAATTTCATGGCTGAAGAACCTGAGAGAATGGTTTGGATGCAGCTCAAAACAACTATTTAGAGATACTGCCTCAAAAATTAAAATAGCTATGATATTTGCCAACTTCCGTAGCGGAGATGGCACCCGAAGAAGAAAAATATATTATGAAAAAGCCTTCGATCGAGTACAACATCATTAACTCGTACATATACTAAAGCAACTCAACATAGATCAAAAAGACATTCGTTGCATAGAAGCTCTTTACTGGAATCAAACAGCTGTCGTCAAGGTGGATAATGAAACAACACAAGCTCAAAAAATTCTCAGAGGTGTAAGACAGAGATGCATTCTCTCCCCACTACTGTTCAATTTATATTCAGAAATTATCTTCCAGGAAACTCTTGAGGAATGCGAAAGCGGCATCAAAGTAAATGGTACCTGGGTCAATAATGTTGTTCTGAAGCTATTTTCTTGTGGCATTTTTACAATTTTAACTATTTATAATGGGAAATAAGCCACAATATTATTAAAAAATGATTTTTATTAACGTTTCGACGCCCAAATCGGGTGCCATTGTCAAAATACAAAATACTATTAACATAAACAAAAATGTTGTTGCTTAGTAAAAAAAAATTCTTCTAATAATTTATTTAATTTGACTCATTTATATCGGCAATTCAGATACATAATATGATACATTTTAAAGTAGAAGACTTTAAAATGATATTGCCAATATTTATGAGTTGCGTTCCTGGGACGACTTTACTGAAAGATAGTTCATTCGATTACATGAAATCAACCCCAACTCAAGAATATCCGTCACAAAAAAATCATAGCATGTGATCTGTCTTTAAAAAGACAACCACATGCAACGGTGACATTAAAATTCTCGCGTTAGAGATCTCATAGTAAATCACGAGGGAAAACCAGGAAAAACCTCGAAAAACGAGTGACATTAAAATTCTCGCGTTAGAGATCTCATAGTAAATCACGAGGGAAAACCAGGAAAAACCTCGTTTTTCGAGGTTTTTCCTGGTTTTCCCTCGTGATTTACTATGAGATCTCTAACGCGAGAATTTTAATGTCACCGTTGCATGTGGTTGTCTTTTTAAAGACAGATTACATGCTATGATTTTTTTGGGACGGATATTCTTGAGTTGGGGTTGATTTCATGTAATCGAATGAACTATCTTTCAGTAAAGTCGTCCCAGGAACGCAACTCATAAATATTGGCAATATCATTTTAAAGTCTTCTACTTTAAAATGTATTATATTATGTATCTGAATTGCCGATATAAATGAGTCAAATTAAATAAATTATTAGAAGAATTTTTTTTACTAAGCAACAACATTTTTGTTTATGTTAATAGTATTTTTTATTTTAACAACGGCACCCGATTTGGGCGTCGAAACTTTAATAAAAATCATTTTTTAATAATTTTGTGGCTTATTTCCCATTATAAATAATTAAAACTGGGTCAATAATATACGATATGCGGATGACTCGATCTTAATAGCAGACAATGTAGAAGATCTCCAAAACCTTCTTAATAAAATTGGAGAACATAGCGAGAACATAGGACTTAGCATCAACATAAAAAACGAAGTTCCTTATAATCAGCCGACAATTATATCAACATCAAAATGCAAGACTAGCATATAACAATCAAAATGTAGAGCGCGTAAGAAAATTTAAGTACCTGGGAACCTGGTTATGTGAAGACTGGATGTCGTAGATAGAAAGGTCCAGAAGTGCATTCATGAAATTCGGAACTCTGACTTTGACCTGAACCTAAGATTAAGATTCACGAAATGCTATATATAATCGGTGCTCCTATATGGCATGGAAGGGTGGACTTTAAAAATAAACACAATGAATAAGCTAGAGGCATTTGAGATATGGATTTATCGATGAATCCTTAAAGTTACCTGGACCGCACGAATAATAAATTAAGAAATCCTGAGAAGAATTGTTACAGAACGACAACTGCTATGCACAATTAAACAGAGAAAAACTGCATACATGGGGCACCTAAGTAGAAACGAAAGATACCAGTTTCTGTAAACCTTAATTGAAGGAAAGATCTAAGAAATAAGAGGAGTGTGCAGGAAGAAAATATCATGGCTCGGTAATGTCAAACAATGGACAGGGCTAAGAAACATAGGAGACCTAATACATACTGCAAGGGATAGAGAAACATTTCCAAACGTGATCGCGAACATCTATTAGTGGATTGCATAAAAAGAAGAACAATTTCCATATTATCACGATCTGTCTTGATGTGGATACGATTTGTAAATACTTATTTACGTGATATTTATTTATTATTTATTTTTTCAATGTTACCTTTAACATAATCAGACACCAACCGTATTCCAATCACCGCAGTAATTAAATTCACCATGGACAAAAACAATTCACTTCCTTTTATGGATGTCATCATCATCATTTTCATTCAATCCGGATCTATCCACTGCTGGATATAGGTCTCCCTCAGTCTTTTCCATGCATTTCTGTTTTGTGCTGTTTGCATCCAATTTTTGGTCGATCCGTTTTATGTCATCAGACCATCTGGTTGGCGGACGATTATGGATGGACGTCTATGGATGTATCTACCAATAATCAAAGAAAATAGAGGATATGCAATCAAAGTTTAGAAAAGGCCGACCCACACCATCAGATATGTATTTAAATGTTTACATATTATAGAGCCAATAACACTTAACGCAAAGAAAAGGCAATACAGGAAGAAAAAAACCTGCTAACAAAAGTTTTAACAAGGTTTTAACAAAAGATGACTACTAACTCATTGTCATTTATAAACAAGGAATTCCATAAGATAGAAGAAAGAAAACTACACAATATCACAAGCAATTCAACAAGAAGGGACTCAAAGATGACAAAAATACCATATGTAAAGGAATATCAGAAAAATTAAAAAAGGATTGTGTGGTATATTATGAACCCTCTGTATAAATCATAATTTAAATATGATGTTATTAACCTTTAGGGTATTGAACATACATAAAAACAATAGCTTATAGTTTGTATCACATGTTTATTACTAGTGAACTTGAACTATATTTGTTATGGTTCAGATAGGTATAAAAACACGCTGAGCAATCAGTATGGATATAGATATACAAATAATTATTAGAAGTTAGTATGTAGTAAAGCGAGGCGCTATGAATCATTAATGTTATTGTTTAGATATTGGATACCAGTGAATAAAATATAATGTATAGTAAGATGTGTTTAGACTTTTTAATTAATTAGAACCAGAAGGCAGTAACAACACACTATTTAATACAAACAAGTAAAACAATTACAACAATACACCAACATTTACAACATTTACACACTTAGATCTATCCTGTCAAAAAGTAAACCCAACAACATACAAGAGAAATCAAAGAACTGCATTTACAAAATATCCTGTGAATGCAACAACTTCTATGTGGTCTGCAAAAAAACTGCAAGATAACTAAGGATAAACGAGCATGAAAAATACATCAAAAATAGGGATTTCGACAAATTATAGATATTATAGAGTACATTGGAAATATGCCTCAATAATCATGAAAGAAACAGACATGAAAAAGAAAAATCAAAGATTCTCACCCTACTAAATGAAGAAAAATCGGTATAGCAAACCCATCAGCAGAATGCGGTACCACGTCAAAATAGCCCCGTCGAAAAAGCTCCGACAAAATAGCCCCGACATAATATCCCGCACACAAAATAGCTCCGACAAAATACCCTGCAGATAAAATAGCCGCGGAATAATAGCCCGCCGACAAAATAGCCCCGACAAAATAGCCCGGACAAAAAATCTCCCTTTAGAATTCATCATGAAATAAGCCCTTAAAAATACATTTTTTCGGAAATGGTAATTATCCTCTATTTAGATGTTTATCTTAACCACATTAAATAAAAATGATCTTTTCAGAGAACTCGAGTCCTGTCTTCTCTACCTCTTGGAAGTCTGAACATTTAATTTAAGCGAAAATCAATGTTTATTTGTGATATAAACATTTTTTTCTTCTGTTTTTGGGCAACAGTAAAATGCATTTTACATTAAATAAATTACAAACATTATTCCTTTTTTGTCAAATAGTTTAAACTAAAAAAGAGTTTTTAGACACCTTGTATAAATAATTATGTAATTGTTTATATTACTAAATAGAGAATTAAATAACCTTTCAAATGAGCTATCGCACGACCCCTATTCTCATTTAAAAAATCATCGATTACGGCATTACGCCCAGATGGATGACGTCACTAGTATGACATATATAACAGAATATCGTAATTTAAAAATGAAAATCGATCTACTTCAGGATTTTTCCTTAAATTTACGGGTTTACGAAATAACGAATTTATTCCTTCCATTTGCACCATACTGTAAGTCTGAATTGCCGATATGAATGAGTCAGATTAAATTAAATTATTAGAAGAATTTTTTTACTGAGCAACAACATTTTTGTTTAATTTATTAATATTTTGTATTATGACAACGACGTCCGAAGTGGAAGTCGAAACGTTAATAAAATAATTTTTTTAAGAAAATTGTGGCTTATTTCCCAATTAGAATAGTAATTTAAAATAAATGGTAGTCCGTTAAAAGGTAAAACTTTTTATTGTAGGTGTTTTCTAAGAGGCTCTTTTAGCCGGGGCTGTTTTGACCGGGGCTATTTTGTGCGAGATCTATTTTGTCGGGGCTATTTTGTTTGCGGGCTATTTTGTCGAGGTTATTTTGTGTCCGGGCTATTTTGACGGGGCTTTTTTGACGGGACTGTTCTGACCGGGCTATTTTGACGGGTCACGGCAGAATGCAACAGGCTTTGGTTGCCAATACTTAAAGAAGAAGTGAACAACAAGAATATACCATCAATAGCGCATTAGAAATTGGGAAACACATGTCTCAATCGTGCACAATATTCATAATTGAGGGGACCAGATGCTAAGGGGTACAAGTGATAAAATGGTTCAATTGAGAAAAACGAAGTCAAAGTTAAATTTACATAGTAAATTCTACAGCAAATTAATCACTTGTGAACTTATTTTGAATTAATTTTATACCTTTTATTTATCTAATTGTAAAAGCTTTTGTAAAGTAAGTATTTATTTTCATTCAAAATATTTGAAATTTGGAAAAAACGTTCGCACTTGTACCCCTCTGCTTCAAATTTTGCACTTGTTTCTCTTTGCCACTTAAGTACCTTACGAATTTCTTAAATTCTTAACCTAAAATAAAATAAAAATTACGTAAAAATGAAACATTTTTATCTATGAAAACTTACTTGGTACATTTTGTGTTATTATTTCACTTATTTTGAATACTTTTTTAAAGGCTTTATTTGCAAAAATACTAAACAAATCACCAAAAATAATATCCAACACTTTACAGGCAAAGGGATACAAGTGAAGTTATACCTGTTTGCCGCAAACTGTTTTTAAATATTTCGTAAGTAGTCAAACTAGAACCTGCGATATGTCGCCACCAGTAGTTTAATTTATTTGTATCTCTTTCCCACTAAATTTTTAATACTATCTAGTATTATTTTTTTCACTTAACTCAGTTTACAATATTTTGTCACTTGTACCCCTTAGCATCTAATCCCCTTAATTACTCTGACATGACAGTACCATATTTATCAAGTTTACTCACTCTCAGCCCAGTGTTTTTCATACAGATATCAAGAGGGTATCATTATTTCCAGACTGTTTCCACGAATTTGAACACACACGCTTCGCCTAACTCAAGAGCAGAGAGCAGTATTGGGTATAATGGGATCACGCACCGTCACTTATCCTATACAGATCCGATTGATCTTAGTGCTTTTCTCCAATCGACTTTTTTGTAGTAGTAGTGGTTTTGGGATTGAGTTAAACAATATTAGGAAATAATATATAATGGATGAAAATAAATATGGAATGGCTTGAAGGCCGACAACAAAGCAGTAACTCTGTTACATCTACTTGTAATCCAGAATCAAAGGAAACAAGAGTTGTTGGACCCTGAACACTGGACCAGGGGAAGTTTTAATTGTGGAACAGGTTACAGGTCTCGAACGTCAGACTACGAAAACGTCCCAAGTATTTTGTCGAACAGAACTTCCAATTGATTAGTTACCCTTTCATTAAACTCTTATGCAGAAAGCAGACTGCTATTTACCACCAACATAATTTCTCTCATTTAACATATTCTACGTGTCGGACTTATTAAAATGCCCAACATATTTGTCGAACAGACATTTTTCATATATTATAAATACAAAGAGTAACAAAAATACAGGTCATAAATTAAATCACATATTCTGGAACCAAAAATAGTTCGAATGAACCTAACTCACCTTAGTACAAATATGCACATAAAAAAAGTTACAGCCCTTTGAAATTACAAAATGAAAATCGATTTTTTCGAACATATCGAAAACTATTAGAGATTTTTTATTGAAAATGGACATGTGGCATTCTTATGGCAGAAACATCTCAAAGAAAAATTATAGTGAAACTTGTGCGCCCCATAAAAAATATGGGGGTTTGTTCTCTTAAACCCCCCCAAACTTTTGTCTACGTCACAATTAAATTATTATTGTGGTACCATTAGTTAAATTCAATATTCTTAAAACTTTTTTGCCTTCTAGTATTTTTTCGATAAGGCAGTTTTTATCGAGTTGAGGCTTATTTTTTAATATGTTTACATGAAAATTTTATGGGAGTTTTGTTCTTTTAAACCCCCCAAATGTTTGTGTACGTTCCAATTAAAATATTACTGCGGTGCCATTAGTTAAACACAGTGTTTTTAAAACTTCTTTGCCTCCTTGTATTTTTGGTTGCTAGTTACATGTACTAGGCAGAACGCACTGAAGATGATCTGATCTAGATCGAAAACGTTTTGCAGATCCTTTTGGACGACTTTTAATAGTTTTTAATAAACTTTTTATACCGTTGTACAAATGAAGTTTTTTACTTCTGTATGATTTTTTAATTATGGTATACAGCCAGCTACTGGGTATTTTCCCATTGATTTTATATACAAATATGTGGTGGATTTGACAAATATTCAAAATATCTTGATAAAAACTGACTTTTCGAAAAAGTACAAAGAGCCAAAAAAGTTTTAAAAACAGTGTGTTTAACTAATGGTACTACAGTAATAATTTAATTGCAACGTACATAAAAGTTTGGGGCATTTTAAAGGAACAAGACCCCCATAAAATTTTTATGGGGTGTCCAAATTTCACTATAATTATTTCTTAAGATGCTACTGCCATAAGAATACCACGTGTCCATTTTCAATAAAAAATATTTAATAGTTTTCGATATATTGGAAAAAATCGATTTTCATTTTGTAACTTCAAAGGGTTGTAACTTTTTTTATATGCACATTTGTACTAACGTGAGTTAAGTTCAATCAAACTATTTTTGGTCCCAGAATATGTGATTAAATTTATGACCTGTATTTTTGTTACACCCTGTATAAAGTTTGCAATTGAATAAACTTGAAAACAACCTGCTAGTTTTCACAATCATAAACGTGTCAGGATGACACGTTCCACAATTAAAACTTCCCCTGTTCCAGTTTTCTTATACATCAAAGTTTGTCCGACTAGACATCGTTAAGCTATTAAGAAATTTTCAGCTTGCCATTAATAAACTTTTTGTTGGTATGTGGGATTCAGGCCTATACAGGGTGTTTCATTGGAAAAGAAAGATACGTTAACTGTTGGAAGAGGACACCTAGGCGTTCTCAAAATTACCATACTTAATGGGTCCTACTTCATTAATAACAAAAATACTGGGTGTTTTACCTATTTTGCCATTTTTTTATTTGGTTCATAACTTTTTAATCACACTGTATATTTATTTTATACTTGGCACGCAAATATTATTTAACGTGTACAATCAACTAATTTACTTAAAATTGTAAAAAATTTACGTCCGGATTAAAAAATATTGGAAAAATATTCCGACCCAAAAACAACACCCTGTATACTCGGTAAAGCCGTAAAGTGAAAGCTCGAAGTAAAAAAAAATTAAAATGTGACTTATGTAATTTTAATTAAAACCATTATTTTAAACTAAACTGCTAAAATGTTAACATTTTAGTGTTTTTTTATTATGGCGACAACGAATTCTTAACAAATATCGACCTTTAATTAATGAATAAATAATAAAGTCCACAAAAAATACATCATTTAATCAACAAACTATCTTAAAAATTAGAAAATCAGAAAAAAATTTCTGAAAAATAGCTTTTAGATATCTAAAATCCAAAGTTTATAACGAGGAAATAAATAGTAGGAAAGAACTTCTTGACCGGATTCGACCCTCCTTCCAAGAAATGAAGAATAACCCAAACCCAGACGAGATTAGGAAGTCAGTCAGAAAAATTAAAAAAAAGAGCAAAACTTTGTATTCAACAAGGTGGTGGCCATTTTGAACAATTACTATAGTTTTAATAAGCTATTTTTTGGAAAAAATTTTCTGTTTTATTTTTAATTTTTAAGATAATTCGTTGATTAAAGTTATGTATTTTTTGTGGACTCTTTATTATTTATTCATTAATTAAAGGCGAATATTTGTTAGGAACTATTTATCGCTATAATAAAAAAACACTAAAATGTTAACATTTGACCAATTTAAATTAAATAATGGTATTAATTAAAATTAAGTCACATTTTATTTTTTTTTACTTCGAGCTCTCGCAATTCACATAATTTCACAATTCATATTCAAAATTTTACCAGAAAAACCATTTTGCCGAAAATTCAAACTATAACACTAAAATTAGATTTTCATCATCCTTTTAAATGCAAAATCCATTTTAAAAAAATTCATGTACAGGGTGTTTTTTTTGGATGGGAATATTTTTCCAATATTTTTTAATCCGACCCTGGATTTTTTATAATTTTAAATAAATTAAGTGATTGGGCCCCTTAAATAATATTCGTTGTTAAATATAAAAGAAAAATACAGTGTGTTGAATAAGTTGTAAGTCGTACTTTAATTTTTTTTCTAATTGATTTCGCAATTCGCATAATTTCAGAATTCAAATTCAAAATTTTACCAGAAAAATCATTTTGCCGAAAATTCAAAGTATTTCAAAGTACCTATTCAAAGTATATTTAATCAAAGTATACAAATTGAGTTTTTCATCCTCTTTTCAAATGGAAAATCCATTTAAAAAAAATTTTTGGGTCTTAATATTTTTCCAATATTTTTTAATCCGGACCTGGATTTTTACAATTTTATATAAATTAGTTGATTGTACAACTTAAACAATCTTTACGTGCCAAATATAAAATAAATATAGAGTGTGGTTAAAAAGTTATGAACCAAATAAGAAAATGACAAAATAGATAAAACACCCAGTATCTTTGTTATTAATGAAGTAAGACCCATTAAGTATGGTATTTTTGAGACCGCCCAAGTGTCCTCTTTCTACAGTTAACGTATGTGACTTTCCCAATGAAACACCCTGTGTAATATGACACATGATACGTACTCTACGTTTATCATGTATTATGTTAAAATGGCATTGATCTTTGGTATATTACTGTATCATATTCTCATTGGCACTGATGAAAAAAATAATATTGATACAATATTTTGGGTCCTAGATTATTAGAATTAATTTGACACCATTCGAATTATTTTTCGATGTGAAAACAAAAGTATTAAAAAACAATATGGAAAAATATAATAAGCCAACATCATTAAATTGTGATATCAGGATAACATAAAACCCCAATCTTCCCAAAATATTACAGATTTCCTTACACTGAGATATAAAGCAGAACTAAAGCAACAAGAGATAACCAAAAGAAGAGTGATAAATTCAATTGAACGCAAAAAGGAAATGTGTTCCACGACGTAGTAGTGCTTACTTGATTATGTTGGATCAAAGTCCAAAAGGGAAGGAATACCGGTGTAAATATGGTTATTTCGTGTCACCCCTCATATAAAATTGATTTAAAAGTTAGAGTGACGTTTTTATCCCTGTTTTACATATTACTGAATAAACTTAAAGGATTTTGGAAGTTTAAATTTTTTACAAACAAATCGGACTGGAATTTTTAAATTTTAATCAGATAAAAAGTTATTTCTCAGATTAACTTAGACTAAATTACATTTATTTATAAGCCGTCTCTATAAACTTTTAGTACTGCAGCCAATATGATCCGTTAATTCATGATGTGTTCCATTTTTGTGGAACTCTATACTAGTTAGTAGTGTTAGTACCAATCTAGTAAATAGGCACAATCCATGCAAAATATGGTTGACGGTTTTAGTTTGTCTGTCACATTATGATCAAGTAAGTTTGACGCATAGTGCACAGGCTTCACTGCCATTATAAGCATTCGTTTTCCTCAGACTTGCTTATTGGAAGTAATGGAATAGTCTCGGTAAAAATATTTTCTGTATCCTTAAATGCCTCGACAACCAGGCATATTTTAAACATATTGCCTTCTAATAAAGTAATCAATTTCACAAGTATTGTTAGCACAACAGCTACTTTTTACAACTTTATCCAAAATATTTCATCATCCAGACAGTTTTGTTTAACATTCCGTCAACATTTTAAATTTTCTCCCTCTATGACCATAAGCATTTATTGTAAAGCACTTTTAGACTAGATCTGGATCCCGCGTATGAAAAAAAAGTTGATTAATAGCAAGATGAAAATTTGTTAATAGCTTAAGGGTGTCTAGTCGGACAAACTTTGCTGTATGGGAACACTGGAACAGGGGAAGTTTTAAATGTGAAACAGGTTAAAAATTTGGAACGTCAGATCACGGAAACGCCATATGTATTTTGTCGGACAGAACTTCCAATTGATTTGTTAACCTTTCATTAAACTCTCATGCAAAAATCAGACTGCTATTTGTTACCTGTCATAATTCCTGTCATTTGACATGTTCTACGTGTTCCACTCATAAAAATGCCCAGTTGGTGATAAATATTGTCCTTTTCATGAGCATTTTTCAGTGCGTAGCAAATGATAGGAAAAAGGGTAAGTCCGTGATAATACACATTTATGACATTTATTCTAACATGACATTTTAGTTAAATCTGACAGTTGTCACATTTTATTTTCAATTTGGAATAAAAACAAATCAAATGTGTTCCTTGCATTTATAAAATGGTATTTTCTTTGATTTGTATAGTCTTATAAATTATACAGATTATATTTGTACTATTATCATCTAATTAATATTTTATTTTATATATTTTTTTATATTTTTTTTTATTATGGCACCATCTATCGACAACTAGAATAACTAGAATAAATGTTGTAAATGTCTGTAATCACGGACGTGCCTTTTTTTCTGTCACATACAATTTAATGCGTTAGAAAGAAATCGAAAAACTGTGACGCACTGAAATATGATAATGAGAAAAAGAAAAGCAGTTTGATTTTTGCCGGACAGTTCAATGAAATGGACTAGTCTCAGAAATATTCTCGGAAATTCTCTCGAGAATTTTCCATTGAAAGTTTCCGGGAATATTCGCGGTCAGGAGAATATTTCCATTTTTTATAGGCGAATATTCTCGGAAACTTTCCAGTGTTCGCGAATATTCGCTTGGAAATATTCTCGACTCACATCACTACACATTGCTACCCGTTGATTCACAAATAATAAGTAGAGACGTTTATCTTACCTTTTTGTTAAATGGTTTATTCCTTTAGATGTATAGATGATCTACAGATACCTATTCACTGTAACGTTTCATACGAGAACTGTTAAAACTAATTACTGAATAATATCTTTTAATTAGTATTTGTTTTGGGAGAATTCTAAATATATGTCCGTCCGCTGTAACTTTTCCCATGCGGTACGATTCATTTTCAATCAAATTAAGTCAAAACAGAAAGTGAAACGTACGCCGATGTGTGTAGTATATAGTATACAGTATACAAAATGTATATACATATCGACGTTCGTTTCAATTTATGTTTTGACTTTTTTTTATTGGCTTTAGGATAAGACCATGCGGCCAGAAACATAGTAAGTAGTACATAATATAAACATAATACAAACAAAACAAATATACATAATATAAACAAAACATAAATAAACATAATATATCTTATCTAATGTTTTGACTTAATTTAATTGAAAATGAATCGTACCGCATGGGAAAAGTTATAGCGGACGGACTATATGTAATATGACAGTTATTTGATACCTTTATTTAAAATTTTTAATTAATACATTATTATTTCAAAATCAATGGGAAAATACCCAGTAGCTGGCTGTATACCATAATTAAAAAATCATACAGAAGTAAAAAACTTCATTTGTACAATGGTATAAAAAGTTTATTAAAAACTATTAAAAGTGATCCAAAAGGATCTGCAAAACGTTTTCGATCTAGATCAGATCATCTTCAGTGCCTAGAACGAAGTATTTCCACGTTAGAATGAATGCAAAAGGTTAAAATTGTGACTAGTTGAAAAAAAAATGTGGTAATACTCACGTTCTGCCTAGTACATGGAACTAGCAACCTTATGAAAATGGTAACATCGAGAAATATGGTTTACATGATAATTCTATAATATTTATAGCGACTCCAAGTCGATGTTAAAGGATTAATTTATGTGTTAGGAGTGCTCAAAGGGCAACATGGTTCCCCGCTCGATAAAAAATCGTGGTTCTTGCTAGTTCAATGGACACAGACCAACAAAGGTGAAGGAGATGACAAATCCAATTATTAGACAGAAGTGACATGACAAGACAAGTAGTCAATTTTTGGTTATGAATATAAAATAGTGTTTTTAGAATTTAGATTATTAGTTAAACTGAATGTAGATTAATAACTGTATTAAGTGAAATTTAAATTATAATAAATTAGGAATATAATGAAAAATTGACTACCTATCGATAATCCTTAAACATCGACTTGGAGTCGCTATAAATATTATAGAATTATCATATAAACCATATTTCTCGATGTTACCATTTTCATAAGGTTGCTAGTTCCATGTACTAGGCAGAACGTGAGCATTACCACATTTTTTTTCAACTAGTCACAATTTTAACCTTTTGCATTCATTCTAACTGATAGTTTCTGCCTTTTCGGAACGATTTTTAAAAACAATTTTTAAAAATACAAGTGCGAGAATTTACTTTATTGCGATCTAATAGTTACAATATAAAAATGCGACTTTACTCTACAAAGAAATATATCAGACTGAATTATATTCAATGAAATGAAATACATTACACATTTGAAAAATAAGCAATATTACACAGGTTGCAGTTTGGAAATAAGGTCGACCATAGTTCAGGTGCTGACACATCGGATTCAGGGTATTGGCCTATATGGGGTCAATGGATAAAACTCCTCCACCCTTAGTTTCTGGAATTTTTCATGGAATTGAAAAATGACCTAGGTTGGGCCTCTGGTAGATTTTCTTCAGGATCATCTTCTTGGATGTGAACATTCTCCATGGGACTATCGTCTTTTCTTTGTGATTTCGTTCTTCTTTTTATAAATTTAATAACAAAATATGCAAGAATTATTATAATCAAAAATATTACTGTTAGGTTCCAAAAATTAGGATGAGTGATTTTTGAGTTTTTAAGTATTAATGTTTTAATTTCTTCTTGTTTCTTCTTAATTAAATGAATCTTGTCCAGTTGAACATCTTGGATATGGACTTCGGGAATCTCTTCTTGGTGGGTATGAGGAATAACTATATTCGGAAGTAATAGTGGCTGACTTTCGGAAATGAGACGATTATTGCTAAATGTTTGATCTTCTGTGCGAAACTGGCATTGGAAAGGAACTGTGATGAGATAATTTCCAGAAATTAATTGAAGGTCTGTGTTAGTACAGTTCATTTGGATTTTGGTTTTGGTTACCAAAACAGCGATGTAGTGGGACTCATCTATTTGCTGGATCATATTTCTTGAAATGTGAACTTCTATTCTTTGGCATCTCTTAGGATTGGATTTTAGTTGAAGGAGTTGAAATAGACAGTCTTCTTCACTTTTGCTTCTTAGAGGATTTTCGGGACAGAAGAATTTGGGCTTCAGGTTTGAGCATGGTACAGATGTGTATTGGTAAAAATTTTCATTCATTATCAGATAAGTGTTAGGGGGCACTATGGTAGTATGATTTACAGTAGGAATCGAGTATAAATGATAGTAGGAAAATTCGTCGGGATAAGCTATTGGAACATGGCCAATGAAAACAATCGTCAAGTTAGAGTAGTACGCTTCTGTCTCTAAGATATTATAATAATTATGTATGTCTGATGTGATATTTGGATAAATTAGTTCGTTTCTTGAATGATATTCTAAAATTTGAGTTAATATTGACTTTAGTTCATTAATTTTTACTATACTACTATTTAAAATACCTAGTCTCGCAAATGTTATAGAGTTTTCTATATCTGTCAGTAACTGTACTATAATATTTATACTTATACTTAATTGATCTAAAATATTTCTAGTTATAAGAAAATCTTCAAAATTAAAAATAAACTTATTAAGGTTTGAACGAATAGATTCTAAACCAGAGAAAATTACTTCTTGGTTACTTTTTATGAGAGAAATAGTATTATTAAAATTCTCTACAATCTCAGTCGATAATGAAATTTGTTTATTAAGTTTAGTTACAATTTTATTTTGGTTACTTTTTAGTTCTTCTAGTGCGCTATCATAATGTTTTGCGTCTTCTGTATCTAAGTTTCCTGTGATACATTTAATTATTGAGCCTAGTCCGTCTATAAGACCTCTTTTTGCTCTGTGATCAGGTAAGAGTGATTGGAGTTTTTGTTCAGCTAGTTGTAGCTGGAAGAAAAGGACGCGATCAAAATTTTCTAATTCGGAATAATAAGGACTACTAAGGCCGTCTTTAATTGCAGCTGTTACATTTTGGTAGGAAAGTCTTAGAGTATTAATTTCTTTTTGAATTGGTTCTAAATTAACATAATGGATAAATGAATGAGTACTAGATTTAATTTTTGCAGTGCCTAATTTATAAGGAAGTATTCCGGGATTATCTTTGAGATTCGTAAAGGTGATTTCCTTATTCTCGACTTGTTGAAGGCCCAGGACCATCATCGTTGTCATTAGGAACCTGTAAGAGTTTTTTCCGGTTAGTTTTTGGTCGTTTTAAATTTTGTTTGTGTAAAAGTCTTTTTGGAGTAGCAACTTTAATTTTTGCATCTTCAACAACTTTATCTTTCATAAATTTGGGATTAAGTTTATTTCGTACCAGTGTAGTATTTTTCCTGTAAACATCACTTCCTTCTTCGTATGTGAGTGGTTCATGTCGATCTCTATTACTATATTCTATACTTTTGTCTTTTTGTTCGATCAATTTTTTATTAAGTTCTTTATAGATTTCTTTGGTCCTATCTCTATGTTTTTCTATGTAGTTATTAATTAGTTTTTGGTTTATATTTATATCAAAAATTTCTTTAGTGTTAATGTGGCCATTTATAATATCTATCGGCTTTTGTTGAGTTACGGAGTGTATTGAGTTATTATAGCCTAAAATAGCATAAGGCATTTGATTTAAAATATCAATTTTTCCATCAGCTTTGCTTCTAATTATTCGTAGATGTTCTATTAGAGTGGAATGAAATCTCTCTATAGCTCCTTTAGATTGGGTACTGTTTGTAGTTACATAATGAGTTTTTACTTTATGTATGTCGAAAAATTCTTGTACAACGGAGTTTTTTAATTCTGTGCCTCGGTCCATAGTTACAAGATCAGGAATTCCATGGTGTGTCATGAAGGTTAGAAAAGCTTTTACGATTTCAGTACTTGTCAATGCTGAAAGAGGGTATGCTTGACCGTATTTAGAAAATGTGTCTATTATAGTAAGAAACTTTTGGCCTTGGCTTGAAAAAGTGTCTGCAAATATTATTTCGAATGGTTTTGAAGCTGTGGGAGTAATCATTAGTTTTTGATTTGGCGGATTACGATCATATTTATTTACTTGGCAAATATTACAATTATTTATAAAATCTGTTACATCTTGTTTTATTCCTGGCCAATAATAGGTGCGTTTGATCCTAGTTTCTGTTTCTAGAATACCTCGGTGATTGGTTTTTCCTTCGTGAAATGACCTTATTTTTTCATGTTGTTCATCTTTGTTTACTATATCTATTAAGATGCTGTTACATTTTATTAACTTGTAGGCAGAATTTTTAAAAGTGTTTTTTAAAGTTTCTAATATTTCTGGTATAAAAGTGTCTTCCTTGAAGTACACAGCGTATTTGTATTTTGGGTCAATGTAATTTTTAAATATATTTATAGTTTCTTCTACAATATTATTTTTTGAAATTTGGATATAAAGTCTTTTTCTGTTAGGAAATATTTTTTTCAATTTTTGGTTTGACAGCTGAGTGTAAAACGAAATCAATTACAATTTGGTGATCAAAAACATTAAGATGCTTATCAGAAATGAGCATTCCTAGTATTGGATCTTCTAGACTAGTATGTACAGTTTCTCCATCTTCGTTATCATCATGTTCTTCAATATCGTTTTCTTGGTTATTTCCTTGTTCTGTGTTTTCTTCGTTAATGTTGTCGTCGACATTTACAGCCATCGAATTGCTATCATCATCGTCGTTTTTCGGAGTTTTATTAATTTCTTTCATATATTTTAAAAATTCATTACAATGAATCTCTATTCGAGATAGGGAGTCTGCATTTGCATTGCAACTTCCTTTCTTGTATTCAATTATGTAATCAAATTCCTCTAATTTTAAACGCCATCTCACTAATCGTGAATTCGGTTCTTTAAGAGACATAAGCCACTGTAAGGGTTTATGATCTGTCATAATTTTAAACTGTCTTCCAAAAAGATAAGGTCTAAAATACTTAGTTGCCCATACTATCGCGAGAAGTTCTTTTTCTATAACACTGTAGTTTTGCTCGGACTCATTTAATGTTCTCGAGGCATAAGCTACTGGTTTATCTTGACCATTTACTAATTGAGATAATACAGCTCCTACTGCTACATTACTTGCATCTGTAGTTAAAATAAAATCTTTATCAAAATCTGGATATTGAAGTATAGGTTCATTAATTAATAGATTTTTACAATCTTCGAAACATTTTACAAATTCTGGAGTGTGTTCTATCTTAGCATCCTTTTTTAAGCATTTCTTTAATGGTTTAGTTAATCTGGCAAAACCTTTTATAAATCTCCTGTAATATCCTAGCAATCCTAAAAATCCTTTTATTTCGCGTGCAGTTTTTGGAATTGGGTATTTGACAATTGCATTAATTTTATCTGGGTTTGGCTTCACACCTTCTGTAGTTACAATGTGGCCAAAATAGGCTACTTCCTTTCTGAGAAATTCACACTTATCTAGTTGTATTTTAAAATTATTTTCTTGCAAACGTTTAAAAACTTTGTCTAAATTTACAATATGCTCTTGAAGTGAGGTAGAAAAAATAATTATATCGTCTAAGTAGACAAGACAGATGTCATCTTGAAGACCTCGCAGAATATCGTCCATAACTCTCTGAAAAGTTGCAGGAGCATTTTTGAGCCCAAATGGCATACGAACATATTCATAATGACCATTCTCAACATTGAATGCTGTCTTGGGAATATCGTCTGGGTGCATCTCAATCTGGTGAAAGCCACTAGCTAGATCAAGTGTACTAAAATAGTTGCATCTGCCTAATTTATCAAGTGTATCGGTGATATTTGGTAACGGATATTTATCTGGAATTGTTTTTTCGTTCAGCTTCCTATAGTCTACAACAATTCTCCATTTCTTTTTTCCTGACGCATCTGCTTTTTTTGGGACAACTCAAATGGGACTACTGTACGCTGAATTACTGGGTCTAATGATTCCTTGTTCCAACATTTTGTTTATTTGACTATTCACTTCTGGTTTATGAACAAAAGGATATCTATACGATTTACTATAAATAGGTAGTTCATCCTTAGTTTTAATAACATGTTTAACTCTATTGGTAAATGTAAGGGGTTTATCTTCGCTATGAAAAAGATTAGAGTATTTATTGCAAATTCTTAGAATATTTTGTTTTTCTTCAGAGTTCATATGAGAGGTACGGATTAAATCTTCGATATTAATATTTTCTGTTTCATCGGCAGGCACTATGTCTGCATGGAATAATTCATGACAATTTTCGTCAAAAGGGACAGTATCGATTGGAGCATCTAATGTGACAAAAATTTCATCTTGAGTTCGGTTAAAGATTTCTACTAGGGCAAAACCGTCTATTGCATTCGAAAGACATGCAGGGATTACACATTTTTGGATTGTTTGGTCAGGGATAAATATACATCCTGATTTTTGGGAAACTGGAATTTTGGCTACACTACAAGATAAGGGGTCCAATTTTTGTTTGAAGATTATCTTTAGATCAGATTTATAGTATGTTATCGGGATACTGGAATATGGAGTAGTTAATTGGGAATTTACGAAATCCAACTTAGCGTTCAGATATTTTATATTATCTAGTCCTAAAAGACCATCAAAACTTCTATGAAAATCAAAAAGGTGGAATTTAATCTTACCTTCCTGATTGAATTCTGAAAAGATGGGGATTTCTGCACAAAAGTCCTTTTTTGTACTTTGAAATACTGCAGAGACAACAAAGGGTTCGTAATAGATAAAATTTTTATAAAAGAAGTTAGCTTTTTCTGGATTTAAGAAAGATTTAGAGGAACCGGTATCTACCAGTAATTTTAAGGGAGGATCGTGAATTTGAATATAAGGCAGTTCTCTTTTATTTGTGGAAAAATTTAATTCTATTAAGTCTGTTGATTTTGAAAGAGGCTGTCTTGAAAATTTTGATTATGCTCTTCGTTAGCATCATCATAAGCTTCTTGATCAGGGGTATTTTGGGTATTTTGATCAATATCGATGGATTCGTACTCGGTATTATACAGTTCTTCGAATGTGAAGTTTTGATTTGGATTTCTGGGGTTGTGGAAATTATTTCTGAATCCTGGTGTACTATTTCTAGTATTCGTACTCATAGGAGTAGATGTATTTGGGGCAAAATTGGGATTTGGTCGCCAAGTATTATTTTGAGCTGGCTTGTTAAAGGTTTGGAAATTATTTTTGAATTGGGGAGTACTATTTCTAGTAGATGTACTCATTGGAGTGGGTCGGTTAGGAACAAAATTTGGGTTTGGTCGCCAAACATTTTGAGCTGGCCTATTAGAATTATTTTGGAAATTAGGCTGAAAGTTTTGGGTATTGTTCCTTTGATACTGATTTGATTGCGAAGGTGGAAAATGTCTATCATTGCGAGGGTCTGTTTGAGAATTTGGATAAAAGTTATAGTTTGCGTTTCTAGATCTGTTACTATTATTATTATTATTGAAATTTTGACTCTTTTGGTAGTATTTAATGTTATCTTCTTCTTTAATGAATTGAATAGCTTGTTCAATGGATTTCGGCCGCATTGCCCTAATTATGGGCCCTAAAGGTTCTCTTAAACCTGCTAAGAATGTTTTTAGTGCTTGTTTATTAAAAAATTCTCTTTTATATGTGCGCTCCTGACCAAGATGGTGTAAATCAATATAATTACATATGGAATTTAATAAATCGAGCACCTTCTCATGAAACTGATAAGGTGATTCGTTTGGTTTTTGTTTTAAATTAACAAGATCTTGATTAAGGCAATTTTCATCTCTTTGGTCGGCAAAATTTAAAATTAATGTATTTTTTATACCATCCCAATCAGTATAGCCGCTAATAGCAATAATTTCTTCAGCTCTTCCTTCTAGTTTATTTAAAATTCCGTTCAATAGCAAACAATTTTGAAAACTGCTAGGGTTATTTGTATCGAAATAATGCCTTAAGATAGATTCAGTTGCATTTATGAATCTGTAGAGTTTATTTATATTTCCATCAAAACGAGGAATAATCGCCAAATTGGCAATATCTAATTTAGGTACAATAATAGTAGTATTTGAAGTACTTGGTGAAGTCATCCTATTTTTATTTATTACTTTTCTTTCCTATATACTAATCTATCAAAAAATAAAATAAAACAATAACTAATTCTACACTTGACTATTATTTTCGCAAAAGGATTCAAGAGACAAGAGGAGTCTGATAAAAATGAACAAAAAATTTTTAGCTTACCACATGTATGCACTTCTGCTTGTTCCTGGAATCTGGATGTCCGAATGGAGACCAAAATCACTGACAGTTTAAAAGTTTATGAAAAACGGAAACCCGGTTCTTTTTTCGTTTAAGAGTTAAAACCCACGAATATCCTCAATGGAATTCGACGAAAAATCCACTAAGACTGCGCCACTGATAGTTTCTGCCTTTTCGGAACGATTTTTAAAAACAATTTTTAAAAATACAAGTGCGAGAATTTACTTTATTGCGATCTAATAGTTACAATATAAAAATGCGACTTTACTCTACAAAGAAATATATCAGACTGAATTATATTCAATGAAATGAAATACATTACACATTTGAAAAATAAGCAATAATACACAGGTTGCAGTTTGGAAATAAGGTCGACCATAGTTCAGGTGCTGACACATCGGATTCAGGGTATTGGCCTATATGGGGTCAATGGATATAACTCTAGTGGAAATACTTCGTTCTAGGCACTGAAGATGATCTGATCTAGATCGAAAACGTTTTGCAGATCCTTTTGGATGACTTTTAATAGTTTTTAATAAACTTTTTATACCATTGTACAAATGAAGTTTTTACTTCTGTATGACATTATTATTTATTCACTGCAAAACCAACAATATTTAAAATGACGTACATTCACATTAATGCCAATTTTATCCATTTAGCTGATATATTTATTCAAAAATATCCACATAGGTACGCTTTCTATGTAAATGTTGTGTCTCCCATTTTAAACTCCATTTACTGCAGGCGGATACTCATTTCTGTCCAAAATATCCATTAACATGACCTGTTGGGACTAGCACCAAACAAATGAAATCAAGAGCCGTCCGTTGTCTCATCTATTGTTAATCATAGTCGAAGTACATCAAGTAGTCAGTGTACATCAAGCAAGGGATGATTTAGTTGCAGCTACAGGAAGGGTAGTTTCTAGAAGAATAGTCAATCAAAGAATACCTGGAATGGGACTGAAAGCTTACCGTCCGCTTTTGGTGTTACCTTTGACCCCACAGCAGAAGGTACGATGCTTAGACTGCTGCATAGCTCGACAAAACTGGAATGGCCAACGGACTTTTGTCTTCTGCAGTCATGAATCTAGTTTTTGTGTGGGTGGCTCTAGTGGGCACATAAAGGTATACTTTTTCGAGGTGACAGAAGAAATATACACTTGTCTGTTGAACGTCATACTCCAGAACAACCAAGTATTATGGTATAAGGTGCCACATGTAAGAAGCAGATCACCTCTATTTTTTATTAACGGCACTCTGACAGCTCGACAATATATTCGTGAAGCTATCATAGGGGAGTGCATATAATAGATTTTCACTTCGAAAAAAATCAAACAAGATAAAACTTTTTGTAATTGCATTAAGAAATGTTTAATAAACAACATATCAAAAAGTTCTACTCGAGAAGTGGGTGCTTCATTTTTTAAAACAAATGAACTGCGAAATTAGATATTTTTTTTAAATAACTTCGAAAATATACACTTTAGAAAAAAACTGACTTGACCATTAAGAAATTCAGAAAATTTTACAAAAAAACCTTATATAAAGATTTTTCTAAAATTAAATATGTAGCTTCTATAATTTTTTATTTATAACGCTAAAGGCACTCTTCTCAATGTCTATTAAGCTAGAAAGACCATTTCATAAGGGAGCCATGAAACACACCCCATATTTTTTTGCTATTTTATTGCTAATTTATTACGCAAATTAAAAATTTATTGCTTCATCCCCTTCAGAGAAACAGGTGGCCATTCCAGCTTAATATTAAGCTAGAAAGGCCAACATTCACATATCCGGAACGAAAGTAGATAGAGAGTTGCTTCCGGTGGCCTATTTTATTGCTAATTAATTGCTAATTTATTACGCAAAACAAAAATTTATTGCTTCATCCCCTTCAGAGAAACAGGTGGCCATTCCAGCTTAATATTAAGCTAGAAAGACCAACATACATATATCCGGAACGAAAGTAGATAGAGAGTTGCTTCCAGTGGCCTATTTTATTGCTAATTAATTGCTGAAAGATTGAGTTTACAAGAATTTACAAACTCACCCCCCTTCAACCCCTACCGATATCATCATTCCCCGGAATCCACAAAAAGTGAAAATAACCAGTTTAAAGAGCTAAAACCAAGTACGTATTTTTTGCTTATTCATTGCTACAGGTCTAAGCCAAAAATGAATTTTTTGCTTCCTCCCCTAACGAGCCACAATGGCTACTGCGGTTTAATACTTAAGGCTACAATACTCAACACTCCTATTTCAGGAAAGAAAGCAGATAGAGGGTCGTTTCTGGCGGCATATTTCATTTTTAATTAATTGCTGAAAGATGGGGTATACCAGAATTTACAAACTCACCCCCTCCAACCCCTACCGTTATCATCGTTCCACGGATTTCACAAAGAGTGAAAATAATCAGTTTAAAAACTTAAAACCAAGTGGGTATTTTTTTCTAATTAACAGCTGCAGGTCTACGCCAAAAACCAATTTTTTGCTTCATCCCCTAACGAGAAACAATGGCTACTGCGGTTTGATCCTTATGCTACAATACCCAACACTCCTATTCCAGGAACGAAAACAGATAGAGGGTCGTTTCCAGCGGCATATTTTATTGCTAATTAATTTCTGAAAGATATGGTATATAACAATTTGCAAACACACCCCCTCCAACCCCCACCGTTGTTCTCATTCCCCGGATTTCACAGAAAGTCAAAATAACTAGTTTAAAAACCTATGACCAAGTCCCCTAACGAGTAACAATGGCTAATGCGGTTGAATACTACAACACTCAATTCTCCTGTTTCAGTAACGAAAACAGAGAGAGCGTCGCTTCTGGCGGCCTATTTTATTATTAATTAATTGCTTATTTATTACGCAAATTACAAATTTATAGCTTCAACCCCTTCAGAGAAACAGGTGGCAATTCTAGCTTAATATTAAGTTAGAAGAGCCAACATTCATATTTCTGGAAAGAAAGTAGATAGATAGTAGCTTTCGGCGGTATATTTTATTGCTAATTAATTGCTGAAAGATTGGGTATACCAGAATTTACAAACTCATCCCGTCCAACCCCTACCATTATCATCGCTCAACGGATTTCACAGAAAGTGAAAATTACCAGTTTAAAAATCTAAGACCAAGTGGGTATTTTTTTCCTAAGCAACTGCTGCAGGTCTACGCCAAATTTGATTTTATCGCTTCATCCCCTAACCAGTAAAAATGGCTACTGCGGTTGAATACTTAAGCTACAACACTCAATTCTCCTATTTCAGTAACGAAAGCAGATAGAGGGTCGCTCTATCTGCTTTCGTTCTTGAAATAGGGGTGTTGGGTATTGTAGCTTAAGAATTAAACCGCAGTAGCCATTGTTTCTCGTTAGGGGATGAAGCAAAAAATTGGTTTTTGGCGTAGACCTGCAGCCGTTAATTAGAAAAAAATACCCACTTGGTTTTAAGTTCTTAAACTGATTATTTTCACGCTTTGTGAAATCCGTGGAACGATGATAACGGTAGGGGTTAGAGGGGGTGAGTTTGTAAATACTGGTATAACCCATCTTTCAGCAATTAATTAAAAATTAAATATGCCGCCAGAAGTGACCCTCTATCTGCTTTCTTTCCTGAAATAGGAGTGTTGAGTATTGCAGCCTTAAGTATTAAACCGCTGCAGCCATTGTGGCTCGTTAGTGGAGGAAGCAAAACATTCATTTTTGGCTTAGACATGTAGTAATTAATGAGCAAAAAATACGTACTTGGTTTTAGCTCTTTAAACTGGTTATTTTCACTTTTTGTGGATTCCGGGGAATGATGATAACGGTAGGGGTTGAAGGGGGTGAGTTTGTAAATTTTTGTAAACTCAATCTTTCAGCAATGAATTAGCAATAAAATATGCCGCCGGAAGCTACCCTATATCTACTTTCGTTCCGGAAATATGAATGTGGGCTATTCTAGCTTAATATTAAGCTGAAATGGCCACCTGTTTCTCTGAAGGGGATGAAGCAATAAATTTTTGTTTTGCGTAATAAATTAGCAATTAATTAGCAATAAAATAGGCCGCCGGAAGCAACTCTCTATCTACTTTCGTTCCGGATATATGAATGTTGGCCTTTCTAGCTTAATATTAAGCTGGAATGGCCACCAGTTTCTCTGAAGGGGATGAAGCAATAAATTTTTGTTTTGCGTAATAAATTAGCAATTAATTAGCAATAAAATAGACCACCGGAAGCAACTCTCTATCTACTTTAGTTTCGGATATATGAATGTTGGCCTTTCTAGCTTAATATTAAGCTGGAATGGCCACCTGTTTCTCTGAAGGGGATGAAGCAATAAATTTTTAATTTGCGTAATAAATTAGCAATAAAATAGCAAAAAAATATGGGGTGTGTCTCATGGCTCCCTTATGAAATGGTCTTTCTAGCTTAATAGACATCTCTTCTCACAAACATTGGCGCACTGTAAACTAGCGTTCGGAGAAGTGCACGTTTGAGTTATTTTCATGTAATTCTTTAACTAATGGATCAAATGAAATTTTACAAATTGGACATCAAATGAAAATAATTAAGCTATCGTACGGTTATAATAAAAAGAAGTAAAATGTATGTTCATAAATATGGTGTGGGCGGAAATTGAGACTTACATGAATTTTGTTTAAAAATGATTTAAAAATGTGTAACTAATACAATTTTTCTTATAAAACTCACAATTTTGCACAACTTACCTTTTAAATATCTTACTAAATGGTGTTTCATTAAAAAAAAATCTCAAAAATATAGTTCAAATGATACGACGTCTCAAAAAATGTAATTTTTGAAAACTTCGTAGTTTTACAGAATTACCACCACTTTAAGACGGTATTACTCAAGTTTGAACAGATCTATTACAATTTTATAGGTGTTTCTTAAAGCTTAGTAGTTGTCTTTAAAATGGTCTAAATTGTTTTACTTTAAAAATAAAATAGACTATTCCTTTTTGAGAAAATTAAGAAAGATAAAAAAAATTTAATACAAAAACCGAAAATTACCAGCTAAAAAAATGTTTATACAAAGTGATCAAAACTTTTTTCTGTAAAACTTACCAAACTTTACAAATTTTAGTAAGTTTATACGAGGTATGTCAAAAAATATGAATTTCACTCAAGCGTAAAGTACCTTTATATTTCACAATATCGAAAATTGTTATTAAGAAAAGTTGTTTCTAATTAAAAAATATGTTTCAGTGTCAAATTACATCCTTCTAATTAAAATATTGTGAATAATAAATGCACTTAACTCTTAAGAAAAATTCATATTTTTTACATACCTCGTATAAAATTGAAAAAGTTTGATATCTGATGGTTGCATCTGAGATTTTAGATCACGTAGAGCATTTTATAAGGAATAACTTTTTTTCGTAAAATTGATAATATGTAAAATAGTTATCATACCTAATTGTAATAAAATTATAATGGGTATCCGTAATTTGAGAAAAAATTGAATTTTTTTCTTCGATTAGAATGATGTAATTGTATATTATAGCATAGTTTTTAATTTCAAACAACTTTTCCTAATAGCATTTTTTGTATTCTGGAATATAAAGGTACTTTTCTCTTTAACGGAATTCATATTTTTGACAAAACTCGTATAATATTGATAAAATTTGATATCTAATGGTTGAGTTTTAGATTTTTGCCATAATGCCATATTCGGATTAAGCATAATCAAAAACAAAAAAGAAACATAATTGTTAAAAGTAAAATGATGAATTCAACGATATTTTTAAAATTTTGTATACAAAACAATTGTTATTATTTAAACAATTAATAAACAATGAGCTGCCAAATCTGCGAGTAGAACTTTTTATTTTAACATGTATATAAACTAACAAAAAAAGTTTTAGAAAAATATAAGCTTGTTTGAATTTTTCCGAAACAATGCATATTTTCGTTCTAATTGCACTCCCCTATCTAAACCATTCCTAAAGCGATATTTCAACAGGATAATGCAAGACCTAATATTGCCGTGAAACAATGGAGCTCATACAATATAAGAGTCTGCTATAGAGACTTTGGACTGGCCATCAAGTTCAGATGATTGGTCAAAAATTGAACATATATGTTGTATATGGTAAGTCGAAACCTAAATGGATTGCCACGTCGTCCAGCAAACTAATAAAGGGAGCGCTCACCAACGTAGCAATTAAATGGCGTGCAAGTGCTGTGGTGTTCTAGTGGCAGGTATAATTCTTAAATATATATAAACATATGTAGTCGCACGTGTCGAAAGGTACTACGTAATATGTTTATACAGGTTTAGCAATTCTACCTGCCACTGCCACGCCATAATTTGGTTGCAGGTTGGTGAGCGCTCTCGCTACTAGTAGAAGACCTGTGACATGCGATAAGAAGAATTTTGATGAGCATTCCGCAGTATCACACGATATAGACCACTTAATTCGATCAATGCCTCATATAGTAACTGACAAAGAGAAGGCAGAGCCTCTGACTATTAATTTTTTGACGAAAGTTATATTGCAAATTTTGTTTGTTAAAAAATGGAAAAAAACGGAATCCAGGACGTAGAAGAATATCAAGTCTCAGAATCTGAGAGAGTGGTTTGGCTGCACCACTAATGAATTTTGTAGGTCAGCTGTAAACAAGGTCAGGGTAGCCTTGATTATTTCCAATCTCCGATAGGAGTAGCACAAGAAGAAAAAGAAGATGTTGCAAATTTGTTTATAATATAATATCAAATAATAAGAATAATAACATGGATACTTCCACTAATAAATATTTACAAAATATATTTGTCGTTCTAAGTGTTGCACTTTTTTGACCATCAGTAGGTATATGTATTATTTCTATTAATTAGTAAAACAAGAAAATAAAATTTCAATTTTTAATTAATAAATTATTGATTCACTGCAAAACCTACTAGGGGAGTGCAATAAGAACGAAAAAAAAAACGGAAAAATTCAAACAAATTATATTTTTCTAAAACTTTTTTTGTTAGTTTATATACATGTTAAAGTAAAAAGTTCTACTCGCAGATTTGGTCGTTAATTGTTTATTAATTGTTTAAACAATAACAATTGTTTTATATAAATAATTTTAAATATATACTTGAATTCATCATTTTACTTTGATCAAATATGCTTCTATTTTGTTTTTGATTATGATGAATCCGATATGGCATTACAATTATTTGAAAATTCTTATACAGAAGATCTTATACTGCGCAGCTAGGAACTACATGGAAAACTTTTTTATTATCAATTTTACGAAAAAAAGCTATTCTTCATAAAATACTCTGGATAGTTAAAAATCTAAAACTCAACCACCAGATATCAAATTTTATCAATTTTATACGAGTTATGTCAAAAATGTGAATTCCATTAAAGAGTAAAGTACCTTTATATTCCAGAATATCAAAAAATGCTGTTAGGAAATGTTGTTTGAAATTAAAAACTATGTTTTAATATACAATTACATCATTCTAATCGAAAAAAAAATTCAATTTTTTCTCAAATTACGGATAGGTACCTACCCATTATCATTTTATTACAATTAGGAGGTACGATAACTATTTTATTATCAATTTTACGAAAAAAACCTTATTCTTTATAAAATGCTCTACCTGATCTAAAATCTAAGATACAACCATCAGATATCAAACTTTTTCAATTTTATACGAGGTATGTAAAAAATATGAATTTTTATTTCCCCAGATTTAGCTATAAGGCTCACACTCCCCTTTATTTTATTATTGAAAAATTATTTTGTTGAACATTTATTATTGTTGAAGCATATTATTAAATGTATTTTAGGTAAGTTTTACAGAAAAAAGTTTTGATCACTTTGTATAAACATTTTTTAGCTGGTAATTTTCGGTTTTTGTATTACATTTTTGGTATCTTTCTTAATTTTCTCAAAAAGAAATAGTTTATTTCATTTCTATAGTAAAATAATTCAGTGCATTTTAAAGATTGCATCCTAAAGCTTTAAAAAAGCACCTATAAAATTGTAACAAATCTGTTCAAACTTGAGTAATATCGTCTTAAAATGGTGGTAATTCTGTAAAACTACGAAGTTTATAAAAATGACGTTTTTTGAGACGTCGTATCATTTGAATTAAATTTTGAGATTTTTTTGAATAAAACATCGTTTATTAAGATGTTTCAAAGGTAAGTTGTGCAAAATTGAGAGATTTATAAGAAAAATTGTATTAGTTATACACTTTTGAATTATTTTTAAACAAAATTAAGGTAAGTCTCACTTTCCGCCCACACCGTACTTATGCCCATACATTTTATTTCTTTTTATTATAACCATAAGATTGCTTAATTATTCTTTTTTCATGTTCAATTTGTAAAATTTTATTTGATCCATTAGTTAAAGAATATTAAAATAACTTAACCGTGCACTTCTCCGAACGCTAGTTTACAGTGCGGGCAATGTTTGTCAGAAGGGTGACTATAGCGTTATAAATAAAAAATTATAGAAGCTACAGATTTCATTTTAGAAAAATATTTATATAAGGTTTTTTTTGTAAAATTTTCTGAATTTTTCGATGGTCGAGTCAGTTTTTTTTAGTTTATATTTTCGGAGTTATTTAAAAAACATCTAATTTCGCAGTTCATTTGTTTAAAAAAAAATGAAGCACCCACTTCTCGAGTAGAACTTTTTGATATGTTGTTTATTAAACATTTCTTAATGAAATTACAAAAAGTTATTATCTTGTTAAATTTTTTCCGAAGTGAAAATATATATGCACTCCCCTATACAATATTTAAAATAAAGTACATTCACATGAATGCCAATCTTCTCCATTTTCATGATATATTTATTCAAAAATATCCACATACATATAAAGTTGATTTACCTTTCTATGTAAATGTTGTATCTCCTATTTTAAACTCCATTTACTGCAGGCGGATACTCATTTCTGTCCAAAATATTCCTTAACATGACATGTTATGACTAGCACCAAACAAATGAAGTCAAGAGCCGACCTTTGTCTCATCTATTGTTAGTCCTAGTCGGTGTAGTAGATAGCGTTTCAACTTCGGGCCCTGGAGGCGAATTCCGAGTTTCTATACTGTCTAGTTTTCGAGGCTGATGTTTTTGGATATTTACTGTTTTAATGTAAAATGTCTACAAGTTAGTGAAATAATATAGGTATATTTAGCAACACGCATTTAGGGTATATTATCAAAATATTACCCTAATATTGTAGAAATTTAAAACTGTTTGAAATTATTAGCTGAGCAGATGGGGTTGTACAGCTGACAAATATATTGTTTTCAGCGACTTGTTGAATAGGTACAGCTTCTTTTAAACTTTAAAATTTTACACGTTTTACTCTTTAAAATTTCAATGAGTTGATCAACAAAAGATTACAATGTAGCAAAAAATTTCTGCTTGGGCTATTAATGAATGAATTGAGTAGTTCATTAGTTGTCACTGCTGGTCTCAAGCCTGGATAAAAGAGGAGGTAAAAATAGAGGTTTAAAGGTGAGGCCAGCAACCTACCCGTGATAAAAAGAGTATTTTTGAAAGCAGGTTTAGAAAGGTGGGGTATATTCCTAGGTGGAATAGAAAACGCATTCCTAGGTGGTGGATGGGGGAACTCCCTAACCGATCCTAGCACCCGCGGGTAAGTTGGAAATCAAATACCACCTGCAAACAAAAATTGACTAAGGTATGACAATACTAACATAAGAGTCTCCAGCCCTCCAGGTTAAGAGTTAGACTCGAGACCAGCAATATATTCCTGTAAAAAGTCATATGTTACGGAACCCTAGGAGCTGGACGGAATTTACGACGACAACTTTGTAAACAAAAGTGAAATTGAGATTAGGAACATAGATTACCCGAAACTCTGTACCGATAGGAGAACTCACATCTTTATTAGACATAGCAAATACGTACAAGGTTTTGGCACTGGAGGAAATGCGACGGACCGGAACCGGCACTCTTGACAAGAGAACCTATTCCATATATTAGTCCAGAGTAATAGGGATTTTCTCGGGACACTCAAAGATCCAGGTAGCTAACTACTTTTTTATTTATTGTAGACCTATATGAAGAAAACCTACCTGTTTCCTGCCTAGAGTTCGGGTCCGTTTTTTAACTATTAACAATTTAGTGTAAAAATCGCGATTTTTTCGATTTTTTGCACTCCATTCAAAAGCTAAATAGTTGACATAAAATTACAAAATTCAGTTTTTTATAATATTGAAAAACCTTCAACATGCCGACTTTTGAAAGTTAAAACGTTAATTTGTTGCTACGCAAACTGCAAAATAAGTGAAAATCGTTATTTGTTAATAACTTTTACTAAAACTACCTTAGAACTTTAGTGTTTCACCCAAAGTTGGGTATTGGCGTACTTAACAAACCTTCAAAATTTGAGACCGATCCATTAATTAGATTAAGAGTTATTCTATTTGTTTATCCCAGAGACCTTTATTTTGCAATAAGATAAGACAGAAAATAATGAAGATAGGACAATTATGAGTATGCCAAATGAAAGTAGAAGAGTGATAGTATCAAAATGTATTAAAAAAGATAAAAAAAATAATTAATACAGTAGAACCCCGGAAATCCGATCCCCGCTAATCCGAACCAACAGAAAGTGAAAAAAAATTAAAAATTCAAGAGAAAAACTTAAAATCGTGATTATTATACAGAGCAAAACCAGAAAATTTAACAATCTAGGATTAATAGGTCTGTGACTCGCTCACTTTTTCAGATGCATAAAGGTGTAGCGAAGAGCAGAGTTCTGCTCCCCGTAACGTAGAGCCACAACCAGACTTTAGTGGCATCCGCGTGTGCCACTCTATATGAGAGGGAAACTTCTTCCTAGCTTTCTTTATCTTCATTAGGGTTGCCTTGATGTTAAATCAAGTCTACAATGTCTTCATCCGTAAATTCTTGTTGCCCATTGTCGTCAGCTTCAATCCATTCTGTAATTGCACTTTCTTCTTCGTTTTCTCATCTTGTTGTAAGACCTCTAGGTCAGCTTGTAATGGAGCGTGGAAAAATGGAGCTTCTTCAAATTGTAAATCTAGCCAGAGAGTTCGACTAAACACAAACAATGACACTGGCTCTGCATCAGTGACTTCAATATGAGGTAGGTGGAAGAGGGAGAGAGTGAGAAAGGTGTAGCGACTCAAAATCAATTATTCAAAGCGACGAAAGCTTTGAATTATTAGTTAGGCTAACTTTCGGATAATCCGAACTTTTCGGAATCCGAACAGACTGTTCCCCCAATTAGTTCGGATTTGCGGGGTTCTACTGTATAGTCAAAAATTCTAATGCCAAATTTTTGAAATTTTGTAGTTTATAAACATTTAGAAAATCTTTAAAAATGTTGTCCGTAGAAACAATCTTTTTATATATTCGAAAATATAGTATTTTTACAACACGAATTTTCAAATAAAAAATTTAGCCTGGGTTTATGTGGGACAAAGTTAGCCATATGTTTTTTTAATTCACAGCTAATTTGTTTATAATAAAATTAAGGAATCTGACTAATGCCAATTTAAAGAATGGGATTTGTATTTTTCTTGAAATATTTGCACATTGTACCTTCACGGAACCCTCTACGATTTTTCAAAAATGTAATTCAAGCGATTACTACGAGGAACCTACAAATCCACCGAGTTAAAATACCGAAAAAGCAATTTCAAACGAATATAATTTTCTGTATCTCCGGATTAACTCAATGGATTTTGATCTTTCTTTTTTTAATTTGTATGTAATTTCTACGTACATTACAAGTATGCAATTTGTTTATAAATTTATGAATTAATAAACAGTCTAATTTGTTTAAACAATTCTTGAAAAAATATTTTTTTTACAAAAATCTATTTTTTAATCATAGTATCATTAATGATCGTAGAAAAAGTTAAAGTACACTTTAATAAATAAATCATTTTTATTAGATAACTAGCTGACCCGGTAGCCTTCGTACTGCCTCGATAGATAAAAGCAAACTTTTTTATACAATAAACTTAAAATAAACAAAAGGAATTCGTAATTAATAAACAAAAAATGCTCGACGTGAATGAGTTTTTATTATTATTTTTAATGAATTACACATGATGTTTGAAGTAATAAAGTTTAGTTAAAACTTACTTTACTTTTTCGTGTCTGGATCCGACTACAGTTTTTCTGCCCAATATCGGGCTACGTCTCCACCCTTTGTATTTGCGAGCCATAAATCATCGAGGGTATACTGTGATGGGCAAAGTCTGCATACTCTCAGATGCTCCACGCTCTGTATTTCCCCACACTCACAAAGTGCGTCGTTATCTGTCTTGATGGCCCATTTAATAAGGTTCGACGCTGACATTTCTCATAAACCTTTTCCTTGATTTAAGTCGGCTGATTCCTGGCGGTTCATGAAACCCGTATAATTGGTGCCTTTCATCGAAAGTTTGCCTGAACTTCTCCACATATTGTGAGGCGCATCTACGGTCGTCTGGTGATGCGAATCCAGCTGCCCGGTACAGTAATGGTAGAGGGGTAGGCTTCATACAACCGGTAATTATTCTACATGTTTCATTTAACGCCGTGGTGACTTGTTGGGCGTGTCTAGATCTACCCCAGACGGGACAAGCATATTCCCCTGTTGAGAAACATAAGGCCTCAGCTGTCGTCTTTAAGACCTGGGGTTTGCACCCCACTTGCTCCCTACGAGTTTCCGAAGAAGGTTTTTTCTCGTAGAAACCTTTTGTCTTGTGCTCCGACAGTGGAATTTATACGTTAGTGAACGGTCTAGTATCACTCCAAGATATTTGGGCCTATCAGTATGTTCCAAGCGTTGTCCCTCCCAGGAAACATTCAGTTTTACATGCGCCAGATGGTTGTTGAGGTGGAATGCACATACTTGGGTTTTAGTAGGGTTTGGCTTTAATGAGTTTTGTTTGTAGTAAGTTGACATCATGTTTAAAGCCTCTTCCATTGTCGACTCTACTTGTGTGAGTGTTTTCCCCTTTACGGCGATACCAAGGTCGTCAGCGTACACAAAACTCTCAGTCTGAGGATGCATTGGTTGGTCATTGGTGTAGATGTTAAATAGGGACGGCGCCAGAACGCTTCCTTGAGGTAGGCCATTTTTTTGGGTTCTCCATCTGCTCTTCTTTCCATTTTGCACAACGTAGAAACGTCTATTACACAACAGTGATCTAATTATATTTACCAGTTCATAGTCAAGCACAGTGTTATAGATTTTAGTTAGCAAATTTCTGTGGTTTATCGTATCGTAGGCCGCTGTGAGGTCTATCAAGGCTACTCCCACTATCTCCCTCTGCTCAAATCCCTCCTCTATGTGCTCTGTTAGGTTCAGCACTTGGCCTGTGCATGATTTACCTGGTCTGAAGCCTGCTTGTTGTGGGATTAGTTTTGCATTTAATGTCTCCTGGATGCGGTTCAAAATGAGGCGTTCATACAATTTATATAAATGACATAGAAGAGATATCGGACGGTAGCTACTCGGTAGTTCAGGGTCTTTACCAGGTTTCAGAAGGGTACGTACTTTTGATTTACGCCACATTTGTGGAATCTGGTAGATAGAGCGACAGATGTTAAATAGATCGAGCACCCATTGCCTCGCTTTTTGCCCGAAGTGTTTTATCTGTTCTGTTAGGATTTCGCCCACTCCAGGGGATTTTCCATTTTTCATACAGTCAATACCATTTTTAAGCTCTTCGATGGTGTATGGGTTTCGCAAGAGAGTTGTTTCCTGGTCTTGAGTTCTTATAATCTTTGGCGTATTGCAACGATTGTTTGTTTTGCCATTCAGAAGCAGTTGGTGGGCTATCTGATTTGGCGTTATTGCACATGGCTCTTTCACCTCTGTGGGATCACCATTAAGTTTTTTGATCATATTCCAAGCCTGCTTACTACTGTGCGTCATATCCATTAAAGTCTCGCTCCACCGTTCTTGTCTGGAGGCGCTTAGTATTTGCTGCAGTCTCTCCCCTATCTCTGCCGTAACTTCGCTAAATGGGTCTTTACTATATTCTTCGGTGTACTTTGTCTTAATGTCTTTTGCTTCATCGTTCAGACCAGATATGTAATGTTGTTGACATCCTCTGGGTATGTGTTTATATGAGGTTCGTTTTACAAGTATGATGAACGCATCATAGTTTTTGGGGATCGGGACTATATTTTTCACTTGTGTTTCTAATTCATCAGTATATTTTTCCCAGTTCGCTTTTGTTTAGTTAGAAGTAACAAAATAAAGTTTATATGTAGTGCAACAGTTACAATCTTAAATTTGTTTATATTATATTGAATATAACAGCTTTATTTCATTTACATTCAAAACAACCCTGTATTTATAATTGGATTCGGGGTTGTCCAACTATATAGGTGTTGGTTAATTAAAATTAAATTAAATTAAAATTAAATATGATTAAATAAAATGAAATAAAATTTCATAAAATTGAATAAAAGTTAATAAAAATAAATAAAACTGAATAAACTTAAATAAAAATAATAAATAAATTTAAAAAAATAATAAAATTAAATAAAAGTAAATAGAATCTAATAAAATAATTAAAATTTAATAAAATGAAATGAAATTACAGAAAATAAATGGAATTAAAAAATGAAATAAACGAAAATAAATAAAATAATTAAATTAATAAAATTACATATAATTAAACAAAATTAATTAAAATTAAATAAAATTTTATAATTTGCTGCTTGTTCTTTTCGTGTGCTCAGAACTTTTCTCCTGCTTGCCGTTTGTCAGAAAAGTTTGGTTTAGAGATATTTTTTGAAAGTTTCGAAAGATTAAAAAATTCATATTTTGCCCAATTTGAGCCCAAAAGTTAAACAGTTGCACTTTGCTTCGATGAAATTTGTTGCTCGTTCTTCTTCGGTCCTCAGAATATTTCTACGGCTTAAGGTATTGTATTTCGGACACCGATTGCGCCAGAAAATAAATTTTAGTACGGTTCTGTTCTGAATAGCAAGGAGTATACCTACTTAATTTCGTATTTTTCACGTTATTATTGTGAGAGTTATGACGTCGTACGCAACCCCCTTATGACTTACGGGTATGAAATATATATAATAATCTACTCCCAGTCCGGTCAAATATACCTGCCAAATTTCATAAAAATCGATAAAGTCGTTTTGGAGGAGTATGGCAACAAACACTGTAAAAAGAGGATTTTATACATATAGATGTAAAAATTTTGGTGGCTACTAAAATGACTATTTAAAACCGTATAAACCTTCCCTAAACTTCTACAAATAATTCAACATCAAAATTAGCCAAATCGGTCCAGCCATTCTCGAGTTTTAGCGAGACACACGAACAGCAATTGATTTTTATATATAAGATGCAAACATTTAGATGGCTATTAGAAATATCGGTTGAAGATAGAAACGTGAAAATTTAGGGTTGTATGTACCTTTCCCTTCCACATCACACAAAATTAAGAAAAAACAGTTTGACCAAAAAAATAAAAAAATATATTATAGAGGCAGCCCCCGTTATAACGTACGGATATGAAAAATAAATAACAACCTATTCTCAGTCCGGTCGAATATACGTGGAAGGTTTCATAAAAATCTATTCAGTCGTTCTCGAGTTATGTGTTAATAACTAACACGACTTTCTTTTGTTTATATAGATGTAAAATACTTAAATGGCTATTAAAAAATAAAGGTTAGTGATAGAAAAGTGAAAAATTAGGGTTTTACGTATCTTTACGTTCAACATTACATAAAATAAAAAAAAAGTTTGTCCGAGGAAACAGAAAAAATATCAGGGGGGCAACCCCCTTTATTACCTACGGGTATGAAATATAGATAAAAACCTACTACCAGGGGCTTCGAATATACCTGCCAAATTTCATAGAAGCGGTCAAGTCGTTTCGGAGGAGTATGGCAACAAACACTGTAAAAAGAGCATTTTATACATATAGATGTAAAAATTTTGGTGGCTACTAAAATGACTATATAAAACCGTATAAACCTTCCCTGAACTTCTACAAATAATTCAACATCAAAATTAGCCAAATCGGTCCAGCCATTCCCGAGTTTTAGCGAGACTAACGAACAGCAATTTATTTTTATACAATATAAGATTATTTATTGAAGATCGTTTATTTATTAAAGTTAACTAAAGAAAAATAACCTTTTCTATGATTAAGAACGATAGTATGATTAAAATCATGGATTTTTGGGAAAAATTATATTTTCAAAAAATTTTTAAACAAATTAGACTGTTTATAAAATAATAAATGTCTAGACAAATTGCCCATTTGTAATGTACAGAAAATTTACATACTAATTAAAAAAAGAACGATCAAAATATATTCAGTAGATCCAGAGATATAGAAAATGATACTAGTTTTAAGTTCCTTTTTTTAGTTTTTGAACTCGTGCATTTGTCGGCTCCCAGCTCCCCCTTCACTTACCACGACTGGTCACCAATTGAACTACATTTTTAAAAATTCCTGTAAAATACCAGCTTTTCTAATGTGTAAAATTATTTTCGGCATGCATTTCGTTTCCGAAATTTGCACTTTCCCGCACGGCGTGTGTGAAAGTAAATTTCGGGAAAGTAAAATACCTTGTAATGTGGCATTACAATATATTATAATACATGCAATAAACTAATATTTAGATATTATTTACTAATTTATATCAAATTTATCTTATTGTGTTCATGTTTTAATGAAATTAGCGCGATAATTCGATGAAAGAAAATTATTTTGACATAATATTTAAAAGTCAGATCAGCAGACAATTACAATGGTTTTGAATCGTCGTCATGGAAATAAATATCGTCGTCGTGGTAACCCATTATATTGAAAGTTTGGTTTTGACAACCTTGTCAAAGAATTAATTTGTGTATTTTCACTCCTAGATAAAAATTGATATTATGACTATTTTTTGTGGCTTTTTCCAAACGTACGGCCCTAGAAAAAATATTGTTCCTAACTCATGCGGAAAGTGTCTTCCCCGCACTCGACTGCTTGCCCGAACTCCGCTATCGCGTCGTTCAGATCAACGGCAGTCTCGTGCGTGAAAGTATCACTCTCCGCACTAGTTAGGAAAATAACTATTTTCTACGGACAATATTAAAGTTATTCTAAATTTTTATAAACTACAAAATTTCACAAATTTGGCATTAGGATTTTTGACTATATTAGATAATTTTTTTATCTTTTTTTAGTACATTTTGATAGCATCAGTTTTCTACTTTCGTTTGACATACGCAGAATTGCAAAATAAAGGTCTCTGGGATAAACAAGTAGAAAAACTCTTAAACTGATTACGGGATCGATCTCAAATTTTGAGGGTTTGTTAAGTACCACAATACCCAACTTTGGGTGGAACACTAACGTCCTAAGGTAGTTTTAGTAAAAGTTATTAACAAATAACGATTTTCACTTATTTTGAGTTTGCGTAGCAACAAATTAACTTTTTAACTTTCAAAAATCGGTATTTTGAAGGTTTTTCAATATTCTAAAGAATTAAATTTTGCAATTTTATATCAACTATTTAGCTTTTGAATGGGGTGCAAAAAATCGAAAAAATCGCGATTTTTTACAGTAAATTGTTAATAATTAAAAAACGGACGCGGACTCTAGGCAGGAAACAGGTAGGTTTTCTTCCTATAGGTCTGCAATAACTAAAAAAGTAGTCAGCTACCTGGATCTTTAAGTGTCCCGAACATGGTCTATTTCTAGTGGTTTGCGGGTGTTTCGCCCCCGCCGTTTCGCCCCCGACCGTTTCGCCCGCGCCGTTTCGTCAACGAACCGTTTCGCACCCAAACCGTTTCGCCCCCGGGGTTTTACCTAACATTTTTAACTAGTTGCATTGAATTATAAATACAATGTTAGTAATACATTTACCTATTGATCATTTTTTCGTTTGTTTTTCTTAGAAGTGCTTTGTTACACATATTTATAGTAGGTAGACAGGATTAATACATAATTGTTTTCAGAAATGATTTTACATATTTACTTACACAAAGGATTTTGTTCTCAGAAAACTAATTTTGCCTTACTTACAATATACGGATAAAGTAAGGATTAAGATAAATTAGGATTAAGATAAATTATTATTAGGGGATTTGTAAACATAAATTTAGTAAGGGTGGGTTATTTAAATCAATTTGGTCATTCAAAAGATGCTGAGAAGATTTGTTTTTTTTATTTAAAAAAATCGTCAAAATACATATAATAGTAATAAAGATACATAAAAAGAATAAACATCATCAAGTCAGTCAATAAATATATACAATCCCGGGGGCGAAACGGTTTGGGTGCGAAACGATTCGGGGGCGAAACGGCTGGGGACGAAACGGCGGGGGCGAAATGTCCGTATCCCATTTCTAGTTTATTACCCTGGAGTAATACTATAGCTGCAGTGAAGTTCAACACATAGCTCGAGCGGAATTTATTGTAAATCAAAGAACAAAAGACTTTATTATTGATTAAAAATGAATAAACATTTTCAATTTCGTTGCAACCCGAAACAGCAGTTATATTATATTTCTAATTCAATCAGAGAGTACAACAAGAATCTCTACCGGTTTCGGGGCTTCTTAGCCCCTCAACAGGAGAAGCGTATGCTCTCCTCTCTGAATGAACTAGGCTAATACTTCTCGTGCCATCACGGATTGCAACGAACGAAATGACAGGGATGTCCTAGTGACAATGATCTCTTATTTAAAATCGAACGAGTAGGTAGAGTAGGTACAAGTGCAAGCGAGGCAATTTCTACGTAGCATTCATTAAAACGTATATATTGTCCACGGGAAACACTATGTGCTTATAGCTTTGTTTAACAAAAAAATTAATTTTTCTACGAGCGTGCAAAAATGTCTACTTCCGCGCACTCGTTTTAGTTTAGAAAGTTTTACTTTTCCGTACGCGTGTTACTATTTCGCACGCGTTTTACTTTTCCGCACGCGTTTTACTTTTCCGCACGCGTGTTAATTTAGATATGTTAATATGGCTTTAAAGTAATTATAATACATGCAATTAACTAATATTTAGATATTATTTACTAATTTATTTCAAATATATCTTGTGTTTATGTTTTAATAAAATTAACGCGAGAATTCGATGAAATAAAATAATTTTGACCTAATATTCGAAAGTCAAATCAGTAGACAATAACAGTGGTTTTGAATCGTCGTCATGGAAATCAAGATCATCGTCATGCTAACCAATTATGCTGAAAGTTTAGTTTTGACAACCTTGTCAAAGAATTAATTTGTGTATGTATTTTCATATTAATTAAATTAATTGATTAAGATTTGGTCATTTTTTAAAGACTCGTAGAAAAAATATTGTTCCTAACTCTTGCAGAAAGTCGCTTTTCCGCACTCGACTGCTTGCCGAACTCCCGCTTCGCGTCGTTCGGCAAACTGCAGTCGCGTGCGGAAAAGTATGACTTTCTGCACTTGTTAGGAAATAGTATATTGTGCAACAAGTGCAGAAAGATACTAATTTCTCACGAGTTTGAAAAGTTGCGGTACGAGCGCAAGCGAGTGCCGCAATTCAAACGGGTGAGAAATTATCTTTCTGCACGTGTTTCACACTATACTTTTTCTACAAGCACAGTTTTTCCTAAAAATAAAAATTACAATTTCCAAACGACGATTAATTATAATAGGTACCTATGTGATAAATTTTAAACTGTATTTAATTAATACCTACTAATCAATTTAAATTCCTGATACCTAAATAAATTACACAGAACTCAGTTAAAAAACTAATGCACTGCCTTAATTTGTTTAAATTTAAACAATTGTTACACATTATCGACATTATATTTATGCAGTCACGGATTTACACAAAACCTACTTCATTCGACGTCTCTTGCACAGGTTGCTAAATCCTTATTGGTTATTTGATAATTATAAAATGTTTAATAAGAACAAAATTGTAAAATAAAACAGTTGTAACATCCATAATTTAGTTTCTATGCTATAGTTAAATATAATAATTGTCTTATAGGTTATATATTTGTCTAAAGTTTAACCACGGATGTAAACAGAATATAACGTTACTCAGAATGCGGTAGTCCACGGATGTAAACAGAATATAACGTTACTCAGAATGAGGTAGTCAACTGTGCAGAAAAGAACTTTGCGGCACAGAAACGTCACTTTGCGGCACAGAAACGTCACTTTTCTGCACACTAATGTCAAATATCTTATACTGTGAGAAAATATCAAGTTTGCTAACATAAAACCGTGCAGAAAAGTGCACTTTGAATAGTGGTTGTAGAAAAATAACTATTTTAGGAATGCAAATCATCAAAACCGATATAATTTGACATGGAGTTTCAAATGCGGTAATTAGAATGGTTTCTTTTTTAAGCAAAAGTTATTCGGGTTAAAAATTGCTAATTTTCGATTTTTTTAAAGTTCAACCGCATTTATGTCGAAAACTATGCATCCTTCCAAAAAAACTTGTGATAACATTTTTTGCTTAGAATGACCCAAAAAATACAAAAAAAATGTTTTGTTTTGCGAAAAATCGCTGTTATATAATTCCTCAATTCTTTGTTTATAACAATCTTATCGACATCCGGATCAACTGTTGCCCAAAAAATTCGTGTTCTACGGGTCAAAATACATAAAAAAACTTGGGTAAGTCCATCTGAATAAAGGAGGCCGTTGTACCACCTGACGACAGGAATAATACTTTTGACTGATCGTAAACCTTTATATCATCATCATCATTCTCTTTGCCTTATCCCTATGCGGGGTCGGCTTCCCTAATTGCATTTCTCCACACAATTCTATCTTGGGCCATATCAATGTTAATCCCCTTTACCAACATGTCTTGCCTTATCGTCTCCCCCCAGGTCTTCTTTGGTCTTCCTGTCCTACTCCTTCCAGGAATCTGCACTTCAGCTATTCTTCGTATTGGGTGGTTAACGTCTCGACGTTGAACATGACCAAACCATCTTAACCTATGCTCTCTCATTTTGGCATCAATTGGTGCCACACCTAGACTTCCCCTAATATACTCATTTCTAATTTTATCCTTCTTTGTCACTCCACTCATCCATCTAAGCATTCTCATTTCCGCCACATGCATTCGCTGTTCCTCTTTCTTTTTCAATGCCCAACATTCAGTTCCGTACATCATAGCTGGTCTTATGGCTGTTTTATAGAATTTTCCCTTCAGCTTCATTGGAATTTTTCTGTCACACAACACACCACTCGCTTCTTTCCACTTCATCCATCCAGCCCTAATTCTACTGCATGCATCTCCATCTATTTCTCCATTACTCTGTAATACCAATCCTAGGTAATTAAAACTATTGCTTTTTACAATCATTTCACCATCCAAAGATACCACTTTATTTGTAGTAGCTCCATCTTTAAATGAACATTCCAAATACTCTGTTTTTGTCCTACTAAGTTTTAAACCTTTTTCCTCCAGAGCGTGTCTCCACTGTTCCAGTTTTTGTTCTAAGTCTCTTTCACTATTTCCTACTAACACGACATCATCAGCATACATTAAGCACCATGGAATGTTACCCTGTATTTTCGCTGTTATCTGGTCCAAAACTAATGAGAATAAATACGGACTAAGCACAGAACCTTGATGCAATCCTACTTTCACATGAAATTTATCAGTCTCTCCCACACCTGTCCTAACACTAGTCGTTACTCGCTCATACATATCCCTCACAATCTTTACATATTCACCAGGGACTCCTTTCTTATTGAGTGCCCACCACAGAATCTCTCGAAAAACTCAATCATATGCTTTCTCAAGATCAATGGATACCATATGAGAGTTTGTTTCTTTACTCCTGTATTTTTCCATCAACTGCCTTATAATGAAAATTGCATCTGTTGTTGATCTACCCTGCATAAAGCCAAATTGATTCTCGGATAGTTCGGTCTCTTCACGTATCCGTCTACCAATTACTCTTTCCCATATTTTCATGGTGTGGCTAAGCAGTTTTATAGCCCTGTAGTTTGTACATTGTTGTATATGTCCCTTGTTTTTTTAAACAGGTACTAGTATACTGCTTCTCCATTCGTCTGGCATTTGTCCAACTACCATAATTCTATTAAATAGATCTGCTAGCCACCTTGTTCCTGTCTCTCCCAATACTCTCCATACTTCCCCAGGAATATCATCTGGTCCTACCGCTTTTCCTTTCTTTATTTTTTGAAGCGCTTGAGCCACTTCCTCGTTGGTTATTTTGGTGACCATTGCTGCTACTGTCTCCGTTGACTCTACAGGCTGTCTGTCAAATTCTTCATTTAATAAGCTGTCAAAGTACTTTCTCCATCTCTTTTTGACATCCTTTTCGTGAACTAGTATTTTATTATTTTCATCTCGGATACATCTAATCTGATTAAAATCTTTTGCTTTCTTTGCTCTCTGTTTGGCTATTTTATATATCTTCGTTTCGCCTTCCCTGGTATCAAGTTGATCGTATAGGTTTGAATACGCTTCTGCTTTAGCTTTTGCTACTGCTACTTTCGCTTCCTTTTTGGCGACCATATAGTTTTGAAGATCTATGTCCGATCTGGTTTCTTGCCACTTTTTATATAATTTTCTCTTCTCTTTTATTTTTCCTTGTACTTCATTTTACCACCACCAAGTGTCTTTATCCTCAAACTTCTTTCCTGACGTTTTCCCAAGTATTTCAATAGCCGTCTCTCTAATAATATTGGCCATTTTTCTCCAAATTGTGTTGGGGCTTCCTTTCATGTTCCAACATATTTTTTCTACTATTCTTTCCCTGAATAGACCTTCCTTCTCATCTTTTAGCATCCACCACTTGATTTTTTGTGGTCCTCTCCGATATTTTTGTTTAGTTTCGCTTTTTACTTCGATGTCCAGAACAAGCAGCTTATGTTGTTGGCTTACTGTCTCACTAACTATTACCTTGCAGTCCTTGCATTCACGTATGTCTTCTTTCCTTATCATGAAGTAGTCTATTTGGGATTGATGTTGTCCACTTTTGTAGGTAATAAGTTGAGTTTCTCTCTTTTTAAAGAATGTGTTAACAATCGCCATATCCAATGCTGTTGCTAATTCTAGCATGTCATCTCCAGCTTCATTTCTAGTTCCAAAGCCTAATCCCCCATGTATTGTTTCATATCCTGTCTTGGCTTGGGCCACATGTGCGTTGAAATCACCTCCTATTATAACTTTCTCCTCCGCTGGAATATCACTCAGTACGTCACCAAATTGATCATAGAAAGCTCTTCTTTCATTCTCACCCAGACCTGTTTGAGGAGCATACACACACACAACATGCAATACCTCTTTATCAATTACAAATTTCACTGACATCATTCTATCACTCGTTCTTACAACTTCTACTACGTTATCTTTCATTTCACTATCAGCAATTATACCAACTCCATTTCTAGTGTTACTACTCCCTACATACCACAATTTATATCCATCACCTAGTTCTTTCGCCCTTTGTCCTTTCCACCTAGTTTCTTGAATACAAGCAATTTGAAATCTTCTTCGTTTGAGCGCATCCACTAACTCCAGACTCTTACCTGTAAGACTACCAAGATTCCAAGACCCTATCCTGATTTTTCTAACCTGCAATGATGTTCCCCCTGAGATAGTCCTCACCCGGAGATCCGAATGGAGGCTCATTTTACTTCCGGAACATTTTACCTCAGGAGATGCCATCATTTCAGTATAAGTTTTTATTTCGTTTGGAGAGGGTCTTTTCATTATTATGGCCTGAAAAAGATTTTTGGATATTTGATGCCTGAATGCCTTTTCTATCAGCACCATACCCTGCCCTGTCCTGCACGTTTAGCCAATATACCACCAATGCAACCAAAGTGCAGTATTACCCCACACCCGCCTGCATTTTTCTGTATAGGCCAGGATCCCTACTGTAAGGACTGCCCTATAAGCCAATGTATTGTTGCCCGTATCCCGCCACTAGGAGGCACGTACTTCATTCGGGATACATCGTAAACCTTTATATAAACTTCAAAACGCAGTATTCGTATACCCGTACATCAGATGTACACACACAGAAAGACAATAGCAAGTGTTTAGCAATTTGTCAGAATAGGAAGGAAATAAGTAAAGCAGGAACTGCCATCGCAGTTTACAGCCATATCAAGGAAGGATATATATATACCTCAAAATGCATAGGCGTCACATGAATTAGTTTTAATATGTATGACAATATGACGTCTGAAATTCATGCCTCCATTTGAATACTTCCTTAAACAATGTATGTCATGCAAACAATTTATTGACCATTATTCTAGATATATCGTTTGAGGGCCTATCCATATTACAGCCCTGTTATCAATCCGCACTTGCTCAAATAAAATATTCTTAAAGGAGCAAAAGTAGGCCGAGTTATATTTACGTTCCCAAGTATTTCATAGTAAACGCTTCCATGAACTTGATAACATTTCGCATATTATACTCCGTCTAATATACTTACTGTTGCACGTCATCGGCGTCATAGCCCGTGAAGTCACATGATACCAACACGAAATATTTAGGCGGTAGTTGTGTTAGTTTTTAGAATAATTTTGCCGAGTACACTGGAATTACAGCCACTAGACATATTTTACTAAATACGCGTAGAAATAATATTTGTAATGTTACTTTAAAAATATACACAATAATATGTTTCATTTAATTTGAATAAATGGATTATATCGCGTTTTTATGAAGCACATTTGTTCGGAACACACTCTAACTGTAATCGAATGAAGGTGATATCTTGGCATAAATTGGTAACATTTATTTGACAGCTGCGGTGATGACACTTCATATTTGTTTTTATTCTTTACTATAAGTATTTGTTTTATTATACAGTGCGGTGGAATAAGTGTCGCCCCCCCCTGTTAACTTGTTTATTTTAAGAATATAAGCAAAACGCTCGGACAGGTCGATTTTTAAACTAACCATTGTATATTATAGCATCAACGTTTCGAACTTTACGCGATCTCTCTTCAGGTGACAGCCATAACTTTGATATTTTTAAATAGGAAAGTAAATCATATGACACCTCATTTAAAATCTCTTAAAATACTGAGTTCAAAAATGTATAATACTTTAATCCTGTTTGAGAGAGTAAGCGCAAAATTTCGGTCGAATTCTTTCTAAATGCAATGATTTTTTTCGAATCCCGAAAAAACTAATAAATATTTTTGAAAAATTTAAACGCAGAATGAAACATTACAGTATTCTCGATGGTCCAATGTTCCTGAGAACTCCTATAATGTTTATTTTAATAAGTCACAGTGGTGGAAAAAAGAGAAAATTTAGTGTGATTTTTAATTTCAAATATATCATTCAAAAGAAACTTTTTGTTTATTCTAAGGGACTGTCAGCCCTCGTTAATAATCTAATCTTTCATTCTGAGTTTAAATTTTTCAAAAATACTTATTAGTTTTCTCAGAATTCGAAAAAAAAATAAATGCGTTTAAAAAGAGTTCGACCGAAATTTTGGACCTGCGATCTCAAAATGGATTAAAGTATTATACATTTTTGAAATCATTATTTTAAAAGATGTTAAATGAGGTTTCACATGATGTACTTCACCATTTAAAAAAATCAAAGTTATGCCTGTCACCTGAAGAGGGATCGCTCAAAATTCGAAACGTTGATGCTATGATATACTATGATTAGTTTAAAAATCGACCTGTCCAGGCATTTTGCTTATATTCTTAAAATAAACAAGTTAACAGGGGGGCAACACTTATTCCACCGCACTGTATTTACTGTTTTTATTACTTGCTTTAAAGTAAGATTATAACTTAATTCTTGTTTTCTATTTCTAAAGTTTTTGTTTATTTACATTGAATATTAATTTGTTTTGTTGTAGTTATAATCCACGTTTGCAATAATTATGTTATTTATTTGATTTAAAATGGATTCAGGATTTTTTTATACTTTGGCAACTATATGTGAACTTAGATCTCTGAGGTAGATAATGGCGTGAAAGGTAAGTATATTAGACGGACTGTATACATATTATGTACTTGCTTTTAAGCCGGCCACTCACGGTACTGCGGTGTCGTTCGACAAAATTGTCGACGATATCAATTCTGCAGTAGTGCAGCAGACAGGCCTGTCGTGTCTCTGTGGTCAAATTTTACAATTTTGTTGGACGCTCGGTCACACACGATCAAAATTTTTGTCAATTTAAGGCCCATTTATACATACCCGGGCCGTGTCCGTTCCGGGTCAGTGCCGAGTCCGGGTATTTTTAATGCAATATTTACATACAACCGGGTTGTGGAAGTGTGCGTACCGGGCCGAATAAGAGAGGAAAACGTTATTACATATCTCTGTGTAAAAGATAGTTGAAAATATTTCGGCATGGATAGAAGATCTCACCTCACAATATCTATTGCTTGTCTGTTTTCCAGCAGTCGCGTTCACAAAACAATAAAATCGTGTTTATACAAGTCCCTGCGATCCGTGTCATTTTCGTGCATCGCCAGTGCCGACAGCAAAAATATCGGCTGGGATTAATTTCAGACCGGGCCCGGACGGGCCCCATGCGGGAAACGCCAATGTATAAATATGCTCATAAGAGTACATATTGTTTTTTTTTTGGACCGGGCCCTGTCTTAACACGGAACGGACACGGCCCTGATATGTATAAATGGGCCTTTAGTCGAATTCGACAAAATTTAATGACGCTGCAGTGCCGTGAGAGGCCCCCTTTAGAGTTTTCATAATCGTCTAAAATGCTATGAAATGAATGTTTTCAATATAGTACTGGAGGAGATTGCAACTTATACAATAAAAATACAGCAATACAAATTATGGCATATATGCTGATTACCTGGATTTGATACCTCGCTAGGAAGCAAAAATTTTAAAAGCCTGATCTAAGCCTGAAAAATAGATCCTAGAAGATATCAATCTTTTTATTATTCTTTTCGAGTAAATAATGTGTCATACATATTGAATCTATTTTCTAAGCAACTGACTTTTGTTTAAGCTCAATTTTAAATTGACATGGATTAACGCTTTAAGCCCTAGACCAAATGTTGAAAAAAGACTCGAAAAGAACCAAGTAACAGTTTCTCTCATATTGGTTTATGAGTTTACAAACAGCATAAAACATTAGTAAATTTAATTTTACCTTAATTAGTTGCTTTTACAATTTTTGAAGTTATACTTCTTTAGGTGCATTGAGAATAAATTTATATGTGCGCGAATTCATCAAAAGTCTTGGTCCTGAGCGCAGCTCAAATGCTATACGGGCTCTGATTGGGTAATTACAATGACCTGTCAACAATTGTTCAATATGTCGGTTAAGGGTAAACAAATGTTGTGTATATTAGTTTTTTTTGTGATGAGGACAGAGAAAAAGCAAAATTATTGTTAATTTTTAAATAGTTTTTAAAATCAACAGGTACGTACATAATTGTAAATGTTTCAGAATTGTAATAAAAAACTACATAGTTACTTACCTATTTGGAAAATGTATGTACCTGTCTGGTAGGTAATGCTTTGATTTACATAATTTGATTAACAACAAAATTTCTACTAATCTTCATCTAATTATATTGTTTTCTTACTCTATGTTTTGTTGTATTTTAATATTTTAAATCCACAAAAATCAAACTAATTTGATTAAATTCAGAACTGTCAAACAGTAAAACGTTTAGTTGGCCTATCTTCGCACATGACAGGTATGTGTATAAGTGGTTAAATGAGTAGAGGCTTCGCATTCAAATCCTAAGCACCATAATAAACGCGGGTTTGAATCCCAATGCAAGTTTTTATATTTTTTTAATTTTTTTATACATTTTATGATTGTAAGTATATTATACAGGGTGTCTCGGAAAGATTGGTTATAAATTATACCACAGATTCTGGGGTTAAAAATAGGTTGATTGAACCTCATTTACCTATATACAATAGTGCACACAAAAAAAGTTACAGCCCTTTGAAATTACAAAATTAAAATCGATTTTTTTTCATATATCGAAAACTCTTAGATATTTTTTATTGAAAATGGACATGTGGCATTCTTATGGCAGAAACATCTTAAATAAAAATTAAAGTGAAATTTGTGCACCCCATAAAAATTTTATGGGGGTTTTGTTCTCCTAAACCCCCCCCCCCAAACTTTTGTGTACGTTCCAATTAAACTCTTATTGTGGCACCATTAGTGAAACACAATGTTTTTAAAACTTTTTTGCCTCTTAGTACTTTTTCGATAAGCCACTATTTATTGAGATATTCTGAATAGTTTTAGAATCCACCACATATTTGTACAGTGGAACCCCGATAAGTCGGCCCCCGATAACCCGGAAGTCCGGCTAACCCGGACCGCTTTTCATTAGATAAACATTTTGATTTTCAATATTTTGTATTTTTCAATTTAATTGTGGCTTATTTCCAATCAAAATAGTTAATTATCACACAAACCTTTCAACAATAAAAATGTATGTAATATAATATTTGAGAGATAATGTGTACTTATGTGTGTAATTTGAACTATACGATATTAAAAATGACTCATAGCACACGCCGCAGAAACAACAGCCACCTGTCTGTAGTATATATTCCTTTTTATTTCAAACTGTCAGCATTGTTTAGGAAAGACTATTTAAAAAATTCTTTTATAAACAATGGTCTTTAGTATTGTGTGTTTTGTATTGTTCGCTTCCATTTGCTTACGTTTGGGTTTGGTGTTTTTTTTTTAGTAATTTTAATGAGTAGGTAATACTGTGCATATTTATAAATATATTTCATGTTATTTCAATTCTAACGGAGTTTATCTGTAAGTATACCGTATTTTATTAATTTTTACCATATTCTCCGGCTATCTCGGATTTTCGATAACCCGGATCGGTCGCGGTCCCGATTAATCCGAGTTATCGAGGTTCCACTGTATATGGTTAAGTACGATTATAGACACCTGTTAAAAATCTGAAAATTTATTTATAATTTACATTTTTAGATATATTTTGAAAAAGAAGCCACATCTCGATAGAAGGTAACTTATCAAAAAAAGACTAAGAGGCAAAACAGTTTTAAAAACACTGTGTTTAACTAATGGTACCAAAATAATAGTGTAATTGGAACGTACACAAACATTTGGGGGGTTTAAAGGAACAAAACCCCCATAAAATTTTTATGTAAATATATTAAAAAATAAGCCGCATCTCGATAAAAACTGGCTTACCGAAAAAATACTAAGAGGCAAAAAAGTTTTAAAAACGTTGTGATTAACTACTGGTATCACAATAATGAATTAATTGGAACGTACACAAAAGTTTGGGGGGGTTTAAGGGAACAAAACCCCCATAAAATTTTTATAGGATGGACAAATTCCACTATAATTTTGTTTTAAGATGTTCCTGCCATAATAATGATACATGTCCATTTTCAATACAAAATATCTAATAGTTTTCGATATATTGAAAAAAATCGATTTTTATTTTGTAACTTCAAAGGGCTATAACTTTTTTTATGAGCACATTTGTACTAAGGTAAGTTAGGTTCAATCAAACTGTTTTTGACCCCAAAATGTGTGGTATAATTTATGACCAATCTTTTCGGGACACCCTGTATAATTTTTTTTAGAAAATGCGTATTTAGTTAAAATTTTTGCCAACAATTATTTTTCAGAAATTATTTCTTTGTGGCATTTTTCAATGTCGAAATGAGTGAAAAATAATTTCGACCACGAGTCAGTAATCTGTTTACTGACAGAACAGTTACTTAACAGATTACTGACTCGTGGTCGAAATTATTTTTCACTCATTTCGTCATTCCCCGTTAGAGGACAGTCTAACCAAACTCCGCTGCAAATATTTTAAAATCTGCAGTTATTTTTTGTTTCGTTATGGTGCAATTCAGTCTTCTTGTAAAGCCTCTTTGACAAGAGATAGATTCCGAAACACCAGGTGTCAGGGGATGGCAAGATACTCGAATTGAATCAAAACGAAACGATTATTTTGATTTTTCAATGTGTTTGTGTGTGTTCTTTTTTTTATTTTTGGTATTATTTTAATAAAAATTTTTGGAAAGTAGTGAGTATTAAAATTAGTTTAATATTTAAATAAAATATAAATAAACTGTTTAAAGTATATATTAATTTCGTTGGAATCATATTATAAGAGAAGTATAACTTCTTACGTGCGTACAAATTACACACACATTCTTTTTTGAAGTGAAAACTTCTTAACGACGTTGTGCACTTTTTGGATGGGGAAAAAGCATTAAATTCGCGACGGTCATCGCTTCACCGAGATAAATTCTGTATGTATATTATGTGTATGTATAAATAAATAGTATAGGACGCGTCTATAATATATATCACTTCTTTTTGGATGGGGAAAAGCGTTGAACTCGCGACCGTAATCGCTACGGCAATTTATTAGTAATTTATATACTATAAGTAGAAGTTTTAATGGTTGGAGAAGACATAGAGTGTGTTAACACGAAGGCGCTTGCTAAGCAAGCGCCTGTTTTACATGTTATGGCTATTTTAAATAATAGTCCTGTCGCCAGGGGGGGTACAACGGCCTCCTTAATTCAGATGGACTTACCCAAGTTTTTTTTATGTATTTTGACCCGTAGAACACGAATTTTTTGGGTAACAGTTGATCCGGATGTCGATAAGATTGTTATAGACCAAGAACTTGAGGAATCAAATAACAGCGATTTTTGGCAAAACAAAACAATATTTTGTATTTTTTGGGTCATTTTAAGCAAAAAATATTTCTACAAGTTTTTTAGTAGGATGCACAGTTTTCGAGATAAACGCGGTTGAACTTTCAAAAAATCGAAAAACTGCAATTTTTAAACCCGAATAACTTTTGATTAAAAAATAAAATAGCAATTCTGCTTAGCGCCTTTGAAAGTTCAAGTCAAATTATGTCGGTTTTGATTATTTGCATTGCTAAAAATTTATTGTGTTATTGTTAAACAAAGCTACAAACAACTAGTGCGTGAGTGATGTTTCTATGATTTCTCATTTAAAATCGAACGAGTAGGTAGAATAGGTACTAGTGCAATCAAGACTATTTCTACGTTACATGCGTTAAAACGCATGTAAAAGCACGGGAAACCCTACGTGTTTATAGCTTTGTTAAACAATAAAAAAATAAATTTTTACCAATGCAAATAATCAAAACCGATATAATTTGACTTAAACTTTCAAATGCGGTAAGCAGACTTGCTATTTTATTTTTTAATCAAAAGTTATTCGGGTTCAAAAATTGCAATTTTTCGATTTTTTTAAAGTTCAACCGCGTTTATCTCGAAAACTGTGCATCCTACGAAAAAACTTGTAGAAATATTTTTTACTTAAAATGGCCCAAAAAATACAAAATATTGTTTTGTTTTGCCAAAAATCGCTGTTATTTGATTCCTCAAGTTCTTGGTCTATAACAATCTTATCGACATCCGGATCAACTGTTACCCAAAAAATTCGTGTTCTACGGGTCAAAATACATAAAAAAAACTTGAGTAAGTCCATCTGAATTAACGAGGCCGTTGTACCCCCCCTGGCGACAGGACTATAAACTGAAGCAAATAAATTAAAAAGGAAATGGAATAAAAATGTGCAGTACATGTAGACTTAGGCAAATATTCAAATAAAAAGGTATGAAATATGCGCATAAATATGCAGTATTTTACGCAAAGTATCTAGAAAAATTTATCTAGAAAATAGGCATGTAATGAAATATTAATTAACATGTACCTATGTATCTTACAAACTAAGTTTATGTAATTAAATATTTAAGTTTAAGTATTTCCAAATTAAGTTTATGTAATTGAATATTTAAGTTTAAGTATTTTAACAAATAAAGGATATTATTTCGAATTGTCGTAACAACAAATTATTAAATGCTGTTTTGGAGGGGTATATACCTCACGGAGGGAACCATATGTACCACTCAGACGATCCCTAATAAGGGTGAAACGTACATAAGGGCGTTTATGATCCTCTCTGAACGAGTTGAAATGTAAGATGTCTCTCATTTTCGTTTTGCAGCGAATCTTTTTAAAAATATTAAATAAAAATCGATGTAGGAATCTTAAGGTTATCAAAATATTTTAACTTTTATTTGCATAACAATTACAATATTTAAATTAAAAATATCCAATAAAAATTGGTGCAGTAATCTTGAATATGTCAAGAAATGACTGCGCAAGAAGGAAGAACCCCCAAATATTTACAGGAGGCCTCAACCTTTTCTTTTTATATTTAAAAAAAAATACTATGAACATAAATTAAAAGCATTTAATTAATTAACTGCAATATATATGTTTTTGTGTTTAGTAAAATAAAGGCCAACTAATGCTATTATTCAAGGAAAAAGTAATAGCGACATTTCAGTAGACTATTGAATGATTTGCATTTTGAAGGTGTTTTCATCTCAAGAAATTTAAAAAAAGCTTGGAAAAAGGAAAAATACATCGTTTTCTTGCGAACGAGCGTTGTGTTCGCACTTATTAAAAATATTCTCAATTTTTGTAATGTTTGTTTGTACCACCGTCTAAATACATATTTAAAATAAAATAACAAATAATACGTAGGTACTTATGGTTTTCCACAAAATGAGCAATAAACTTTATCCATATCGATAAATACATCTTTGTGAGGTTTTATAATAGCTGAGGCACTTTAAAATTTTATCACAGTTTATTTTCGGCATTTTCAAAGTACAATTATTAACAATTATTACAAAGATCCGTGTTCACGTCTTCAATTTTTCGACTTCAACAACAAAAACGACTGGCGGATTTTGGAACCCTTAGTACATTCAAGGACAAAACTATAAGCCTACTATCTTTTATTAGTTACTACTTTCGATACCAAAAATTTTATTACCAAGAGATTATAAAACAAAATATTGGGATTTCCAAGCTATTTTTTACAAAAATATAAATATGTAGTTACAACCAAAATTTCAAATTACTTATATGCACTTTAGGCACACTTTTATAAAATATGCAAAATTTTACATCTTTGCATATTTTATGCATAATATGCAATTTGTATATTTGCCTAAGTCTAGTTATGTATAAGGAACTATATTTATAGATTCAGTGAAATTAGCTCATTTTTTCACTTTTCACTTTTCAAGTTTCACTTTTGTCGGCACTCCTACGAGTGCCTATTCGGAAAAGATCCTCAAAAACTCTTGAAGCTGAAACAGCTGGAATAAAGGTAAATGGAGTTCCTATTAACAGCATTAGATATTCTGATGATACTGTAGCCAAAAACATTGAAGATCTTCATAGACTGGTGGACAGAATAGCGGTGTATAGCCAAGAATACGTAAAAAATTAAATATTAAAAAAAATATTTTAAAACCATATTTTAAATAAAATAAGCCCTTTGAACCGATAAAACTTGCAGATCATAAAAAGAATACATACGTAAAGTAACTTGTGAAGCTTTAATGATTATATTTATTTTGGATGCTAATTAGGGGATGATTTTCACGATTTTGTTTACAAAAAAGGGACCTCCTTTTTTTGAGCGCAACTTACTTTTGCCGATAGAAACTAAAAAAAAAAATGTGTGTGTACTTTGTACGCACGTACGCACGTAAGAAGATATTCTTCTATTATATAGGTAATTTCAACGAAGTAAATATACTTAATAGGTTATTTGTATTTTATTTAAAAATTAAAGTAACTTTCTTATCTACCACTTTCAAAAAAATTTTATTAAAACAACCAAAATAAAAAAAATATGAATCGCCCGGGATTAGAACCCGCGTCATTCCAATCACGGAGCTAACGCCCTACCAACTACACCACCGAGGTACTTTTAATTGACACGTAAGTTTCGGATATAATTACACAACACAGCGACATATAGTGTAAAAATGAATGTTATGTCTATATAATATTTTATTATTTTACTACAGAGAAACACAAATCCAAAAACACAAGAATTATAATAAATAATACATTTACTAAAAACACTAATATATTCTTTTAATGACTTATTTTCACGGATACAGATACATAAATACCTATCTTGAAAGATTAGCAAGGAACTACATACTGTCTATGCGCGCAGGCGCGCAGATTTATGTACAATTTTACCCTCAATCGAATCGCCGCTAAAGAAGAATATCTTCAAAAAAAAACAAAAATAAATCTTTTTTAAACCCTTTAACAAATTTGTAATGAGTTTTCTCCAAAAAGTGCTTCATTTTTTGGTTATGTCACTTTGAAATATACGATTTGGAATTTGACGAATATGGACCTAATTTTCATTAGCTCAAACTCTACTTCTACTAGGGCCGATTGTTCAAACGCTAATCAACAATAATCACTATCAAATATTTAATTACTGTCACCAACTGTCAATGTCAACTTTGGTTGGGTTGCTGAAAACATAATTGATTATAATTATGAGATTAGTTAATCAATTAACATAACAATTATTAACATAATTGATTAAATAATTTCATAATTGTAATCAATAATTATATGGACGAAGCAAGTTTTCAATCCTAATAGTAAATTAATAATATTGAAAAATATTAAAAATCACTAAAAGATTTTTAAATTGAAAACTTATTGGTACATTTTCATGGTAACACCTCCAAGACTTCTATAATTTGCAAGTCATATGGATGCTGCAGTGAAGACGAGAGGGAAGGAATTCTACACTTTGCAATTCACATCCCCCGTCTGCAGCCGGCAAAATTCCAACTGAAAGATGCACCTGGTTACTCTACGGAGTAATACGAAAATAAAATAAAAATATGTACCATTTTTATTCGGTTGCGATGCGAAGGCAAACCAATCTTACTTTTTAATTAGAATACGGAGTGCAGTCCAGTTCCTTTAACCGCGATTTTCTGCTCTTAGAAAATCGCGGTTAAAGGAATTGGACTGCACTACGTATTCTAATTAAAAAGTAAGATTGGTTTGCCTTCGCATCGCAACCGAATAAAAATGGTACACATTTTTATTTTATTCAATAATTATATTTTCAGCAACCCAATCAAAGTTGACATTGACAGTTGTGACATTAATTAAATATTTGATAATGATCATTTTTGATTAGCGTTCGAACAACCGGCCCTTAGTGACCTCATACTTACACTATTTTTTTCACTTTTTTATAATCTATAGGTATTTTTGCTAAAAATAGATTTTCCGCTAAAATAAAATTTTTTTGAGTTATTATCACATTAATATTACTTTTTTCTTTGACTTGTATAAATACCTTGTGTGTATGCCAAATTTCATGTCAATCCAAGCGGATGCTTGGATTCACAAATTCAAACAAAAATTAGATGTTTTACAAAATTTTATTTTATGGACTCAATATTTTTATAGTATTATACCTATTATACCTATTATACCTTAAGTACCTATTGGATGTAGTTCTATAATAAACACCAAAAGCTGAATCTTTAGATGATATATTTCATTTGACTTTTTTAAATTAATTATATTATTCTTCAACAATAATCTCTCTTCCCATATAACCAAAGAAAACGTAAATGTCTCTAGGTATTAATAATTACATTCACAAATTAAAAATTATAATGATAGGTTATCTTTTTTTAGCACTAACATTGGAACATTGGCAATTAAATTGAATATGTTATTATCCCATCAGGCTCCCTCAAAAGATAATATTATCCGAGTAAATGTTATTCGGTTCTGTCTGCTATTTTGATATTACAACTAAACACAAACACTTCTCAACATTTGTTGTCGATATAATGGTGCATAAAGAGAATGAGGGGATGCGCAATTTCGGTTGCAGTAGCAGTGGCAGTGTTTCGATCTAATATTCAAACATTTATCGCTGCATGTATATAAACGCAGGACAAACGGGATGTTGGAATGAGCACTGAGCGTTGGAGGATGAAGATCAACTGGACCCTCAGATATAAAACTTTATTTCAACTTAATTTATTTGTCGCAATACCCCTGGAAACAGAATCACACTATCTGTACTGTAACTACACGTTGAGATGGTCTCATAAAATATCAGTTGAAATAAAATTTTTCTTTAACTAGTTTTTATGGGAAATAAGCCACAATTGTACTAAAAAAATGATTTTATTAACGTTTTGACGCCCAAATCGGGTGTCGTTTTCAAAATACAAAAAATATTAATGAATTAAACAAAAATGTTGTTGCTTAGTAAAAAATTCTTCTAATAATTTATTTAATCTGACTCGTTTATATCGGCAATTCAGACATATACCTATTATATATTTTAAAGCAGAAGACTTTAAAATTATATTGCCAATATTTATGAATTGCGTTCCTGGGACGAATTTATTGAAAGATAGTTCATTCGATTACATGAAATCAACCACAACTCAAGAATATCCGTCACAATTATATATATATATATATATATATATATATATATATATATATATATATATATATATATATATATATATATATATATATATATATATATATATATATATAAGTATCGATATAAATCAGTCAGATTAAATAAATTATTAGAAGAATTTTTTACTAAGCAACATTTTTGTTTAATTCTTTAATATTTTTTGTATTTTGAAAACGACACCCGATTTGGGCATCGAAAGGTTATAAAATCATTTTTTTAGCAAAATTGTGGCTTATTTCCCATCAAAACTAGTTTATTTCAAAAATGCCACCAGAAATGGCTTCAGAACAACATTAAAATTTTCTTTATTTCGTATTTTTTTAAGTTCTCGTCTAAAGGCGCAATGAAAGCTGTGTGCTTTCTTCACGACAAAGTTTCGATTACTATTAGGATTCTTATATTTGCATTTGTTTAACAAGATTGTTACTGCCGACACCCTAAGTTGTTTATTTGAATATTCTTTCACTTTTTGTTCTTTAAACATGGATACAATTTGTATCGTCTTCATATGACTCATCCTTTAAGGATATCGGGCGATCATCATGGTCTATTTAACCCTGTATGTGGCGATTCTGAAGAGTTCTATACTTAGTTGTTTTTTCCACTCCACTGCTTTAAGTTTTTCAACTAGGACGTACGTAGTCTCCCTGGTCCTCTCTTTCCTTAGACTTTCCCTTGTATAACTAATCGGATCAACTCATATTTCTCATTTTCCATTTGTATAAATTGAGAAATTCCTCCCATAACTCGCGATCTGCCATAATAAAAATCAAAATTGTATATTCTTTAAGTAGCGCGATGTAAAACAATCTACATAGACGTTGAGACAAGAAGTCTCAGTTGCATGTGCGCGGTATCAAGGTTTCATGACACTGTAGTCCAGAGAAATAAGATTTTTCTCGTGACACATCCCCCTCCAGGCCGAAACCAAATTTTTTAAGTAGTATGGACATCTATATTAATAACTTATATGTTTCCTGCAGCCGATTTTTATGATATACATAGCTATAAACAAATGAAGATCAAAAAACGCTAAATTTTCGCTTTTTTCGTCTATTACTAAAAAATGAAGCATTTTAAACAAACTTTAGAGCAAGAAACTGATAAATCATATAAAAAACTTCAATATGACGTTCACTGCATATGTCTATCCTTATTTGTTGCTTAGAAAATTGCAAAATAATTCATAAATTTTGAGATTATATAAATGTTCATAACTTATGTAAAAATTAAGTTAGAACTTTCTTGTTACACAGAATGCTGAGACTTCTGGTGCTTAAATTATATTCTAAATTTCAAAGCAATTGGTCAAATAGTTTAAAAGTTATTTAATTTGTTTATCCCAAATTAATTTTTTTTGCAACACTAAAGTCAAAAACGATGAGGTTATAGTAATACTTTGGACAGTTTATGAAAGAAGAAGATTTATTCTATTAACTTAATTTAAAAAAAATGACAAAAAATAATAATAAATTGTGTAAAATTATTTTGCAAAAACATGTCGATTTTTTGCTTATAAACAATTAGAATAACTTTTTAACCGTTACCCGTAGAAAAATTATTTTTCCATATTTAGAAAGACTAAATTTTTATACACATTTAGAAAAAAAAACAATTGTCCTACGACAATTAGGGACAAAGTTAGCCCCCTTCTTTTTCTAATTCACGGCAGCTTTGTTTATAACAATTAAGAAATAAAATTAGCAGCATTTGAAAGAACATACTTCAAAGTTTTAACGCACCAAGTATACAAAAGATTTCCTTTCAAGGAAATCGTCCACAAAGCTTAAAAATGTGTTATAATCGGCCTTCGTTGAAACTTGGGATAGCGATGAGAGGGGGGAAGGAGCTGTTAACTGTATCTCTGGTTCTCGATTATTTATTTCGTTGTTTCTTTTTTTTAATTTGTATGTACTTTTTACGTACATTACGAATATGTGTTATTTAAATAAACTAATTGTTATATACACCATCAAATTTGTTTAAACAATTTTTTTCAATTTTTTTAATAATATTTGATGTATCTTTTATTGTAAAACGTACATATTAGTTATACAGGGCGTAACAAAAATACAGGTCATAAATTAAATCACATATTCTGGGACCAAAAATAGATCGATTGGTCCTAACTTACGTTAATACAAATGTGCACATAAAAAAAGTTATAGCCCTTTGAAATTACAAAATGAAAATCGATTTTTTCAAATATATCGAATACTATTAGAGATTTTTTATTGAAAATGGACATGTATCATTCTTATGACAGGAACATCTTAAAGAAAAATTATAGTGAAATTTTTGCATCCCATAAAAATTTTATGGGGGTTTTGTTCCCTTAAACCCCCCAAACTTTTGTGTACAACCCAATTAAATTATTATTGTGGTACCATTAGTTAAACTCACTGTTTTTAAAACTTTTTGCTTCTTAGTATTTTTTCGATAAGGCAGTTTTTATCGAGTTGCGGCTTCTTTTTTAATATGTTTACATAAAAATTTTATGGGGGTTTGTTCCTTTACACCCCCCAAATGTTTGTGTACGTTCCAATTGAACTATTACTGCGGCACCATTAGTTAAACACAATGTTTCTAAAACTCTTTTGTCTCTTAGTATTTTTTCGATAAGGCACCTTTTATCAAGATGTGGCTTCTTTTTTAATATGGTTCAAAATATGCCTAAAAATGTAAATTATAAATAATAAATTTTCATACGATTACCAAGTCTTCATATTCGTTCTTAACCATATTATACAAATATGTGGTGGATTTGACGAATATTTAAAATATCTCAATAAAAACTGACTTTTCGAAAAATACTAAGAGGCAAAAAAGTTTTAAAAACATTGTGTTTAACTAATAGTACCACATTAATAATTTAATTGTAACAAACACAAAAGTTTGGGGGGGTTTAAAGGAAAAAAACCCCCATAAAAATTTTATGGGGTGTCAAAATTTTACTATAATTTTTTTGTAAGATGCTCCTGCCATAAAAATACCACATGTCTATTTTCAATAAAAAACCTCTTCTATATATTGGACAAAATCGATTTTCATTTTGTAAATTCAAAGGGCTTTAATTTTTTTTATGTGCATATTTATACTAAGGTAAGTTAGGTTCAATCGAACTATTTCTGATCCCAGAATATGCGATTAAATTTATGACCTGTATTCTTGTTACACCCTGTAATTATTATATTACTAATCCTATTCAATTATTCCTAAATCTAAAATTGGCTTATAATATTAAATTGAAAATAAAAAATCTCAAATAAACTATGATTTATTTCTTGATAAACATGCTACTAGATAAACGAAAAATGAAATGTAACAAAATTAGGGAGAGGATAAAAAGAACAAAATTATTTTCAGAAATTTTATACAATATTGTAATAATTGTATCTTACAACATTGAAAGTTTTAATTTTGAGATTGCAAAAAAACAAAATATATTTCATACATTTTGGTATGATAGCAAGACTATTAAAATAAAATTAAAGGAGGTTTATCTAGGAATACTTGTATTTTTATGAAAAACGTAACAATTATCAGTTACCCATTTATTATAAGTTTTTGTAAAGTCAAGTGCATATGATCCACTCCTATAATTGTCAACAAAGTCATCCTAAAAATATCGTAAAAGAATTTCCAAAAATTGTTTACACAATTTACATAGTTAATTAAATAACCACTTTATTAACAAAAAATATATCCGTAACGTACGCACAGAGTACATGAAGATTAAAAAAAAAACTCCAAAATAGATAATAGAGAAAGATTGAGGTTTTGATAACCGAAGTCCATAAACTATTTATATTTCTGTACTAACAAGTACTCGGTGCAACCAGTTTTGCAAGAGCAGATAGTTTATTTTAATAAAATATCTGATATAAAGGAGATCTGTTGATCGGATCGGCACTAGCGGTTCTTAGCTTAATTTCTAACCCCAATCAATTACGTTTTTCTCTTTTTTGGTGGTTCTGTAACTTCAGTTTTTCATTCATCTAATAGCATGTTTACTAAAAAAATATAACCTAGTTTATTTGAGATTTTCTTATTTCCATAGACCAATACTATTTTTAGAAACAATCGAATGGGATAATTTGTTTTTTCATACTTTAAATTATTACTAAGTTTAATAAAAAACTATGTATTATTATATTATTCATACATATGTATGTTTTGTGATTAAAATTACTTCAAATATTATTAAAAAAAACTTAAAAAATTATTTAAACAAATTTGATGGTGTATATAACAATTAATTTATTTAAATAATGCATACTCGTACTGTACGCAAAAAGTACATACAAATTAAAAAAAAGAAACGTCGAAATTCATAGGCCAGAACAAGAGATACAGCTAACATTTCCCATTTCCCCCTTCTCATCGATCTCCCAAGTTTCGAGGCCGGCCGATTTTAAGGGTCACATTTTGAAGTTTTGTGGACGATTTGTTTGAAAGTATATATTTTTTATACTTGGTACATTAAAACTCTTTCCAATGTGACTGATTTGATTTCGTCATTTTTATAAAGAAAGCTGCTGTGAATTAAAAAATGGGGGGCGGTAACTTCGTCCCTAATTGTCCTAGGACAATTTTTTCTTTTTTAAATTTGTATAAAAATTCAGTCTTTCTAAATGTGAAAAATAATTTTTCTACGGGTAATGGTTAAAAAGTTATTCTAATTGTTTATAAGCAAGAAATCGACATGTTCTTGCAAAATAATTTTGCGATACTTAGAATTATTTTTTGTCATTCTTTTTAATTAAGTTATTAGCATAAATCTTCTTCTTTCATAAACTATCCAAAGTATTACTGTAACTTCATCATTTTCTGACTTATAGTGTTACAAAAAAAATTAATTTGGGATAAACAAATTAAATAACTTTTAAACTATTTGACCAATTGTTATGAAATTTAGTGTGTAATTTAAGCATCAGAAGTCCCAGTATTACTTGTAATAAGAAGATTCTAAGTTCATTTTTAGATAAGTTATGAATATTTATAAAAACTCAAAATTTATGAATTATTTTGCAATTTTCTAAGCAACCAATAAGAATAGACATATTCAGCGGGAGCCATATTGAAGTTTTTTATATGGTTTATGAGTTTCTTACTTCCAAATTTGTTTAAAATGCTTAGCCATTTGGCAATAAACGAAAAAAGCGAAAATTTAGCGTTTTTTGATCTTCAATTGTTTATAACTATGTATATCGTCAAAATCGGCTGCAGGAAACATATAGGTGATTATTATAGATGTTCACACTACTTAAAAAATTTGGTTTCGGCCTGGAGGGGGTTGTGTCACCAACAGGCTATTTTTTCCTTATTTCTCTGAACTACTGATACAAGCAGCGATACCTTCTGCTACTGATACAGCGATACTGAGACAGACAAATACACTATGAAATTTGTATGGCGATACTGATACTTGCCACATCTATCGACACCAATCTCAACCTGAATGGCGCCCTAAAGGCCCCCATTCATATTGAGATCGGATACATGACTATTTGGCTGTATCGGTATCGCTGTACCAGTGTCACAACTATATCTTTTCGTCGTCTACAACTCTATCGCCGTCTGCATCACTGTCGTGAAACGGATACAAATCTCATGATACGTGTATCGCAACTTGTTGCTAAACATGTATCGATACCAATCTCAACGTGAATGGAGCCCTTAAGGGCCTAATTTACGTTGAGATCGGTATTAATACATGTATCGCGACAAATGACGATACAAGTATCATGAGATTTGTAACTGTATCAGTACTTACAGTACCTACATGTTGAGATCATCTCTTGAAACATCAGCTGAAATAAAATTTTCTTCAATTCACATTTACTTAGAAAGGAAGTTGCAGTCGTTACTCGTGCATATCGTAGAAGCAGCTACGTTGTTAGATAATATTTCAAAAACGGATAATATTTCAAAAGGTATTTGGCTAAGGGAACAGCTACGAAGATTTAAAATTTACTACGGCAATTTCTCCTCAATTATACTTAGAAATATATGACTCTTAAATTGGTATCAAGTCTCACGACAGTGATACAGACGGCGATACCTTGGGATACTGATGCAGCGATACTGATACATGAGACCGCCAAATACACTGCGAGATTTGTATCGCGATCGAGATAGTGATACTTACGACAGTATCGATACCGACCTTAATATGAATGGAGGTCTTTAAAAGAAAAATCGGCGTATTAAACTGCTCTTCAAAAGTTAGGGATATAGAAAATTATGCTGATTTTCAGAGTTGATTTTTTCGCGAACAGACGGATTCCGCTGTTTTTTTTTTATTTTATATTTTTCTTTAGTATTTACACAATTGTGAAAAGGTTTACCGTGCTAGTAGTGATGTTGAAAAAGTAACTATTCGTTACAAAGTACTCGTTACTTGCGAATACCGAAAGTAACGATTACTATTCAGAGAAACAAATCGTTACTTTGATTACTCTGATTACTTCGTACCAATCGTTGATTACTTTGATTACTCTGATTACTTTGATTACTCTGATTACTTTGATTACTCTGATTACTTTGATTACTTTGATTACTCTGATTACTTTGATTACTCTGATTATTTCGATTACCCTGATTACTTTGATTACTCTGATTACTCTGATTACTTTGATTACTCTAATTACTTTGATTACTCTGATTACTTTGATTACTCTGATTACTCTGATTACTTTGATTACTCTGATTACTTTGATTACTCTGATTACTTCGTTACTTCGTACCAATCGTTGAATACTTTGAATACTGTGATTACTCCGTTTACTTTGATTACTCTGATTACTTCGTTACTTCATACCAATCGTATCAGATCGAGTATCGACAGAGCGAGTATCTACTTTGATTACTCTGATTACTTCGTTACTTCGTACCAATCGTATCAGAAGAGTGAGTAACGATTATTGTATCTACAACCATTACACTTGATTACTTTCATACTTTCTAGACTGACCGTAAAAATGTGGAAATGATAATGTTTTTACAGTATGTTCAATGATCAACAACTTTAATTTTGTATGCGTTGCATTGGTTTTATTAGAATTAGACCAGGGCATTTATCACTAAAAGCACCAGAATAAATTGATTTTTAAATAGAGCACCTAGAGACTTGCGACTTTTTGCGTTGTGTTCAGCATGAACTCAAGAAAAAGGTTACAATAGGAAAATGGGTAGGAATTAGAAATGCATAAGTGCATTTGAAAATGTATAAAATGCATCCAAAAGTGCATAAACATGTCAAAATCAGTATACGGTCAGATTTTGTTATTCGGGGGGTTTTTGGGGTCACTGAACATGGAATATGCAATCAGAACTGACCTCCGAAGTACCTCTGGTATCCAGGGTTATTCAAAGGTACGTCATCTAGAGTTTAGAGGGTTTTTGTCACTTAATTGATGCAAACAGATTACTCGAGGGTTTTTACGATCTTCTTTAAATGCCACCATCTCCGCTGCGGAGGTCGGCAATCATCATAGCTATTCGTATTTTAGAGACGGTTGCTCTGAAAAGTTCATTTGATGTACATCCTTACCACTCTCTCAGGTTGCGCAGCCATGATATTCTGCGTCTCCCTATGCTTCTCTTTCCTTGAATATTTCCCTCCATAAACAATTTAAGCAAGCTGTATCTCTCTCCACGTGACATATGTCCGAGATATTCCAATTTTCTTATTTTGATGGTATTTAGGATTTCCATCCCTTTATTCATCTTTCTCAGAACCTCTTTGTTTGTGACGTGTTCTGTCCACGATATTTTCAGAATTCTTCTGTACACCAACAGCTCGAATGATTCTAGTTTTTTCATTGATGCAGCATTCAAGGTCCAAGCTTCCATTCCATAAAGCAAAGTCGAGAAAACGTAGCACCTAGCCAAAGTAACTCTTAGCTCCAACTTCAAATCTCTTGTGCAGAGCACTTTTCGCATTTTGTTAAAATTTGCTCTAGCCTTTTCTATTCTGATTTTGATTTCCTGTAAGTAATCTCCTGTGGAGTTGATCATTGTTCCAAGGTATGCATATTGGTCGACTCGTTCGATATTGGATCCGTTTATGAAGAGATTTTCGTTATTTCTTTGAGTTTTCGATATTCTCATAAACTTTATCTTCTTGACATTTATTGTTAACCCGTATTCTTGTCCAAACTCCGATATTCTGGTCACTAGCCTCTGAAAATCCCCAATATTTTCAGCTAAGATGACAGTGTCATTCGCATATCTAATGTTGTTAATGGGAACACCGTTTACCTTTATTCCAGCTGTTGCACCCTCAAGAGCTTACTTCAAGATCTCTTCCGAGTAGGCATTAAAAAGAATTGGCGACAACATGCATCCCTGTCTCACTCCACTTCTGATTTCAATTTCCTCTGACAGCTGATCGTTAACACGTACTTTTGCTCAATGCTTATAGTATAAATTCGATATAATCCTGAGGTCATTTGTGGTCTATGTTCTTTGATTCCAGGACATGCATTAATTGTTAATGTCGTACTTTGTCAAATAATTTATTATAGTCAATAAAACACGCATATATATCTTGATTGACGTCCAGGCACCTTTGTATAAGTATGTTAAGTGAAAAAAGAGCTTCACGAGTTCCCAGGCCTTTGCGAAACCCAAATTGCGTATCATTAATGTATGTATATGTCCAGTTTATGATATATTTATAAACAGAAACATATATTCATAAACATATAAACAAGTGTACATGTACAACTATACGCTTTCAGTCGAAAGTACTACGGACCATAACAAATGCATCTTCTTGGTTTATATCAAACAGGGAAGTCCGAGACGATCCCAAGTAGGCACAGTTAAGGAAATAGTAAGTGAATACAGCAGCCGCTATTTGGTGAAATTGAAAAACCACCCAAACAATCTTGCACTAATCCTGATAGATAATAGTGAGCACTGAATAGAATAGAATATAATAGAATAGAAATATGCTTTATTGTCTTGAAAAAATTTAACAATTTTATAGACAAAGCTTACAAGAATCATAAATAAAAACAATAACAAATACAATAACAAATACAATTTACTAAAATTATACAAATCGTCAATATAAATACAACATAATAAAGTCAAATAAAAATCAGTAACAATCTATTGCAAAATTAAAAAAAAATTGCAAATTGCGTAATCTACCTTAAGAAATTTAATAAGAAATTTAATAAGTTATTTAATAAGTTATGCTGCTGCATATGACACTCAAATATAGATTAAGATTCTACTTATACATAACAATACTGTAATTTCTTAGTTATTGGTTAAGAAACTCTGCTATTGAATAATATGGTCTTTCAGATAAATAGGCTTTAGTCATTTTACGGAACTTGGGGAAAGATGTTGCAGATTTAAGTTGTAGAGGGAGATGCTTGTATAGTTTTTTTGCAGAATATAATATAGATTTCTTTATTAACTCACTGGACGGGATCGGTAAATAGATGTCAAAAGTAGAATTTCTGGTGGAATAGTCATGTCTAGGTCTTTCTGGAAAAACATGTAGATGTTTACGAATTAAGCAAACAGTTTCTAAAATATATAAAGAAGGTAATGTTAGAATTCTGTGATCTTTGAAGTAGCTTCTGCAATGTGTTGTTCTTCTGAGGCCAAACAGATATCTGATTGCTCTTTTTTGCAATTTAAAAATAACATCGGATTGGGCAGCTGTACCAAAACCCCAAAAAGGCAGACCATATCGAAGATGGGACTCGAACAATGAAAAGTATGTTATTTTGGAAGAGGCTAAATCCATTTCCTTAGAGACAGATCTTATTGCAAAGCAAGCTGAGGATAGTTTCTTGCTTAACACATCGATATGAAGGGACCATTTAAGGTTGCTATCTAAAAAAATACCAAGAAACTTTACAGAATCAACGATACTGATCTGGCTGTTATGAAGAGGTAAGGGTTGAAGAGTTCCTTTATAGGGTAATGCTACTGTTTTATCTACGTTAAAAGAGAGTAAATTAGAATCTGACCAGGATTTTATTGTGAGTAGATCAGAAGTTATAGTAGCATGAAGAGTTGCGATATTTGAGTTGCTCCAAGTGATACTGGTATCGTCAGCAAAAAGAAAAACTTTTCCATCGATTTTTAAACTAGTGATGTCATTAATAAAGATAAGGAAAAGTAGAGGACCCAATACTGAACCTTGCGGTACCCCACATACAACATTTTTGAGACTAGAGTCTGTATCATTTGCTCTAACCAGTTGTTTCCTATTTTCCAAGTAAGATTGAAACCAGTTCAAAGAAATACCTCGAATTCCATAGAAATCTAGTTTTTTTATCAAAATGTCGTGATTTACACAATCAAAAGCTTTGGCATAATCACAAAAAACAGTGGCAGTGTGGAGATTATTGTTTAATGCTTGATAAACCTCATGTGGTACAGAAAACATGGCATCGGTGGCAACAGACTCGGAAACTGAAGAGCCACAAACCATTGGAGCTACCATATAGGTTCTTAGGTTCTAAGCGAAGTACTTAGTGTTAAAGGCACATTTCAATAATCTAAGAGACTATTGGAGTTATTGTTATCACTGGATAACAAATCCAAATTTATAGATAGATACATCCTTTTGTACAAACAAAAAAACATGTTTATAATTTTTATGTATGGATTCACTCACCATAGATAAAACCCTTATTCACCACCAACCCTTCTTCTATACCTCTATGTACGTTTAATTTAAAAATATTTACCTTATTCTGACTTCTCCAAAAATTAATAAATAAACGTCTATGAGGCAGTTAACGTGTTAAAATAGTTTAGTACCGAGAAATTGCGAGTCGTAAAGTTCCACGAACTTCCTTGACACGTTCTTGTGTTGAGTTAAATATCTACTTTTATTTATGGTTACGCATTAACAAAAGTGGTTTTTGAAAATTCAAAAGCCCCTCATAAATTTCTAATACAACATATGGACTTACAACTGAGCGACAGGTCTAGTTGTGCCCGTTACAAAGGAAGTTGAAGTACTTTTTTGAATTAGTGTAGTGTGTGTGATAAAGTTATTTGTCTTGTCTTGTCAATTGTGTATTATTCCGAATTTCGAGAAAAGTTGTAACGAATGAGCCATATGTCCCATATTATGGGAACCATATGTGTGCTTTTTGACCATCGAAATACAATGGACAAAAGGATAAAGGATTATTTTTTAATTTTCCACACTTGAGATAGTAGATTGAAAAAATCTACTAATTTAATAGTTGTAAAAATATATTTTTACTTCTTGTATTTCGATGGAGACTTTCTAATGTAACAAGTTCTTCTGTTACACAATTTTTTTAATTCAAAAACAATCAACAATTGAGCAGTGTTAGTTATATTGTTACTTTAATTAAGTAAGTGCCAATGAAAAGTACTTAAATTGTGAACAATTTTCTTTTAATTTAAGAAACATTGTTGTTGTAATAAACATTGATATAATTTCAATACATTGAACTGCTCTGCGTACAGACAATTTAAAATCTTCAAATTTTTAAAATTGTTTTGGTCAAATTGCGTTAAGGGGATGGGTACGAACTTTCGGTTTCAATGCTATTTAAATGGGATTCATTTTTTTCGAATCCTGAGAAAACTAATAAGTATTTTTGAAAAATTAAAACGCAGAATGAAATATTACGTTATTACCGAAGGCGAAGGTCCCTGTAAACTTCTATAATGTTTATTTTAATAAGTTACAGGGGCGAAAAAAAAAGGAGAAAATTTAGTGTGATTTTTAATTTCAAATATCTCACCCAAAAGAAACTTTATATTCATTCTAAGGGACTTTCGGCTCTCGGCAATAAAGTAATCTTTCATTCTGCGTTTAAATTTTTCAAAAATAGGTACTTATTAGTTTTCTCAAGATTCGAAAAAAATTATTATATTTAAAATACATTGAAAATTTTGGCAGGCGTCAAAATTTTGCATTTTGTTCCTTTCCCCTTGATAGATTTTTTAATGAACTACCCTTCCGTAAATGGTTTGTTATGTTAAGCAATCTATTTTGAAATATTAAGGACTTTTTGATTACTTAATGCTGAATTGTGTTCTTTACATTTTTTAAAAGCGCTTTGTTGTCCGTCTAATGAGTTTTGTAAAGAGCCAATTTTATTTTGTCTGAATTGAGATTCAAATTTATCACATTCAATTTTGTGTTTCATGTAGTGGTGAGGCAAACGTAATTTCTTTGAATAGGTACTCTTATAGATTCTTTGCAAATTAAGCATAGTGCTTTAATAAAATTATATAAAGAAATATTTTTTTAAAAATGAATAACCATTTTCAATTAAATATTTTTTTCTTTATTAATTAACTTTTCATTAAATTCACACTTTTTCTCATTAATTTTTTTTTCTGTGGCATTTTATTTATTTTTTCTATGATAAGACCTGAATTATTTTACCAAATTAAAAATAACTTGTATTACGTATCTACTCATTAAGTATCTACTGTCGTTGTAGTGAAATACACCTTCCCATTATTCTGTTAGCCCGCATTGTTGCCATCGGCCACATTTCGGCATGACACTAAGTTTTTTGATTTTTTCTAAAATTATATTGGTGCTTTGGCGGGCCTTCAAAAAGGCGCAAAGGGCCGCATGCGGCCCGCGGGCCAAAGTTGCCGACCCCTGCATACTGTATCGTATTGTATTATTCTTATTATTGTATGTTATTGTATTATATTGAATTGTATTATTGTATTTTATTGTATTGTATTATATGTATTATTTTATTTTATTGTTTTTATTTTTGTATTATAAATAGCTTAAATAAAAATAAAAAACTTAAAATATGTTTACATTTGTTAGAAAACCTAATTTAATTTAAAACTTGTTTATCTACAATTATTTGATATAGAATTTATTCTGTTAAAAATTATAAAAAGCAAAATGTGCCCGATATAATTTTGTACAGACATTAATTAATTAATAATCAAAAATGACGTTTTTTAATAAATTCTACTAAAATTTTTTCGGCCCGGTAAGATATTATTGTATATTTTCTGGATCATTTGAAACAAAAAAGGTATTTTGTAATTTTTCTTTTAAATTGATCGTTTTCGAGCTATAAACAATTTAAAACTGAAAAAAACCACAAATGACGATTTTCAAGACCCAAAAACACAAGTAAAATATATTATTGTTGTAATCATCAAGTATCTAAATTCAAATTACTTAAACTTTTTTCTATCGGGTCTCAATTTTTGGCAAGATTTATTCTAAAATATTTTTTTTAATTGTTACGAACCTGCAAAACTGCATTAATAACTAAAAAACAAAGTTTTTAAATGAAATAAGCCCAAAATCCTTTCGAGAACTGATAGAAGAAGGTTTGAATTCAATTTAGGTACTTCGTAATTTCAAAAATGTTATTTTTTAACTATGTTTTTAGCCTTAAAAATTGCCATTTTCCTTTTTTTTTGGTTTTAATTTGTGTTTAACTCGAAAATTATCAACAAGAGAAAAATTACAAAACACCTTTTTTGTTTCGAATGATTCAAAAATCTAAAATTCTAATAAATACCTACACGGGCCGAAAAAATTTAATAAGAATTTATAAACAAAGTCATTTTTTAATTATTAGATAACTAAGTAGTCTGGTCAAAATTATATCAGGCGCCCCTATTGTTATTTGTAATTTTTAAAATCATAAATTACATATCAAATTTATGAAAATAAAAGGCAAATATCGAGCAACTAGGTGATATCTGCCTTTTATTTCCATAAATTTCATTTATTCGAGCATTCAATCATCTCCTATTTTACATATAATCATTTTATCCATTAAACAGATCGGTGAAGGTCATTGTTATATCTGAATACCTATACAAAATACCTACCTACTGAGAAATACGATTCTCGATATGATTACCGGTACTCAAATACAAAAGTAACAAAAGTAATCATAGTAATCAAATCATTTTTATCCCTTAAACAGATCGGTGAAGGTCGTTGTTATATCGGAATACCTATAAAACATACCTACCTACCGAGAAATACGATTCTCGATATGATTACCGGTACTCAAATACAAAAGTAATCAAAGTAACGAATAGTGTAAATGATTACTTGTTATATGGGAATACCTATACAAAATACCTACCTACTGAGAAATACGATTCTCGATATGATTACCGGTACTCAAATACAAAAGTAACGAAAGTAATCATAGTAATCAAAGTAACGAATACTGTAAATGATTACTTGTTATATCCGAATACCTGTACAAAATACCTACCTACCTACCTACCTCCTGAGAAATACGATTCTCGATATGATTACCGGTACTCAAATACAAAAGTAATCATAGTAATCAAAGTAACGAATACTGTAAATGATTACTTATTACATCCGAATACCTATAAAAAATACCTATCTACCGAGAAATACGCTTCTCGGTACGATTACCGGTACTCAAATACAAAAGTAACGAAAGTAATCATAGTAATCAAAGTAACGAATACTGTAAATGATTACTTGTTATATCCGAATATCTACACAAAATATCTATCTACCGAAAAATACTCAATACAAAAGTAATCAAAGTAATCAAAGTAACGAATACTTGAAATGATTACTTTATTCAAAAGTAACGATTTGTATTGATTACTCGAAAGTAACTATAATCAACATCACTACGTGCTAGGTCTAGTTTGCATGGAGGAAGAGCTCTGAATTGGGTAGGGGTTTTTCAGTACTTTGTGAAAGACAGACCTGGATGGGGAAGTCCTTAACCCCAACACGGCGCGTCCCAATGGCTGATAGGGAACGTTCCTGTAGATATACAGGACAGGTACGAATAAGGCTTCGCCAAATAAGTACCGGCGGATCAACTGAGGACATGACACAGGACAGCAGCTGTGTCATTAGTGTAACAGGTGCGGTGCCATAAAGTCGCAGGCGACAGTCAAATAATGATTTAACCGGCTGCGATACTGCGAACCTAAACCTAAATAAAAACCGAATGTGCGCCGGTATAAGCAATCAACCGTTACCAGGAGGTACGGAAGGGCACTCTATTGTCCTGGGGTTGAGAAATCGGCCCCGAAGGTGGATGAGCTGAAAATTCAGTCAACGGCAGTGGAATCAGGAAAGCAACGGGAAACTACCTGATTATAACTTCCCTAGTAACTCATGATGACAGATGTTAATAATGTAAATATATTTACTAATCATGGGACTCGGAATCCAAGATTCGGCGTGGGAAACAGCAGGGTTTCCCCAGTCGTCAGCAAGCGAATTCCCTGTAATTCATCAAATTTGGTAATAGATAAGGAATGTTTAATAGCGACTTGGAATATTACAAGTATGTTTGAATCTGGAAAGATTCACAATACGATCAAGGAAATGCGAAGGTTAAATATAAATATCTTAGGTATAAGCGAGATGAGGTGGCCGGGTTCTGGCCATATGACGATAGATAATTATGAAATTTACTACTCTGGTGAAGAAGGTTTGCAACATAGAAATGGTGTGGCATTTATTTTAGAACAAAATGTCGCAAAATCAGTAAAAAATATCGTGCTATACTCAGATAGATTAATAATGTTACAAATAAAAACAAATCGTACAGACTTAAACATCATTCAGGTATATGCACCTACACAACAATATGACGATGAAGTTGTCGAAAGCTTTTATTCAGATCTAGACTATTTATTATCACTCACAGGAAGCCAAGATATAAACATTGTATTGGGGGATTTCAATGCCAAGGTTGGAAGAGGTAGTGAAGAAGATGTCGTTGGCAAGTTTGGTTTAGGAACGAGAAACGACCGTGGAGATAGAATGATTAGATTTTGTGTAGAAAAACAATTAGTAATATCCAACACTTTTTTTGACTTGCCTAAGCGACGACTTTACACCTGGAAATCTCCTATGGACACTTGTGGAAGAATAGTAAGAAATCAAATTGATTATATCTGTATATCAAAAAGATATAGAAATGCTATCTTGTCCTCCAAAACATATCCAGGAGCGGATGTACCCTCCAACCACAACTTACTAGCAGCTAAAGTATTACTTAAATTTAAAAAGATTAAAAAACCCAAAATATCTCCTAGGATCAGCAAAGATAAACTTTCAAATGCAAAAGTGAAAGAAATAGTAACCGATAAATTAGAAGATCAGTTTCAGAAATTGGGAAATAAAAATTCAGAAGAACAATTATGGGAGTCATGCAAAGAAACATTGGAAAAAGTCCAAGAAGACCATCTAATGGAAAATCAGCGTAGGAATAAGCAACAGTGGATCACAGAAGAGATATTGAATTTAATGGATGTAAGAAGAAAATATAAGAATGCTAATCTGACAGAATACAAAAAGCTAAACAGTATGATTCGAAGAAAAATAAGATCAGCTAAATCAGAGTGGCATAAACAACAATGTAAAGAAATTGAGAACTACGAGCGTATCTATGACGCATTCAATATGCACAAAAAACTGAAAGAAGTTGCAGGACTGAATAAAAAATGTAATCCTCCACTAATCGAAGATAAAAACGGAAAAATTATAATCGATATCGAAGGTCAACTAATACGATGGACAGAATATATAAAGGAATTATTCGATGATGAAAGAAGCGAACTAGAAACGCTAAATGACATAAGCGGTCCTCCAATAACTAAGGAAGAAGTGCAATACGCTATAAAGAACGCAAAAAACGGCAAGGCGATCGGACCAGATGGGATTTACGTAGAAACACTAAAGCTTTTAGGTGCCGAGGGCATTAAGATACTTACGAAATTGTTCAACTTAATCTACGAAAGCGGAAAAATTCCTAAAGATTGGCTTAAATCCTCATTTGTTGTACTACCAAAAAAACACAGAGCCACAAAATGCAGCGACTATCGCACCATCAGCCTAATGAGTCATGTATTGAAAACGTTTCTCAGAATAATTCATCAAAGAACATATAGAAGAATTGAGGAAAGAATCTCAAGTACTCAATTCGGTTTTCGCTGTGGCCTTGGAACGCGTGATGCACTATTCGCAACTCAAGTTTTAATTCAAAGATGCAGAGATGTAAATCATGACGTTTTCATGTGCGCGATTGATTTTGAAAAGGCCTTTGATAAAGTTCGCCATGAAAAAGTGCTACATATTCTCAAAACTACCGGTCTGGACGGTAGGGACATTAGAATAATCGCAAATTTGTATTGGGGCCAGGCTGCATGTATTAGGGTTGCGAATCAGTGCTCTGAAGAAGTAAAAATCAAGCGCGGAGTTCGACAAGGCTGTATATTGTCACCAATGTTGTTTAATCTTTACGCTGAAACAATCTTAAATGAAGTGTTGGAAAACGCAAAAGAGGGAATACTCATTAATGGTATGCTTATGAACAATATCAGATACGCAGATGACACCTTGTTGCTGACTGGATCAATTGAACATCTTCAAGCGTTATTGAACCGAATGGTGGCATTCTGCGCGATATATGGACTCAATCTCAACGCAAGAAAAACAAAGTTTATGGTCATTAGTAAACAGGCAGCCGTAAATAATAATAACTATAACGTAACAATCGGTAATGACTCAATTGAACGAGTAAGTAATCTTGTATATCTGGGTACTCATATTAATAAAAGCTGGAACCCTAGTACAGAAATAAAAAGTAGAATTGCCAAAGCAAGAACAAGTCTTATGAAATTTAAGAAAATCCTGTGCAGTCATGATCTAAATTTGGAACTTCGCATAAGAATGGTCCGATGTTATATATTCCCAGTACTACTTTACGGGGTCGAAGCATGGACACTGACAGAATCGCTTTTAAAAAACCTAGAAGCATTTGAAATGTGGGTCTACCGCCGTATTCTAAAGATCAGTTGGGTAGAAAGAGTCACAAACGAAAGGGTTTTGCAACGTTTGAATAAAAGTTGCGAAGTAGTGAACACGGTTAAAAGGCGCAAATTGGAATACTTTGGTCACATAATGCGTCACCCAGAAAAATATGACATACTTCACCTTGTCATGCAAGGTAAAATAATGGGAAAAAGAAGTGTGGGCCGCCGTACAACTTCTTGGCTTAAAAACCTACGCCAATGGTTTGGGAAAACTAGCACTGAACTATTTCGTGCGGCTGTAAATAAGACAATGATTGTTAATATGCTGGGCAACATGAGAGCCAACGATCGACAAGCGGTCTCGGCACCTTAAGAAGAAGAAAAGGTTTACTTAAACTTATTTTTTGTACTTATACCGGGTGAAGAAAAGAAATGTTTTTCTTATGTTGAGTTTGAGACACCCTGTAGGGAGAACGAGGTACAGATGTGAGTATATATCAGAATTGTATTATAGTCTTATATTTTGTGAACATGTTGTTGTTCGAATGTCCCTGATATCTTTAGAAACAAAAAAAAATAGACGGTTTTGTAATTTAACATGTGTTTTAACCGAAACAAAAGTTTAAGACACCTTGTAGGGGAAAAAGGCACAAAAGTGAGTATACCTCGATATTATGTTGTACTCTCTATTCGGTAGGGATACACCGGTCACGGATTAATAAAGAAACAAACGAATCGGCAGGTCGATTGTAATATTTTAGGTATACCAGTAACATAAGCGTAGACCTCGGGTGCGTAGAGGGCCAATATCTATTTAATTATTGAATTTTTAGTAATTTTTTGATTAAAATTTAATAAACAGGATAATTTAAGGAAAAATAATAAGATAAATAATAAAATACAATGCACCCTTGTTAGAAATACCTTTCTTAGCAAAAACTTAATACTAACTTAGGAGTAAGATTATGCAAAACACCTGACTAGAACATTTTCCCGAGCAGATGCGAAGAGACTTCCTTGACTAAAAGAACAATTAGGATTTACCCGCAAGTAATATTTTAAATACGAAAAAATATATAGATTAGTGCCGATTCGATATGCGGTGTACCATCCAATATGCGGTCTACCGCAGAGTAACTAATTCGTTATGTGGTCTATCACAGAGTAGTTATTTCGATATGCGGCCACCACTAAATAATGTTAATGCATTCAGTAAATTTTGCAACTACTCGTATATACAGTATGGTGCAAATGAAAGGAATAAATTCTTTATTTCGTAAACCGATGACATTAGGGAAAATCCCGAAACAGGTCGATTTTTGTTTTTAAATTATGATATTTTGAATGAAGTAAAAGACAGACGTACTCTCAATCATGTATTGTAACTTCCGACGACCGGTTTCGCTCTCTAAAGTATGCAGAGCATCTTCAGGTCAACGGTTACAAGTAACTAAATGATTCAGTTACAAGGAGGTACTACCTCAGTATTCATTAACATGATATATCTGCTTAAGTTATGCTAACGGGATATGGTGGAATAGACGGAGAATGTTGCAAAGGTAAACAAGTTTATGGAATTTGGGAATTTTTGAGGGTGAAGAGATAGTTGGTGAAAGACAACCAACAAATCTGTACCTGTTATTTTGTTTGTGAAGTAGACTAAAGTGAATGCCATATATACAATTTTTTTAAAATGTGATGGTTTTAAAGATTTTTATTTCTATTTATTAAAAGATTTTTGTTTTTATTTATATTTATTAAAGACTTCTATTTATTAGTGTATGTGTTAGTGTAAGACTAACAACGTTTGGATCAAAACGGGTCGATATCTAATATATATGTTAGATGTGGACGTGCAGCTGTAACCTAAATTGCTAAAGTCAATACTCCTTGATGTTTTAATGAGAGGAGTAGTGGTCGTAAAAAGGATGAAACATCGGAAAGCTTAAAAATTGTAGCTAAAAGGGTATATTAGCAGTCATATAGTAATAACAGTAATAAATGTGAATTGATAGACAACAATGTAGGTACATGAAATTGAGATATAAATTAAAGGGTGAGAATTAGAGTAGAAAAGAAAAGAAAGGAAGGGATTAAAATTCAGTTGAAAGTAATTGATTGTAAATTGAGACTATGTATTATTGATATAAGCAGTGAAGAAACATTAATAAACTATTGAAACAGATAAAAGAAAGGAATAGTAATAAAATATATTTTGGGGGTATACCTACAATGTGTTTTAAAATATGTCAATAAACCCATTCAACATATGATATTTTGGCATATATATCATACTAGTGTCGTCATCCATCTGGGGGTGATGACGTAATCGATGATTTTTTTAAATGAGAATAGGGGTCGAGTGCTAGCTCATTTGAAAGGTCATTAAATTCACTATTTAGTCATATAAACATTTACACAATTATTTGTACAGGGCGTGCAAAAAAATTTTTAATGAAATTATTTGACAAAAAAGAAGAATGTATGTAGTTTATTTAATTCAAAATACATTTTACTGTTGCCCAGAAACAGAAAAAATGTTTATTTCAAAAATAAACATTGCTTTTCGATTAAATTCAATGTTCAAGCCAGCTCCCGCCAGCCACCTGTTTCTTAGGAAGTTTGAACATTTAATTTAAGCGAAAAACAATGTTTATTTGTGATATAAACATTTTTTTTACTGATTTCTAACAGCAATAAAATGTATTTTAAATTAAATAAATTATATAGATTCTTCTTTTTTTGTCAAATAATTTAAATTAAAAAAATTTTTTGGGCGCCCTGTATAAACAATTATGTAAATGTTTATATTAATAAATAGAGAATTGAATGATCTTCCAAATGAGCTAGCACACGACCCCTATTCTCATTTAAAAAAATCATCGATTACTTCATCACGCCCATATGGATGACGTTACTAGTATGACATTTATGGCAAAATATCATAATTTAAAAATAAAAATCGACCTGTTTCAGGATTTTTCCTTAAAGTCGCCGGTTTACGAAATAACGAATTTATTCCTTTCATTTGCACCATACTGTATAGTAACAAAATAAAGCTCACTTTTTGACCTATTTTAATTACGGTAACTGTCTTGGCATTTTACTTATTCAAGTGAAAGTACTTAACTACCCAAATAGGTGCAAAACCAAATTAGAGAAAGTATGACAAACTAATGCAATTTTAATAGGTAATTTAACTAAATGGGTCGACAAACAAATCAGGAATGCTATAAGAAACTATAAGGACATTTGTTATCTTCCAGTTGAATTTATTCTGTCGAATTGGTAACGCCTTATATTGTTAATTTTGTGAGAATCTGTTCGTGCTGTTTAACCGAAAATGCCAAGACGTGTTTTAGATGTAGATACTCTAATTTGTAACCTACATAAGTACTTTATTGCGGAAAAAAACAATGGTGGTCCTTTAAAATCGGTAACGTCTGTACAACAACGCGTGTGCGATGCTTTAGGAATTAGCGAATCAAAATTAAGATCTACAATTAAAAACGAGAATAGTGAAGTGCCGGGAAACGATCACCACCATACTCGCCTGTTATTAAAAACGAACGATATGTTCGAAGGACGAAAATTTGAAATTCGTAATATCATATATCAAATGCGTGCAAATAAGGAACATGTGACTTTAGATACAATTTTACTTAAGTTAAAAGAGAGGAAATTTGGTGACATCGGCAGAACAAGTTTATGGCAAGTCCTACATAACATAGGATTCAAATTTAAAAAAGAGGATAACAGAAAAGCGCTTTGTGAAAGAAGTTCTGTTGTACACAAGAGAATTGAGTTTCTGAGAAAATATAACAAATTTAAAGAAGAAGGGTCAACTTTTGTATATTTAGACGAAACATGGATATTTTCTAAGGGTGCTACCAAGAGAATATGGCAAGATGACAACATAAAATCGATCAAGCATACTAGTGGAGAAGGGAAGTGACATATAATTCTGCACGCGGGAGGGAAGACAGGCTTTATAGAAGGTGCTGATTTAATATTTTCGTCTACATAAAAAAACAGTGACTATCATGACAATATGAACACGGAAATGTTTGTGAAATGGTTGCGTGAAAAACTTCTTCCCGGATTAAGTGAGCCCAGCGTAATTATTTTAGACAATGCGCCTTATCATTCAGAAATACTAAACAAAAGTCCAACAAATTCGTGGAATGTAGATAAGATTAAAGAATGGCTAACAAATGAACGCATATATATTCCACAGCATATATTAAAGTCTGAGTTGTTACGTTTGGCAAAAGAACATGCAAAACCAAAAATCTTTGTGGTGGATCAGGTTATTGAAAGTTACGGGCATCAAGTTTTACGTCTTCCACCATACCACTGCCAGTTTAATCCCATCGAATATATATGGGGAATAGCAAAACAATATTACGACAACCATATTGGGCCTAATGGGTATACAGACGAAGCGGTTTGGGAAACTTGGCGAGAAGCACTTTCAATTGCAACTCCAGAAGTATGGCGGAACTGTATATACAAGTGCGAAAAATTAATTGAAGATTGGTGGATTCGTGAAAATAAAATTAACGAAATAAGCCCAATCATAATAACAATTAACGGTGACGACAGCGATGATGATGACAGCGATGGCGATGATAGTGTGAACAATAACGACTAAATCATTTTAGTAAAAAAAATTGGTACGTATATTGACTTAATAATATTTAGCATTTTACTTAAATATTTGATGTTTACATAATGCCCTGCTGTAGGATTACCGGATCCTTTTCAAGGCGTGATCATTTTAGTAGGTGTGATTTGTTTGAAATCGAAACTATTTGTAGATATTGTAGGTACATACGTAATATTATAATATTGTTTTTAATAATTTTTATTTACGGGAAAAATACCCCATTATACATATAAACTATAAAATATACATGACTAACATAGAAAACATGCGATCTGAAAAAAAAATAAAACAAGCTAAAATTAGTTTACAATGTCATATAATTGCTTTTTACACGCGTCAATTGACTTTAATTTAAAAACATCCAACGTCAATATATCACTTAAATTGATTGTGACTTTATAGAAAACCATTTTAGAGATTCAATTAAAACATCAACAATACAGCAACGTTTAGCCTTCTACCTTTTATAAGTTATAATTTGTTTTATTTTTATTATATTGATATTCATGCAACAATTAATAATAGGTATATTGATTTTTGGCTACGGATAATGAACTGTTATAAAGAATCATAAAATTATCTCGTTTAGGCTTCTGAGGCTATACAAACACCTAAAATTTAAAATTATTTGATTTATATAAGAACCTCCTCAAATAAAAAATTACTGCGCCCATGTGTAAATAGTCAAAATACAGCGGACCAGTAAATTCGTTCATTTCTTTCTTAATCCATGACCGGTGTAAGTCTACCGAATAGACTTTAGCCTAGTATTTTGTGAATATTTTATTTTTTTAATTTCTCTGATATCTTTAATAACAAAGAAACAAGACGGTATTACTCTTTAATATGTGTTTCTATGTTTCACATGTGTGATGTGATGCATGTCGTCAGCTAAAACACATATTAAAGTCGGCGCACACAGTGGAGGCGGTTTCCGCTTACGGTTAAACCGCGCGGACCCGCTTTTAAACGTTTTCAAAAAGAATGAACGTCTTTAATGAGGCGTTGAGCGCAAAAGTGGCCCAACCCACAAATTTTTTAAAATTGAGTTATATGCAGAAATGGCCTGCTAGTACAACAAAGTTTATAATGCAAATGCGACCCAACCCTAATCATGCTTCCCTTCGAGAGATAGCAGTGCAAACCACTTTTGCACTCTCAATATTCCAAGTCATTTTAAATGCAAAAACGGCCCAAACCTCATTAGCCGCTTTTGCATTAGCAGATTTGCAGATTTGACGTAAAGCTGATTGGGTACAGTCCGAATTTTGTTCCGCAAATAGTATTAATTGTTGTGTTAATTACTATATTATGAGTAATACAATTAGACAATACGACGAAACAAGTTCAGGTGAGTATCTACAAACATTTTTTTAATATTATGACATCTTATCTCCCGATCTAGACATAATAAAAATATTATATTTATACAAGGCTGGGGTACCAAATAACGTTTCAATGTTTGTATTCCTTCGCATTTTCAATCGGAACTTCAATTTGAGATTTGATCCTCCAATTTCAGACAGTTGTCGCAAATGTGATGCATTTAACGTTAAAATTAAATCCGCTACAGCAAATAACGAATATTATCACATTATTCAAGCAAGGCAAGAACTACATCAAAGAAAAGCAGACGCCGCACAAATAGGTATGAATCAGGACGCAGCTGCTGCTGTTCTCGACAACGGCCCGACAGCTATTTCATTTGACCTTATGAAAACGTTAGCAACACCAATTATTTCTACGGGAATTGCCTACTACAAAAGGCAATTGTAGACGTTTTGTTTCGGAATTCCTAACTTACAAACACATGTGGAAGGAAAGCATTACTACGTGGACCCCGCAAGAAATAGGATCCTGCATTGCAAATTACATAAAGAACTATGTTGGAACGAAAAAATTGATTATGTACAGTGATTAATGTGGAGCGTAGAACAGAAAATTTAAAATAGCTGCCCTTTGTTGTACTTACATTGTTGCAAGCAACGAAATTACAGTAGAAAGTATAGATCATAAATTCTTAGCCTCTGGACGTTCATATCTACCGAATGACCAAGATTTCGGACTTTGATTGAGAAGAACAAGAAGAACAAGTAGTGTCTGACACGCGAAAAAAGAAAAAGTTTCCTGTGGTCGCAATGAAATCCACAGAATTTTTTTTCCACGCCAAGTTTCTGAAAAGGCGTTAACGCAACGTAAAACAACTAAAACGGGAGAAAAGGTAGAGTGGTTGTGCATACAGTGGCTACACTACAGTAAGGAAAAACCTGGATTTATTCAATTCAAATATTCCAACAACGAAGAGGTCCTTTTTTATGAAGCTAACATGAGAAAACGGGACAAGAAACACTTTTTGGAACTTGCCACATTCAATCAGCGATTATTTGCAGGACCAAGGCCGATACAAGTAGCAAAATACAAAGATTTGCTAGCGTTACTTGACTATATTCCTCCCGTCTATCACGAATTTTATAAACTACTCTTACACAGTGAACGTGCTGCAATAGCAGGACCTGGGCGCAATAGCAGTTGATGACCATTGAAAAATATTGTAAATAAAGTTTATTTGCATTAAATAAATTTAAATACTTGTATTTTCCTTTTTTTGTATCAAAAGCCCTTATTGCTTTGATCAGTTATAACAAAACCGTAAATGCAAAAGCGGCCCAAACCACAATCAAATCTTTATTTTTTTGATCACATGCAAAAAAAGTAATATTACAATACCTAACATCATTTTACATACAAACATAAAAAAATAAATGATACAATTTAAGTTTAAGATACTTTAATTTGCATTTAAAAAAAGAGCAAAATTTCTTTTGCGATTTTCTCCAAGTTGAATATTTTGGGCTTGGGCCACTTTTGTGCTCAACGCCTCTAAATGTACACGAACATAGTCAAAGCAGGTCCGCGCGGGCCAACCGCTTCAACCCGCCTGACCGCTTTTGTTAGTATGAGAATTTAGTTTTGCTAGAATGAGTTTTAATGTTTACTCCAATGAGAATTTAGTTTATTCCCTCTTTTATAATAAGAATTAATAGTTCTCCATGGATTAATTTTATAAATTGTACATTATAATAAACAAAAGTAATAAAGTCAATCTTATTGAAACCGTAATTTTGTGTGACTTAGGAATTTCTAAAATCATTCCATTATTAACTATTAACTAAATAAGTACTTGAAAAATAAATTTACAACAAAACTACTTACCTCAATGTTATAACAAGCCTTTCTTCCGGAAGGATAGCCTGCTTATGTAAATTACACCAGTTTTTAATTAAACGATACTCCTTCTTCTTCTTAAAGTGCCTATCCGTTCCGGATGTTGGCGATCATCATGGCTATCTTGACTTTGTTTACCGCAGCGCGGAACAGTTAAGTGGTAGTGGTGTTATACCACTTTCGTAAATTTTGAAGCCAGGAAATGCGTCTTCTTCCCGGTGCACTTTTACCATTTACCTTCCCTTGGAGAATCAGTTGGAGAAGGCCGTAACGTTACATGTTACATGTCCTAGATATTCTAAATTTTTTGTTTTGATGCTTATGAGAATTTCACACTCTCTCTCCATTCTACGCAGGAATTCCACATTAGTAATTCGGTCGACCCAGGATATACCTACGTAAGATGCGCCTATAACACCACATTTCGAAAGCTTCGAGCCGATTCATAGATACAACAGTTAGAGTCCACGCTTCCATTCCGTAGAGCAGAACTGTGAATATGTAGCATTTCAACAGACGGTATTTTATTTTTAATGATATGTCTCGACTGTTGAAAATGGGTCTCATTCTAACGTATGCTGCTTTCGCTTTTATTATTCGCTGTTTAATTTCTGTTGAGTAGTACCATTGGTTATTTAAATTCGTACCCAGATATGTATATTGCTCAACTCTTTCGATATTCTGTTGGTTGACTGTAAGTTGAGCGTTTAATATTGGTTTTAACGATACTCCACTTTCTCCAAAATATATTTAAAAGTCTCTTGAGTTATTCTCATATACTGGAAGAATTGTTCATTATCTTTTAATTTTTGAAATAGATGATGATATTCTCCATAAATTAATCTTTCTCGATTAATAGGATGTACATCAACTCTCTTTCTTTTCAGTTTAGTCAAAACAGAATCTAAAGCAATTATATCGTCATCGAAAGACGACATTTTGCTACAAGTAGTAGACGCAACTGCCAAATTTAAACGATCTCCCTCGTTTTTACCCGTCTTCACTGTGTTACCATACCCGCGCGCGAGAACCGCGCGGTTTGCCCGTAAACAGGAACCCGCTTCCACTATGTGTGCCGCCAAAGAGCAATACCGTCTAGTTTCTTTGTTATTAAAGATATTAGAGAGATTAAAAAAATAAAATATTCACAAAATATGAGATTACAACATAATATTGAGGTATACTCACCTTTGTGCCTTTTTCGCCCTACAAGATGTCTCAAACTTTTGTTTCGGTTAAACCACATATTAAATTACAAAACCGTCTATTTTTTTGTTAGTAAAGATATCAGGGATATTCAAAAAAAAATGTTCATATAACATAAGGCTACAATACGATTCCGATGTATACTCACATTTGTACCTCCCTACAGGGCGTCTCAAACTTAACATAAGAAAAATATTTCCTTTCTTCCACCCGGTATAAGCACAAAAGAAAGTTTGAGTAAACCTTTGCATAACTGTGTAAATACTAAAGAAACACCTAAAATAATAAAAAAAAATTAGCGGAATCCGTTAATCTGTTCACGAAAAAATCTACTATGAAAATTCAGCAGAATTTTCTATATTCCTAACTTTTGACGAGCAGTTTATTATATGTATCTGATTTGCGATATAAAGTACCCCGCACAAACTTTATGAAAATTAGGTCCCAGTGGATTTAGTTCATACTTTGGGAAAATACTCTTTGAAGCATCCCGATAAAAAGTTCTCATGGGCACATCTCGATCGTATGGAGGATTTTCAGAGAGGCACAAACTCGAAAAATTATAAGATTTACCGGGTATACCAATTCCCTGAGTTACTGGTTATCTGGCAACATGTCGAAGTTTACATTAAATAAAAATACTAGTAGTCTAGGATTTTTTCCTGGCTATCCAATGGCAACCTTTAGTTTGACCTTGACCTTCAAAGGAGGTCATGTTCTAGAGTTTCGAAGGTTTCAGCATTAAATTGATATAAACAGATTACTCATGGGTTTTTGGGATCGCTAAACACGAATATGTCATCAGAATGGACCTCCGGAGGACGTGGTGGCCAGGGTCACTGCAAGGGCGTCATCTTCTAGAGTGTCGATGGTTTTTGGCATTTAATTGATGCAAATGAATTACTGAAGGGTTTTTTGAGGTTGCTAAACACGAATATGCCACCAGAACTGACTCCCTGAGAACCTGGTTTCCAAGGTCAATGAAAGGGGTTCCTGGCTATCATTGGATAGCCAGGAAAAAATCCTTGACTACTAGTACTTTTCTTTGATGTAAACTTCTACATGTTGCCTGATAACCAGTAACTCAGGGAATTGGAATATCCAGTAAATCTTATAATTTGCCGAGTTTGTGCCTCTATACCTTGAAAATCCTATATACGATCGAGTTGTGACCATGAGAACTTTTCATCACAATGCTTCAAAGGGTATTTTCCTAAAGTATGAACTAAATCCACTGGGACCTAATTTCCATAAGGTTTGTGCGGCGTAATTTTGATAAAAATACTGTAAGTATATATTTCAAATAATTTCCTTGATAATAATAGATAATAATAATTAGTTTTTCTTTTTCTAAAGGTACCTATTTCCTAGTGACGTTGGCGACCAAGGGTGGTGTATATATGAGATCTTTAACACACTTCGGTGGCACCACAGCGTCTACTCGTTTTGTGGCATCTTCTGTAAGAAGGCTTTCTACTACGTAGAGGAGGAAACTAAAGACATAGCATCTAAGAATTCTTATGCGTATATTGATACTTAAAGATAAGTGTCAAATAATCTTCCTACGGCCGTTAAAAGAGTTTCTACTTTTTCAATACGAGTTTTTCTTTCGTAGATATAATCCCAAGTATCCTTAATATTGCAGCCCAAATAGTATATTTTCTCGACTCTTTCTAACGGTGTATAGCTTATTGTAATTTGGGCGTTTTTTGGTGTTCTTACTAATGATACTTATTTTTGTCTTCTCAGAATTTAATTTTAGGTAGTATTTTTTACATGTTTCTACATTATTTTCCATCATCCTTTAGAGACCCTGCGCACTATCTGCCAGCAACACTGGATGGTCTGCACACCTAATATTATTTATTAATTTGGCCGTATTTATTGCATTTCCATCTTCTGATTTGTCCAAGGATTCACTAAAGATGTTTTCAGAGTATATAATGTTAAATAATGCTAGTGACAGTATGCAACCCTGTCTAACTCCTTTTCCGACTGTGAAGACCTCGAACAAGTAAATATCAAACATTAAATTACAAGTAAATATTAAAGTATTTTCTATTCAATCAGTCTGTTTCCTGCTATCTCCAACCATACTTACTTACTTACTAGCCAACGCCCACCCTTGGCTTGTTAGCCATTTGGCGACGCGCTGACCAGTATAGACGAGCCATTTCTCATAGGCGATCTTCATCCTTTTTACCAGCCAAAAGAACAAGCTGGATTTCGATCAAACTTTGGGACAAACGACCATCTGCAGGCAGTCAAGTTACTAATTGAGAAGTCAATAGAATATAATAAACCCCTTGTCCTAGCATTCGTGGATTTTCATAAAGCCTTTGACACGATAGAGCTGGATAGCATTTTAGAAGCTCTAAATGAATGCCGCATTGACTACCGTTACAGTACACTCATCTATAATATTTATAAAGAGGCAACAATGAGTGTTAAGTTACATGATAAAACCAAACAAATAAGCATAGAACGCGGCGTAAGACAAGGCGACACACTCTCGCCAAAACTATTCATAACTGTTCTGGAATATGCCTTTAAGATGCTCAACTCGGACAAAAAAAGGGATCAAAATAGATGGAGAAAAGTTAAATCATCTTCGTTTTGCAGATGACATAGTCCTTATAACTGATGACCTAGGAGAAGTAAAGAAAATGCTAAATGAGTTAGACGCTATCTGCTGGAAAATAGGCCTGAAAATGAACTTTTCTAAAACTAAATTTATGACTAATAATCTGATTCCTAGCGGGCAGCTGATTATACGCGAACAAGAAGTAGAACTAGTGGAAAAGTACATTTACTTGGGTCATGAAATTAGAATTGGCAGAGATAACCAAACATGCGAAATAAAAAGAAGATTAACTCTTGCTTGGGCAGCCTACGGAGCTCTGAGAGACATATTTAGGAGCAGTATACCGATCGGTTTAAAAAGACAAGTGTTTGACCAATGTGTGCTACCGGTAATGACATATGGAGCAGAGACACTGACTCTAACCAAGGCAACAGCGTCGAAAATGCGGGTTGCTCAAAGGCGCATGGAAAGATCCATGCTGGGCGTAACTCTACGGGATAAAATAAGAAATGAAGATCTCAGACAAACAACCGGTATCGCAGATGTTGTAGAACGTATCACCAGGCTCAAATGGAACTGGGCAGGACACGTCGCCAGGCTGAAAGATTCAAGATGGGCACGAAAGCTGATGGAGTGGAGACCAAGAGAAGACAAACGAAGTAGAGGAAGGCCGCCTACACGATGGACAGATGATATCAGGCGGATTAGTAAAAACTGGCAAAAATCAGCACAAAACCATGAAGTGTGGAAACAATTGGGGGAGACCTATGTCCAGCAGTGGACGTGAATTGGTTGGATGATGATGATGATGATGATGATGATCTTCATCCTCCTCGGGTGGGTCTGTTATCAGGGCTGGGCACTCTGGCAGGTGAGCAGCATCCATCTGGGGCTGATTACATAGTGGACAGTTGTTATTTTCACGGACGCCGATGCGATGTAGATGGGAGGCCAGGTAGTCATACCCCGTAATTGTTCTGAACGCGGCTACACTGATGGGTCTCGGCAAGTTGTGAGGGATTGGTGACTCTATTAGGTGGGCCCAAGATTTTCCAGCACCGGCTTTTATTTGCTGGTCTTTTATCTTCACTTTGATTCCTCTTTTAATGGTGGACTTTGCTGATGTGTACGATTGGAAGCTAGGGAGCTGTGGAAGAGTAGTGCCTTCCTTTGCAAGTTCATCCGCCGCTTCATTCCCTTCAACACCGAATGACTAGGGATCCATTGTAAAGTAATTAGCCACCCTTTTTCCAGCAAGTTCGATAGTTGGACGCGGCAAGATATTGTTTGGGCACAGTCGGTATATCGATTTGTCGACAGGGCGAGGATTGCGGCTTGGCAGTCGATGAAGAAGAACTTTTTGGGGGTGTTGGAGATTCTCGAGACTTTTAGCGGCTTCGTGTATAGCATCAATTTCGCCATCATAGTTGGTGAGAGGGGCACCCACAGCTATGGAGCCTTTGGAGAACGTTGAGACATATCCTGCTCCTGTTCTTCCCGAGTCCGGCATCGAGGAGCCATCGCAGTAGATGTGGAGCCACTCATGCGCTGGGTAATTGGTGTGTATCGTCTCTAGGGCGGCTTTCCTTAGGACAATGTCTGACGATAAAGGCTTCGGGTCGTTATGGTTTTCAAGATGCAATTCTGTGTTTGGTAGACAGCGGGCGAGTGTAGTTTGCGCTGGGAAGGGGGCGGCTTTCGACAGGTCAATGTGGTATTTTTCCATGATATGATTTGCTACTGTAAGCGGAGTGGTTTGTGTTTTAAGACGTGAGGCTGCTTGTCTATATTCGTCCCATTTTTGTGGAAGTATTCGTATTTGCCTTTACCAGAAGGTTAAAGCGTGTTGCTCTCTGCGGCATTGTATTGGTTCAATACCGGTCTGGGCTTCCATTGATGTAATCGGTGTTGATTTTGGAGCACCGGTGATGACGCGAAGAGCAGTGTTCTGGGCGACTTCAAGCTTGGAGGTGGTGTTTGTACTCGCAGTTATTGTAGCTTCACTCCCATATTCTAGTATCGGCCGGACATAGGTTTTGTATGTTGCTACCAAGACATCTTGCGTGGCGCCCCATTTTGTTGCTGTGAGACGTTTGAGCAGTCGACATCTCTTTGTGGCTTTCTCTGCAATGTCGTCGATTTGAGGGTTCCACGTCATTTTCTTATGTATGTACACCCCCAGGTATTTCGTTACATCCTCTCTTTCCAGGTCGACTCCTTTGTATGTCAGCTTGACAGCAGTCTGCTTTGTTGAAAGGGTAAGTACTTGATATACGGTTTTGGTTGTACTGACAGTTAGGCAGTTTTTATCCGCCCATTTTTCTAGATTAGATCTCCAACCATAACCATGAAGTTTAAAGCAAAGAAGAGGACACCATGTTAATTTAAAATAATTAATTCTTTAAACATCGACTTATTGTGGCTTTCGGTGTAGCCTAGATGGCTCAAATGTTATATTTATATGGTCATTTGACCTAACTCTGTAGCTAGTTTCAACTGATTTGAATCTGGAGTTTATAGTGATGATGGACTGATTAGTCGGAAAACGTTTGTTTGTGATGTACTTTGTGATGTACCTACTTTAATTTCAACTTGAATCTTTTTTTAGAAACAATGTTTAATAAATAAATTACATACCATCTACAGAGGAAGATTTTTTACTTTTTACGTAATTTTTATTATGGTATACAGCCTGTGAGAGGGATTCATTCCTTTTTGTATTAATATTTTTTATATTAAACTATTTATTTAATTACTTACAATAATTACTAATCTGTATTTTAGTAAATGTAATTTAATAAATATTGCTAAAAATCACATTGGTGCAGTAGAGCCGTTCTCTAAAAATAATGTGATTGCATGTTGATGCACAGCTTGCAAGGGTTGATATCCAGTATAATATATTGTTTTGCGTACTCACGGCCAATGGCAAAACGACAGGGAAAGTATTATGAGTATCGATTTAATTGTTGTATTGGCAAAACAAGGCATACACTTTCAGTTTCTACATTTGCATACGACCTTATCCGATTTATTTTATTATAAATGAATAGAGCCAATAGACAATGATTATATAGACACATCGAAGAATCTAGGGATATTTCTATAAAGAGACGTAAATTATTCTTTAAGTATTTTGGATAAATAGGTACCTACCTAATAATCGGTTTTTAGTGATTAGTAGTATAGTAGGGAAAATGAAAGATTACCCATGAACGAACATATAAAACACTCTGAATTTTCCTGTGACCGTGTTACAAAAAAAAATTGCCTGCGCAAGTACTTCTTTTTCTTTAAGTACCCTGCCCAAATTTTAGGCGTGGGTAGCTTCCATGACAATTTGCCGATATCGTTCTCGGTCTTGCGCGCACTGGTGAAGCGTCCATGTAACCACTGTTACCGTTGGTAACAGTTAAAACTCTTGCAAATAAATATTTTATGACGATAAATAATTCTATTTACCAATATTTTTACCAATAGAAATATATTATTATGTTATGTGGTAATAGTACCTAACTCAGTAAATAGTCAACTACTCGTAGACAAGAAAATATTGGCGAGTTTATGTGACTCAGTTGCACTTTATTATACTCTGTTACCAGACTCATTTCTGGTTACAATGGTACTGGTTACAATGGTGGCAATACCCACGGTTGCGCTCGGGACCGGCTAGTGACTGAAAACTTTGAAGAAACGACGGCATAAGCGCGCTGTGTATCAGTAGCGCTGTTTTAAAATAACCAGATTTAAAATTGCTGACAGTAGCTATAAAAAGTGTGCGTGCAGTTAACCAGATGCAGTTAACCATGGAAGTTGGTTTTTTGCGGTTTCCCAACTTCATTGCACAATTATACCTGTTCGTCCCAAGAAAATAGCCGCAACTATTTTCTCCACTCGAACGCACACTGTCCACGCTGCGCTCAAAGCCACCTCCTGACCGCCGACGAGGGACGCAGGTTCGCCTGTCGTTGTACAATGGCTTCTAGGGAGACTGGTCGAGAGCAAAGCACGGGCAGTACACGTAAATGTCTATGGAACCAACAACAATCCATCAAACTTTCTTCTCTGTTGACTTCTTAGCCTTCTGGACACCACCGTCCGGCATAACCCAGGATCCAAAACACCAGGACACGGCGCTTGCCCCAGTGTGTTTTTCGGGCTGTTTGCTTTTGCTGCCAACACTATACATTCACTACAAACCCTGAAGAGGACTAAATCCTAAACGCGGACAATCATTGATCGCATTTCCACATAGCATTATATCTATACACGCAAATCAAACAATGATAGTAGTAGTAGTAACCATGGATCAGTGTCACTTCTTAATCGATCAACTACTTGAAAAGTAATTTTCCTTGTATAATTTTGAAGAAAAAAATGAGATTAAAAATGAAAGACCTATTCTAAACAATTTAAAAAAGAAATCAACAAAAGTAGTTCGATATTTTAAATTTAGTTGGTACAGTGAAAATCCTTGGTTATATTATAGTTGCGAGAAAAATATACTGTATTGTTGGCCAATTCTTCTGGTTTCTACACAAAAATGGGTAGACCAGGTTCACGATTTAAATAGTGTTAGATGTTTACATGAAATTTCTCCGTTACCTACATGTAAGATGTATACAAAATTTGATTCAGTTTGGCAAAACAAAAATCAAAAGTTCTCCTAACCAAGCTTTGAAAGCAAATATTGCTAAACATAATGAGTTTGTTAAAAAATAGATAGGTATATCTTTAGCACACTTATAATAGATACTGTATGTTTTTGGGCCAAACAAGAACTAGCGTTTCGTGGTCATTTTGAGTGCGACGACTCTGACAATCGAGGCAATTACAGGGAATTGTTAACATTAATTGCCAAAAAAGATCAAAAATTTTGTCAACATCTAGAAACATCTGTTTTTTTCGAGAGTTTCAAGTGTTATACAAAATTATATCATTGAAGCTACACTCACCGGCACAAAATTCCGCCACCCAAATTTTTTGATTAAGTATGATAATTTATAACTTTATTATTTGTGCTCCGATTTTCAAGATTCTTGCACCAGTTTGTAGGTACATGTATTCATATTGTTTGTTATTATTCCGGTAACAAAAAATTTTGCTTGCATGTCATTGTACAGGGGTGAAAGGAAGCGTTGTATTTTCTCCTAATTTTAAAAAATTCTGTGGAAAAATGGAATAGCTGATTTTGTTTCATAGTCCTGTCATATTTTTCCGGAGGCATCACCAACATTTTGTTTTTTGAAATATTTGAATATTTTTTTCTTGGAAGGGCTGTACCATTTTTTGTAAATAAAAACACTGATTGACTCATACAATTGAGGTTGGATTGATAAGATTAGAATGGCCCGCATGCAGCCCAGATCTCAATCATATTGAGCATTTATGGGATGAATAAAAAAAGCTATTTGCCGTCATCCTAGGCCTCCAAAAAATTTGGTACAGTTATGGCCCTGGTAGAGGAATATAATAAAAAAACATATTTTTATTAGATGCTAAACAGATTGCGAGCAGTCGTTGCTGCAAGAGGTGGACATAACCGCTATTGAATTGTTTTGTTTTGTTGTTAAATTTGTTTTGTTTTGTTAATTTTAGTGCGTTTGATATTTTTAATTAAATAAACCTTCAAAGCATTGTTTTTAATTACAGCTCTTACAAGAAAAGAGATATTCAGATAATTCAAAAAACAAGACCTTAGTGATACCTCTAGAATAATACAAAAGGAGTATGAAACAAAATCAGCCCTCCAATTTTTCCACAGAATTTTTTAAAGTTAGGAGAAAAAACAACACTTACATTCACCCCCGTATAATGCCATCTAAGCAAAAAATTTTTGTTACCGGAATAATAGCAATTAACATCAATACATGTACCTACAAACTCGTGCAAGAATCTTGAAAATCGAAGTACAAATAATAAAGTAATAGATTGTCAAACTTAATCAAAAATTTTGGGTGGCGGAATTTTGCGCCGGTGAGTGTATATATACATTTAGCCATATCTTTATTTTTTTAAATAAGATTTTTTGCATCTGGTTTTGGTAACACTTCAGAAAAAGTCACGCGCCGCCACTGCTTGCGCGGCATGTAATAGTTGATCTGCTGATAAACCAGTCCATTGACGAAGGTTTCGGAGCCATGAATATTTTTCCCTACCAATTCTTTTTTTTTCCGTCGATCTTTCCGTTAAGTATTAACTGCAGTATCCTGTATCTGCTACCTCCCATTATATGCCCCAGATATTCAAGTTTTCTTTCTTTTTATCATCTCCATTAAGCACCATCGCCTTGTCCTATTCTGTTTAAGACTTCTCTGTTTGAAATTCATTTAACCCAAGATAATCTGAGCATTCTACGATATGACCACATCTCAAAGGCTTCTAATTTGTTCATCGTGTTACACATAACATTTTAGGATCTTGATTCTTAGTTGTAAATTATGCGCAAGTACAAGTAATAATTTGGTATATAAACAACTGTTCTTATAATACTGATATTGGTTCATTACATGTTCTTTCTGTAACATAGAAAACATGTGTTTAATAAGATCGCTCATGGGTAATCTTTAATTTTTCCTACTATATTTAATGTACCTACTACAAAATTAGTTGAAACGGCAAACATAATGAGAATGCAAAAATAAAATAAAGATTCCATTTTTATTCAGTTGCAATGCGAAGGCAAAACCGTCTTATTTTTCACTTAGAACAGGGAGCGCAGACCAGCACTTTAAATCGACGATTTTCGACTCTATTTGGAGTCATCATCAGAGAGGCGTAGGTCTGCTGCTCTCTGCCCGAAGTGACAAAATTTCGAAAGCTTATCCCCACATTACAACTGGCGTATATGGAGTAGGTGACTGGCGTCATCTGACAACTGAAAGCAAAGTAAGTTTTCAACCTAATAGAAACATGAATAATATTGAAAAATATTAAAAATATTACTAAAAGATTTTTAATTGAAAACTTATTGGTCCATTTCCCTGGTAACACCTCCATGGCTTCTAAAAATTGCAAGCCAGATGGATGCTGAAGCGAAGAAGATAAGAGAGAATTCAAAAACTTACAATTCACGACCCCGTCTGTTTAGCTGGTAAATTCCAACGGAAGATGGACCTAGTTACTCAAAGGAGCAATATAAAAATAAAATAAAAATTCCATTTTTATTCATTGCAATGCGAAGGCAAAACCGTCTTATTTTTCACTTGGAACAGGGAGCGCAGACCAGCACTCTAAAACCTCAAAAATCTTTAAGTTATGATTATCGACTGATTTAAAATGACATTAACATGAAACTCCAGGAGACTCCAGTGAGATATTTTAAATTAAAAATGACACCAAATTGTCTCTTTTTTCACCCCTCTAACTTATTAAAAAAAAACATTTTAGAGATTTTTAATTAAAACATCGAATCATTCAAGATGTGGTGCTATAGGTGCATTCTCAAAATATCCTGGATGGACCGCGTCACTAACAAAATATGCGAAATTATAAATGAGATAAAAACTAGAAAGATGGAATACTAATACAGGGCATACTAATGGAATCCAGGGCAAAATTAAGGGCAAAAAAAGTATGGGAAGTAGAAAAATATCGTGGCTTAGGCTTAGCAATCTACGTGAATGGTTCGGGTGTAGTTCGATTGAACTTTTTAGGCGCGCTGCTAACAAAGTCGCAGTGGCCATGATGATTTCCAGTCTCCGCTAGGAGTGGCACGTGAAGAAATTTTTAGGGACTTTCGGCCATCGGAAATAATGCAGTCTTTCATTCTGCGTTAAAATTTTTCAAAAATACTTATTAGTTTTCTCATGATTCGAAAATAATGAATGGATTTAAAACACATTGACGGGAAATTTTGCGCCTACGCCCTTAAATATATATTATCACAATTTTTATTTCTTTAACAAACAAAATATCAAGCTCGAATTTGTTGGCTGTCTCTTGCCACTTTCCCCCCACCCTCAAGAACTTGCCCAAAGATATGTTAACTTATGCAGTATTATCCATCGATTATATCAAGTATCAGTTCCCTATTAGCAAAAATTGAACAACAACGTATGATAGTGCAAACTTTAGAAATCAGTTTTTGTATTGGCATGATTAAATATACCTTGTAACCATGACCTGATGATGCTGTGCAAATTGTAGATAGCGAAACCGGTTGTCGGAGTAATACAATAAATGATTGCGGATACGTTACTCTCTTATTTCATTCACAATAAACTCGCATATTTATGCAACCTATTCAACATACTATAATATTAACTTTAAAAATTTTACATGTTTTTCTTTGACTTGTATAATATTTAAGATTAAGTAATTTCTATTAAATCTTAAAAGGTTTGGGCATTACTTTTCTGTATTCTCAATACTGTGATTTGTTAGTTATACTTTAGCTTTCTCAAGCAAATATTTTATTTATATTGCTCCTTATTCCACAGTTTAATAGTTGGAGCAAATATCATATGTTTACTTAAAAGTAATTTCAAAGTATATAGCGCCCCTTTATCACAATATTAAAGTGATGCACGGCCGTTAAGAGAACTGTAATCCAAAGCTCAAGAGCAATAAACGTTAAATATGCCGACACTTGAGTCTTGGTTTTAAGCTGAAAATAAAGAAAAAGTTGTGAAGTTGAGGAGAAATTATCTTTTTTTGTGGTTTATATTGTTTAACATAGAATCCTAAATGATCCCGTGCCAATTATTATAAATATTCATGAAATACAAAATTATGCAAAACTATTTTTACTTAGTATTTGATTTCAAGCTCTTCCTATATTATATTTTCCATAAATCTTTTCACTTTCTGCTATATTGAGCATAATTTGATTTATAATATTATTACTCCATATTTGTCTCGGTTTCCATTTCCTTCTCTTGTTCACTCATTTTTTTCTACAGGACTAATTGTCATTCTTCACTTCTCATTAATTCACAGACACTTTTAAGAGAAGCAGAATATAGAGACGAATTTACAATGGTAAAAGCCAACCTTCATTAATGGAGTTGGCACTAGAGGAAGAAGTAACTCTGCATCATACTCCATAACAAATTGTAGGAATGATTCCTTTCAAGTGTTATTACGTCATCATTGTTGACGTAATGACGTAACCGTCGATTTTTTTAAATATAAACCGAGGTCACGGGACATTCCCTTTTGAAAGGTCTCTTAATCACATTTGCAACAATGTATTATTAAAATATTTATTTCTACAGGGTTAACTAAAATGTTGTACTTAGTTAAGTATGATTAAAAAGGTATGGAATGAATCCCCGCAATCCCGCAAAAAGTTGTTGCGAACCATGTATGTGGGACTAGCTTCAGATACAGTGCTCTCGCCTCAGGCTACTATTCTGACGTGTGATGGGGATGACGTTTAGTGCGGCAGATTCGTGTAAGTATTATAAGAATTGCGCATTTAATGATACATATGGTCCACATTTACCATAATATAATTTGGTCCACATATACTACACATACAATGCGGTGGAATAAGTGTTGCCCCCCCTGTTAACTTATTTATTTTAAGAATATAAGCAAAACGCTCGGACAGGTCGATTTTTAAACTAACCATAGTATATTATAGCATCAACGTTTCGAACTTTGCGCGATACCTCTTCAGGTGACAGGCATAACTTTGATTTTTTTAAATGGTAAAGTACATCATGTGACACCTCATTTAACAGCTTTTAAAATACTGATTTCAAAAATGTATAATACTTTAATCCTTTTTGAGATCGTAGACGCAAAATTTCGGTCGAACTCTTTTAAAACGTATTTATTTTTTTCGAATTCTGAGAAAATTAATAAGTATTTTTGAAAAATTTAAACGCAGAATGAAAGATTAGATTATTACCGAGGGCTGACAGTCCTTTGGAATAAACAAAAAGTTTCTTTTAAATGATATATTTGACATTAAAACCACACTAAATTTTCTCTTTTTTCACCACTGTGACTTATTACAATAAACATTATAGGAGTTCTCAGGGACTTTGGACGATCGAGAATACTGTAATATTTCATTCTGCATTTAAATTTTTCAAAAATATTTATTAGTTTTTTCAGGATTCGAAAAAAATTATTGCATTTAGAAAGAATTCGACCGAAATTTTGCGCCTACGCTCTCAAACAGGATTAAAGTTTTATACATTTTTGAAATCAGTATTTTAAGAGCTTTTAAATGAGGTGTCATATGATGTACTTTCCTATTTAAAAAAATCAAAGTTATGGCTGTCACCTGAAGAGGGATCGCGTAAAGTTCGAAACGTTGATGCTATAATATACTATGGTTAGTTTAAAAATCGACCTCTCCGAGCGTTTTTCTTATATTCTTAAAATAAACAAATTAACAGTGGGGGGCAACACTTATTCCACCGCACTGTATAAAGGTTCAAATTTAGATATGAGGCCATCTCAGATTTTGCCTTTTACAAAAATGGCGGGCATTCAAAATGGCGACTATACATATGTGTCTAATAGTACGATATCTCTTGAACGAAAAGTCCGATTTCAACCAAAGGTACATAGGTTCTTTTTGTGGTTTATAAGATCGATGTCGTGAACTGGAAGAATCGGTTTACAAGAAGTTGTATTTTTCCTGGGTTTTTATGTAAACATGCTTTTTCTTAATTTCGTCACCCTGTATATATCAATTTTGCAAAAAGGTAATACCATCATTGAAAAGAGCGTAAAAATATTTTGTAAAAATATTTTTTAGGAAATATTTTGTACTTTTTAATTATGTTAATTACTATTTAATAAATGCATAACGTATCTATGTCAGTAGACTGACAGACCTATTCAGCAAACTTTACAAGATCTGCTGACACATTTGGAGAGGTTTGTAGTATTGTTATATGACCGTACTAGCAGTCAAGAGTCGATTAATGATACACGAAAACACCGGTTTAGCTAAAAATGTAGAGCAATCACAAATTATGGTCACAGCGCCAGTGCTCCCGTCACCAGTGGAATTGGGCTGGAAGAAAAAAATTTAAGGTGGATGGGAAATATGTTGGACAACATTACCAGAGGTTTCCCAAGTATGCAGAGAACTAATTCGGTGTGGGTGCTAGAAAGGCTGCACACGACAGTGTCGGTGCAATAAGACTGCCTTGCAGTGTACCGCACTTTGTGCTTGTGGCGATTTCCAATAACATATTATTTTGAATTTTACCGTTATATCTTTCAGTCCACTTTGATATAATTAGAGTATTTTGATTATATATATAATCTTTAGACCTTCTACCCTCTCGGGTGTAGGTATCAGTATTTTGATTAAATTACTTCTTTAAATAACCCTGTCGCAAAAACCTGCGTCTTGAACCTTGACACTAAAACATGAAACTCCTGCTTTGAGCATTTAACGTCTGGGGAAGTTGCCACACCGACCCCATCCTAGTAATTATTATGGGACCTCCCATCGACCCATAATAATTTATAATTTCAAATGCAAACATTTACCCAACTTAACTTACTTACCCGACTTACTTTCAAATGTGTAGGTTTATAGAAAAATATGCTTATAAGAATACATGTATAGATACTTTATGCATTTATTAAATGGTAATTAACATAATATAACTAAATATTATTAACATAATATAACTAAAAAATTAAAAATATTTTCCAAAAACTATTTTCACGCTCTTTTCAATGGCGGTATTACGTTTTTGAAAAATTAATATATACGGAGTAAAAAAATTAAAAAAAAAATAGTATATTAAGTATGGAGAACGGTAAGGGTTTTATACCGATCGAAGACAATTGTTTGGAGGAGGAGCGGATCGACGGCTCCAATTATTGTCTGAGATCGGTTACCCTTAACGTTCGACATGCTTATAACGTTTTTTGCAGGATTGATACCATTATAAATTATAAAATTAAACATTTTCGTCATATTGACTAGTTTCATTCATTTTATCAAGATAGATACTTTGGTTGTTAGGTAGTAACTAGGGTGCATAACAACAATGGAGAATTGAGTTTTTATTTAGTTGTCAATAATTTTAAGTACAATTTTGATTATTATAAATTAAAATATGAGCGAAAGTGAATTTGAAGAAATTGAACGGGCTTGGGAAGAAGGGTGTTCCGCAATTATTCCCGAAAAATCCAAAATCCGTTATCAAAATACCTACCAAAGTTTTAAAAAATGGTGCGAAGGCAAGAATTTAAGAATCGAAGAAAAGACTCTATTGGCATATTTTGTTCAAAGACATATGCAGTTGAAAGCTCCTGGAAGCCTCTGGGCAGAATATTCAATGATTAAATCCACCGTTTTTCTTTATGATGGCATTGATATTTCCAAGTTTTCAACTTTGATCGCGTATTTGAAGAGGCCCAAACAAGTGGGATTTCATTAAATAATTTAACAAATTGTACCATAAGTTTCAATATTAATAAATAATTCGTTAGTTTTCTTTATTCTTTCAAAAAATAAATTAAAATTAAGAGATTTTTTAACTCGACGGTAAGTGAATTACTTACCGTCGATTTGGAGTACTTACCGTCGAGTTGGATTACTTACCGTCGAGTTGCTAGTAAATGTCACCTACTGACGTAAAATCTGTCACGGTAAACAGTCAAAAATGATCAACCGTGCAAAAACATATTTTTACATAGAAAACCAGGAAAACCAGAAATTCCGGTAAACCGATCCGTCCGGTTCACCACCTCCATGTTAAAAATCAAAAAAAGAACCTATGTACCAAATTTGGTTGAAATCGGAGTTTTCATTCAAAAGTTATCGTACTATTAAACACATATGTATAGATGCCATTTTGAATGCCCGTCATTTTTGTAAAAGACAAAATCTAAGATGGTCTCATATCTAAATTTGAACCTTTATATGTGTAGTATATGTGGTCCAAATTTTATGCTTGTATTATTAAACGCTCAATTGTTTCACATATCGGCCGCACTAGTTGTCATATTGGATTTTTGAGTATACCTGGGGAATAAGGTTCAGATCTCTTTATTTCTTCGTGGTGATTATGCCCTTGCCATTTATTGTAGCAGAACAGTTAGTAGATATGTTATATTTTATGATTGATCTGGTATTTAATAGTCTTCTTCATTCAATCTTCACTTGTCCACTGCTGGACATATATCTCCGATCTTGTGCTTTTTGCTATGACAACGTTTTATATCATCAGCCCAACGTGTTGGACGACCTCTGCTTCGATAGCCATCATCTCTTGATATCTTCTTCTTCTTCTTCTTGACTGGCTTTACAACTCGGGGTGAGTCTTCGCTGCATCCACTATGGCCCTCCATCGTCTGCGATCTTGCGCTTCGATTTGTCATTGTTGTACCCCAATCCTAGATAGATCGGTTTCAACATCATCCTTCCATCTTTTTCTGGGACGGCCCACTGATCTTCTACCGTCTGGTCTCTCGAAGAACACTATCTTTAGCACTCTGTCTTCCTCTGATCTTACTACATGACCTGCCCATCTTATCCGATTAGCTTTTATATGTCTGACGATGTTTTCAGTACCATATAGAGTCACCAATTCAGCATTGCGGCGCGTTCTCCACTCTCCTGTCAATTCATCTCTTTGAGGACCAAATATCATTCTGAGGACTTTCCTTTCAAATATCAGCAATTTATTTATTTCTCGCCGATGTAGAGTCCATGTTTCACTCCCATATGTAACAACTGGGCGAATAATTGACGTGTACAGTCTTAATTTAGATTGTCTTTTCAGCAGCTTAGATCTTAATAATGATGATAGGGAGTATAATGCTCTCTTTCCCGCAGCTATTCTTGCTGAGACCTCTTTTCCTATGTGATTGTCCTCTGTGATTACTGCTCCCAGATATTTAAACTCTTTTACTACTTCAAAGTTGTGGTCATTAATAGTTACGTTCTGCCTAACTCTTGGTCTTGGATTTTTGGTCACCAGCATATATTTCGTCTTCTCTTCATTTATTCGAAGGCCCAGTTACCTGTTTCCTCCTCGAGCTGTGAAAACACCTCTCTTACGTCTCTTGTAGAATGAGCGACTGCATCTAGATCATCGGCAAAGGCCAACAATAGTTTTGACCCTCGATTTGCGAATCCCCCTGTTAGTTCAGACGATATTTTACTTATTGCGTATTCTAAAGCCAAATTGAATAGCAATGGTGATAAAGGGTCTCCTTGTCTAAGCCCTGATGTTATACTAAATGGCATCGATATTCTGTTTCCTATCTTTACCTGTGCATATGAGTCTGCCACGCACATTTGAGTGAGCTGCACTAATTTTCTTAGTATTCCCATTTCTAGCATTGCTAGCCATAGTCTGCTTCTTTTTATCGAGTCATATGCTTGCTGGAAATCTACAAAGATTTGGTGTACATCTCGGTTGAATTCCCAGTTTTTTTCTAATATTTGCCGGATGGTAAATATTTGATCTATTGTTGACCTTCCACTTCGAAAGCCGCATTGGTAGTCGCCTAGAATATCTTCCGAATACGGAGTGAGTCTCTTTAGTAAGATAATTGATAGAATCTTATACGCTGTACTAATAAGCGATATGCCTCTGTAGTTTCGGAATTGCTCTTTATTTCCCTTCTTATGTATGGGTATTATAACGCTTCCATTCCATTCTCTAGGCATTTTCTGCTGTTGCCATACTCTGAGAATAATGTCATACAATTTTTGATGTAAAACGTTTCCTCCTTTTTTTATCAATTCTCCATTTATACCATCATTTCCTGGTGCTTTGTGATCTTTAAGAGATGCTATTGCATTCTGGTGTGTTGGTGGTGGTATTTCCACATCTGCAGAATTAAATGTAGTCTCTGATTCCTCCATCTCACTTTGAATATTTAGTAATTTCCGAAAGTATTCCTTCCATCGCTCTACGATTTCTCTTTCCATCATTATCAGTTCACCTGCTTCATTTCTCATAGCTTGTGTTACCCCAACATTTCCACCTTGTCTGACTGTCTTCACTTCCCTAAAGAATTTTCTTATTTGATTGCTCTCGCCACTTATTTCCATTACTCGTATTTGCTGTTCTATGTAGCTTCTCTTTTTAGTTCTTAGTAGTTGCCTTGTCTGTGCCCTCGTTCTGCGAAAATCTGCTTTGTTCTCATCTGTAGGGTTTTGTAGCATTTTCATTCTGTTTTGAGTTTTTGTTTCCAGCATTTCTTCGCATTGTTTGTCAAACCATTTCTGTTTTGGGCGAGTCCTCTTTTTCCCAATGGTTTCTTTCGCTGCTTTTTCTATCACTGATGCCACTCACTGCCATGCATCTCCTAGGTCTACATTTTGGTCTTCCTCTCCCAGCAATTGAAATCTGTTGCTTATGGCTACTTGGTACTTCAGTTCTTTATTTGGTGTTTGAAGAGCTTCTATGTCCCATCTTTCTCTTTGTTCTTGTTGCTCCATCTTCTGTACTGATATTCGTGTTCTCAACTTTGATTTTACAAGAAAATGATCACTATCGCTGTCAGCTCATCTCATACTTCGTGTATTAATAATGCTACTAGAGTGTCTTGTATCAATGAGGACATGATATATTTGGTTACGTGTTCTTCCATCATTTGACACCCATGTGACCTTGTAAATGTCCTTTCTTTCAAATTGGGTGGATTTAATAATCATATTATTAGATATTGCGAATTGTGTTAGCCGGTGTCCATTATCATTTGTTGTATCGTGTAGGCTATGTTTACCAATTACTTCTCTTAAATAGTCTTCCTTACCTAGTTTAGCATTACAGTCCCCCATTACTATTTTGATGCCATGTTTTGGCGCTGCTTTATACTGTTGGTCTAGTAATTCGTAAAATTCGTCCTTCCTATCTTCTTCGGCATCTTCTGTTGAGGCATAAATTGAGAATATAGTGAGATTCAACCACTTACCTTTGAGTCTAATATAGCAGATACGTTCGTTTATTGGCTTGAAATCTATCACTGCAGTTTTTAATCTTTTTGCAATTACGAATCCACATCCGCATTCATGTCTGTTCTCACTACCCGACCAAAAGACTATAACATCTTCCATTTCTAAATTTCCCGTTGCTGTCCATCTTATTTCCTGTATTGCTGTTATATCCATGTTATATTCTTGCAGTTGTCTAATGGCTCTTGTCGCTATTCCAGGTCTGTACCAACTTAACACATTCCACGTACCTATGCAAATATCCTTATTCCGTTGCGTGTGTCGTTTATATCGAGTATCCGTCTTGTTCCGAGGCAATAGTTTCTGTTTCGTGGCTTCAAAATTTTCATATGTACGGGACGCCGGCCCATAGCACAACCCCCCTTTTCGGAGGACCATTTCACCCGCTCTCGTCCGTTCCCGACCCCACTTTCCACCCGGGTTTGATACCGGATCTCCGGCGGGGTTGCTCGGTTTAACAGGAGGTACCAGCGTGAAGGTGAGAGTCGGATTTGAGTAGAAGAGGCTAAGTGGAGTAAACTGGAATCAACTAAATATATTCGCATTCTACCCCTTTACCCCCCCCTTTATCTCTTGATATCCATTCCAGTATCCACTTTGTCCATTTGTTATCTGTCATTCGAGCCACGTGACCTGCCCAGTTCCATTTAAGTGTTGCTATTGCCTTTACTGCATCAGCCGCTCCTCATCTTCGTCGTACCTGGCCGTTTGGGATCTTGTCTCGCAGGGAAACGCCCAAAATAGCACGCTCTATCGCCCTTTGAGCCACGTGGATCTTTTGCAGTGTTCTCCTTGCCAATGATCAATGTTTCAACGGTCAATGTTTTCGTTCCGTAAGTCGTCACTAGCAAAACACACTGAAAAAAGGTTGTTTTACACATAGTTTTAAGATATTGGTATGTCGGACGATTTAGAAATGTGGTTCAACTTGCCGTAGGCTGCCCAAATCAGTTTTATACTACGGAGAAGCTCAACGTTTTGGTTCTCTTTTCCTATGTGAATCTCATGACCTAGGTATTTATAAGCCCTTTCCTGGTTTATGAATCTTGTTCCTACCTAACCCTAACCCTCTTAAAACCCCTTAACCTCGGAAAATATCAATGGAATATATAGAGCAGGATCTGAAATCCATACATCAAACAATAAAGAAGAAAAGTTTATGACAGGGCATAGTGAAAGAATTGTTGAGCAGAAAAAAGCCCAAAGAGGAATGTAAGTCTAAAAGAAGAAGAATGAGTCTAAAACCATATTTAAGTTCATATGAGTTTTATAAACCATTACGTTTAATAATGTAATATTAACAAGAAAATTATACAGAGTGTAACAAAATGGTGAATCATAAATTAAATCATATATTCTAGAACTAAAAATAGTTCGAGTGAACCTAACTTACCTTGGTACAAATGTGCATTTAAAAAAAAGTTACAGCACCTTGAAGTTACAAAATGAAAATCGATTTTTTCCAATATCAATAACTGTTAGAGATTTTATATTAAAAATGGATATGTGGCTCTCTAATGGCAGAACCATAATAAAAAATAACAGTAAAATTTGTGCAACTCATAAAAATTTTATAGGGGTTTTGTTTCCTTAAACCCCCCAAATATTTGTGAAAGTTCTAATCAAATTATTATTGTTTTTCCATTAGTTAAACAAAATGTTTTAAAACTTTTTTGCCTCTTAGTACTTTTTCGATATACGAGTTTTTTTAATATTTGTAAAATTCACCACATATATTATAGAGACCTGATAGTAATATTTGAAAATAATATTTTATAATCTTAACTATTTACAAATATATGGTGGATTTTACAAATATCTCGATAAAAACTGGCTTATCGAAAAAGTACTAAGAGATAAAAAAGTTTAAAAAACAATGTGTTTAACTGGTAACTTATTATTAATAGTTATTTATCCAGATTTATCCATACGGCTCACACTCCCTCTAAGGAGAAAATTGACTCATCCCAGATACCTACGGTATCAAAAGGATTGAGCTCTGGTGGGACTCTTTCCGTGTTATCGAGCCATAGGTGACTTGGTATGCTGGAGTTTCTCCCAGAAATTTTCGTACGCATCTGGCCGTCGCGAGTAGTACAGCTTTTTGCATGGTCTTATAAAGGTGTTCATTTAGACCCAGCTTTTTTATGCTTTCGAGGAAGGTCTTCGGAATGACTCCAGTAGACATAATAATCGGTATCGTCTGGGTACTTTGCATTCTCCATTGCCTTCGTATTTGAATTTTCAGATCTCTGTACTTGGCGATCTTTTCAGTAAATTTACTACGTAGATTATTGCTGTTAGGTATCGCCACGTCAATTAGTGTTGTTTGTCTTGTTAATTTATTAACTAGTACGAGATCTGGTCTATTATGTGCCACTGTTTGGTCTGTAAGCACAGTGCGGTCCCAGTATAGCTTGTAGTTGCCATCCTCAAGCATACGCTCGGGGACGTATTGATAATACGGGAGATGGTCCGTTTGGAGAAGCCCCAGCTTGATAGCTATCTCTTGATGAAGGATTTTTCCCACTGCGTCATGCCGTTCCTTGTATTCAGTTGCAGCAAATGCCTGGCAGCTCCCTGTAAGATGTTGGATGGTTTCTTGTGCTTGACATCCATATCGGCATCTGTCGTTTTGAACCTGAGGGTCTCTGATGATATATTTCAGGTAATTTCTGGTTGGTATAACCTGATCCTGAATGGCCAGTAATGAACCCGCCGTTTCAGGGAACACCTTTCCTGATGTCAATCAATAGTTCGACGCTGTATTGTCGACATAGTCTTGGCTGACCTCATTGGGATGTCGCCCGTGCAGAGGTTTACCCAACCAGGTGCGCATTTTCTCGTCTTTAGTGAGGTGGTTTATGCGCATTTCTGGTTCCCTCAGTTTGATCGGTGTTGTGTCATCTACTGCGCAAATAGCGCGATGTAGAATAGATGTCTCTAGTTATTTATTATTATTATATTATTTTTTTAAGACGTTCCTGCCATAAGAAAGCCACTTTTCCATTTTCAGTATAAAATCTCAAACAGTTTTCGATATATTGAATAAAATCAAAATCAATTTATAATCTCAAAATGCGCTTTTTTCTGTACACATTTGTACAACAGGTAGGTTCAGTCGAACTATTTTTGGTCCTAGAATATGTGATCTAATTTATAACCTACCTTTTTGTTACATCCTGTATAAAATTGCATTTCTCTGTCGAGTGCGAAATATCTCGGGAGTACAGCTAAAATTTCCTTTCTTTTTTAGCAACCACTTCATTTAATCGCCGCCGTTTCTATATCGTAGAAGATTAAATTCCTTACCCCATTGTGTATATAAAATAAATTTTAAGTAATAATCTCTGACCAATTTCGTTCAAAAATAATGATATCATAACAATGCCCATATAATAGTATTTGCATAGACAGCTAATGGTAATAGCAATACCAAACTATACATAGTTAAGTGGATATCAGACTTTAGTACAGTAAAACTCCAGTTGGTTCATTAATACATTCCAGAATTATTTCGTAGTACCTATTATAAAGTTCTATAGATATAATTTTTCATATTTTGAACAATTTCTTGTAACATTTTAATTTGTAATGACTAAAATAGTATATTATTCTACGAGCTTTCATGGGGTGGGGGTTATTATGACGCAAGTATGAGGGATGCGAGCTTCATAATTTCAATTAAATGCAAGTAGGATACATGATTTTCTCTACATTTACTACAAAATTAGTATAAATAATATTCAAATAAAGTCAATGAACGTGAACTTCGGCGATACCTTTTAATTTTCAGTGTCATCACCGAATTGCATGAAAATTTGGATTTACGTTCTACTTACCGTCCACTTCAAAGTTGGACGTGTGCCGTTGTTTGCTTCTACTTGGGGGGTGAAAGTCACTATTTCTCGGGGGCAAAAAATACGTATTCTTTTCAGAACGTTTTTTTTTTCAGAAAATGCGTATTTAGTTAAAATTTTTGCCAACAATTATTGTTCAGAAATCATTTATTTGTGGCATTTTTCAATGTGTTTGTGTATGTTTTATTCTTTTATTTTTTAAATTTTTGGTATTGTTTTAATCAAATTTTTTGGAAAGTGGTAAGTATTAAAATAAGTTTAATATTTAAATAAAATATAAATAAACTGTTTAAAGTATATATTAATTTCGTTGGAATCATATAATAGAAGTATAAGTTCTTAAGTGCGTACAAAGTACACACAAACACATTCTTTTTTTTTAAGTTGAAAAGTTGCATTTTTGAAAGTTGAAAAAGCTGAACGAGTCACTAATCGCGAGTGTTTGCAAACTTGGCACAACCTTATCTTAACCAATTTTTTCTTACAGAAAAATAACATAAAACCAAAATATTTATAAAAGCCAAACCTACATTTTTGCATTCTTTGATATTTTTCGTATCACCGATACATTTAAAGTTGTTTTGGAAAAACGGCATTTTTTCCACAATAAAAAAATTTACCGTAAGACCAAATTTTTTCAAAAATGGGCACTTTAAACCAGTCAAAGCGGTAACGATTGTGGTGGAAGGGAAGATTTTCACGATTTTTTTACCAAAAAAAAGGGCCCAACTTTATTTTAAGCGTAATTCGCTTAGTTTTGATGACTTTAAAAAAGTTTTTATGAGTTTTCCCTGAAATTTGCTTTATTTTTTGGTTACTTGATATTGAAATTTTCGATTTGGAATTTGACGAATCTTCTTTTTCTTAAGGTGCCATGTATTTCTGTGTAGGCATACATTGTACATTGTCTTGTGAGGTGAAATATTAGATGATCATGATTAAATAATTCTGTTTTTAGCAGCATTGCGAAGCAATTCATAGCTGTGGATTCTTGTCCATTGGCGAAGATTACGCAGCCGTACATTTTTTTACTTCATACTTTATCTTTTTACGTCCCAGGTACCTCTTTCCTCTATCTTTCCTTCGTCTACTCTATCTAAGTTTCTATCTAACTCTATCAGTTGCTAAAAAGTGCATCGTTCTTCTCGCAATATGTGCCCCAAGTATGCAGTCTTCTCACTTTTAACATAACTAAAAAGTTCCCTGCCCTGACTCTGTCCGTCCATGATAGTCTATGCATAGGACGCAGGCACCAAATTTCAAACACTTCAAGGCTGTTAATGGAACTGACCTTTAACGTCCATGCTTCCACTCTGTACAAGAGCACAGGCCAAACGTAACACTTTAGCATCTTGTATTGGAGGTTCAAATCCAACTTACGATCAGTCAAAAATTTACGAAGCCTCAAACAAGCATTTCTGGCTTGTTTTACTCTGCTCTTTATTTCATTCTCTTAGGGTCCAAACCCTCATTCAGCAGACAACCTAAGGTTCTACATTGCCTGAATTGTTCGATTTATTCTTCAGCGACATAGGTTTGGGTAATTATTCCTACTTATATTCATTGTTATTGTCTTTTTGATATTTATTTTAAGACTCCGAGCTTCACTTGCAAGAATTAGATCATTTGAAAGGCATATTGAAACTTTCCAATGTTATCTGCCATTATCGCTGTGTCATCGGCATATCTGATCTTATTAATAAATATGCCGTTAACTTTATGAAGGATTTTTCGACGTATAAATTGAACAACATTGGAAACGGTATACAAACTTGCCTTACTCCTTTTCGAAATGAGAAATCTTCTGTTTCGTTGAAATTTTGAAGACGTACTTTGCTATTTGGTCCCAATAAAGATTGACGATCATTATTATGTCCTTGGCATTCAATTCCAACTCTTGTAGGTATTTTATCATCAGTTCGTGTTTTACGTTATCGAGTGCTTTTTCATAATCGATGAAATAGATAAAAACATCCTTTTTTATCTAAACAATTCTATATTGATATTTGCATACTAAAGATCGCTTCTGTCGTGCCAAGTCCATTTTTGAAACCAAACTGACTCCAGCCACTGACCTCACATTTCTTAAATAATCTAGTATGTTCTTCTTCTTCTTTAAGTACCGTGCCCAAATTTTTAAGCGTGGGTAGCTTCCATAACAATTTGCCGATATCGTTCTCGACCTTGTGCGGCATGTAACAATTGATCTGCTGATAAGCCCGTCCATTGATGAAGGTTTCGGAGCCATGAATATTTCTTTCGACCAATTCCTCTTTTTCCGTCGATCTTTCCATTGAGTATTAACTGCAGCATCCTGTATCTGCTACCTCTCATTATATGCCCCAGATATTCAAGTTTTCTCTTTTTTATCATCTTCATTAAGTCACCTTCGCCTTGACCTACTCTGTTTAAGACTTCTCTGTTTGAAATGCGTTGAACCCAAGATATTCTGAGCATTCTACGATACGACCACATCTCAAAGGCTTCTAATTTGTTCATCATGTTAACCTTCATGATCTAGGTTTCACATCCATATAGTAATACAGGATACACATAACATTTTAGGAACTTGATTCTTAGTTGTAAGTTCAGCTGAGAGTTGCTCAGAATAGATCTAAGTTTCATAAATGCTCCTCTTGCAATTTCTATACGAGTTTTAATTTCTTCATCCGGATTTAGTGTCTCGTTTATCCAGAGATCTAGTATGTAGTATTTTTAAAAGAGTTTTAACAAGACCTTAGAATTAGACACTCTCTAGACAAGACCTTAGAATTATAAGAAGAATCCGTATAGGCCACACCAAACTTACTCACGGCTTCCTGATGTCATCAGATATCCGGCCTATCTGTTTAACATGCCAGTGCCAACTTACCGTGAACCACATTATTACCGAATGTCATCAGTGCAGTGTAGTAAGACAACAGCTCAAACTCAAACCGCAGCTATGTGACATTCTAAGTGATACCAACCAGTTAGACACAGTTCTTCAGTTTTTAAAAAAAATATCATTGTATCATAAACTTTAATTTTTTTTATGACATAACTTGTTAATGCTCTTTAATTATACCTCTTGTAATCTTGTTTGTAATCGTCCCGTGCGAGTGGCCATAGTTGCCGAGCACGTTAATGTAAATAAATAAAAATAAATAAAAAAGTTTTAAAAAGTGAGTCATTATCATTAGGCTTATTAGTCGAAATGGCCCTTGCAGAACGTGGTATTTTGGGTAGGGCGATAAATGTAGAGCGAAGCCAATCTTTTGAAATCTGGCCTGTATCGAACATATCGTTAAAGAGCTTCACAATAATGTCTAGGTTTTCTTCATTAAGTAATTTGATAGGTTCTGCATATATATCATCTGACGATTTCTGATTTGACGAATGAGAACGGATATTTTATGAGCTACAACTTTACTTTTTCTGGGTCTATAGATTTCACGGCTACATCATTTTTGTCGTTTTTTATAGCCTACAGTTTTGCTAAGAATATTTTTTTCGATAAAATACTTACTTTTTGAGTTATTTGCGAAAAATCGCCTGAAAACGTGTTATTTTTGTTAAAAAATTTTCACTCGCAAGTAGCTCAAAAAGTATTATGTAACTTTGCACTTTTTTATTTGCGCCTTTGACAATTTACAACTAACATCAAAATAATTGTCCAAATGGCACTCTGAAGCGAATAGTGTCGTAACGTGAATAACACTACACAGCCAGAGGCGACTAGATACTGGACATGTTTAATATTTGCTCAGAGCTACCCTATGACTCCTCGAATGGCACATTATAATTCCTATTTTCTAGAAAATGTCATATGAGGATACCGAATACGCCGATTTGAATAATGATTATGGTGTTATTACTTTTGTTTTCGAACTATCCCTTTCGTTTTGTATATTTGAAGAACTTTCGAATACTGTCATTTTATGTTATGTTTTGCAAAACTTCTGTTACTATTTCTATTTAGATTTAAAATATATTCAGTAGTAATATTGCTAGACAATTTCCAAGAACATGCGAGTAATAATAAAAACATCCACATCATATGTTTTGATGTAATATATTCCATTTTTTTTGAGATTTGAGAGACAATTTAAGAGAAGTTAGGTTTTAGTAAGTAGTTAAAGACGAAACTACACGATTCAACCGAATTTAATCACTTTGGTTGAATGAAGCCGAAATGAAAGCAATGCTATTTACGAGTTTTGCATATAGCCATAAAGACAAAAAATATATAGACTTTAAATACATTAAGAGAGGCGTGAGACAAGGAGACGTAATATCGCCAAAGCTTTTCAACCTAGCACTAGAAGACGTCTTCAAAACGACAAATTGGTCAACCTATGGCATTAACGTTAATGGCAAGAAGCTAAACCACCTCAGATTCGCTGACGACATTGTGATTATAGCGAGCTCATTCGAGGAACTGCAAATTATGATGGAGGAACTCGCAGGCAGCTCCCAATACGTCGGCCTGAAAATGAACATGAAGAAAACAAAAATAATGACAAACACAGATGACCCCAGACGCATAACTATAAATGGCAGTGAGATAGAAAAAATCCAGGAATATATCTACCTAGGCCAAATCCTGAAACTAGACAAAGAAAACCAAAGTGCGGAAATTAATAGAAGAGCAAGACTAGCATGGGCAGGATTTGGAAAACTTGGTTGGATACTTAAGAACCGCAAAATACCTCAATATTTGAGAACCAAAGTGTTCAACCAGTGCATCCTTCCTATCATGACATATGGGTGTCAAACCTGGACCCTAACCAAGGCAAATATGAATAAACTAGCCACAACACAAAGAGCTATGGAAAGAGCAATGTTAGGTATACGACTGTCAGATAAAAAGAGGAACGACTGGGTAAGATCAAAAACAAAAGTCGAGGACATAACAACAAAAGTTGCCAAACTTAAATGGAGCTTCGCAGGCCACACTGTTAGACAAAAAGACCAACGTTGGAATGCAACGATACAACATTGGAGACCTTACCAAAGTAAACGACCGAGAGGAAGACCACAGATGAGATGGGTTGATGATATTAAAAGAGTAGCCGGAACGAATTGGAAATATGTTGCTCAGGATAGAGACCGATGGAAGGAGTTGGGAGAGGCCTATGTCCAAACGTGGACGATAGAAGGCTAAGGAGAAATACATTATTGTTTTTCAATATATGTCCCACTAAGATCAATACACTTTTGCATACATTCAAACCAGTTGGTAAAACAGTTATTCCAGTCTTGTCTTCAGATAATACCTGCAAAATCGCTGTTTTAAAGGTATCGATGGCTTCTTCTGGCGACTGGAGTCGCTGTCCACGCATTGACTTCTTGATCTTTGGGAACGTGAAGAAGTCGTTGGGACTTAGGTCGGGGCTATACGGTGGATGGTTTAACAATTCGATGTTCTGAAGCTCCAAAAACTCTATTTTTGGACAATGTGAGCACTTCCATTGTCCTGACGTACAGTTGAGTCCGCGAATCTTTACCCGTGAGTCATCATTTAAAGGAGGGGTGGGCAAACTTTTTTTAGTAAGGACACCAAAATATTTTTTTGTCCATTACCGAGGGCCTCAATATTTGTTACCTTAACATGTTCGAATTTTTAACTTTTTACTAATTTTATTTAAGGGAGAGGCATGGTTTCAAATCAACATTTCAAGCACCTTTTCTTGAATTTTGTTTGAAATTATGGTAGAATTATTTTATTTTTAAACTAAATAAACATATTCAGTACAATTCATCAAAGATTATTCAAAAAAATTCAAGACCAAATATTGAAAAATAAGCCAACGGTCGCAAATTTTTACAGGCAGCTCCAAAAAAATGGATTTTGCAGTAGAACTGGTCAATGGATCATATGAAACAAAAAATTCAAAAATATTTTATTGGCTTATGAGTTTCTCGAGATAACGCTGTTAAGTTTTTTAGTTTTAACGATTTTTGAGTTTTTGATACCACTCAAAATACAAGTCAAAATAATGAAATTCTTGTAAAAAATGGTGAAAATCAACATATTTATTATTGTTAACCAAAACATATCTCGACGTGACCACGAAAGTGATGCACGCCGGAATATGTTTTTGAATCGCAGAGTAATTTACAAAAGAGATGGGAACATCTGTTGAACGTTTCTCACTACGCTCAAGCTACTTCAAATCGAATCGAACGTAAGGATATTAAACATGCTTTACTTCCGCTAATTTTACTCCGGTCAAGCTGAAAAGAGAGTATTCTTGAAGTTTATTTATTTATTTATTTATTTATGGACTTTCATTTAAAATAAAATTTAAAATAAATATAGTTATGTACTTTCATTTAAAAATTTAAAATAATAAAAAAATCAAAAATTTCAAATTTTTCAAACCGTACCCCTCCTCCCTAAACAGCATATAGTTAACAGGCACTTAATTAAGCATGGTATTTCCCTCAAATATATGTGTATCTATATATTTATTTATTTTTATTTTATCTATAAACCTATTTCTTTTTCCCTAATATTGTTCTGAAGCTATTTCCTTGTGACATTTTATGCAATTTACTAGTTTATTTGGGAATAAGCCATAATTTAAGTTTGAAACTAAATTTACTTGACGTTTAGATTTCCATTTCGGTAATCGTTATCAAAATACAAAACATTAATAAATTAAGAATTTATTTAATTAGTTTAATTTATTAATGTTTTGTATTTTGATAACGATTTCCGAAGTGGAAATGGAAACATAAAATAAATTTAATTTCAAAGTTAAATTGTGGTTTATTGCCAAATAAAATATTAAATTCTATTTTCACATTGCTATTAGTTACTTAAATATTTGAAGTGAAATTCCGTGCTTAAATAGTTGCAAACACGAATCATACGTAATATGCAATACGCGTCATTTAAATCAAAATAAACAAAGTTATAAATATGAAAAATCTTAGATTCCCTTTATTGTTTTTGTTTTCGTAGAAAGAATTAAATAATATAAAAATATGCACGATGATTTAATCCTATTGAACGAATAATTAACAATATTAGTTATAATTGAAATGACGTTGGCGATGACCACTTGCAAAACATTTTTGCACAATACCTGCTCATGGATTAAGCAGTGAAAAATAATAACTGATGTTCTGAAAATTGTTTATGGACGTAATCTAAAATTACAATATTTGCTCCTCTTAAATATGGTGCTCCGTCAATTGTTACACTTACTAGGTGGTCACAGTGCTAATTTAGAATTTTCCAAATAGTTCCAGACTACTTCAAAAATATCGTTTCCATTTGTTGAAATTTCGTGGATTTCATTCAGACAGCCGACAAAAATCTGCCGGAAACCCAAATAATTGCCTGCGTTATGTTGAAAATTTGCGGGAAAAATCACCCGCTGCGAAAGTGTTAATTATATTAGCTGTGTTAATAGCTGCATTATCTACAGTATGTCCCTCTAAGTTGTATCCATATGAAAAACTTTTTTATTATTAATTTTACGAAAAAAAGTCATTCTTCATAAAAAGCTCTGCATGGCCCAAAACCTAAGATTTAACCATCAGATATAAAATTTTATGAATATTATAACGAGGTATGTCAAAAAGTTTGAATTTCACTCAAGTAGATTTATTTTTCACAATATTGAAAATTGCTATTATGAAAATTTGTTTGGAATTAAAAACTATATTTTAATATGCCATTATATCCTTCTAATTGAATTTTTTTTTAATTATGGATAACTAACATTATTTTCAGTTATTTCAGTTCTGATAACTCTTTTATTATTAATTTTACGAAAAAAAGTGATTCTTAATAAAAAGTTCTGCATGGTCTGAAACTTAAAATATAACCATCTTATGCAAATTTTATCAATTTTATACAAGGTATGTCAAAAAATATGAATTTGGCTCAAGAGTAAAATACCTTTATTTTTCACAATATCGAAGTTGTTATTATGAAAAGTTATTAAGAATTAAAAACCATGTTTCAGTATGTAATTACATCCTTTTTATTGAAATATTTTGAACTATAAAGGTACTTTACTTTTGATCTAAATTTATCTTTTTTGACACACCTCGTATAAAATTGACATAAGATGGTTGTATTTTAGGTTTTAGAGTATTTTAGACCATGCAGAACTTTTTATTACGAATCACCTTTTTCGTAAAATTAATAATAAAAGAGTTATTAGAATTAAAATTACTGAAAATAATGTTAGTTATCCATAATTTTTAAAAAAAAAAATTTTTTCAAGTAGGAGGATGTAATTGCATATTAGAATATAGTTTTTAATTCCAAACAACTTTTCATAATAGCAATTTTCAATATTGTGAGAAATAAAGCTACTTTACTCTTGAGTGAAATTCAAACTTTTTGACATACCCCGTATAATATTCATAAAATTTGATATATGATGGTTGAATCTTAGGTTTTGGACCATGCAGAGCTTTTTATAAAGAATAACTTTTTTTCGTAAAATTAATAATAAAAAAGTTTTTCATATGGATACAACTTACAGGGACATACTGTATATTTATTATAACTCACTTTTTCCGCGGGCCTCAAAAAAATGTATAAAGGGCCGCATGCGGCCCGAGGGCCGCACTTTGCCTGATTTAAAGCATACGAAATAAGTCGATGATAAATCGAAAATTGAACTTTACTAAACTCTACAGCAAGTCACTTACTGTCACTTGCTGTTGCGTTTAGTAAATTTTAATTTACGACTAATCATCGACTTATTTCGTATGCATCCTACATAGATCGCCTTAAAATCCTACATAGAAAATAGACACTTTCAAATTCAAAGAATTCTCACAAAAGAATCTAACTTAGAAAGTCAACAGGCTATGTACTTACAATTGAAGTAAAAAATTTCTAATGTAAGATGGTATATTTTTTTTTATTAAAAAAAGTTTTAATAAAATAAGAAAATCTACGTTTTCGTTTTGATTTAAATCTGTCTCCCTCCATCCTCCAATAGTACTATTTCTAGGTCTACCTGTTGTTAAGGAGGCTCTGAGGAAGAAAAATTTACACCAACACGACCGTAGTTTCTGGATATAAATTAAAACTATCTATATTTACTATACTAAAAACGGTGTATAAAAACTATTTATAAATTATTTTAAAGTTTTAAAATATTTAAATGGATTAATAACATCACAGAACATTTGCGCTCATATCAGAGCATCATCAGTGAGAACGTCTAAGTACATCAGGATATAGAACTAGCCACAGAAATGGGTCAAAAGACCTTTAAATTACTTGATGATTAAACTTTTAAAAATAATGAACATGACGACAATAATATAAATAAGTCTATATTAAAAGATTTAAATTATTAAGGGGATATACACATCCCTGCTCGAAAAACACGTGGCACTATAGTGAGAAGTGAAGACTTGAAGACCAACTAAGTCGTCGGTGTAACGATATCACACAATTACCCTTTAGATATGATGCAATTCCCTTTTGGTAATAACGGTATGTTTGATTATTCTGTTAAAAAATTCATCTGTGTACAATCACCTTACATTTCCGCCTCACTAGTCAAAATCGGTCCAAGAACAACTGAGATAGCATAAAGGTCCTTTGTAAACGCCACCATGGGGGCCGTCCATTAATCACGTGATGTTTTTTTTCGGATTTTTTAACCCCCCTCCCCATTGGTGATACATGGTGAGGTTTAAGACTTACCCCCCCCCCCCTACCCCTATATCACGTGTATTTTTTAGGATCTACAAAAAATCTATTTTTTTAATTTGCATATTAAAGACTACAATAATAACGTTTAGAGGTAGACAGAAAGGTTGCAGGTTGTTTTTGACTGACAAAAATAATGAAAAAAATGCGAAAAATATTTTTGCACCAAATTAGTATTAAATACTAAATGTTTATGCATAAACATTATTTAATGTACAGTATCCTCGGATCACTAATGAGCAAAACTTTATTCAACACCAATAACTGGATAAGCATTTAGCAAGTCAGTTGTTGGCACAGTGCTTTGTTTAAGATCAACATCAGTTTCATCAAGCCACTAGCAGTCATTATTTTTGAGCACTACGCAGAGAATCTCTCTCGATCTACCGTTCGATCGTCGCGTGAGGATGCAGGAAGGACGAACATTGAGCATCTCTAGAGTGTTATTGTTCAGATTCAGTTGCTTGTGACAAATATTCACATGAGCTTTTGCTTTTTTCTTTGTACAAAAGTCCAGTGCACACCGCTGACATGTCCTTTCAAAAGTATCTGATGATCCTTCTGTAGGCTAGGGCAATACAGATCATAAATCAATTTGCTGAAGTCTACATACGTTGGAGTAATTTCGAGAGACCGACGCAGAAGAAATGGAGCATGATGGATCTTGTCATCATGCTCTTGAGGCTCTGGAATATATAGGCCACCGGACGACTGTAAAATCGGGTAAGGAGGTATAACGAAGCGTTCCGAAAGAATGAATCGTATAGAACTCCGCATATTATATCTTCTTTTTCTACGGCACTACAGCCCAAATTGAGCCTTGGCCTCCTTTATTTTTTGCCTCCACCCTTGCTTGTCTGTGGCTGCTCTTCTCCATACACGGACTCCTAAAAGGGCGTATGCGTCGCTGTTTACTGTGTCTTCCCAGCGCTTTTTTGGCTTTCCAACCGGTCTCTTTCTCTGCATTCTAGCATTCAGTGCTCTTTTTGGTAGCCTATCCTCTCCCGTATATTATATACCTAAAGCAAATATTGACTTTCTCACACATGCTCGCTATACCACTGCTGGGAAGACAGATCTGGAATAAAACTTTCAACAATGTTATCTGGCTTGACATACTCCGCCATGGCCGTCAATAACCATATTACTCCATACTTCTGAGAGAACTTCATCAGCCTTCTGAAAGTTCTTTTTTTCAAGGGCATGATCTTTTGTTCTCCCTTGTTCATCCAAATGGGTTCCATAAGAATTATGCGGAAGTGTAAGTCCAGATAATTTCCGGCTGAAAGGCGCCATTCTTCTCTCAACGCGATTGAACGCGCTTATACCAGGGAACAACGACCAAAGGTTGTTGTGGTGGTTGTTCTCTGCTTATGCCAGGTGCATTTGTAAAGATAAATATTGCTCTAGATCATGCTTGACAAAGTTGTATAGGGCATGGGCAATACTTTTGAAGTATTGATACATAAGCTAAAATATTGAGTTTGTTAATAGAATAGGATAATATTTTGATCACCCTGTACAAAATTTTGTAACAATAGACATACGTCTGAATATGTCAAATACTTCTATTGTTAAGATCCAAGAAGAAATGTGCCTCCGATTCTTACATAGAGTCGTAGATATTCAGTGCCAATACAACAGAATAACTCCCACCACTTTACCAATTTATCAGATAGTAGGTATAATACATTCTCTCAATCCATGAGGGAAGCTCAGGACAGAAGCCGATGGAAAGAGATAGTTGCTCGTATTATAGGGAATCACGACACTCAGCAATGAGGAAACGACTGAGGAGGAGGAGGTATAATACATATTTTAAGCCTAAAAGCCGATATCGAAGACGGCAGAGTCCTGACCAGTATTCACAAGTGGAAACATCTGGTGGTGCATTCAAAACAAAAGAATTCGTAAGAGTCCTTTCTCATCTTAAGGCACTTAAAATAATTACCATGTAAAGTATCCCGTGTCGCTACAGAAATTTGGGTGGAACCAAAGAAAATTAATGTGTTGTTGGTTTATATAATATTAGAATGAGAAATGTTTTTTTTTATCAGTCACACCAATGCCACTTTCGATTTTTGTGTGCATTTGACGAAAAAATAAATACATGTAACGCCACTTTTCAGTTGAGTTTCGGGCATTTTCCTTAAAAAATAAATACACGTGATATTATTACTAGACCCCCCTCCCCTTGTGATGTTTCGTGATTTTTTATGGAACCCTCCCCCCTTTCGAGCCTCACGTGATTAATGGACAACCCCATGTTTGTTTTTTCCATCATATAATATTATTGATCCCCTCCCCTTTCCATCGATACCTCGTACATCGAGATCGGTCTGGCCGTTCCCGAATTTTGTACGACTTTCCGACCAATTTGCTATTTTGGACCTTGAAATTTGGTGGAGGCGCCAAGTTCTTATAGACGGAGAGGCAGCGCTGAAAAATCTCTTTGAAATTTACTAAAGCTAAATTTTTCACAGCTGATTACTGTGATTGTGTAGAGAAATATACTGCGGTCAGTCAAGCGAAACGTAGAAGAGGTGTTACTGAGAGGGTATCAAAGTTGCTTTCCTACGAAGGTAATTAAATCCATCTACTAAGGCTGAAAATCAGTACACGCATTCTAAATTGCATATAAATAAAAGTTATTATAGTCGGTCAGCTGTATGACAGGATAGAGCCGGTCGGTAAACTGCTTTATTTACAGAATTAGAAGAAAATGTAATATACAAAAGTTATTCGATTTTTTAATTATGATTTTTTGACATATGTATCGTACTAGTGACGTCATCCATCTGGACGAGATGACGTAATCGACTATTTTTTTAAATGAAAATAGGCATCGTGTGCTAGCTCATTTGAAAGGTATTTCAATTATCTATACAGTACTATAAACATTAAGATCGTTATTTATACAGGGTGTCCAAAAAAAATTTTAATTATTAATTAAACAATTAATTTAATTAAAAAAAATTTTTGGACACCCTGTCTAATTAATCATGTTAATGTTTATATTACTGAAAAGGGAATTGAATAACCTTTCAAATGAGCTAGCACTCGACCCCTATTCCCATTAAAAAAATAGTCGATTACGTCATCACGCCCAAATGGATGACGTCACTAGTACGATATATAAGTCAAAAAATCATAATTTAAAAATCGAACAACTTTGTATTTTACTTTTTTTCTAATTCTGTAAATAAAGCAGTTTACAAGGGGGTCAAAATATAGTGAATAACCATACATGTACTACGTACATTCACTGGGGCCGACCGACCGGCTCTGTCCCGTCATACAGCTGACCGACTATAATAACTTTTATTTATATTTAATTTAGAATGTGTGTACCTATTTTCAGCCTTAGTAAATGGACTTAATTACCTTCGTAGGAAAGCATCTTTGGTACCCTCTCAGTAACCCCTGTTCTACGTTTCGCTTGACCGACCGCAGTATGTTTCTCTACACAATCACAGTAAACAACTGTGAAAAATCTAGCTTTAGTAAAATCAAAGAGATTTTTCAGCGCTCCCTCTTGGACTATTATGGGAAAATCGTCTAAATCGCAGTTTTTGGCGTCGGAGTGAGGTTGCTACCCGTCTGTCTGGTGGGATGAGAGTTGAAGATCAACTCAGCTGATCTTCACCTCTGACCATAGTGACACGTGTTTTTCGAGCAGGGATATGTATATCGCCTTAATAATTTAAATCTTGTAACATCGACTTAATGTCATCATATTCATTATTTCTAACACTTTAATAATGTAATTTACCGGTCTTTTGACCAATTTCTGTGGCTAGTTCCATATACTAATGTACTTAGACGTCCTCACTGATGATGGTCTGATAGGACCGAAAACGATCTGTGATTTATTTTAGTAATCCATTTGTATAATTAAAAAAAAACTAATATACCATTTTACATTCGAAATTTTTACTTCAACCGTAAATTTTTATAAATACAGCCAACATAATACAGCCAAGCGATTTCCCTGTGTATGTAGTTGGATTTTAAATTTTATACAGATTAGTTTTATTAACTTTTGAATATTAAAAAATAATTTTGGATATAATTAGACTGATTCAGTAAACATTCCATAATGAAAAATGCTTATATTTAGAATATAGAGGAAAAGACTTATTTAATCCCATGTGATAAAAAACGCAAACTGACTGCATTATGTTATTTCCAGCACGGAGCAACGAATACTTCACATAGAAGCATTATGCAAATTGAATTCTTAACTTTCATAACAAATAAAAAGTTGTGCTTCTTTCAAATTTATTTTCATTCACTTTGGGAGAAAGAAGAGTGCGGCTTCGACATAAAAGTATGAAAGTTATCGCACAACCCAGCACTGCCACCTGTGTCAAATTAGCGAAAGACAAAACGGTCGCGACGTCCCTGAATAGTCTAGGCTTTTTTCTAAAATACACTTTTCTTAAAAAAAATTAAAACTAATTTTTTATCACCATTGTACGAATATTATCATCTACTTGTAATAATTAAAGTCCGGATTATAAGCATGACAGAAAGGTCAAAATAAGCACTTATATAAGCAAAACACGTAGCAAAAATAAGCATAGTTTTTATGAAATAAACAAGGTTCAAGAAAAAAACGTGTAAGTAAACATGGATATAATGATATAAATATTCGCGGTATGCAAGTACTTGGAGGGGATACGAGAAACGATGGTGCGCGAGTCGCGGAGAAATCTTGCAACTTTCTTAAATAATTCATATTGTCAATTTAAATTGTCAAATTGACGTATATTTCATACATACTGTCATTAAAGAAGAAAAATTATATGTTGCTCACAATATTGCTATGATATGCAATTATTATATACAAGTACATTTAATTGATTGTATTTTGCTTGCAGTACTGCATTTTAATTATTAATTTTGTTTACTACATAGAATTATTTACCTTTTAATAACATAACCTAAATATTACTTTTTCTTCTTTAAATTTTTTTCGGGCTATGGCCTTGATAGTCATGCAGTAACCAGGATTAATATAATTGGCCAATATAATTAAAAGTGCGAAAAATGTTGCCTAACTATGAAACCAGGTGTGGCTTTTCCGAACTTGCACGGTCCCAATAAATAAAGGACATTAACATTAAATTACATGTATTTTTAATTATCGTATTATTAACGATAAATAAAAAAATACAAAAGTGTTAAGCTATCATATAATAAAAAAAATATCGAAAAATAATTAACATATTATTACGGATACTATTTTACAACAATATAATAAATTTGGGCTGTCTGCAGACAAAAATATTAGTTTATTACATGGACAGGTATAACGATGGGTTTTCCCGTTTATCTTCTAAGCCTAAGGGATTAAAATTGTTATGGTTTATTGAATTATTAGAATTTTACAGCTCTGTATACTTCATAGAATTTTGCTTAGGACAGGAAGTAACATGAAATTTCACTATAGTTTATTGTAAGAAGTAAAATAAACAAAGATAAGCAAACGTATCTTTAAAATAAGCATTTTTATTAAAAAACCTAATTATAAGCAAAAAAGCAAAAAAAAAGCAAAATGCTTATAATCCGGACTTTAGTAATAATCATCATTAACTGTATGGTGGAGTCGTGAAATGTATTTTTTTTCGAACATAACAATATCCTAAAATTTATTTTTTAGTTTTGTCACCTTTGGCAGTTTTCCAAAAGCTTTTTATTTATAACTATCTAAGATAACATATTTTTAATGTTCTTCTGTAAAAACTTTTACCTTTTTTTTGTCAAAGTTGGTCTCTTTCAATACCATATAACATGATACCTCCTTTTTCAAGTGCCATCTCCACGACAGAGATCGGCAATCATTATAGCTATTTGGAATTTAAAGACGACTACTCCGAAATATTCATTTGATGTACATCCGTACCATTCTCTCAGGTTGCACAGCCATGAGATTCTACTTCTCCATATGCTTCTTTTTCCTTAATTATTTCACTGCATAATCAGTATGTTGTAACTCTTGCCATGTATAATATGTCCGATATATCCCAATTCTCTTGCTTTGATTGTAAAGATTTCCATTTCACCATTCATCCTTCTCAGAATCTCATTGTTTATGACGTGTTCTATCCACGATATTTTCAGAATCTTTCTATACACTCACAACTCAAATGATTCCAGTTTTGTCATTAATGTAGCATTCAAGGTCCAATCTTTCACTCCATCAAACAAAATCGAGAAAATGTAGCACTTTGCAGATCTAACTCTTAGCTCCAACACTCCAACTTTAAATCTCTTGTGCACAGCACTCTTCTCATTTTGTTGAAATTTGCTCTAGCCTTTCTGATTTTTATTTATTAGAAGTCATCATTTGTGGAGTTAATCATTGTTCCTGATCCTACAGGGGAAGATTGAAGAAAACGAGGTCCCGATAATGACCTGAAGTGAAGTACTGAAACCAGTTTTACATCCCTACCTATAAACCATTCCAAATGCGGTCTTTCAACAGAATAAGGGCTCATAACAAGACATCATATTGTCCGTGAAGCCATGCAGTTCATTTAAGAATCTAGTATAGAGATTTTGGAGTGGCCATCAAGATCAGCTGATTTGTCACCGATCGAACTCATGTTGAATATGTTAAATTGAAACCTAAATCGATTACTACGTTCCCAGCAAAGTTAGTCGAACTTATTTATGCATGCGATCTTATGGCATGCCACAAGAAGAATTTGAATGAGGATTTCGCAATGTTGTATAGACCTCTTCATTCGGTCACTGTCCCATAGAGCAACTGAGTATATAAAAAATTAAGGAGGAGCCACTCATTATTAATTTTTTTGATAAAAGAAAAACATCATGGCTGAAAAATCTAAGGCAACGGTATGGAAAATTGACTACATCGTTATTCAGAGCTGCTGTCAATAAAGTCACGATGGCGAATATGGTCATTATCATCATCATGATCAGCCTCTCTCAATCCACTGCTGGACATAGGCCTCCCCTCCTCCCCTGTTTGTCTCCAAAGTGTTCTATCTTGTGCTTTCTGTATCCAGTTTTTTGTTGTTTTTCGTAAGTCGTCTTGCCATCGTGTTGGTGGTCTTCCTCTGCTACGTTTATCGGCTCTTGGTCTCCATTCAACTAGTTTGCAAGTCCATCTTCCGTCCTTCATTCTGGCAACGTGTCCAGCCCATTGCCATTTTCGTTACAGCTTCTTTCAATGACGTCTATGACTTTGGTCTTAGCTCGTAGATCTTCGTTTCTAATCCTGTCTCGCAGGGTGACCCCTATCATTGATCGCTCCATTCTTCTCTGCGGTACTCTTAGTTTTTGTGCGTTTTTCTTTGTGGGTGATGTTTCTGCACCATAGGTCATCACCAGTAGCACGCATTGGTCAATAACTTTTTTCTTCATATTAGTTGGAATGTCACTCTTAAAAACGTTCCTAAGAGCTCCGTATGCTGCCCGTCCTTGTATTATTCTACTGGATACTTCGGTTGTTTGATTGTCCTTACCTATCTTAACACGTTGACGGACAGTGCGTCAAATGTATAAGCAAGTGTTGTGACACTATGTATTTTGCAAAGTAGAATAGGGAAAAATGCAAATAGACGTTGTGTCACATTACATCAATGGAAATTAGACGTCTATAAACGTTCTGTCCGTCAACGTGTTAATTTCTTGACCCATATACATATATTTGTCTACCAGTTCTATTTGTTCATTTTGTATTTCAAGGTGTTTACTTGGTACTAAGTTCGTCATATATTTTGTTTTTGTTATATTCATTTTTAAACCTACATACTATACTAAGTTCTTCCAACATTTTCTTTATTTGTCACTGTCTTGTTTTGATCACTTTTTCTAGAGCCGACATGAAAAGTTTAGGTGACAACGTATCACCTTGTCGGATACCTCTTTGGATTTTTATTTGGTTGCTGTTAGCATGTAGTTGTATCGAGCTTGTCACATTTTTATACATATTACGTATTAGCCTCGAATATAGGCTATCAATGCGGCTCTTGTTTAGTGCTTCTATATAAAACTGTCAATCAAGTTCTACTGAATAGAATGCTTTGGGGAAATCTACGAATGTTAAAACTAAGGGCTTGTTATATTCTTTGAATTTTTCGATGAGTTGTTTAATTGTTTGGAGGTGATCGTTGGTTCCAAAGTTTGATCTGAATCCAGCTTGTTCTCTACTTTGATATAGGTCTAATTTAGATTTAGACCTATATCAAAGGCGAATATGGTATCCAACATAATATCCAACGATTCGATAACAGTCATGGAACTAGAAAAAGCATAAAAAAGAATATTATAAAGTTTATCCCATAAATAAATATTTAAAAAATATTTGTCCTTCTAGTTGTTGCATTTTCTTGGACATCAGTATACCATTCTACTCTCTTATCAAATCTTAATCATATTCAACAATTTTACCTAGCCTATTCAGTCCCGAAGCCGCCCGAACAAATTCCATGTGTATATTTTTTTTGTTTTTTCATAAATCTAATTTGTCCGGACCGTTTTATTTTATTAAAGGGACTCTTGAGAAACGAACTACTTCGTTAACTTTTTTAGGAATTCTAAGGAATTGTGTTTAATTTTAGAGTTGGTAATCAAGAGGGACGTTTCTAGCATTTAAAAATTCTTTAAATATTCATTTAAAGGGTGGTGTTTTGTGCACTACAGACTTTTGTTTTTCTATTTATTTATATTTTTATCTGAAGACAGCGTATTAATCAATATGGTGCCATCGAATTAATCACATAATTATTGAAGAAGGTACAGCCAAAACCACTGATTAGAATACCATGTATAGGAATATCCCGTACATGGAATACAGCGTGTTTTATATGTTCGTTCATGGGTATTCTTTCATTTTTCCCGACTGTATTTTCCTTTCACATCTTTCCAGATTATCCTCTTCCTTCTTATTCAATGTCCATTAGGCGAGCGGCAACATCCCCTAAAATTACGTTATACGGATCACGAAAATCAACTTTGAGGTGAATGACCAATTTTAGTCATTCTTTATGTTTCGAGGTCGCTGAATCCGAATATGAAGTTTATTTTATTTAGAATTGGTGGAACATGTTCAAAAATCAAGTTTATGCAAAAATGCGAACAATCAATTTTGATGATTTTTCAAATTTAACTCGCTGTATTTTTGCTCGCTGTAAATATTTCAATTTTAACTATTTAGAATGGGAAATAAGCCACAATATTATTTTTTAATATTATTAATTTTAACAATATTATTTTTTAATAATATTGTGGCTTATTTCCCATTCTAAATAGTTAAAATTGTAAAAAATGCCACAAGAAAATAGCTTCAGAATGTAAATATTTCCTTTCGAAAATTTTACTATGTCATCTTTAAAGTATTTGGATAACAATGAGATTTGTCCAAAATGTTTATACAAATTAAAAGAGGAGTTGTTAATTTTTAAACCTTTTATCGTCAGATTTCGTTAGCTTCGTGATTACTTAAAAAAGTTGAGTGACAAACTTTTTAGTTTGTAATTTTAACCAACACAGCAATAAAATGTGATTCATGAGAAAGTTTTCTAGAAAATTTGAAGTCAAAATATGCAATTGGAAAAAAGTTATGTGACTTTATAGACGAGCGGCACACCCCAAAAAACGCTTGTTTCTCGAAATACAGACCACGGTGTGGGGAATGGTTAATTTTGATCATACTTAATGTTTTTGATGGTGCTGAAAACGAAAATTGGGTAAGTTTTGCATTTTACGAGGGGAACATTGTCAAAAGCGCAATTTTAACCATAAAAAAATGAAATAACATTTTTTTGCGTTTAACTCGTTACAACTCTGTTCCGTTTTAATATTTTTTTCTGAAATTTTTAAAGTGTCTATTTCTTACTTTTCTGAAGACAATGGGACTTGTTTCAATCTCTCTGTCTTATTATAAAAAAAAGTTATGAAGGGTTTAAAGCAAAAAGTGCTGATTTCTGAATTGCAAAGTTTAATCGCAAAAGTTTAGTGACAAAATTTGAAATTTAGCTTTTTAATTAAGTTTATGGTATAATATAGGGTACCGAGAACAAAATTATTTGTAGAAAAAAAATGGTGCAACTTTTAATTAAAAAAAAAGTGATTTAATTTTTTTTTGTTTTTTGGGTAAAACTGCGATTTTGACAATGTTCCCCCATCTAAAATTCAAAATAAACCTCATTTTCGTTTTCAACACCATCAAAAACATAAAGTATGATTAGAATTAACCATTCACCACACAGTGGTCAGTATCTAGAGAAATAAGCGTTTTTTTTTTGGAGAGGAGTGTCACTCGTCCTAAAGTTATATAATTTTTTTCCTATTGCAAATTTTGACTTGAAATTGTCCAGAAAACATCTGCATGACTTATGTTTTAATGCTGTTTTGATTAAAATTATAAACTAAAAAGTTTGTCACCCAACTTTTTTAAGTAAATATGAAACTAACGAAATCTGATGACAAATTGTTTAAAAATTAACAACTTTTCTTTTAATTTGTTTAAACATATTGGTTAAATTGTATTGTTATCTAAATCCTTCAAAGATGACACAGTAAAATTTTCAAAAGAAAATATATACAGCGACCAAAGATACAGCGAGGTAAATATGAAAAATCATCAAAATTAATTTTTCGCATTTTTACATAAAATTTGATTTTTGAACATGTTCCACCAATTCTAGATAAAAATAAACTTCATACTCAGATTCAGCGACCTCGAAAGCATAAAGAATGATCAAAATTTGCCATTCACCTATCATGGTCGCTTCTTCGATTTCTAAGCCTCAAATTAGGGGTGTGCCGCTCGCCTATATGTTACTGTGGGTGTAATAATTACTGGTTTGTATATTCTAAATTTGCCTTGTCTAGAAACGTATTTTGAGTTCACGAGGGCTCTTCATCTGCCTAATGTTTTCTCCCTTGCTATTCTGGCATCGAGCTCCCATTTCTCTTGTCCATTTTCATCGAACACTACGGGGTATTAAGAATTGTCCACCTTTTTAAAACCATAGCTTTTACCACTTACAGACCTCACACTAAAGTATTCTCCTTTCTTTTCTTCTGTCCCTCCCATGTTCATATATTTGGTTTTCTCTTCTTTAACCTAGAAATTGAATTTAGGTGCTTCTTCAATAATTTTCTTCACAACTCTTCTTAATTCTTTCGCGGTTCTTGCTAGGATCCTTAGATAGTTAGATCATCAGCAAATGCCAAACACTAGTGCTCATTTTTCAGGATTGTTTCTTCCAACTTCATGCTGAATTGTCTGATTACAGTTTCTAACATTAAGTGGAATAATGTAGTGGATAAAAGATCTTCATGCCTCAATCCTTTTACAACTGCAAATTGATCTGAAATGTGACCATGCCAAGCACGTTTTCACAGGGATAGTTATTTGGTGTCATTTTTACTAGTTTGATAAATTTTTATGGTATACCCAAATATCCCAATGCTATATTTTGACTATATCGACACTATTATATGCTTGTCTAAAATCCACAAACAAAACATGAAGAGAAATTTTACCTTAATAACAAGTTTTCTGTATCTCCTTTAAGGAGAAGATTTGGTCTATAGTGGATCCGTCCTTTCTAAAGCCGGCCTGATACTCATGTAGGATACTTTCCGTATAGCATTTTACTCTATTTCTCAATATTCTTGCTAAGATTTTATATACAGTATCTAGTTTGTCTCCTTTTTCATGCAGCGGGTATATGAGATCCTCATACCAATCCTTTGAGATTATTTCATTTTTCTTTACTTGCACTATTAGCTGATATATCTTCCTTCTTTAACTTCTGCAGTTAATCTCCACCAAACTTAACCAATTCTGTCCATTCTATTTATTTTTCCCAGGACTTCTGTTGTTTTTCATTTCTTGTATAGCATGGTCCTTTGTAGGCTGTATTTCAATTATCTTATCTTCTCCAACTGCCTAGTTGTATACTGCTTCGCACTCCATCTCACCATTTAATAACTCTTCGAAATGTTCTTTCTTCTCCGGTATTATTTCTACTAGATCACTAATTTAATTTCCGTCTTTGTATTTTATATAAGTATATTGACTTTGGCAACCTTTCGCCATCTTCTTATTTTTTTTTATAGAACGACGTCACCTTTTTGTTTTTAAATTTTTCTTCTATCTCTTTGATATAAAATAAAAACAGGGACACAAATAACAACAGAATATGTGACATGAAAACTGATTAAAGCAACGGAACTTGCCTGTTCCCCACTTTTTTTTTAAATATACCTTGAACGTGCTTTAAAAAGATGGAAATGGAAACAAAAATGTACAACATGGGGATAGACTCACCAACACAATGGTATCTATACGCTCAACTTTGCAGACGATCAAGTAATAATGGCTCAATATTATTATCCACAGAGAACGACAGTTCTCACCAGTGGCGCACAACACCCCTACAAGCGACACTATATATACACGAAATTTTCGATTTTCTAAACCTGACTGAATTGAAAATTGGGCTAAATCCCATCTTAAAGTTTAGGAAAAGACTCGTCCATCCATATGTTACCTCTCCATTTTGGTCCAAGGGTGTGGATTTTACGGCCCTTCCCATTTAAAGCCTGTTTTTCGTTCTCGTCCCCAAAACTCCCAAAAATTTCAAAAATTTAAGCCCGACCTTTACGGCTTCTGATATCACAGATCATTACCTTTCCAACGCATGTTTAATTTTGAAAATCGGTTACACCATTCAAAAGTTATCGAGCTCAGAAATATGACTCAATTTTTATTAAAAAAATGGAAAATGTTTGTGGACATGTATTGATGTGATCTTGATTATTGATATGAGATAATATTCTTATATGTCACTTAATTTAATCAATGTATTAATACTAATCTAATTAATTAACCAGATCACATATCAATATGTTTTCAATCTCAGGGCGAATTATAAATTAATTACTTACTTTCGTGGCTTCTAAATATTTCTTAATGGTTCCTAATCGGGATAGAAAAGAAAAGAGTAAAAAAAATACACATATGGGTTACAATTATAATCAAAATATTTTTTATTTTATTTAAAAGGCAATCAATGCTTAATATTTGCTATTTCTTATTATTCTTAAACATAACATTTACAAATGGGAATCTTATTTCCTTTTGGTTTTCAATTGAAAGTTTTTATTAACATTTAACTATTAGGAGTTATTAGGAACAACTCTATTTAAGTTTGATGAAGCTTTTCTGATATTATTGATTATGTTATTCAATTTTTTATGTGGAATTTAATACGAAAAACCCATACATTCATGTCCAAACAAATGAGACTGACCTTTTCCTGGTGAACTGAAAATGTCCTCACACAAGACCCGTTTCCTGCTATCCTTGGCTGCGATCAAACCTCGTCCTGGCTTCCAGTAATGTTCTCCTTTGAAAAACTAGCTCGTATAGCTCTCGTTCCTGCGTCTGTCGTGATGCTGTGTTCTACCTTTCTCGAAACTGCTATCAGCTACCGGGACACTCTTGGCTCAAGGAGGTTCTTTTACTCTCGACCTGGCCTACTTCTCGTTCCACGATAGATACTCCACACTCACGGAACTACATCGGCTTTCTCACTCTCCGTACACTACCGTCTACTACTCGACTTCACTTCTCGACAGCTCAAAACATTCTGCCCTCACTTTGTCATTCATTCACCTACTTTCTAAATATCCCTTCCAGATTCACAAATCAATCTTCCACCACCAACTCTCATTCGCAGTATTCCTCAAAACCAATTTTTAATCTTTCTAAATATGCTTAATGGATTTCAAAAGAAAATATTTAATTCCCATTCTAAAATACTTTCTAACTATTTACAAATTTTAATGACCTATTCTCTCTTTCAAATGAGTCTTATTTAGCATAGGCTAATGATCGAAACCTTCCGCGAAAAACGATAATGAACTATCATCTATTTCACTGAGTTTTATTTAGCATAGGCTAATAATCGAAACCTTCCGCGAAAAACGATAATGAACTATCATCTATTTCACTGAGTTTTATTTAGCATAGGCTAATGATCGACCTTCCGAGAAGAACGATAATGGTACGCGTCATTCACTTTGTTTATCTAAGCACATTGTTCCGAGTTTCGTACGCTTATTCTAATCACTTCTTAAAATTAAATATAACAATTTGTTGTATACAGGTTGTTCTAAATTTATATGCCCGAGGTTGAGAAAATTAAAAATATTTTATATTAAAGTGAATTTTGTTTATAATTATCAAAATTTAATTTTCATATCAAATAGAAATATAACAAATCCCCGCCTTGTATTCGATAAAATTTATCTGCATTTTTAAATAAATTTTCTCGAGGCAAAACCAACTCCCTGTATATTTCCTTACTTTAATTTACGTCTTATATCCTAACTTACTATCTACTTCATGTAATTCTGTCTTTTATTCGTGATATTTGTATACATCGTGAATATTATAAATTCCTCGGATCTTTTCCGAGTTCCTGTGCCTCAACTCATAACTATTTATCCCATTTTCATTATTCACGATGTACGGGCCTTCGAAAACAGGCATCAACTTTGCGCAAATGCCCCCAGGAAGATTTGATACTCGTAATGCCCTCACGAGTACTTTTTCACCCTTTTGGAAAGTCACTGGTCTTCTTTTTCTATTTTGTTCCTGTCTTTGGATATATTTTTCGTTGCTTCGCCGTAATCTTCTCTGTACGGTTTCAATCACCTGTTGATATTCTTTTGGCTCTTGGTCTTCCCATGGCCTTATCGGCAGTACACCCTTCATGATGTATTCTGGGGTCTCTTTTGTTACTGTGCTCGGAATTGTATTTAGATACCTTTCTATTTCCGCCATTTTCCTGTCCCAGTGGCGATGTTGACCATCTGTTGCAATGCGAAGAAATTTCGTCACTTCCTGTATGAATCGTTCCGAAGGATTACTCTGTGGATGCCTGATGCTGACAAAATTTGTCTCTATTCCTCGTTCTCGAAGTTGTCCCTTGAAACGATCATTTCGGAAATACGTTGCATTGTCCAGTAGAATCTTTTTTGGTGTTCCTACTATGGCTATAAAATTGTCGATTTTTCTTAATATTTCCTGCCCCTTTGTGGTGCGGCAACTATATAATTTTACGTATTTTGAAAACACATCCACCATTACCAGAATATGTTTGTTCCTTTTAGTGGTCATAATTAGATCGCTTAACATATCTATTGCTACAACGTCTAGTTTGTTTCGGGCTTCAATATTTTTGGCAACATTTTCGTTTTTGAAATTCCGACTCTTATATTTTTGACATACATCGCACTTCTGGGTAATTTCCTTTGCAATGCGGTAATCCTGTCGGCTGATGTAATTTTCCCTAAAAACGAGCCAAACTTTTCTGCTACCGATATGCCCATTGTCCTCATGTAATTTCTTTATTATCTTTTCGGCCAATGTCTGTGTCACTAAATATAGTTCCTTTCCGTCTATTCTCTTAAAATATATGTCATTTTCTCTTTCCGCTCTTCTTTTCTCTCTTTCCTCTAGGTCTTCTTGGTTTGTCCTTATCTCATTTAACGAATATATCCCTTCTTCTTGTATTAATCTATTTAGTCCCACCTGTAGAGTAATTGTTTCCTTTTTTCCGGTGTCCTCATCCCGTGTTAGAGCGTCGGCTATTATGTTGTCTTTTCCTTTTATATATCGGAACTCAAAATCATACTCCTGTAATAATAGAATGCCTCTATGTATTCTATTATTTACTAATCTATTCTTCATGATATGTACTAAAGCTGCATGGTCTGTTTCGATTGTGAATTTTGCTCCCAATAAGTAAAACCTCAATTTGTTTACGCAATATAGTACACTGGCAAACTCCAATTCTGTAACACTATATTTTCTCTCATGTGTTTTAGTCACTCGAGATATAAAACATATCGGCACTTCTTGGTCGTTTTGTATTTGAGACAGAACTCCTGCAAATTTTTGTATGGACGCATCAGTTCGGAGTATAAAAGGTAAATTGTAAATGGGGTGGTATATTTTCGTTCCTTTTGCGAATTCTCGTTTTAATGTTTCGAAAGCTTCCTCCTGTTCTTCTTTCCAATTCCATTTTATTCCTTTTTTAAGCAACTTTATCAGAGGGATTTCCTTTTGGCTCAAATCGGGAATCAGTTTTTTAAAATAATTAATCGTGCCAAGAAAACCTCTCAATGTTTTCAAATTCGTTGGTCTTGGGTATTCATCTATGAGCTTGACTCTGTCTTCGGATAATCTTACTGTTTTGGTGTCCAATTGAAAACCCAAATAAATGACTTCTTTTTGAAAAAATTGACATTTTTCAATGTTTAATTTCAATCCCGCTGTGTCCAATTCTTCCAGAATTATTTCTATGTGTTTCAGATGACTCTGAGTATCTTGTGAAAAAATTAATAAATCATCGATATAATGAACTATGAAATCTTCGTGGCGATTCAAAATGGTATGTAGAGCTCGGACGAGTGCAGCACAAGCACTCTGCAATCCAAACGGCACTACCTTAAACCGGTAGACAATACCATCAATAGAAAAAGCGGTGTAGTTTCTACACTTTTCAGCTAACGGTATCAACCAAAAACTGTGTTTTAAGTCAATTTTCGAAAATATGTGTGACCCGGTGATTCTTCCAAAAATGGCCTCGATGTTTAGAGGTGATTCATATTGTGATACTGTGTGCTGGTTGATATTCCTGGCATCTAAACATAATCTCAATTCTCCACTGCTTTTCTTTACTATCACAATCGGGTTAACATACGGTGAATCACATCTTTCGATGATTTGATCTTCCAACATTTTATTTATTTCTTCTTTCACCTCTTGTCGATACTTGTATGGAATCGGGTAAGTCTTTGATCGAAAATTTCCCAAGTTTTTCACCTCAAATGAATGTTCGTACTTTTTAGCCACTCTGTTTTCCTCATTGATCAAATTTTCGTAGTTTCTTAACATCAACCGCAATTCTTTTTCTTTCCCTTCTCCACATATCAATTTTCTGTCTTTTTTCTCAGATTCTTCACACAAGTTTACCGTGCATTCTGCATCCTCGTTTGCATATACCTCCTCTTCAAATACCACTGTTTCAATCATATTCTTTTCACTTTCATTTTTTAGCTTTATTTCTTCTTCTCCTGAGCCCGTCTCTTCTTTTGAGGAATCCCAGGTTTCCTTTGTTTCTGATACTCTCAAATTTTCTTCTTCTGGGCTCAACTCTTCTTTTGAGGAGCCACAGGTTTCATTTTCTTTTATCTTTTTCTGACCTTTTCTCCTTTTTCTTCTTTGTCCTTGCTTCGCTGCCAAATTCATTTCCACTGTTTGTTCTTTACCTGATTCGTCCGTATTTTGTTTCTCATGTTCCTTGTCCTGTTCTTTTTCTTTTTCTTCTGTTAGTTTCATCGTATTATTTTTAAAATCTATCACTACATGTTTTTCTGCCAATTCGTCCACTCCTACTATCATGTCATGTGACATGTTTGGCATTATTACACATTGTAGTGCATACATATTCTTGCCCAGTCGTACCATTACTCGTATGCCTTCATTTATAGTTGCCAATGTCCGTTTGTTTGCGCCCACTAAATTTACCCTAGGTATTTTTTAAATTAAATTTGTTAAGTTAACTTCTTCTATTAGTTTTCTGTTGACCAATGTTATTTCAGATCCAGTGTCTATCATAATTTTAATTGGTTTCTCGTTGATAAATCCATCCACAAATTTTAAATTAATTCCATTTTTCTTTTCGTTGTTTCCTGCCAATTTAATAAACTCCTTGGGGTGACAAAAGATTCCTGTTTGCTTTTTGGTTTTTAGTGAGCGCCGTCGTGAAAAGACGCCGGTTGCTCATCGTTGTTTATATTTTCGTCATAATGTCTCTCTCCGTCATATTCATCTGTCTGGGTATTATTTACTTCTCTTCTATTTTCTCTTGGTCTGTCGGATCGGTTTCGGTTTTCTCGATATACCTGTTCATTTTGTCTACCATTATTTCTGTTTTCTTGATTTGAGCGTGTGGTGTTTCTATTCTGGTATTCTCGATTTCTGTCCTCATTCCATTGCCTATTTCTTTGTTCATAATTTCCTCTTCCGTTGTCTCTATTTTCGTTTTCCCTTCTGGGATTAAAATCTCGTCTTGTATAGTCCCTCCTATTTTGATTTCTATCTCTGTAATCTTGTGTTTCTCGGGGCCTGTAATCTTCTCGCAACCTTCTTGATTTTCTTTCTCTTAGACGTGATTCTCTTATTTGTAGGAATTGGCATAAACTATCTATGTCTTTGTAATTTTGCAATGTGATATGGTCTTCCAGCGTTTCCTCGAAATGTCTTGCAATCAGTTCGACTAATTGTTCCGATGAGTAATTATATTGTAAATGTTTTGCATTATTGTAAATTTGCAAAGCATATGTCCTTTCTGATACACCCATCCTATCATTGTATTTCCCATTTTGTAATTCCTTGTTAATTTCCAATTGTTGGACCTTTCCCCAGAAATAATTCAAAAATTTTTGTTCAAATTGTTGCCAATTGCCGAATTCTTCTTCTTTACTATCGAACCATAGGCTTGCTTCATATTTGAGATGGTTTCTGATAGTTTCTTTTGCTGTATCGAAATTTCCGATGTGTTGTATTTTCTTTTTCAGGCTATTTATGAACGGCACTGGGTGTAATCTTCTTACATCCCCGCCAAACCTTATCTTCACGTCATCTGTGCTTCTTGTGATTTCTGTGATTCTTTTTTCCACTTCTTCTCTGTCTACTTGAATAGCATTTTCCAACTTATTTTCCAAATTTTCTAGTTCCTTTTTCTGGCCATTCGTTAACTCCTTTATTTTATCTTGAATTTTCATTTCATACTTTTCTATGCGTTCCTCCATTTTCTTGTTGTTCTCTTCTATGGCTTGTTTTGTTTCCTTCTGATTTTCTTGCATTATTCTTTTTGTTTCATCCATTTTTTGATCCAATTTTTGTTGTGTTTCATCCATTTTTCGTTGTGTTTCCTCCATTTTTTGATCCACTTTATCCATTTTCTTTGATGTTTCTTCCTGATTTTTCTCCATTGTTTGTTTTGTTTCTCTTTGATTGTCATCCAGTTTTTGTTGTGTTTCATCCATTTTCTGTTCCATTCTTTGTGACTGGAGTTGCATCATTTGTAATAATTTATCTATTCCTGATAATTCTTGCTGTTCTGATGCCATGATTGTCTTGTCTAAAATATCTTCTTGGTCTGAATTATTCTCTTGATTTGAATGTTCTTTTTGTTTTTTGTTGTCTTTGCTTTGGCTTCTTGTCACAGACATTTGTTTTCAAGAAGTACTGTCCCCGCCAAATATGAAATTTTACTAGTATGTTACCAAGACGACTTTTTCTCACCCAAATATTATAAATTGTCAATAAATATATCAAATGTAAATATCGTAAAATAAAATAATAAATCAGTTATGTAAAATTTGTACCTAAAGAGATCTAAAATTTTATGTTATCAAATGTAAGTATCTCACTTTTTACCACAGGCATATAAATTTTCAAATACCGGCTTTACTCTTTCTATCCTTCAAATTTGCCACTAGAAATACTTTACAATGCTTTCCACGTTGGACGACAGTTGATGTGATCTTGATTATTGATATGAGATAATATTCTTATATGTCACTTAATTTAATCAATGTATTAATACTAATCTAATTAATTAACCAGATCACATATCAATATGTTTTCAATCTCAGGGCGAATTATAAATTAATTACTTACTTTCGTGGCTTCTAAATATTTCTTAATGGTTCCTAATCGGGATAGAAAAGAAAAGAGTAAAAAAAATACACATATGGGTTACAATTATAATCAAAATATTTTTTATTTTATTTAAAAGGCAATCAATGCTTAATATTTGCTATTTCTTATTATTCTTAAACATAACATTTACAAATGGGAATCTTATTTCCTTTTGGTTTTCAATTGAAAGTTTTTATTAACATTTAACTATTAGGAGTTATTAGGAACAACTCTATTTAAGTTTGATGAAGCTTTTCTGATATTATTGATTATGTTATTCAATTTTTTATGTGGAATTTAATACGAAAAACCCATACATTCATGTCCAAACAAATGAGACTGACATTTTCCTGGTGAACTGATGGCTAATGATCGACCTTCCGAGAAGAACGATAATGGTACGCGTCATTCACTTTGTTTATCTAAGCACATTGTTCCGAGTTTCGTACGCTTATTCTAATCACTTCTTAAAATTAAATATAACAATTTGTTGTATACAGGTTGTTCTAAATTTATATGCCCGAGGTTGAGAAAATTAAAAATATTTTATATTAAAGTGAATTTTGTTTATAATTATCAAAATTTAATTTTCATATCAAATAGAAATATAACAGTATGTATGTATGTATGTATGTATGTGTGTGGAAAAGTTACACCGATCTGAATTTTTTTTTCTGTGTTTCAAGAAGGTGTGAGGGCCGATTCAGAACCGGTCTAATTTGTGACTTCTAACTATCCGTAAGCCAGCTAGAGGACTAGGTAGATACAAAATAGCATATTTTTTGGGCGTATATATCTTAAGTTCAAGGAAATACAGGAAAACCGCAAATACACCAAATCAATAGGGTTGAGTTAGGCTTTCAAGTGGCGCCTAAGCGATCAAGCTGAGACATACACACTGCTCGCCATAGCCAAAAAACTGAAAAATTAAACTTTGAAAATTTTGGTTTTTCGACAATTACTCAAAATTTCAACTTACGAATTGCGCCAATAATTGAAAGTTTGTAGAAGGACTCAGGACGCGTCTAACGGTGTATACCTCATATCTGGGAAAATTCGAATTTTTAAGTTATAGGCTTCATAAGTATAATCAAATCTATTTCTTATGGGAAAAACGGTTTTTCAAGCTCAATAATTCCTGTAATACGTTCAGTTATCATACTCGATCTTGGATGCTGGTCAGATACTACTTGTCAATACGTTTCAAATTCATGTTTAGTGATCAACATCAGGTAAACCGTTCAGAAGTTATAGAGCTCCAAAAGTATAATTAGTCTAGGAACTGAAATTTTTCACTTCGCAATTTTTACAGAATGGATAGATTTGCTTGAAAATTTGACAATAAGTAGTGGATAGTCCAAGGATCAAAATCTATATATGCCGAAAGACGCTTTTACCATGGGGTGGTTGCCACCTCATCTCGTAGGTGGAAATTTTTTATTATATTTTGATCGCAAATGCTGGTAAAAACATCAATTATAAGCAAAAAATGTTCATTATACAATTTTTTTGATAAAATTAATAGTTTTCGATTTACTGGTTATCGAAGCTGTTAGTTTTATATCGAAAAAATTACCAGAGAAAGGCAGTTCTCGCCAGTGGCGCAGAAATACACCCCCCTACACGCGACACTATTATATACACGAAATTTTCAATTTTCTAAATCTGACTGAATTGAAAATTGTGCCAACTCTCATTTTTAAGTTCAGAAAAAGACTCACCCATTCATATGTCAACCATCCATTTTGGTCCAAGGGTGTCGATTTTACGGCCCTTCCTATTTAGGTCTGTTTTTCGTTCTGGCCCCCAAAACTCCCAAAAACTTCAAAAATTTAAGTCTGACCTTTGCGGCTTCTAACAGTACTGATCATTACCTTTCCAACGCATGTCTAATTTTGAAAATCGGTTATACCATTCAAAAGTTATAGAGCTTAGAAATGTGACTTAATTTTTATTTAAAAAAGGGAAAATATCTGTGGATATATATGTATGTGTGTTTGAAAGTTAAACCGATTTGATATTTTTCCTCTGTGTTTGAAGAGGGGGTCAGGGCCGATTTAGAACCGGTGTAGTTTGTGACTTTTGACTACTCATAAGCCAACTATAGGACTTGGTAGGTACAAAACGGCGTATGTTCTGGGGGTATATATATTCGGATCAAGAAGAGCCATGAGAACCGCAAATACATCAAATTAATAGTGTTGACTTAAGCTTTCAAATGGTGTCTAAGCCGTCAGAATCAGACATACACACGGCTCAGTATAGCCGAAAAACTGAAAAACTAAGCTTTGAAAATTTTGGTTTTTCGACAATTACTCAACATTTCAACTTACAAATTGCGCCAATAACTTAGCGTTTATAGAAGTACTTCATACGAATTTAACGGTGTATACCTCATATCCCGGAAAATTTGAATTTTTTAGGTTATAGGCTTCATAAGTATGATAAAATCTATTTCCTGTGGGAAAAACGATTCCTCAAGCTCAATAATTCCTGTAATAGCTTCAATTTTCATACTTGACCTTAGATCCATCAGATACTACTGGTCAATACGTTTCAAACTCATGTTTACTGATCAAAATCGGTTAAGCCGTTTAGAAGTTTTTAAGCTACAAAAGTATAATCCAATTAACGATTATTCCCGAAATGGTTTATGTAGTTGTAGTGGTTACGACGCTAAATTTGATCTGGCAACGGACAATCCGACTTCATTTACCGGTCATCTCAATTTTTTTTTCAATCTATTTCGAATAAAAAAAATCTAGTGTACATTCGATGGACACTAGATCATTTGGGAGATAATGCAACAAAGGATACCATTTATAAAGCTTGACGTGTAATAGAGGAACATTGCATTCAAATTCATAAATTTAATTTATAAATAACTTTGAAAAACTCCTGATACAAGAATAAAAAACCGCTAAACGCCGTAAAAATGAGTGGCGCATAAAATATTCCAGCTACAAAAGATCTGATATGAATATTACGTGGCGCGAAAATGGATTTTCATTTGATGCAAAACAAAATTCTAGTTTTATTTTAAAAGATTTTTCCATGATATTTGCTAAATTTGAAGTAAACGCGCCACAAAAGAGTTTCAAATTTCAAACTGTATCAAAGTTACTCTTTTGTGGCGCGTTTACTTCAAATTTTGCAAATATTATGGAAAAATCTTTTAAAATAAAACTAGAATTTTGTTTTGCATCAAATGAAAATCCATTTTCGCGCCACGTAATATTCATATCAGATCTTTTGTAGCTGGAATATTTTATGCGCCACTCATTTTTACGGCGTTTAGCGGTTTTTTATTCTTGTTAGAATATACAACATTAAAAGTGGATATTGCTCTATGGTTGTGAATTTATATATTTGACAATATAGACAGTTATAAATGAAATATCATGAAAAATATAAAAAATAAAATGTCAGTCATGTTCACGTAAAATGTTTTCCTATTGTCCTGTAATTGAGTGAATTATAAATCGTTGTTGGTCATTTAGTTAGTTCATCTAACTTAATTTATAACATGTTATGGGCCCAGCTCACGTGTGAACTGCGAACAGCTGAAAAAATATGGCGACCAGCAATAACGATTATAAAATTCAAGTCGAAAAACTTGAGGGTCCTGAAGACTGGGCAAAATGGAAATGGCACGTTTCGATGTTATTACGAGGGTATGCACTTGAAGACATTGTGAACGGTATGTGTAAGTGTCCCGAGGTTAGTGAAAATTCAACTCCATTTTAAGTAGAGAAGCATCAACAATGGTTAAAGGATGATGAAAAAGCGGCAAGTTTGTTAACAGGTACGCTAGGAAAAACTGTTGCCGAGCTGGTGTTGACATGTACATACGCTAGTGAAATGTGGGACAAGTTACGTGCGCGATTTGAACGTAGCAGTACGCAGCGGTTAAACATGTTAATTGAGGCCTTTTTTTAGAGTTTAGCGTGATGAAAAAGAAGATATTAATACACATGTTGCGAAGTTGCAGAAACTGTTTGTAGATTTGAATGGTGAATTGCAGAAGCATGATGAGAATGTTTTATTCGAAAGAATGTTAAATGGTCGGATCTTATCAACTTTGGGTAAGGACTTAGGATAATTTCAAAGATTTGTGAGACACGATACCATCAAAGAATCAAACTTTGAATTTATTGATTAAGAAATTGTGTGCCATTGAATTACGTGACCAAAGTGCCATAGAATCTTTTGCGTTTGTTGCATGCAATAAGCCGACAGAAAAATGCAAACAGAGTCAAAGTACAACTACTACGAAATCAAAGAGAAATGTACATCGTGCAAAAGAAAAATTTCCATGTCATAGATGCAAGAAATTAGGTCACTGGGCGAGAGAGTGTCAATTGAAAAAATCTGTTGAGAATTTAGACAAGAATAAAAGTAATGATACTGTTTTTGTCCGTTGTTTTAAGTGCCGCATCTAACAATTTTTGTATTAAAGCTGGGAAATGGTATTGTGACAGTGAAGCCACAAATCATATCACTACAGATAAGCAATATTTCTCATCTTATACAGAGTTTGCCGAACCCGAAAAGATATCACTTGGTAAGAAGGAATTATATATATAGGCCCATGGACAAGGAGCAGTGAAAATTCAAAAGCGTCTGAATAATAGATGGAAACATGCTGAATTGAAAAATGTTTTTTATGATCCTGAAGCAAGCGCTCATTTGTTTTCTGTGAAAGCTGCCCACAAAGAGTTTTTACAGTACTCGACTACAAAGGTGTACATCATAAAAATACTCTTGAATCTATAATGACTGGGTACTTCTGTAATGGACTGTATGAACTTGATATACGTGTTATGAAACCGACCAATCCCATTCAAGCAAACTTGGTAAAGTCAACAGATATGTAACAAGTGTATCATGAAAGATTTGGTCATCAGGATAAGCAACACGTAAAGAAGGTCTTGAAGAAAATGAATATAGACATTGATGGGTGCAAAGGAAGCTTTTGCGATGGATGTGCAATTGGAAAAATGCGTAGATTGTCATTTAAAACTAGGATCAATGGGCCACAAGTCACTGGTGAGCAGATCCATGCAGATGTAAATGGACCCATGTCTATAGAATCACTGGGAAGAGCACGTTATTACGTATGTTTTAAAGATGACTTTAGTAAGTTCCGGACAGTTTTCTTTATGAAACACAAAAGTTAAGCATGTACCTTCTTAGAAAAGTTTTTAAATGAAGCAAATACAAATGGTCATGTAGTAAAGCAACTGAGATATGATGGAGGGAGCGAGTTTGACAATAGAAAGGTATCTGAACTTCTTGCCAGCAGAGATATAGAGCATTGTATCACTTCACCCTATACACCTTAGCAAAATGGTGTTGCTGAAAGGCAAAACCCTACCATTGTAGAGTGTGCTCGTTGCATATTAAACTCATGCAAGTTGTCCAAAGAATTGTGGGCAGAAGCATGCAATACTGCAGTGTATCTTCTGAATCGCACAGGAAAGTCATCAATTGAGAATAAAAGTCCCTATGAATTGTGGTACGGAAAGCCAGTTGGGAGTTTGAAACATTTAAGAATATTTGGCACTGAATGTTATGTTCACGTAAACAAGAATTTTCGCAGTAAATTTGATGAAAGAATCGTATTGAGCCTCAACGTACGATTTAAACCTGAGCTTACATGCAATTTTCAAATTTTTGAAGTTAAAGCCGAATCAGTGAACCAGAATCAGTGGGAATGTTTTAGTGTAAATGAAAACTCCGAAGAAGTGAAAAGTATCAATTAAATTACGGAATCTGAGAATATGGAAAGTGTAGAAAGTGCGAGTAAAAATCAAGAAGTGAATAGAGAACGAAGAAGCGATGATTGTGTTCAAGAATCTAAGCGTTACCCTACGCATGTTAGAAAGAAACCAAAATTGTTTAGCTTATCTACTTTTCACGTTGAGTGAGAGTGTTAGAGAGAGTGGAAGAGTAATAATGGCTCAATACTATTATTAGAATATACAACATTAAAAGTGGATATTGATCTATGGTTGTGAATTTATATATTTGACAATATAGACAGTTATAAATGAAATGTCATGAAAAATATAGAAAATAACATGTCAGTCATGTTCAAGTAAAATGTTTTCCTGTTGTCTTGTAATTGTGAGTGAATTATAAATCGTTGTTGGTCATTTAGTTAGTTCATCTTATTTAATTTATAACAATTATGACGGTTTAAAGTACATGTATACAGGGTGTAACGAAAATACAGGTCATAAATTTAATCACATATTCTGGGACCAAAAATAGTTTGATTGAACCTAACTTACCTTAGTACAAATACATATAAAAAAAGTTACAAGCCTTTGAAGTTACAAAATGAAAATCGATTTTTCCAATATATCTAAAACTATCAAAGATTTTTTATTGAAAATGGACATATGGCATTCTTATGACAGTAGCATCTTAAAAAAAATTATAGTGAAATTTGGACACCCTATAAAAATTTTATGGGGGTTTAGTTCCTTTAAACCCTCCCAAACTTTTGTGTACGTTCCAACTAAATTATTATTGTAGTACCATTACTTAAACACAATGTTTTAAAACTTTTTTGGCTCTTAGTACTTTTTTGAAAAGTCAGTTTTTATCGAGATATTTTGAATATTTGTCAAATCCACCACATATTTGTATATGGTTAAATACGATTATTAGTCCTGTCGCCAGAGGGGGTACAACGGCCTCCTGTATTCAGATGGACTTACCCAAGTTTTTATTATGTATTTTGGCCCGTAGAACACGAATTTTTTGGGTAACAGTTGATCCGGATGTCGACAAGATTGTTATAAACAAAGAAGTAGAGGAATTACATAACAGCGATTTCTCGAAAAACAAAACATGTTTTTGTATTTTTTGGGCCATTCTAACCAAAAAATGTTCCTACAAGTTTTTTCGTAGGATGCATAGTTTTCGAGATAAACGCGGTTGAACTTTCAAAAAATCGAAAAATTGCAATTTTTGAACCCGAATAACTTTTGCTTAAAAAATAAAATAGCAATTCTGATTACCGCATTTGAAAGTTCAAGTCAAATTCTATCGGTTTCGAATATATACATTGCTAAAAATTTATGTGTTTATTGCTAAAAAAAGCTATAAACACATAGTGTTTCCCGTGCCTAATACATGCGTTTACATGCATGCTACGTAGAAATAGCCTCGCTTGCACTTGTACCTACTCTACCTACTCGTTCGATTTTAAATGAGAAATCATTGAAAACATCACTCCAGCACTAGGTGTTTATACTTTTGTTTAACAATAAAATAATAAATTTGTAGCAATGCAAATAACTAAAACCGATATACTTTGACTTGAACTTTCAAATGCGGTAAGCAGAATTGCTATTTTATTTTTTAATCAAAAGTTATTCGGGTACAAAAATTGCAATTTTTCGATTTTTTGAAAGTTTCACCGCGTTTATCTCTAAAACTATGCATCCTACGAAAACATTTGTAGAAACACTTTTTGGTTAGAATGGCCCAAAAAATACAAAAACATGTTTTGTTTTGCGAGAAATCGCTGTTATGTAATTCCTCAACTTCTTTGTTTATAACAATCTTATCGACATCCGGATCAACTGTTACCCAAAAAATTCGTGTTCTACGGGTCAAAATACATAAAAAAAACTTGGGTAAGTCCATCTGAATACAGGAGGCCGTTGTACCCCCCCTGGCGACAGGACTATATAAAGACTTGGTAATAATATGAAAATTTATGTATGATTTACATTTTTAGGTATATTTTGAACCGTATTAAAAAAGAAGCCATATCTCGATAAAACTTGCCTTCTCGAAAAAATACAAAGAGGCAAAAAAGTTTTAAAAACATTTTGTTTAACTAATGGTATCGCAGTAATAGTTTAATTGGAGCGTACACAAACATTTGGGGGGTCTAAAGGAACAAAACCCCCATAAAATTTGTATGTAAACATATTTAAAAAGAAGCCGCAACTCGATAAAAACTGCCTTATCGAAAAAATACAAGGAGTCAAAAAAGTTTTAAAAATATTGAATTTAACTAATGGTACCACAATAATAATTTAATTGGAACGTACAGAAAAGTTTGGGGGGGTTTAAGGGAACAAAACCCCCTTAAAATGTTTATGGAGAGCCCAAATTTCACTATAATTTTTCTTTAAGATGCTCCTGCCATAAGAATGCCACATATTCATTTTCACTAAAAAATCTCTAACAGTTTTTGATATATTCGAAAAAATCGATTTTCATTTTGTAAATTCAAAGGGCTATAACTTTTTTTATATGCATATTAGTACTAAGGTAAGTTAGGTTCATTCGAACTATTTTTGGTACCAGAATATGTGATTTAATTTATGACCTGTATTTTTGTTACACCCTGTATAACTACACAATATTTACTTTTATTACAACTTCAGTTTATGAGTTTTTTTTTAAACTATTTCTGAACTGGTCAGTCGTCAACAACAACAACAACAACAAAAGAGAGCGAGCTACTTGGGGAGTGCCGACAGAAGTGAATACTTATTATAGCCCGTTAATACCATAATGTAGGTTAATAAAATTTTATGTCTGCTTATTACCTGAATTGGTAATATGTTTTATAAAATCACTGCACATTTTAGTTCTTTAAAATTAAGAAAATCTTAACTTTTTCTTTGAAAATTTTTTGTTTAATGACTAGCAATTTTCAAAATTTTATTCAATTCGATTGGCATTTATTTAATGACATTTACTTTTAATTTATTTTATTAAATTTTATTAAATTTTATTTAATTTTATTTAATTTTAAATACCTTAATTCAATTTTAATTATTTTATTTCATTTTAATTAATTTTATTTAATTTCATTTAATTTCTTTAATACTATACAATTAAAATCAAAATAGGTACCCCAAGTTGTTATAAAAAATATATTATATAAAATTATAATAAGTTTATATGTAGATATATTGTGTATATTACTGTATATCGCGAGGTTACTACACCCGTCTCGGTTTTCCGGATGACGCCAAATAGGATTTTGGTCCCGTGCGCAACATCATACCGAGCGATAAGGAGTATTCACTTCAAAAACCTGTAATTTTAATTACGTTCGTTATTACTAAAGTTGTTTAAACGAAGATATATTGATAACTTGTGTTTTTTTGTTCACTTAATTCAGACATTAGTAAAATTAAAATAAGTCGTTAAATTTAGTATAGTATTTTAATAACACAAGATTAAAATGAACATGACTGACCTACTTTTATTAGCGTCTGTAAACATGTAAATTTTATCCAAAAACCTGCCAAACTTCTTTCATTTTCAAAGTTACCCCATATATTCTTTTACAAGCCCAACTGAAGCTCTTAATCTTCTTCTTCTTAAGGTGCCGAGACCGCTTGTCGATCGTTGGCTCTCATGTTGCCCAGCATATTAACAATCATTGTCTTATTTACAGCCGCACGAAATAGTTCAGTGCTAGTTTTTCCAAACCATTGGCGTAGGTTTTTAAGCCAAGAAGTTGTACGGCGGCCCACACTTCTTTTTCCCATTATTTTACCTGGCATGACAAGGTGAAGTATGTCATATTTTTCTGGGTGACGCATTATATGACCAAAGTATTCCAATTTGCGCCTTTTAACCGTGTTCACTACTTCGCAACTTTTATTCAAACGTTGCAAAACCTTTTCGTTTGTGAATCTTTCTACCCAACTGATCTTCAGGATACGGCGGTAGACCCACATTTCAAATGATTCTAGGTTTTTTAAAAGCGATTCTGTCAGTGTCCATGCTTCGACCCCGTAAAGTAGTACTGGGAATATATAACATCGGACCATTCTTAAGCTCTTAATAAAAAGTCCCAAACTCCTTTCGTAAAAAAAGTGGACTGTCGCCGATCCTTGCTGCTAGCTGCGTCCATTACAAAATCATTGGCTCCACAAAATTTCCTGTCTAAAAGACCACCAGAGTAGCGCTACAGAGTGGTTCGTTTATTTCTGCTCTTAATGTTGAAAATATAATTTGTAACTTTATTTTTTTGAATGTAATTCGCATTAGTAAAATTAAAATACTCCATTATGGACCAATGGAAATGGACCAATAAGTTTTCAATTAAAATCTTTTATTAACATTTTTAATATTTTTCAATAGTATTAATGTTTATATTAGGCTGAAAACTTTGCCTTTCAGTGGCAAGATGACGCTAGTCACCTACTCCAATAACGTCAGTTGCAATGCGGGGATAAGCTTTCGTGGTTTTGTCACTTGCTGCCATATTTTGCCATGTTGCCATGTTTTGTCTGCTGAGCAGAGAGCAGCAAGCCTACGCCTCTCCGATGATGACTTCAAAAAGAGTCGAAAATCGTCGATTCAGAGTGCTGGTTTGCGCTCCCTATTGTAAGTGAAAAATAAGACAGTTTTGCCTTCGCATTGCAACCAAATAAAAATGGTATACATTTTTATTAAAATACTCCGTTTAGTCACTATAACACAAGTGTAAAATGAACGAACTGACCTCTATTTTTACATGCGTCTTTGGTATAGTGATTTATAACTTGGCTACAACAGACAACATATAAATTTTATCCAAAAACTTGCCAAACTTCTTTCATTTCCAAAGCTACCCCTCCCCATCCCAACTTTCCAATATATTCTTTTACAAGCCCAACTGAAACTCTTAATAAAAAGTCCCTAGCTAGTGGGAAAAAGGTGAACCTTTCGCAGAAAAAATCCATTTTAAAGGTTCGGACATTTGTTTTGTTTTATCACGTCCGGTAGTTGAAGTGGAAACAGTCTCCACCTCCTTTCATTGTATTCTCTTTCAAATCTTTTTGGTTCTTTGTTAGTGGACCGTCGCCAAGAATTCAAATTACTGTTGGCGGTGGAAAGGGAATGTTGTCGACTTATTTTTTTAGGATTTCGTTATCGATCTAATTGCTTGTATATGGAAAGTTGGATGGCCTTCTCAAATACGTTTTTGTCAACATAGTATTTATTTTAATATGTATGAAATTACAGGGTGCACCACGATCAACAGGAGGGTGTTTACCGATGAAAAGGCCTTATTAAATAAAAAACATTAGAAACATACTATCAGCTAATGTGTGGCTTAAATTAAAATTAATTAAATATACAACGTATTTGGTAAATTTAATATTTATAATTTAGTATTATTTTCGAATTTAATGCAAGGGCTTTTTCCTGGTTGCTCCAATAATAATTCAAAGAACATTCAGTTCATCCCCAGTTAAACAAATATAGTACCTTGGGACTTTAGAATGTGTTAACCCCTTCGGTACGGTGATGCACCCGTGTGCATCATGCTTGACTATCCGCTCAGTACGGTGATGCACACGGGTGCATCATGATTTTTCGTTCGCCATATACCACCATGTATACCGCCACCATCTGCATCATATTTCAGGTATTTTTGTTCCGTCCGAATTACCTTATTCAAATCTAAAAGTGGGGAAACCACACCCAAAAGTGGGTAATGTCCAGAAGGAGATTAGATTTAGTTAATTTTATTGGTGATAAGGTTGTTTGTATCTTTGACTGATGGGATTGTGTGGGAGGTAAAGTTACTGTGCTGCTGTTTACATTTTACCTTACTATCCCTTGCAAGATAATTCGGATGGAATTTCCCAGATTAGGAGACTGGGACGATATCAAGCACAAAATAATCTGGGAAGTTCCATCCGAATTATCTTGTTTGTCTTTTTTAATATTTTTTTTAAAACGGTATTTTATGGATAAAATTTAATTTAACTCACATACTATGTAGAATATTAAATTTAATAAAAATAGTTTTATTTCTAAAATCAGTGTTATTATTACATTAGCTTTAATTAGTTGTATTGTGATACTGTATTTTAACCGACCACGCGAAGTCGCTCGGTAAGCGCTGGAATCCGTATATAGGAGCCGACTTGCCGAATGACGATCCGGCACAAAGGGGTTAAGAATTTTTGGAAGTGTTACGGGATCGTCCAAGAATCTAGGGCTTTAGTCAATAAAAATTTGACATTTTTTCACCACATAAGTGCTATTATGCGAACCTTGTTTAACGATTTTCTTTACTTCAATAGTTTGCATCAAATCTTTAGACGTAAATTTGACTGACTTTTCTTCAATGCAAATGAATGAAAATTTGCAGACATATGCTTTGGCGCGAACAATACACGAATAGTCAATAATTTTTTTATGTTTATTAATTGTTTAAATAAAAAAAACGATTTTAACGGAAAATGCTTAAATTCTCTTGTTTTTTACAATGTAGAAACTTGAAACTTTTACGAATTGTAGCTAATGATATGAACTATACATAATTTCACTTTTTACGTTAATTGTTTACGTTATGTCTCATAAATAAACAATAAAGTTTCAAATTTTGAACGCTCATATATTTGCTTATATATAAATCGGCGTTTATTCGTGTCAAATGTCAATACGATACGAAACAAAACTTCAACCAAAACTCGAATTCAAAAAATTCGTGTTTTTATCGTAGTCTTAGAAAAACCACCGGTAGAGACGTTTTTTGCTACAATTAATATTAGAATTCGTTTTGTCGTATTAATTAATTAAACGCTTTTCTTTAGTTCAATCGTTAGGGTCAAATTTTTGGACGTTAATTTGACTGCCTTTTCTTCAATGCAAATGAATAAAAATTTACAGACATATGCATTCGCGGGAACAACACACGAATAGCCATTAAACAATTGTTTGTTTAATAATTGTTTAATTAAAAAAACGATTTTAACGGAAAATGCTTAGATTCTCTTGTTTTTTACAATGAAGAAACTTGAAACTTTTACAGATTGTAGCTAATCATATGAACTACACATATTTTCACTTTTTACGTTAATTGTTTACGTTATGCTTCATAAATAAACAATAAAGTTTCAAATGTTTTGCCGATTCCGACTACTTTCCATGTTTGTACATCATATGTTTTATACATATTTTAATAAACAATACGATATATTTTAATGTTTGAAAAGTGTAAGAATAAAAAGTAAAAAATAAAATAATACGAAAAAATTATTTTTAAGAAACGCTTTTCTTTAGTTACGAGTGACTAAAATTAAACATATTATAAAAAAACCAACTAAAAAGCAAAAAGTAAAAGAAAATTGAAAAAATCTAACACATTCGTTAAAGAAAAGCGTGGTGAGAAAACAGTTTATTCGATGAAGACGGGCCACGCTTTTCTTCGACGAATGTGTTAAATTTTTTAAATTTTCTTCTATTTGCTTTTTAGTTGATGTTTTTATAATATGTTTAATTTTAGTCACTCGTAACTAAAGAAAAGCGTTTCTTAAAAATATTTTTTTCCTATTTTTTTATTTATTTATACCTTTGATGAATAAGTATTAAATGGGCTATAAGTAAATTGCTATATCACAATCAACTATTTGGTAATTCCATCAAACTGTTTTCTCCATTGCGACTATTTTCATTCAATAAGCAAGATGTATTATATTCATAAAAATATAATTTACCCTTTTTTTCGATGATTTGCATAGATACACAAGTAATGTTATTTAGTAGTTTTACGAGTTATTTAACGACACATTATAGTAGAACAAAACAAATAAACCATGATCAAAAAGAAATCGTGATTGTTATAACACCAACCTAAATAAAAATTACCTAATAAAAATGGAGATAGGAAAAGTTGCAGAACCGGAAAAATAAAATTAATTATAAACCGAGAACTATTAAACTTAATTAACAAGAATAAGCTTCTTCTTCTTTCTCGGAAACTTGCTGAATGCACCGTTTGGGCGTCGGAGTGGTATTTTCATATTTCTTGTACTCTTCCCTATTTCTTCCTGTCCCTAGCCAGTTGTTTCACTTGTTGCAATGATTTTCCTTTTTTTTTTGCCTATTTTCAGTGATTGTTCCAACCATCCCATTCCTCGGCTTCCCTTTCTTCTCTTCCCATATCGCTTGGATTCCATTACCCTTCTTAGTAGTCTGCTCTGTTCCATCCAATAATGTGTCCAAACCAGTTTAATTTTCCTCTTTTAATTTTATCATCTATTTTTGTGACACCAGCTATTTTTCTTAGGTGTTTCAGCACACTGTCCATTTTGGTGTTCCTGGCCTATGTCTTGCTTGCATACAACAGTGTTGGAATTGTTACTGCATTATACGTAGACCTTGAGCTTAACATCTTTTTCTATTTATTGTTGTCCAAATATCGCGCTGTTCAGTGCAAAATAAATTTTGTTTGCTTTCTTCACTCTGTGGGAAAAATGTAAACCTTTCGCAAAAAAATCCATTTTAAAGGTTCGGACATTTCGCACTCTGACTTCGTTAGTGCCATAGAGTAACAACAAATTTTATGTGTACTCTTCATTTTTTTTCTTTGCTACTCCACTATGTAAGTTAATCAAATTCTGCACTCATGTTGATTATGTGTGTAGCTATTTAATGCTAGTATTTAGTTTTGGTTATTGACGTTGCTTTACCTTGAAATTCACCCTTAAAATATGATAAGGCGCTATTGCTAAAACACCCATATTCAAAATTCGGCGTGACTCAAAACGGTTTGTAGAGGACTTGATAATGCTAGGAGTGCCAAAACCGGAAAAGGTAATGACACAGGCGCAATATCTAGATTTTAAGGTAACTAAATTATATGGCATTATTCCACAATGAAGACAACGCCGAAAGGCGCGTGTTAGGAAAAAAAAATTTAATTTTTTTTGGGTTATGGTACTAACGAAGTCGGGGTGCTATTTGTTTTGTTTTATCACGTCCGGTAGTTGAAGTGAAAACAGTCTCCACCTCCTTTCATTGTATTTGTATTCTCTTTCAAATCTTTTTGGTTAGAATAGAATAGAATAGAAATATGCTTTATTGTCATAGTAAATATGATATAAAACCAAAGACAAAAACAATTAATTGCAAAATCTATATAAATTTCAAATTGAACATATTTACAACAAATAAAATACAATATTAGGAATTGACATTTTAAGCTACTGCGTATGAAGCCCAATTTTCTTAGTTATTCATTAAGAAATTCTTCTATTGAATAATATGGTCTTTTAGATAGATAGGCTTTTGTCATTTTACGTAACTTTGGGAAAGATGTTGCAGATTTAAGTTGTAAAGGGAGATGGTTGTAAAGTTTTTTTGCGGAATATAATATAGAATTCTTTACTAACTCAGTGGATGGGATCGGTAAATAAATATCAAAGATTGAATTTCTGGTGGAGTAAATATGATCGGGCCTTGCTGGAAATACATGAAGGTGTTTACAAATTAAACAAACCGTTTCTAGAATATATAAAGATGGAAGTGTTAAAATTCCGTGATTTTTTAAGTAACTTCTGCAATGTGTAGATCTTCTGAGGCCAAGCAAATATCTTATTGCTCTTTTTTGCAATTTAAAAATAACATCAAATTGAGCAGCTGTACTAGAACCCCAAAAAGGAAGACCATATCGAAGATGAGACTCGAACAACGAAAAATATATTATTTTAAAAGATGCTAAATTGAGTTCCCTTGAGACAGATCTTATTGCATAGCAAGCTGAAGCGAGTTTCTTACTTAACGAATCGATATGAAGGGATCATTTGAGGTTGCTGTCTAAAAAAATACCTAGAAATTTTACAGAATCAACGATACTGATCTGGCTGTTATTATGAGGCAAAGGTTGAAGAGCTCCTTTATAGGATATTGCTACTGTTCTATATATATTAAAAGAGAGTAAATTAGAGTCAGATCAGACCTTTATCGTCAGTAGATCCGAAGTTATAGTTTCATGAAGAGATGCAATAGTTGAGTTGCTCCACGTGATACTGGTATCATCAGCAAAAAGAAAAATTTTCCCATCGATTTTTAAATTAGTGATGTCATTTATAAAGATAAGGAACAGAAGGGGACCCAATACTGAACCTTGCGCTACTCCACATACAATGTTTTTGAGACTAGAGTCAGTATCATTTGCTCTAACTAGTTGTTTCCTATTATTCAAGTAGGATTGGCACCAATTCAAAGAAATACCTCTAATTCCATAGAAATCTAGTTTTTTAATCAAGATGTCGTGATTTACACAATCAAAAGCTTTGGCATAGTCAAAGAAAACAGTGGCAGTATAAAGATTATTGTTTCGTGCTTGATAAACCTCATGTATTACAGAAAACATGGCATCAGTGGTACACTTATTAGTTAAAAAGCCGAACTGATTTTGAGATAAAATGTTGTTATCAACGATAAAGGACGTAAGTCTAGTTTTTATGAGTCTCTCAATAATTTTGGACCTTGGTTCTTTGTTAGTGGACCGTCGCGCGTCGCCAAGAATGCAAATTACTTTTGGCGGTGGAAAGGGAATGTTGTCTACTTTTTTCTTAGGATTTCGTTATCGATCTAATTGCTTGTATATGAAAAGTTTTTATCATTATAGTGCTTATTATAATTTGAATTAAATTACAGTGTGCACCACGATCAACAGGAGGCTGTTCGCCGAAGAAAAACAATAGCGACAAAAAAAAATTACAGGTAAAGATTAGTAAAGCTACAAATACTGATAGACCGCTCTAGTTAGACTCAAAAATAGGAGTGAGGCTACCACAATTACCATCAAGCTGAAAATTGGCAGGATTGTTCAAAATACCATCATAAATGAAATCTAAAAAGTCCTCATAAATCTGACCCGTGCTAAAAAATTTACGCGGGGTCAAAGGTCACCAAATATGGTTTTTAGCGATTTTCAGCGAAACGGTAAGTTTTATCGTAAAATTAGTTCTAACAAAAAATTTAGCTTAGATAATTATCTATAAAAAATATCTTCATAGTTTTTTTACTTAGAGCCACTGTTTTTGAGATACAACGATTCAAAGAGTTGAAAGACTTCTAATCGTCATAAAGTACACCAGGTATATACATCACTGAAGCTGTAATACAAGTAAACATAATATTCTATCGGTCAACTTAACTTATATTACACATAATAATATAAGACTATAAATATGATAATGTTTCTACTATACAGCTTGCGGTCTACCGAGGGATGCAATGTATAAGCTGTATTATATTACAGTGCCAACAATAAAATCTTTACAAAGTGAATGTAACGCGAAAATAATAAGAATTATTTGAATTTTACGGCTTAATCCCAACCAAAATAGTAGATTGATACGACAAAGTATTAACTTATAATAATTCTTTTTATTTTTGCGCCTCAGTTCAATTTGTAAAGATGGGTTTTGTCGGAATAAACACGTTCGTCGGCTAATCTAATCACCCTACCTATTCTTTTCTCAGAAGGGTTTGAACATAATAATTCAAATTCAAATTCAAAATTCAAATTCTTTATTTTCTTTCTGACAAACATAGTTTGTATACAATTAGTCATAAATATACATTGCTAAAAACTAAACACTAAACTAGACTAAACAAGACATAAAATGAAATGAATTTATAAACTAAATGAAATACAGCTAATATCTAAGATCTAAAAAATTCTTCGACTGTATAAAACACTTTTTCACACAAAAATTGCCTAAGATTCCTCTTAAACACATTTATTGAACTGGTGGACTTTACATCTGTGGGCAAATGATTAAACACCTGTAGCCCGTATACCCTAGGCGATTTAAATTTAATGTTACCTTTTGAAAATGGTATATAAAGTTTATTACAATATCTGGTATTTAAATGATGCATATCACCACTCGTTTTAAACTGATGTAAGTTATTAAAAATAAAAACACATAATTCAAAAATGTATAGACACGCCAATGTTAAAATTTTATATTTTTTAAAATATTCTCTACAACTAGTTAGTCGGGAGACACCAGCGACACAACGCAATATTTTCTTTTGTATGACGAAAATACCATTTGCATAACCAGACATACCCCAAAAACATATCCCGTATCTTAGCCTGGACTCCACGAGTGCATAATATATCATAGTTAGCTGATTTTCCGTCAAAACATATTTTAAATTTCTAATTAGATAGTTAATGGAACTCAACTTCGAAACAACCGCTCCACAATGCAACTTCCAATCAAAACTTTCGTCAATCGTTATTCCCAAAAACTTGACTGACGAGACCGTAGCTATTTGCATGTTGTTAAAAATAAATTGAAGATTTTGAAGGTATTTTTGTTTATTGTGAAAATGTATAACTTGCGTTTTTTCTGCATTAAGATGCAACGAGTTATCACAAAACCAAGAATATAAAGATGAAAGAAAATCATTACATTGATGTTGTAGGATTACGGTGGATTTGTTTGATAGAATAATTGACGTATCATCCGCATATATAGTGAAATTTACCGTTCTGTCCACTTGTACGATGTCGTTAATGTAGACTACAAAGAGAATTGGTCCTATTATAGATCCTTGGGGAACACCCATGTTTGTAGTAACAAGACTAGATCCACAACTGGTCACACAATCCTCGATCCTCATCTGCAGGCTCTCATATTGTTGTCTATTGTTTAGAAATGACATAATCCACTGTAAAGAATTTCCTGTAATACCTATCTGTTTTAGTTTTTTAAATAATATTTCATGGTTGACACAGTCAAATGCCCTACTGAGATCACAAAATATTCCAATAGGACATTCGCCTGCATCAATCAAACTGGTTAAATGAGCATAAAATGCATGGACTGCCGTATTAGTAGATTTATTTTCTTGAAAACCATGTTGATTTATAGTTATGATATTATTGTTTTTTAGATATCCATTTAATCTCTTTAAATATCCATACTCAAATACCTTTGAAAATATACTGGGAATTGTTATAGGCCTATAATTGCTGACCAGTCTTGGATCTCCTTTTTTTAAAATGGGAACTACTTTGCCTGTCTTTAAGTAATTAGGAAAATCCCCATTGCAAAAAGACAAATTGGTGAGATAAGTTAAAGGATTGATTATAAAAGGTAAAACCTTTTTCACCAAAAATGCAGGTATCTCGTCAAAACCACTAGAGGATTTGTTTTTAAGTTTACACTGCAGGAGCTCGATCAGTTCCTGCTCAGTAAATGGGTACAACTGAAAGAAATTTTCATGATCTGTAATAATTGACGGAATGTCTTTGTCTACTGTATTACATGGAATTTTCGACACGATATCAATGGGTGTATTTTTAAAAAATGTGTTAAAAGTGCATGCTACCTCTTGGGGATCTGTAATTATATTATTGTCATCATACATTAAACAAGTATTAGCATTGTTATTAGCACTTTTTGAAAAATCATTGACAATTTTCCACGCGATTTTATTAGGATTATCAGACGAAGTAATGATTTTCTGGTAATAATCTTTTCTTGTTTTGGTCAAAAGTTTTCTATGTTTTTTCCTTTGTTGTTGATAAAAATCTCTAAGAATTGGTACTGCTCTTGATAATGCGTGTAAATCTCTTAACTCAAAACTCGATTTTAGCACTTCACTATTAATCCATTTATTTTTAGTTGTTTTGATTTTTTTTCCTTGTTGATGGAAAGCTATTATTAAAATGATACAAAAAGATATTTATAAAAGCTTGAAATGCTAGATTAGTGTCTAAGATTCCATAAACACTATTCCAGTTTTCGTTAATGAGGTTAACGATAAAGTGATTTATCGAGTCCTCACCAAATTGTCTCTTTCGCATAAAGTATGACAATTCCGTTTCAAAGTCAAGTTCCACCAAAACTGTTCTGTGATCTGATACAGTGTTGTCAAGTACACAGGACAAACCGGACTTCGAGAAATTTACAAATACATTGTCTAATGTTGTAACGCTGGTATCCGTGACCCTAGTTGGCCAATTAACAAGATTAAAATTAATATTAAAATTCAGTAAAACATTGAGTAGATTAACATGGTCGTTAGTCATATTTCTGGTATCTACATTTAATGAAAGACAACTTTCTAGACAAAATGTTTATTGCTAAGTACTAATAAAAACTTATGCAAATTACACCGTAATCTTCCTGGGTGGGTAGATGACACCCTCATGGTACCATTTACGATTGTTTTCAGAAGGTAAATATTAATATTAACAACATAAAAGCGACATACATCATTGATGGAGGATATCTATTACATCGTATTGTGTGGGATAGCGAAGAAACATTCAACGTTATCTTAGATAAATACGTTCAGTATGTACGGCGTTATTTTGGTCCCAGAGTTACGGTCGTATTGGATGCCTATAATGATTTTACGAGAAATATTAAAGCTGCAGTACAACGCCGTAGAACTTCAGCAACATCTTCATCTAATATTTTATTTGATCAATCTATGACAGTATTTACCACTCAACAGAAATTTCTTGCAAATACTCACAACAAATCTCGATTCATTTCAATGCTGAAAGATAAGTTTATTGCTGACTATTTCACTAGACTGTTTTTAACTGATAAAACGTCATAGCAACGCATGTCCTACTGACAAAACTCCTTAGCGACGTGATTTCTCAGCGACAAAATTATGACAGATCTGTCACGAAAGTGTCTGGTAATAACAAATAAATAAAGATTATATTTCGTTGATATGGTTCATTAATTGTCTCGTGAAATAGTCTTGTCGAATATCATTCGAGAGAAAATTATTTACCGGCAAAATTTTCTCCTGGTTTCATTCAAGTTTGTTGCCTTTTGGTAATTTTCGCTTATGAAATTTTGACAAAATTTAAGTCAAAATTTAATTCGCGAAAATTGCCAGGCAACAAACTTTCATACCAGTCGAAAATATTGCCGGCAAAATTTTCTCTCTTGTGTATATACGAAAATATATCGGTAAAACAAGCTAATAATGATGTTGACGTAATGATAATTGAAACAGCCATAAAGCAATTCAATTTAACAAATACAACTATTGTTGTAGGTGAAGATGTAGCCTTGCTCGTATTACTGACTAGTAGAACTCCAATCGAAAAAACTATCTTTTTTTTAAAACCTGGAAAAGCTCAACACCAATCGGAAATATATTCATCGAAAAGTTTATCTACTTTTGCAAAATGTTTATTCTGATTGGAGTACGAGAGGAACCATTCTCGTTGGAATTTTACCGCGCTGAGCAGATGGGACGTGAATTATAAATTGTAAAATTCCCTCATCTTCTTTACTCTCAGCATCCGTTGCAAATTTTAGAAGCCTCGTGGACGTAACCAGAGAAGGTTTCCATGGTTTTTAATGTGGTGGGATGTAGAGTAATATGTTTAATGTTGTTTTATGTGCTATTAGATTGAAAACTTAGTCCAATGGTATTGAATGTAAATTTTAAGGATGTATTGGGTGTGAAAATGCACCAATACCTTGGTCTGATCGAACCTTGAAGATTCGAGATTGAAGAAGTTTCTATATGAATTCTATTACTTCTGATATTCCGATTATGTAATTTTGATATGATATTGAAAAAGCCCAACATTACTCGTATCATAAGCTTTAATAATATCAAGAAAACTCAGACAATCTTGATTATTTGCAAATGCTTCATGTATTCCTGAGTCTAGGTGTATTAAGTTATCTGTATTTGATCGATATTGTCTAAATCCGCTTTGTTGGGGAATATGGAGTTTTTGTTCTACTAAATACATACCATATCAGTCTCTAATTGACCATTTTCTCTATTATTTTACCGTATAATATTGGTTAAAGTTATTGGTCGATATGATTCTGAGGATGTCCGGGACTTACCGGGTTTAAGGACAAGCAGTATTATTGCTTCGAACCAGGTTAAGGCTGTGAATCTCATCTATATCGATTCCCAGTATGTTTTTTTCCTACGATATTTCCTATTTTGTTGTGAAACGTGTTTTATAAAAGATTTCTACAACACCATCTGTGTACCTTTAGGTGGTGTGTAATTGTACCTGCTCTCAACTGCTGCAGTTTTAGTATGGTTTAGTCTTTGAGCTACGTTGACGTAAAGTTTTCTTGCGGTATTACGTACCGCCTGTCAGTGTTTACGTTTTTATAGTTAAAAGAAGTAGAAAATGTATTCTTTCGCTATTAGTATGGCAGCAAGTTTATCCAGTTGTTCTCCTTTAAAGTGGAAAGCACTATTTTACTAATTTTGAGTTACCAATACTCAAGTTTTTTTGTAATTCAGTTTATGAAGGATCTTGTAAGAACCTTCACCATTTTTTAATAGTACTATACATGCGTTCATAATTTTTTTGAAAAGATAGAGCAGTATTTTGTTCTACACTAGTGTGAAGAATCATTCCTTAGTAGATTTTTTTATTTATTTAATTAACAATGCACCCAATCCTAATACTAACCAGCATTTTACATTTAACTTAATCTACTTCTGTACTGTCCTAGGTATTCCCAACGGTTCACCTTAGAATTTAATAATTATTGTTGCACACATCACTATTGTGGCTAGGTTCACTGCCCGAATTTAAACTGACACTGACATTTATAGCTTTATCACTATCACACAAGTTCAAAAGGTTTGGTGCGTTTGAGCCTGCCGACTAGGTCTTGATTATCAAAAAGTTCTAACACTTCCCTGTTTGTATGGTTGTGGAGTTGTTTTTCGGGACCCTTGGCAATCTTCTTTATTTTTTCTTTGATTGTTGCTATACGAAGTTCCCGATGTAGGTCTTTGTTGCGGATATACCATGGATCGTTGACTATGTTTCTTAGTATTCGGTTTTGGACTCTTTGAAGGCAAGCATAGTTACTCTCACTAGTACAGCTCCATAACTGTAAACCATAGGACCATACTGGTTAGAGCATTTGATTGCAGACTAATACGTTGTTTTTGATTGTAAGTTGTGAGCTTCTACCGAATAACCAATATAACTTCTTGTATTTTAGTTTTAGTTATTCAGTTTTCTCTCTGATATGTTCCTGCCACTTTAATTTGCTATCCAAATGTAGCCCTAGATATTTAACTGTTTTCTTGTACGGAACGATTTTATTGTTTATTCTAACTGGGTGACTGTTTATTTTTTTGTAAGTGAAATCGATATGGGCTGATTTCCCTTCATTGGTTTTTATGCGCCATTTATTATTCCAAGTGTTTATTTTGTTCACTGCATTTTGGAGGTGTCTAGTTGTTTCTTTGAATGTTTAACCGACTGCTAGTATTGCAGTGTTATCTGCAAATATTGCCAGTTTAATATTTTCTGTAACAGGTATGTCACAATTATATAATAAATATAGTATGGGTCCCAGACACTGCCCTGTGGGATTCCTGCTTTAATTGGTCGTAATTCTGAATATTCGCCTTCCTGTTTAACTCTAAAAGTTCTATTTTCCAAATATGATTGTATTAGATGTACATATTGGATGGGAAGATATCTTTTTAATTTTAGTAACAAGCCTTTGTGCCACACTTTGTCAAATGCTTTTGCTATGTCTACAAAAATAGTTGAGCATATTTTATTCTCCTCCAGAGATCTCTCTATAATATCTGTTATTCGATGAATTTGGTCTATTGTTGAATGTTTGTTGCGAAATCCAAATTGGTAGGAAGGAACAATTTCCCTGTGGTCGAGTACAGGTTGTATTCGTGCTAGCAATCTCCTTTCAAATAATTTGGATATAATTGGTAGCAGAGGTATTGGTCTGTATGATTCTACATTATTGATTGGTTTCCCTGGTTTGGGAAACATGATTAATTCAGATGTTTTCCACGCTATTGGTACATATTGCAACCTGAATTGATATTGTTTTTGATTACGATGGTTACCTCTTTAAGAGTAGTAGGCTTTATTATGTCTTGATCAGTATTGTTCAAATCAATTTCAGTACTTTCATCATCTTCGTTTTCGGCTTGATTACTATTTCCCATTTCGTTATTTTGGAATACATTCTCCAAGTATAATAAAGCGAGGAGATTTGCTTTTTGTTTTCCATCTCTTGCCTATGTTCCATTCTCTTTTCTAATCGGCGAAATCTGTTGCGTTGGTCTATTTATTCTTTTTGTACATTTCCACAACGAGTAGTCAGTGGTTTGGTCATTTGTCAGATGAGGTTGTTTAATACATTTTTATTTTCTGCAGTTCTGCTTTTTTGCCATGTCTTCCTGGCTTTCCTTTTCCTTTGCACCAGTTCTCGAATTTCTTTGGGATAATTTTGTCCTTTGGTTTTTCTCATTTTTTTCATTAGTTGTTCATTAGTTTTGATTGGTACATTAAGCTCAATTCTGTCACTTAACTTCTGTCTAAAGCTAGCCCAGTCGGTTCTGTTATTGGTTAATAGTAGATTATTTCCGTAATTCCGTAGTAGATGAAAAAAAAAACAAATATAGTGACATAGGACAAATTCATATTGAAAACATAGGAGAATAGACAATGGTATGACATGCCGCATTTCAGAGTCAGTAGTCAAATGTTAAGTTAAAAATGTAATTTTTGGTACACATTATTGTGGCTTAACGCCATGTAATTATACAGTGTGTTCAAACGAAATTTTGACCCCCACCCCCCAGAAACTCAGAAACAAAGAGTTTCTTCACAATTTAAAAAACACGTCAATTTGTATTGAAAGCGAGACGAATTTTCATGCAAAATTCATGCCCTCAAACGTAACCCCCTACTGCCCCGCATCAACCAGCAGTTTTTTTTTTTAAAGCAAGTATAGTCGAATGGCACATCATTTGAAGGGTAATTTTTTTTCTCTGCACGGCTCTCTATTTTTTTTTGTTCGGAACAACTTTAAAGATAATTTTGGATTTTAATAAATTTGTTAAGCCCAAAATTATCTTCAAACTTATTACGTAAATTAAAAAAAATAGTGCCGTGTATAGAAAAAAATTTCTTTTCAAATGATGTGGCACTCGACCCCACTTGCTATTTCAAAAAAACTAGTGGTTGATGCGGGGCAGTAAGGGTTTACATTTGAAGGCATGAATTTTGCATGAAAATTCGTCTCCCTTCTTCTTCTTCATGTACCATGTCCTTTCAGAACGTTGGTTACCATCATAGCTATCTTAATTTTATTCACTGCCACCCTAAACAGCATGCTTGTATTAACACCATACCAATTTCGCAAGTTCTTCAACCATGAGGTTCTTCTTTGTCCTGGACTGCGTTTGCCTGCTATTTTTCCTTGCATAATATTTTGTAGCAACCTATATTTGGGACCTCTCATTACATGTCCGAAGTACTCCAGCTTTCTCTGCTTGATGCTTTTTATGATCTCAGTAGTCTTGCGGAGACGTTCTAGTATTGTGGAGTTTCGAATCTTCTCCACCCAGGAAACTTTTAAAATTCTTAAATAGCACCACATTTTGAAAGCCTCAAGGCGATTTAGATCGGTTTTATTCACGGTCCAGGACTCGACACCATAAAGTAAGACCGAGAACACGTAGCAGCGAATTAGGAAGATCCTCAATGCCAATTTTAGGTCTCTGTTACATAACACCTTGGACATCCTTCTAAAAGCGGCTCTGGCCTGCTCTATCCTAGATCTAATTTTGCCGTGACTTTCTGCTTTACAATTTAGTTGCTGTCCAAGGTCTCCCTCCCAATATAAATTGACGTGTTTTTTTTTCAATTTTAAAGAATCTCTTGATTTGTGAGTCTCTGGATGGGTAAAATTTTCGTTGGAACAGACTGTATTTACATTGTTCATTGTTCTACTATATAAACCGATTGTAATATTACCCCATGAGGAGCAATAAAAAATATATTTAGTTTGTTGCATATTTTTTAAACTTTATTATATTATAGTCAAGTAACCAAAGCTTTTCACCTCGCAATTTTTACAGAACAGATCAATTTGCTTGAAAATTTGAGAATAAGTAGTGGATAGTCCATGGATCAAAATATATGTGATGCTGACAAGCGCTTTTACTATATGGGTGGTTACCACCCCATCTCGGGGGTGGAAATTTTTTATTATATTTTGACCACAAAAGTTAATAAAAACATTCATTCTTAGAAAAAAATGTTCTCTACATTTTTTTGATAAAATTAATACTTTTTGATTTATTCGCTATATATCTAAATAATCAATGTTTTTCGATGGTATACTCATTTACGATTAACTCAATTTTTGCCGTACAACACATTTTATCAAACCAAGTTCTTGGGAATTAAATTAACTACAATTTCATATTTAAACATTTTTTCGTATCTCTGATGCTAATCTTCCTATTCTGAAGGAAATGGCATTTTTTACCAAATTGAAAACATTCGTTATTCGCTTTAAACTTCAGTTTTTTTTAAACTAATCATTCTAAGCTGGTCAAACTTCTAGAATCTATTAAAAATACATAAGTAAAGAAGAATAAATAAGGCCAATGACTAAAAACACCGCTAACTTACATTATTATGCTGCCAACTGGATTTCTCCTTTTTTTTCAAAAAAAATATATTGATCTTTTAACCATAACTTTTTTATTTTTGATCTTAGAAAGTTCGTTAAAAATAATTTTATAGGTTTTTACAAGATCTATAAGGCTATTAATATTAAATCATTTCAAAATGCTCAGTCACAAAAAGAGGTGTAGAGTAGAGTAGAGTAGAGTATTTATTGGTAATAATGTACAAATGTACTTTTACAGGTCAGCAATAATTAAAATTGTCTAAAATTACATTAAAAGTTGACAGTACTTCAGTAAAAAAAACCTATTATTAAAATTTAAAAACTAAACACTAATTAAATTACAGGACAAAACAAAATTTAGATCTGAAGTACTCCTCAAATGAGTAGAAAGCACCCATCAGAAGATAATTTTTAATTTGTCTCTTAAATTGGTTAAAATCAAGACTTTTAATAGATATTGGTATACAGTTATAAAATTTCAATGCTAGGTATCTGGTTCCATTTCTGGTCCTCTCAAGTCGACTGAAGTCTGGTACAAGGGCATCATGATTTCTAGTCTGATAAGTATGCTGTTGTGTTTTATACAGATCTACATTTTGATGAACATACAACAGGCACTGCATAATGTACACAGAAGGTAGTGTGAGAATCCTCAGGTTTCTGAAAGATTGCCTACAATCGTCCCAAGGTGGCATCGAATGGGTTGGTAAAGGTGGTTTTTGCATGATATTACAAGTTTCAATTGTCAATAGATTACTCAATTTTTGCCGTAAAAAAAAATTTTGCAAACCAGTTTTTTGGGAAATAAACAAGCTACAATTTCATATTGAAATATCTTTTCGTATCTCTGATGCTAATCTTTCTATTCTGAAGAAATAGGCATTTTTTACCAAACTACAAAAACTCGTTGTTAATACCATGTTTTTAAAAACTAATCATTCTAAGCCGATCAAACTTCTAGACCCTATTAATACATAAATCAAGAAAACCAAATCAGGTCGATGACAAATTTTAATTGGGGTGGTGATTAGGGGGTGTTTACGATCACTTCTTTGCTGAAAAAAATAGGGACTGACATTCTTTTCATTATAAGTCACTTGATTTTTTAGCTTGAGATTTTTTTTTATTTCTGGAGATACATATTTTTCAATACTTTAAATTAAAGGACTAAGTTTTTCAACCTAATGAAAATATTTGTAAATTAAATATTTTTAAAAGATTTTTAATTGAAAAACTTATTGACCCATCTTCCTGGTGACACCTCCAAGGCTTCTACAATATGCAAGCCAAATGGATGCTGCAGTGAAGACAAAAGGGAAGGAATTCTACACTCAATTATTCACAACCCCCGTTTGCAGCGTGGTAAAGTTCCAACGGAAAATGGACCTAGTTACTCTATAGGAGTAACACTAATATAAAAATAAAAATGGTATACATTTTTAGTTTAAATTAGTTTCAACAAGTTATCCTCGAAAAATGCATAGTTTTCCCGTCCTTTGACTTTGAAACTACAATATTTAGCATATGACGAAGAAGAGCCAACATATAATAAAGTATAAATTAAGTAAAGTTGTTTTGATAAAACAAAAACTTTTTGAGTTATTAGCAGAAAACTGATTAAAAACATAAATTTTTTCGATATAAAACTAACACATTTGATAGCGAATAAATCGAAAACTATTAATTTTATCAAAAAAATGTATCGAACGTTTTTTGCTTATAATGAATATTTTTACCAATTTTTGCGGTCAAAATATAATAAAAATTTCCTCCTCCGAGATGGGGTGGCAACCACCCCCATGGTAAAAGCGCCTTTTGGCATGATATAAATTTTGATCCCTGGACTATCCACTACTTATTCTAAAATTGTCAAGCAAATCGATTTATTCTGTAAAAATTGCGAGGTTTTGTCCTATTTTAATCTTCATTACTTGGACTATTAACTTATCGTATACATACATATCACATGTCTATTATAAAAGAAATTAAATATTAAAAAAATTAATGGCGAAATTATATTCTTTGGATCTTATACATTTTTTCTTTTATATTTGCTTTGAAAAGGTCTCTTATCTTTGTAGACATTTTATAAGTTTGGATAACATTGTAGCACACCCTTACTGCTTTCGAATGCTTTTATTTTAAATTTCAAGCAGCAACTTTTCGAATATGTCGTGTTCCAATTTATTTACGCATGAAGGATTCAGAAGGGCAAAGAAGGACTCGGGAATCGGAAATGTTTCTCCTGTCGAATATCAATCGACTTCGAAACTATTGTATAATCTTCTTATTGAATGGCCGTTACGTCTAACTTTGGAGATCGATATATTTGAGGTTGAATTTAATTGAAACTCATGTTTCGAGTATTTTTTTGTTTTTTTTTTCCTTTAGGTAAAACCCACACAGCCAGGTAAAAATTTTATAAATAAAAGTACAAGGATTTAACACAAGGATTACACTCTTCTCGCCCAGAGGCCGATCCGGGCATTTTATAAACGATCAAAGGTAGGCCTGGAATAGATCAGGTATATACAGGGTGAAGCAGATAAAGGGCCTATTAGAAATATCTCGAGAACTAAAGGCAACAGAATCATGAAAATTTTAATTAGGGGTTTTTAAGAGTCATCTATTTTCATCTATTTGCTACTTCCGGGTATACAGGAAGTTGCTTATAACTTCGTTTTTTTAAATGGGACACCCTGTATATTTTTACATTTTTGGATTCCCTTCGATATCTTATTTCTTAAAATATGAGGTTTAGTAATGTTATACAGGGTATTTTAAAAGATAATTACGTTTATTTATTAATTTCGTAGCAATATTCACACCCTGTAGAATTGTAGTAGTGTGACACCTAAAACTCTACTTACGTTCAAATGATTTTTAATATAGTCTACTATTGTTAAGAATCATTAGTATAGCTACATTTTTAATTTTAGTATACAGGGTTGGTCGAAACTCGGAATGAGTATTTTCTGAGTTTTCTTAAATGGAACACCCTGTATTTTAGTATTGTAATGAAATGATATTTTATGGTACATTTTTATTTCTTAAGCATTCCCTATACCTAACTGCTTTAATTTGTGCTTAATTGTTAATCGCACCAACAATCTTAACTACGTAGGCATTTTGATAGCTAAACCAATATTGGTAATTTTAAGGATCAGTCTGGATTAATATGTATTTCTTTCTGGAAAATTATTTGTTATTGAATTTTTTCACGGTCAACCTAGTAAAATTTTACGTATTTTTGTTGCAATTAATGTTTAGATTTAATCACCAATAACTCACAAATTAAAGCAATTAGGTATAGGGAATACTTATAAAATAAAAAAGTACCATGAAATATCATTTCATTACAATAATAAAATACAGGGTGTTCCATTTAAGAAAACTCAGAAAATATTCATTCCGAGTTTCGACCAACCCTATATACTAAAATTTCAAAATTAGCTATACTATGGATTTTTAACAATAGTAGACTATATTAAAAATCACTTGAATGTAAGCAGAGTTTTTAATGTCAAACTATTACAATTCTACAGGGTGTGAATGTTGCTACGAAATTAATAAAAAAACGTAAATATCTTTTAAAATACCCTGTATAATATTACAAAACCTCATATTTTAAGAAAGAAGATATTCAGGAGAATCAACTTTATAAGTAACTTCCGGTATAACCGGAAGTTGCAAAGAGATAAAAATATTTTCATTTAATAGATCATCCTTCAAAACCCCTTCATTCCAATTTTCATGATTCTGTTGCCTTTAGTTCTCGAGATATTTTTAATAGGCCAGTTATCTGCCTCACCCTATATACATTAAGGAAAGACATAAGGTAGCAGCAAAAGGTATTGTTAAATTTGTATTTTTGTTGTTCTGACGAAGTATGTGTCCATGTTGCAAGTATTTAAAGGATTGAATAACTCTATGCACCTAGGTATCTACGGCAACAGGCCACGCTGTTTATATATACAACATATGATTTTTCTCCATTTATATAAATTTTCCTTTAAAGTCGATTGACTTCGGTTACTGATATATTGGATATTATATTTTCGAAAAGATATTCATCACTAAAAGCAGTATCTACGTTTCTTATAATGCCTTCCCTTTGAAGCAGGTTATTTTAAATATATGCTTTTAGTTGTTCCTCTTTTAAATTTTCATTTTTTACTAGATAATTTGCATCTTTGGGGCTTTTAAGTTGTACTCTTACCCTATTCTTTCCTACTGTGTCAATACTAAGAATATTTTTAATTTTTTATGTAAAATATGACCTACCTTTATTGGGTATATTTTTTAATATTCTCCTAATGTATTTTTTTAATGAATACATATACATATACCTTATCCGTATAGAGATATCCTTTTTGTAGATAAAACATCTTGATTTCTGTTTCTTGTTCCTTGATCTTATTAATTTCTTCCTCTTGTTCCATATTTTGGGTTTCTTTATCAGCGGAAGAGTTTTCAGCCATTATTGTAAACTACCCCCATAAACATAACCAAAAACAATAAAAACTTCACAACACGGGGTTTTTTGTTAATTTAGCCCGGTATGAAATTTGTTTATTATTAATTATCACAAAAAACTTGTCTTAATTACTATTTAAGCACCTCTAATTAATTATAAGTGTACTCGGTATGTAGTATGGTATAGTTAGACCCAAACCCAGACATCCAAAGTGAAAGTTATCGTTTAACACCAAATTGTTCTATATGGTCCACATAATGTTCAGAAAAAAGTCACACCATTTTGAGCGTCGGGTTTGTGGGGGAGTGGGGGGGAGAAATCTGCAAATTCGTAGTTTTTTACGTTTTTCGTCAATATTTCTAAAACTAAGCGGTTTAGCATGAACAACCCTCTACACAAAATTGTTCAACATTAAATTTGAAATAAAAAAGGTCCTATGCATAACCCTTCTAAAATGAACGGTTCCAAAGTTACGGAGGTAGAATAGTATAATTGGTCCAAAAAAAGGCCTAACCCAGACATCCAAAATAAAAGTTTTCCTTCAACATTAAATTGTGCTATATGGTCCACATATTGTTCAGTAAAAAGTTACACCATTTTGAGCGTCCGGTTTGGGAAGGAGATGGGGGAGAATTCGGTAAATTAGTAGTTTTTTTAAGTTTTTCGTCAATGTTTCTAAAACTATGCTTTAGCATAAGGAATGTTCTATAGAAAAATGTTCTACATAAAACTTAAAACAAAAAAGGTCCTATACATAATTGTTATGAAATCAACGGTTCCATAGTTACGGAGGGTGAAAAGTGGAGGTTTTCGATACTTTTTATATTTACCGATTTCTCCCCCCCTCCCCCCCAAACCCGACGCTCAAAATGGTGTGACTTTTTTCTGAACATTATGTGGACCATATAGAACAATTTGGTGTTGGAGGATAACTTTCACTTTGGATGTCTGGGTTTTTGGTATAGTTATATCATAAATATTGCCAAAAAAATATAAAAAGTATCGAAAACCTCGACTTTTCACCCTCCGTAACTCTGGAACCGTTGATTTTATAACAATTATGTATAGAACATTTTTTGTTTTAAATTTCATGTAGAACATTTTTATATACAACATTGTTTACGTTAAAGCATAGTTTTGGAAATATTGACGAGAAACTTAAAAAAAAAACTACTAATTTACCGGCTTCTCTCCCATCTCCCTCCCAAACCGGACGCTCAAAATTGTGTAACTTTTTACTGAACAATATGTGGACCATATAGAACATTTTGGTGTTGGAGGAAAACTTTTACTTTGGATGTTTGGGTTAGGCCTTTTTTTGGACCAGTTATACTATACTACCTCCGTAACTTTGGAACCATTCATTTTAGAAATATTATGCATAGGGTCTCTTTTATTTCAAATTTAATATAGAACAATTTTGTATAGAAGATTGTTCATGCTAAACCGCACAGTTTTAGAAATATTGGCGAAAAACTTAAAAAACTACGAATTTACCGATTTCTCCCCCCTCTCCCCCCCACCCAAACCCGACGCTCAAAATGGTGTGACTTTTTTCTGGACATTGTGTGGACCATAACGAACAATTTGGTGTTGAAGGATAACTTTCACTTTGGATGTCTGGGTTATGCCATCTTTTGGATCAACTATACTAATACTATACTAATGAATGATCGTACAAGACTGATATTATAGTAAATATTCAATATTCAATATAATTTCATTTCTAAAAAAATACAATAATATGCTCTAAAACAGTCAAAAAAAATTCTAACTTATCTTTACATAATATAAAAACTAAAAGTTCTGAAAGAGTATTATGAATTCAAAAACACCAAATATAAGAATTTTGGTTTGATAAGGATATAAACAAGCAAGCAAAAAATTTTGATTGAACTTTTAGTGAAATTAGACGGTCTACTTCTGTTGAAATACAACAAGCTGGCACTGAAAATAAGAACCGAAGTAATGAATCAAAAGAAACGAACAAGATATGATTAATAAAAGAAACCTAACCTATAGAACAATGTCAGATATATCAATATCATTAGACGCAAATAATAAAACTTTTTGCAGAGAAAACAAATAGCATAATTAAAATCAATAATTGATCATAAAATTAATAGGTCTGGACCCCGCGTATAAAAAAAAGTTGATTAATAGCAAGCTGAAAATTTGTTAATAGCTTAAGGGTGTCTAGTCGGATAAACTTTGATATATGGGAATACTGGAACAGGGGCAGTTTTAATTGTGGAACAGGTTAAAAATTTGGAAAGGTCACACCACGAAAACGGCACATTTATTTTGTCCGACAGAACAGACTTAAACTCTCCGAACAGAGATTAAACTCTCATGCAAAAATCAGACTGCTATTTATCACCTGTCATAATTCCTGTCATTTTACATATTCTACATGTTCCACTAATTAAAACGCCCATTTGGTGATAAATAGCAGTCTGATTTGTGCATGAGAGTTTAATCTCTGTTCGAAGAGTTTAAGTCTGTTCTGTCGGACAAAATAAATGTTTCGTTTTCGTGGTCTGACCGTTCCAAATTTTTAACCTGTTCCACAATTAAAACTGCCCCTGTTCCAGCGTTCCCATATATCAAAGTTTATCTGACTAGACACCCTTAAGCTATTAACAAATTTTCAGCTTGCTATTAATCAACTTTTTTTTCATACGCGGGATCCAGACCTATAAATAAGAAAACGCAATGAGAAGTATCAAATTTAATTACTAAAGATTGTCTACGCCAACTGAAACCGAACAGGATTGTAGAAACCAAAACAGAAAAATATCGAACAGGGTAATAATAGCTAACATTTGAAAAGAACAGGACTTTTATAAAAACGGATATGGTGTTGGTATCAAAAGACGGATAAAACACAGTAAATAAAATAAAACCGCCAGAATAGTTATTTATGATATGTGTTAAAAGTACACGTTTAAGGCACGCATGTGAAAGTTTGCAGAATGAGCGAAGCGAGTTCTGCAATTCACATGGGTGCCTTAAAAATGTACTTTTTAACACGCATATCATACAATATTTTTTCTACAAACGTAATTACAGGACAATATCTACAAAAACTTTGACTTCAACTTGACTGACATTCCATTTTTATATTTTTTTGACATTACATCAAAATTGCCTATACGGTCAATACAAACTGCAGTGCCTTAAAGTAGCATTTTTAACGCTCGTATGGAGTACTAAAAATTGCATTTTTAACACGGTTGTAGAAAAATATATTTATCTTGTTTATTTAATGTTGCTAAGAGATGTCACGAACGTATATAAATCGCAAATGCTTGATTACTAAATTATCCTCGATTTTTCATTTCCCTATTAAATAAAAATAAAATTCGCTCTTTTATCCCGTTACCATATAGGGCCCCTTCACATTGTATTGAAAAAGTTTCTCGTGCTCCAGGGGAAGTATATCGGAAATAATCTTACTTGATGAAAGATTTTCAAAAAGTATCTCTTCATGGGTGTAACCATAGAATATTTTTAAGCGAATTTTTTATTATTTACATAAAGTACGTCGACAATATGACCATTGGTACAGGAACATTATTATTAGATACCTACTAGGTCTGGATCCCGCGTATGAAAAAAAGTTGATTAATAGCAACCTCAAAATTTATTAATAGCTTAAGCTTGTCTAATCGGATAAACTTTGATATATGGGAACACTGGAACTGGGGCAGTTTTAATTGTGGAACAGGTTAAAAATTTGGAACGGTCACACCACGAAAAAGGCACATTTATTTTGTCCGACAGAACAGACTTAAACTCTTCGAACAGAGATTAAACTCTCATGCAAAAATCAGACTGCTATTTATCACCAAATGGGCGTTTTAATGAGTGGAACATGTAGAATATGTCAAATGACAGGAATTATGACAGGTGATAAATAGCAGTCTGATTTTTGCATGAGAGTTTAATCTCTGTTCGGAGAGTTTAAGTCTAGTCTGTCGGACAAAATAAATGTGCCGTTTTCGTGGTGTGACCGTTCCAAATTTTTAACCTGTTCCACAGTTAAAACTGCCCCTGTTCCAGTGTTCCCATATATCAAAGTTTATCGGACTAGACACCCTTAAGCTATTAACAAATTTTCAGCTTGCTATTAATCAACTTTTTTTTTCATACGCGGGATCCAGACCTATACATATTAAGTAACGAAAACAAAACATAAGAATAATATAACTATTGTCTATTAAGTTAATTCCACAAGGAAATTAAATTCCTGTAGCTGGCTGTATACCATAAATCACTATTTTTTTTAAACTCCTTTCTAAATAAAAGATATATTTTTATTAAAATCCCTAAAAAGGGCTACGCTACATCACAAAACTTTTCGGAATAACAATTCCGTCATCAGTACTTTTTACAGATTAAAGGATACGTATGCTTGAGCCACCAAGATATGTGGGTGAACACCCTTTAGATCTTGTGCATATAGTTATAAAATGTTTGCATAAATTGTATTAAACTTAAAGTGATGTTTAAGATATAATAATAGTCTCCCGTTTTATACCGCTCATGTGGCTTTGGGAGTATAGCAGGGTAGTTTGCTATATCTAGGGCCTACGGTATACAAGGAAGGTAACAGGGCCAGTGCTACGCTTCAACCGCCTATTATTACCCCTGGTTTTACCCAAGGTACTCATTTTATTCAGGCTGACTCGACCTGGGGCCTATAAACATTTTAAAAATGTCTAGTTGTTCTTACCGGCGGCAGTAGGATTTGAACTCCGGACCACCGGCACGCTAGCCTAGCACACTACCAATCGGCTACGCCGGCCCTTGATGTTTAAGATATTCCTGGATTTAACATGAGGCCTCCTCACATCACAGCCATTAACTAGTAATAGAGTTGATGTTGTGATTTGAGGATCTATGTTAATTTTTATATAATTTATAAACATTTTATGACAACTATAATAAGATCTAAAGGGTTTTCACCCACATAAATCTTGATGGCTCAAGCATGCCCTTTAAACTGTAAAAAGTACTGATGATGGAATTGTTATTCCGTAAACGTTCTGTGATATAGCCCTCGTTAGGGATTTTAATAAAATGTACCGTTTACCATTACTTTTACCTATTAAAATTTTTCTTTTAGGTTAAATAATGTAGTAAATTTGATCAGTTTTTAGAAACGCATAGTTTTCGTAATTTCTGTAGGATTGTTCAGCATTTACTTAAGTAGGTTTCAAGTCCAATAATTTATACAGGTTGTTGAATGATTTTCAGTTGGTGAGGATATGCTTCATGGTCAGGTAAACAATGCAATGATGGCAAGTTGGACGAGTTCCTGAGGACATAATGAAACCATGGGTAAGTTTGGTATGGTTAATTCGGAGTCTTCTAATAACCGGTGCTTCTCTCCTAGCCAAGAAGTCCAGGGAGAGATGACCAATAAACAGTTGAAGATTATGAAGAGTTGATTTGCTCTTTTCCTATACGGTTTACCAGGTATCCTCTTCTTCTTCTTCACGTGCCATCTCCGCGACGGAGGTTTTCAATCATCATGGCTATTCTGATCTTAGATGCTGCTGCTCTAAACAGTTCGGTTGATGTGCATCCGTACCATTCCCTCAAGATAGGCAACCACGAAATTCGTCTCCTTCCTACACTTCTCTTGCCCTGGATTTTCCCTGTATAATCAACTGAAGTATGTTGTATCTCTCATTACGCATAACATGCCCCAGGTACTGCAGCTTTTGTGTCTTGATGGTTTCCAATATTTCTAGTCTTTTGTTGACTCTTCTCATGACTTCGTTGTTTGTTGTATGCTCGGTCCATAATATCTTCAGGATTCTTCTATACACCCACAGTTCAAATGCTTCCAACTTTTTAGTAGTCGATGCGTTAAGAGTCCATGCTTCTATCCCGTAAAGCAGAGTCGAGAAAATGTAACACCTTGCTAGCCTAACTCTCAAGTCTAATTTCAGTTCTCTTGCACAAAGTACCTTTCTCATTTTATTGAAGTTTTTCTTGCTTTCTCTATTCGAATTTTGATTTCTTTGGAGTAATCGTTTGTGCGATTAATTATTGTGCCAAGATAGTTATAGCTTTCTACTTGTTCTAAAGTTTTACCTTTAATTGTCAGGCACTCCTCCTATTTGCTTGTTGCTGTTTATAATACAGATTTGTTATAATTCGAAGGTCATTGTATTGTATTTGTTTTGCTTTGAGGACGTCCATTAGTTGTTTGTTTGGTATCCTCTACTAACGTTTAAAAAACGAGTTTGAAATCGTTAGCTAGTTGAATTATGGTTATTTAAGTGCTATGTTTGGTAGTTTCTTTGGCAAAATGATCTACTCTTTTATTCCCAGTATCTCCAGTATAAGAAGGTAGTCATATAAGAGAGGCTGTTACATATTGAGCACAGAGATTTTGGTAGATGAGCCAAAGCAGAGAGATAGAGAAGAGACTGAGCAGATACATTTTGGTACATGTTTTAAACCAAAGGGTGGTGAGTGAAAATTGTATTGATTGAACAGATAGATGACAGGGAATCTATACAAATGGCAGTATGTCTATTTTAATGGAAGATGCATTTAAAAACCAATAGAATACTATATAGTTCACCTGTAAAAATGTTGCATGTCAGGGGTAACCGAGATGATCTTATAAGTTATTGCTTAGTGGTGACTGGACAGATAACACCAGTGGTAGTTTTAGGATCAGAAGAGAATTAAATCAAAAATTGGAATAAATCCTTTGTAAAAGGTATAAAATTTATTAAAATCCCTAAAGGGCTACATCAGAACAAAACGTTTTCGATTTTATTACAAAATCATCATCAGTGTAAGACAGTCTGGATGTTAGCTGAGCCACCAAAGAGATATAGGGGTAATAACCCTTCAAATATAAAATTTATGCTTTACAGATGCATATTTACTTGAAATGCCTTGTGATGGGCAAATGGCAACAGGAATAATGCCCTAAGGTAAGGTATTTAACTTCCCAACATGTGGGATGCAAAAAATTAAGTTGTTTACATTTCGATGATTTTACGGCAACTGAACTGAACAGAATTAAATCATTATTTTTGAAGTTATACTTCTTTTGGCGCGATTGAGAGTGAATTTTTATTATTCGGGGCGCATGCGCACACAGACAGTATGTATTTCGTTGCTAATCTTTCAAGTTTTATATGTATCAGCGCAAATAAGGTATGAAAGGAATATATTAGTGTTTTTACGAAATATATTGTTTATTATAATTTTGGTCTCTTTGGATTTGTCTTCCTTGGAAGTAAGATAATAAGTATCTATTATAACATCTTTATACTTCACTTGATCTATTTGTCACCGTGATTTGTAATTATGTCCGAGATGTCACGTAAACAGGGCGATGATGGCTTCATTGGTAGAGCATTCGACCACAGATCGAGAGGTCCCGGGTTCGAATCCGGACGATTCATATTCTTTGTTTTTTTTTTAATTTTTGGTATTCTTTTAATAAACATTTGTTGAAAATGGTAGGTATTAAAATTATTTTAATACTTAAATAAAATACAAATAAACTGTTTAGTATATTTGTTTCGTTGAAATTATATAATAGAAGTATAACTTCTTACATGTGTACAAAGTACACACACATTCTATTTTTTGTATAATTTTAAGTGCTTTCTTTATAATAATGTTATGAGATTCATGTTTATTAAAGATGGTGAATGAGGTGTATTTCCAGAGGAAAATGTTTAGCCCAGTAGGAAATGAAGGTAGAGGAAACTAGTCCAGGCGGATGTCAATATTTTAAGCAGCAGACTAAATAATTGAGATATAGGTTTTATGATCAGATGTTAGACATCGTTGATGAAAGAAGAAGGTATTGTGGTAATTAGGAAATGCACGGAATTGAAGGGATTTGTAAATAAAGATGAGAATACCAGAAGAGAATTAAGTATGAAATTAAACAAAGAACTAACAAGAATACAAAAGTAGAACTAGAAAGAGGAGTTAATTTGGATAACACATGGAGAGCCATAGAGGAAACAATGACGGATACAGTTAAAAAAGAATTAGGTTATAAACAAAAACTACAAAAGAAAAGTTGGATGACTGACGAAATCCTGGCAATGTTCGAAGAAAGAAGAAAACATAAAAACCAAGGGAACCGAGACAAATATCGAGAACAACAACAACGCATAAGAAGGGAGATAAGAACGGAAAAAAATAAGTGGCTAAAGAAACAGTGTGAGGAAATGAAACAGTTACAAAAACAAAATGATGACCACAACCTATATAAGAAACTAAAGGAGGTAGCTGGAATATACAGAAAAAAGAAATTTTCTGACTTAGAAAATGAACAAGGAAAAATGGCACAAGATCATAGAGAGAGGAAACTCATATGGGAAAAATACATCAAAAATCTCTTTGCAGACGAGAGGCTTGAGATAGAAGTCGTTCACGAACAAGTGATAGATATTAACAACCTATCTGTTCCCGAGATCACAATTGAAGAAATTACTAGAGCAATAAATACCTCGAAAGACGGGAAAGCAGTTGGACCTGATAAAATTCCTGTCGAGTTACTCAGATTGAGATTTTTCAACCAAATCTATAGAAAAGGAAAATTCCCTGTCCAATGGCTTGTATCTACCTTTATCCCTTTGCCAAAAAAGAACAACGCAACAAAGTGTCAAGAGCACCGAGCCATTCTTTAAAAATATTCCTCAAAGTTCTTTACTACAGAATCTCCACAAAATGCGATAAGGTTATTGGTTGCTCACAATTTGGATTTCGAAAAGGCCTGGGTACCAGGGAAGCACTAGTTGCAACCCAAGTGCTAGCTCAGAACTGCTACGATCAAAGGAAAGATGTAATGATGGGCTTTATAGATTATGAAAAAGCCTTCGATCGAGTACAACATCATAAACTCGTAGATATACTAAAACAACTCGACATAGATCAAAAAGACATTCGTTGCATTGAGGCTCTTTACTGGAATCAAACAGCTGTCGTCAAGGTGGATAATGAAACAACGCAAGCTCAAAAAATTCTCAGAGGTGTAAGACAGGGATGCATTCTCTCCCCACTACTGTTCAATCTATATTCAGAAAGTATCTTCCAGGAAGCTCTTGAGCAATGCGAAAGCGGCATCAAAGTGAATGGTACCTGGGTCAATAATATACGATATGCGGATGATTCCGTCTTAATAGCAGACAATATAGAAGACCTCCAAAACCTTAATAAAATTGGAGAGCATAGAGAGAACATGGGACTTAGCATCAACATAAAAAAGACGAAGTTCCTTATAATCAGCCGTCAATTATGTCAACATCAAAATGCAAGACTAGCATATAACAACCAAGATGTAGAGCGCGTAAGAAAGTTTAAGTACCTGGGAACCTGGCTATGTGAAGACTGGATGTCGGATATGGAAATTAAATGTCGGATAGAAAGAGCCAGAAGTGCATTCATGAAATTCATAAACGTCTTTACGAACTCTGACTTTGACCTAAACCTAAGATTAAGATTCACAAAATGCTATATATGGTCGGTGCTCCTATATGGCATGGAAGGATGGACTTTAAAAATAAACACAATGAATAAGCTAGAGGCATTTGAGATGTGGATCTATCGACGAATCCTTAAAGTTCCCTAGACCGCAAGAATAACAAATGAAGAAATCCCGAGAAGAATTGGTACAGAACGACAACTGATGTGCACAATTTAACAGAGAAAAACGGCATACCTGGGACACATAATTAGAAATGAAAGATATCAGTTTCTGCAAACCTTAATTAAAGGAAAGATCGAAGGAAGAAGAGGAGTGGGCAGGAAGAAAATGTCATGGCTCCGTAATGTCAAACAATGGACAGGACTAAAAAACATAGGAGACCTAATACATACTGCAAGGGATAGAGAAAAATGGTCAAACGTGATCGCGAACATCCATTAGTGGATTGCATAAGAAGACGAAGAAGTAAATAATGTTCCACTCTTCTTCTTCTTCTTCTTTTAATAGGACTATGTCCAGTTTGGACAGATGTTAGAAAACAAAATGGAGGGTGGTCGGAAAAATTGATATCGGATACTCAGTACTAAAATTAGATAACACAATCATGGAAGGGTGGAACACTTTAGATATCTGGGTAGATGTATTTTTTGCAGGGTTGAAAGTGATGGGAAAACTTCGACTAGAATAGAACTTGCACGAAAAAGCTTTATTAGCTGGCGTTCTGTATTGTGCAGTAGAAGTCTTTCGTTGACTACACGTCTAAGAGTATTGAAGTGGTACGTTCGGTCCGTTTTGTTCTATGGAGGTGAAGCTTGGACAACAAAAGTGAAGAATCTCAACAAATTTGAAGCGTTCGAGTTATGGTGTTACCATCGCATGCTCAGAATCCCAGGAACAGCACACATATCCAACGAACGTGTGCTGAAGACCATGCACAAAGATCGAGAATTGAGCAACGTCATAAAAATGAGAAAGGTTCAATATTTCGGTCATATCATGAGAGGACCTAAATATCGCTTACTCCGGTTGATCATACAGGGCAAAATCGAAGGAAAACGCTGGGATAGAAGAAAACAATTGTCCTGGCTTCGTAACATTATACAATGGACAGTAGGGTGAATCGATTATCGCGATATTTTTAAAAAATTGGCACATTGATTTGGAATACCCACCAAAAGTTTCCTTTAGTAACGACAACAAAAAAGTGTTTTTACAACTTTTTGATGCAATTACATCTTCTGCCTTCTATCGGCCTTTGAGAAACGAAAAAAAAAAAATGTTGGAGTAATAATCACAAAAAAAAAAGAATGTGTTTGTACTTTGTACGCACGTAAGAAGTTATACTTCTATTATTAAACTATTTAATAAACTAATTTTAATACTTACTACTTTCCAAAAAATTTTATTAAAACAATACGGAAAATTAAAAAAATAAAAGAATAAAATACACGCAAACACATTGAAAAATTAAACCAAAGAAATTATTTCTGAACAATTGTTGAGAAAATTTTAACTAAATACTTATTTTCTGAAGAAAAAAAATAATAAATATACTTACAATCATAAAATGTATAAAAAAAATGAAAAAAATAAAAATTTCCATTGGGAATTAAACCTGCGTCTATCACGTTTAGATTATTTTGAACTCACCCCATGCAGAATTTAACTACCGAGACATTGTGAATGACGTGGGAAGCTATACCTTGCAACTAAACGTTTTAAAAAATTTTTGACAGTTTGTTGCAATCAAAGCATTACTTACTAGCTAGGTAGATACATTTTCCAAATAGGTATTTATCTACTTTGTAATTTTTTATTACAATACTGAAACATTTAAAATAAGGTACGTACCTGTTGCTTTTAAAAACTATTTAAAAAGTCACTACAATAATTATAAACTCGCTTTTTGTCTCTGTCCTCACAACAATAAAAACTAATTTACACAACATTTTGTTTATCCAGAATCTCCATTTGAACAATTATTGACAGATGATTTTAACACCCAGTCAGAACCCGTATAACGTTTCATACCATACTGTCAGTGTGCGCATGCGCCCAGTAAAAATAAAAATTTACCCTCTTGCCTAAAGAAGTATAACTTCAATAAAAAAAAATTGACAAATTGAATTGGAGTACCCACCAAAATTTACCTTTAGTAACGACAAACGACAATAAGAAAGTAGTATTACGACTTTTGGATAAAATTACATCTTCTGTCCTCTACAGGCTTTTGAAAAACAAAAAAAAACAATTTTTTGGCATTATTAACAGAAGCCCAGTCCTAGCGGTCCTGGTTTGTTTAGTATATTGGTCCCATCTTCGGGGTGCGGGGGTGCTGCGACTTTGGATTTTCAAGAAACAAACTGAGAAGAGCAAGAGATGAATGAAGAAAAGGTTTTATGCAAACTCCCCCAAAACTTTGAAGGCCATATATTTTGACGGAAAGAAAGATAAAACTTTCGTTATCGAAAAGATTGAAGGCAAGCTGTAATTCAAAGAAATGCCTATTCTGTACATCCGGAAAATCTTCTGCTATGAATGCTGCATGACACTCGCCCGCATATAAGAGAGATTGCACTTCGTTGCATTCTCAATGCAAAAACTAAGGCCAATAATGATTCATCTAACATCCGACCTTTTATTATTCCACAAATTAATTTTTAAGCAGACGACTATATTGATCTTATTGATTAACAAAACAATCAAATAACTTGCCCTCCATTGCTTCAAGGTTTGAAAGTAGAGGATTTGAAAAATATTATTTCCGGATCTCCTGAGAAAATCATTGACATCGCTACATTTCCCTGTCACACCCAATCTGCAGAGAGAATCGTGAAGCTCGTAACTGAAGCATATTCATCGGTTATTGGGTCACAAAAAAGAGACAATTTTATCAAGGCAAAAATTGATTTTGACAGGTCGAACAAAATTGACAGGTCGAACGATGGAGGAATTATTTCATATAGCTGCCGACCGAGAAACATTTCATCAGCTTGTTAATAAGACGATAGCCAACGCTTGAAAACAAGCACGGCACACAAAGAAGAAGATGTTCTGTTTTTTTTGTTACAGTCTCTGCTGTGATCCGGAGCTCCACCTCCCGTACCATAGTTTTTTGGGTCTTCCTATGGGCTGCTTGGTGTTACGCTTCTGTGTCTTGGCCCATTTCTCCATACGTTTAGGGTCCATCCTGAGACACACAATGTGCCTTCGTTTCGTATTCTATTTTTGACTGTGATACCTCTTATTTATCTTGGGGTTTTCATCTCTGTTGTTCAGCACGTCTTATAAATGCGGACTTTGCTTTCCGTGCTCATATATTTATGTTGTTCTGAAGCTATTTCCTTGTGGCATTTTTATAATTAAGTATTTTCTATGGGAAATAAGCCACAATTTTACTGAAAAATGAATTTATTAACGTTTCGAAGCCCAAATCGGGTTTCTTTGTCAAAATACAAAATACTATTAATAGTATTTTGTAAATAGTATTTTGTATTTTGACAACGAAACCCGATTTGGGCTTCTTTTTTAGTAAAATTGTGGCTTATTTCTCATATATTTATGATTCAGTGAATTTGTACTCTATGAGCTCTCTAGTGGGAAAGATTTGGGGTAGTTCTGATTTCTTTCATTATATATGGATTTTGGGCTGCTGAATCCGAATATGAGGTTTTCGGACAAAATTTCTGGCCGGAACATTGAAAAAATCGCGAGAAAATCGAAAAATTTCAGCTTTTTTCCACTTTTTTGCTCAAATCTCGAAAACTATTAACTTTTAGTAAATGGTCTGTTAACAGAAATTAAAGTAATTAAAATTCTCTACACATATCACTATTTACTTTTTTTTTCAGACGAACCGTTCGGTCTAAAGTGCAAGTTGAAAATTGCCAATTTTTAACGGTCTCGGCAAAATCCATTTTTTACATTCCAAAACTTTAGTTTTTAATAGAATACTGTCATTTGATAAGTTTCTCCTAGTTTTCTGTACAAATAATAAATGTTAGTTCATAATATGAATATGGTATGTCTCTTCTCACAGCTTCCATGAATCCATACCATCCTAAAATACCGAGAATGTATCTGCTTTTCCCTTAGCCTTAGAGCCACAGAAGATCAGGCACAGATGGGGTCACAGTTTCAGTTGGTGTGGACAATCCCTTCGAATCTTGATTTCTGATAAACCTTGAGGTTTTGTCCTTTCAAAATGCATTAGTTGACTTCCATAACCCTCAGGTGCGGGTTTAGTTTTTAGCCGAGGAATGGATTGGTTAGGAGCTATTGCATGTTTTTGTGCAATACAAGAAATGCCACCCATGACGTAAAAAGTGTGATATCCGTCGATTGTATGTATGTACGTTAACCCTTTCTGTCCCAACGCTGCATATATATGTTTTTGAGAAAGTGGGTCTGTATTCCCAGCCGCCGTATATATACGTTCAAGGTGTTATGGTCTCAATTTATCAAAGCCGAAAATATGCGTTGCTTATAAAATTTTAGACTCATTGGTGTACCAATGCGGTAGAAATATGTCCGAAAATGTTAGATTATTGTTCCCAAAGCCTCAAAATGTTGGCAACTAAGACAGGCCATGCGGACCCATTGCCGCTTATATTTGTTCACATATTTTGGATATATGCTATATTGTAGCACTGGTGGCAACGCTTACAGGTAGCTGCTAGAAGGTGAAGCGTTTGTAGCCACAGAAAAGACCAAAAAAAAAGAAGCGAATCGAGATACATGTGTACAAGATGCGGAGTCGGCCTTTGCGTAGTGTCATGTTCTGAGGAGTACCACACAAAAGAAAACTTTTAATGTTAATTTACATTACATTATTTTTTTTAAGTTAGTTACATTTTTTCAAGTTGGTTTTGCTCTCTGATGAGTACTTTTGAAAAGAAAACGTTTAAGTTGGTTAAAAAAACTCATCAAAAAAACATGTTTTGGTCATTTATTTGTTTATTTATATGCGACGTATTACATATAAAGCAATGGGACTCTAAGCATGAAAAAACCTTTGGGATTAAGGGACCATCTTGTAAGTTAAGGCCTGGCATAGAAAGGGTTAAAATCAGCGTTTTCGTACACCTGTTGTGTAAAGCACGGCTATCCAATTTTCTGCCATCGCCTGCGATTGCTGACACTTCCAGATAACCAACGCGCTTGCTCAAAGTCTGGTAGCGGCAGTAAGGCCCAGATAGTTGGTCTCACCATTCCTTGCAGGGTTGTCCGTTTTCTCTACAAAAAGTACGGCTCAAGAAAATAGGTTGATGTAGTTTCAGCTTTGGGGTTTTGTTCATCCTATACAGAAGCTGTTTGCCTGGAAGTGTCAGCATTCGCAGGCGATCAGCAGAAAATTGACCTGCCGTGCTTTACACAGTAGGTGTACGATAACGCTGATTTTAACGTACATACAATCGACGAATACCACACTGTTCACGTCATATGTGGCATTTCTTGTATTGCACCAAAACATGCAGTAGCTCTTAAGCAATCCATTCCTCGGATAAAAAAGAAACCCCCGCCTGAGGTTTATGGAAGTCAGGGAGCTGTTCAACTAATTCATTTTAAAAGGACAAAACCTCAAGGTTTATCAGAAATCAAGATAACAGATCCGAAGGAAATGTTCACACCAACTGAAACTGTGACTCCATCTGTGCCTGATCTTCTGTGGCTCTAAGGGAAAAGCAGAGACATTCCCGGCCTCTTAGGACGGAATGAACTCATGGAAGCTTTCACAAAAGACATACCATACCTATGAACCAGCATTTATTGTTTGTACAGAAAACTAGGAGAAATTTATCAAATGACAGCATTCTAATAAAAAATAAAGTTTTAGAATGTAAAAAGTGGGTTTTGCCGACACCGTTAAAAATTGGCAATTTTCAACTTGTACTTTAGACCGAACAGTTCGTCTGAAAAAAAAGTAATTAGTGATGTTTGTAGATAATTTTAAGTATTTTAATTTCTGTTAACAGACTATTTACTAAAAGTTAATAGTTTTCGAGATTTGAGCAAAAAAGCAGAAAAAAGCTGAAATTTTTCGCTTTTTTCGCGATTTTTTTAATGTTTCGGCAAGAAATTTTGTCCACAAACCTCATACTCGGATTCAGCAGCCCAAAATCCATATACAATGAAAGAAATCAGAACTACCCCAAAACTTTCCTAGTCAAAACACAATTTTATTGAATCATTATTCCGCCAGATTATATCCCTCAGAAAACCAGATATTCTCGCTGCTTTCGTTGCCTGCTGTTTTGTTTCTTGCCACAGATGCCTGTCGCTAGATATTTGCACACCCAGGTATCTACAATCCATTACCTGTTCTATATGGTCGTCCACTGCCAATTTACTCTAATTAAATTCTTGGATATTTCCATCGATTGGTTTTCTCTCTTGATAGTCTCAGGTTACATTTTACGGCGGTTATTTTAAATATTGTAGTAAGCGTTGTAAGTCATCTTTGTTTTTGGCTATTAAAATAGCATCATCTGCGTAGCAAAGTATTCGCATTGTTCGGTTACCCGTTCTGTATCCTTGATTCATTTTGTTAACACTAGCTATAACTTCATACATTATCAAATTAAATAGGCCTGGGCTGAGGCTATCACTTTATTTTGATTTCTTCCGTGAGCCCGTGTGTGCTTCTGGTTCTTATTCTTGTGTTGAATATATTGAGCTCTTTGATTATATTTCTTTATTTTCAGTCTGTCAGTTTGAAGCCAAAATGAAGACTCCATTCTAGTCGAAACATGTTGTATTCTTTTAACATCGACTTTTTGTCGCTATCGTTTTAGCCAAAATGGCTTAATTTTATATTGGTAAGGTCATTTGACCTACCTATGTAGCTAGTTCCAACTACTTTGGATCTGAAGTAAGTAGCCACATGTTTTAATTTTTCCTAACTTTTTAACAGTCAAAATTTCAACTTTGTATTTTTAAACAGTGGTTTACTTATTTTAGGTTTCAACCGGATAATGGACTGATTAGTCCGAAAACGTTTGTTGTTTTTGTACGAGTGATGTACCCACTTTAGTCCAACTTGGATTTTTTATAAAAATTTTAATAAATTTACGAGTGTACCATCGTATATACCATCTACACCTACATGAGAAGTTTTTTACTTCCTTAGTAAATTTGTTATTATGGTATACAGCCAATGAGAGGAAAATTTTTTCCTTTTTATTTTATTTCTATATTTCTGACACATGTGTTTTTTTCCAAGGAGCGCGAGCACATCCTTTAATCGTACTCTGTCGAAGGCGTGTTTCTGATCTACAAAGCATGAAGCATTTCTCAACTAATTGTCGCATGATGAAGATAGCGTCTATTAATTGTAGATCTGTTTGGGCGGAAACCCTGTTTTACTTCCGATACACCGACTTTCTTATTTTTGGCAATAGTTTTGATGTAGAATTGAGTAGTGTAATTCCTCGGTAGTTTGTAGGATCTGTCTTTACGCTTTATTGTAAATGGGTATTATTATACTCTCTCTCCATTTCTCTGGTACTCACATGTTGTTTTCAATTTTGTGGAATAATGTTGTTATCTCTTCTATTATTTTTGTACCCCCGTATTTAACTAATTCATTTGGTATATCGTTCGGAATTGGGGATTTTTTATTTTTTGATCTTTTGATTGCTTCGAAATTGAAAGTAGAAAGATTATCTTCGTAAGTGGAGATGAGGTTCATTAAATTCACGACATAATATGCTCTCGGAAGAATGGAACGAAAGGCTCCTAGGTATAGAAGTAGAGCGCTATTATAGAACGCAGAGTAATAAATCCATATCAGATTAAGCTACCGTTGTCGAACCTAAATCGGATAAAAACCCTTTAGACTATTAATAAAGTAACAACGTATAGTCCAGGAACCGAAGCATTTCACCTCGCAATTTTTACAGAATGGATCGATTTGCTTGAAAATTTGAAAATAACTAGTGGATAGTTCAAGGATCAAAATCTATATGATGCCCAAAGGCGCTTTTACCATGGGGGCGGTTGCCACCCCATCTTAGGGGTGGAAATTTTTTATTATTTTTTGACTACAAAAGTTGATAAAAATATTCATTCTAAGCAAAAATGTTCTATACATTTTTTTGATAAAATTAATACTTTTCGATTTATTCGCTATCGAAAGTGTTAGTTTTATACAGAAAAAATCAATGTTTTTTGATATTATACTCATTTACCATTCACTCAATTTTTGCCGGAGAAAAATTTTTTTCAAACCAGGTTCTTGGGAATTAAATAACCTACAATTTCATATAAAATCATTTTTTCGTATATCTGATGCTAATCTTTCTATTCTGAAGAAAATGGCATTTTTTGCCAAACTACAAAAATTCGTTATTCGCTTTTAATTCCAGTTTTTTTAAAACTAATCATTCTAAGCCAGTCAAACTTCTAGAATCTATTAATAATACATAAATAAAGAAGAATGAATAAGGCCAATGACTAAAAGCAAGGTTAACTTACATTATTATGCTTCCAATTGGATTTCCTTTTTTTTTTCTCAAAAAAATATATTGATTTTTTAACCGTAACCTTTTTAATTTTTATCTTAGAAAGTTTGGTAAAAAATAGTTTTGTAGGTTTTTACAAGATCTATAAGACTATCAATATTAAATTCTTTTAAAACCCTCAGTCGCAAAAAATGGTGACTTTGAAAGGGTTGGTAAAGGTGATTTTTGCATGTTATTGCAAGATTTAATTGTCAATAGCTCACTCAATTTTTACCGTAGAAAATATTTTTGCAAACCAAGTTCTTGGGAAGTAAATAAGCTACAATTTCATATTTAAATATTTTTTCGTATCTATGATGATAATCTTTCTATTCTGAAGAAAAGGAAATTTTTTTCCACACTTCAAAAATTCAATATTTGCTTTTGACTCCATTTTTTTAAAAACTAATCATTCTAAACCAGCTAAACTTCTAAAACCTATTAATAATACATAAGTAAAGAAGACAAAATAAGGTCAATGACTAATTTTATTCAGGGTGGTGATTAGGGGTTTGCTTTCAATCACTTTTTCGCTGAAAAATATAGGGTCTGACATTCTTTTCATTATAAGCCACTTAATTTTTGAGCTAAAGATTTTGTTTTATTGCTGGAGAGAGATATTTTTAAATACTTCAAATTAGTTTAAACAAGTTATCCTCGAAAAATGCATAGTTTTCCCGTCTTTTGACTTTGAAACTACAATATTTAGCATTTGACGAAGAAGAGCTAACATATAATAAAGTATAGCTCGATTACTATTGGTCTTAAAGAAAATTTAAAAAAACGGTTTTGTTTATTTTTTCAAAAGGTACATTTTTGTTAAGCAAAGTTGTTTTGATAAAACGAAAACTTTTTGAGTTACTGATTAAAAACATTAATTCTTTTAATATAAAACTAACACTTTCGATAGCGAATAAATCGAAAACTATTAATTTTATCAAAAATACGTATAGAACATTTTTTGCTTAGAATGAATGTTTTTACCAACTTTTGCGGTCAAAATATAATCAAAAATTTTCACCCCCGACATAGGGTGGCAACCACCCCCATGGTAAAAGCGCCTTTCGGCATCATATAGATTTTGATCCTTGGACTATCCACTACTTACTCTCAAATTTTCAAGCAAATCGATTCATTCTGTAAAAATTGCGAGGTTTTGTCCTATTTTAAGCTTCATTACTTGGACTAGTAATAAAAATAATAAAAAAGATATATATATATATATATATATATATATATATATATATATATATATATATATATATTTATATATATATATATAAAGAAAAATAAAGAAAAGAAAAATTATATAAAAAATTAATTATATAAACAAGTCAGAATTAGTTTTTACTAGTGTAATAAAAATTAATTTTATGTTATTTTAAATAAAACCTTTAAAGTGAGATGTTTAACATGTCTCCCTTTTATTTTCTTTCTACGTCTATGGATTTGCACACACATGGCCATACACACGACTGTCTTGTAATCTTTATGGAATAAGAATGTAGTTTGAGATAGAACGAGTTTGAAACTTTGAAATTGAGAAATATTTTCTGAGTTTTTCGTACGCATCAGAGGATAAGGATGTGTATGATGTAATGCCAGGATATTCTTGGAAAACTTCTGTTTAACATAATGTCATATTTTTTATATGCTTAGCAATCCCAACCAGGCTTTAGCCAAATGTTTTTGAGTTGAGTTTTTATTTTCGTTTACGTATATTTCGTGGAATTTTGTATGGGATTTCATAAGATTGATGGGATTTACTAGGTAACATTTAAAGAATAGAGACCTTTTTGAAAAAAGGGCTAGATGTGATAAAATGATGAACAATAGTTGATATTTCAAAAGTGATATTTTTCAGAACACATCGTTTAGGACTGTGACAAATATTAAAAGAAATACAAAATATTTGCTAGTTTTTGTCTCGGATCGTTATTAACCCGGCAGTGGTCGCTGTATGAGATTTTCTCTCACGGTTTCAGAAAATTGCGCACACCTTTTTAGAAATTCTACGTGCTGAGGTTCCTTCTAGTGTCCTATCTATCCTTTCTCGACAATCTAATAGACTCGTCCGCTCAGATAGTGACTCAGTTGACGTAGTATCACCCGGCGGGTGTAATTTACTCACCAAAATAATCTTTTGCCTGCGTTTATAAGGGTATGTCATAATCCCACAGGTATTTTACTCACCAAGACCAAAATGGTTATTTCAGTTATTTCAGGCTAAATATTTACTAAAAGGCATTCAATTGAATTATTTATCTACTATTAAATTACAGTAGGTACCTATAATTATAATAATTAATTAATTAATTATATTATTTTATTCTTAGTCACAATTGGAATTTTGACAAAAATGGCATGTTTCATAGAAAGTGATCGCGGTAAACCTTACGCGGTATTGGTATTTGAAAATTTTATTTTTTATAAAGTGAAAGTTTTAAAAAGTGAAGAAGTGTTCTGGAGGATAAAACAACTTGTAGTGCGAAATTTTTTACTATTGGTGCAATTTTTACAATATCTAGAAGTAGCCGAAAACATAATCAGGACCCAGATTGTCAGAAGTTAGATCGAAAAATTTTTTCTAACTATTGTAAACGTAAAGCAGAAGAGAATTATTGAAAAACTAGCAAAAATTATACGCCAAGCACTTGCAGCTAATTTTTCTGAAACAATTACTACGATTGTTGCCAACTACATAAGAAAAATATATAATTATCGACGAAAAATGATGCCTGGTCTACTTCCTTCCAATATTGATGAGGTTCAAGAATTTGTGACGGGGTGTGCTCAAAAAACAACCAAGAGGGAAAATTTTCTCTTTATAAACTGTGTCAAAAGTAGGATAATGGTATTTAGTTGTGAAACAAATATAAGACTTTTCGCCACATTGAATTTTATTATATGGATGGCACATTGCAATTATTCATTATTCATGGGCTAATTAATGGGCATTATATTTCTTTATTATACTGTTTACTGCCAAACAAAAAAACAGAAACTTACAACAATATTTTTTATTTGTTAAAATCAGAAATGTTTAAAGCTCTCAAAATTGAGTTTAATGTTAGTAAAATTTTTGAAGATTTTGAAAAGTAATGCAATCATTGAAATGTGTCCGAACACTAAAATACATGGTTGTAAATTTCACCTACACTAAGCTTGGTATAGAAATATCTTGGTCTCTTGATTTAATATCAGAATATAAAAATGATTCTGAAAGAGGCAAGTGGCTCAAACATACTTTTGGCCTTACATATAAAACCAGAAGACGTATCAGATTGTTTCGTGTTTGATTTAATGTCATGCAAACCAGGAAATGAAATTTAAGATAGATATGTTGATCATTTAGTTGAAACTTATATAGACGAAAATGCCATATTCTCCCCATATTTGTGGACAGAGGCAAATTCTCCTGTTATTCGTGTTACGAATGCTTGCGAATCTTTTCATTCGCATTTTAATTTATCGTTTTGTAATACGCATCCATCCATATATATTTTCTTTGAAAAAATTAAAGAATTACAGGTAGTTACGTATATTAAAATTTAAAGTTTGCAAATTGCAAAACCTATCAAAGATAAATAAGTTAAACTGAAATTGACAAATGTAGTAAATTTATTAATAAGATATCAGTCTAATCAAATGACTAGAATGGATTTTGTAAAGTGTCTGTCTTATTATAGTAAATATTAAATAATAATTTATACGTATTGCATATTATCTATATTATAAACTATTATTATAATGTAAGGAAATTAATGTCTTGTATTCGGATTTGGGATGCTTTCATAATAGACATTCTTAAATTAAATCTATATTTTTATTTTATTACCTGAGTGAGTTGGTGAGGAAAATACCTACCGGATTGATAGGAACCTTTAAATTTGGTGAGGAAAATACTTGTCGGATTATGTTTTTACTGGTTGGTGAGGAATTTACCTCCGCCCGTATCACCAGATTGCTGAGTCAATGCGCTTCATGTGAGAGATTCTCTCATCGAGCGACCACCGGCGCCACCAACTCTGTATAAAAATTAATTTTATTTTCTAGCTTAAGACCCGAAATAATGTAAAAAAATTGTAATTATTGTCATCAACCAATTTGTCCAGAGGAATCTTGTTATACTTGTGTGCTGTGCCGTAAATTGTGAAGATACAGAGATTGATTAATATTGGTTTAATTCCGATTATTTTTTTTGTATTTTATGATATTATTATCTATATTATGTTATATTATTATATTCTTATTATTAGTTAATGAAAAAAGTTTAAAATCTGTTTTAAAAATTTTATTTTGTAAAAAAATGCAAAATTTGGATATATGAGAGAAAATCTCACGCGCGACCACTAGCGTAATAATCTACCCACGTAGCACAATAAAAACATTTTAGTTTTATTTAAGGTTTATAAAGGTTTTATTGTGGTAAATAAGAAGATAATGGTTTTAAAGTTACCTTGTAGATATACTGCCAGAACTTTAAAACTGTTAGGCATTTGTGACTGGTGTTAATGTATCTAATAAGGGTATCAAATAAAACTAATTAATCTTAATAGATAATTTGTTTTATTGTAGTTTTAAAATGTTTTATTCTCAGTTCACTTTAAAACTAATCAGTTTTATGAAGAACTTCCGGACTGTTTGGTTTTATTAGATTCTAGTTTGTTACCTTTTAGTTTTATTGCAGTTTTAAAGATTCTCCTTATATGACTAATAAAACCTATTATTAAAACTACTCGATTTCAAGACTATTATGTCAGTAAAACATATGCATTAAAACTAGTTTTTTAGTTGTAGTTTTAGTTTTCTTTAAAGTTGCTTTCTTAAAAGCAATTGGTAGGCTATATTAAAACCAAACGCTCTTAACTGAATCAATTTGGTTATCGTAAAGGCTAAGCTATTCTTCTTGTTGGAAACAATAAAACTAAACACATCCCCTCTTCTTTCATATCCAAATGGTCGGCCATTTGTTTTAGAGCGAAACAGTGGTGTAGTGTGTTGTAAAAGTGGAAGTAGAGTTAGTATGGAAGAAATAAGTAGCAAGTACTTAAAATATAAACGAACTGGTCATTTTAAAAGAAAAATACAACACACACAGCACTACGACGCCTCGATTTTAGGTTGGATTCACATTAAAACCGAGTGTCATTATTGACAGCAGCATTAAAACTAAATGGTTTTAATTCCAAGGCAACCTTGCTTTTATGTAGGATATATGCTCTTGGAAAGGTATAAAATAAAACCATTTGGTCTTAACAATTCTCTGTCGATAGACCAAATAGTTTTATTTGGCTTTCGGCCATATTGCTTTCTGGAGATACTGAAAACCGTGATAGATTACAATATAAGGCTTACACAAAAACTATAAATAAGCATCCTAAAAACATAAATTCGATTTATTTTAACATTAATGCATTAAAATTGTAGATACAATTATTTTTATTTCAAATTAATATTTTTCGGATTTAAATTTTTTTATTATTTTTATTTTTTAATCGCTAAAAGTCAGAAATTTTAGGGCGCGTGAGTTATTTAGACCTATTTTTCTTAACATTATCAATAAAGTTGGGTGCGCAAGTGTTTTTCTACCTTGACAGTCCGAAATAACCAAGTACTTTTTATTATTTTATAGTTACAAATACCTATCTACCTCTCATAACACATGTAAAAATTTGTTGGCCTATATGGAGTATATGGGTTTAAAGAATCATTTAATATGGTAAATTGTCTTTAAAAGTCTCCATTTAAGAAACCTTTTTAAGTTTGCTATCAAACTGCTTGCACTTAAAGTGTCTTTTAACATGGTTTTAAAAGCACCTTCACAGCAGCTTTAAAACCAGTTCATTAAGAAAACAAAGTTTGAAGAAGGTTTTTATTTTTAGTTTTATTGACCTCTTTCGGAGTGGGCCCTTTTATGCTGAAAGCGGTTTTATTGCAACCTTAAGATTTACTTAAAAACCAAATGGTTTTAATTTTAGTTTTATTCTACAGTTTTAAAGCATCCTTAAAATACTTAATAAACCCGTTCGGTGCTACTTGGGTACCTAGCGACCAATGCCGGGTTAAGCTACATCCAAAATTATGTCCTGATAATAACCAACATAAAAAAAATAAAATAAAATTGTAAATGTCAGACCAAAGTAATGAAACTGTAAAATCAAATTTTTTTAAAAAAATTTAATAAAAAATCCTTTATAAAATGTTTAAAGTTTAGTAAAATCACTTTAAGGGCTACATCACAGAACGCTTTCGATATTTAAAATTTCATCATCAGTGTTTGGAACTGGTTGATCACAAGCTGAGTTACCAAAGAAATACCAGGGTATAAACCGTTTTAATGGTATGAAAGTTTGGTATGATTATCCCTTTATGATTATTTAATCACTGGATATTTTACATTCTATACATTTAGAGTTGAATAATTGTAACCCCACCATATGGATATTTAATACTGTTTTTATTTTATGTGTGTGTGTGTGTGTGTGTGTGTGTGTGTGTGTGTGTGTGTGTGTGTGTGTGTGTGTGTGTGTGTGTGTGTGTGTGTGTGTGTGTGTGTGTGTGTGTGTGTGTGTGTGTGTGTGTGTGTGTGTGTGTGTGTGTGTGTGTGTGTGTGTGTGTGTGTGTGTGTGTGTGTGTGTGTGTGTGTGTGTGTGTGTGTGTGTGTGTGTGTGTGTGTGTGTGTGTGTGTGTGTGTGTGTGTGTGTGTGTGTGTGTGTGTGTGTGTGTGTGTGTGTGTGTGTGTGTGTGTGTGTGTGTGTGTGTGTGTGTGTGTGTGTGTGTGTGTGTGTGTGTGTGTGTGTGTGTGTGTGTGTGTGTGTGTGTGTGTGTGTGTGTGTGTGTGTGTGTGTGTGTGTGTGTGTGTGTGTGTGTGTGTGTGTGTGTGTGTGTGTGTGTGTGTGTGTGTGTGTGTGTGTGTGTGTGTGTGTGTGTGTGTGTGTGTGTGTGTGTGTGTGTGTGTGTGTGTGTGTGTGTGTGTGTGTGTGTGTGTGTGTGTGTGTGTGTGTGTGTGTGTGTGTGTGTGTGTGTGTGTGTGTGTGTGTGTGTGTGTGTGTGTGTGTGTGTGTGTGTGTGTGTGTGTGTGTGTGTGTGTGTGTGTGTGTGTGTGTGTGTGTGTGTGTGTGTGTGTGTGTGTGTGTGTGTGTGTGTGTGTGTGTGTGTGTGTGTGTGTGTGTGTGTGTGTGTGTGTGTGTGTGTGTGTGTGTGTGTGTGTGTGTGTGTGTGTGTGTGTGTGTGTGTGTGTGTGTGTGTGTGTGTGTGTGTGTGTGTGTGTGTGTGTGTGTGTGTGTGTGTGTGTGTGTGTGTGTGTGTGTGTGTGTGTGTGTGTGTGTGTGTGTGTGTGTGTGTGTGTGTGTGTGTGTGTGTGTGTGTGTGTGTGTGTGTGTGTGTGTGTGTGTGTGTGTGTGTGTGTGTGTGTGTGTGTGTGTGTGTGTGTGTGTGTGTGTGTGTGTGTGTGTGTGTGTGTGTGTGTGTGTGTGTGTGTGTGTGTGTGTGTGTGTGTGTGTGTGTGTGTGTGTGTGTGTGTGTGTGTGTGTGTGTGTGTGTGTGTGTGTGTGTGTGTGTGTGTGTGTGTGTGTGTGTGTGTGTGTGTGTGTGTGTGTGTGTGTGTGTGTGTGTGTGTGTGTGTGTGTGTGTGTGTGTGTGTGTGTGTGTGTGTGTGTGTGTGTGTGTGTGTGTGTGTGTGTGTGTGTGTGTGTGTGTGTGTGTGTGTGTGTGTGTGTGTGTGTGTGTGTGTGTGTGTGTGTGTGTGTGTGTGTGTGTGTGTGTGTGTGTGTGTGTGTGTGTGTGTGTGTGTGTGTGTGTGTGTGTGTGTGTGTGTGTGTGTGTGTGTGTGTGTGTGTGTGTGTGTGTGTGTGTGTGTGTGTGTGTGTGTGTGTGTGTGTGTGTGTGTGTGTGTGTGTGTGTGTGTGTGTGTGTGTGTGTGTGTGTGTGTGTGTGTGTGTGTGTGTGTGTGTGTGTGTGTGTGTGTGTGTGTGTGTGTGTGTGTGTGTGTGTGTGTGTGTGTGTGTGTGTGTGTGTGTGTGTGTGTGTGTGTGTGTGTGTGTGTGTGTGTGTGTGTGTGTGTGTGTGTGTGTGTGTGTGTGTGTGTGTGTGTGTGTGTGTGTGTGTGTGTGTGTGTGTGTGTGTGTGTGTGTGTGTGTGTGTGTGTGTGTGTGTGTGTGTGTGTGTGTGTGTGTGTGTGTGTGTGTGTGTGTGTGTGTGTGTGTGTGTGTGTGTGTGTGTGTGTGTGTGTGTGTGTGTGTGTGTGTGTGTGTGTGTGTGTGTGTGTGTGTGTGTGTGTGTGTGTGTGTGTGTGTGTGTGTGTGTGTGTGTGTGTGTGTGTGTGTGTGTGTGTGTGTGTGTGTGTGTGTGTGTGGAGAGAAGGAGATGGCATTAGACAAAGAGTCTTTTTGCCACAGAAGTTTGTTATAAATATGTTTAAATTTCTTTGAACTTTTCTTTAATGGAAAATGGAATTTTTCTAGGGGGATATATTACTGGTTTTGCATCTGGTTTGAGCTCAATATGGTAAGGTTCTTCTAGACAACCTATGTCTTTAAACAGTGAGTTATACTTTGTCAATAATTTATTCACACTATTTGTTTGTTCTATATTTACCATATCAACTCTACTGAATAAATCAAATTTTATGCAGTCTTTTAAACCCAATATTGGACATGTATTTAAATCGATAACATGAAATAAAATAGATTTCTGTTTATTTTTATAGTTGCAATTCAACCAACATTCTCCAACTATAGGTAGTAAATATTTTGAATATGAACTTAAAGTGACTTCAGTATTTTTTATTCTATTTAAATCAAAACCTATTTTATTTAAAATATTTACAGGTATAACATTAGCCATGGAGCCTGAGTCTAATTTAAAATTTATAATGTTACCTTCTACATTTAATTCCTGAGCCCATGTCATTTCTCCATTCTTTGAAATCATATCAATTGCTTCCACATAAACCGTTTTCACTTCACTTTCACTGTTATCATTCACAGCATAAACACTTCTTCTATCTCTGTTGTTCTTCTTATTGTAGCAGGCTGCTGAAAAATGGTTGTAACCTCCACATCTTGCACACACTTTACCATAAGCCGGGCATTTTCTAAAATCATGTTTATATGAACATTTCTTACATTTTTGGTTATTGTTGTTTTGATGTTCGGTCACCAATTTCTGTCTGAATTCCCTTGTTTTGATGTTCGGTCACCAATTTCTGTCTGAATTCCCCCCTTACATCTCTTGAGGGTTTTTTGTTTACTTTATCTACATTTAAGTCACTCGTACCTGCCTCCATGTAACTGGATATAGCCATATTACGTTCTTTAGTCTTTTCTATGATAACTGCTTTCTTTATAACTTCTTCTAATGTTTTTAAATCATCCCGTAAGAGTTTTTCTCTAATTTCGTTAGATTTTATACCACAAATTAAAATATCTTTAACTAGGCTCTCCCTTAATTGATCTAGTTCACAGTGTAATGATATATTTTTCACTCTTACACTAAATTGCTCAATACTTTCAAACTCTGTTTGCTTACTGGTTAATAGTTGATGTCTTTCATAGGTTAAGTTTTTCTTTGGTGTAAAGTGGTTATCATATTTTGTAAGTAAAACTTCTAGATTATTTCTTTCTTCGTCTAAGAATGCGAATGTATTAAAAATTCTCATTCCTTCGTCACCTATTAACGTTAACAACAGGGCACATTGAGTCTCTTGTGCCTTTTTTGAAATCTCGGTTGCCACGAGGTAAGTTGTGTATCGCTGTTTCCAGAATTTCCAATTTTCGGAGACATTCCCTGACATCTCCATAGGAGGTACGCCTTTAAAGTGCATGTTTACTATAATTATTACTGATATATCTTCTTTATTAATTTTATTTTATATATTTTTTGTCGCAGCGCCATGTAAGGTTAATGATACTCCATTGTTAGGTTATAAACTGTGTTGTTTATTGTCATGCTTCTACCAACTATATCAACAGCAGGCAATACACCTTTCCAACATATGGTGAATGTATTGCCTACCTTACATAATACATTATTATGGTCACGTACATATATTTTTCTGTTAACATACAAATTTAATATATTTACAGATAATCTTTTATCGATACCACATGCCACCATTTTTGAATATAATATATCCAAATCAACCACGTCATACGCACCCTTTAAATCTATAAACAAACATAGCATAAATTCGTTTTTTGAGAAGCAAAGTTGAATATCCGAAACTAAATGTATGAGAGCATCAATTGTGCCTCGACCTCTACGAAATTCATAATGTGAATAGGGAAAAACTGCTTTACTTTCTAAAAGATGTTCTACTCTCAATTTTATTAGTCTTTCAAAAGATTTTGTTACACATGATAATAAGGAGATGGGCCTATAAGATGATGGAATTTCTGGATTTTTGTGGAATTTAAGTATAGGACATATGACTATATTTTTTAAAGTGTCGCAATATTCTTGTTTCAACCACCAATTATTAAAGATTTGTAAGAGAATGTGTTTAGCATTTAATGGCAATTTGTCCAATATTTTATAGGTAAAACCGTCTAAACCAGGTGCTGTATTTCTGTTTTTAAGAGCAAACTCTAGTTCTGAAAAAGTAAAAGGTTTTGACATGTGATCTATGTTAGTATTAAAACGAAAAATGTCTATGTTATTATCAGCAATATTACCTGGGGCAGATGAAGGTGCAAGTTGATCTAGTAATTTATTAATGAGATCTTCAGAAAGTTGTGGTTTTTTGTTGTACTGATTATTATTGGAAATTGATCTTACAGTTCTCCAAATTTTTGAGAGAGGAGTACTTTTGTTCAAGCTATTTAAAAAATGAATCCAGCTGCATTTTTTCTTCATTTTAAATAACCGTCTGGTTTGGGCTGCAATGTTTTTATAAATTATGTAATTATTATGGTTACTTTGCATTCGGTACCTATGCTTTTAAAGCTCCTGATCGTTTTTTTATTATATGTGTACATTCCTCATCCCACCAATAGTGCCTTGGGGTTGAAGGAGTAAAGGGTTTCTTTATGGACATAGATTTAGAGGCGACAATGGAAATAGTTTGAAAAAGTTGAGCTGTCTGCTCATCGTTTGAAAGATCATCGGTTGTTGAAAAGGTAGAAAGTTGATTCTCTAAATATGTATGGAACAGTTTCCAGTCAGCGCGGGATTCATTCCATTTGGTTGATGGATTAATTAGAAAAGAAGAAGGATGAATTTTAAGTTCTACTTTAATAGGAAAATGATCGGATCCCAGTGTGTCAGAGTGTACTGACCAGTTTATACGGTTTGTTAATGTAGCTGATGTGATAGTCAAATCAACGGCAGACTGATTCGCACTTGGACCGATTCTAGTAGCTGTTCCGTCATTTTGAAAGACTAGTTCGAGAAAATCCATACTTTCGACTAAAGTTCTACCATTACGGTCATCCGGGATCGGACCCCACATGCAATGGTGGGCATTAAAATCACCACAAAAAACTGTTTTAATAAAATCAAATTGTTTGAATAAATGTATCCAATCTGTTTTATCTACTCTGATGTCAGTTGGTCTATATATAGACACAAAAGATATATTAATTTTATTAAGTAAGACTGCACACACTTCTATTCCACTATTAAAATTATAGTTAATATTTATTATTTGATAATCAATGCTCTTTAATATGAAAATACCTACGCTACCATATCCGCTGTCACGACATTTTGAAACAAAATTATATCCTTTTAGTTTAAAATCCATTTGGCTTTTCACGGATAAAATAATAATATCTACATGAAAATTATTAATATAATTTACAAGATTATCCCTATTGCTAACTAAATATCTACAATTCCATTGTAAAATATTTAATAATGATTGACTAGGCTGATTATGTTTATCCATTTGGAAGTTAGTGACTGCTGTCATTAAGACTAGTCCCTATATTATCCGTTTCTGTGTTAGTACCTGTATCTTCTAGATTATTAGAAAAAAGTTTTCTTAATTCATTTTCTAAATTGCATATGGGTTGAGATTGATTAGTAGTATCTATGAGTTGGTTTATATGAGATGTCACAAGTAATATAAGTTTCTCTTTATAATCAATAAATTCGTCCCTGTAAGGATTAGGAATTATAGGATTAGATTTAGGGGTGGGTCTTTTGCTAGTTGAGGCAGAGGAATGGGGTAGAATTGGAGGAGAAGTTGCTTTACGTTTATTAGCTGTATTTGTTGTGGTACTAAATCTTTTTGCGAAATTAGAGGTATTGTTAGTTGGGTTAGGTAAGCTTGGAAAATTAGTAATGTTATTTAAAATAGCAAATCTAATATTAGTAGTTATTTTTGCGTAGTTCGGGTTGTTATGTAGTTACTCTGCTTCTTTGAAATTTATATTTTCTGTTGCCATTATTGTCTTGATTTTTCTCTGTTTCTCGTATATTGGTCACTTTCTTGACAACGAGGTGTGCTCGTTAGTTTTACAATATATGCATAGATTATTTTCACTACAATTTTCTTCTGTATGAGACGTGTCTGTACATTTTTTACATTTACTCTCCTTGGATTTACATAATTTCGAGCTGTATCCGTACATAAGACATTTGTAGCATTGCACCACTGGATGCACGTAAGGATCAACTACGAAGTTACATAAGTTAATTATTATGTTTTGGGGAACTTCATTGCCCAAAAATTCTACAATAATTATTTGTCTTGGTACTAATTGAGTAGTACCGTCGCTGTTGGTTATTTTTCTTTGCATTCTTTGCACATTCACCACCTGTTTTTCAGAAATGATTGCGTCTTTCAGGTAATCCTGCGAAAAGAACGTGTCAACCATTTTGACCACGCCCTTTCTGTGCGTGTAAAATTTGGGGATATATGCTATTAGATAATTTTTAATTATTAATTCATGATTAATTAATTTATTTGCTGCAGAATAAATTTTTAATATGACTTTTACCCTATTAATACCTACCGTTTTTATGTCTACTACATCATGTTTTATTAAAGGATCATTTAACAAAAAAGAACCCACCCTGATTGGAAATAATCTTCCAATACTAGAATTTTATGTTCAATATAAACAAAGAATTGTGCCTTATCATCAGATTTATACCTATTATCAAAATCGATTGAACTATTTACAGACCTGTTGTTATCCATATTAGTTTTTTAGAGTTGTTTTGGTCAGGCGGTTCGCCAGCACCTATTGACTCTTCTTCCATATTTACCTAGTTTTTGTTGAAAAACTTTATGTCTCTAATGTATCAGTTTATTAGCACTAATTAAATAAATTCACAAAATATCACAATAGCAATTATTTTGAAAACACCGAAGACAATAATACTGGAGCGACCTTCACTCTATGATTGTCGAAACGATACTGTGGTTTTTATTTTATATATCAACAAAAACTTTAAATTCTTCGGCTGAAGTAACAATACAACAGTTTCTAACGTTAAAAAAGGTTAATGCCTCGACAACTAATGGCCATTGGCATGGTAGGTACGGTAATTTTTAACAGTTAGGTACCTAGTGTAATGTGTAGTGTGTGTGTGTGTTGAGTAAGTGTCTTGTTACTTTGCAAAGTTGACGTCATTGTCTTTGCAAAGAGACGCTAACTGTATCCGAACGTCTGCGGTCCCTCCGGTGAGTACCGATCCCACAAGGACAGAAACTATTTTCATTTATTAATTTATAATAAATGTAACATTTCTAACCCTGGTGAGATTCGAACTCACAACCATTCGGATTTTTCGATCCAAAGGTAGGCGCTCTTACCACTAAGTCAAGGACGGGGTTAAAGTTATTATTATTAAATATTACTTTATAAAATTAAAAATAGTCATTCTTATGAATTATGCGTATTATTCTGATTCTGATAAGATGAACACTTGTTTGTTGGGTCTGAGCCACACAATTGAGGGTTAGGCCACTGTTTCATTCGTATTTTTGGTATTTGCCAAGGCAACAATACATTATGTAGTGCCATCTTGCCAAATATAGAGCTAGGTTGTGTAGACCACTGTTGAACCATATATCCAATTTTTCTGCTTTTATTGATGTATTAATCTAAAAATGCACAATTTGTGGACTGTGCCACTGTTGCTCTGAGCGCCTCATTTAATACAAATACAAAATATTTAATACAAATGCATATAGATTTTCCCTTCGAAAAAAATCAAACAATATAGATGTTTTTTAATTTCATTAAGGGGATGGGTACGTAGTTTCTGCTGAAATGCTACTCAAATGGAATTCATTTTTTTTTTCGAATTCTGAGAAAACGAATAAGTATTTTTGAAAATTTTAAACTCAGAATAAAATATTACGTTATTAACGAGGGCCGAAAGTCCCTGAGAACTTTTATAATGTTTATTTTAATAAGTTACAGGGCTAAAAAACTAAAAGAAAATTTAGTGTGACTTTTAATTTCAAAATATCTCATTCAAAATAAACTTTTTATTTATTGTAAGAGACTTTCGGCCCTCGGTAATAATTTAGTCTTTCATTTTGCGTTTAAATTTTTCAATAATATTTATTGTTTTTTTTTTCAGGATTTGAAAAAAAAAATGAACACAATGTCCGTGGTAATATTTTCCAAATCTTTGTCAGTAGTAAATAGAATATTGCCACCATATTGTCAGTCAGACAGTGACAATTTTAAATATTTGACCTGGCATCGGGAATATTGTCAGTTGTTGATTAAATAATATTGATAATGTTGTTCTGAAGCTATTTTCTTGTGGCATTTTTATAATCAAGTATATTCAAATGGGAAATAAGCCACAATTTTACCTAAAAATGATTTTATTAACGTTTCGACGCCCAAGTCGGGTGTCGTTGTCAAAACACAAAATAATAGTATTATTTTAAAAGCAATAATTTATTAAGTAGGTATATATTTACGAGTATACGGCCTACCCTTTATGATAAATGGACTGTTCCATTTTTTATGAAATTAAAATACAGGGTGTTCAGAAACTCTACCGACAAACTAAGACAGGAGGTTTCTCAGATAATTTTAAGACAATTTAACCCAATTCATTTAGTCCGAAAATGCTTCCTAAAGGAGCTAGAGCTATTTGAAGATGGCGTCTGGTAATTAGTTTATCTTAAATATCTCCAGAACGCTTCTATTTAGAAGAAGGAAATTTGGTACACATATTTATCTTCCAGGGATAAATCGATTTCATTAATTGCAAATTTCTAGTACAGGTCATAGGCGTCCGTTTGGGTAGGGCATCTTTATATTACCGCATAACTTTTTTGTTTTCCATTTTTAAGCACTGTTGAGTCTGGATTATTAAAATGAAAGGTATTATAGTACTAAAAGGTACTCTTACTTTAAGTCAATAGGATACACCGTTTTCTAGAAAAATCGGTTTGAAAATTTTTCGTTGTTTGAATATCAAAAAAAAATTTCAATAAAAAAAAACTATTTAGAAAAACCAAAATTGGTACATTTATTTATATTCCAGAGATGAATCGATTTTATTATTTGTGAATTTCTAGTACCGGTCATATGCGTCCGTTTTGGGTATAGATCGACGGTTATTTTAACCCCTTCCTTTTTTTGTCTTTAATTTTTAAGGATTTTTGACACTAGATTATTGAATTATGAGGTATTCTAGTATTAAAAGTTACTCTTGCTTGAAGTTGGTAAAATACACCGTTTTTTTTTTAATTTTCAAAATTTTTTTCAAATTCAGGAAACGAAAAATTTTCAAATCGTTTTTTCTAGAAAACGGTGTGTCCTACCGACTTAAAGCAAGAGTACCTTTTATTACTAGAATACCTCACAATTTAATAATCCAGTATCAAAAGTGCTTAAAAGTTAAAGACAAAAAAGTTACGCGATAAAATAACCGTTGCCCCACCCAAAACCACCACCCAAAGTCACCATAGATGGAATCGATTTATCTCTGGAAGAGAAATATGTGTACCAATTTTTGTTTTTTCTAACTAAAAGCGTTCTGGAGGTATTTAAGAAAAACTAATTACAAGACGCCATCTTCAAAGAGCTCTAGCTCCCTTAGGAAGCATTTTCGGAGTAGATGAATGTAGTTAAATTCTCTTAAAATTATCTGAGGAATCTCCTGTCTTCGTTTGTCGGTAGAGTTTCTGAACACCCTGTATAGTCGGTTCGCTAAACTCGACACAACTGGCTAGTGAATTTAGTAGGTAACTTTTTTGTTTTTTTGCGAATTTTGCCAAGATTCGCAAAACTACTAATTATTTAGTAATTATTAACTAATTAGTAATTACTGGCCAGTTGTGTCTGAGTTTAGCGAACCGACAGTATATGAAATAATATTGTTTGGTATAAAAAATTATGGTCTGATATGTGCAATTCTAAGGGAAAAAAATATTTGAAGATTTTTCTCAAATTATGGATACCGACATTTTCATTTATAACTCTTTTATTTTTAATTTGACGAAGAAAAGTTATTCTTCATAAAAAGCTATTCATGTTCTAAGATTTATGATGCAACCAACATATTATATAAAGTTTTGTTAATTTTATACGAGGTATATAAAAATATAAATTTAGATCAAGAATAAACTACCTTTCTAGTTCATAACATTTAAATTAGAATAATATAATTGCACATTAAAACATAATTATTAATTCTAAACTACTTTTCATAATAGCAATTTTCCATATTACGAATTAAAATACGTAAATAAACAAAGTTTTCGTTATGATAATGCTCGCATTTTCAGCTTGTTTAACATATAATATTTTAATTACAAAAATTGTTGAAAATATTTAGTGGAGTCACTGAAGGTTTTCACCTCCGATTTCGTTGAACCTTCATCAATTTTCATGAAAATTGGTGAGCAATTAGAAGATACTTCAAGGAACAAAGGTGACATGACGCGAACTTGCGTTTTTACCCTGGGGGTGGATGCCACCCCTTCTCGTGGGTGAAATTTTTTTTATTAAAAATAATACTATAAATCGATAGAGGGTCAACTTTTAAGCAAAATTTGTTATATAAAGTTATTAACATAAATCAATACTTTTTGAGTTATTAAATATCAAAGATTTTATTTTTTCTTAAAAAAATGCATGTTTAAAGCTGTTTTTCACGTATTACTCAAAAACTATAAGCTTTTTTAAAAAAGCTATTATTACCAAAATTAAAGATAATAAAAAATTTAATACACTTCCCACTTAAATAACTAAACTAATGTTATTTAAAAGTGAGTTATGGGTAATTGAATGTATATTTTTTTCGACGAGTACTCAAATCTAAGTATTCAAGCTTACATAACGGGAAAACGATGCATTTTATAGAATATACTTGTGAAACACTTCTCAAAGTACTTTGGAATACCTATCAAATGATCTCCAGTAGAAGTTAATAGCATTAAAATTAAGCAAGTTATGATGAAAATAAGAGAACCCTTTCGATTTTTTTTAGGAAAAAGTGAAAAATAAAACATACGCCATTTCCACAAAAATTAAAATTTGTAGTAATCGTTACAAGAATTTCTTTAGGTTAACAAAGTTAATGATTTCAACAATTTTGACCGGTTTAGAATGCATATTTTTGAAAAAAATATATAATTTAAAAAATCAGAATTTTTAAAATTATCGTACTTTTCATTTTCTTTTGATAATAACTCCAAAACTACTCAATATACGTAAAAATGATATATAACTAAATTTTAGTTTTTTCTATTCCAAATACTTTACCTATTTTAGTATTTCTGTAGAGTATTTCTGTAAAGAAAACCGAGATAGAAACGCTTAAATTTTCAATTTTGCTGCGAGAACCATGTAACCGGGGCCATTTAACTTTTTATTTTTAAAAAAGTAAGAGGATTAAGAGACTAATTTCGACGTTTTTAATAGCTCTTGGAATCAGTTTTTAACTAGTTTTTAGATGAACCTGATATCTTAAAAATTAACGGAGTTATTTACAAAAAAAAACAATAACATTTTTTGGAAAAATTTTTTAAAGATACATTTTGAAATATTTTTGGTGCATAAATTTTAATGCTATCAACTTGTTCGAGGGCTTATTTGATAGATATTTCTATGATATTTGACAAATATTTAATAAGTTTATGTTATAAAATGCATCATTTTCCCGGTATTTAAGCTTGCATACTTAGATTTGGGTACTCGACGAAAGAAATATACATTCAATTACCTATAACCCACTTTTAGTTAACATTGAAAGGTTTTTCTAGTAAGGAGTGTATTTGATTTTTTACTAGCCTCAATTTTGATAATAATAACTTTTTTGTAAAAACTTATAGTTTTTGAGTTATTTATGAAAAATCGGTTAAAAACATGCATTTTTCTCACGAAAAATTAAAATTTTTGATCTTTAATAACTCAAAAAGTTTTGATTTATTTTAATAACTTTATATAACAAATTTTTCTTATAATTTGTCCCTCTATCGAATTGTGGGGTTATTATTAATAAAATAATTTTCACCCCCGAGGAGAGGTGACATCCACCCCCAGGGTAAAAGCGCAAGTTGGCACCATGTCACCTTCGTTCCTGGAGATATCCTCTAACCACTCACCAATTTTCGTGCAAATCGATGGAGGTTCAACGAAATCGGAGGTAATAGCTCATATCCACCTTCAGTGACTGCATGATTAAATCTAAACAAACACTTTGCACTGCACAACGCGAAAATTTTGTACTTATTATGTATGTATACTTAAATCCTTATCCAAATATTTATCAAGTATCTCTTACAAATTCTTAGAAAGTTTCAATGTCCCACCCAATTAAATTTTTTTGTTTGCTTCCGCAATGCCAAATAACAAGGTTAACGAGCCCTTTCGTTAATTTCAGGACCTCTTTAGAATACTCGAAAAGAAGTCGGTTGCATGATGAATACGAGAAACCTGCATTCTGTTTCTTTTCTTTCCTTTCAATCTTAACTTGATTTCATTAAAAGTTTCAGTCTTAAAATTTTTTGAGTTGGTTCGCTAATCAAGCTAACTGAATTATCTTACGGAGTCAATTAGAAGAGTATGAATATTTAAAGTTTGGTACAGATCTATCTTAGTATCTTAGACAAATAAACTTCGTTAAAACAGATTACTATAAAACTCTGGCTGTATTTGGGCAATAAAAAAGTTGGAAAATGAATTTTTTCTTTTGGAATACATATTAAAATATGTATTTGACAAGTTTAAACATAATAGTGCGGCCGATACGTGACACAATTAAGAGTTTAGTGATACAAGCATACAGGGTGAGTCATGAGGAACTGTACATACTCCTACCTCGTATAAAGGCCCCTATGGGGAATAACAAATGACCATTAAAAAGTGTCTGCTCCCATTGTTTAATAATATACAGGGCGAGTTTCGGATTTTGACAGAAATTTGTATTCGTCATAATTTTTGAACGGTCAGATCGATGTGTCTCTTATTTTGGTAAATCGTTACACTATTACCACCTAATCAACTGATTGATTCAAACTAGAAAAAAATCAGGTCCAGCTTTAAAAAATTAGTTTGTTTGTGTCTTAGAAAAAATTTCACCCTGTATACGCTTTTTGAAAACTCTAATATGAATTTTACATAATAGACAAATAGGCAATTAAAATGGCATATTTATTTTTTCCCCACACGATTACTTAATTTTTTATTAAAAAATCAAATTTGTCAAAATCGGAATTTTAACCTAAAAATGAAAAAAAAAAAATGAAATCACGGTTTACCTCGCTACAACTCAGTTCCATTTTAAAAAATTTTTTTCAGAAATTTTTAAAGCACATATCTCTTACCATTGTGAAGACTATGAAAATTGTTGTAGACTTTCAGTCTTCTTCTCGTAAAAGTTATGAATTTTTAAAAATAAAATGTGCAGATTCGTGAATTGCAAAGATATATCGCAAAAATTAAGTGAACAAATTTAAAATTTATCTATTTGATCACGTCTATGTTAAACTATAGAGTCCAAAGAGAAGTGTTATGGGAAGTTTTAGATCTAGACGTGTTATAGAAAAAAAAAATGGTGAAACTTTTAATTTTAATAAAAACGATGTTTAATTTTTTTTTATTTTTATGGTAAAATGGCGATTTTGAAAAATTTGATTTTTTAATAAAAAATTAAGTAATCGTGTGGGGAAAAAAATAAATATGCCATTTTAATTCCCCATTTGTCTAATTTGTAAAATTCATATTAAAGTTTTCAAAAAGCGTATACAGGGTGAAATTTTTTCTAAGACCCAAACGAACTAATTTTTTAAAGCCGGACCTGATTTTTTTTTTAGTTTGAATAAATCAGTTGATTGGGTGGTAACATAAATTAAATATTTGTTAAAAAAAATTAATTTTTGTAATAAAAGTTAATTGAAACAAAATCAATGGGAAAGTACCCCGTAGTTAATCTTTAAAAGTTTATCCCCGTTAGTTAATTCTTTTAAATCTATGGTTCACTTTACCAAACTTTTAATTCATAGTCAAATTTGATTTTTTTATAAAAAATTAAGTAATCGTGTGGGGAAAAAATAAATAGGCCATTTTAATTGCCTATTTGTTTAATTTGTAAAATTCATATTAGAGTTTTCAAAAAGCGTATACAGGGTGAAATTTTTTCTAAGACCCAAACTGACTAATTTTTTAAAGCCGGACCTGATTTTTTTCTAGTTTCAATAAATCAGTTGATTAGGTGGTAATAGTGTAACGATTGACCAAAATAAGAGACACATCTATCTGACCGTTCAAAAATTATGACGAATACAAATTTCAGTCAAATGCAAAATTCGCCCTGTATATTATTAAAAACAATGGGAGCAGACACTTTATAATGGTCATTTGTTGTTCCCCATAGGGGCCTCTATACGAGGTAGGAGTATGTACAGTTCCTCATGACTCACCCTGTATAATTTGGACCACATATACTACACATATAAAGGTTCAAATTTAGATATAAGGCCATCTCAGATTTTGCTTTTTACAAAAATAGCGGGCATTCAAAATGGCGACTACACATATGTGACTAATAGCACGATAACTAGATCTTTTTTTTTTGATGAGTAAGATGAAAGAATCGGTTTACCAGAAGTTGTGTTTTTACTGTTTTTTTTTTATGTAAAAATATGTTGTTTTGTTTTCAATTCGTTCACCCTGTATATATTAATTTTTCAAAAAGGTAATACCGCCATTGAAAAGAGTGTAAAAATATTTTTTAGGAAATATTTTGAACTTTTTAGTTATGTTAATTTCCATTTACTAAATGCATAACGTATCATCACATGTACCTATATGCGGCAGATTCAATTTGGATGCCCGCCATTTTTGTAAAAGACAAAATCTGAGATGGCCTCATATCTAAATATGAACCTTTGTATGTGTAGTGTGTGTGTTCCAAATTATATGCTTTTAACATTAAATGCACAATAATTCTTATATTATTTACACGAATCTACCGCAAATAGGTCCACAGGTACATGTGAAGATAGGTTATGCATTTATTAATTGGTAATTATCATAACTAAAGAGTTCAAAATATTCCTAAAAAATATTTTTACGTTTTTTTCTACGCCGGTATTACCTTCTTGAAAAATTAATATATACAGAGTGAAAAAATTGAAAAAAGAAACAACATATTTTTACAAAAAAAAAAATCAGGAAAAACACAACTTCTGGTAAACCGATTCTTCCGGTTCAAGACCTCGATCTTACACATCAAAAAAGGACCTTTATACCAAATTTGGTTGAAATCAGACTTTTCGTTCAAGAATTATCGTGCTATTAGTCACATAATATGTATAGTCGCCATTTTGAATGCCTGCCATTTTGGTAAAAGGCAAAATCTGAGATGGCCTCATATATTTGAACCTTTGTATGTATAGTATAGGTGGTCCAAATTATATTCTTATGGTGGCTTCTACCATTAAATGCACAATAATTCTTATAATATTTGCAGGAATCTCTCGCACATAAGTACATATTATGAAGATTGTGCATTTATTTAATGTCAATTAACATATTTAAAAAGTTCAAAATATTTGTTAAAAAACATTTTTGCGCTCTTTTTAATGCCGGTATTATCTTTCTGAAAAATTAATATATACAGGGTGAAAGAATTGAAGAAAAACACAACATATTTGTACATAAAAAATCAGGAAAAACACAACTTTTGGTAAACCGATTCTTCCGGTTCAAGATCTCGATCTTATACACCAAAAAAAGAACCCATATGGTACTTGGTTGAAGTCGAATTTTTAGTTCAAAAGTTATCGTGATATTAGTCACATATGTATCGTCGCCATTTTGCATGCCCGCCATTTTTGTTAAAGGTAAAATCTGAGATGGCATCATATCTAAATTTGAACGTTTATATGTATTGTATACGTGTACCAAATTATATGCTTGTATCATTAAATGTGCAATTCTTATAATATTTGAACAAATCTGCCGTACTATATATATATATATATATATATATATATATATATATATATATATATATATATATATATATATATATATATATATATAATCGGTTTAAAACGTCCTCCGACGTCTTCCGATGCCCAATCTCCATGCATCTCTATCTTCCCAAAGGTCTTCGTCTAAACCTCTCTCTCGGATCTCTCTGTCTATTCCTTCTCTCCAGCTCTTTCTGGGTCGGCCTCTTTTTCTCTTACCATGTGGTGACCAATCTAGAATCTGTTTTGGCAGACGGTGTTCCCGCCGTACTAGAAGTATATAAATATAATTTTAAATATCTGCCTAGAATCTGCCGTACTAGAAGTATATAAATATAATTTTAAATAAAGAAATCGTTAGAATACAACAAACCAGCATATTTATGTTTCGTGGACTTTAAGAAAGCATTTGACAGGGTCAAATTAAAGGACATTCTCCATTTGTTATACTCAGGAGAGGTACCTCTAGGAATAATAAAACAATCGAAACATCTACCAGAACGAAACAATAAAAGTAAAAGTAGAAGATGAACTAACTGATCTAATTGAAACTGGCAATGGTACAGGACATACCGACATAGGGAATTCCCTGAGTCCTTTATTTTTTAACCTGATCATGGATGAAATAATAAAAAAGTAGGAACTAAAAAGATACCAAATGGAAGAAAATCAACTTAAAAAAATCTGATATGCAGACGATGCAATACTCATCTCGTAAAGTGAAGATGATTTACAACGTAGTATGCTGCACCAATTTATTATAACCGCCATAAAATTTAACATGTTAATTTCCCCACAGAAAACAAAATTCATGGTTATAACAGTTATAATGTAAAAAATTGGAAAAAAGCCCAGTTATAATGTGATGTAAATTGGAGCTGCAGGGTCAGATAATGGAAAAAGAGTCGCCGGTTTCCTGAATGACAAAATATGGACAAATAAAAAATCAAGAAAGAAATGAAAGGCAGAATGGATTACTCGAAACAGCGGGGATGAAAACCCTTCGAAGAATCGATGGTAAGACAATATATGACAGAGCTAGAAGTACAGATATACGATGAAGATGCAAGTTGGAGAATATCTGGGAACAAATAGAGTAGTAGGGACGGCGAGAGATGATTACCCAATAGGAAGACGATCAGTCGGAACACCTCGAAAGGGATGGAATAATTTACTGGAGGCACTCTGAAAAAAGACAGAATCATGTCTATACAAAAATAAAAGAAAAAGAACAACAAGAAATAGAAACACGCCGATGTAAAATAAGTTTAAGATATGACCTGTTATTTTCAATTATCGATGGCTTAGTGTAAAAACTTCTTATCTCATTAAATTACAATTTAACAGGAGAGGCAAAAAACTGATTTTCTGCATAATATAACCTAAAAACAAAAACTACCGTTACCTACATATTTTTAATTTGAGCACATTGAGAGAAATATCTGATATTGGCCCAGAGCTAAAAGTGTTAAATGTTGCTATTAAATTGTAAATACAAATATTAACTATGAAAAACACGTAAATATCCTTGCAGTATATAGAGCCTTTGCCCAAGTAACTATGATAACCTCGTATATCTTGATATACGTGTTTTTCATCTAAAATGAGGTTCTGTTTATGGTTATTTACGAGGTTTTCATTTTTCATAGCTTATTGCACACCTCCAAATACTAGGTTGATACAGTACAAATCTGTTGATTTAAGGTTCATAAAATGTTTCTATATGCCGGACTACCTTTTATTGTTCACAAAAAACATTTCTCCAAGTCGAATCTCTCAAACAAACTCTCCAAATTAAGTACCACATTCTTGGTTATAAATATACGTGGTATTCACACTAATCAAGAGAGCAATTATTGATACACGTGGTTTCTTTTTTCGGTTGTGGAAAATAGTCTGATATATTTGGATTTTTTTAACAGCATTGATTATAAACACCCATTTGTGTGTGTTTATAATCAATGGTAACAGTTGTAAATCGTGAGATACATGGTTTTCAAATTAAAACCCCCAAAATGTCATTTTCGAAAAAAAATGAGATACGAGGTTTTCTGCTTTTCTTTGACTATTTCTAAGTCCTCATACAGGTCCAATTTTAGGAAGTTTTTTTGAGGGATGTTATGTAACAATGAGACGTCTTCTGGGATGTTGAGAGTATGTTTATTGTGTATGAGATGTTGTGAGAAAGTTGAAGTGTTCTCTCTTTTGGTATATTCTAAGAAACTAGAAGCTAGTGATCTACAGGTTCTTTCTATATATGTAGCATCACAATCGGAGCATTGTAATCTATAGACTCCACTATGATTCATATAGTTGATAGGGTCTTTAGAATTGGTAAGACACTGTCCTAGATTATTTGGTACTTAAAAAAGAAATGTGAGTGTTATCAACTGCTCTTTTAAGAATGTATCTAATATCACTGGAAAGACGTTCATGATAATACGGTAATGAAGCTTAAGAGGGTTTGATGGTCAAGTCTCTGGGGAAAGCAGTCTCTCTCAAGACTCTAAGGTGTCTTTTTTGGATGAGTTTTTTTATAAGATTAGGATCATAAGCGTTGTTAAATGCTATTTGACGAAGAATATTGAGTTCTTTATTATAGTTAGATGGAGATAATGGAATTGTCTCTAGTCGGTGTACATAATTGTGAAAGGCTGCATATTTATGTGACATTGGGTGATGAGAGGACAACGGTAGGACATGCTCAGTCTGTGTAGGTTTCCTATAGATACTGAAATCGAAATGGTCGTTTAATCTGGAAATGGTAAGGTCAAGAAAGTTGATTGATTGGGAAGTCTTTTGGGGTCTTTTAAATATACTTTTTACAAAGTATCCTATATTTTTTGTGATTTATGGTATATACAGCCAGCTACAGGAATTTTATTTTCCTCGTGGATTTTTAATTTTAAATATTTTTTTTAACCATCCTCCAAGTTTTTTTAACTTTTAACTTAGGAAGAACAAATCTATAAGAAATTTTTTCAATAAAATTTTTGTCTTCCTTGGGTGCTCTCCAGTGGGCTAGTTCTTCAGTCTGGTAGCCCTTCAGTGGGCTACCAGGCGCTTCTTCCTAATGTTATTTTACATGGATTATAGACATTACTTACTTATTGTTCGTAATAGAAGAGAGTGCAGTAAACATTTCTTCTTCTTCTTAACCCGGCATACGACAGGTGAATTTTTTGCCACTAACAGACAGGTGAGGTGTGACAAACCCCAGCAATTGAAAGAGTTAAAGATTCTCAAAAAATCTCTTTACGTTTAGTTTTCTGTGATGTCTGTAACGTCAACATCTTAAAGCTGGTCAGGATAGTCACTATTTACACTAACAGTGTCTATTTCTTCACTTACTTCCGAATTACTCTTGTCAATACATTCGTCACTGTCTGCTTCATCGCATAAGACCTGAAGACGTGTTTATTCTCGATCGTAGTTCATTTTAGCTTAGACTAATAAAAATAGTTATTTTCCTAACAAGTGCAGAAAGTCATACTTTTCCGCATGCGACTGCAGTTTGCCAAACGACGCGAAGCGGGAGTTCGGCAAGCAGTCGAGTGCAGAAAAGAGACTTTCTGCAAGCGTTAGGAACAATATTTTTGTCTATAAAAAATGACCAAATCTTAAACAATTAATGTAATTAATATGAAAATACATACACAAATTATTTCTTTGACAAGGTTGTCAAAACCAAACTTTCAGCATAAATATGTAATTGGTTAGCATGACGACGATCTTGGTTTCCATGACGACGATTCAAAACCACTGTTATTGTCTACTGATTTGACCTTCGAATATTATGTCAAAATTATTTTATTTCATCGAACTCTACGTTAATTTCATTAAAACCTCAACACAATAAGATATATTTGAAATTCATTAGTAAGTAATTTCTAAATATTAGTTTATTGCATGTATTATAATTACTTTAAAGGCCATATTAACATATCTAAATTAACACGGGTGCGGAAAAGTAAAACGCGTGCGGAAAAGTAAAACGCGTGCGGCAAAGTAACACGCGTGGGGAAAAGTAAAACTTTCTAAACTAAAACGCGTGCGCGAAAGTAGACATTTTTGCACGCTCGTAGAAAAATATATTAAAATCTGTAATAAGTATTATTCACTTACCTATACTTACTTATTTATAGGAGTAAAACAAAATAAAGACAATTCTGCAGAAAGTACAAACTCAGAAACGTGGGGCGTGACCACTTTCAATCCAAATGTACTTGCTGAGCTGAAACTCAACAGACGACTAAAAAATATGTGTCATCGCATAGATGAATATACAATAGAAAGCTATCTAGCCGCTGTGGCCATTACATGCAAAATTTGCTTAGGTTTTAGGCGTGTGTACCACACCCCACCTATCGGATGCCGGGTTAAAGTGCCTATCCCTTCCGGATGTTGGCGATCAGCATGGCTATCTTGACATTGTTTACCGCAGCGCGAAACAGTTCAGTGGTAGTCGTGTTATAATACTTGCGTACATTTTGAAGCCAGAAAATGAGTCTTCTTCCCGGTCCTGTTTTTACCATTTACCTTCCCTTGGAGAATCAGTTAGAGAAGGCCGTAACGTTCTTGATTTCTCATTACATGTCCAAGATATTCTAATTTTTCAGTTGTGATGGTCGTGATAATTTCACACTCTTTCCCCATTCTACGCAGGACTACCACACAAGTAATAGTAATTCGGTTAACCCAGGATATACGTAAGATGCGCCTAAAACACCACATTTCTAAAGTTTCGAGCCGATTCATAGATACAACAATTAGTGTCCACGCCTGCATTCTGTAGAGCAGAACTGCTAATATATAGCGTTTCAACAGACGGTATTTTGTTTTTAATGATGTGTCTCGACTGTTGAAAATAGGTCTCATTCTAACGAATGCTGCTTTTGCTTTTATTATTTGCTGTGTAATTTCTGTTGAGTGGTCCGATTGGCTATTTAAATTGGTACCCAGATATGTATATTTCTCGACTCTTTCGATATTTTGTTGGTTGAGTGTAAGTTGGGCGTTTAGTATTGTTCTTTTACTAATTGTCATAAATTTGGTCTTCTTTATGTTAAGAGCTAGCCCGTATCTGTTACCGACTTCTGTTATGCGATTTGTTAATATCTGTAGATCATTCAGATTATCGGCAAAATTTATGGTGTCATCTAATGTTATTCAACCATTTACCGTTTATTAATATTCCTTTCGCAGAACCGTCTAAAGCTTCCTTAAATACCCATAAAGAATAAGTATTGAAAAGTAGTGGAGATAAAATACAGCCCTCTCGTACTCCTCTTTCTATTACAATTTTATCAGTTAACTGGTCGTCTATTTTGATTGTGGCCGTTTGATTGTAATAAGTGTTTCTGATAATTCTCAGATCTTTGTTGTCAATTCCAATTTCTTGCATTAGAGTTATTCATTTGTCATGTTTTACTCTGTCAAATGCTTTCTGATAATCTATAAGGCATACGTACATCTCACAATTTACATATCTGCATCTCTGAAATAGCCCTTGTACAGCAAAAAGGGCCTTCCTTCTTCCGTGTTCCCAGAGCATTACGAAATCGGAATTGTGTTCTTTTTAATTGTTCCTCGCACTTTGTATATATTCTTTTGTGAATGACCTTTAGAAATGTTTTAAGTAAATGGCTCATAAGGCATATAATTTTAGTTGATTCTAGCCATTTTAGGGGAAGCAGTAAACATTAGACACTAAAAAAAATGATGAAATTTTAATTTATCCCAAACAGAAGTTGCTTTTGCTGATAAGGTAGTTTTTCGCCCTTTATACGCTCATAAAATTCTTTTAGTTGAGCAATAAACACATTTCAGTGTTAACCTTATGTATATTTTCTCCATGGCAATTTTTATAATGATAAAGTGATATACTTGTACACTACTTTACAACACCTAAAAACTGTAACATAGGTCATAAAGTATATTTTGGACACGTTTTATGTTTTTACGCAGTTTTGTCACAAGATATATCAAAACCTATAAATTTTACTATATTAAGTGCTAAAGAAATGGCATGTATTTTATGTTTTATGGGATACTCAGGGTAAAGCCTTTCTGTGTTAACATTGAGATTAAAATGGAGATTTCACAAAAAAAATAATAAGCTAAAAGATAATGCATACAAATAGGTCGAACATTAATAAAATATTCTTGGTTTAAATTATATGCCGGGTGCTTCATTAAGAATTGTACATATAGTATCTGGAGAAACCTTAGCACAAAATACGAAGATTTAACCTAAAACACTTAAAAAAAATTCCTCCTTACCGAGATACAGGGCGATATAATATTACAAATATTCTAAAATGATTTTAGTTCATTGTTTTAACACCTTCCAATATTTTTTGTTCAAAGTTTACAAACAGTTTACACATCTTAGGATACTTTAACTAGTGTTAGGTGCTGTAGGGTTATATACTTTCTTTTTTGTTTTTTTTTTGTTTATTTTAATTTTTTAAGTCTTGGATAATGCCTTCTATGAACCAGGTATAATATCCTGCTGTGTGCAGTATTATCAGTAGTAATTGCACAAGAGCTCTAAGATTATTTAATTTTTCCCGAGTGACACTTTGACAGTTTTAATTTCACGACCCGAAGGGGAGTGAAATTATGTCAAAGTGTCACGAGGACAAAAATTCTATATTAATTTTAGAGATCGAGTGCAATTTGTTGCGATTATTTCATGAATAAGACTGTTCAAAACCAAAATTTTATTGTAATTTATTTATGTAAGTACAAATTAGTACAATTAAACACACAGTTGTTATAAATATTTCACGGTTGAAAGTCATCACTTTTATAATTTTTAAAACATTAATTGTCATTAATGTCACTGAATGTATTTTTTCGTAGCAACGAAGGGCATCTGACGTAATATACTTGACGACGCGACGGGACATTATCAAAAATTATCAGTTTAATTTTTATTTCTGTAGCTTTCTGTTGGTCAGAATCTCCTATGAATGAAATAATCGTTATAACTATTTACACGAGCGGCACACCCCCAAAAAAACGCTTATTTCTCGAGATACTAACCACGGAGAGGTGAATGGCCAATTTTAGTCAAACTGTATGTTTTTGATGGTGCTGAAAACGAAAATGAGGTTTATTTTGAATTTTATGTGGGGGAACATTGTCAAAATCGCAATTTTATCCTAAGAATAAAAAAAAATGAAATCACGTTTTTTTGCATTTATCTCGCTACAACTCTGTTTCATTTTAATATATTTTTCTTAAATTTTTGAGTATATAGTTCTAACATTTCTGAAGACAACGGTACCTGTTTCGAGTTTTCAGTCTTATACTGATGAAGTTTATAAACATTTTTAAAGTAAAAGGTGCCAATTTATTCATTGCACAGTTTAATCGCAAAAGTTGAGTGACCAAATTTGAAATTGGGCTTTTTAATCACATTTGTGTTAAAATATATAGTACAATGAAGTTTTCTGGAAAGTTTTAGATCAACACGTTTAATAGAAAAAAAAATAGTGCGACTTTTAATATCGACATTAGAAATCCCCAAAATAACGCTTATTTGTCGAGATACTGACCATGGGTGGTGAATGGATAAGTTTGGCCTTACATTATGTTTATGAAGGTTTCGAAAACGAAAATGAAATTTATGTTAAATTTTATGTCGGGGAATATTGTCAAAATCGCAATTTTACCTAAAAAATAAAAAAAAATCACGTTTTTTCTAAACATTTTACAGTATATGTTGCTCACCTTTCTAAAGATAATGGTACCTGATTCAAGTTTTTAGTCTTATTATAATAGAAGGTATGAATTTTTTTACATAAAAGGTGCAGTAATCGCAAAACTTGACTGACAAAATTTGAAATTTAGATTTTTAATTACATTCTTGTTAAAAATAGGCCACAAAAAAGTTTTCTGGAAAGTTTTAGATCAAAATGTTTTATAGAAAACAAATGGGGCAACTTTTAACATCGACCTTATAAATGTCCAAAATAACGCTAATTTTTTCGAGATACTGATCATGGGTGGTGAATGGCTAATTTTGGTCTTAATTTATGTTTTGATGGTGCTGAAAACAAAAATGGAGTTTATTTTGAATTTTAGGTGGAGAGCATAGTCAAAATCGCAATTTCACCATAAAAATAAAAAAAATTAAACCACGTTTTTCTTAAAATTAAAAGTTGCATCATTTTTTTCTGTAACACATCTAGATCTAAAACTTCCCACAGAACTTTTTTGGAATCTCTAGTTTAAGATAAACGTGATAAAATAGATAAATTTTTAATTTTATCACTTAATTTTTGCGATTTAACTTTGAAATTCGCGAATTTGCATCTTTTATATTAAAAAATTCATAACTTTTATTACAACAAGACTGAAAGTCTATAACAGTTTTCATAGTCTTCACAAAGGTGAGAAATATATGCTGTAAAAATTTCAGAAAAAAAATATTAAAATGGAACAGGGTTGTAGAGAGTTAAACGTAAAAAAAGGTGATTTCATTTTTTTTGCATTTTTAGGTTAAAATCGCGATTTTGACAATGTCTCCTCACATAAAATTCAAAATAAACCTCATTTTCATTTTGAGCACCAACATAAAGTTAGTCCAAAATTAGCCATTTACCGGCCATGATCAGTATCTAGTAGTGATGTTGAAAAAGTAACTATTCGTTACAAAGTACTCGTTACTTACGAATACCGAAAGTAACGATTACTATACAGAGAGGCAAATCGTTACTTTGATTACTCTGATTACTTCGTTACTTCGTACCAATCGTATCAGAGCGAGTAACGAGTATTGTATATACTTTGATTACTCTGATTACTTCGTACCAAACCGTATCAGAGCGAGTAACGACTATTGTATCTACTTTGATTACTTTGATTACTCTGATTACTTCGTAATTCGTGAAGGTCGTTATTATATCGGAATACCTATACAAAATACCTACCTACTGAAAAATACGATTCTCGATATGATTACCGGTACTCAAATACAAAAGTAATCATAGTAATCAAATCATTTTTATCTCTTAAACAGATTGGTGAAGGTCGCCGTTATATAGGAATACCTATACAGACCTACCTACTGATAAATACGATTCTCGATATGATTACCAGTACTCAAATACAAAAGTAACAAAAGTAATCATAGTAAGCAAATCATTTTTATCCCTTAAACAGATCGGTGAATGTCGTAACAAAAGTAATCATAGTAATCAAAGTAACGAATACTGTAAATGATTACTTTATACAAGAGTAACGATTTGTAACGAATACTCGAAAGTAACTATAATCAACATCACTAGTATCTAGAAAAATAAGCGTTCTTTTGGGGATGTATAACGTCTATATTAAAAGTTGCATCATTTTTTTTTTTGTAAAACATTTGTAGTTAAAACTTTCCAGAAAACTTCTTTGTACTCTATGTTTTAACATAAACGTGATTAATAAGACAAATTTCCAATTTCGTCACTAAACTTTTGCGATTAAACTTTGCAATTCACGAATCTGCACCTTGTACTTTAAAAAATCCATAACTTTTACTAGAATAAGAATAAAAGCTTGGAGCAGATACCATTGCCTTCAGAAAAGTGAGTAATATATACAGTACAAACTTTAGAAAAAAAATTTAAAATGGACTAGAGTTGTAGCGAGTTAAACGCAAAAAACGTTAATTTTTTTATTTTTAGTGTAAAATTGCAATTTTGACAGTATTCCCCCACCTAAAATTTAAAATAAATTTCATTTTCGTTTTCAACACCGTCAAAAGACCAAAATTAGTCATTCAGCACTCATGGTCAATATCTCGAAAAATAAGCGTTATTTTGAGGATTCCTAATGACGATATTAAAAGTTGCACTCTTTTATTTTTATAAAACATTTTGATCTAAAACTTTCCAGAAAACTTCCTTGTACTCTATATTAAAGCTAAATTTTAAATCTCGTCACTCAACTTTTGCGAATAAACTTTCCAATGCACAAATCTGCACCTTTTACTTTAAAAAATTCATAACTTTTATCAGAATAAGACTGAAAGCTTAAAACAGGTACCGTTGTCTTCAGAAATGTTATAACTATATACTTTAAAATTTCAGAAGAAATATTAAAACGGAACGGAGTTGTAGCGAGGTAAACGAGAAAAAAACGTGATTTCATTTTTTTTTTTATTTTTTGGGTAAAATTGCGATGTTGACAATGTTCCCCCATATAGAATTCAAAATAAACCTCATTTTCGTTTTCAGCATCATCAAAAACATACAGTATGACTAAAATAAGCCATTCACCTCACCTCTCCGTGGTCAGTACCTGGTTATTTTGGGGGTGCCTGTCGCTCGCCTAATTAGTTTATGAAATATCATCCTATTAAAGGTAAAACTCATTAAGTGCACTTTTTTGAGATGCTGATATTTCCATCAATTTGTACTCAATCAAATACTGCCCAGCCGTGAAAAAATACCAAGTGCTTAAAGCCTTCTAATTGCTGAGATATGGTACAATTCACTAAGCACATTATTGTGAATTTCGGTTTCCAGGCAAAACTCATTAAAAAACCTATTACATATGGTATTTAGTGAATGTTTCTTTACAATATGGAGCGACGAACCGGTACTCAGTGCTCTTTCAAACAATAAGTTAGTAGACAAAAACAGATCGAGTTTCAGAGTTATCAATATCGAATACAGGGAGTGAAGAAGACGAGTGAAAATAAAATTACATCCACAAAAAATCTTTTTTTCGACTTATTGTAAGACCAATCCTAATATATGCAGCAGAGACAAGGACCGATGACCGATACAAGAAAGGCGAAACCACAAATGAATAATATCAAAATAAAAGTATTAAGATCAATAGCGGGCAATCATTAAGAGAAGGACAAAACAACAGAAGTATACGCGAACAACGCAAAATTCAAAACATTTACAGATGGATAAAATCAAGAAAATAAATACTGGAACCAACATGTAAAGCGAATGGGACCAGATCGATTAGCGAACATCCGTAAAAACAACAAGCCGTATAGCAGAAGACCCGTTGGAAGGCCGCCGAAAAGGTGGAAAGACAATGTACAGTCAACAACAACTGAAACAGAATAAGAGGCAGACAAACAGAAGTAATCCTAGTTGCACGGAGAAGAAGAAGAAAAAGAAGAAGAAGAAGAAGAAAAAGAAGAAGAAGAAGAAGAAGAAGAAGAAGAAGAAGAAGAAGAAGAAGAAAAAGAAGAAGAAGGAGAAGAAGAAGACTTATTGTATAGATTCGCAGTTTTAATTTCCTCAGAAGGTAGAAAATCTGTTTTAATTTTAACATTTTGAACTATAGTGCTTTTTTTATTATACATACTTATTTCTTTCATTTTGAATCCCGAACTTTTGATACCTTATGGAGACATTAATTGGATATGATATCCAATTATTGTGTTCATGCATAAACTCATTAAGCAGAAAAATTAATCTAATGTTTAATAAATCATAGGTCCTGTGACAGAACATGGCATACAATATCTGTTTTTATTTACTTTTTAAATGCTTTGGCGCAAAATTTCGCGCCAATGTGTTTTAAATTGTTTAACTTTTTTCAAATCCTGAGAAAACTAAGTATTTTTGAAAAATTTAAACGCAGAATGAAATATTGAATTAATTCCGAGGGTCGAAAGTCCCTGAAACCTTCTATAATGTTTATTTTAATAAGTTACAGGGGTGAAAACAAAGAGAAAATTGAGTGTGATTTTTAATTTCAAATATCTTATTAAAAAAAAATTTGGTTATTCTAAGGGGCTTTCGGCTCTCGGTAATAATGTAATCTTTCATTCTGCGTTTAAATTTTTCAAAAATGCTTATTAGTTTTCTTATGATTCGAAAAAATTAATGCATTTAAAACACATTGGCGCGAAATTTTGCTCCTACGCCCTTAAAGTTGCATTAAAAAAAATCCAATATTTAGGTCAGGTGAAGTTAAAAAAGCAATTTGTTCCTCTAAATCGGTTTTACTCCACTTTCTGAAAAGTGGAGTGAGTTTTACCTCTAATAACGTATGTCCTAAAAGTTTTGGCACAAAATATTTATCGAATTTTTTTATTAATGAAGAAATTTATTTAAACACTAAATAGTTATCATAAATTACAATTCAATACTTAATTAATAGTCTAAGAGCTAGTGAACCCTCCGACTAACGGTCGTCCTGTAAGGCTAAAAATTTTTCTAGTGATAATTCATAGCACACCAAGGCTAAAAACCATGACCTGGCAGGCCTCAGCGGTGCACGTGTATCTACCAGGTGAATCAAAAAGTGCAAATTTAGGGGGTAAAATAAACTTTCTCCTGTAAGATTTAAATTTAAGTATGTGTTTGAGTAAGTCATTTAGAAGAAATGTGTACAATGACAGGTGATTCTGAAGAGCATAAGACTGCCAGGCGAGGGGAAAGATTATGGGTTTTTCCTAAAATTATTCTTTTTGCACCGAACAAATTTTTTTTAGGTTTTTTGAATCATTTCAAACAGAGAACGTCTTTTGTGATTTTTCGCTTAAGTTAATAGTTTTTGTTATATGAGCGATTGAAAATTTTGAAAATTGAGAAATCGGCTATTTTTAACCCTAAATCGGACATTTATCTAAAAATTTCAATGTTGCCAAGGTACGTAGATATTCTTTAAACATTGATTGATGAAATCCCGAAGAGTTTTTTGCAATAAAATATCGAAAACCCCTTTGTTTTTTTAATTGCTAATCAAGCGTGTGCGACACTGTAGTATAAGTGAGGACGTTTGAGTTTGCATAAATTCATTATCTCGAGAATGGGCAAATTTCAAGAGAAATCCTCAGACAGGTCGATTTTTATTTTTGAATTAGGACTTTTTGGAATATATATAATACAAGTGACGTCATCCATCTGGGCGTGATGACGTAATCGATGATTTTTTTAAATAAGAGTAGGGGTTGTGTGATATCTCGTTTGAAAGGTTATTTAATTCTCTATTCAGTAATGTAAACATTAACATATTTATTTATACAGGGTGTACAAAAAAAATTTTTCTTCTATTTGTCAAATTTAATCAAAGTTAATTTAATAAAAAAAAATTTTTTGTACACCCTGTATAAATAATTATGTTAATGTTTGTATTAGTGAATAGAAAATTCAATAATGTTTCAAATGAGCTATCACACAACCCCTACTCTAATTTAAAAAAATCATCGATTACGTCATCACGCTCAGATGGATGACGTCATTATTATTATATATATGCTAAAAAGTCCTAAATTAAAAATAAAAATAAACCTGTCTGACGATTTCTCTTGAAATTTGCCCATTCTCGAGATAATGAATTTATGCAAACTCAAACGTCCTCACTTATACTACAGTGTCGCACCTGCTTGATTAGCAATTAAAAAAACAAAGGGGTTTTCGATATTTTATTGCAAAAAAACTCTTCGGGATTTCATCAATCAATATTTAAAGAATATCTACGTATCTTGGCAACATTGAAATTTTTAGATAAATGTCCGATTTAGGGTTAAAAATGGCCGATTTCGCAATTTTCAAAATTGTCAATCGCTTATATAACAAAAACTATTAAGAGAAAAATCACTAAAGACGTTTTCTGTTTGGAATGATTCAAAAAACCTAAAAAAAATTTGTTCGATGCAAAAAGAATAATTTTAGGAAAACCCCTAATTTTCCCCTCACCTAGCAAGGTCTTATGATCTTCAGAATCGCCTGTCATTGTACACATTTCTTCTAAATGACTTACTCAAACACATACTTAAATTTAAACCTTACAGGAGAAAGTTTATTTTACCCCCTAAATTTGCACTTTTCGATTCACCTGGTAGATACACGTTCACCACTGAGGCCTGCCAGGTCATGATTTTTAGCCTTGGTGTGCTATGAATTATCACTAGAAAAATTTCTAGCCTTACAGGACGACCGTTAGTCGGAGAGTTTACTAGCTCTTAGACTATAAACTATACTATCGAAATATGTGAAGTTGCCCATTCTTCTCTACTAGACGAAAATTTCTTCGAATGTCTTTCGTGAGGTCCTGGGCGGAATTCAGATCAATTTCCCTTAGTTGTTAGCAAATTCTTCGTCTTACTTATTTCTCATCTTGGGATTCTCAGCCACTATTATAAAATTCCTAGACAGTAAAGCCCAAAAATCCTTTATTGGGCGAGCCTGCGGCAAGTTTGGAGGATTTTCGTTTTTGGGAATAAAGGGTATTTGGTGTTGTAGCAGTCAGTTTTGGGTATCTCTTGAGTAATATAAGGTCTCAAGGAGATTCGCTTGAGAGTATTTGGCTCATTTACGTTTCTTTCGATATCTTTACACCAATATTCGTCAATTCCAACGATATAGTACTCTTAGAAGATCTGTATTGACGAGCCAATCTTCTAGTTTCTATTCCAAGCTGATTTTTTGCTCCTCTCACCAATCTCTTTGATTTTTGGGCAGTAAATGCACGTGATCTTCCACATGTTGGTAGATCCAGCCATGGTATTCCCTGCTCATACTTCGTTATTGTTCTATAAATGGTTCTGCCTGAATTGTTTTCATTCTGAAATATTCGACAGATTTCAACTTTGTGTACCGGCCCAACCAACTTGTAGATACTTTTTCGTATTTGTAATTTATACTACATCTTAAAACGAAAGTTTCAAAATAAATAAATCTAAACTGGGAGTAATCAACGTAAACAAGCTTTTGTTTCCAGAGGCAAGTTGAAATTATTTTGTTTTTGTTAAAATTAAAGCCAACGAATCTTGTTCCAAAACTTTTAGGACATAGGTTATGTACTGAATGCTTCTTTGTATAATATGCTTATCTTTTAATAAAATGTTAATGGTTCTCTAGAGATTGAACACAAACCGTTACCTTATAGGAATTAAAGTTTATATCTAATAAACCACCTCCTTGCAATAAAAAATACAAACCCATATTTTACCGGTCCCATAACGATTCTAATCGACATTTCTGGCAATAAATTTTGAAATAAACGAAGTGGACAGAGAACGGTCATCGCAATAAAAATAAAAACGGCTCCAATACGTCTTTATTTACACAAAATTGAAAATTCGAATGATGCCAAATACGCGAAAACTTTTATGTTTTTTTGAGAAATGGAAAATCATCGAGTGGCCATCGCATATCATAGTCTCGTCTTGAAAAAATGATCGTAGCAGGGTTGGACACATAAAAAAATAAACAATTCTAAATTTCACAAATACGTAATATCCCGAAAACTCGAATATGGTTAGGTAGTCGTTAGGTAGTAGTTAGGTTTCGGAATAAAAAAGTAGTATAAAAAGAATGTGTGTACTTTGTACGCACGTAAGAAGTTATACTTCTATTATATGATTTCAAAGAAATAAATATACTTTAAACAGTTTCTCTACTACTTTCCAAAATTTTTTATTAAAACAATACCAAAAATTAAAAAAATAAAAGAATAAAACACACACAAACACATTGAAAAATGCCACAAATGATTTCTGAACAATAATTGTTACCAAAAATTTTAATTAAATACGTATTTTCTGAAAAAAATTATATAATATACTTACAATCATAAAATCTATAAAAAAAATAAAAAAATGATATAACTTGCATTGGGCTTGAACCTACTTCCCGTGTATCCCGCCGTACGAGAGTCGAAGCGATTTCAAACTGCACCACCTTCGCGTATACGTCATGTGGGAATATACACAAACTGAAAAACTTTTTGACATTTTGTTTATATGAATTTTTATTAGTTTGAATTTTGTCGAATTAAAATACAACAATATATAGAGTAAGAAAACGATACATTAGATGAAAATTTGTAGAAAGTTTGTTCGTAATCAGATTATGTAAATTAAAGCATTGCCTACTAGGGGTATAGCATAGCAAGTACTAGGTAAGTACATTATTTTTTTTTACATTTTCCAAATAGGTATGAAGATAATTTTTGTTGGAATACAACTGAAACATTTAGAATTACGTACCTGTGGCTTTTCAAAACTATTTAAAAATTCACTATAATTATAAATTTGATTTTATTTCTGTCCTCACAACAATAAAAACTAATATATTATACAACATTTTTGTTTACCGATAACCTCCATATTGAACAATTATTGACAGATCATTTCAACACCCAATCAGAGCCCGTATAAAGACTAATACCAAATTGTCGGTGTGCGCATGCGCGCAGATCAATATAAATTTACCCTCAATCTCAATCGCGCCTAAAGAAGTATAACTTCAAAAATATAAAAACAAAATCTTCTTCTTCTTCCTTCTTGTATGTAGGTTTTAAAGCCTGTTTCTTCTTTAATATTAGCCTCTTAAATTGTTTGAATTATCGCACCATCTTTTTCTTGTTCTGCCAATACTTCTTTGTCCATTTGGTGACTTATCTCGTGCTATTCGTACTAGCCTATCCTCTGCCATTCTACTGTGTCCGTTCCACTCCTGTTTCCGTTTTGTCACCCATCCATTTATGTCTTCTACATATGATCTGCATGATCTTCTTATGTTTTCGCTTCTCTCCCTCTCCAACAGACTTTTCCCTGATATTCGTCGAAGTATTTTTATCTCTGTTGTTTCTAGTAGCCATTTAATGTTTAAATAAATTTCTCCGTTAATAAAAAAAAATCGATAAATATTTTGTGCCAAAACTTTGAGGACATACATTATTAGAGGTAAAACTCACTCCACTTTTCAGAAAGTGGAGTTAAATCGATTTAAAGGAACAAATTGTTTTTTAAATTCACCTGACTTGAATATTTTATTTTTTAATGCAACTTTAAGGGCGTAGGCGCAAAATTTCGCGCCAATGTGCTTTAAATGCCTTTATTTTTTCGAATCCTGAGGAAACTAATAAGTATTTTTGAAAAATTTAAACGCAGAATGAAAGATTACATTATTACCTAGGGCCGAAAGTCTCATAGAATAAACAAAAATTTTCTTTTGAATGAGATATTTGAAATTATTAATCACACTAAAGTTTCTCTTTTTTTAAATAATTCCTGTAACTTATTAAAATAAACATTATAGAAGTTTTGTAGAAGTATTGGGCCCGGTCTTATATCTCCTTTATACATGTGATCTACCAGAATTCGATAACTACTGTTTAGCTACCTTTGCCGACGACACCGCAATATTAGCAGTAGGTAAAGATAACGTAGAAACAGCCAATAAACTGCAAAATGCGATGAGCAAATTCCAAAAATGGACTAAGACGTGGAAAATTACATTGAATGAAAGCAGATCAGTCAGTACATGTTGATTTCACTAATAAAAAAATTCTCTACGCACCAATAAAAATTAATGGACAAGACATTCCTTATGCTAACACAGCCAAATGCCTGGGCTTAACCCTAGACAGCTTCGCTGGAAAGCACATGTAAAGAAAAAGAAAGAAGAATTAAATATCAAATAGAATTGTACTGGCTACTGGGAAGATACTCAGGGTTGTCAACGTATAACAAGACGCTAATCTACAAACAAGTTATAAAACCAGTATGGACGTATGGTATCCAACTATGGGGATGTACAAAAAAACAAACTTGAAAATAATACAGACTTTTCAAAACAAAGTATTAAGGGGCATAGTTAATGCACCCTGGTACATCCGTAATGACGACCTCCACAAGGATCTACGAATGGAGCCCGTCGACAAAGAAATCAGAAAACACTCAGAAAGTCATGAAAAAAGACTTCTTCTCTACGAAAATATTGAGGCCATCCAGCTCCTGGACAACTCAAACCAGAAAAGAAGACTGAAGAGGACCAAACCTCACGAGTTGGTGTAGTGCGACAAAGCTAATAGCGGAGCATTGCGCAACTAGTGTTCAAGCAACGTTTTGATGCAGTGCGTGATAAAGTGAAAAGCAGCGCTTTGTGTGATAGTGCGCAAGCAAAAAGTGCCACAGTAATAATAAAGACAACTAAGAAGACATCAAAGGGTGACTCTTAGATATTAAGTAGTTAGTAAGATAGGATAGATAAAAAGTTACTCATTGGTCAAAGACCAGATTGTAGCACTTAGCAAATAAAAAAAAAAAGATTTTGCTTATTATTTACACAGTTGTGCAAAGGTTTACTCAAACTTCTTTTTTGTACTTATACCGGGTGGAAGGAAGAAATGTTTTTCTTAAGTTTAAGACGACCTGTAGGAAGGACGAGGTACAAAGGTGGGTTATACATCGGACTCGTAGTGTAGTCTTATGTTCTGTGAATATTTTGTTTTTTGAATGTCCCTGATACCTTTAGAAACAAAAAAATATACGGTTTTGTAGTTTAACATGTGTTTTAACCGAAATAAAAAGTTTGAGACACCTTGTAGGGAGGAAAAGGCACAAAGGTGGATATGCATAAATATTATGTTGAATATTTTATTTTTTTAATTTCTCTGATATCTTTAATAACAAAGAAACTGTTTTACTCTTTAATATGTGTTATAACTTACGACATGCGATAGATCAAGAAGCCATGTCTATTTCCTACATATAGTGCGAAAGAAACAGAGTGTTTAAAGAAAAAAAATATGTGTAATAATAATCTCTCGGTATTTAAAGAGCCTTCACGTAGACACCAAATCGGTACCTATTCTCAAGGAAATTCTACCCCAAAACCTAACAGATCCTCCATTAAACAATCTCATCTTTCGTATGTTGCGCTGTGTATACCGCTTACCTGGATAACAAATAACTCTTATAGGTGTTGATAAGAACTGTTTACCTTATGTGCTTTTCTGTTTTAAAAGTCTTGTTAACTGCTATTTTTTATTGTTAATTTGGTTTTGTTTCAGTTAAAACACATATTAAAGAGTAAAACCACCTATCTCCTTTATTACTAAAGATATCAGGGATATTCAAAAAACAAAATGTTCACAAAACATAAGAGTACAATACAGTCAAACCCGCTTATTGGAATAGCCTTTGTGCCAAGTAAAAGTATTCCTATAACCGAGATATTCTAATAACCGATCATTGGCTGCTACTATAAATGTTTCGGGAAATGTTTCCTTAAACCGGGATATTCCTTTAAGAGGTATTCTAATAAGCGGGTTCGACTGTACTGTTATGAGGTATACTCACATTTGTACCTCGTTCTCCCTACAGGGCGTCTCAAACTTAACATAAGAAAAACATTCCTTTTCTTCCACCCAGAAAAGTACAAAAAAGAAGTTTGAGTAAACCTTTGCACAACGGTACAAATACTAAAGAAAAATTTAAAATAATAAAAAAAAAGCAAAATCCGTTAATCTGTTGACGAAAAAATCAACTATGAAAATGCGCATAATTTTCTATATCCCAAACTTTTGACGAGCAGTTTAATATAAAAATACAAAGGAAATATAAAAACTTACTTTTTAAAATTGGTATATTTAAATGTAAAAATTATACAAAGGATCATTGAAATAAATATGTTTTATGTTCCATTAAATCAGCGGTCCTCAATCTGTGGTACATGTACCACTCTTGGTACATATCATTATTTGCGGTGGTACACAAAACTAAAAAACAGCCAAAATCAGCACCACTATTATAATTAATTAGATTACCTAGCTAGACAGGTATTTCAGTTAGGTGGCACCAAAAATAAGAAAAAGTATTTTATGATACATGACACAAAAAGATCAGTATATTAGCAAGCAACATTAGCTGTGCTACTCCTACGGTTTACACATTTCGTGTCAAAATTTTTGAACGAGGGATCAAAATGTTATCTTTAAGTTTCCTTCAATCATCAAAAGTATGTCATTATTTTGTAATTTCGTTAAGTTTTATTTGTAATAATTATGTTTTTAAATACCCTGGGTATACCCACGTGTTAATCAACACTTTATTGGTGATTATCTGATAGGACCGACAACGTTTTGATTCAACTAATCTGTTTGACGGTCTGAAAGTATAAAAGGAAATAGTCACGCCAGTAACCAGGTACATAGAACGATAATTCCAACGCAACCTTATTGCAAACATAGCAAAGGTGTTAAACCGCTAGAGGACTACTTTCAGAGGGTACATAACCAAATGAGCCAAGCATCCCGGAAAAGTGTGCAAGTGTCATCATCATTATAACTTTAAAACCGTGTGCCTCCTTAAGAATTTATCTCCAATCGTTCCTATCCGTCGCCATTCTCCACGATCGTTTTCCTAGTTGGGTCAGTTTGTTCCATCCGCGTTACATACCCAACCTACCTCAGACGACATATCTGAATATATTTTACAATGTCTGGTACCTGGTATATCCTAAAAAGGTCGAAGTTGTATTGTTGTCTCGACACTCCATTGTCATTCACCGCTTCATAAATCCGCAGTACTTTTCTTTCGAAACATCCTAACATGTTTTAATTACAAGTAAAATTTAATAAAAATTCTTGTCTTGGTAAAAGGTATATTAGTTTAAAAAGCCCCTATACGGCTACAAACATAGAAACAAAACGTTTTCGCTCTGTAACAAGAGCATCATCAGTGTTACAAGAACATGGTGAGCCAACCAAAAAATACAAAAGTCAAAACCTTTCAAAAACAGACTAAAAGTCTCATATAAATGCAAACATGGCACAATCCAAAGGATGGATATAATTCCTATGGATACGGCCCTAGGGTAACATATGACTCCCACACGTGGTAAGTGGGTCAATAGGTAACAATTACGTCATTATGTTACAAGAGGTGACAGGCAAAGGTGACAGGCAACTAAGTAACAGGCAACTTTTTTAAACTAATATACCTTTTACCAAGACAAGAATTTTTTATTAAATTTTATTTGTAATTAATGGTATACAGCAAGCTACAGAAAATTCTTCCTTGTGGATGTTTTAATTACTTTTTGTTTAGAGTCCATATGTTAAGATTGGGCCCATTATAAATACCTATAATAAATACCTCTCTATAACAGAGGTGAATATCATTATCTTCAAATTAAAAAAATGGGAATTCCGAAGAATTCAGGAATTCAATCTTAATGGATTTAATAGTTCAATGATTGAATAGTAATTAAAAATGTATCGCTGTTCTAAATATGGTTCACAGCTCAGCCACTGGAGTCTGACTTTTGGATTTAGGTTCGTACTGACTAGACCATTTTGCTCAAGATATTCGAAGTGTTTGTTATATTTGCTGCGTTTCCTTGTAGTGCTCAATTTATTTCAGTGTTATAGTAGCAGATACTCTGGAGTACACCCGTACTCCCTGAGCATCAACGAACAAATGCTCGCTTTTGATGTTTTAACGTTAACAGTCACTGGCGAAGCATCCATGTAATCACTGTTACCAATGGTAACAGTTAAAAATCATGCAAATAAATATTTTATGACGATGAATAATTCTATTTACCAATATTTTTACCAATAGAAATATATTATTATACTATGTGGTAATAGTACCTAACTCAGTAAATAGTCAACTACTCGTAGACACGAAAATATTGACGAGTTTATGTGACTCAGTTACACTTTATTATACTCTGTTACCAGACTCATTTCTGGTTACAATGGTTATATACCCACGCTGGTGCTCGGGACCGGCTAGTGACTGAAAATTTTGAAGGAGCGACGGCATAAGCGCGCTGTGTATCAGTAGCGCTGTTACCAAATTTAAAATTGGTGACAGTACCTATAAAAAGTCTGCGTGCAGTTAACCATGGATGAGTGTCGCTTCTTAATCGATCAACGACTTGAAAATTTTTTTAAATGAGATTTTTTGCATCTGGTTTTGGTAACACTTCAGAAAAAGTCACGCGTCGCCACTGTTAACAGTTACAGACACTCCTTCCAAAATGATCAGCTCGTTTGGTTCGGCAGAATTTTGTTCGCGAATACGTACTAACTACAGCAATTTGTTACAGGGCGCTCTGCTGGTTCGGAGAAAAATGCTCAAGTCAGTACTCACCTTCTAATGCAATGTCAGGAAAGACGAGTCAAGTATGGGTCAAAATGAAGTCATTACAACATCCTGAAAAGGTGGTAAGGGCATAGTTTCCAATTCTTTTTTTCGTGACCCGTCAAAATAGCCCGGTCAAAACAGCCCCGTCAAAATAGCCCGGACACAAAATAGCCTCGACAAAATAGCCCGCAAACAAAATAGCCCCGACAAAATAGATCGCACACAAAATAGCCCCGGTCAAAACAGCCCCGGCTAAAATAGCCCCGGCTAAAAGAGCCTCTTAGAAAACAACTCCAATAAATAGTTTTACCTTTTAACGGAGTACCATTTATTTTAAATTACTATTCTAGTTGGGAAATAAGCCACAATATACTTAAAAAAATTATTTTATTAACGTTTCGACTTCCACTTCGGACGTCGTTGTCAAAATACAAAATATTAATAAATTAAACAAAAATGTTATTGCCCAGTAAAAAAAATCTTCTAATAATTTAATTTAATCTGACTCATTCATATCAGCAATTCAGACGTACAGTATGGTGCAAATGGAAGAAATAAATTCGTTATTTCGTATTTTATTTTTAAGCTCATTTGAAAGGTTATTTAATTCTCTATTTATTAATATAAACAATTACATAATTATTTATACAAGGTGTCCAAAAACTTTTTTTTAATTTAAATTATTTGAAAAAAGGAAGAATGAATTTAATTTATTTAATTTAAAATGCATTTTACTGTTGCCCGAACACAGAAAAAATGTTTATATCATAAATAAACATTGATGTTCGCTTAAATTAAATGTTCAAACTTCCAAGAGGCAGAGAAGACAGGACTCGAGTTCTCTGAAAAGACAATTTTTATTTAATGTGGTTACGATAAACATCTGAATAGAATATAATTATCATTTCCAAAAAAAATTATTTTTAAGGAATTATTTCATCATGAATTCTAAAGGGAGCTTTTTTGTCGGGGCTATTTTGTCGGCGGGCTATTATTCCGCGGCTATTTTGTCTGCAGGCTATTTTGTCGGAGCTATTTAGTGTGCGGGATATTATGTCGGGGCTATTTTGTCGGAGCTTTTTCGACAGGGCTATTTTGACGGGGTACCCTTTTTTTTTTAAGTTATACTTCTTTAGGCGCGTTGGGAGTAAATTTATATGCACGCGAATTCATCAAAAGTCTTGGTCCTGGTCGCAGCTGAAACGTTAAACGTGCTCTGATTGGGTAACAAAATGACCTGTCAATAATTGTTCAATATGTCGGTTATGAGTAAACAAATGTTTGTATATTATTTTTTATTGTTGTGATGGCAGAGAAAAAGGCAAGATTATAATTGTAGTGACTTTTTAATTAGTTTTTAAAAGCAACAGGTAAGTACGTAATTGTAAATGTTTCAGTATCGTAATAAAAAATTACATAATTACCTACCTATTTGGAAAATGTAAAATAAACGTACCTAGTATGTAATGCTTTGATTTACATAATTCGATTACCAACAAAATTTCTACCAATATTCATCTAATATTGTTTTCTTTTTCTATGTTTTGTTGTATTTTAATATTTCAATTCCACAAAAATCAAACTAATTTGGTTAAATTCAGAACTGTCAAAAGTTTAAAACGTTCAGTTGGTCTATCTTACAACATGATGCATATGTCTCCGTAGCCAAAATCTAAAGATGCTTAAATTTCAAAATTAACCGCGCCAATGTACGCGGGTTCAATCCCCAATACAAACTTGAATTTTTTTATTTTTTTTTATACATTTGATAATTATAAATATATTTTTTTTTCAGAAAATACGTATTCAGTTAAAATTTTTCCAACAATTATTGTACAGAAATCGTTTTTGTGGCATTTTTCAATGTGTTTGTGTATGTTTTATTCTTTTATTTTTTTATTTTTGGTATTGTTTTAATAAAATTTTTTGAAAGTGGTAAATATTAAAATTAGTTTAATATTTAAATAAAATATAAATAAACTGTTTAAAGTATATTAATTTCTTTGAAATCATAATAGAAATATAACTTCTTACGTGCCTACAAAGTACACACACATTCTTATTTTATTCGAATATTTAAAAAGAGTGTTTTCCATTTTTTTGTGACCCTTTCCTTTGTTTTTTTGGCTTGTGTGTCTATTTTCGTATTTTTCTTACCTTCTTAGAATCAACCTGATCTACAACGATTGAGCAATGGTGCCCTCGAGTTACAAAGATATCAGTGCGATGAACCTATTTTCTAGTAGTTGGGTTCACTGTGTATGATACACAGTTACAACTATTTTCTATATCCATAGGGCATAATCTATTACCTATTAGGACGCACCGTGACCGGAATAAGAACTTGTGAAAAGCATCTTAAGCTTAAGTAATATTTGCCTCTTAAACAAGAATGACTTATTCTGATTCGCCATATTTGTAAACGCACAAAACTGATGGGTTTTTTCACACACATTTTATTGCAAACCTTAGATAATATTGGAAGTTGGCTAGTCCTTGGTTAGAATAAGTTACCAATCAGAAGACTTCGTGTGTGGTAATGAAAAGAAATACATTACTCTGCAAAGAAATAAAATATTCTTAAGCAATATGAAAAATTGCATGATATTCTTATATGATAATTTACTACAAAGAAATATTTATGAATTTCAATTTTAAGTGAATCAATGTTTTAATCATATTTTTCTCCACAGTTAATTCAATTTAATACCGAACTTTTAAAGTATATTATGTTTTCTATATTCAATCATATATCCCTTGCACTTTTTCACGTAGTTGATCCGATACTCTATTATATCTGGACTATTGCACCGTTTATTATAATATTTCTGAATATTACTTAATGTACAATACTATAATTTATTATTACGTTTCTGTCTATGTTTGTGCATTTCTGGTTTTCGTCTATGACATTTACCATTTTCACCACTTCACTAAAAATCCTCATTTTCAATTTATAAAACATTTAATTTTTCTAGGATGTATTTACAAGCTATGCAGCTCCAATAAAAAAAAATAAAATGACTTAAAGGTCAAAAAATAATCGCTATCATTTTAAACAGTTTTAGCACTCCCAAACATGTTATTCGGAAGAGAACCATTATTTAAATTATTTAAAAGAGCTTACATTGAGAAATATGATTGTATTTGATAGAATAGAGAAATATGATATCTATTACAGCCGATTAACCTGTTCACTAGTTTAAAATTTTGATAAATTAAAAATAATAATAGACAGTTTTAGATACATTTATTTATTTTGACCAGGATTATTAGTTTATTATTCCCATTTTTATTGTACAATACGCTCCTGGATTTTATTTTTCTTGGGAAAGTTGAAACATTTTCGGAATAAATATAGATTTTTTACGACGTTGTAAATATGAAAATGACGTCCATAAAAAAGGTCTGGAAAAGAATAGCTTTCCGCATATTTTTGCACATCTATTGCAGTGACAAATATGCCACCCGTGTGGGTTTTCTTATAATATTATCAGCTGCTGCCACATATGTTTTCACAAACTATTGCTGTATATCTAACAGGAATATTTCACGAATATAATTAATTTTTATAGAATTAAAAATAGACTAAAATATAACAGGATAGCTTTATAACACGTATCGGTTAAAAAAATGTATCGATACTCGATCCTTCCATTTATTAGCGAGGATTGTATGGCTCAGTGTTCAATACTGTCAATTGCCTTTTCAAAATCCACAAAAGCAATGTATATCTAGCGGGATTCTGTACTCACTAGCGCATTCAATCAGTATTTTCATTTTTAGCAAGTGGTCTGTTTTGCTGTATCCCTTTCTGAATCCAGCTTGATCTCGACATTGGTATCCGTCTAGCTTTCCTGTTAATGTGTTTGTTATAATTTTTGTAAGCAGTTTATACATGATGTTTAGTAGTGTTATTGCTTCATTCTAGTTTCTTAGTATTCTTCTGAATAATAATAATAATAGTACTATTTTGTATTTTAATTTTTTGTTTTGCATTTTAATAACGACGTCCGAGTTGGAAGTCGAAACGTCAATAAAATCATTTTTTAAGTTAAATTGTGCTTATAAATGCTTCATTCTAGTTTTCTGGTATTCTTTTCTCTTGAAGTGTTTTGTTCAATCAACAGTATCTGTAGGGTGTTTCTAACTAAGTTTCCTGCGTTTTTCAACATTTCCACTGTTAACCTCATCTTGACCGGGTATTTTGTAACGAAAAGGCGATGGACTACCCCGCTAATTGAAATAATATTCGAAAATATTACCTCAACTAACCAAGATAGCCATCGTTACACCCTTAGCTTAGCTCAGTCACTCAGGTGTGTGTTCGTCTTGTCCTAACCTCAGATATGAACTATGAAAATTGGAATGGAAGCAAACAAAACATAGTTTTTAACTAATCATGTTTATTGTTCATAAAGATATAATAAATAAAATGACTTAGTAAATTGCATTAACAAATGTATTTAAATTCTTGCCAAAAACTAACAATTCTGGATTATACTTATGGCTTTTGGTAGCTGATGGTATCTTCTTGATGTCGTATGGTACTGCTGCTGGTTCTGCAACGGGCTCTGGGGTTGTAGGTGTTGTATTCCACCAGGCCTACGGATGTTGGTCGTTGCAGTCTTGGTTATGTGGTTGCAGCCCTGATGACATGGTCCTCGTTGTTGTATCGCCGGCGATTTGAGGGTTGTTGAAACTCCCGGAGGGAGAAAAGTGGTTTCTTTCCAAAAAACTATAAAATAGAGACACATATCAATCATCAAGAAGAAAAACCAACGTGTGCCATCTGCCGTTCTAATCGTCAGAAAGAGTAGCAGATGACAAGAATAAATCAAATGAAATTTAGATGAGAATAGTTAAAATTCTGATTACCAAACGTGCATACATGTAAATTAAAAGATTTGAAACTAAAATATCAGAACACATGGTCTGACATTGGAAGTTAGGTTAGATAAAAAACAATATAAAAACTGTTAGATGGAGAAATATAATTACAATATATTATTCTTACCCCAAGAGGAAGATGATTTGTTGAAATGAAAAATGATTTAAATTTGGAATTACATGCCTTTTTAAGGATTAATTTTTCCCTTCCAGTGTATGTCAGGGAGTAGGGGGTCAAGTCGATGAAGTGACACTGTCATTGAAAACGACGTTTAAAATGACAACCAAGTACTATGAAGTAGCGGCATGTTCCGTATTGAAAATACAGATATTTGGAGAGTATGAATATACGAGGTATGTTCAGTATGATGATTTAAATGAAAGAGATATATTAAATAGAAGATAATAAAAGAAGGTAATAAATGAGCGCCAACCGATTTTTAAAGGGGGAAATGGGTAAACCAAATAGAAGAAGATAATTATTAATGAAATATTAAAGAAAATAAGGTAAAATAATTATTTAAAAATAAAATATCAAATATGTTACGTTTGTAACGTTACACACTCCTCTCACCCATCAGAAAAATTTTGAACACACGTGAGAAATTTTTCCCAAAGAAAACAGGAATGTTACACACTCCCTCCACTCATCAGAAAAATTTCGAACACAGGTGAGAAATTTTTCTCAAGGAAAACAAGAAAACGAAAGTTCTAACCAGAAATAAATATATGTATGCAGTAGTAATCGTTCAGAACAAATCAAAAATAAATACTCATAATAAGGTAAATATTAAGTCAATGTACCTATATAGTTAATTTAAATTATTAATCATAAAAATTTTAAAGTACCAAAATAATTTTCGGATGTTACTCTGGGGAAAATAAAAATATTACCCAATGAATTGTAGTATTCATCACACTATAAAATATTTATTTATTATAAATAAATGACATCAGAGAATATCTATCTCTGGAAAAAAAATAAATGTACTTTAAAAAAGTATGAAATTAATTCAAAATTATAAAGACATGTAGTATAAAGTGTAAGTAATAATTAAATTTTACTAAGAATCCAAAAGTAAGTAAGTAACCATAGTCAAATAATGTAGACATATTAAAAATGAATTGCATTGCAAATATTCTGGTATTTATATAGAATAAAAGGCATATAACCAAATTTAAGTAAATATAAGGAATATCACATCCTATATAAAATAAATAAATAGCTATTGGAGCTACTAACAACAACTGAATCTCGAACAAAATAACAAGTAGGTACTCGGATAACAAGTACCTAAAGTAAGGTAATAATATAATAATCAATATGACAAGGTAAGTAAAAGCATATAAGTAGATAAAGATAATATAAATATAATATAATAAAAAGAAATGCAAGTGCAACTATAAATAAACCATTAAAAAAAATAAGTACTAACTATATGGAAAGCCAAATAAGACAAAGTTCTACACCAAAGGGTTTGAAAAAACTGCATAAAACTAGTCATAAAAGACTTAACCAATAAGTTAATAAATAGAGAGAGATAATGATACATAATGCAAATGCTACTTCCATCAAATGCATACCAGGGATCTACACTAAAGAACAAAATATATGTATAAAAATGCATAAATATGATTTGCAAAGATGGAAAATAACAAATGCTAGTAGCTAAACTACAATCATACTTCAAAGCGCCACAATTCTACACCAGATTTCTAAAAGTAGATATGCATAGAATTGTTTGAACTCCAAAAGAAAAAATTTATAAAAGACATCATCCTAAAAATAATATACAGCATTAAACTGTATATCAACAGTCATTAAGACCAAAAAAACGGAACTCAGACTCAATAGATCTGGCCCAACCCTATGGATAACTTATATGTACCCTAGGAAAAAAAAAGAACACTAGGTGTCTATGCAGCTATATATAAGCCATACACAACTTATAAGTGCCGGATGAGGCTTTCATGCTAATCTGTATCAAAAATCAGTACAACACCCAAAATAAAATAATAAAACAATAATATATAGATAAATAGGGCATTGTTAAATAAAAAAGATGTTAAATATAATGTTTATCATAATTAATATAAGTGCAATAATGCAAAAAATTGAAAAATGTAAAATATCATGCTTTACGAACAAAAATTTTTGAGATTCAAGACAAGAAGAAGAATGGTTTAAATTCATATGCTGAATAAGAAAAGAAGAAGATTAAGAATAAAATACCTCAATGAAAGAAAAGAACTTGAAAATTGTCCTAGTCTTTACTATACAAGTAAAGTAGTATATACCATCCGAACAGAAAGTTCGACGGAAACAACAAAATTTTTGGTAGTTGTACAAAATTGGTAATAAATATATGAAAACAAGTAGGAAATATAAGAATAAGTAAAAAGTAATTGAAAATAAGTAATAAAACAAGATTTAAATGCACTTTAGAGTACACAGTAGTACCTATGAAAAGAACGTAGAAGAAATAGTACGTATAAAAAGTACAGAAAATATGACAATAAATGGAAAAATTCTCTTGGGTTTTGGAAAGTTACAATAAAATAAGAAAGTAATTAAAAGAGAACTACCAAAAAAACTGGTTAAATTGAAAAAAACAGGAAAAAAAATGCCATGTGGACATTACTATCAAGGTCCTAACCATAGATATATAATACTCTAGATTGCGCCCTGCGATCTTAAAATGGGTGACGGTTGCGACAGAGATAAATGAGCCTATTTGGTCGGTAGTCTCTTTTTAATTTAAGGGGAATATCGACGACGTGAATATCCCACTTTATGGAGTAATATGTGTTGACAGTTGGAGCGGGTGGTGACGGGAAATGGTCTTTGGTCTTCGGACGTGGATAATCGTGGCATCAACCACTAAGGGTTATTAGCGGGGGGACATACACAAACAGTAAGATACATATTATTATATAAAAATGCTTTACAATCTGGTGTATTGTTTAGTCATTTTGAGATAATTTAACAAGGAGTTTAGGTTTGAAGTCAGTACACTTTTAATATTGTCACTAAGAGCACACGCGATCCTTTCTTTCTGGTACACTGGACACTCGATAATTATATGTTTCACTGTCAGTTGCGTGTTGCAATTGGTACACATCGGAGCGGCCTCCTTGTTGAAGATATGCTTGTGTGTTAGTAACGTATGTCCTATTCGGAGTCGGTTGATGATGACTTGGTCTTTTCTATTACTTGGTAACATGAGTTTAGTTCCTACTTGACTTAGGCATTCTTTTAGTTTGTTGTTAGTCTGATCCCAAGTAGTTTGCCACGTTCTGTGGACATGACCTTTGATATTTACTTTGTGATCAGTCCAAGGTATTTGATCTGTGATATAAATACTTTGGTCGGTAGTTGCATTGCTTGCTAGAGAGTCCACTTCCTCGTTGCCAATTATTCCCATATGGGAAGGTACCCAGATGAAGAAAATATCTTTCTGTTGATTCTGTAGATAAGATAATTCTTCTTTGATTTTGAGAAGAATAGCGTGAGTTGTATACAGCTGTTTTATCCCAAGTAATGCGCTCATTGAATCGGTGATAATCACAAATTTGCTTTCATGGATAGAACCACATTTTTTCATTGCCTGGTGAATTGCTGTAAGTTCTCCGGTATATATACAACAATTTGTTGGGATTCGTACGGTAGACTTGATGTTTCCGCAGATATAAGCTGCAGCATGTCCTTCATCACATTTGGAAGCATCAGTGAAGATTCGATGAGTTGTTGGGTATTTGGAAATTAAATTTTTAAAAGCTTGCTGGATAAGGAAAGGATGTGTGGAATGTTTAGGGAGATCTTTTAGAGACATATCTATTTTTGGAGGTTTGATCATCCAGGGAGGAAAATTTACATGAATGGGTATAGTGAGACTGAACTGTTCTAAATTAAAACCAATACGTTTTGTTCGCTCAGGAAATGGTAGCATATTTCTTGCAATGTTTTCGTAATGATCAGAAGATATATTTGTTCTGTAGAATATTGTTGAGTAGGTTACGTTGCTTTTGTTTGCTGAATTCTGGCAACGTAATTCAGTGATAGAAGTTGCCTTCGTTGGCTTAAAGGGAGTTCATTAGCCAGAACTTGTAAACTACTTACTGGACTAGTTCTTGTGGCACCTAAAACCAATCTCAAGCACGTATTTTGAATGTAGTCAAGTTTTTTTAAAGATGTTTTGTTAGCAGTATCGTAGCATAAACAGCCGTAGTCTAATTTACTTCTTATTAATGATCTATATAGATTAAGTAAAGTTGTTGTATCAGCCCCCCAAGAGGTATTTGACAGCATTTTTAGTAGGTTAATTCTGGATTGGCAAGAACGTTGCAGATTCGTTACGTGGTTTTTCCATTTTAAGTCACGTTCAAAAGAAAGCCCTAAGAAATTTATTTCTTCTGACTGCTTCAGCATAACTCCGTTAAGTGTTAATTGAATATTAGGATAGTCTTTCCTTTTGCTAAAAATTAAATAACGTGTTTTTTCGCCAGAAAATATAAAACCCGTGTTTTGCGACCATTTTTCAATTGTATGTAAGGCCGTTTGCAATATATGTGATCCCAGAGTTACATTATTTGTTTTTAGATAAATGACTAAGTCGTCTGCATATAGGCTAGTAAATACAGGCAGCTTTATTTGATGTATAATACTATTTATTGCAATCAGAAAGAGTGTAGGACTTAGAGTAGATCCTTGTGGAGTGCCATTTTGCAGTACTCGTCTGGAAGATGTGAATCCATTGGCTCTAACTCGAAAAGTTCGTGTTTCTAGAAAATTTTTAATAAACGACAACATATGCCCTTGGACATTCCATTCTTGAAGTGTTTTTAGTATAGGATGTCTCCATGTTGTGTCAAAAGCTTTTCTTATGTCAAAAAATACGGCAATAAGTTTTTGATTGTGCAGAAAAGATTCATGTACAGCTGATTCAAGGGTTATTAGATTGTCTGTTGTGGATCTACCCGTACGAAATCCACTTTGTCTGATACTTATTAGGTTATTGTTTTCGAGATACCATTTAAGACGATAATTAAGGATTTTTTCTAAAAGTTTGCAGGTACAGCAAGTAAGTGAGATTGGACGATAGGAATTTGGATCGTCTTTTGGTTTATTATATTTAAGGATTGGAATTATAGTTGCTTGCGACCATAGATCAGGAAAGTCGTGCTGAATGAAAATATTATTAAAAATATCAACTAATATTAGTTTTGCATTTAGAGGAAGATTTCGTAAGAAAAGAGGGTGGATATCATCAGGTCCGGGCGTCGAATTTTTTGCGCTTAAACAAAATTCTAATTCTTGAAGACTTATGGGTTTGTTTATTGGATTGTCGCTCTCGGTGATTTGTATATTTGACGATTCCATTAGATTTTTATATTCTAAAAAAGATATGCTATAGTTGGAATCACTAGAATTAAGTTCATATATATCTGCTAGTATTTCTGGAATAGCTACCTTGTTTGAATGCATTTGGTTATTGTATGATAGCGTATCTATTCCTCGGAAGTATTTTGTTCCTTTTATTCTGCGTACTTTGTTCCATATGTCGCCTATGGGAGTGGAAGGATTTATTGAAGCCACATACTTTTTCCAACTGTCTCGTTTTCCTTTCTTGATTAATTGTCTGCTTTTTGCTCTGAGATTTTTAAAAATTATAAGGTTATCGCTAGTTTTATATTTCTTATAAACGTTGAAAGCGTGTTTAGACAAAGTAAGTGCTTGCGCAATTTCGTTATTCCACCAAGGAACTGGCTGCCTTTTACTAGATTTTGTTTTTCCCACTGCGATTGTTGCTGCAGAAATAATAATATTATTAAATAGTTCCAGATTTTCGTTTGCGGTATTGGTTAAATTAAAGTTGTTTGTTTGTCCTTCTATAAGTGTTCGATACAAATCCCAGTCAGCTGACTTTATTTTCCATGTTTGGTGAATTGGAAAAGTCGATATATCATTAGTATCTATGTTTATTGTGATAGGGAAATGATCACTATCATACAAATACCCCAATGTGTCCCAGTATAATAAAGTAGCTAGCGACGGACTGCATAAAGAGAGATCTATAGCTGAAAATGTACCATTGTATGAATTTAACCTAGTAGATTTGCCAGTGTTCAGTAACACTAAATTTAAATTGTCGGTGAGATTGTTTAAGAGATTACCACATTTGTCGGTTTTGTTACTTCCCCAGGTACTGTTGTGACAGTTAAAATCGCCTAATATTATTTTTGGGTGTGGAATTTGGTTTAAAACATTGCTTAGTTCAGTTATATCTAAATCAGTAGGATGAGGTAAGTATACGTTGCAAATATTAATTTTCATTTTGTGGGTGACTGACACTGCAACTATTTCCAGGTTTGTTTGCAGTTGTATTTCGGTTGACTCTATGTCATCCCTTACGAAAATTGCTGTTCCGCCGCTTGAATGATCTGTAACTCGGTTTCTTAGAAAAGGAACATAATTTTTTAATGTTACATTTTGATGTTTGAAATGGGTTTCTTCTATGCATATGACTAAAGGAAGATAATCGTTTATAAGAAGCTTGATGGATTCTATATGGGTAAAATAACCATTGAGGTTCCACTGTAATATGAATGTATTATTGGCCATTTTAACTATTTACTTGAGAACTTGATTCGTAGTCAGTTTCGTCAGTAGAAGAAAGACTGCTTAGAAGTAGTTTCTTCTTCAATCTGGTAATATTGTTTTTTAAACTTTTATTTTGTGTTTGAGAATATATAAAGTTTAGAATTTCTTTGATTTCATCGCTTTCATTTGAATAATTTTTAGCAATAAGTTCAGGATGTTTTGAGTGAAGGGAATTTGACAGAAAATCACATATTTCATGAAAAGAAAGTGTGAAGGAAGGGATTCTATTTTCAATTTTTTCTTTAATTTCATTGAGAATATCTGGAATAGAATCTTGAGTTTTAGGCTTTTTATTTTTTTGTTTTTCAGTAGTGGGAGGAGGTAGGTCATTTTCAAGGATTTCGGGAGAAGTGGAAATTTGTCTTTTAGTAACATGAATAGCTTCAGAGATTTTTCTATCGCTTTCAATTACTGAATCTTGGGATATTTGTGGTTGTGACGAAATCTGTAGTTCTTTGTATGTTTGTAAGGAAGTGGTTTGGTCGTTTGTGGCTGATGTTAATTCGTGATTTTTTGTGATGTTAAGTTTCGGTTCCTTTAATGTCTGGGTACCTTCTTCGTGTTCTTTCCGTGGTTGTTCTTCTGGCTGGCTATATTCTTTATTGGCAGAGTTGAGTACGTTCACTGGATGGTCAGTTTCCGTTTGATTAATTGGACTACTTAATGATGATAAAGAAGGACAGTCAGAATCTTGATGTCCGACCGTCTTGCATCTGGAGCAGTTTAAACCGTCTATGGAAATGTATATTCTATATGATGTATTGTCGAATGAAATTAGGAATGAGTCAGGAATCGATGCATTTTCTAAAGGACTTATGAAGATTTGCCTTCTAAAGCTAAGCACGTGGCTGTATTCCGGGTCTTGCATGCCTACTCGTAGAAACGTCATGTTGGAGACGGATTTTATACCCATAGTTTTTAGATGGTCTTCAATTATGCTATTAGGTATAGTAGGACATACACTTGATATGATTAATCTCTGGGCAGGAGTTATTAATCTTCTTACTTCAATTTGGTTGCCGTCAATAATTACATGTTTGTGGGAGCTAAGAAATTGGTCAACTATATATTTAGACGAGAGGTAGATGCAGATGCGGTTGTTTGCGATTCTGGATGCCCAAATAACGTTTTTGGGCTGTACTATTGATCCAACAGCTTTTACATATTCGAAAACTTGTATTCCTTGTATGGTTGAAAGTATGATACCTTGGTCTTTTGAAGGATGTTTAAAACTGTTTAATGCATGAGAGTAAGAGATATGTGACGTAGTCGGTGTATTTCGTGAAGTAGTAGCTAATTCCGGTTCAGCCATCGTCCCGTTGAAAATTTACATGCATTGGAACAGCGGATCTGAAGCCGGCCTGGCCTCTTAACAAAATTAGACGGCAGCCTAATTACTTGAATCAGCAAAAAGTTGTTGTCGATAATCGATAATTTGGATTAAAATCGATAAAATATTGCCTTTTAACTTCTGATTTTATGGTTAGATATAAATAATGCAATTTTGTACTCACAGAATCGTTGGTTTTTTAACACACTGTCACATTTAAACTTTATCTTGCAAACAATGTAAAAATTAAATTATATTTCAACTTTTAACTACTTGAATTTATAAATTTGTCAGGACCGATATAAAGCTGTAAGATTTGCTTGCTATCAGGACCGGACCTCTTTTTTATTTTTATTTAATCAATAATGCGTTTATTAGATATTTTTACACCTGAAAAATGGACCTAAGTAAATCTAGCAGATAGTAAATGTATGTATAGTAAGTTAATATTGGAATACATAATTTGTGAACTGCATAGTAAAATAAAAGTCATTCGTTATTAATATAAATTCGTCCTTATTCGAATGATGTAAATGTTTGTTTTGCTTCTACTTTTTTAAAAAATTGTAACAATAGTTTCATAAATAAAAATAATGTCTAATTACTTATAATTGAATCGGTCATTTCAAAAAAAGACAAAGTCCACAATTTTCAGAAACTAACTTTTTAAGAGGAATAGACTCCTTTAAGATAAACGTTGTGTGCAAAAACGACACCAGTCCAGTAAAAACATTAGGAACAAAACTACAATATAACTCTGAATTTTGATGTCATCCATTTCATCCATCTTTCGACTATATAGTTAGTTTTCTTTGCTCTTCTGTAAAATTAGGAATATGTGACTCATGTTGTTTTTGAAATGACCGATTCAATTAATAAATCGATGGTACATTATGTTGATATTAATTATTGGTAATTTTTTACGAATATTTTTAACAATTACTTTATACTATTCTACAATTAACTTATTAAAAAATAACATTGGCTTTTATATTTTTAAAAATCTATAGGTACCTACACAGTTTTTCTTATTTGTTATATATTTCTTTGCATAGATTTACTTTAGAGATGTAATAATATCTAATAAACGCAATATTGATTAAATAAAAAATAAAAAAAGTAAAGATGGTATGGGATTCGAACCAGGATTATCCACGTCCGAAGACAAACGACCAGTTCTCGTCGCCATCCGCTCGAACTGTCAAACCATCTAAAATACTCGACGACAGAGTAGGATAGTGACGTCGTCGATACTCCCCTTGAATTAGAAAGAGACTACCGACCAAATAGGCTCATTTATCTCTGTCGCAACCGTCACCCATTTTAAGATCGTAAGGCGCAATCTAGAATATTATATATCTATGGTCCTAACATAAAAATTAACCAAAAAAAGTAGGTAAAAAGTATCAAAATGTTAAAAATACCAATATTTGCAACTGTAAATGTATTTTAAATCAATTATGCTGAAATATATAATTAAATTATTGAAACCGGTAATACTTTTTGACCCATAACATGTGAAAATATATAAAAATTAGTCAAAAAGGCAGTCAAAAAGTACCAAAATAGATAATATATATAGATTTACTGCAAAAATTGAATATAAAAATGAAATATAAGAAAATAGTATTTATTAATGCTTGTTGTCTGCTACCAAACCACACACTCACAGCTCGATTCTTCGGATAAGACAAGTGCGTTGGTGCGCCAGTGTAACGAAAAGGCGATGGACTACCCCGCTAATTGAAATAATATTCGAAAATATTACCTCAACTAACCAAGATAGCCATCGTTACACCCTTAGCTTAGCTCAGTCACTCAGGTGTGTGTTTGTCTTGTCCTAACCTCAGATATGAACTATGAAAATTGGAATGTTTATTGTTCTTCATTTCTCGGAGGGCATTTTTTTTATATCACTTCTGCTAATTTCTGAATGCAGCTCAGAATTTACGTTCCGAATTTTGCTTGTTAGTTTTTGTTGTACGTTTTCTGGTGTTTTTATCTTAAATTCATACAAACGTCTTTAGTATTCTTTAATTCTCTGGATCATCTTGTCTTTATCATTGATTCCTTTTCCTTCTTCATGTTTTATTTTGACATACTCGGCAGAAACACGACCTGATACAGAAAGGACAAACAAAATGCTAGAAACAGCAGAGATGAAAACACTGCGAGAAATCGATGGCAAGACACTGTGGGATAGAGCTAGAAGTGCAGATATACGACGGAGATGCAAGGTGGACAACATTAATAACTGGGTGAAAGACAGAAGAGTAGAATGAAATGGCCACATAATAGGCCAATCAAGTTAGGTTTTTACTAGACATAACGGAAAAGACGAGGTTTGACAGTTGAAATATGTAGTATGAGATATTACAAAAAGACTACCATCTTTGGATTCATCAATTTTTTAGTGGAACATTTTTTAAATAAACAATCAAAACGTCAAACATAGTTTTTTACTCATAACTTAAAATCTTGTTTATTTAGAAATTTGACGTCCACAGGTAACCTTCTCAGAAAAAAAAGATACATCGAATGAGATACGCTAAATAAAAATCGGTTAATAAACAAAAGAGTTATTCCAAAACGGATGACAAAATCACTGTTTTTGAATATAGTTAATAACAATTTTATTGTTTGTTAAAATACGTTTTAATATACCCAAAATTGAGGGCACTATGGTGTTTGAATGGTATGCAAAAAATGGTCCAGATCTGTTAAATAGTTTTCGTAAAATTGAATTTGTTTATAAATTTTTTTGAGAAACGAGCTTATTTCTGAGGCTTGTCCAGTTAATATGGCTGAATGTATCTCAATAATCCGGGGCTCATTTCCTTCGTTAAGATGTATACTAACAGCTTATGAAAAAAAAGTAAAAACTAATTACATATACGTACACAAAATTATTTGTTAATAAATAGCAGCTTTTAAGCTTATAAACAATTACAATAATTTCGTAGAAATTAGATCAAATTAAATGGCAATAAAAAATACGGAAATCTGGTTAAAATACACAACTTTCAAAAAAAATTTTTAGGTCCTACGACCCTTGGGGTCTGAGATAGCCCCTTTTTTTGAAAAAATCACTGTTACGTTAATTAACAACACTAAGAGCTGAAATTAACCAATCTTTTATAAGAAAAGTCAAAGTTTTTAGCAAAGTTTTTAGTAAGAAAAAATGTTAAAAATTGTATAAATAGGAGTGTTATAAACAAAGAGTATTTTGCGTTTCGACTAAAGTAAAAAATAGCGGGCGTAGTCGACTGACTGAATAGTTGGCGACCGGCATGTGGCAGCTACTATTAAAATTACGTTATCCCGACCACAAAAATCCACTTTAAGGTGAATGACAAATTTTAGTCATTCCTTATGTTTTCGAGGTCTCTGAATCCGAATATGGAGTTATTTTTTTTTCTAGAATTAGTGGAACATGTTCAAAAATCAAATTTTATGCAAAAATGCGAAAAATCAATCTTGATGATTTTTCAATTTTAACTCACTGTATTTTTGGTCGCTGTAAATATTTCCTTTTGAAAATTTTACTGTGTTATCTTTGAAGCATTTAGATAACAATGAGATTTGTCCAAAATGACTCAACATGTTAAAAGAGAAGTTGTTAATTTTTAAACATTTTGTCGTCAGATTTCGTTAGTTTCATGTTTACTTAAAAAAGTTGAGTGACAAACTTTTTAGTTTATATTTTTAATTAACACAGAAATAAAATATAATTTATGAAGAAGTTTTCCAAAAAAATTGAATTTAAAATATGCAATAGGAAAAATGTTATGTGACTTTATAGACGAGCGGCACACCCCAAAAAAGCTTATTTCTCGAGATACTGATACTAATTTTGGTCATACTTTATATTTTTGATGGTGCTCAAAACTAAAATTAGGGTTGTTTTGAATTTTACGTGGGGAACATTATCAAAATCGCAAATTTACCCTAAAAAAAATCACGTTTTTTTGAGTTTAATTTGCTACAACTCTGTTCCATTGTAATATTTTTTTCTGATATTTTTATAGTATATATTTCTCACCTTTCTGAAGACAATGGGACCTGCTTCAATATTTCTGTCTTGCCATAAAGAAAGTTATAAATTGTTTGAAGTAAAAGGTGCAGATTCTTGAATTTCAAAGTTTAATCGCAAAAGTTGAGTAACAAAATTTGAAATTTAGCTGTTTAATTAATTTTAAGTTAAAATCTAGAGTACAGAGGACAAAATGTTTTATAGAAAAAAAAATGGTGTAACTTTTAATTTTAAGAAAAACGTGATTTCATCTTTTTTTTTATTTTTAGGGTAAAATTGCGATTTTGACAATGTTTCCCCATCTAAAATTCAAAATAAAACTCATTTTCGTTTTCAGCACCATAAAAAGTATAAAGTAAGACCAAAATTAGCCATTCACCACACCATGGTTGATATCTCGAGAAATGAGCGTTTTTTTGGGGGGGGGGGGAGTACCACGTACCACTCGTCTATAAGGTCGCGTAGCTTTTTTTCTGTTGCATATTTTAACTTTGTGGCCTTTTTATTGTTATTTTTTAAATCTATTTATTTAAAATATAATTTTACTAAATAAATGTGCAACATAATAATATTCATAAAATTCAAGTTTCTACCAAAATATATAAATATAATATTAAGCTTCAAATCCGGTATACTGTCAATGTTAAAAATGGGCTGCAACGGTCTAGCGCTAGCGAATGCTAGTCCGCGAATTTATTCTCATTCGGCTGCGCCCATCATTTTTTTTTACTTTAGTCGGAACGCAAAATACTCTTTCTTTATAACAATACTGTTTAAACAATTTTTAACATTTTTTCTTGCAAAAAACTTTGTTAAAAACTTTGACTTTTCTTATAAAAGATTGGTTAATTTCAGATCTTAGTGTTGTTAATTAACGTAACAGTGATTTTTTCAAAAAAATGGGCTATCTCAGACCCCAAGGGTCGTAGTACCTAAAAAAAATTTTTTTTTAGAAGTTGTGTATTTTAACCAGCTTTCAGTATTTTTTATTGTCATTTAATTTTATCTAATTTCTACGAAATTATTGTAATTGTTTATAAGCTTAAAAACTGCTATTTATTAACAAATAATTTTGTGTACGTACATGGAATTTTTTTTACTTTTTTTTCATAGGGTATTAGTATACATCTTAACGAAGGAAATGAGTCCCTGATTATTGAGATACATTCAGCCATATTAACTGGACCAGCCTCAGAACTTAGCTCGTTTTTCAAAAAATTTTAAAAACAAATTAAATTTTGCAAAAACTATTTAACAGATCTGGATATTGGATCACACCATTCAAACACCATAATGCCCTCAAGTTTAGGTATATTTAAACATATTGTAATAAACAATAAAATTGTTATTAACAATATTCAAAAACAGTGATTTTGTCGTCCGTTTTGCAATAACTTTTTTGTTTATTAACCGATTTTAATTTGGTGTATCTCATTCGATGTATCTTTTTTTTCTGAAAAAGTTACCTGTGGACGTCAAATTTCTAAATAAACAAGTTTTTAAGTTATGAGCAAAAAACTAAGTTTGGCGTTTTAATTGTCTATTTAAAAAATGTTCCACTAAAAAATTGATGAATCCCAAGATGGTAGCCTTTTTGTAATATCTCATACTACACATTTTAACTGTCAAACCTCGTCTTTTCAATTATGTCGAAAAACGGCTTATTTTTTACTAACTTGATTGGTCTATAAGCCGAATGACAACAAATAGAGTAGTAAGGACGGCTAGAGACGGTTCCCAATAGGAAGACGATCAGTGGGAAGACTACGAAAAATATGAAATGACAACTTACTGGGTGCACATTGAAAAACAGACAGAGTCATGTCTACATAAAAAGAAGAAGAAGAAGAAGAAGAAGAAGATCTTTTATTTTAAACATTTTTATTTTTGCTAGAGATGGTCTTAAACATTTCATATTCCTGTTTCTTTCAATTGCTTTTTCTATTGTGTTTTCTATAGGGAACTTGCACTTAAAACTATTTTTGCATAAAATTGTTAATTTACGTTTAGAAATATTATATTCAAAATATTACGTCTTAATAATTAATAGTTTACGTACAATAACTGATAATAGTTGCGCGCCCTTTACCGTTTCAAACAACTTCAAAAGCGTGCGCTTGGGTATGACGTCACCAACCATGATGTTTACCACTGTTCTCGTTTGGCTAGTGGCAGACGTGCACTGTCAAAACAATATTTTGACATTTTAAACATTTTCATTCAGTTATAATATTATTGTTTATTATGATGTCACTACCTGTATCATAATGGTACAGATTTTCATTAAGATACAGATTCAGATTTTTAACCAATAGAATCGCGATATGCCATTCGCGATAAAGGTGGTACACGCGCAGTGACCAATGGCGAGTCAAATACATACGCTTTGACAGTTCTCAATATGTAAACAAACAAATTTTGTACCCTGTAGAGTGAGGTTTGTACTTACAGGTCTTTTGCTTATTGTGTCCTAAATATACCATGGTTCCTCTGACGTCTAACGTCTCGGAAACTCATTATACATGTTTAACAGTTCCTGGTTCGTTGTCTCGGAGTTTGCATGCAGTTAAAGTCTCCATTGTAAATATCTATTTTATTCAGAAATTTTCTTACTGGTGCATGTCCGATCAACATTCCTGTTAATGTTCTCTATTTGCTCCTGCACATATAGAGCAGCTTCTATGTTCTTTTTGTACATGCATATTTGGGCAATTTTGGTGCTATGTCGCCAGGCACTGCTGCTTTTCTATTTTTTAGTAATTTGCATGCATTTCGTACTTCTTCCAGTCTTAACCGAATTGGTGAGCCACTAACAGTTACATTGAAACTTTCTTGATCTTTGTTTATAATAAACTCTTCTTTATTTTCTACTAGTAACTCTTTGAAAAAATAGCCATCCCACGTTTCCATAGTAATCGGTGTAACTTCCTTGGTGTTATATCTCTTTTGGCATCTGTTTTCAGCATTGTAAGGGATTTACAACTCTCTGTAATTCTTGTACGATGCATGTCCGTTTTGTGTTATTTTACGGCAATTTTACAGGATTTTCTTTCGTCAAATTGAAAGCGACAGTAAAATTAGGAACATAAATTCTTTATTCTCAGACACGTATAAACAAAACTTTTATTTTCAACTGACTAAATACGCTATAAAATGCAGATCACCAGATCAGGCTTTTACGACTGATAAAAAATATCAGAATCATAATACTGAATAAATTAAACACACCAAATCGTAAAATTTTGCAATAATTTTTTAACGACATACCTCGTAAACCAAAAATCTAACACCAGTGACAATAGAACTTCCCTCAATGAAACCATCTTAAGCATAACTCCATTATCATTAAATAGTCCATAAGCTTGACTCTTAGGCGTACAAAAATATATAATATTTTAATACGTCGTATAGAGTTTATAAATATAGAGGATATATTTTCTGTTTTATAAAGCTTTGACTCCTTATTACTAAACTGAAACTGGCATACAATACAAAATTAATAAAACATTTCTTTTCAATTTCAATATACAGTCGAACCCGCTTATTGGAATAGCCTTCGTGCCAAGCAAAAATATTCTTATAACCGGGATATTCTAATAACCGATCATTGGTGGCTAGCCGTAATAAGTGTACCTACCGAATATACGTAATAATAGTACATACTATGTTAATATTATGTATATGTATGTGGTTTTAGGTCTTTTTATGTCAATAATACAATAGCGTAACGTATTTATTAAAAAACGAAATTACATTATATGTATTATGTGGATGCATACAGTAATTAATATGAAATGTATGCAATATATAGATTATGTAAATATTTTCGTATTAAAATACATAATATACTTAATAAGGAAATTGCTTATTTAGTCTTTAAAAATAATCGGTAATTGTAGCTTGTTTTTTTTTGTTACACAAAATACTAGTCACTTTTGTTCCTCTGAATTATATAAATTAGAAAAATTTACAATGGTTTGGCCATCCCGAAATCATTTTATAACTTTACATGCGATTAAGATGGCCGAACTGTTTCTTAAAAATTTTATAACATGCAACTGGGTGGCAATATGTATAGTTTCTAGACAAAGGAAATTATTTTGCGACTGGATTTGTCGGTAAACGATTGAATTGGTAGTCATAACAACGTAATAAAATATTTATTACCTATCTGACAAACACAAATAATATAAATAAAACAGCACTACAGGCCTTCGAAACCCTTGACGAGAAACCATAGTACAAGACATAATTTGAATGTTTAGGAAATTCGAAATTGTAGGTAAAAATTTATTCGTCGATCTGAGAAATATTATTCTAATAAGCGGTATTGTTTTATAAATACGTATTCCAATACACGAATACATTTATTAAGGACTAAATGGAAACGTTTCGGGACCTCGAATTTATATTCCATAAACCGGGATATTCCTATAACCGGTACTCTAAACCGGGTTGGACTGTAGTTACTTTCCTAACTAGTGCGGAAAGTCATACTTTTGCGAACGACGCGAAGCGGAGTTCGGCAAGCAGCCTAGTGCGGAAAAGAGACTTTCCGCAAGAGTTAGGAACAATATTTTTTCTACGAGCGTTTAAAAAATGACCAAATCTTAATCAATTAATTGAATTAAAAAATAACGCTAACCAGTTATAATAATCCCGAATTAACCTTCCGATGACCAACCTTTTTTTGTTACACGGATGACCAAGGGGGGAGGAAATGACCCCAGGTCACAAATGTCAAAAATGTCAATTAACAAAAAAATGAAGTTTTTTTTTTATTTTTTTATGGCATGGACTTTATGTCATTCAGCCAGTCATAACATGAGTATTAGTGTCATGTGTAGTGTGTATGTTGAGTAAGTGTCTTGTTACTTTGCAAAGTCGACGTCATTAGCGTAAAACTACTTGGAATTACACATAATAGACGGTATTTTACTAAACATCAACTTCAGAATATATTTTTATTCGTAAAATATAGGGAATTTTTTTTATTTCAAAATATGAGGATATCTAGTATGATATTAAAGTCAAATAAAAAAATAATGAGTTAAAAATTGAAAATACTTTTGGATTTATTAAAGAAAAACATACGCTGGGGTCACAATTTCCCCCGCGCTTGGTCATCCGAAGGTTAAAGTCAATGCGGTGCCTGAATTACCTGTTATGCAGTAATAAATGGTGTATATCAATACAGGTTTTGATATTTTAAAGTCATAGCAACGATGTCAAACAAAGCGATTATTGTCAAAAAGCACGTCACACATATTAAAATTTCCACGCATCTTTACTTACGAATTTTAAAATAATTCAGTGATTTAGGTGACTTCAAGTGACGAAGAACTACCCCCATCTCTTCTCGACGTTTCAAAATCTTGATTTGTTACCGGAAAAATCAGCAAACAGGTACAAGAAAGAATACAACATTTTTATGAGTTGGTGTAAAGAAAAAAGTGTGAATATGTATGTAAATTCAGTGCGGAAACGTAATGCGGAGAAGTAATGCGGAAAAGTAAAACTTTCCAAACTAAAACGCGTGCGGAAAAGTTGACTTTTCAGTCATTCATTTTGATGGTCAAATGGCCGGTATAACATTATTTTAAAATATTTGGCTTGTTCGTTTCGTCGTTTTAATTCATTTATAAGTTTTCATTAAATAATATTTTTCTGAAGCTATTTTCATGTGGCATTATATGCAATTGACGATTTTCGTTGGGAAATAAGCCACAATTTAAGTTTGAAATTAATTTATTTGATGTTTCGACTTCTACTTCGGAAATCGTTATCAAAATAAAATTATAGTCTCCCGATTTATACCGCTAATGCGGTTTTTGAGATTATAGCAGGGTAGTCTATTAAAATACAAAACATTAATAAATCAAACAAATTTTGTTTTTGTTGCTTAAAAAAGTTCTAATAATTTAACTCATTCTTTAGTACTCATTCATAGGTATCGACAATTCAGACATATATTATATATCTCAAAGTTGATGATAAATAAGGATATTGGCAATATTTTTGAGTTGCGTTCCTGAGACGACTTTGTTGTAAGATAGTTAATTCGATTACATGAAATCAACTTTAACTTAAGAATATCGCCTACTTTAAAATGTGTAATATATTAAATTAAATTATTAGAAGAATTTTTTACCAAGCAACAAAAACAAAATTTGTTTAATTTATTCATAATTTATATTTTGATAACTATTTCCCAAGTGGAAGTTGAAGAGTCAAATAAATTAATTTCAAATTTATGTAAATAATGGCTTATTTCCCAAATAAAATAGTGAGTTGCATGAATTGTGTACGAGCGCTAAGCGCTCGACCACATGCAGGCGGCTACGCCGCGGTTTACCTGAAAAACCCGAACGACGCGGTTCAAACGTCGTCAAACGGCTGCGGTTATAAGTTACTAATAGGGGAGGAATGGGACCGCCAGTCAAACGCTGTCGTGTGTACGGTGCAAACGTCGGCTAATCGTGGCGTCAACCGTTGGCAAACCGCTCTCATATGTACAAGCGCTTACAAATGGGCAACTTACTGTTCCGTGTGTTGAGACAGTAGATGACATTATTCTTTCGTGCTGCTCCTACGGACATGGGACACTTATTTAAAACATTTTTAAAAGCGATACACGGTACCATTATTTGGAGACGCACGTGTGACGAGTATATTTGTTTTATTGACTACAAAAGGCATTCGATAGAGTAAACTATGATAAACTCGTAACCATCTTGGAAAAAGTAGGCTTAGATGATAGCTACTTGAGAAGCATATATAATTTTTATTACAACCAAACTTCCAACATTAAACTGGATGACTAGTTGACAGAGGCCATATCCATAGATACAAGAGTGAAAAAAGAATGCACTATATCTCCATTAGTATGTACTCTGAACATATCTTCAAGCAAGCACTATTAACTCACTATATTATTGTATGAGACATTTATTCTATACAGCACTTCTTCAACAGGAAAATTGGATAATTTACGGTATAACTTTTGTCAGTCCACTTAACAAATATGTTTTCTACCACAATACTATAAAAAAATTATGTAAAATGAAATAAATAAAGAGGAATACAGGTATGTTAAAATCTTATTGTTTAATGCTGTTAAAAAAGTACAAAACAGTTGAAATATACATAGAGCCAGCAAAAAAATGTAACCTGGCATTCAATCGGCCTTGTTCTTACTCTGAAAAACGAATTTGATAAAATGCGGTTTAAATCGTTAAAATTATTATTAAATATTTACTTGTAAATTAAATTTCGAAAAGATATTCTCGAGATCATTTTTAAGAAAAATACTCGTTTTAAAACAAAGAATGACCGTGACCATGGTGGGGATACGTGAGTAGCGACGAAATATGACAATTTTTGGCTATTCTTTATAGTGCCACTGTTACTGTTTGTATAACAAATTTTATCAAAAATGGTAAATAAATGTTATTATTTATTTTGCTCAACAGGCTATGTAGGCCCTGGGCGTGAAAAACACAATTACATTTTTTTTTTACTATACATATCTAAAATATACAATATTAATTTGTCTATTTAAAAAATACATCATATAAATATATACATAATATATAGCTCTCATTTTACAATTCATGGCACATTGTTCTGTTACAATTTCTCTTGGGTTCTTCTTACCACTCCTCTCCATTCTTTTCGGTCTAATACCTTGTTTCTCCAGTTATCTATTTTTAATTCTCGTAAATCTGCTTGGACGCTGTCAAACCATCTTTTACAGGGTCCTCCTTTCCTTTTTTTCCCTACTGGTTTCCTGTTCAATATCATCCTGGTCATTCTATGGTTTTCCAATCTTTGCACATGTCCCAGCCATCTTATTCTATGCGCCTATATTATTGCGGTGATTTTTGGTTCCGTATACAGCTCTTCCAACTCTTTATTTGCCTTTCTCCATCCCATTTGTGTATTTATGCCGCCGTAAATTGATCGGAGAATTTTACTCTCCCATCTTTCTAATCTTTCTTCATCTGCCTTTCTTAAAACCCATAATTCAGCTCCATATACAACCGTAGCTCTAATCACTGTCTTGTAAATTCTTTCTTTTGTTTTTCTTGAAAGAAACTTCGACTTCATTAAGGATCTCAGCATTCCGTATTTCTGGTTGCCTTTTGTAATTCTGGATTCTATTTCTTTATCTTCATGTCCATTTTCCATTACTTTCACACCAAGGTAAGTAAACTCTTCCACTCTGTCAAAACTGTATATGTAATCTGTCTCCCCTTGTATTTTTATAAACTCTTCATTGTCTTGCTGTGTATCACCCATTATCATGTATTTAGTTTTCTTTTCATTTATCTTTAGACCAAACCTATTTGCTTCTTTTTCTATCTTTTTCACAATTCTTTTCAATTCTTTCTTTGATTTTGCTAATATTGTTAGATCATCCGCAAAAGCAATACATTGATGTTCGTTTTTAAATATGGTTTCTTCCATTTTTATGCTGCAATTCCTCATTATTACTTCAAGAACAAGATTGAACAACGTGGTTGACATCGGGTCACCCTGCCTGAGTCCTTGTTTGATTTCGAAGTCCTCTGAGATGTCTTTCCACACTACTTCGCTTTTCGTTTTTGCCAACGTCATTTCAATCAAGCTAATCAATTTTTTGGGGATTTGTAGTTGTTTCAGAGCACGGTACATTTCTGTTCTATTTATACGATCATATGCCTGTTTGAAATCTACGAACAGCGCATACAGGGTCGTTTTGTACTCATAGCAATTTGCTTGTAATTCTTTTAGCGTGAAAATCTGGTCTGCTACCGTACGGTTGGATCGAAAGCCTGCCTGATACTCTCCCACAGTATCCTCCATGTATTCGTTCAGTCTTCCACGTATGCATTGTGCATCTTATACCCTGTCTCTAGGAGTGCTATTCCCCTATAATTTTCACATGCTTGTTTATCTCCTTTTTTATGTATGGGGCAGATTCTAGCCAGCATCCAGTCATTTGGCATTTTTTCCTCTTCCCATATCTTTTTCACCAGCCAATATAGTTGTTCGTACAGTTGTTCTCCTCCTGCCTTTAACATTTCAGCTGTTATTTCTGTCGCTCCTGGACTTTTGTTGTTTTTAAGTTGGCTGATTTTATTCATTACCTCTTGTTTTGTTGGCGTCCCTACTATCGTATCGTTTGCTTCATGTTCTGTGTTATGTCCATCTCGTCCTCTTCAACATTATTTAATAGCTCTTCGAAATAATTTTTCCATCTTTCTAGCACCTGAGCTGTTTCACTTATTAGTAATCCTTCTTCATTCTTAATATAGATGCTTCGGCTCTGATATCCTTTGTCCATTCTTTTAACCTCTTGGTAAAATGACCTTATTTCTTTAGTTTGAAATTTTTCTTCAATTTCCTTTAGCTTATCTTCTTTGGATATTCTCTTCTTTCTCCTACATTGTCTTTTCATTTCCCTTCTTGCGTCCCTATACACATTTCTGTTATTCTCATTTTCTTTTAATGGCATTATTTGTCTAGCTCTCCTAACTGCTTCAGCTGCTTTTTCACATTCTTCATCATACCAGTCATTTACTTTTCCTTTTCTCACTGTACTGTTTAGAACTGCCTCATTTGCCTTCATTACTGATGCTTTTACTTTCTCCCATCTTTCTTCGATTTCCATTTCTTGTGCGCATGTTGCCAGTTCTATTTCTATTTTCTCTTTATATTTATCTTTTACTTCTTCACTTTTCAATAGGGTCGAATTGTATTTTCTCTTACCTTCCGTTCTTTTCCTTTTTCCCTTCCCGGTCGCACCCCAGTCTCTCATGCATGTCACTCTTACTAGGTAATGGTGTGAATTGCATTCTGCTCCTCTCATGCTTTTTATTTTTGATATAAAATTCATGTCCATTTTTTCTATTCATGATCTATTTGGTTAATTGTTTTTCCGTCGGGCGACTTCCATGTCCCTTTGTGAATTTCCTTCCGGCGGAGTTGTGTACTTCTTATTACCATATTTCTCTCCATTGCAAAGCACACTGCTCGGTGCCCGTTATTATTTTTTATATCATGTTTGCTATGTTTCCCTACTATGTTCTCATATATATTTTCTTTTCCAATCTTTGAGTTGAAATCACCCATTATTATTTTCATATCGTATTTCGGTGTTTTTTAGTATTCCTCCTCTAGTTGCTCATAAAACATGTCTTTCTCATCTTCATCCGCATCCTCTATGGAAGCATGCACATTTATAATACTTATATTTCTTCTTTCCCCTTTTATTCTTAAAGAACACAGTCTGCCAGATATAGGCTTAAAAGCTATTACCCTTGATTTCAAGTTTTCCTATAGTATGAAACCTCTTCCTCTGGTTCTGTCTTTCCCACCACTTTTAAAAAAGGTTGTGCCTTCTACATCCACTATTTCAGTTCCTAATTGTTTGGTTTCTTGTACTGCAAGCAAGTCCAATTTATATTTCTTGACTTCTCTTACTAGTTCTTTCAGATTGCCTGCACCATAGGTCCCTCTCACATTCCAAGTTCCAAAGTTTATTTTTCGTATATCTTTCTCATTTGCCTTAATCGTTGCCTCGGTCGTTTTACTGTTACATACCGTTTTTAGTTTTTTGAACTTTGCTGCACCTCAAAGCGGTTCACCTTGGCGTTCCACTTCCAGACTTCGTCGTTTACTGTCAGTTTCTGGAAACCAATTTTTACATTCTTTCCTTCTTCTTTCCTTCTTCTTTCTCTTTCTTTGCTCGTTTTCTTATTCTTCCTTGTATTTCCCTTTCTATTTTATTCATATCCTCATTAATGTATATCTTTTCCTGGCCAACCTTTTGTAATTTGTTTTTATTTACCATTATCTTTTCTTTATCAGTTGCGTTCTTCAGTTCCACCAGACAGGTTTTATTTCCTAACTTTGTTGCCCCCTTAATATTTATTTCCACCTGCAGTGTTTTAGCGCAGAAATCCTCTATCATTTTCTTTAATATATTCTGATCGTATGTATTTATGTCCATTCCTTGTATGATTACATTGTTTCTTCTCTTTTCTTTTTCCATTCTATCCATCCTCTCCTCCATTTTGTCCATTTTTTGCTTCATATCATTATTTTGCTTTTTTATATGATCATTTTCTTCCCTTAGTTCCTTAATCTCCTGTCTATACTGCTTCTGTTCCTCTCTCATTTCCTGAATGTCAGTGGTTAGTTTTGCTAACATTTCTAATACTCGATCCATTTTATCTTCCTCCAATTTTTCTCCCCCTTCGCCCCTCCGCCTTTTGTTTTGATTGGTCTCCGTATCATATTCATTGTCACTACCCATTTTTTTTCCTCGTGCTAAAGCTTCAGGACAGAAGGTTGCGATTCTATAGGTCTTGTAGTACTTGTAGCCCCGCGCAAGTAACTATTGACCAGTCGACCCGGCGGATCTCCAGTCACTATCAGGACTACAATTACCACTTTATTTCTACTTTCTTTCTATTTCGATTTCCTAATTGGATACACTTTATTTGAAAACCGGCAACGTCGCAATTTATTTTGTCGTGACCCGTCTTCACCTATCGCTGTTATCAGCTGTCCCTAATTAGTTTAATTACTTAGGTTTATTTACACTAGTTTTTCACTGTTGGCGTTTATGTATTGTTCACTCACTAAATCCATTTGAAAGAGAAATTTTTTATCACTACACTTATAGAGTCTGCTAAAGTTTATATACTGTTCAAATTTCTTGAAATATTTTCTGTTGTAAGGCGCGTAAATCGAGATTATTACAGACAGAAATTATAACACATTCTTACTCTTCTATTATACCAGTAAATAAATGTTGCGTAAGTATTTAATTGTGCTACTAATAGCCAAAAAAGTAAGGGTAATTTCTGTAGATGTCCAATAATGACAAATAAATTAGAGAAAAGATTTAAAACAGGAGGAATAAACTCAAAAGACGATTGACACCTTATAATTTCACTATAAAAATCGTCAGATTCATCCTCTTTTTTGGTTGACCATGTCGGCCTTTAACAGTAATCCAGTAATCAGTATCGCACAACTTGTAAGACTAATAAATTCGTAAAGGGTTCTGAAAACAACAGTTTTTAAAATTATACTTCTTTAGGCGCGTTGGGAGTAAATGTATATGTGCGAGAATTTATCAAAAGCCTTGCTCCAATGTACGCGGGTTCAATCCCCAGTACAAACTTTGATTTTTTTATACATTTTATAATTGTAAGTATAATATTATATAATATTTTTTCAGAAAATTCGTATTTAGTTAAAATTTTTCCAACAATTATTGTTCAGGAGTCAGTTTCGTGGCATTTTTCAATGTGTTTGTGTGTGTTTTATTCTTTTATTTTTTTTATTTTTGGTATTGTTTTAATAAAATTTTTTGAAAAATAGTAAGTATTAATATTAGTTTAAGATTTAAATAAAATATAAATCAACTGTTTAAAGTATATTAATTTCGTTGAAATCATAATAATAGAAGTATAAGGACACACACATTCTTTTTTTTTTTGTATATAAATGCGGACTGAAAATCTAAAAATTAAAGAAATAACTCAGAAAATACAAAAAAACGCCGATATTGTTAATTAACCCAAGAAATTTAAAAGTCAATGGTGTCATTTAATAAATGTTAACAGTGTCAAAATTTCATAATTTAGTGGAGTAAATTTGCCTGCGGTTGGACCAAATACAAAAAAGCATTACAGTGCGATAAATTTGAATTATACCATCTAGTTTAAAAACGAAGATAGATTTTTCACTTTTTGTTCGGTTTGGGGTTGAAAAGATAAATTGTGATGAATTTTTAGAAACCCAGTTCTTAGATACATAAATTGGAAAAGTATCGTTAAAAAACTAATTCTTAATAATTTGCAACTTCACAATATGTCTTTATCATATGCTTAACTTCAAATTGTGGTCGTCAAAAATGCAAGGTGTCACGTCAGTCATGCACGGAGCAAGTATTGTACCAAAGTTCTCTTTTTCTCCAGCGCTCTAACCATTGAGAATTGAATTAGTGATGACTTTTAAGTGAGCCGCTCCTTAGGCATATTTTGGTGTTGAGGCCGCGTTTTAGAAGCAATAAAATATGAACTGAACCTACCGGACATTTATGGGACAATAAGTTATCATCTTTCGCTTTGTGCTTTCGTATTCTAAAGGGTATCTAAGCCACCCTTTTAATGATGCCGTAAAATTACTACGAGGTCATTGCTAAGAACCCTACAATGAATGGTTTTTATTCTCGCAGAATAGACAATAAATCTGAGAATTGAAAAGAAACATATATCGGCTTCAAATAAAAGCTCTGAATGACTAACATATGAATGACTTTCCTTTGTATTTATTCTTTTACTCTGGGCTAATTAGCAAAATACAAGGAAAAGTTATTTACCAGCCATTTTATTGCTGGAATCGAATCTTATGATTCTATATATTAATAATATAGGTACGCAAAGTCCGCAGATAGTGTGCTACTTTTTTTATAAACAAAATGGCGCCTGAAAATCGTGTTTTTTCAATTGTTGCTCTATAACTCCAAAGATTTTAACTTTACATAGTGCGGCAGATTCGTGCAAATATAAGAATTGTGCATTTAATGATAGAAGTATATAATTTGGACCACATATACTACACATATAAAGGTTCAAATTTAGATATGAGGCCATCTCAGATTTTGCCTTTTACAAAAATGGCGGGCTTTCAAATTGGCGATTATACATAATATGTGACTAATAACACGATAACTTTTGAACGAGGAGTCAGATTTCAACCAAATTTGGTATATAAGTTCTTTTTTTGATGTATAAAATCGAGATCTTGAATCGGAAGAATAGAATTACCAGAAGTTGTGTTTTTCCTGGTTTTTATGTAAAAATATGTTGTTTTTTTTTAATTCTTTCACCCTGTATGTATTAATTTTTCAAAAAGTTGATACGGCCATTAAGAGGAGCGTAAAAAAAATTTTTAGGAAATATTTTGAACTTTTTAGTTATGTTAATTACCATTTAATAAATGCATAACGTGTCTTCACATGTAGGTACCTATGTGCGGCAGATTCGTGCAAATAATAATATAAGAATTATTGTGCATTTAATGGTAGAAGCATATAATTTGGACCACACATCCTACACATACAAAGATTCAAATTTAGATATGAGGCCATCTCAGATTTAGTCTTTTACAAAAATGGCGGGCATTCAAAATGAATCTGCCGCCCATAGGTACATGTGAACATACGTTATGCATTTATTAAATGGTAATTAACACAACTGAAAAGTTAAAAACATTTCCTAAAAAATATATTTATACTCTTTTCAACGGCGGTATTACCTTTTTGAAAAATTTATATATACAGGGTGAAAGAATTGAAAAAGAACAACATATTTTTACATAAAAAAACAGTAAAAACACAAATTCTTTTAAACCGATTCTTCCGATTCAAGATCTCAATATTATTCATCAAAAAAACAACCTATATACCAAATTTGGTTCAAATCTGACGTCTCATCATTTTTGTAAAAGGAACAAAATCTGAGATGGCCTCGTATCTAAACTTGAACCTTTATATGTGTAGTATATGTGGTCGAAATTATATGCTTCTACCATTAAATGCACAATAATTCTTATATATCTTATATATTCTTATAATCTGCCGCATATAGGTACTTGTGAAGATAGGTTTTTTCATTTATTAAATGGTAATTAACCTAACTAAAAAGTTAAAAATATTTCCTAAAAAATATTTTTAAGCTCTTTACAACGACGGTATTAACTTTTTGAAAAATTAATAAATACAGGGTGAAAGAATTGAAAAAAAAACAGCATATTTTTATATAAAAACCAGGAAAAACACAACTTCTGGTAAACCGATTCTTCTGGTTCAAGACCTCGATCTTATACATCAAAAAAAGAACCTATATACCAAATTTGGTTGAAATCTGAAGTCTCATTCAAAAGTTATCGTGCTATTAGGCACATATATATAGTCGCCATTTTGAATCCCCGCCATTTTTGTAAAAGGCAAAATCTGAGATTGCCTCCCATATCATTTTGAACCTTTATATGTGCAGTATATGTGGTCCAAATTATATACTTCTATCACTAAATGCACAACTGTTTCACATATCGGCTGCACTAACACCAAAAACACTCAAATAAAATTTCACCGTAATTAAATTCTGCATAAAGAGATGTTTTTTTCGATTTATTTCGACGAAACGTATCCTCGGAAAATGCGGGGTTTTCCAACAAAATCTTTAATTTTCAACTAAAATTTTAGGTAAGTATTTATTTATCAATAATTAAATAACTTGGTAATATAAAAGCTCTTTTGATATAGATTTTATATTTCCAGAAACCGATGGAAATTGGGTGAATAGTTTAGCAACAATTAAATTGTTAATGAACAATTTACGGTCGCTATAATAACCACAATAATTATAATGCATAAAAATAACTTTGATTTTTGTGCAAAAAGGCACTATATCTATCTAATATACTTTATAATTTTTTTTTTTTTATTTAGCTAATGCCTCGACAACTAATGGCCATTGGCATGGTAGGTACGGTAATTTTTGAACAGTTAGGTACCTAGTGTCATGTGTAGTGTGTGTGTTGAGTAAGTGTCTTGTTACTTTGCAAAGTCGACGTCATTGTCTTTGCAAAGAGACGCTAATTGTATCCGAACGTCTGCGGTCCCTCCGGTGAGTACCGATCCCACAAGGACAGAAACTATATTCATTTATTAATTTATAATAAATGAAAAATTCCTGACCCTGGTGAGATTCGAACCCACAACCTTTCGGATTTTTTCGATCCAAAGGCAGGCGCTCTTACCACTGAGCCACGGGGGGGTGCTTTATAATTAAAATTGGCTGTATACCATAATAGTTAAACTAACTCTAACATGAAGTAAAAACCACTTATATGTAATAGGTAAATTTACTAAAATTTTAAAAAATCCCAATGTATTGAATAAAATATGTCCAATTCAGACCTATCAGTCCATCATCAGTGAATCTAAAATATAATAAGTAATCTCACTATTAAAATTGAAAAGATGGTTGAAATTTTGAAAGTTAAAAATTGTGGTTATGATTACTTACTCAAATACTTGCTAAATAGCCCCAGAACCAAACAATGGTTATAATTATAATTCAATCTACATTATGTTGTTGTAATATTGAAAAGGCTAAACGCCGATGTTAATAGATATAACCTCTGGGAACATGGTGAAACTCTAATCGAGAAACTTAATCAACCATGTTAAAATAATTAACAATTTTAATTCACATTTAAATAAAATTTCCCTTCTACATATACAACCACCAATACAATATTATATAAAGTTTGCCAACATGGTAATTTTTCTGTATAATAGTATTCCAATTCAAAATTTATTCTTTCTTCTCTCTCACCACCATCTGTTTTACCTTTTTGTTTATCATTATTACCAATCAGCTCACATTCTCGTTTTTAATTAAAATAATTAGTTTAATTTTATAGTCAATTTGTAGTCAACAGTTAAATTAAAATAATTTTATATTTTAAAATTTTGTAAAACACAATTTTATTTTTTAAAGAAACAATAGATTTAAATGATAGATATTTTCAGATATTAAAATCTTTACCATATCATTGTTTTGGATCATGACCTTTTGTTAAAACTTTTGAAAATCGACTACCTTCTTCCTTTACTCTCAATGTTACTTCAAATAGTTCCTCACAAACCTTTGACACTTGGTAGTCAACGTTGGCCTAAGATGGTTGATTAATAGGCCGTGGATTATATGTAAGTTACATATTTTTACATGTATTACATATTTATAGAGTTTTTGAAAAAAGTGCATATTTACGTGATAAATACATATATTTACATATTTTCGTCACTTTACTCTGCAATGGAAAACCTGAAAACCATTTTCACGAAACCCAATTTCACGTGCATCAGCATTAGTCCTGTCGCCAGGGGGGGTACAACGGCCTCGTTAATTCAGATGGACTTACCCAAGTTTTTTTTATGTATTTTGACCCGTAGAACACGAATTTTTTGGGTAACAGTTGATCCGGATGTCGATAAGATTGTTATAGACCAAGAACTTGAGGAATCAAATAACAGCGATTTTTGGCAAAACAAAACAATATTTTGTATTTTTTGGGTCATTTTAAGCAAAAAATATTTCTACAAGTTTTTTAGTAGGATGCACAGTTTTCGAGATAAACGCGGTTGAACTTTCAAAAAATCGAAAAACTGCAATTTTTAAACCCGAATAACTTTTGATTAAAAAATAAAATAGCAATTCTGCTTAGCGCCTTTGAAAGTTCAAGTCAAATTATGTCGGTTTTGATTATTTGCATTGCTAAAAATTTATTGTGTTATTGTTAAACAAAGCTACAAACAACTAGTGCGTGAGTGATGTTTCTATGATTTCTCATTTAAAATCGAACGAGTAGGTAGAATAGGTACTAGTGCAATCAAGACTATTTCTACGTTACATGCGTTAAAACACATGTAAAAGCACGGGAAACCCTACGTGTTTATAGCTTTGTTAAACAATAAAAAAATAAATTTTTACCAATGGAAATAATCAAAACCGATATAATTTGACTTAAACTTTTAAATGCGGTAAGCAGACTTGCTATTTTATTTTTTAATCAAAAGTTATTCGGGTTCAAAAATTGCAATTTTTCGATTTTTTTAAAGTTCAACCGCGTTTATCTCGAAAACTGTGCATCCTACGAAAAAACTTGTAGAAATATTTTTTACTTAAAATGGCCCAAAAAATACAAAATAGTGTTTTGTTTTGCCAAAAATCGCTGTTATTTGATTCCTCAAGTTCTTGGTCTATAACAATCTTATCGACATCCGGATCAACTGTTACCCAAAAAATTCGTGTTCTACGGGTCAAAATACATAAAGAAAACTTGAGTAAGTCCATCTGAATTAACGAGGCCGTTGTACCCCCCCTGGCGACAGGACTACATGTCAAAACAGCCAAACATACTGCAAATATATAAAAAGATTAGAAATGGGGGAAAAAGTCAACAATCATTGAAAAAGTGTTTTAATTCGGGTTCATTAAGCAACGATAAAACACAATTTAGTGAAGATCTGTGCAAGGCAATAATTGCTTCTAACATTCCATTAAAAAAACTGAATAAGTTAATCTAAGATCATTTTTGAAAAAATATTGCAAGTTTATTATCCCGGATGGATCCGCGTTGAGGAAATCAAGTGTCGACTCTATATATAAATTAACAATGGTCCAAATACGGGAAGTCATACGTGATAATTACTTTTATGTTATTGTGGACAAAACTACAGACGCTTGTGGAAGATATATGGTTAATTTGCTAATTGGCTCACTAGAGGAGCATGGTCCAGGAAACTCATTTTTAATTTCTACAAAACAAATTGAAAAAGCCAACAATTTGACAGTTACACGATTCATTCAAGACACTTTGACAAACTTCTTTTTGCCAGATGCCATTCCATTAAATAAATTTGTGATTTTCTTATCAGATGCTGCCCCATATATGGCTAAGGTGGGGCAGAATTTAAAAATATTTTTATCAGAATCTTTTTCACATTACTTGTTTAGCTCATGGAGTTAACAGAGTTGCAGATATTGTCAGAACCCAGTTTCCTCTTGTGAACGAATTAATTAGCAATGTAAAGAAGGTGTTCCTTAAGGCTCCTTTGCGAGTTCAAATATATAAAGAGAGGCTTCGTGACGTACCGTTACCTCCCCAACCTGTATTAACTCGATGGGGGACTTGGCTAAGTGCAGCTATTTTTTACGCTGAAAATTATGATAGAATTAAGGACGTAATAAACGACATCTCAGACTCTTCACAGGCTGTCATATCATCAAAAGCAGTTTTCAATAATAAGGATGTGCATAAAAGTCTGATATTTATGAAGACGAATTATATAGTTTAGAAAACCTTAGAAAATTTTGAAAAATATTTAGTTGTAAATTCCTTTTACAATATTAATAATTAAGATACATGGTATATAATATACATTATACAATATGTAAAAATAAAGTTGCTGAGTATTATAGTTGTTTGTTTTTAACTCATTATTAGGCCAGTTATATCAATTATATAATGATTGCTTTAATTTATTTATTACATATTTTCGACGAGTCCTTACATATATTTAAAAAAATCTTTACATATATGTGTACGTATTTTCATACATTTTCATACATATATTCCACCCTTTATTGATTGAGTTTCTCGATTAGAGTTTCACCATGTTCCCAGAGGTTATATCTATTAACATCGGCATTTAGCCTTTTCAATATCACAACAACATAATGTAGATTGAATTATAATTACAACCATTGTTTGGTTCTGTGGCTATTTAGCAAGTATTTGACTAAGTAATCATAACCACAATTTTTAACTTTCAAAGTTTTAACCATCTTTTCAATTTTAATAGTGGGATTACTTATTATATTTTAGATTCACTGATGATGGACTGATAGGTCCGAAAACGTTCTGAATTGGACATATTTTATTCAGTCCACTGGGATTTTTTAAAATTTTAGTAAATACACATAGGAGTGATTTTTACTTCATTTAGAGTTTGTTTAAAATTGGACTATTTAAGCGGCCTTGGGAATATTTTAAAATTATAAACAATTTTTGGCTTATAAACAAATATGAGGAGCTTATTTTCAAAACGCAATTTCTAACAAAAATTCCATAACTAAGATAAAGGTGGCGCTTAAATTTGTACGTTGAATCGTTCAAAGTTCTACTGGTATTTTAAATCAAAGTGTTATTTCAACCGCTTAAATACGAATTAATATTAGCGATTTTTTTTTTCAAGCTGCAATTTCTACAAATATATTTTTTTTCAAATCGCAATATCTGCAATTTTTATTTCAAATTGACATTTCTACGCCAATATTGTATCTCGTTGTATTGTATACTGGCGTGGTGCAGTAAAATATCACTTTTTTTCTGGAAGTGTAGAACAATATAGATACAGTTGCTGTTTCGGAAAAAAAAATGAAGGAACAAAGAAGAAAAAAAGAGGCTTAAACAAAAGAGAGAGGCAAAAGAAGTGAGGTAAATCAGTTGGTATAAAAGTTAGGTTAGAATTTTTATAATCCCTTTTTTCTCTCTTTTGTAGGTATGGAAATCATTTTAATGAGAGAGACTTTTAAGAGGCCCTGTAATCACAGCAAAAAATCCTTGAATTGTAATAATATTCGTAATGAAGAGATACTTGAAGATAGAGCTAAATTCTTTATGGAACCAAATAAGATTGTACAAGATAGAAAGTTATCACCTTGCTTATAGTTACAACACCTAAAGGAAATGTTTCAACACATAAACCTACAGCTCGACCGCCAAAAACCATTGTAGCAAATTGATGTATCATCGCGTAAGTTCGCTCGCTCCGTAGTCGCTCGTGCTCTAAACATCGCGTCCGTTCGCAAAAAGCATACTTAACGAACTGTTTCATAAATAACTATTATCTACTCTATCTCATATTATGTTTAAGTTTTTAGTTTGTGAAAACTCTCATTATAGATAGCAGTGTGTGAAGGATTTAAAGTGTGCGTGAAGTAACAATGTATTTTAAATGGGATTTACTTTTTCGCACTGTTTTTTGGCACACTTTTATATAATCAAATAAATTTAACTTTCGCGTTGTCATGTTGATGACATGTGAGCAATAAATTACAACAAAAGTTTTTTATTGAAAGAAGTTAGAATTCTTAAATGTCAAAGTTCTAAAAATTGTAGAATAGAAATGAAATAAAATACATCAAATAAATCGAATAAAATCGAATCAAATAGAATCGAAATAAATTGAATCGAATAGAATATTAATCGAATCTATAAGAAGTATGCACTTCTATCGGCACTCCTCAAGTGCCGCACTCTTTTTTTTAATTTATTTTTGCTACTGGTTTGTTTGAGTGTATAAGACAATTATGTATATTCAAGGTTTGGAGGAAAACTGTATTATGTAGAATAAAATATTGCTTTTAGTTGTCATTTTCTTTTAACAAGTATTTTTCCTATTTTACTCTAGCCTAAATGAAAAATCTGATCGCTAACATCCATTAGTTGATTTGCATCTGAAGAAGAAGAAAAATTCAATATTTTGAGTTACTACGGTTTAGAACTTAACGTTCGATACGTTTTGAGGTTTCGATTTAAAATCCGAATTTGAATTAAACTTATTTTATACCGAAATTTTGGTTAATTCCCATCAAAGATAGTAAACAATATATATATATATATATATATATATATATATATATATATATATATATATATATATATATATATATATATATATATATATTACTTACTTACTTAAGCCGTCCTCTTGTACCTTACGGTGTCGAGGTAAGTGGAGAAATGAGACGTCTCCATGCCTTTCGGTCGGTAGCTAGTCTTTCTGCTTCTCTCCACCCAATATTTCTTTTTCCGCAAGCTTTTCCAATATTTGCATTCCACGTTCTTGCTGGCCTGCCTCTTCTTCGTTTGTTGTCAGATGCCGCTTTCCATACCCTCTTTACAGTTCTACCTTCACTCATTCTCGCCATATGTCCGAACCACGATAACTGTTTCGTTTCAAGTCTGTCTAAGGTTCTTCCAACACCGCACCTTTCACGTATGTCTTCATTTCTTATACGATCACGTCTGGTCACCCCGGATACCGCACGTAAATATCGCATTTCGCATGCTTGGATTTTACTACGGATGTTGTCGTTCACTGTCCACGTTATATATATATATATATATATATATATATATATATATATATATATATATATATATATATATATATATATATATATATATATATATATATATATATATATATATATATATATATATATATATAAACTAGAAATGATCACAGCTGATTAGTAATTATCAATTTACTAATTATTGGGTTAACAGCTGAAATGGAAGACTCAGTGTACTCTTTTCTACGATTCCAATATTTCGTTAACAGTCGTTAACATCATCAGGGACGCTGAAATAATATTAAAGGTATAATAGTGAAACTGGGTATTAAAAAATAACTCACCAGTTTGAGATTTTAGTCCACGATGTTATAAATGTGTAAAAAAGCGGCATTAACAAAAAGAATTGCAGTGAATGTTATTAAAAATTAAAAATATAACAATAAAAAAGATAAAAAATGGAACTATAATATAAATAACTATGTTAAAAACCACTAATTATTAAAATCTTTTAAATTCGTCGCACAGAAAGGTATTAGATTCTAGTTCATAATATACTACCTATTTCTGTCATAGTTGACAGTATATTGACATAATTGTCTCTAATACCTTTCTGTGCGACGAATTTAAAAGATTTTAATAATTAGTGGTTTTTAACATAGTTATTTATATTATAGTTCCATTTTTTATCTTTTTTATTGTTATATTTTTAATTTTTAATAACATTCACTGCAATTCTTTTTGTTAATGCCGCTTTTTTACACATTTATAACATCGTTGACTAAAATCTCAAACTGGTGAGTTATTTTTTAATACCCAGTTTCACTATTATACCTTTAATATTATTTCAGCTTCCCTGATGATGTTAACGACTGTTAACGAAATATTGGAATCGTAGAAAAGAGTACACTGAGTCTTCCATTTCAGCTGTTAACCCAATAATTTGTAAAATTATATATAAATATATATATATATATATATATATATATATATATATATATATATATATATATATATATATATATATATATATATATAAATGTCACAAGATAATATCTTTAGAACAATATTATGTTTATGATTTAGTAAAAATAAATTGTTTTATAGGAACGTCCAAAATATTCCAACATCCCAACCTCTCACATATTTTAATATCGTTTGCGAAGAAAGATCATAAAAAAATCATATTTTAGGTTATATTGATTTATGAACTGGCCATAATGCATGTTTACGACGCTTCCGTTTTTTATGTATGAGGGTCCATGCTCTAGTGGGAAGGAAGGAGGTAGTTTCTAAAAATTAATTGCATAGTAAAAAAGCAACGAACGCCGCTTTCAAACATGAGTTTTGATAATAAAAACGAGCAGTAATTGCTCGTAAAGACATCATGCTCGACTCCCAAAAAACATGGTTAGGATTCTTGATGGTTGTCGATTATGGCGCTTACAACACATAAACTTTTGTTTGATGATATCAGATATCTCGTCACAGTTTAAACGATCTACAGGGCGTTTTTTTTTTAATTTGGCCTTAATGCCTCGACACTTAAGGCCATTGGCATAGTACAGTTACAGTTGATTTCGCAATCAGGTTTTAGTGTAATATGTAGTGTAGAGTTGCACAATTTGACTTGAATGTTTGAACTTGACTTGAGTTTTACTTAATTTCAAGTCAAACTCAAGTCAATCCTTCTGACAAATATTTCAAGTCAAGTCAAACTGGTCAATCGTACAGGTTTGAAGATTCAAACTCTTTGTCAAACTAGTTTGAAAGAGTTTGAAACATAATTTATTTAGTGGGTACATAATATACTTTTTTGTCGAGATAGACATGTTAGTTGCCAATTAAGATAAGAAAATTAATAATACAATGAGTGCCACATAACAGTCAAAATTTTCAATGTGTTTTAATTTAAAACTTTGAAATGTAGATATTTATTTTTTTCGAATCCTGAGAAAACTAATAAGTATTTTGGAAAATTTAAACGCAGAATGAAATATTGCGTTATTACCGAGGGCAGAAAGTCTCTTAGAATAAATAAAAAGTTTCTTTTAATTAATAGTAATACTAAATTTTTCTTTTTATGTTCACCCCCGTAACTTATTAAAGTAAACATTATAGAAGTTTTCAGGGATGTTCGTCCCTCAGAAGTAATGTAATCTTTCATGCTGCGTTTAAATTTTTTTTAAATTCTTATTAGTTTTCTCAGGATTTGAAAAAAATTAATACATTTAAAACACATTGAACATTTTGATAAGCGACATGTTACGCCTATGGCTTTAAGGGTTACAATAAAATAAGACTATTTGGTTTTTCAATGGACAGCCCAAAATAAAATGATTTGGAATTTTGATGACTTTCTTTTATTAAAAAATGCATTTATTTATCTAGGGCCAGTTCGAAAAAACATGTGGTACCAAGCTGCTAGTTCACTCGAAAATATGTACCACAATACAAAAGTTAGTATTGCTGTATATTCGTTGGTATTTAAATGTAGTAATGAAACACAGACTTACTCACAATCATTTAATTATACTTTGACGACCGGTTTCGATCTCTACATTATACAGATCATCTTCAGGTCGGCGTTACAAGTAGTTAAATGCTACAATAAAGAAAACCAGAGTTAGAACATTATCTGGTTGCACAAGTGTTAACAGAAAGCCAAATTCGAAAAAATTTTTTGCAATAAAGGTTTTCAACTGTTGACATTTCAGAATATTGATACATACAAATGCACACCTATGAGTTAAAATGCTCATAAGCATATATGAGCAAATGGGTGCATGTAGTTTGTGAGTATGTGTTGAAATTTAAATTATTAACAATTAAAAACAAATTAAACAATTGTTTACAACAATATTGTTGTAAACAATATTGTTTCTACAATAAGATTTTCATACCTGGCTACATTCAATACACAACCACTTGAGCATTGTCTTTCTCCATTCTAACAAGACATCACCAGTTTCACAGCACGCATCTTCCTTCAGGATCCTTTCCAAATTCAAAAATTTACTTTGTTTTGACCTGCGTAACATGTCTGTTTGCCGTATAACCCTACCAGCAAACCAATCAGCATAAGTTGGACGAATTAATATGATAACAACTAAGTGGCAACGCATCCCTTGTAACGTCATGTAAGTAGGTTTGAACAATATTACTATCTATTTGTTATTACTATTTTGAGTTTGGATGCATATTTAAGTTTGCTTAATGGTTTAATTTGTTTTTAATTGTTAATAATTTAAATTTCAACACATACTCACAAACTACATGCACCCATTTGCTCATATATGCTTATGAGCCTTTTAACTCATAGGTGTGCATTTGTATGTATCAATATTCTGAAATGTCAACAGTTGAAAACCTTTATTGCAAAAAAATTTTTTCGAATTTGGCTTTCTGTTAACACTTGTGCAACCAGATAATGTTCTAACTCTGGTTTTCTTTATTGTAGCATTTAACTACTTGTAACGCCGACCTTAAGATGATCTGTATAATGTAGAGATCGAAACCGGTCGTCAAGGTATAATTAAATGATTGTGAGTAAGTCTGTGTTTCATTACTACATTTAATATGGACTCACATATGCAACCCATTCAATATTCGTTGGTATTTCTTTAAAATTCAAAACTAACCATAGGGTTATTAGACCTGGATCCCGCGTACAAACAAAAGTTGATTAATAGCAAGCTGAAAATTTGTTAATAGCTTAACGGTGTCTAGTCGAAAAAACTTTGATGTACGGGAACACTAAAACAGGGGAAGTTGTAATTGTGGAATAATTTAAAAATTTGAAACGTCAGATTACAAAAACGTCCAATGTATTTTGTCGGTCAGAACATCCAATTGGTCCAACTACACCAAGTTGGTCTGTGCTAATTCAAATGGCAAGTACCTAGTTTTTTCGAGCAGGGAAGCATGTTGCTCTTTAGGCACATACATAATTTAATCTTGTAACATCGACTTGTAGTCACAATATTTTATCAAAAGTTATAATGTAAGCCATATATTATGAAGTTACCACCTTCATTGGTGTGCTAGTTACAACTACTTTGCGGAATGCACTGAAGATGTTTTGTTCAGAACGAAAACGTTTTGCAATCCATGTGGATGACTTTTAGATAGTTTTTAAATAAACGATTTTATACCAAAATATAATTTGAAGTTTTTACTTCTGTATAGGTTTTTTGTTAATAATTATCCTAACTGGCGCGTTTATTGCGTTTTATTTGTCTGTCTGCGGTTTAAATATCGTATCAGCCAATACATTTCTATGTTTATTGAAATTTGTCAAAAAAAATGTTTTTGACCTTGTTGGGAGATGGGGGGAATTTCCCCTACCCCTCCCCCGTTGATCCGCCATGAAAAAATAAAGGCGTAGGCGGTCTCATTTAAAATTGAAAATAAACACGTTGCGTTATATTCAAACTTTTCAAACTGTTTGAAGATGTTTGAATTCAAGTCAAACCTAAAGATATCGAAATCAAGTCAAGTCAAACTTTTTTATACAAAAAGTTTGATTTTCAAGTCAAGTTTGTTGTGTAAAATCAAACTAGTTTGACTTGATGCATCTCTAGTGTAGTGTGTGTTGAGAAAATGTCTTGTTATTAGTAAAGTCGACTTCATCGTCTTTACATTGAGACGCTAATTGCGGTCCGAACATCTGCGGTCCCTCCGGTAAGTACCAATCCCACAAGGATAGAAATTACTTTCATTAATTAATTTTTAATGACACTGACAGCAACAACACCAGTGAAGAAATGCAAGCACGGATATGCATACAAAGACTTAATGAAAAGTAAGTTACTGGATCGTGAGTCTAAGCTTAGAATCTACAAAACAGTAATTAAACCAGTGATCAAATATGGATGTGAAACGTGGGCCTTCTCAACTACTGATGAAAATCAATTGAGAATATTTGAGCGCAAAATACTAAGAAAGATATTTGGACCAACACATTATAGCGATGGATCGTAAAGAAATAAAATGAACCACGAGTTGGATGAATTAATGCAGAGCGCAGATATTGCTAGATTTGTAAAGTCTCAAAGACTTAACTAGCTTGGTCACTTAAGAAAAAATGCCAGATAATCGAGCTGTGAAAGTAATTCAGAGATGGAAGCCCCAAGAAAATAGAACAAGAGGAAGATCCCGTAAAAGATGGATATACGACGTAGAGGGGGATCTTAAAACCATGAACATCAAACAACCAAACATAATTAGTTTGTTGGATAGCCACATGATCCCCAGTTTTATAAATAGTTTTGAATCTTTAAAGTAATTGTTCCAGTCAGTTTTTTATAATTTTTAATAAGGTTTGTAACAATTTGGTAATAAAAAAAGGATATTTCAGACTTAGTTTTTCTCTTTTTTTAACAGTAACGTCTTCCCATGTAAAGAAAAATAAACTTAAAAACGTTTAAGATTAACAATGACGCAACTGTAGATAGGGTTGAAAATAGGGAATTCAATTAAGATAATGAAATTCGAACAAATAGAGATGAAAATAAAAGCCAGCGTTGCAATTCATTATCGTTGCTCGTGGACCATTTTTCTTCATAATCACTATTTTAAATAAGAATACTAAATTACTTTTTAAAGAAATGTTTAAAAGTCCCTAAAAAGGATTACATCACAGAACAGAACGTTTTCGGATTACTAAATCCATCATCAGTGTTAAAATCCAATAGTGTACATGCCTAAGCTACCAAAATGTGTTGGGTACAACCCATTTAAATATTATGAAGTTTTAAAATTTGCTGCTTCTTGTTTCGTAAAGGTTTGTAAAAAACGAAAGGCAAAAATATATCCTTAGAACAACAAACATCCACAAAAATTTACGCAACAAGTTCCAGTTATATAGAGCATAGGCGTAACCAGGGGGTTTTGGGGGTTATAACCCCCCCATTTGGATGTACTTTGAGCTCTATACGCTTAACACCATTACTATTCCATACCCCCGAGAGACCATCAAGTAGTTGTAATCCCCCCTTAGGACCATCCTGGTTACACCTCTGATATAGAGTGTATAAACCTTCCATTTTCTTTGTCAGAACTCGAATTTGCCATTTCCACTTTAAAAAATTCGGCAGCATTACCCGATATGATCCCCTCAATTTTCCTTAAAAATCTACATCCAAGTACACAATCGAAACTACTTGAGCTATATAACATTATATGGACAAGATAAGAATTTCCTTCTCTTTGGCAACAATCGCTTGTTATTCCAATCAAGAAATCTGATTCACTATATAATACAGTAAACTCTTTCAGACCAATCTCTTTGACATGCACATTGTGCAAACTCTTAGAAAAGATGCTTAATTTTCGACTTACCTGGTATCTTGAAAAGCAATGTTTTTTAACAAAGCCCAATCAGGTTTTAGGAAAAATCGCTGTACATGAGACAACCTAATTATCTTACAAAATGAAATTACACATGCGTTCGCTAGCCACAGAGATCTAATTGCTGTATCTTTCGACATAGAGAGCGCATTTGATACAGTTCAGAAATCGGTAGTTCTAGAAACACTTCAAAAAATTAAATTATATGGTAATGTAAATTACTTTCTCGAGAATTTTTGTCCAATACAACCTTCAGAGTCTCTACCAACGGAAAATTCTCGGCAATACATCTTACTGAAAATGGTATACCACAAGGATCGGTTCTAAGTACATACTACTCTATTCTTGATGAGTATAAATAATATTGGCACACTGATTCGACCCCCAGTCAAATATACAATATACGCAGACGATCTAGTAATTTTCTCTCAAGGCAAAACCACATCATCCACTTGCGCCTTAATTCAAACTGCTTTAAATGATATCCACAGTTGATCAAAAGGAACAGGATTTAAATTTTTATCAAAAAAATCTAAAACAGTTTATTTTAGTATTAAACATAATCCCATCTTAATTAATTTAACCTTAAATGAAACCCCACTACAAGTAGTACATCAACAAAAATTTTTAGGTGTAATCTTTGATAAAAAGTTATCTTGGAGATATCATATTCAAGAATTAAAAGTGTTAAGAAGAAGAAAGTCTTATTCAAGAATCTGTCTTAAAAGAATAAATATCTTAAAATCACTAGCGCATCATCAGTGGAGAACAGGTGAAGATATGTTACTGAGAATTTACCGATCTTTAATTCGTTCAAAAATAGACTATGGAAGTATATTATACATGTCAGCTCCCAACTCACAACTAAATTGCCTCAATATCATCCAAAACACCGCTCTTCGAATATGTCTTGGTGCGTTTAGATCTAGTATATTGAAAGTATTCAAGTCGAAGCTAACGAACCACCTACACATATTCGCCGTCAGCGACTTCTTTTGTTATACTTTGTCAAAGCATCAGCTAATCCAAATAATCCAGTCAACGGGTTAATCAACTTTACCAAACCAACAATAGTAAACAAACCCAGAACAGTAAAACCAGCTTCTCAAATTCTTAAAGAACTAGTAGGTAACACATACTTACGAATTACTACTCCAATCTCATATTCTAACATTCCACCATGGACAGTAACATTGCCCACTATAAACACCAGTCTATCAACACATTATAACAAAAAGAAACCCCTAGTTCCGCCCTAAAGTCATCCTAACTCGAACTCATCCACACCAAACAGTATGACTCAATCATCTACACAGATGCTTCTAAACTCGAAGATCAAGTTGGTTCGTCTGTGAATACCACCAACTAAGTTATAGTCTACCGTCTTTCATATTACTGTAGCATCTTCACAGCCGAACTATATGCTGTCATGAAAGCACTTAGTTGTCCAACCAACAAAAGCAAAAACCTTGCAATTTGCACTGATTCGCTATCCTCCATACTATCCATCAAGGACTTTTACTCCCAAAACCCACTAATTCAAAATATCCACAATGCATGCCACCTATTATTATTAGATAAGAACGTATCGGTTAGCATTATTTAGACTCCATCTCACGTGGGTATTACACGAAACGAAAACGCTGATCAAGCGGCCAAAGAGGCATCCCGTTCTGATATTCCAATGGAGAGTATACAACTTGGTGTATATTTACAACATACAGTAAACCAAACGTGCTTGAGAGTCTGGCAAAACTTCTGGAATAGAACAAACTCAAAACTCCATAATATTCAACCCAGAATACCTGCTTTAAAATAAACTATTTTTAATGGGAATAAGCCACAATTTTACCAAAAAAATGATTTTATTAACGTTTCGAAGCCCAAATCGGGTTTCGTTGTCAAAATATTGTTGAATAGTATTTTGTATTTTGACAACGAAACCCGATTTGGGCTTCGAAACGTTAATAAAATCATTTTTTTGGTAAAATTGTGGCTTATTTCCATTAAAAATAGTTTTTTATAAAAAAGCCACAAGGAAATAGCTTCAGAACAACCTGCTTTAAAAATACCAGCATTTTGTAGAAGGGACAAAGTTGTCATGAGAAGACTAAGAATTGGACATTGCCGTCTTACACATGGTTACCTGATGAGCCAGGGAAATCCTCCTTGGTGTCATACCTGCAACATTCGTGTGACCGTCAAACACATACTAGTTGAGTGCCAGCTATACACGAACACCCGAAGACAACATAAACTGGATAAAGACCAAACCGCCACTCTTAGTGATAATAGTAACTTTAATAATGTGATAATGTTTTTTAAAGTTTCTCGGTTATACTACGCCATATAAATGTTATTTTATATCATTTTGCTGATATTGTAATTTCTTAATTTAAATTGTTAATTTTCTTAATTCTTGTAATTTAAACATATTGTAAACCTTACTTTTGTAACCGTGTCAATGGCCTGCGTTGCTGAGACACATTAATTTAAATAAAAAAAAAAGTTAAAAATGAAATTTATTGACTTTTCGAAATACAAAAATTTAAAGGGATTATGCCGAAAACATTTTGGTGGCTCAGGCATGTACCTATATTATTGGATTTTAACACTTATGATGGATTTAGTAATCCAAAAACGTTCTGTTCTGTGACGTAACCATTTTAGGGACTTTTAAAATGTCTTTTACAAAGGAATTTAATATTTTTGTGATTTATGGCATACAGTCAGATACAGGAATTTATTTTTCTCGTGGATTTTTTCTTTTGCAATTTTAAATATTTAAAAATCTTGTTTTTGCTCTCCCGAAGAATTTTGCTTTTTGCAGTTATGTCAATGTCAATGTTCTTCCGGGACGGCCATATTAAAATCTCAAACATCTACATGAGAAATTAAATTTTTAATCCCCTAATATATGCATGCAATACGGTTTTGTACACAGCAGGTAGTAAGATACTTAAATATCTACATTTTCAATTTGGGTACACAATCAGTTCTTAGCTAATGTAAATGTCAGATTAGAATTGGAATCTTCCGCTCTTTATTATGCTCGACATACTTTATACTAACGCGCATAGGGGATATATAAAAGCAAAAGTAAAGAGAAATTGGAAACGTCACATGGAATGCTTATTTTCTCTTTAAATTTAAATTTCTTTTGATCGTCTGAAAAGCAGGTTTGTGTGTGTTTCCTTCACAACAATGCCTCAAGAAAATTATTCAAAAATCCAATATCTAACTCCATTATCGGAAGCTATGAATGTATAATGGGTTAATAATCGTAGCCATCTTAGATGGATCATAAATCACATTTTCCGTTAAGCAGATTTGCATACCGTTTAAGATTGAAATTGTCACATACATACGTTTGATAAAAAGGGGAAAACTCGCATGTGTAGGTGAAAGGTTAGAGAATGAATATTAGTACGAAGTGTAAAATAAAAGACGTACTGTTACAAAATCGTGAATGCAATTTATTAATCGTCATGATTTCTGATTTCTAAAGTTACCAACAGTAATTATTTTAGCAATATTAAAATTAATCTAAAACAATCTGAAAATGCGAGCATTATCATAACGAAAACTTTGTTTATATACGTATTTAAATTCATAATATAGAAAAATGCTGTTACGAAAAGCTGTTTAAAATTAAAAATTATGTTTTAATGTGCAAGTATATCATTCTAATTTAAATGTTGTGAACTATAAAGATACTTTACTCGAAATTCATATTTTTTACATACCTCGTATAAAATTAATAAAATTTGATTCATGATGTTGCATCATAGACCAGGGCGCATCTGTAAAAATATTGGTACATTTGGACGTTAAGAGGTGACTTTTTTTTCTGACGCCGTGGTAATTAATCCATTTTAATTTTGCAAATTGCAAATGAAACGTACAGTACACTTCTATAAGTAAAAAAAAAATTAAACTTGCTATCTGTTTATTTTCAGTCCTGTAACATTTTGAAAAAATGAATTTTTTTTGCGAAAGCTGGATTGCAAAATTTATTTTGCAAAATCTATTGAACCGATCTTAATGAAATTTACAGTATTGTTTTACTGTATCATAAAGTTTTTCTTGGTAAAATATTAAGGTTCTATGTGTAGCATGAATGGTTGAAAAACGTAAAATGCGAATACCTGTTTTTGTATGGTTTTTTCGCAATTATTGCTATTTTGCAACAATGATGACTATTTTTTAAATTCTTAAGCAATTCTATATTGTAGGAAATTTAATTATGCAACTTTTATGTCAGTACATCTTTTCTCGTAAATGAATACTTTTAAAGGTATAATCAAAAAACGATGAGAAAAATCGAATTTTTCCTTCATTTTTTGACATTTTGATTATTTAAACAATGTTCCGGACCTTTTTGAGAGGGAGGATAACTGAAATATTATTCAAACTGGAACATGAAGTAAAAACCACTTCTATGTAAAAGGTATATTTACTAAAAATTTTTAGAATCCCAATGGATTCAATAAAATGAGTTCATCAGAACGTTTTCAAACCTATCGGTCCATCATCAGTGATCTAAAATCAAATAAGTAATCCCACTATTAAAATTGAAAAGATGGTTGAAATTGTGAAAGTTAAAAAATGTGGTTATGATTACTTACTTGAATACTTGCAAAATAGCCCCAGAACCAAACAATGGTTGTGATTATAAATAAATCTACATTATGTTGAAATAAATTTAAAATGGCTAAACGCCGATGTTCAAGGATTAAACCTCTGGGAACATGGTGAAACTCTACCCGAGGACCCAATCAACCATCTTCGGTCAACGATGACTACTAAGTGTCAAAGCTATGTAAGGAAATGCTTGGCTCCAAACTCCTTTACACATACTAATCATTACTAACCACATGAACTCCTCTTAATCAAAACCTAATTAATTTACCATACCCCCTTTTCACACTTCTTTCATTTCTTTTCTTCATTCAGTTCAACCCTCATACCCAACTCTCCAATCTTTCTCTTTCACTCATTTCACCTATGCTTTGACCCTACATCACACTCCTTTGCTTTTTGTCTTTGACCTTTTCCAAATATATTTTTTATCTTCACATCTAACATTTCATCACTTTATTTCATTTATCACAGTTAAACTCAGTCATTCTTTAATCAAATTATAACAATATTCATTCTCTTAATTTTGTTTTATTAATTTTATTTTATTCATTACACCTATTGTGTTCTATACTAATTAAATTTTAGTTTGTATCAACTGGGCAACCTGTTATCCTACAATTATTTATTATCAATTTTACATATTCACCAGTTTGTCACAAGAATTTTCTCAATTTCATTAAAATTGTTCCATAATAATTGCATTCCTGAATCACATTTTCTACTATCAGATTGACTTTATCCTAACTCCAATCTATATAAATTTTTTAATTTTCACCTACATCCAAACAATAATTTCCCTACTACCTATACAACCATCAATACACATGCTGTGGACATATAAATTTCTTGATATAATAATATCCCTTTTCAAAATTTAAAACTTCTTCTATAACACCACTTATTTAATTTTATTTCTGTTATTACTACTAATCAGCTAACTTTATCATATTGTAATTTTTTGATCAGGTTAATTTTATTTGATACAGTCAATTTGTAGTTACCTACAGTTAAAATAATTTTATTTTGTAAAACACATTATCTTTTAATTTTAAAAAACAATAGATTTAATTAACAGACAATTTCAGATATTAAAAGCTTTACCATATCTTCGTCTGGATCATGACTTTGTTTTAAAATTCCTAGAAAATCGACTACCTTCTTCCTTAACTGTCAATGTCACATCAAGCATTTCCTTACATAGCTTTGACACTTAGTAGTCATCGTTGACCGAAGATGGTTGATTGGGTCCTCGGGTAGAGTTTCACCATGTTCCCAGAGGTTTAATCCTTGAACATCGGCGTTTAGCCATTTTAAATTTATTTCAACATAATGTAGATTTATTTATAATCACAACCATTGTTTTGTTCTGGGGCTATTTTGCAAGTATTCAAGTAAGTAATCATAACCACATTTTTTAACTTTCACAATTTCAACCTTCTTTTCAATTTTAATAGTGGGATTACTTATTTGATTTTAGATCACTGATGATGGACCGATAGGTTTGAAAACGTTCTGATGAACTCATTTTATTGAATCCATTGGGATTCTAAAAATTTTTAGTAAATATACCTTTTACATAGAAGTGGTTTTTACTTCATGTTCCAGTTTGTTTAACTATAAGGTATACAGCCAATCCAGGGAACTACCCCTTTTTAGTTGAAATATTATTATTTGAGTTATTTTCAAGCAATTTTTGCAAAAAAATTTGAGTCACCTCTCAACGTCCATCTCAAAACAAATGGGCCCTGGACTATCATAAATCTTAGACCAAGAAGAGATTTTTATGAAGAATAACTTTTCTTCGTCAAATTAAAAATACAAGAGTTATAAATGAAAATGATGTTGGTATCCATAATTTGAGAAAATTCGTCAAATATTTTTTTCAATTCGAAGGATGTAATTTCATATATCAGAACATACTTTTTTATTCCAAACCACATTTTAAATAACAATTTTCCAATATTGTAAAATAAATAATGCATACATGATAAAGATACTTTTTACAGATGAACTTTACTTGGATCTACAGACCGAGCGAGTCTCGTAAATTCCACGGCTTTGCGCCACGCTTCACGCAACCGTATTTACGTACTTGTGATTCGAGTTGTGTGATCGTACGCTGGTCGAGTGGAGTTATAATTTACCAAATTTAAATATAATCGTTTCTACTGATTCATTATTAATATAGTATAATATGTATTATTGCTTTCAAAATATACTCAAATTGTATTTTTATACATTTATTACACATATTATTTTATATAATAATTAAATTCACTATAAAATGTCATTTATATTTTATTAATAGCTAAATAATTTAAAATTTAGTTTGACATTCACGAAGTGTCAAACTCAAATGTAAATAATAACATTTGCTTTGCTTAGACATTCACATTCAGATTAAAAAAGTAGCCTACTTAGTCTATTAAAATAAAATTACACTACATGTAAATCAAAATGTAAATTCGTACAGGTTGAAACAAATTGTATATGAAAGTTTAGGTGGGTACAAATGATATTTTCAAGAAAGTATCCAAATCATATAAGGGGATCATTATTTAAATAATTAAAAAGGGGTCATTTTTGCAAAAAAATACTTTTTTAACTGCTGAGGTTATTCAGTTACTAATGAAGGTCTATAGGATTGTTTTATGTAAAGCTGAAGGGTAAATCTTTCCCATAAGATTTAGTAAATTAAATTTTACCCCTATTTATTTAAATAATTAAACATAAAACTTTAAAAACAAATTTGCAAAAATTATTTTTAGCGTTTTAAATAAGCACTATAAAATATATTATTTTACAAGAAAATTTGCTCTATGTTATCGGTATTAAATAAAAAAAAATTGGTCGAAATGTATGTAATATTTTTTGAGATATTGAATTTGTTTATTAAATGTTACTCTATTTTCAAATGCAAAAACGCGGTTGTTGCCAAAGAAATATTCACCCGTATTAAATCTTATTATTTTCTATAAATGTATTGATAAATTCAAATTTTAATTAAACTTCCCCCTAAAATGGCATTTGAAAATTATTCAAATTTGTTTATAATTTGTTTTTTTAATAACGTCGCAAGGCATAAATATTTTGACATGCCGTTTCGATAACTCGGTTGCTGGGAATTTTTCAATAATTATCAAAATTTTTTCTTCTTTTTTCCTCTTCTTTTTTTTTCTTGGAGTTATATTTACTACGGGCCCTTTTAGGGTTAAGTTTTATTAAGAATTTTGAATCTCTAAGTTTTAGATTCTAGACCTAAAAATAATAAGATTGGTCTAAAATCACTTAAATAAAATGTGGCTACTTACTGAGTTACAGGGTGTTTTATTTAAAAATTTAACAAATATTTTTACCAAGTACTTTCAAACTATTTGACGTATCCTTATCATACTTGGCAGAAAGTGTGGGTACTATACAGTCTACTAAATTGTGATAAATAAAAGTTTCTAGCTACTGCCAGAGGCGTACGACAGGGAATAGTTAATGATTGACCCTTCCCAAATTCTACGCCACTAAGGGGATTACCATTTTAGCAAAATTTTTCGATTCTCTAATACTTTCTATGTAAATAATATACTCTTTACTGGTAACGATTAGGTCATTAGTTTTCGAGATATTGGACGTTAAAAATAAAACAGCATAGTTATTTTGATTCATTCATTCATTCATTTTAAACTTCCAATATCTCTCAAACTGATGACTTTATCGATACCAATAAAGCTATTTACATACAAAGTAGCGGAGAATCGAAAAATTACGCTAAAATAGTAATTCACTCAGTGGCGTAGAATTTGGGAAGGGTCAATAATTCACTATCCCCTGTCGTACGCCTCTGGCACTAGCTAGAAACGTTTATTAATCACAATTTAGTAGGGTGTATAATAGCCACACTTTCTGCCAAGTATGATAAGGATACGTCAAATAGTTTTAAAGTAGTTGGTAAAAATAATTTTTAAATTTTTAAATAAAACACCCTGTAACTCAGTAAGTAGCCACATTTTATTAAAGAGATTTTAGTTAAATCTTAATATTTTTAGGTCTAGAATCTACAACTCAAAGATTCGACATTCTTAATAAAATTGTACATTAAAAGGGCCCGTAGTAATATAACTCCAAGAAAAAAAAGAAGAAGAAAAAACGACAAAAAAATTTCGTTAATTAGTAAAAAATTCTCAGGAACCCAATTATCCAAACGGCATTTCAAAATACTCAATCCCCGCGACGTTATTAAAAAAACAAATTATAAACAAATTTGAATAGTTTTCAAATACCATTTTAGGGGGCAGTTTAATTGAAATTTGAATTTATCAATACATTTATCGAAAATATACATAAAAATAAAAATAATGGGATCTTAAGCAGGTGAATATTTCTTTGGCAACAACCACGTTTTTGCAATTGAAAATATAGTAACATTTAATAAACAAATTCAATATCTCAAAAAATATTAAATATTTTTCGACAAATTTATTTTTAATTAATACTGGTAACATAGCGCAACTTACACCGTAAAATAAGATATTTTATAGTGCTTATTTAAAACGCTAAAAATATTTTTTTGCAAATTTGTTTTTAAAGTTTTATATACAATTATTTAAATAAATAGGGGGTCGAATTTAATTTAGTAAGTCTTACGTGAAAGATTTACCCTTCAACTTTGCAGAAAAAAATCTCATAGACCTTCATTAATAAGTGAATTACCTCAGCAGTTAAAAAAGTATATTTTTTGCAAAAATGACCCCTTTTTAATTATTTAAACAATGATCCCCTTGTATGATTTGGATACTTTCTTAAAAATATCTTTTGTACCCACCTAAAATTTGATATAAAATTTGTTTTAACCTGTAGGAATTTACATTTTGACTTTTTTTTATTTTATTAGGCTATACTTCCTAGTCAAAGATTTCAGCTGACGTTTAGTGCGTGATAGGAAATAACCGGATTGTGACCTTCACATTTTAGATTTTGAGGTCGATTATCTCGAAGACGGTTAGAGATATCGAAATGCCGTTTTCAGATTTGGATTCAGAAGACAAAACTACATAAGAATCCATAGATACATTTGCTCTAAGTATTGCAGGAGCGGCAACGCAATAACACACAGACTTTTGCAAATTTATAAACGAAAAGTTTTCGTTGAAAATAAAACCCACAAGGAAATAATTTTCCTATTATACCATTTCCTGTATTCGCGGTGTGCAAGTACTTGGAAAGGGAAATGAGAAACGACCCTGCGCGAGTCACGGAGAAATATTGCAACTATCTTAAATAATTCATATTGTCAATTGAAATTGTCAAATTGACGTATATTTCATACCTTCTGTCAATGAAGCAGAAAAATTATATATTGGTCCACAATATTGATATGATATGCAATTATTATATAAAGGTAAATTTAATTAATTGTATTTTGCTTGCAGTACTGCATTTTAATAACTAATTTTATTTACTACATACAATTGTTGGTTTTCATAACATAACCTGAATCTTCTTTTTTCTTCTTATTATTTTTTTGGACTATGGCCTTGACAATTATCCAGTAACCAGGACTAATATAATTGGCCAATATAATTAAAAGTGCGAATAATAGTACAGAGCGTAGAAATAGGGGTCGCTTTGCCGAACTTGCACGGTCCCAATACCATTAATCACAAAAAAAATGATTGAAAATCCTTTATAACAGGTATAAAATAATAATTTTATTTTATACATAATTTTAAAATCCCTTCAAAGGCTACATCAAATCAAAACGTTTTTGATATAAAAATATCATCATCAGTGCTAGTACCTAAAAGTAAATATAACCGTTTTAGCGTTGATTGAAATATTATAGGGGTTATAATATATCAATCAACGGTTTTAGTGAATACAAAAGTTAAAAATTGAAATTTTGACCAAGGTTAAAAGCAAAGTTGGTCTTACTTACAGGTTAATCAGATGCTGAGCCACCAAAAATACATGGGTAGGAACCCTTTACATGTTTACAAAATATGTTATTAGTCCAATCAACAGCCATTTTCTCGTGGAATTTTGAAAATCAAGGTCAATCTCCTTAATAATTTGGATTTAGATAGTATTTATAATATTTGTCCAAATCTACCCTACGTTGTAGCGGGCTTTTGTCTTAGGGGTGAAAACAACCCCATCTAGTGATGCAAATTTTTTCAATCGAAATATCTATGGAAGTCGATAGACTGGACAAATTTTGAGTAAATTTTGTTCTATAAAATTGTTTGCAAAGTTGATACTATCCAAGTTATTAGCGATTGAAACTGTATTTTTCATTATAAGAACTCACTGTTTTATAACCGTTTTTTATGAATAACTTAAAAAATTTAATTTTATAGAAAAAATTATTAAGACCAAAATTGTAGCTAATAAAAAAACAAAGAGATTCTCGTCGGCGAATATTCTAAAAATTCCACGGTTTTGTAGTTTTTTACCGCTGATAAGTGATCTATATGAGTTACATTTTTATTAATAATAAATCCAAGTGATGGATAAAAATGGATCGATAGAGACCCTATAAATGTTATGAAAATGTGTTCAATTTACATTATTAATTATATTTCCAAACGATGGATGAAATTGTTAGAGATAAGGCCCTTATGCATCACATGACTCCCCAATACTACTTGGGTTGCTGATCAGATGGATCTGCCCTTACATTAGGAACGATGGATGACAACTGAATAGATGTGAATAGTATTGCCGAATGATGTCAGGATGAGACTGTCAATGTAACTTAAAGTTATGTGAATTTATGTAGTGTTGCTCTAGCCATCAATTTTTTTTATTGAATTAACGTGTTTCGATTACAATAATCATTGTCACTGATACAATTGCTCTTGAGACGATAAAGATTTCCTCCAGGAGCAAATATTTCCAAAAGAGATTAAACAGGCAAGACTAACGTTAATACTTAAACCAGGGTGAGACCCAGAGACTGCCAACTCTTGCAGACTGATCTGCCTTCTATACTGTCTGGGAAAATTTTATGAAAATTTAATTAAAAATCACCTAGAAGACAAACTACAAAGAAAGAGAGGTATATTTGATAAACAGTACAGATTCAGGAAATCTGGATCTTCCATCGATGCGGTAAAAGAAATAACTCACACTGTAAAAACGATGAGGAAGAAATGGGCCACCCTCGTGATGTTTGATGTAAGAAACGCATTTAACTCAGCCAACTGGTGTCTCATCATCACTGCATTGGAAAAAGCAAATGTGTCAGATTGTTTTTCTCTTCTTCATGTTCCATGTCCTTTGAGAACTTTTGTTGTCATCATAGCTATCTTAATTTTATTCACTGCCACCCTAAATAGCACGCTTGTATCAACACCATACCAATCTCGGAAGTTCTTCAACCATGAGGTTCTTCTTCGTCCTGGACTGCGTTTGCCCGCTATTTTTCCTTGCATAATATTTTGTAGCAACCTATATTTGCGACCTCTCATTACATGTCCGAAATACTCTAGCTTTCTCTGCTTGATGGTTTTTATAATCTCAGTAATCTTGCTGAGACGTTCTAGTATTGTGGAGTTTCGAATCTTCCTCGCCCAGGAAACTTTTAAAATTCTTCTATAAAACCACATTTCGAAAGCCTCAAGGCGATTTAGATCAATTTTATTCATAGCCCAGGACTCGACACCATAAAGTAAGACCGCGAACACCTAGCAGCGAAGTAGGCGGATCCTCAATACCAATTTTAGGTCTCTGTTACATAACACCTTGGACATCCTTTTAAGCGGCTCTAGTCTGCTCTATCCTAGATCTAATTTCGTCGTGACTTTCTGCGTTACAATTTAATTGCTGTCCAAGGTAAACGATATTATCAACTTGCTCAAGCTTGATATTATTTACATATATAGACGGTTTTATATGCTGTTGTTTACTTATTACGAGTATTTTGGTTTTCCGTATGTTCAAATCCAGACCTGCCTCCCTACAACTCTCAACGACACTAGTGTTTGCAGATCTTCTTGACTAGAAGCTCCTGTATCGTCCGCATATCGCAAATTATTGATGACTTCACCGTTCACAAGTTCAGATTGTTTGATCAATATAATAATTAAGGACTACCTCGATGGCAGGCATGTCCTAGTGGCAAAGCCGAAACACCTGAAAATATCAGCAGGTGTGCCGCAAGGATCCGTACTAGAACCAACGCTTTTATATAACGAAGTACTAGAAATCCACTATGGAGCAGAAACCAAAGCTATTGCATACCCAGACGATCTAGCTCTACTCATTCAATGTCAAAACAACTTGGAGTTAGACAGGCTAGTCAACAGATACTGCAGAAAAGTTAACAGATGGATGGTTAAACAAGATCTAGTGTTGGCAACAGAAAAAATAGATATTTTGATCTTGAAAGGCCTGATGATGTTTTCAGGTCGGTAGGTTTTGCCTCTTGGACGGACCTCTCATTGAATTAGTCCTTAATTATGTTAATCAAACAATATGACACATTTGCTTTTTCCAATGCAGTGATGATGAGACTCCAATTGGCTGAGTTGAATGCATTTCTCACATCAAACCTCACGAGGGCGGCCAATTTCTTCCTCGTCGTTTTTACTGTGTTAGTTATTTATTTTACTTCATCGATGGAAGATCTAGATTTCCTAAATCTACACTGATTATCAGATATACCTCTCTTTCTCTGTAGTTCCTCTTCTAGGCGATTTTTAATTACATTTTTATAAAACTTCTCCAGGCAGTCTAGAAGGCAGGTCTGCCTGTAAGAGTTGGCAATCTGTTCTCTATGGTTACTTTTAAGTATATTTTTGCCTGGTTACCTTACTCATGTCCCCCATACCCTCTTTTGCCACCTGCACAATTACTTTTTATACTAGGTCGAATTTTTACTCAAAGAAACTATACCCTGTTTTTAAACTATGGTTTGATTTTAAACCAGGAGGAGTTGTTCAAATTTATCGCGCCGTAATGCTTGTTTATAATTGGTCCAACCGCAGGCTAGTTTACTCGACGGTTATGAAATTTTGACACTAATGAAATTTATGAAATTTTGACACTATTGGCATTTCACAGGTTAATTAAGTTATATCAGCGATTTTTTCTGTTTTCTGCGTTATTCCTTTAATTCTTAGATTTTTTGTCTGCTTTGCAAAGTGACGAGACGCTTACTGAACACACACACACTACACATTACTCCCCTGAGTTAGTGATAAGTTATAGTCTAAAAAATCATTATGAAATTGACTGGCGAGTTGGTTGTGAAAACCAGTGCCAATAAAACACAAAACACACACATACAGGGTGTCCCGGAAAATAGTGCGTTCCTTAAAGGTATAGGTAGAAGGCACCATGTAGAACAAAAAACTCTTATAACATTTTTTTCTAAATGCAACCATTTGACCAAAAAATTAAAATGTATTTTGGTAGGCAAATTTAAATCTGACAACTATGTGCGGTACGCAAATTTAAGCATAGACAGTCCCATGTAAATTAATAAATAGATAGAAGATAGATAGTAAACAGATAGTTTTAAAGAATCCTGTTTAGTGTCAATGCCGAAAATGTTTTCGAATAGTGAGTGTATTACCTATTATGTTATTACCTATGAATGGTGTTTGTGAAAGGTTACTTGAAACATCTATTCGGTATAATAATTATTTTCAAGTAAGTACAACTTAGTTATTTCAGTTCACAAGTAAACAAATTACTGAGACATTATCTGGTGTATTTAAGTTCCACTGTAAACTATTAAAACTATGTAATTCAGTTAAAGCCCTCAGCAATACTCAGCATTCAACCCATTTAAACCTTACTAAATACATAATACTAGTTCAGTTAAAAGATGTGTTTTTATGCTAAAAGATGTGTAATTTGTTTAAAATTATGCAATAGGTATTTCAATACATTTCAAAAGAAAATAATTTTAGTAAACAAATAGTAAATACATAAGTATTACCTACTATTAGGTTGGATTATTTTAAATACTGTTAATCACAATCACAAACGAGTTCTTATTATGTTATTATTCCGTAGTGCGTACGATGTTGCCAGTTTATTAAAATTTCCAAACATTAAAATACAGGTATATGGAAAACAATGTTAACTTTTTTTTGGAAACGGTTAACTTTAGAAAAAAATGGTATAGGACTTTTTTGTTCCAAATTGTGTATTCTCTCCATACCTTAAAGGAACGCACTATTTTCCGGGACACCCTGTATATAAAAAACAGTTGTTTTTAGAACTCTTTAGCGACGTATTAGTATAATATGGATTACTATCGAAAGCCGATATGATCAACCAAAAAAGAAGATGTGATTGGTGATTTTTCTAAGGACTTTCTTGAGTGTGAATCTGTTTTTTAGCTTACTCCTGGTTTAAAAACAAACCATAAGAGGAGTAAATTTAAAATACAGATTCACACTTAAATGTCACAATAAATATCACCAGATTGATCTTCTCTTTTGGTTGATCATGTCGCCCTTCGACGGTAATCCATAAATATTACTTATATTATACTGATCGGTCGCTCAAGAGTTCTATAAACAACTGTTTTTTTTTTATAAATGTAGACTAATAAAAATCTACATATTAAAGGAAAACGCAGAAAACACAAAAAATCACCGAATCGACTTAATTAACCTATAAAGTATAAATGCCAAAAATGTCAAAAATTCATTGTCGATAGTGTCGAAATTTCATAATTTAAATTGCCTGCGGTTGGACCAATTACAAACAAGCATTACGGCGCTGTAAATTTGAATTACTTCTCCTAGTTTAAACGAGGTATAGTATCGCAAAATTAAGCCGCTTGTTCATAGAAGCCCCAATAAGTTAAACAAGGATAACCAATCAGAGACATGTTAACCGTAGACAAGGCATACTGAGCAAAAAAAAAGCGTAAACGCGCGGCAGTCGATCGGTGGTCTATCTATCTGTTTTTACTAAGCGATACCGCTCATCATATGACGGACAAAGATGGCTAGACCACTCAAAATGAATATTGACCAATGGCGTCCTTGATCGTCATTACACCTCGATGCGTCGATGCACAGAACGGCCGATAGCTAGCCTAATCTACAGGTTAATATATCTATGCAAAAAATACGGCACATCTTAAATACTTTATTTACTACGAATTTTGACATTTATCATTTGCAGTGACAGTGATATTAGCGAATTTGTTGTATTTATTGGTTTATTTGCACTTTGTATTGTTTATTTTGTTTGTTAATTTTATAGATATTATTTAAACTTTTAGTCTTTATATATGTTATTGGCATTTTTATTTTCAAACATAATTATTACAAAGACTCGACGACTAACTCTTATTGTCATAATTTGATTACTTGCGGTAAGTAGGTATTTATTTTTTACGCTAATGAGGCAACTCATATTTTCTATCCTACAAATTGTCATTATATTGACAGTACATATAGGGCTTTTCATCGATTGTCATTTGTTTGGAGCTTGTGACATATGTTGTATAATCTGTGTATAGGATCTATAGGATCTAATATTAATATACACGGATTATACGACATATGACAGAAACTCGAAACAAATGACTGTGAATGAAAAGCCCTATTAATGATATATAGTCCGTCCGCTATAACTTTTCCCGGTACGATTCATTTTCAATCAAATTAAGTCAAAACATAAATTGAAACGAACGTCGATGTGTATATCGTGGGCATACTGCAAAAACTGACCAAGTCAAATATCGCGCCTTCGAGATAATTGATGTTGAATATTCTGTAACTTTATTTGAATTTTTTTTAAATCATTTTAAAAGGATATGTATTTTTTCTTTCCAGGTATTAAATGGTTAAAGTTAGTGATTCTAAGTAGCTCTAAAAATCGCATTAACCTTTTTGTTTTTCGAAAAAAAAAATTGACTTGGTCACTTTCTGATGTAGAAATTTGCTCAAATTTAAATCATGGTCACAAAAAGATGATTATTTATCAATAATAAATCACAAAGAAAATACTTCTAATTTTATTTATTTACAGTGTAAGGCTGTTTCAAACAAAATCATTTACTTTATTTTTTTGAATTGGAAAATGATAACAAAAATGTAAACGTTTCTCTACTAGAATTAATCTGAATCCGAATAGGAGAAGTAGAGCTAATCTGAATCCGAATCGGACAATACTGATGGCTCCGGAGCAACATCTTCCCACTCTGATGGTATTGACTGATACCTAAGCTTGGAGTTCAGAGGGAGTTATTCCTGTCTACACAATTTTAGAAGATCCTGCTTTTTAAGTTTAGAAATAGGAATTTCTTTGGAGTAAAATAGTAGTTGAATTTCTTTTATAAGATTTATAACTCGTTTAGTACGCCCAATTACATTGAACATAAGAAAGTCCGGATCAATATAGTTGTACTTAAAAAATATATTGCGATTTGTCTTCTTCATATCACATACATATAATTTTTAGCCAATTAACACGATAGTTTTAATTGGCTAAAGTTTTCGTCAATGGTTCTATTTTTAAGAGTACCTACATTAGCAGCTAGAGTTATTATATCAAGAAAAGCGTTGTACCTTAATTCCTGTACGTTATATGTATCACTTTTTTTGTTTCGGCCAGTTTAAAAATGTGTAACTAATCATGCATAGTGTATACTGGAACATTATTTTTAGCATTTTCTATGGCACTGTGCATGTAAGAATGCCCAGATTCTAAAAAGTTATGCTGCACAATATTTAAATTGCTGTTTTATACGATAAAATGAAAGATAAACTTAACATCTATTTTTCCAACACGTGATCGTTCAACAAATAAACATACAACGTATAGATAAAACTAAAACATAGAAAAGTGACCAAGTCATAATATCCAATTGTCGAAGTTCAATGTTGACATGAATAAAATATGCAGAGCCGTGCGGTACATCTTTTCAATATGATGCAAGTATTCGAAATGCCGCCCCCTAAATATTATTGAAACTTAATATTAGTATTTATTTTTATTAAATGAAATTACACAAAATTAACGAAAACTTTTATTTTAAAAACAAAACATACTTTAAATTAAATGAAATAATATGTATTAACATTAAATAACGTTTATGAAAATTACAGTTTTATCCTTTTGATTTTAATTTTGGCAAACTCGTCAATCAGATTGGTGTAGTCTAAAGTAGCAGCTAGTGAGGACTCTATTGAAATAAGTGCTAATTTTTTTAGTTTTGTTTGTCTTATGGAGCTTCGTAAATAGTTTTTAATCATTTTTAATTTTGAAAAACTTCTTTCCCCAAGCTACCGAGACAGAGACTGTTAATAAAATTCTTAGGGCCGATACTTTCTGCATCTCGCATGACAAAATTCCTCTAACCGGGTTTTAATCGGAACAGATAATACCGGCCCTTATTAACTATATTTGGGTATAAAGAAATTGGGTTATTTTGGCACAAATAGTTCAAAACCTCTAAAGGTTTCACGGAGTATGGTATCATTTGGCATAAATCTGCAATAAATCTTATAGAAAATCATTTGCCTCTATATCCGATTCTTTTTCTATGAAAAGTATTGAATGAATATTTTCTAGTATTTTTCTAGTATTTTATCATCTTTCCCTTTTCTTATATTTCCCTCAATTTAAAAATATCATATAAAAATTTTAAAAATGGTATACATTTTTATTTTAAAATTTAAAATTAAAGGCAATGTTTAAAATATAGATGAAAAAATTTACTTTAAATTTATCTTTCTCTGTTGAGAGCGGGGTAGCGGGTAGGTACCCCTCTATGATCCCGATAGAGAGCAGACTTACTTCAGGGATTTAGCGCCCCTGCCCACGCGAGCTCCTGGTTTTTTCCTCCATTTCCTATTTAGAGGTAACCAGGCCCCAATCTCCGTATTATCCTATCCAAACCCCAAATTCCTTCCCTAATATCCCCTCCCACCCACCAACCCGTCTGGCCAGCGTGGTGGGTTATGGCCAAAACCTCCACAAATCAAAAATGTCGGTTTCAACAGATATACGGAAGATACCCCAGGTGGGTAGGAAGTTTATTCCACAGTCCCACACCGAAATAACGGTCTGCCTCGAGGATTCTGGGGGAGGCAAGTCGACATTGAAAAAGAAGAACAACAAACAACTCCATATAGCAACTTACAACATCCGTTCCATGGCAAAAGACGAAAAACTCTACGAACTAGAAGAGGAATTAGGGAATATGAATTGGGATATAATGGGACTATCAGAAGTTAAAAGAAGAGGTGAAGGGTATGTAGACTTACATTCAGGCAACAGGCTCTATTATAAAGGCAATGAAGACTATACATACGGTGGAGTAGGTTTCTTAATCAACAAGAAGAGAAAATCACAAATTCAAATAATTGACAGCATCTCAGACAGGGTTACATACATGATTTTAAAACTAAATCCAAAAACCAAATTAAAGATTGTGCAAGTTTATGCTCCAACTGAAAAGGCAACTGATGAAGAAATAAATACTTTTTACGAAGATCTTAAAAAAGCTATAGACACCAACAGAGAATCCAAAATAATAATAATGGGAGATTTTAACGCCAAAATTGGAAGTAAGATTGAAGACTCTGAAAGCAAGATTGGAAATTTTGGATTCGGCACAAGAAACACAAGGGGAGAAAAACTTATGGAATTTCTGGAACAAGAAAACATGTATATTATGAATACCTTCTACAAAAAGAAACCTAACAGAAAGTGGACATGGGTTGCACCTAACGGAACCACCAAAAATGAAATAGACTATTTTCTCTCAAACAACAAAAGAATATTCGAAGACGTAACAACAATAAACAACGTAACAACGGGTAGTGACCATCGTATAGTTAGAGCAAAAATAAATATTAACATGAAAGAAGAGAGGAAAAGATTATTTAAAAAAACAACGCGAATAGATGCCTTTAAAGTAAAAACAAATGAAGAGCAATTCCGAGAGGTCTTAGCGGATAAGTTCAAATATGATCCTTCACATAATCAAGATGAAATTGACGAAATTAACAAAAACATCAATAAGAACCTTCTCGAAGCCGGACTACAGGTCGCAAAGAAAACAAGTACTAAAGAAGACAAAATAAGCAACGAAACTAAACAACTAATGACGGAAAGACGACAACTACTAACGCAAAACAAACGCCATACTCAAGAATACATAGAACTTAATAAAACAATTAGAAAAGAACTAAAACGCGACTTACAAAAATGGAACGAGAACATAATAGAGCGAGTCATTGAAAACAACAGAGGCTTAAAATGTCTAAGACCCGCATTGGGTGTTCAAAAAATCATTAAAATTAAAGACGCCAATAGTAAGGAAGAGAAGGACAAATATAAAATAACAAAAATAGTCGAAGACTTCTACAAAAGCTTGTACAGCTCGCAAAGCCAGCCTAATGAATCAACAAAGGAGAACGTCAAAAGAAAAATAAAAAACGTGGGATCAGAAGTACTACCAAATATAAAGGGATTCGAAATAGAAAGAGCTTTAAAAGAACTAAAAAATAATAAAGCTCCAGGACAGGACGGTATAATTGCCGAGCTCTTGAAAACAAGCAAGACAGTAACAATCCTTATACTAACAGAGCTATTTAATAAATGTCTCCATAATAGCAAGATCCCTAAAGACTGGAACGAAAGTCTAGTAATACTTTTACACAAAAAAGGGGACAAATGTGACCTACAGAATTATAGACCGATATCGTTGCTCAGTCAAGTATACAAACTATTCATGAGAATTATTAACAACCGGTTGACCTACAAAATGGACAATTACCAACCAGTGGAACAGGCTGGCTTCCGCAAAGGATATAGTACATCAGACCATCTGCTGACAATGAGAACATTGATAGAGAAGGCAAATGAATACCAACTACCCGTATTTCTTGCCTTCGTAGACTATGAAAAGGCGTTTGATAGTATCGAGATGTGGGCCATAGAACAAGCTATTAATATATATATATATAACAGCGCTAACAGGCCTTATAGGCCTACGGCTTCTAAATTCTGGATAATATTTCTCCATTCTGTTCGGTCCTCTGCACTCTTTCTCCAGTCCTTCACCCCGATTTCTTCCAAATCCCTCTCTGCAGCCTCTAACCATCTCTTCCTTGGTCGACCTCGTCTCCTTTTTCCCAATGCTCTGTCATTCAATATTCGTTTGACGTTTCTAGTTTCTGGCATTCGAGCAATATGTCCCAGCCATCTAACTCTTTGGGCTCGTATTTTTGTCGTTATTTTTGGTCTCCCATACATCCTCATTACTTCTTCATTTGTTCGTCTCCTCCAGGTTTTCTCCGCTATCTGTATACCTCCAAAAATTTTTCTCAGGATCTTCCTTTCCCATATCTGTATCTTCTTCTCCTCTTGTTGATTCATTACCCACGTTTCGCTCGCATACAACACTGTGGGCCGTATTATCGTTTCATACATTCTGATTTTCGCGTTTATTGATACATTTTTTGCTTTTAATATCGTGTTTAAGGCACCCACAACTCGACTTCCCTTCAATAATCTTTTATCTATTTCTTTTTCTTCCCTTCCAGTACTGGTTACAGTCACTCCCAGGTATTCGAATTCTGCTACTTCCTTAAATTTATATTCATCTCCTTCTCCTTTCATTTTTATATAGTTATCCTCTTTATTTATATCTCCTTTCATTACCATGTATTGTGTTTTTCCTTGGTTGATTCTTAATCCATACCTTTTTGCTTCCGCTTCGAACTTTTGGAATATTTTTTGGAGATGTTCCTTTGTTCTTGTTAGGATGACTAGATCATCAGCGTAAGCTATAAACTGCTGTCTGTTGTTAAATATGGTACCGCTTGTATTAATTTTTATCCTTCTTACTATGTGTTCTAGTACCAAGTTAAATAAGTCTGTAGATAGAGGGTCACCCTGTTTCAGTCCTTTATTCACTGTGAATTGTTTTGAAAAATTTCCTTCCAGTGTTATCCTGTTTTTTGTATTGTTGAGCGTCATTCTCACTAATTTAACCAGCTTTCCTGAAATACCCAAGGATCTCATTGCTTCATATAGCATATCTCGGTCTACTGAGTCGTAAGCCTGTTTAAAGTCAATGAACAACATGTGTAGTCCCAAATTTTGTTCGTAGCTGTTGTTCTGTATTAGTTTTAATAAACATATTTGATCTGTTGTTGATCTTCCTGGTCTAAAACCTCCTTGGTATTCTCCAATGATCTTATTTACCTCCTTTTGCAATCTATTTCGGATGATTTTTGCAAGTATTTTATAGGCCACTTCTAATAGCGATATTCCTCTATAATTTTCGCAACTTGTTTCATCACCTTTTTTGTAGATTGGACAGATGAGTGCATTGTTCCATTGTTGCGGCATTTCCTCTTTTTGCCAGACTGTTAATATTAGTCGGAAAATTTTTTCTTGCAGCTTTTCTCCTCCTACTTTAAAAATCTCTGCCGGAATTCCGCTTTCTCCTGCGCTTTTGTTATTTTTTTGCTTCAATATTGCTTCTTTTACTTCTTGTAGTGTAGGTTCTTCTTCACGTTGTTGTTCTGTGTTATCCTGTTCATGTTGTTTTATTTCCTGGGGTTCTGCTTGTTTATTTTCATTTAATAGTTCTTCAAAATACTCCGCCCATCTGTTCAATTTTTCTGTTGTTTATCCTAAAAGCACACCGTCTTTACCTCTACAATAACTTGTTTTACTCTTTGCAGTTCCTCGAGATTTTTTTACTTCTTGGTAGAAATTTCTTATTTCCTTGTTTACGTATGATTCTTCTATTGTTTTCAACTGTTTGTCAAGATGTTCTCTTTTCTTTTTTCTGCAGATTTGTTTTACTTCTCTTCTTGCCATTTTATATTTTTCTGTAGTATCCTGTGTATTATTTTTGTCTTTTTCTATTTTTGCTTTATTTCTACGTATCAATGCTATTTTACAATCCTCGTCAAACCAGTCTCTTCGTTTCTCTGCTTGTACTTTTCCTAGACATAGTTCCGTTGCTTCTGTCATCGCTATCTGTATATTCCTCCATTCTTCATCAATATCTTCTGCGGTGGGGTAACGAAGTCTTTTATTTATCTCTGCCACAAATTTGTTTGCCGTTTTTTCTTCTTTAAGTAATTCTATCTTGTATGTTAATCTTTCTTTTGCTGTTCTTGGGTTTCTTGGCAGCTCTTGTTTAAGTTTGGCTATCGTTAGAATATGATCGCTATTGGTATCTGCCCCTCTGTAGCTTCTGGAATCGGTAATTGCTCTGATATGTTTACTTTCTATTAATACGTGGTCTATCTGGTTTTTTGTCCTTCCATCTGGAGATATCCAAGTTATCTTATGAATATCCTTATGGTCAAATCTTGTGCTTACAATTTTCATTTTATTTTCTGTTGCAAATTCAATTAATTTTTTCCCATTTTCATTTGATTCCTTATGCAAACTTTTTCCACCCGTTATACTTCTGTAAATCTCTTCTCTTCCTATTTTGGCATTCATATCTCCTACGATTATCTTTATGTCATATTTCTGAATTTTATCCATCAAATTACTTAGCTTCTCATAGAACTCTGTCTTGGTTTCTAGGTCTTTTTCTTCAGTGGGGGCATGTGCATTAATGATGAGAAGGACAAATATAAAATAACAAAAATAGTCGAAGACTTCTACAAAAGCTTGTACAGCTCGCAAAGCCAGCCTAATGAATCAACAAAGGAGAACGTCAAAAGAAAAATAAAAAACGTGGGATCAGAAGTACTACCAAATATAAAGGGATTCGAAATAGAAAGAGCTTTAAAAGAACTAAAAAATAATAAAGCTCCAGGACAGGACGGTATAATTGCCGAGCTCTTGAAAACAAGCAAGACAGTAACAATCCCTATACTAACAGAGCTATTTAATAAATGTTCCATAATAGCAAGATCCCTAAAGACTGGAACGAAAGTCTAGTAATACTTTTACACAAAAAAGGGGACAAATGTGACCTACAGAATTATAGACCGATATCGTTGCTCAGTCAAGTATACAAACTATTCATGAGAATTATTAACAACCGGTTGACCTACAAAATGGACAATTACCAACCAGTGGAACAGGCTGGCTTCCGCAAAGGATATAGTACATCAGACCATCTGCTGACAATGAGAACATTGATAGAGAAGGCAAATGAATACCAACTACCCGTATTTCTTGCCTTCGTAGACTATGAAAAGGCGTTTGATAGTATCGAGATGTGGGCCATAGAACAAGCTATTAATAATTGTAGAATAGATTCGAGATATAGACAACTAATACATAATATATATGAAAATGCAACTATGATAGTACAACTAGACGAAAATACAAATCCCATCCCTATTAAGAGAGGCGTGAGACAAGGAGACGTAATATCGCCAAAGCTTTTCAACCTAGCACTAGAAGACGTCTTCAAAACGACAAATTGGTCAACCTATGGCATTAACGTTAATGGCAAGAAGCTAAATCACATCAGATTCGCTGACGACATTGTGATTATAGCGAGCTCATTCGAGGAACTGCAAATTATGATAGAGGAACTCGCAGGCAGCTCCCAATACGTCGGTCTAAAAATGAACATGAAGAAAACAAAAATAATGACAAACACAGATGACCCCAGACGCATAACTATAAATGGCAGTGAGATAGAAAAAGTCCAGGAATATATCTACCTAGGCCAAATCCTGAAACTTGACAAAGAAAACCAAAGTGCGGAAATTAATAGGAGAGCAAGACTAGCATGGGCAGGATTTGGAAAACTTGGTTGGATACTTAAGAACCGCAAAATACCTCAATATTTGAGGACCAAAGTGTTCAACCAGTGCATCCTTCCTATCATGACATATGGGTGTCAAACCTGGACCCTAACCAAGGCAAATATGAATAAACTAGCTACAACAGAAAGAGCTATGGAAAGAGCAATGTTAGGTATACGACTGTCAGATAAAAAGAGGAGCGACTGGGTAAGATCAAAAACAAAAGTCGAGGACATAACAACAAAAGTTGCCAAACTTAAATGGAGCTTTGCAGGCCACACTGTTAGACAAAAAGACCAACGTTGGAATGCCACGATACAACATTGGAGACCTTACCAAAGTAAACGACCGAGAGGAAGACCACAGATGAGATGGGTTGATGATATTAAAAGAGTAGCCGGAACGAATTGGAAATATGTTGCTCAGGATAGAGACCGATGGAAGGAGTTGGGAGAGGCCTATGTCCAAACGTGGACGATAGAAGGCTAAGAAGAAGAAGAAGAAGAAGAAGTTGAGAGCTAATCCACAGATCAAATTGACGCATTTTTCTCTTGCCTCAATATTCGTTTTCAGCAGGAAATTCGGAACTTATTTACAAGATTTTCTGCAATTTTATTATCAGTAATTTTCATTTGGTCATAGCCAAATTCTCAGTAAATTTTCATTTTTTCCATAGTTTCTGACATTTTTACACAATCTGACAAATTTATAGTTACATGTTGCAACATCTTCGATACTGAATTTATATAAAATAAAATATCATGCCAAAGAACTACACCGCATATAAATTTATAATTTTTAATATTTTTTACTAATCCTCGTGCTTTGACTTTAGTTTCTGAATTATTGTTGACGTCTTCTATTATTTCGAATAAGGCATTATGTATTTCACAAAATTGAAATCTTAGAGGTTTCAATGCATCTATTCGACTTAACCATCTAGTAGTACTCGACGGTTTTAGTGTTAGTTGTGAAACATGTTTTTTTCAGAACTTCCCAACGCTTTGTAAAACCCGAAATAAAGTGTACAGTTCTTGTATAATACAAAAAAAGTTTGTTATTTCTGTAGAAGGAGACGCTGCGTCATTTATGACTAAGGTGGCATGCGCAGGGCACGTAAAACGCCCTCAGATATTTTTCAAATATTCTGTTTTGCACACCCTTTCTTATTCCTTTCATATTAACCCTGTGATCATAACCTTGTCCTCTGAGCCGTTTTAAATCAAGAACTATTTTTTCCAAAATTTTCAAAATATGTAAGTTCTGTTAAACCTTTACCAGTTAAATATTTTCGGCTGACGCTTAGTCCTATATATACTTTTAATTATTGAGCGGCTCAATTTGTATTTTGATTTTACTGATTATGCCGCCCCCTTGTGATGCCGCCTGATGCGGCTGCCTCACCGCATCATAGCACCGCACGGCCCTGAAAATATGAATCATATTTCATGCAAAAGTGACCAAGTCTACATGTTCATTTCTTCCAGTCTGTTGATACGCATACCCAGACATAGACATTAATTTGTATGTTATGTGTGTTGCGGCATCAAACCTTATAATTTTGCCTTGGGAATTTTTTCAGGTATTAGGTTAGTTCTTTGGAGTGACTTGGTCACATAAACTAAAAACGATATGTTACAGTTCAAGTTGATTCTCAGTTAGAGTTGACTTTTCCTAGTTCGAGTCAACTCCAACTGAAACGAGCACTAAAGGTTGATTTGAAAAATTTAAATCAACTTTTACTAGTTGAAGTTGACTCTTCCTAACTCTTTTTAGTAAAAGTAGATTATACAATTTATAGGAGTATAATCTCAAGTGCATTTTTGATGAGTGTGCGTCTCTTTGTTTTGACCGTTTCAACTACTTATTAGTCCAGACTGTAACGTCGCCCCCGTTAGGTAAATTATTCTGATTCGATTTTTTTGCACAAACTTACTCAAACAAATACATCCTTATAACAAATACACAGTGTCAGGCGGTACCGCGGTCGAAAAATTGTTTAAACAATTTTTGTTAACCAAATTCACAAAAATAATTCTTATCTACTCTACCTCATATTATGTATAAGTTTTTATTGTGTGAAAATTGTAAATATAGATAGCAGTACATGAATTGTTTGAAGTGTGCCTGAAGTAATAATGTATTTAAATGGGGTTTACTTTTTCGCACTGTTTTTTAGCGCACTTTCATATAATTAAATATCCTTAATTTCGCCTTGTCATGGTGATGACATGTGAGCAATAAATTACAAAAAAAGTTTTGACAGTTTTGTGGTTTGACAGAAGTTTGAATTTTTAAATGTCAAAGTTCTAAAAAATTGTGAAATAGAAATGTATTCCAGTGGCCAAGAGTTGCAGTTTTTTTATTTGTTTTTTGGTAGATAGAATATTGTATGAAACTGTGCGTGAAGTACTTTTTGCGCACTTAGGCGATGTATAGCACTCGGCCCGCTCGTGGTCTAAACATCGCGTGCGTGCGCAAAAAGCATACTTCCACGAACTGCTTTATAAATAACTGAGTATTTCACTCCGGACAATTTTTTTTAGATTATTTTGGTCATTCAGAGCAAAAAAGGTCTCCTGTGATTTTTCTCTAAAATTGATAGTTTTCGAGTTATACGCGATTTAAAATTTGAAAAATGCGAAATGACCATTTTTAAGGCTTAATAACTCGATTAAAAACTATTATTATGAAAGTCAGAAAGTCACCTAATCAAAGTTTAAAACCCCCCCTACGAGATCCTGAAGAAATGTTTGTCATTATTTTATTACTAAGCTGTTATTTTTAATTATCAACAATGAGCGCTAAAATCGTATTGAGGCAGCCGTTAATGTGAGTGCGAGTAAGATCCTCCATTCCGACCGTCCAATGGTGCATCTCAGTCGCACCAAATACTATTGACTATAGTTCATAGTATTTGGTCGCACTCACATCGACAGCCGCCTCAATACGCTCCTAGCGCTCATTGTTAATAATTAAAAATAACAGCTTAGTAACACAATAATGACGAATATTTTTTAAGTACCTTGTAGGGGGGTCGTTAAAATTTGATTTGGTGACTTTCTGACTTTCATAATAATAATCTTTAACTGAGTTATCAAGCCTTGAAAATGGTCATTTTGGCATTTTTCAAATTTTAAATCGCGTATAACTCGAGAACAATAAATTTTACAGAAAAATCACAAAAGACCTCTTTTGCTCCGAATGACCCAAATTAATGATGTAAAAAAATGTCCGAAGTGAATTTTTTTTGTGAATTTGTTTAAAAACAATTGTTTAAACAATTGTTCGATTACGGTACACCACCGGACACCCTGTGGATTCGTTATAAGGACCTCTTTTTGAGTAAGTTTGTGCAAAAAAATCGAACTGGAATAATTTACCTAAGGGGGGCGACGATACAGCCTGGACTATAAATATCACGATTTGAACATAATATACAGTAACATTTAATTTCTAGAATCGGTTGTTTGTGTGAATCAACTTTTACTAAATGGCATTGGGAAGAGTATACTTTAACTAGTTGGAGTCTACTTTTACTATGGTTTGTTTTTTAACCAAGAGGAGTGATTCAAATTTACCGCGCCGTAATGCTTGTTTCTAATTGGTCCAACCGCAGGCAAGTTTACTCCACTGTTATTAAATTTTGACACTAATGACATTTATGAAATTTTGGCACTTCTGTCATTTTATAGGTTAATAAATTATATCGGCGATTTTTGTGTTTTCTGCATTATTCCTTTAATTTTTAGATTTTTAGTCTACTTTTATATAAAAACAGTTGTTTTTAGAACTCTTGGCGATGAATAACGAAAAAGAATATGAATTTGGTGACTTTTCTAGTAACTTTCTTGGGTGTGAATCTGTCTTTTTAGTTTACTCCTCTTGGTTAAAAAATCAACTATAGTAAATGTTGAATAAAAATCTTCATTTTATATTTATAATCAACTTTTACTAAAACTAGCCGTTTGAGTACTCGAACTAGGAAAAGTTAACTCCAAGTGGATAATCAACTTGAACTGTAACATATATACATTTTGTATACCGTATACTATATACTACACACATCGGCGTACGTTTCACTTTCTGCGGACAGACTATATGTATTACATATCGACGTACGTTTCATGTTTTGAATTAACTCATAATTAACTTGTTTCCAAATGAATGATGACGTTTATGCCAAGAAATAACGATACTATGATTATGCTAATCTTTTTCTCATGAGCATCTTTCAGTGCGTCACAGTTTTTCGATTTCTTTCTAACGCATTAAATTGTATGTGACAGAAAAACGCACGTCGGTGATTACGTTTCGTCGGTGACATTTATAACATTTATTCTAGTTGTCAATAGAATATAATCTGTACAATTTATAAGACTATACAAATCAAAGAAAATACCATTTTATAAATGCAATAAACACAATTGATTTGTTTTTATCCCAAATTGCAAATAAAATGGGACAACTGTCAGATTTAACTAAAATGTCATGTTAGAATAACTGTTATAAATGTATATTATCACGGACTTACCTTTTTTCTATCATTTGTGACGCACTGAAAAATGCTCATGAAAAGAAGCATATGATTTTTGCATATCTACAATAATAATTCCCGCTCTCCTAGTTTACGTAGGTAGGTATATATTATGTATATTTAAAATTATCGTATGATATTTCAAAAGTGAACTGACTAAACAATAATCATATCTGAAAAGGAAAACAAGAAAACATACTATTATTTATCCCAAATCTATATACCTACAATAACTATTATCTACCCCCTGTAACTTGAATTTACCGAAAACAGCTACGACGTGTTATGAAACCAGGGGGACGACGCGGTTTGATGGGTTGCATATATAGAAGTGCTACTCCGAATAAAAGCAATCGATATCGGTATCATCTCAAAGGAAGAGACCATTAAATTAGAGATTTTTTACTTTTGTATCCACAAAAAGCCAACATCAAACGTGTAGTGGTCAATATGATGAAAGGAAATATGAGATTTTAAGGGCTTTATCATCTCATATGACTGATAAGTTGGGGACTTGTTACTCTCAAAGATAATTTTGTGTTTCTCGTTTTTGGGGGTTTGTAAAGGGCTACTTTGTAATTTTGTATAAAATGGAAATTTTTGTACACGAATTTGATACATTCAGAAAAATGTTGAAATATTTTAAGAAATATAAGATTTAGTTTTGTTTTTATGTTTACCTAGGTACATATTAATTAGTATCTTCTAAATTTTGAAATATTTGAAAAAATATAAGATATATAAACTCATTTTTGTTTTTCTGTTTCTTCTTCTTGAGGTTACATCTTCTACCGAAGGTTGGATACCGACATGGCAATAATTGTTATTTTACTTACCGCAGCTCTAAATAGTTGTTTAGATCTCAAACTAAACCATTCCCTTAAGGCACTTATCCACTATGTTCGAATACTTGCATTAACGAACCTCTTGCGCTCCGCTCTCCTGCAACGTATCCACTATGTGCAGCAGTTGCAGGAGAGCGGAGCGCGAACATAGTGAATACGTGCCTTTAGATTTCGTAACCAGGAGGTTCGCCTTCTTCCTACATCTCCTGCACCTTTTACTTTGCCCTCCATAATCAAACGCAGTAGACCATAACGAGGACCTCTTACTATATCCCTAACAACACAAAACATTCCAGGAATGTACTATCAAAGTTCTAGTAATGATTGAATGTCCTGGACATTCAAGGAACATTCGGTGAACATCTGATTAAATTATTGGTGGAATGTTACCACAAGATATTCTATGAACATACTACCAATGTCCTACATTTTAAAATGAGGCCATTTACTATTCAATTTGCGTTCATTTTCAAATCTGCTGCGGGTGTTCTATGTAAGAAGGGGCGGGTGCCGCGTGGTCATCACATTTTTACATTTCATGATAACCTAAAAATTTATGATTGGATGGAAAATGGAAATTCGAATTAGTGGCTTTTTTGCTGTTCTGTATGTTAGTTTTGCTACGTTTTGCTCTGGCTGGATCTCTTTTGTTTAAACAATTATGTAAGTATTATAAAATCCGTTTCCAATTTTCTTTATTCTTTATGAAACGAATTATTTATGCATATTATTACCTGTAAATAGTACCTATTTCTTTTGATTTTTAATTGTAAAGAATAGAAAAATTACCATTTATTTTAAATTTTTTTTAAATCAGCTGAAAGTGGTCTACAAAAAAACCCGGAAGGAAACGTATAGCCTTGTGGCTATGAAAGACAAAAGAAAGATAACCTATATGTAAAAAGTGTATTGGCTAGTTGGAAGAAACTCCACATTGTCAATGCATAACAAGTTATTAGGTACTTCATAAACAAATATTAAGACCTGTAGGGACTTATGGATGCCCACTATGGGGGTGTACTTACTAGACCAAGTAATATAAAAATTATACAAAGATTCCAGAACAAAATACTGAGAAATATTGTAGATGCTAGGATGCTCCTTGGTATGTGACAAACAGTGATCTCCATAAGGACCTAGAAATGGAACCTGGATATAATAATCAAGAAGACGGCAGGAAGTCACGAGCAACAACTTCATAAGTACGATAATATTGAGGAAATCCAGCTCCTCGATACTACTGGGCAAACTAGAAGATTGAAGAGGACAAAGCCTTTTGAACTAGTTTGAGTGATAGGTGATAGTGAAAAGCAGAGCATAGTGCTTGTGTGCCTGTGTATGTTAAAATAGTGCACGTTCTTGTTAGATTAGATAAGAGACGCTATGGGGTAAGCTCTTCATTTTAAGGAACAGTAGTAATTTAGGTTAAATTAAAATTGCTAATTGGTCAGTTATGACCAGATTGTAATTGTAATGTACAATTCAATACAATGAATCATCATCGTAGCGATGATTGTGGGACAAAATATATGACAAGATTTTGTGCAATAAAAATGTTTATATTTATCAAGGATGAATTATTTCTTAGGCCACATATACTTCTGGTATATCGTCGGTGATGTGACAATACCTCCTATCTGCTTTTTCATGAATTTTGTAGGAGACGAAAAACCATTTTTAGGGTCATCTCCTGTTTTCACATGTAAATTTTGACATGTTTTGTAGTAGGTAAATAGATAGTTAAATTTACTACAAAACATGACAAAAAATATATGAAAACAGGAGGTTACTGTTCTTTTTCTTTCTTCTTAAGGTGCCTATCCGTTCCGGATGTTGGCGATCAGCATGGCTATCCTAACTTTGCTTGCTGCTATTCTGAATAGTCCGGTTGTCGATGTACTAAACCACTTTCTCAGGTTTTGAAGCCAAGATATTCTTCTTCTCCCTGGCCCTCTCTTTCCAAATACCTTGCCTTGAAGAATGACTTGCAACAAGCCATATCTGTGTTCATTCCTCATAACATGGCCAAGATATTCTAGTTTGCGCTCTTTGATTGTGGTAATATAATAATCTCGCATTCCTTGCCTATTCTACGTAGAACCTCAACATTAGTCACACGATCCATCCACGAAATTCTCAAAATTCGCCTGTAACACTACATCTCGAATGCTTCGAGTTTTCTCAAAGAAGCCTCGGAAAGTGTCCAGGCCTCTACTCCGTATAATAACGTAGAAAATAGATATCATCTAATGATAGAGATTTTGGTAGCAAGAGGTAAATCGTGGCTTCTGAAAAGAGACTTCATCATTATGAACGCTGATCTCGCTTTTCCTATGCGTTGTTTTATTTCACTTGAGTGGTCCCACTTGCTGTTTATGTTGGTACCAAGGTATGTGTAGCTGTCGACCCTGTCAATTAGTTGTTGGTTAACCAAAAGCTGCGTATTTAATATTTCGCGCTTACTGACTACCATATACTTTGTTTTTTTCGTATTGAGATCAAGTCCGTATTCTCTACCCAGCTAACATTGTTCGTATGTATGACGTCAAACAAACGTCAACATTTTGGGAGAAGTTACGTCAAAAGTTACATAAAATTTTACCTAAAATATATGTATAAAAGTCACAGCGATGTTACGTAACAATTTTACGTAATTTCTACGTAACCTTTTTACGTCACAAAAACGTCACTTTCTAGTTGAATTTTCGGTATAAATAATATATAGGGCTTTTCATCGATCATTTGTTTCGAGCTTCTGTCATGTGTCACATAATATTAATATATCTACGTCATACGTCTTTGGTTTGTATCATTGGTATATGCCAGTAACGTATGACGTAATATTAATATTATGTGACACATGACAGAAGCTCGAAACAAAATGACTGTGAATGAAAAGCCCTATATGACCTTAAAATTATTGTGTAAATAAAACCACATACATGATGCTAACACATTTATTAAATATTTGAAATAAACATTTATTATATATTTGACTTTTATGTGAGAGGTAGCTACTTTATCTAATACATAAACATACCCTTAGAATAATCTTCATTCTTAAAGTGTAAACTGCACACTTTCATATAACGACTAGGCTGCTTTCCCATCTTTAGAAGATATTTCCATACATTTCGTTTTTCAACTAAACTGCCATTGAATAGAATTCTATCTTGTTTATACTTTTTAGGGAGAGAATGAAACGACAAATTACTGTTACGCTTCATCCAAGAATCACATTGAGGCACACACCATTCATAATTCGATTTTTTGCCATAACTCAATAAAAACTAACACGATTTTAAGCACGGAAATGTAAGGTTATGTCTATTTGAAATGTTCGAAATAAATACGCGATGGCGCTGCAATCTTAAACGAGATTGTCACGGTGGCAATGCCACCAAAAAGCCACATTTTAGGGACGAATAAATTCATACGTGTTAAGTACCTACCAAAGAGCCACGTTTCAGAAACGAATAAATACATACGTATAATATACGTGTTTAAATTTCGTATCAGTAACGTCATTTTTTGATAGATGTTACGTAGCAATACAAAAAACCTAAATTTAACGTTAAGGTAACGTTATATTGCTAGTTGGGTACTTATATCTGATATGCGCGACATTATTCTTTGCAAACCATCTAGACTGTCTGCAAAAACTACAGCATCGTCAGCATATCTAATGTTGTTCAGACGCACTCCGTTGACTATGTAATACGCCTTCCTGTAGTTCTCCCAGCGCTTGCTCGAAGATACATTCAGAGAATATATTAAACAGCACCGGGGACAGGATGCATTCTTGCATCACTCCTCTATCTATGGAGACTGCCTCTGTCAATTGGTCATTCACTTTAATATTGGCAATTTGGTTGTAATACAAATTATATATGATTCTCAAGTCTCTATCATCTACTCCCGCTTCTTTCGAGATGTTTATGAGTTTATCATGTTTTACTCTATCAAACGCCTTTTTGTAGTCGATAAAGCAAACATACACGTCACAGTCAACATCCCTGCATCTTTGCATAAGCACTTGGACAGCGAATAGAGCCTCTCGGGTGCCTAAGGCGTCGCGGAATCCAAACTGCGTCCATGATATCTGTTCTTCGCATTTTTTATATATTACGCCATGTATCACGTTTAGAAACGTTTTGAGTAAGTGGCTCATTAGGCTAATTGTTCTGTAGTCTTCACATGTTTTGGCATTTACTTTTTTGGGTAAAGTTACGAAGGTCGACTTTAACCAGCTTTGGGGTATTTTTCCAGTAACGTATATTTTGTTGAATACAGTTGTTATCCATTTTATTCCTTGTTCATCCATAAGTTTTAGGAATTCTACATAAAACTGGTCAGGCCCTACAGCTTTACCATCTTTAGTTGTTTTAATAGCTGACGTGACTTCTTCAATGGTAATCGGGGGTCCTGTTTGGCAGTCAGTGTCTTCAATGGTATTCCGCCTTTCATCTGCAAAAGTTACTTCCACATATTCCTTCCACGTGTCTAGTTTTTCTTCCACACTTAACAGTGGTTTCCCTTGGTTATCTGCCAAACACCCAACTCTTCTAGGTTTGTATAAGCCTGCAGCTTCTTTAACTTTTTTGTGCATATTGAATGAATCGTGTTTATGTTGCAATTGCTGGATTTCCGCACACTGTTCTCTTAGTCGTGTATCCTTAGCTATTCTAATTGCTTTTTTGATCTCTTTATCTATTCTTTTGTATAATGGCATGTCCTGATCTTTGGACTTTCGCCTCTCTTCCATCATATCTAAAATCTCGTTTGTCATCCACGATTTCTTCTTTATTTTTGGTGGTAAAAAAGGTGACTGTAAAAAAAGTTTTTAGTCTCTCTTACAAAACTCATAAAAAAACAAATCGGAGGATTTATGTCACATCAGCGACTATATCTAGGGAATGTCTAAAAAATAAACTGTGAATGTTCAAAGAACATTCGTAGACATTCATGGAATGTTCCAACAAGACATTCAAGGAATGTTTAAAATGCTGACACAGGACTTTCCTGGAACATTTAGGGGACGTTCTTGTGCTTTTGAGGACATTCCAGAAAAGTTTTCAATGTCCTGTGTGTACATTCTAGGAACATACATGGAATGTTTGGTGTTATTAGGGATGACCGAAATATTCAAGAGTCCGCCTCTTCATTGTCTGTATAATTTCTTCCCTCTTATTAACACTATCAAGAACTGCAATATTAGTAATCTTGTCTCCCCATGATGTTCGTAGCATTCTTCAATTACACCAACGGTCAAAAGCTTCCAAATTCTTAATCTCTATTTGCTTCAATGTCTAGGCCTCAGATCCGCAGACCAAAGTTGTAAAAAATTTGAGAAGGCACTAATTTGCATATTAACGCACTTGTATAGAAGTCAAAATTTGAAGTAGCAAAATTTCAGTGTCAGTAATCAATCACCAACTATAAAAACGCCTTTACACCATTTTTAAATGCGCCATAAGGGCTGAAATATGTTAGGACGGGTCGTGCACGATACGTGGCGTAGAACAATAGAAAGCGCACGTCCCCGTCACTCACCGATGTCGCCCCGTTCCGTTGTATGGTAAACTAGCCAGTGCATTTCCATCAGACGATTCTTCAACGTGCCTCGTAATACAGCCGTGACGGGACTTTTCCGTCATTAGATCTATTCTTGGGTCACTAGGTACTACATACAATAAATGTTTCATTTTCACAAATTTTTCTCTTGCTATTTCTATACGGCTTTTAATCTCTTGTGTTTGTGCTGCGTTTTGACTAAGCAATGTGCCTAGATATTTGTATTTGTCTACCCGTCTACCTAGATATTATAGGAGAAATATATTCAATTGAATACCATGTATGGTATACTTTTCGTTCAGCCGTTCCAGTAGGTATGTTTATCAGGCTTTGTAGAGTTGAAGTAAATATGACAGTGTCATCGGCATGCCTTTATTAAGGATTTCACCATTTATGATCATCCCATACTTACACTCTCCTAAAGCTTCTTGGAAGACGAATTCGCTATATATATTCAACAGCATTGGTGACAATACGCAGCCCTGTCTTACACCCCGAAGAAATTCTATTTCTTCTCACATTTGGTCCTCGATTCTTACTTTTACTTTCTGATTCCAGTAGAGGTATGAAATTACTCTAATATCGTGGCTGTCAATGTTATGCAGTTTTAAGATACCTACTAGTAGATATTAAATTGGCCAGTATTAATAATGTGGAATGTTACTGCTACACTACTTATTAACATTAAAGGAATATCCGGCTTTCCAGGTATTTTACAAACAACTTCCTCATTTTTAAATAAATTGTCAAATGGCATTGATCTACTTACTTTAAATCGTAGACAATAACAACTGTAATCTAATATTCTTGGTAAATGCATCAAAACTGGTTACAATAATATGTTGACTATATTGCAGTATAATATGTTTTATGAAGAAACAAAAATTTCTAATATTCTGTGTTAGTTAAATTGTTATATGCATGAAATTGAGTGTAACTCGGTAATTTCTTATGTTATAAAATGATTTGTTGGTTTAGGGGAGACGGGGGCTAGTTGATTACATAGGTGCGTTTTTGCACAAAAAATTTTGACTAACTTTGAGAAGATTTTTATTTTAGTTTCAAGCATTATGTTGATTATTTCATTCATAGGAGATTCTGACCAATAGAAAGCTACAGAAATCTAAATTAAATCGATAATTTTTGATAATTTCCCGTCGTCAAGTATATTACGTCAGATGCCCTTCGTTGCTACGAAACAATACATTCAGTGACATTAATGACAATTAATGTTTTAAAAATTATAAAAGTGATGACTTTCAACCGTCAAATTAATATTTATAACAACTGTTTGTTTAATTGTACTAATTTGTACTTACATAAATAAATCACAATAAAATTTTGGTTTTGAACAGTTTTATTCATGAAATAATCGCAACAAATTGCACTCGATCTCTAAAATTAATATAGAATTTTAGAGCTCTTGTGCAATTACTACTGATAATTAAAATATCATATTTCAATAAATTATACATTAAAAAATATGGAGATCTAGGCAGTAGAGTTAGAGAGGGATGGATGTAATGGCAGGCGCGGATCCAAGGGGGGGTCAATGGGGTCAATTGCCCCTTCTTGAGACTTTGCCTGGTGTCGGCTTTTTTTAAAAGAAAGAGATAATTACGATTGAACATAAATAGTGAGTTTTCTGTCCTGTTGACAACTGAATAACGGAATGAAACATAAAACAGAATTCCTTCTCCAAAGTACGTGTTCTCGGTCTTACTATATGGTGTCGAGTCTTGGACTGTGAATAAAATTGATCTACTTACCTAAATCGCCTTGAGGCTTTCGAAATTTGGTTCTATAGAAGAATTTTAAAAGTATCTTGGGTGAAGAATATTCAAAACTCCACAATACTAGAACGTCTCAGCAAGACTACTGAGATTATAGAAGGCATCAAGAAGAGAAAAGTGGAGTATTTTGGACATGTAATGAGAAGTTTCAAATATAGGTTGCTACAAAATATTATGCAAGTGAAAATAGAATGCAAACGCAGTCCAGAACAAAAAAGCACTTCATGGTTGATTTAGGGTGGCAGTGAATAAAGTTAAGATAGCTATGATAGTAACCAACGTTCTGAATGGACATGGTACATGAAGAAAAATATAGTAACAGCCCATACCGAAAAAGAATCCTGCGTACGCGAGTGACGAGAAAAATTTTATTTCATTGCCCCCTCCTTGCAAGGTTGCTGGATCAGCCGTTGTGTAATGGAAGGAAGCGAGTAGTGTGTTGTGTGAGAGAAAGATTTCAATAAAACTATAATCAAAATTCTATAGAACTGTCATAGTCATAAGAGTAGCTATAATATACTGAAGTAAATTTTAAGCAGATAAAAAGGAAGAAGACAACGAATAGGTGAAAATGAGAATGTTTAGAGGGATGAGTGGTGAGACAATTCATACCAAGTTACGAGAACATTAGTTAAGATAATTAGGGTATGTTCAACGACGAAAAATCGCCCAATAGGAAGGCTTGTGAATGTGCAAGCAGTATGAGCTTAAAATCAAAGATTTGGTAGAATAAAGAAAGAAATAATATTGGTATTGCTCAAGATACAAACGTATGGAGAAATGTAATTAGGAAAGCTGGTTCCAAACAGATTCATCTCGAAAGTCAATATGTTCATCTCGGTGATAATTTAATATACTCTCGAGAGTCTTCCTCATCAACTCTGATTTTTTCCTGCACGGAGTATACGATTCCGCTTTCATCATGAAGTGGTGGAATTGGTTTTCTATCATTCGTTAAACGTATATAGCTAATTTTTGTGGTTACGTTCAAAATGGACATTCAATTGGAAAAATTACTTAGTTAAGTTATAATTTCTTCTCGTAAATTCGTAATAAATGTCAAGCAAACAGTTGAATCTTTAGTAATAATGTTGTAAAATACATACATTTATTATTTGAGGTGCATTTATACTGACCCTGATCTCAGTGTTGCCATATGGCAACGCTAGGTCAATACGCTATTATTTAATTATTTATACATTTATTCTTTTCAGACGGGGTTTCACTTTAGAGTGTTTAGGGGAAGCTCAATTTAGATGTAAATCAGATATTCATTGGACCTCCTAAGCATAAGATTTTAACAGACTAAGAGTCGAGAGCCAAAGAGGATGATTTTGATTGAAATCGATTATCCGAACGGCAACTCTCTTCAAATCAAATGCTCAAGTTGTATTGTAACGGTACGAAGGTCATTGATACCCTTAATTTTTTGTGTTAAGACCGTAAGTACGCTCCTAGTATTATTTTTGTTCCACCCTCTATGCTGAATCCGTTTCGTAAATTGTACTGTGATTGTGTGGAATTGGATCATCTAATTCTCTTTCGTTTCTCACTATGTTAAACATTGTGTATTTTGTCTATTTTACGTTCTCAGGATTTTAGCCTGAATATCATGTCTGTTTTCGTCTGAGGGACCTTGTTTGTTTATTTTATCTAATGCCGTCAAAAGGATTTTGGTCATAATTCTTTAATAAGTAGAGCATTTATTTATCTTCGGCTGATTATCAAAAGAATTTAATGTTTTTTTGAGACTCAATTCTGTCCAGCTGGAATGTTGATAAGTGCCTCTGAGTTGTTTGTGTTAATCCAATAAGTTCGCACGTGCAGTATTGCTGACGATATGAGAACGGGCGTTAATTGTGAATACATCCAAATCAGCGGTTTCTATGAGAAAAGTAGGTAGTACGAAATATTGAGATCTGTTTGTTTGTTTTTTTTTTGTGATTGGTCGAGCTGTTTTGGTATACGCCAGAGGGATTAACCTAGAGCGCAATTTGCAATTTTCTATTGGTCAAGACTTTGATTGATGGAGTGAACTTATATCGGCAATTGGGTCAAGAATTGTCGATGGGAAGGATCGAATGATTTCTTGATAGGGCGTTAAATTTTGGAGGATAGAGAGGAGATGATCGAAAGAGAGAGAGTTTTTGTTAGAGCTATCGACAAGTCAAGAAGTGTAGTTAGCCTCGGAGGGTTCGCTGCTTGCAGCGACACCTGAGTTACCAGTTTGTGTTGAAGTTCCAGTTAAGTTTGTGCAATTTTATTGCAGAAGTTTTTGTGTTTGAGTTAGTGTTTGTTCCAGTATGACCTAAGCAAGCCGCAGACCACCGCGTTCCAATGTTTTTAGGCGAACGCAATATTTTTGTACCAATGTCGGTATACTAATATGTCCCTACATGCAAGCAGAAGTTAAGAAGTTTTCTTTTTGTGTTACTAGTTTCAACACCTTAGTTAAAGCATGAAGTTTGCTTTTATTTTAGTATTTTTTGATCCCGTTTAATATACGAAAGGACTATTAAGTTCTTAAATATTTTTCTGTTCGAGTAGTGCCAATGTGTTTTTGAAAAATACAATCAATGCTGAATTTTTTTATGAACTATGGAATTTTCTTTTATAAACTATGGGAGTAACCTGATGTACTTTTAATGTATCTATTCATTGGTGAAGTGTCATTTAGTGAACTGTGCCTTGGACTTAAAACCAACCAAGAAGATATCGGACAATGATGTATAAGGTACTATTTTTTTTTGTGTAAACTTTCGTTTTCATTTTGCTAAAAATGATCTCTATTTGTAATACCGTGAGATCACAGATTTATTTTCATTTTGTTTTAATACAAAAAGAGTTTGATTTGCAAAATACAATTTTTATTATTCCTCTTTTCCTTCTCTCTTGTATCGTAAGTACAACAAAGAATTGGCTGAATAAAGAGTAGATAAGGTAAGTCACGCCATATTTGCTTTAATTTAAAATTATTTTATATAGGTATTTTGTATATTTTATTTTGTTTAATTTTTTGATTTAGCTATCTTTCCTTTCACGTTTCTATTTTTGTATTTTTTTTTTGGTTCCCATAAGGTAACCAGTGGCGCCCAATATTTTATTTCTTTTTATTTGACATCCTTATTTTATTTTTCTATTTTTTTTTATTTTCTAAGCTAATAAGAGTATATTAATAACATCCCCTTAAAGATCCAACCCTATATCTCTTCCGACTCTGAGCAGCCGTGGACAATGTTCTTCAATTTGTGTAACATCCCCTTATATGACATATCAACATCGTGTCAAATTCTATTTTCCTTTCTTAGGCATGTTATAGTATTACACAATAATCAAAGAATATTGGCATTGATGATGGGGTCAACAAAGAGGATGAGTCATATACTACACCGCGCATTGAGTTAGACGAAAACATTTCTTGGATATCTGGGGATTTAGAGGTACCACCAAAATATAATGAAATGATGATTCCTGATAGTAAACATGAACTGATATAGGATTGAAATACATTCGAAAAAATGGTGGTGGCTGATATTTACATGGTTAGTTGATGTATCGATCGTAAATGCTTTGATCATCTGTGGGTGCAAAAATGTCACAACTGGAGTTCAGACGTGGAATTGTAAGTATATATTTTAAGGGCGTGGAAAACCAGCTACATCATTTCCTTAAACCAAATTAGTAATGATTTGAGATATGATGGAAGAAATCATCTTTTGATACCAACTTCAGAGAAAAAAGAGAAGAGATGTGCAGGTAAAAGATGTTCGTCAATTATTCGTACAATGTGAAAAAAAATGTAATGTCGGGTTATGTTTGGGATGTAATTTTATATTCCAACAAAAATGAGTAACGAGCTGAATAAATGTTTTTAATATGCATGTTTAGTAATTTTCTGAAATAGTCTGTGCGATCACATAAAGACCTAGCGTTGCCATATGGCAATGAGCATTTTTGAAAAAACTGCAAAACTTTTTTCGAAAATAATAAATATTTTGGTTTAATTTAACTCATTGTGGATTAACTTTAGCAAAAAATCGACAATATTTAAAAAATAATAATTTGGGCTTTAATGGATTAATATTCTTTGTAGCCTTCATAAATGTATTTAATATTTTAAAATCGAAATCTATAACAATATTTCTATTGAATCTGAACAGACAGTCCTGCTCTCCCCCGTGTTCATCGTTTTTAGTGCTGTAATAAATGATAAGTCAATCAAAAATACTCGAAAGTTTTATTCTTTTAGATATTTTTACGGAAATAAAATACGATTTCATTTGAATAGGAGTATTGTTATTGCAATAAAAAAATAACAATCGAATATTTAATAATTATAAATGATATCTACGTAATGCGGATATGTAACAAGAGCCCAATAATTTATTATTGTACAATGATTCCACCATCAGTAATAAAATTTACAGAGATTAAAGTAGGTTTAAATTTGATTTACAGATAATAGATAAAATTAATATATTTGAATGAATAACTATTTTGCTGACAGTTATTTTAATATTGGTCATATATTATCCTAAAGAAAAAAACTAGAAGCAATAAAAGTATACAGTGCGTGGCTAAACTCTTTTGTCTTGAGCTGTAATACATACTTAAATTAAAAAAAATTTGGGTCCTTGTGTAAATTATGTTAATGTAGAGGTGTCTTTTGGGCTTTAAGTTAATGAATTCGTAAAATGTTTGTAATTCACTGTATTAGTTTATTCGTTAGGCTTATAGTTTTCTTAATGGCATAGATATTAATCATTGAGTCAGTCGCTATCAGATTATAGTGTAATGTGTAGTGTGTGTTAAGTAAATGTCTTATTACTTAGTAAAATCAACTTCATTGTCTTTACAAAGAGACACTAATTGTACCCGAACGTCTGCGGTCCCTTAGGTTTATAATTACGAATGATATCGAATTTGTTTATACACAATACATGGAAAAAATAAATAATTGATTCACCGATGTGTGAACGCCCTGGCGTATATCGTAAGTACACGACAATAATACTACACTTATACCTTCTCCATATTCGTACCATTTATATCTACTTATACCATTGTATATACTAATGAAAGTGAAACGTACCTAAGGGCCTTCATGGTCCTCTCTGAACAATCTGAAATATAAGACGTCTCTTCATTTCGTTTTACAGCGAATTATTTTAGTTTTCTTAATGGCATAGATATTAATCATTAAGCCAGTCGCTATCAGATTATAGTGTAATGTGTAGTGTGTGTTATTAATCATTAAGCCAGTCGCTATCAGATCATAGTGTAATGTGTAGTGTGTGTTAAGTAAATGTCTTATTACTTAGTAAAATCAACTTCATTGTCTTTACAAAGAGACACTAATTGTACCCGAACGTCTGCGGTCCCTTAGGTTTATAATTACGAATGGTACCGAACTTGTTTATATACATACATGGAAAACAATAATAAATAATTTATTCACCGATGTGTGAACGTTCTGGCGTATATCGTAAGTACACAATACATAATACTACACTTATACCTTCTCCATATTCGTACCATTTATATCTACTTATACTAATGAAAGTGAAACGTAAGTAAGGGCCTTTATGGTCCTCTCTGAACAATCTGAAATATAAGACGTCTCTTAATTTCGTTTTACAGCGAATTATGTTATATTAGTTTTACTGCTAACTGAATATCAGAACCAAGTTTTCGTTCGAGTTTAGCCATGATGAATAGACATGAGGTGCAACTTTTAGACTTCCCTGTGTCTTCTTTCATTCATCATTCGTTTGGTTTGCCTTATTAAAAAAACAGGTTTCATCAATAATCACTTTTGATTTCTAAAGTGGACATAAACGAATTTTAACCTGTTTGGGTAATTCCCATTATAGATAATAAATACCACTAAAATAAATATAAAATGATAATATTAAAAATTATTTTCTAAATTACTTACGATTGCTATGAGGAGGTTCGATGTCATCTTGATATAAAAGCCCTAATCACCTGGGTTATTCACTACACCTATCCGAAGCAACATTATCTATGGGATTGTATAATGGTCGGCAGTTGCCTCTGAACAAGAAAAGTTTGTGCCTTTGTTATATTTGTCCCAAGCCAACTACCAGTAAACTATCCATTAAACCAAAGAAGAAGAAAAATGAGATTGTGTAATAGTCGGCAATTGCCCATGAGCCAAAAACCTTTGTACAAACCATAAGTTTGCCAAAAAAATACAACCTTTGTTGTATTTGTCCCATGCTAACTCAAAATTTCTAATAAACCAAGGAAGAAGAAGAAGATCATGTAATGATCGGCAGTTGCCCCTGAGCGAAAAAAATTTTTCCCTTGTTATATTTGTCACATACCAACTCAAACTTGCCAATTAACCAAAGAAAATAAGAAGAAGAAGAACAAACAGATTATGTAATGGTCAACAGTTATCCCTGAGCGAGAAAAGTTTTTACCTCCCTCTGTTGTGTTTGTCCCATACCACCTACAGGGTGGGCGAAAAGGTGGTCATTTTTTCTTCCACCTGGTATAAGTACAAAAAAAAAGTTTGAGTAAATCTTTGTACAACTGTGTAAATACTAAAAAAATCTAAAATAATAAAAAAAATTAGCGGAACCCGTTAATTGTTTACGAAAAAATCAACTATGACAATGAGCATAATTTTATATATCCCTAACTTATGCCTCGCAGTGTAAATTACATATCAAAAATTTTTTATCCATTAAACAGGTCGGTGCAGTTCGACCTTATATCGTATCTTAGATTAGTAGGCTTGTGAGTAGTAAAAATATTAGAAATCTATCGATACCGGCAATTAGTGTCCATTACACGGAAAAGTAATAAGTAATAATTAAAAGTGGATTTAATATTGTCTCTGCTACATATTCCCAAGTGAGCGAACGATCTAGCTAATCTGATTACCTTGCAAAAATATAATTTTACAGGAGTCTCATATAAGGAACTTAATTGAGGACACCTGTAACTTTTCATGACACCTTTTATAAATGACTTCTTTCTTTTTATGTGGAAAACTACCTTCTCTTGAGGTTGTTGCAAAGGATGTGGCATTGATATTGACTTTACAAAATTCATTAAGTATGTAGATTATTATACCTAATTACACTTTTGGTTATTAGAATCGAAATCATTAATAATAAAGTGACAGTCTGCGTATCATATATAGCGATACAAATGTTATGTATACAGTATGACGCAAAAATATGGAGTAAATTCATTATTTCAGAAACAGAGGACTTTAAAAAATCTCTTAAAACAAGTAAGTCTAATTTTTTAATGGTCATCAATTGCTATCTATGTGTTGCACTCAATACTCCAAAGTAACAATCATCAGGGAATGATTCCTTGGTTTCCTCCTATCACACGAACAGCAAATTTAAAGAATTTTTCTGCTATTTAAACCATTTTCTTATATAAAAAAAAACAATTAAATTCCTTTGTAAAAGGTATATTTATCAAAAAATCCCTAAAAAGAGCTACATTACAGAATGTTTTCGGAATAACAATTCCATCATCAGTGCTTATTACCCAAAATAAGTAAGTATATCCTTTTTAGTGAATATAACACTGGCGAAGCGTCCATGTAACCACTGTTACCATTGGTAACAGTTAAAAATCTTGCGAATAAATATTTTATGACGATGAATAATTCCATTTACCAATATTTTTACCAGTAGAAATATATTATTACATTATGTGTTAATAGTAGCTAATTCAGTAAATAGCCAACTACTCGTAGACACACGAAAATATTGGCTAGTTTGTGACTCAGTTGTACTTTATTATACTCTGTTATTACCAGTCTCATTTTTTGTAGTTACAATGGTTATCTCGCTGTCGCTCAGGATCGGCTAGTGTCTGAAAATTCTGAAGGAGCGACGCGACGGGCGTAAGCGCGCTGTGTATATCAGTAGCCCTGTTACCAGATTTAAATTTGGTTACAGTACCTATAAAAAGTGTGGGTCCAGTTAACCATGGGTGAGTGTCGCTGTGTAATCGATCAACTACTTGAAAAGTAATTCTCCTTGTATAATTTTGAAGAAAATATGAGATTATTGGTAAATGAAAGACCTATTTTAAACAATTTAAAAAAAGAATCAAAAAAGTAGTTCGATATTTTAAATTTAGTTGGTACTTTAGTTTAGTTGTACAGTGAAAATTCTTGGTTATGTGGTTGCAAGAAAAATAGACTGTATTGTTGGCCATGTCTTCTGGTTTCTACAGAAAAATGGGTGGACCAGGTTCACGATTTAAACAGTTTTAGAGTTTTAAAAAGGAGACATGAAATTTCCCCGTTACCTACATGTAAGATGTATACCCAATTTTATTCACTTTGGCAAAACAAGAATCGAAAGTTCTCTTAACCAAGCCTTTAAAGCAAATATTGCTAAACATAATGAGTTTGTTAAAAAAAATAGATAGGTATATCCTTAGCACACTTATAATAGATACCGTATGTTTTTTGGCCAAACAAGAATTAGCGCTTCGTTGTCATTTTGAGGGCGACAACCATGACAATCAAGGCAATTACAGGGAATTGTTAACATTAATTGCCAAAAAAGATCAAAAATTTTGCCAACATCTAGAAACGTCAACTGTTTTTTCGAGAGTTTCAAGTGATATACAAAATGATATTATTGAAGGTATATATACATTTTATCTAACAATAAAACACTGAAAACGTTAGTTTTCTATACTTCCACAAAATTTATTAAAACTAAGTGACTACAGCTGTTTCGGCAGGGTGCCTTTCTCAAGTGAGTCGGCACATCACTTGAGAAAGGCACTCTGCCGAGACAGCTGTATTCACTTAGTTTTAATAAATTTTGTGGAAGTATAGAAAACTAACGTTTTCAGTGTTTTATTGTTAGATAAAATGAACTTCCATCAAGTAACGGTCGAATCCATCAATTATATATACATTTAGCCATATCTTTATTTTTTTAAATAAGATTTTTTGCACATTGTTTTGGTAACACTTTAGAAACAGTTACGCGTCGCCACTGGAATATAAAGATAAAATAAAGTGATGACTAAGGTTGAAAATTACAAGATGGTTATACTTACAGGCCAAAGTACATGCTTGAGCCACCAAGCTATGTGGGTGAAAACCCTTAAGATATTATATTGTTTTAAATTGTTTACATCATAGTGTTAAAATTAGTGTGATGTTTAAAATATTCCTGGATTTTAAATCAGACCTCTCCCAACGCGGGTTGCTGTGTCCACAGGCACGGGCGCCCATATAAAAAATTTTAGGAGGGGCAGACGTGAAGATGTTGCACATTACCTTATGTATACTTTGGATAACCGAATATAGTTTAAAGCACCCGAAAAGCCAGGGGCACGGCGCTCTGCTCATGGGTATGGGCGTCCATGAGGATAGAACCTCACATCACGGATTTCAACAAGCAACTGAATTTAATGGCATTTTTTAACGATATCAGAACTAAACTGTCAATGTACCATGAACACTATAATTGTATGTATTGTTACTTCCAACAAATTGAAAGTTTATAGTGATATTTAAAATTATAACAGTATCATACATCTCTATGACTTATCTCATTTTTTACTGTTGGCAATTTGATATGGACTTTAGATAAAATATTTACTATTTGACAAATGTTTGAAAAGTATTGGGAGTATAATCAAGACGTGCATCAGATCTTTATAGATTTCAAACAGGCTTATGAAGCAATTAATCATCCAACACAATGGAAGGCAATGATCGAGCTGGACGTACCCAGAAAACTAGCTCCGGTAAAGCATATATGTCTAAGTACCTCCTTTGCACAAGTTAGCAAATATCAAATGCTTTCTGCAAAAATTCTAAATTGAGACACGAAGATCCCTTGTCCCTACGGTTTTTAACCTGATATGATCATAGAATATGCCATGCGAAAAATTTATCCAAAAGTCATACCAGACATAGCTGCTCGGGGATGGCAGTACTTGCCTTTGCCGATGACGTCGATGTAGTAGCATCGACGCCAGATGATCAATACAGAAGACTAAACAAAATGCATGGTTGCTTATAGTAATACCACATATTACTATAAACGATCATAACTTCGCAGTGGTTAAAAAATTTAAATATCTAGGAGTAACAATCACCAATAACAACTAAATAGGACGAGAAGTTGAAACGCGGATATAGCGGGAAACAGATCTTTCTTTGCAATGCAACATCTAGTGAAGTCAAATCTTCTCTCACGGGGTTCGAAAAACCAGATATATATAACGACCATAATATCACCGGCACTCGCGTATGGAAGCGAAACACGGACGCTAATAAAAAGAGAGGTAAATAAATTGCTGGTGTGGGAACGTAACATTCTTCGAGTTATATAAGCCCTTACAGACGCAGCGTGACAAACGAATGGAGGCGCAGGCACAATAAGCAGTTATAGTCTCTCTTCAAAAGATATCTAGTCAAATAATATAAATACCAATAGACTATGATACGCAGTAACGACAATCGCTTTATAAACAATGTGTTTTGGGAAAATCCAGATGGGAGAAGGTCGGTAGGACTGCCTAAAAAAACGTGGAAAGATCTAATCCGAGAAGATCTGGAGAAAATGGGAGTGAGACAATGAGAAATAGTGGTGCAGGACCAGGAACAACATGAAAGGATCCGGCAAAGACACGAAGAGTTGTAACGCTATTGATGATGATGATGAATTTGATATGCTCTAATTGTGCGTCCCACTAATATGTACATACATATCGTGTATTAAAACAGTTTGGGACACGTTCACACGACAAGCGCTTAACGCGCGTTTTGATAACGCGTGGTTAGAACTACACACACTTTACATACATTTTATTAATAAAATATATGTAAAAGTAAAATGTATGTAGTTGTAATCGTGAGTTATCAAAAAGCACGTTAAGCTATTGTCATGGTGTACGTGCCCTTACACACACAATTAATATCACATATTAATAAAATCTATATATTTATTATATGGCGTCCTGAACCCGGCTACTGTGCATAGGTACATTACATACACAAAGCACTTAACGTGTTAACACAAGTTTGACCAATTATAAAATCAAAAATTCTTCATAATAGACTACGTGCTAAATTAACCGATAATTAGCAACGGCGCGGCGTGTAGGCGACTTGGTCTTGACATAATTATTGATAGTCACGAACGCTTGTTCGATAAATTTAATAAATAAATGATTAGTTACTAATCAAATACCATGAAATCGATTTTATTTATATAAAAAAATATTTGCATATCAGGAACAGGCAATTTATTAACAGATAACAGGCGTTCAGAATCAAGGTGTCCTATCTTCATGCTCGATCAATCTTTTCGAATATTAGAATTATTATTAAATTATTAATGTTCCTTAATTTTCTTAGTTCAACCAGTTGTTAATCTTTTTTTGTAAGTCTCACGAATTATAATATTTTTTTATTTAAATAAAATTATAAAAACTGTTGTCAATATCTTATAATCCTTTTTTATAATAGACTATTTCACTAGACTCAGTGGCGTAGCTAGCCCCACGGGGGCCCCATATCAAAGTTTGTCGCGGGGCCCTTTTCCCCTGCGCCAAAAGAAGCAAAAAGGCTTGTATAGAATAGAATAGAAATATGTTGTATTGTCACTGAAAATTTTAAATTTTATGGGCAAAGCTTACAAAAAGCCGAAAAAAAACAAAAACAAATACAGTTTACTGAAATTACATAAATCATCAATATTAGTACAAAATAAAAGATAATGGAATAAAACAAAAAAATATATTACAAAATTTAAATAAATTGCACACTACATAATACAACCGTAGAAACTAATAAGTTCTGCGTATAACACCCAAATATAGATAACAGAAAAATAGATTTGAATTGTCGAGACTCAATGTTTGAAAACAGATTCAGTTTTTTCAATCCAAGGATGAATGCACATTGAAAATGAGCTTAAACAAAGAAGCTCTGTTCTTATGGTATAACGGTGAGCGGCAAGCAAATACACTTCTCCAAGAATATAACGTATCACCTTAAAAATGGGTCATTTTTGATGTCTCGAATTTTCTAAACCTGTTGTTCGATTTAAGTGATTTTTTAATGTGTTATAGCCTTATTCTTTAACAATATCGCTGTAATAATATTTTTGCTACACAGGTAAAATGTCATTGTATACTGGGTGTACCAATCAAACTGTGATTTTTTCTCTCAAAGTGGCGTTACCCTGTGGCATAATTTAGCATTTAGAAAATACTGAAATTAAAACTTAACTACATAATTACAGCCTTATGTTTTATTAACATTCTGTTTTTTATTCATTCGCTTTGGATTCATTCATTCGTATGATGGATAATAAAAAAGTTAGGTTCTTTAACAACTAGCCTTGTTTTTCGTCATACAGGGTGTTTTTAAATAAGTATGGCAAACTCTAAAGCATTCCATAAATTGCGTTCTAGCTCGACAGTTCTGTTAACTTTTTTTCTTCAACGAGCAAGTCTGTTCGAACAAAAATGATTATTGCATCATTTTTGCAAGCGAGCAAGAACGACAGTTTTCAACCTATACACTTCCGTTTTGCGTCATTTGTGTTCGAACAGACTTGCTCATCGAACAAAACTGTCGAACAATAACGCAATTTGTGGTCCGCTTAAGGGGTAATTCTGCATGAAAAAATAATGACAGTTTGCATTTGCTTTATAAACGTATGACTGCAAATGAAGGGCACAGGGGAAAAACCCCCGTCAGTCAAAAAAAGTAAATTTCGAGAAAACAACCATTTAAGTTTTTTCAATTCTGGAGGCTAAACCAACTCCGGTAACGGATTACTACAATATCATTTGACTCACGGGGTTCTTCCATACAAATGCATTGACTGACGGGGTTTTTCCCCAGTGCCGCATATTTTCTAACGTGGATTTTAGTAGATAGACGGTGTTTTGTACAAAAGCTAATAAAATGTTTAAAAACTATTCGTTTGAAGCCACTGGATAGCGTCATCAGCCCATTTCTTGAAAAAATTGACTAAGGGGTTTTTTCCTCTGTGCCCTTCAAATGCTTCGTCTCCGAGATAGGGGGTGTTAAAATTTTTGTTACAATCTGACGCTTTATTTATTGACCTAAAACCGGTTAAAATATGCAAGTAAAATTTGATGAGTTTTAAGAGGTAGTTATTTCGCATTTTTGATATACAATTAGGAATTTATTATTCACCATTGGCGCGCATACGGGTAATATGATCCTTATGTGCGCCAATGATGAACATAAAATTCTTAATTGTATGTTAAAAAATGCACAATAACTACCTGTTAGAACCCACCAAATTTCATATGCATATATCAACCGGTTTTAGAGCAATAAATAAATCGTCAGTTTGTAAGATAAATCTCAACACTCCCTATCTCGAACATACGTTTATAAAGCAAACTATCATTATTTTTTCATGCAGAATTAACCCTTAAAGTTTGCCATACTTATTTAAAAACACCCTGTATTGATCAAAAATAAGGCTAGTCGTTAAAGTATTACATACCCAACTTCTTTATTATCCAACATAAGCGAATGAATCGAAAAACAGAATGTTAAGAAAACATGAGGCTATAGTTGGGCATTAATTTCAGTATTTTATAAATGCTATAATATTCCACAGGGTGACGCGAACTTTGAGAAAAAAATCACAGTTTGATTGGTATACAGTCGGTACACAATGACAATTTACTTGTCTAGCAACAATATTATTATAACGATATTGTTCTAGAATACGTCTATAATATATTAAAAAAGCACTTAAATCAGAAAACAGGTTTAGGAAATATGAGACATTAAAAATGATCAATTTTTAACGTGATGCGTTAATTTCTTGGAGAAGTGTAGATATACATTAATACAATTATAGATAAAGAACAGATTATACGAAAATATACCCAAACAATACATACTGTTTCAAATATTCAAAGATAAAGCGATTACAAAAATTGCAATCTGGCATTATACATTATACATTATACATTATACAATAACTCACACACAGCCAACGGAATTGACAATGAGAGGTAGCTTGAAAACAAAAAAGCTCTGTTCTTATGGATCAGAGAAGTGTTTCGACCTGCCGCGCTGGGGGCCCCTGAATGTCGGGGCCCCGTATAATTGATACGGCTGATACGGCGGTAGCTACGCCCCTGGACTAGACTGTTTTTAACTGATAAAACGTCATAGCAACGCATCGTTTCCTACTGACAAAACTCCTTAGCGACGTGATTTCTCAGCGACAAAATTATGACAGATTTGTCAGGAAAGTGTCTGATCATAACAAATAAATAAAGATTATATTTCGTTGATATGGTGCATTAATTGTCTCGTGAAATAGTCTTGTCGAATATCATTCGAGAGAAAATTATTTACCGGCAAAATTTTCTCCTGGTTTCATTCAAGTTCGTTGCCTTTTGGTAATTTTCGCTTATGAAATTTTGACAAAATCACTCGACTGACGTCTCGTGATTTAAGTCAAAATTTAATTCGCGAAAATTGCCAGGCAACAAACTTTCATACCAGTCGAAAATATTGCCGGCAAAATTTTCTCTCTTGTGATATTATATACGACAATATTGTCTGTTTTCCTTTAATTTGTCTCATACTACCTCGATTATCAGGATACTAACAGAATCGCCTTTATGTCATAAATTCTGCTGATATGGTCGTTCTAATTGTTTTAATTTCTTGTTTAATATTGTTCTAAAGCTATCTTGTGGCATCTTAAAACAACTTACTACTTTCACTGCGAACAATCCACAGTTAATTTTGACGTTTCGTTTTTAATATATCTTGGTTTTTCCATTAGATTTTTTTGTAATTATTCGCTTTTTCAACTAAATCCCATATCCATTATCACTTTTCTCAAAGTTCCACGAGACGCCGCGCCGCGCGCCGTGTAAAAATTGTCATCACAATTTTTTTTTGTTATATTTATGTTTAAAGGTAGGGAGGTACTCGTTTTTCGGCGACATAAAAATTTATTACTATCGAATACTGTAATAGTCTAAGAGCTAGTGAACCCTCCGACTAACGGTCGTCCTGTAAGGCTAGAAATTTTTCTAGTGATAATTCATAGCACACCAAGGCTAAAAACCATGACCTGGCAGGCCTCAGTGGTGCACGTGTATCTACCAGATGAATCGAAAAGTGTAAATTTAGGGGGTAAAATAAACTTTCTCCTGTAAGGTTTAAATTTAAGTATGTGTTTGAGTAAGTCATTCAGAAGAAATGTGTACAATGGCAGGCGATTCTGAAGAGCATAAGACCTTGCCAGGCGAGGGGAAAGATTAGGGGTTTTTCCTAAAATTATTCTTTTTGCATCGAACAATTTTTTTTAGGTTTTTTGAATCATTCCAAACAGAAAACGTCTTTAGTGATTTTCTCTTAAGTTAATAGTTTTTGTTATATAAGCGATTGAAAATTTTGAAAATTGCGAAATCGGCCATTTTTAACCCTAAATCGGACATTTATCTAAAAATTTCAATGTTGCCAAGATACGTAGATATTCTTTAAACATTGAATGATGAAATCCCGAAGAGTTTTTTGCAATAAAATATCGAAAACCCCTTTGTTTTTTTAATTGCTTATCAAGCAGGTGCGACACTGTAGTATAAGTGAGGACGTTTGAGTTTGCATACATTCATTATCTCGAGAATGGGAAAATTTCAAGAGAAATCCTCAGACAGATCGATTTTTATTTTTAAATTAGGACTTTTTGGCATATATATAATACTAGTGACGTCATCCATCTGAGCGAGATGACGTAATCGAATCGATGATTTTTTTAAATGAGAGTAGGGGTTGTGTGATAGCTCATTTGAAAGGTTATTGAATTTTCTATTCACCAATATAAACATTAACATAATTATTTATACAGGGTCTACAAAAAATTTTTTTTTATTAAATTAACTTTGATTAAATTTGACAAATAGAAGAAACATTTTTTTGTACACCCTGTATAAATAATTATGTTAATTGAAGTGAAGTAAAAGTCAGACTTACTCTCAATCTTTATTATAACTTCCGACGACCGGTTTCGCTCTTTAAACTTTGTAGAGCATCTTCAGGTCAAAGGTAACAAGTTACAAAATGCTACAAATAAAAACCAGAATTAGAACATTGTCTGGTTGTAAAAGATGCTAAAGATACATATGATCAAGCCAATGTTGAATAACATACATAAAAGTAGCGAAATAGCATACCAATGCACATGAAAGCATTCTTGGGGGTGGTGATACAAAACTTCCCTCAAACGCGACAACATGCGCAGAAGTATGCTATACATAATCATGCAATCATAACGTGTCGTACTTACATTCGGATACAAGGTGCCATCAACTCAGTTTTACTATCATGATGTTTCTTTTAAAGTTATGTTAACGGGATATGGTGGAATAGACGGGCGATGCAGCAAAGGTAAACAAATCTATGGGAATTAGGAGTTCTTGAGGGTGATGAGATAATTGGTGGAAGTTAACCAGCAAATCTGTGTCTGTTGTTATGTTTGTGTAGATCAAATTAGTGAATGACTTTTTACAATTTTAATGTGTGCTGATTTTAAAGGTTTTATTTTATTTTATTTTATTTTAATTTTATCTATATTTTATATGTATATTAAAGAATTCTATTTATTATTAATGTATGATTGACAACGTTTAGATCGTAAATGTATTGAGTAATTATTGTGTATGTTAGAATTTGATTGTGCAGTTGTAAAAAGATTATTTTAAGGTCAAAACCAGATCTGTGACGTGTACTGCTTGTGTGGGACTATTGTTCTAATAAGAGGAGTAGGGTGATCGAAAGTTTATTAATTGTAGTTAAAATGCCATATTGGCAGTCAAATAATAAAATAATAAATAGCAATACAAAAGGTGGATTTAAATTAAATTAAAAATTAAAACAGCAATGCAGGCAAACAAAACATTACAATTTAATGGTGGAGAATTGGAATAGAAATTAAATTGAAATATAATTGTAATAGGAAGTAATTGTTTGTGAACAGCAACTATGTTATAAGTGATATAAGCTATGGATAGATATTAATAAACTATTGAACCAGAGAATGGAAATTGGTATTAAATTATACTTTCTTGGTATACCTACATTGTGCTATAAAATTTGTCAATAAATAAATAAATACTTGCTAGTTATGTAAATTCACCTCACATAGAAACACACAGGACAAAGGACGATACAACAAAAAGAGGGATTGTTTAGTTCTGGAGCACTACATTTGATTATTTTACTACATTTACTTTTTAATTTCTTAAAATCTTTCTTCAGGTGTCAGTTTTTTAATTTTGTGTTTTTTATTTATAAATTATTGAGGGAATTATGAAGTATGAAGTGTCAGAACAAGCTAGGTTAGTTGTCTAATTCTTCTTCTCCATCATGTGTTGAGGGTTGCCAACATTCTGTTTCAAATATTCATGAAGTAATACATTATACAACCACGTTAGTATTGCTGATTCTAAATGTGAATTTAATATAATATTACAACCACAAGCAATATACATTAACTCCATTAGAACCATCAACCAAACAAACATGCTGTAATGAAGTAACAGATGATTCAAATTTGACAAATTAGACCAATTACCATGTCATGGTATGTTATAGTTGGTAACTCTAATTTTAAATTTGTAGAAATTCGAAAAAACGAAACAGACTCGTTGAGAAATGATAACTGGAATGAAATAAATAAGTAATTTAATTAAACATGAATAACAAATAAAATTAAATGATAAAGGGAATATTAAACTGTAGTTGTAAATAAGTTAAAGAATAACTAAGAAATTGTAAATTAAAAGAGAGAGTGAGAGAGAAAACCGGATTGTAAATGAAAGATAAAGAGAAAAGAAAGAAATGTGGAGTTATCACGACCGTCAACAGGTGTTCAATTGGTAGCCCTTGTCTATGACGTTGACAAATCAGCGTGTTAAGGAACCGGAAGTATAACTAATTCTAGTGGAAGGGCACAAGTTTGTATTATTTAAATGCAAATGTACTTTAACAATACCCTTTTTGATAAAAGATTTTCAACTGTTCAGATCTATTACGAATCACCTATCGACGACCTCGTGGTAAGTCCAATTTCAGATTTATTACAAAAAGTGATGTTAGTAGATCTTAGTACGTGTATCAACTGTCTGAAGGCGTTATTCGAAATTCCTCACAATAACTTGATTTTAGATTGTTTAAGAACATATTGCCGGTTTTGTAAAATAGTCTGAATAGTAAAAATTATCAGAAACTCAGAAAATTTGGGAGTGTACGATTATGGACGCTCATATTAATAATCTCAAATAATTATTGTTAAAACAATTGGTGATATAACTCAACATAGTGTTGTATAAATTAATTCAGATATAAATTTTTGGAGTGTGTGTTGTAATGGATCAAATTCTGTATTAAGTTTTGTGCAAACGGATGCAATTGCTGTGGGTTAATAAACAAGCTTAGCTATCATACCAGAATTTTCTGACTTTTTTAAAAAATAGTTTTAGATACCATTGAGTGGGGTGTGAATTTTGTCCACCACGTGGCTAGATGTTTGGTAAACCAATAGAAGGCGGTACTATTCTACGGGAGAGGATTTGTAACCGATTATATACAAGATTATGGATGATACTGATGTGAGTATCAAAAGGATATGAGAACTAAACTGTGATTGATGGGGTTATTGGAGAATTGAGAACTATTAAGGTGAGCTAATTAAATTAGTATTATAATGTGTAGTATGTGAAAGTCCTTATAAATTGAATTAAAATTGAAAAAGAATAGAAAATGAAATGAAACTGAAACTATTGTCTACAGTACCGGTTTAATGTAGTAATTCAAGTGTATAAAAACAAGGCTACTGCAATTTTTGGTTTTACAAATGATGGACTATTGTTTAGATATTAATAGTAAAAAGTATTTTGAAGATTCTCAATTCAGAATCTCAAAACAATTTTTCAAAAATAACTATGTTAAGTGTTATGTTATGCAATGAATTAAATTGTTTTTTTGACTTTTGAAAAGTAATGTGGTATTGTTTAGAAATTTTAACAAATTTTATTTTGAAGACTCCAAGTCTGGATCCTCAAAATAATCACAAACGACTAAGCTGCGTGTTTGATAGAAAATTCAATATATTATAAAAATGTTTCAAAATTATTCAAAACTCACAATTATTTTAAAGTTAAATTAAAACAGAGTAGGCAGGGATAAATTCTAATTTATTATGAATTATGTTAATGTTTATATTACTGAATAGAGAATTAAATAACCTTTCAAATGAGCTATCACACAACCCCTACTCTTATTTAAAAAAATCATCGATTACGTCATCACGCCCAGATGGATGACGTCACTAATATTATATATATGCCAAAAAGTCCTAATTCAAAAATAAAAATCGACCTGTCTGAGCATTTCTCTTGAAATTTGCCCATTCTCGAGATAATGAATTTATGCAAACTCAAACGTCCTCACTTATACTACAGTGTCGCACACGCTTGATAAGCAATTAAAAAAACAAAGGGGTTTTCGATATTTTATTGCAAAAAACTCTTCGGGATTTCATCAATCAATGTTTAAAGAATATCTACGTACCTTGGAAACATTGAAATTTTTAGATAAATGTCCGATTTAGGGTTAAAAATGGCCGATTTCTCAATTTTCAAAATTTTCAATCGCTCATATAACAAAAACTATTAACTTAAGAGAAAAATCACTAAATACGTTTTCTGTTTGAAATGATTCAAAAAACCTAAAAAAAAATTGTTCGATGCAAAAAGAATAATTTTAGGAAAAACCCCTAATCTTTCCCCTCGCCTGGCAAGGTCTTATGCTCTTCAGAATCGCCTGTCATTGTACACATTTCTTCTCAATGACTTACTCAAACACATACTTAAATTTAAACTTTACAGGAGAAAGTTTATTTTACCCCCTAAATTTGCACTTTTCGATTCATCTGGTAGATACACGTGCACCGCTGAGGCCTGCCAGGTCATGGTTTTTAGCCTTTGTGTGCTATGAATTATCACTTGAAAAATTTTTAGCCTTACAGGACGACCGTTAGTCGGAGGGTTCACTAGCTCTTAGACTATAAACCTCTATCAAAATCGTCCAAGTTAATTTTTGGGGCAGACGTCATTATTTTATTGTTAGGCGTCGAAAATGATGTAGAAGCACCTTCTGCTATATTTTTCATTTCACGAGAGATCCGTTTTTATGGCCGTGATTATGGCAAGCTCTGCTGAACAATTCCAATTACTACTAACAGTTTATGTGAAGGATATGGACTAAAAATGAATATTAAAATGCCAAATACATGATATAATATATCATGTATTATATATCGTATATCATGTATTATGTATTGCATATCATATTATGTATTAGCTAAGAAAATAAATAATATACAAACAAGCATACATTTGGGAAATCAAGGATATATGTAGGTTGATATATAAAGGGTTGGAGATATAAAGGGTTGATAAATACAAATACCTAGGAACCTGGATATCAGACAATAATAATCAAACAACAGTAATAAGAGTCAGGATAGAAATAGCAAGAAATTCGTTTGTATAAATAAAAACAATTCTCTGCCACAAAGACCATAAATTAGAACTGAGAGTAAGAGCTTTGAGATACTACGTGTTTTCAATACTTCAATATGGACTCGAAAGCTGGACATTGAAGCAAGAATACTACAGTCATTTGAAATGTGGTGTTACAGAAGGGTGCTTAGAATAGTATGGCCATAAAAGAAAACGAACATGGAAATATTGTGAGAAGTGGGCAAAGAATACGAAATAATAAAAACAATAAAAATAAGAAAGTTACAATATCTGGGACACATAATGAGGGGACAGCGATATGAAATGCTAAGACTGATAATAACGGGGAAACATAAGAGGAGGAATAAGTATAAGAAGAAGAAGAGTGTCAAGGTTGAAGAATTTAAAGGACTGGTTCCAACGCCGTTCTATAGAACTGCGGTAGACAAAGTAAAGATAGTGATGATGCTATCAAACCTCCAATTTTAAGACGGCACTTAAAAAAGAAGAATACTTGTAGTATACTAGACTTATGTATGGTATAATATGTCCTATTAATAATTCTCAGTAGTTGATTCGGGTTTTGGTGTTGAAATAAAAAAATTATTGCTACTAATTAAACAGTTCTAACAAAATTTTAAATTTTAATAAAATATGTGAATATGGACACGCGCCAACTCGTAACTCTTAATGACAAACTTTTTTAAATCAAAATGCATACCGGCCAATTCGTAACTTTATACCCCAGGTAGTTGTTAGGTTAAAAGGTAAGAAATAAATTTAAACAGTAACGGATTAAGCCAACATGGGGCATATAGCATATTATTATGTAAGCGAATGGTTCTTGGTTTGCTTAAAAACATGTTGTGTATTATATGTACCTATAAAAAAATAACAAAAATTGAAATCTCTTGATTGACACAATATTATATGTATAGACCAGTGCGGATCTGTAAAAAAACGTCTATTTGTGGATGTGCGAGGTGGCATTCGTATTTTTGCAGATAAAGTTAGGTGACAACTTCAATAATAATAATTGACTTATGCTCCTTCTCAAATATACCCGGAACATTAATAAAAAAATTAAAATATTTAAAAATTTGGAAAAAATTAATTTTTTTCTATATTCTTTGCTTATAACTTTAAAAATTGATTCATTTTGGAGCAAGGTCGTACGGAATTAAAATAAAGATAATTGAATTTTTTATGATATACGACTAGTTAAAAATGTCTTAAATTATTACCCTTTCTGCAAAATAGCAATAAATACAAAATAAGGGGGCAAAATAAGCCTCTTTATATTCAGTGTTTTTCAACAACTTTGGTTGCACTTAGAACCTTCGTAAGTCGCATAGAAAATCCTTATAACTTACTTAAATCGTCCACCAAATTTCATTAAAATCGACCTGATAGATTTTGCATAATAATTATTCAATCTAATTTTTTTTTTAAAAGTTCAAATTTTTTAATAACTTTCTGAACAGAAAGTAGACCATTTAGAAGTCTACTAATTTTTTTCACATATAAAGAGGCTCTCTACCTATCTAATACACTTTACAGAATTAAAATCGGATTATCTAAGCGGCCTCAGCTCTGTTTTAAAGGTATAAACAATTTTTTGGCTTATAAACAAATACAGTGAGGACGTTTGAGTTGGAATAAATTCATTTTTTTCTCGAGAATGGGCGTCTCTGGAGATAAATCTCGAAATAGGTCGATTTTTATTTTTAAATTCTAATTTTTTGGTATACATATCATACTATTGACGTCATCGATCTGGGCGTGATGGCGCAATCGATGATTTTTTTTAAATGAGAATAGGGGCCGTATGATAGCAGGCCGTATGATTCCGTCGGTATAACAGGTTGCCTTGCAACCAGATGCAGAACAGTACCATAAATGTTTTCCACTTTTTAGCACTTCCTTTAATTGAAATTTTAAATTATTTACCACCAATAACTTACACCCACGTGCACTCATTACGAAATCTGTTATCTGTTACAAGAATTTCAGTCATTTTCACAAAATTTATTTGGATTTTCTCTAGTATTTCTTCCAAGAGACAATACATACATAAATGATGAACACCTTTTACTTTACACCACCTTCAAAGAGAGTAATTTTTACAAGTACATACCTGGAATACCGGTATTAAATTATCAACATTACTTAAAAATGAAAGTTACTAATTCACCGGTAGTTAGTGGGTTATCGAAGACTTACCTGCGCGCCAGAGTTACGAGTTGGCCTGTAATTAGGATGGGGGATTAAAACAGTTACGAATTCACAGAGACCCGTGAATATGCCTGTGGCATTAGCTTAATTAGGGTGATAAAATTCCACCAACACTTACATGGTGTTTCCCAATTTTGTATAAACCATTTTTTATTGTCGACAGATTTCAGTGACATATTAAAATAGTTGCAGGAACTTATATAGGTAATGTCTGTGGGCGGATAAATTACTGATATGACGATAAGTTTCGCTCTAGGAAATATTTATGATCGGTTCAATATTTCATGATTAGGATCAATGGCATGTTAATAATAAACTATTTATTTATAAACTCCTATGAAATTACAAAATATGAATAAGTTATTATTAGAAATTGATCTATGTCGGCTTGCCTTAAACTATGAGTATTTATGTCACTTCAAATGAAATATGTATACCAGTTATAGAAACAAATCCATACCGAAAGTATACTCATCAAGGTTGACGATTATAAATACAATAATTATTTTCCTAACAAGTGCAGAAAGTCATACTTTTCCGCACGCGACTGCAGTTTGCCGAACGACGCGAAGCGGGAGTTCGACCAGCAGTCGAGTGCGGAAAAGAGACTTTCTGCAAGAGTTAGGAACAATATTTTTTCTACGAGTCTTTAAAAAATGACCAAATCTTAATCAATTAATTTAATTAATATGAAGATACATACACAAATTAATTCTTTGACAAGGTTGTCAAAACCAAACTTTCAATATAATTAGTTAGCATGACGACGATCTTGGTTTCCATGACGATGATTCAAAACGACTGTTATTGTCTACCGATTTGACTTTCGAATATTATGTCAAAATAATTTTATTTCATCGAATTGTCGCGTTAATTTCATTAAAACAGAAACACAATAAGATACATTTGAAATAAAATAGTAAATAATATCTAAATATTAGTTTATTGCATGTATTATAATTATTTTAAGGCCATATTAAAATATCTAAACGCGAGCGGAAAAGTAAAACGCGTTCGGAAAAGTAAAACTTTCTAAACCAAAACGCGTGTGCCAAAGTAGACATTTTTGCACGCTCGTAGAAAAATAGTATATTATTCAACGAGCATGTAATGATGGCTATTACTCACGATGATGAAGTTTGCGACACGAGCCGTAGGCGAGTGTCGTAATTCATCAGAGTGAGTAATAGCCATTACATGCGAGTAGAATACTATACTTTTTCTACGACCATTTTTTTATTTTAAATAGTAAAAAATTTAATTATCAACTACTCAAGATTTACATTATAATAATTTACCAGAATACTTAAATGTTGTTTACCCCTAGTACGTGGCTGAATAATTGGTTGCCTACTACATATTATTAAATTATTATTTATTGTAAAAATACAACTAGAAATATTCAATATAAGTTCTATTCGTTTCCGAAAAATGATAAGCTTAAATTTGTACCTACTGTCAATTAATCTAATAAATAGGAAATGACTGTTGTCGGTGGACATATTTCAATAGTCATAATGTATATTTACATTTAACTATATATAATATAATAATATAACTATACATAATATATTATAACCTATCTAACACAATATAACTTGAAAAATAAACACAATATTAGTTATAAATTCCAATTAATATAAATAAAATGAGCTAATGTCACTGTCACTAAAATAAATGATACACGTCAAAATTTTTAGTAAACAAGATATAAACGTAAAAGATATACTGACATTGTTACAGTTAAAATTCCTTTAAAAAATTTTTGAAGTTAATTATTGATATAAATTATAATAATTATTGTATTAAATAAACAACTTTAAGTAATTTTATTTGCAGTTTATATACGATTAATATTAAAAGTGGCATGCGTCACTTGAATCTAACTTCAGCCCGTGAGTAATGACCCGTGAGTAATGAATTATTACTCACGGGTACAGTAAGGGGTGCTATTATCTATGAAAAAATAGCGAATAATGAGCATGTTATTAAACAGTCGTAGAAAAATATATTTATATAGTGCGCTGGAATAAGTGTTTTACCCCCACCCCCTTATTACCCCCCATAAAATCCCCCATAAATCAAATATATTATAGCATCAATGTTTCGAACTTTACGCTATCCCTCTTCAGGTGACAGGCACAATTTTGATTTTTTTTAATGGGAAAGTACATCATGTGATACCACATTTAAAAGCTTTTGAAATACTGATTACAAAAATGTATAATACTTTAATCCTTATAATGCGTAATAATCGCATTAATTTTTTTCGAAACCTGAGAAAACTAATAAATATTTTTGAAAAATTTAAACGCAAAATGAAATACTACATTATTACCAAGAGCTGAAAGTCCCTTAGAATAAACAAGAAGTTTCTTCTGAATAATATTATATTTGAAATTAAAAATCAGACTAAATTTTCTCTTTTTTTCACCCCTGTGACTTATTAAAATAATCATTATAGAAGTTCTCAGGGACTTTCTACCCTCGATAATACTGTAATATTTCATTTTGCGTTTAAATTTTTCAAAAATACTTATTAGTTTTTTCAGGATTCGAAAAAATAAATGCGTTTAAAAATAATTCGAAAGAAATTTTGGGCCTACAGTCTTAAAAAGGATTAAAGTATTATACATTTTTGTAATCAGTATTTCAAAAGCTTTTTTAAATGAGGTGTCACATGATATACTTTCCCTTTTAAAAAAATCAACGTTGTGCCTGTCACCTGAATAGGGATCGCGTAAAGTTCGAAACATTGATGCTATAATATACTACGATTTGTCAGGTAGGTGTTACTTTATTAAATACCAAGATGCAATTTCCAAACTCTATTCTATCAAAGCTGGCGTACCACAGGGTAGCGTGCTGGGACCTACCTTGTATCTCTTGTTTACCGCAGATATACCTCCACCTCTTCAGGAACCACTAGAGGAGAGACCACTTACAGAAGAAATGATGCTAGGAACATTTGCCGACGATACTGCAATCCTAGCCTCACACACAGACCCTATTTATGCCTCGCATATCCTTCAAGCGTATCTAGACAGAGTACAAATTTGGTTTTTGGAATGGAAAATTAAAGTGAATGAAGGAAAATCTATTCAAGTTACATTTACAACACGAAGAGGAACTTGTCCTCCTGTAACTTTAAACAATCACCAATTACCATCAGCCAACGAGGTAAAATATCTTGGTATTCATTTGGACAGAAGTCTCACATGGAGGAAACATATCTGGACCAAGAGAAAGCAACTAGGTCTCCAATTCAGAAATATGTATTGGTTAATGGGCCGTTCATCAAGACTATCTCTGGATAATAAATTGCTGCTCTATAAGGCAATACTTATGCCAATCTGGACATATGGGTTGGAACTATGGGGAACAGCCAGTCACTCCAACATCGAAATCATCCAACGCTTCCAATCAAAAACCCTCAGAACCATCACTAATGCACCTTGGTACATCAACAATAGAATTATTCATCGAGACCTTAAAACTGATACGGTACAAGAAGTCATCACAAAACGTAGCGCTGCTTACATTGCCAAGTTGGAGGATCATGAAAACCAGTTTGCACTTAACCTCCTAGACAATTCCCAAGAACAGCGTAGGTTAAAGAGGTTCAAACCATTGGACTTACCATTTAGAGTAAACTTTTAAACTAATGAGTTAGTAGTTATGAAATGTAATTATTTTGTACAGAACTTTATAAAAATTTTACTTTGATTTTGCCAGTGGGTAAAATCTTTCTTGTCCTTAGTCAATGTAATTACTTTTGTTTATTGTTGACACTCAACAGATTGCAAAATAAATTTAAATAAAAAAAAAAAAAAAAATTGAAACTAAAACATAATAGTTTTTCTTGTAATTTGTTCTAGTTTTATATTTATTATACCCTCTTATTAAACTATAGGAGCAGTAAACTCAAAAGATAGATTGTAAACACCCAATAATGTCACTAGAAAAATCACCAAATTCATCTTCTGTTTTCGTTGGCCCTCCGATAGGAATCTAAATCTTTAACTTCAACTCAACAGCTTCAACTCTTTCACCGGTTTTGGAGCTATTGGTACACCATGCATTGATTTGCCATTATGAGAATCGTTTTATTTGCTTCCCATTCATTCCTTTCTGGACAGACGATGTTAAAAGGCTTTTCGAAATTATATTTAGGTTGCATTGTATCCGGTACCGTAAACAACTATCGATGATTTTTTTTTATTATCTCTCCAGATTTGATCCCAGTATCCTTTCGCCTTGCTTCCAAGCGTCTTATCCGGCTTATGTGTGCTTCTACCTTAAAAATAAAAGAAAAAATAAATAATTAATAGTTTTAAAATATTGCCAGTAGAAACTTAAATATATAAACCAACATACAGTCGGAAAAATTAAAGAATACCCATGAACGATCACATCAATCACCTATTTTGTATTTGCTGTCATTTTCTATACGCTCTGAGCTTCGCTGGTGTCGCTCCTAGCGGACTACTAATTCAACTTTCACCGGTAATTTTTAAATTTATTATTTAATTGTTATCGCTGAATATTTACAACGCAAAAAAGTAATTAAATTGTAATCGATTTTTTTAAGATATTGCTAATCATTTTGACGTTCTATTGATAAAATACGAATTTCTTACTTCAGATACTTTCACAATTATCGTGTAGATGGCGCTAGATTAATTTATAATTACATATTACGGAACATCAAAAAAACTTAAATTCAGTATTTAAAACGTAAGTATATTTAAGGTAAAAATATATACCACAGCTTTGACCAACTAATATTTTTTATAATTAATGTTTTTAATTTTAGTTTTAAATTAATCACTTTGACATTTATGTCAAATTTCCGGTGAACGTTTACAGACTTGCCACTACTGGCGCTCGCGAATTTGTAAATATCCCCTCTACGTACGAGCTCACAGCGTATAGCAAATGTTCTATAACAAATACAAAACAAGTGATTGATGTGATCGTTCATGGGTATTCTTTCATTTTTCCGACTGTATGTATACTTCTTTAATATTTACATGTACCTATAGGTACAGTTGAGTCCGCGCATTTTTACCCGTGCGTCATCATTTAAAGCATACAAAATAAGTCGATGAAAAGTCGGAAATTGAAATTTACTAAACGCAACAGCAAGTCACTTACTGTCACTTGTTGCGTTTAGTAAATTTCAATTTCCGACTTATTATCGACTTATGATTTAAATGATGACGCACGGGTAAAGATTCGCGGACTCAACTGTATACATCTTTCCTACACTTAGTTAATTACTAAAATAAAGAATATATTTTTAGCTCAAAAAAATATCATAAGATAAATACAATAATTATTTAATTATTCAGTTATTTAAAGATAATAATAATATGTAAGCACTAAGAGCCTAGTAGGCCAATTGCTTGATATACTATTCTTTCCACTACACTTCCTCTTGTCATTTGCTTTTCTTTCTCAGTTCATTACGTTGCGTGTTCTCATATTTTCTTTAACTTTGTTGCTTCATCTTGACCTCGGTCTACCTCGTCTCCTTTTGCCTGAAAATGCACTAGATAGATGGAATCATTCTGTGCACGTGGCCCAAGCATCTAAATCATTGCTCCTTAATTACCATTAATACGTTAGGTTCTTGATAAAGCTCATTTAGTTCGTTATTTGTTCTTTTTATTGATTATCTATTTAAGTTTTTCCCACCAAAGATTCTGCGCAATATTTTCCGCTAAGGAACCTATAGCAACTTTTGGTTTTTCTTTGTTATGACCCATGTTTCAGAATTGTACGTCACTATCGGCCTTATTACAGTATTGTAGGTTTTTAGTTTTGCTCTTCAAGATATATTTTTGCTTCGTAACAACCCATTGAGAGCATATATAGCTCGGTTGCCCGACATAATTATTTTCTGTATTTTTTCTTCACACTTAGGTTCTCTTGTGAAGACAGTTCCTAAGTACTCAAATCTTTCAACTTCTTAGTATTTATATTGTGTTTCTCTTTCTGTTGTCATTGTTATATATTGCCTCCGAACGAATTGCTTATTTGTCCATTCCATTTCCATATACTTCGTTTTTGCTTCACTTATATACAATCTTTTGGTTGTTGCTCTCTGTTCGAGTTTCATGACTGTTTCCATCAGTTATATTTTGCTTCTAGCCAAGATCACCAAATCGTCCGCAAATGCAAATGATATTTTTTGTAGTAGATCAGCCTTGTTCTATTAATGTTTGCTTTCTGTATAACCTTCTCTAATATTATGCTAAACATTATAGATGATAATGTATCACCCTGCCACACTCCTTGTTTTCTCAAAGATTTCTGTTAAACTATTGTTTATCTTTACTTTATTCACTGTTCTTTAGAGAGTTGACTTTATCATTCTGACAACATCCATATCTTGTAATGCTGTGAATAGTTCCCTTCTTTTGACTAGATCGAAAGCTTGTTTAAAATCTATTAAAAGAACTATCGTATCTTTATTGTACGGTATGAACCAAAACAAAGGACACTGAAATCAGGAAGCCTGTGAAATATAATCGCGTCATATGAAACAAGTGACAATAGTTGTCATGCTATTTTTAAACATTGTTTATTCTAACAAACTGTCAAAAAGATCCGAAATGGTGCTTACAACGCAAGAAAAAATAATTTATAATTGAGTATTATTTCCGCTCATACGGGAATGGATGATCAAATGGACCTAGTTTGTTAATGGTTGCCGATCAATTTCGGGAAGAGTTTCAGAGGCCTGCACCGACTAATAAGGACTTGTTAAGAGTCGTTGCAAAATTTCGACGAACAGGAAGCGTTCTAACTCAACGCAAAAGCTGTACTGGTCGTCCAGTTACCGTGACAACAAATGCGAGTCAAGGAAGGCTATTTCAACAGGTGTTAGAATCACCAAAAAGAAGCTTCCGCAGAACATCTCTAAAAATGAATTTGAGTGAAACGTCTACCCGAAGAATGTTTAAGAAGATTGGTGGTTTTCCCTATAAAATACAGATTGGGCAACACTTGACAAGACAAGACAACCCCTATTTTTTCAGATGTGTGGTTTACAGACGAATGTCACATCCATCTGAATGGATTTATCAATCGACAGACAAATTGTTTTCTTGGTTTTGAACGACCAGACATCATCGTAGAAAAATCTCTTCATAGTGACCGTGTAACTATTTGGTGCGCAGTGTCAGGTAATGGATTATTGGTTCCTTACTTCGTGGAAGACGAGCGTAGAAGACCCGTTACACTAAATCAAGTGCGAAATAGAGAACAAATTTTGACACCATTTTTTATTGATCTCAGAAAATTCTGTCGTGCCAGAAACATACAGTTGAATACCCAATGGTTCCAACAGGATGGGGCTACTTGTCATACCACGAGAACATCCTTAGATCTGATTCGAGAAAGTTTTGAAGACCGCGTAATTTCCCGTAACACGAATTTTCCTTACCCTTCTCATTCACCTGATCTAACAACTCTTGATGCTTACGTATGGGGTATGCTGGAACAAGCCATTTTTACAGAAAACCCACCGGCAACTATTGATGAACTCCGTGAAAAAATTTTGACCTTTTTCAGAAGAATGTAGCAGCCTATTTTTAATAACATGCTAAGCAAGAGAACACTGGGAGAGTTTCTCAAAACAGATGGAACACGACTTCTACGGAACACAAAAGGAAATATGGAGAATGATCAGAGGACAAAGAAAAGAGATGAACGAACTAATAAAAACGAAACACATTCAGAAGGAAACTTGGGCAGACTATTTTCGATCTCTGTTTGCTAAAGATAACGATAACGAACCACCGACAACTGAAGTGACAACAAACGAAGAAACAAATATTGAAGAAGCAGAGGTAACGGAAGCATTAAGGAAATTAAAAAATAGAAAATCGCCAGGAGAGGACAGAATATCGAATGAACTCCTAAAGTATGGAGGACAAGACCTGACCAAACAATTATTAAAACTAATCCAAAAAATAATAGAACAAAACAGAATACCACAAGAATGGAGATCAAGCATCCTAATATCTCTCTTCAAAAAGGGAGAAAATCGGACCCGGAGAATTACAGAGGAATTAATTTATCAAACATAACACTAAAATTAACGACCAAAGTGATAACAAACAAACTGAATAAAATTATAACATTAGCAGAAGAACAACAAGGTTTTAGGTCGGGAAGATCATGCGTTAGAATACAACAAACCGGCATACTTATGTTTTGTGGACCTTAAGAAGGCATTCGACAGGGTCAAATTAAAGGACGTTATCCATTTATTGTACACAAGAGAGGTACCTCTAGGAATAATTAAAACGATCGAAAATATCTACCAGAACAACACAATAAAAGTAAAAGTAGATGAAGAACTAACTGACCCAATTGAAGCTGGCAATGGGATAAGACAGGGAGATTCCCTGAGTCCTCTGTTGTTCAACCTGATCATGGACGAAATAATAAAAAAAGTAAGAACAAAAAAAGGATAGCAAATAGGAGAAAAATAACTTAAAATAATCTGCTATGCAGACGTCGCAATACTAATCTCTCAAAGTGAAGATGATTTACAACGTATGCTGCACGAATTTAATATAACCGCTAGAAAATTTAACATGTTAATTTCCCCAAAAAAGACTAAATGCATGGATATAACAGCAGATCTAATAAGGTGTAAATTAGAGCTGGAGGGTCAAATAATAGAACAAGTCATGGAGTTTAAATATCTAGGCATCACACTATGCAGCTACGGAAAGCTCGAAACAGAAGTGGAAGATCAGGTGAATAAAGCATGGTAAGACCGTAAGACGATGTGGGATAGAGCTAGAGGTGCAGATATACGAAGGAGATGCAAAGTGGACAACATTAATAACTGAGTGAAAAGCAGAAGAGTAGAATGGAACGACCACATAAACCGAATGACAACAAATAGAGTAGTAAGGACGGCGATAGACGGTTCCCCAATAGGAAGACGATCAGTGGGAAGACCACGAAAAAGATGGAATGACAACTTACTGGAGGCACATTGAAAAACAGACAGAGTAATGTCTATATAAAAAGAAGAAGAAGAAGAAGAAGAAGAATAAGAAGAAGAAGAAGAAGAAGAAGAAGAAGAAGAAGAAGAAGAAGAAGAAGAAGAAGAAGAAGAAGAGCAATCTTGTTAAGCGTTATGAGTACTGCTGGAACGCAACGGCGAGTACTTTGAACACATTTTGTATAGAAGCAAATCTTAAAATTCGCATTATTTGAAATGTTGTTATTTAGTTTTTCATGTTTAATAAAGCTTTAGTTTTTCAGTGTAGTTTGTTTTGACGCATACTGTATTAGTATCATTTAGCCTGGATTTATCGTACTGTTCTCGTAATATTATTCAAATATTCAATATTTAAATAGACTACAGATTCGGTGCATCGTTGTCTGCGATTCATGTCAACCACGATCATAAAAACTGCGAACTTTCTAGCGATATCTTTTAATAATGTTCGTGTCCATTTAGTAACTAGGGCATTTTACTTTAAATCAAACGAAAGGTGATAAGCATATACTAAAACTGATTCATTACTCACACCACAAAGTGGTCGTTAGTAACGATGCAGTGTAAACTCAATCTCAAGCAGCATCTATTCCGGGGTTTCGCAGCACCAGCGATAGCCATTTGTTACGTTAATGCGCACACATTCCCATTGTTGAGACCAAATAAATGATGTTTGAATATCAAGATTCAGATAGACGTATACGTTTACCAAATAAGCCGTTTACGTATATGGTAATGATATGCCCGTGTACACACTATTTCACACATACTTGTTTTAATTACAAGTAAATAAATACAAGAATAAAAAACCGCTAAACGCGGTAAAAATGAGTGGCCCACACAATATTCCAGCTACAAAATATCTGATATAAATATTACGTGGTGCAAAAATAAAATTATATTTTTATTTTGAAATATTCTTCCTTCTGGAATAAAGTAAGGAGTCTAAGAGGAAAGGAAAGAAAAGAAAAAAACTCAGAGAAGTAAAAGACAAACACAACAAACTAAAGACAAAAACAGAGATACTAGAGGTGTGGAGAGAATATTACGAAGAGAAATATATGGGCGAGGAAAGTGAAGAAATATAGACAGAGGGAACCATAGAACAGACAGCAGCGGACGAAAACCAAATGGAAAAAATAAGTACAGAAGAATTGGAAGAAGCGATAAGTAGAATGTAGAATAAAAATAGGAAAAGCGAGCGGAGCAGATAAAATTGATCCCGAAATGATAAAATGGATAGGGAAAGAAGGAAAGAAGTGGTTGCTGGAAATAATGAGAGAAGCAGGGAGAACACACAAAATGCCGAGAGAGTGGGAAGAAAACTTACTGATCCCAATAGAAGAATCCAACTGTGAAAACTATAGAGATATATGCCTCTCATCAGTAGTGTTTAAGCTCTATACGAGAATAATAGAAAGAAGGTTAAGAACAGAGGTAGAAGAAAAACTTGAAGACGAACAAACAGTTAAACAATGCCAAATGAGCCTTGTGATTTCTTTATGAAAATTGATCCATTTATGGAACGAAGTCTTATTTCTAAGAGGCAAATTGCTAATAATGCCCCTGCTGGATATCAGTCTGAATTGAAGCAAGTTTTAAAAACTACCAAGCAAGAGTTTACTAAATTCTTTAAACCATTGCCTAAAGCTGAAAATATGTAATTAATCAATCTGTATTGTCAAAACTTCAATTAAACTGATTTTTTAGGTATTGGCTTTTTTATTTCGTCACCCAGGAACGCATCTCCTATAATCCCATATAAATTACCATTCCATATTCACGGTTTCCGTATATTTTTATTCGTGGCATATTTACGGGCCATATACCCCGCGAATAAAGAGCTTCTTTATTCACTTGCGCTTGAGAACCAGCTGGTTCCAGAGGCTCCCGTCGTTCATGCTCTCCTAATGAATTGTAGGAAAAAGTCGACAATTCTTGGTCACCGCGATCAGGATTCTTTATGCATTCGCATATAAGACATATTCTGATTTCCTAATACAAGTAGTCCGATTTCGAAACAAACCTAAAGGGAGATTAAGGCCGGCCATTGGTAATGTTATAAGTATAGCCGATCCCATCACCTTTATAAAGTACACCACTCATAATCTAGAGCATATATGTATACCGAAAAATGCTTAACCTACTAACAATATATGTCGCTAGTTCCAGCCATATTTTTGTTATCCTACCTGTTGTGTATTGTTTATAAAAAAATGTGAAAGTTTTGCTTTTTTCTCAATAAATATAAGAGCGTTTATATCTAAATTACTTAAGTATTTAAATGAATTTCATGATAAAATTCCGTTTAGCACTACAGTAGAAGTAATGGAAGGATATAACGTTAAAAAAATGTGAATTAATAAAGTACTTTTTGCGTGGTGTACTTTTAAAATAAATTTATGAAATTAATAGAAATTGGCATGTGAAACGTAAATATTCGACATATAATACGAATACAGTATAGGAATCTGTAAGAATCTAAGCTCTGTTAATGTAGCCATTATGTATAAGATGGCGCTACGAAAAATATTATATACATGTGCAAAATTCAGGAGCGGTATGGCCCGTTTGAAACTTTCCTTTGGAAATTTCGGTACTGTATAGAGAGTAATACCGTTTTGAGGGATGCGGGTGGTTCATTATTGCGTACTTGGAATAATATCAGGGCCCCGTAACCGGGCGTGCAACGCGTGCGGTGCACGCGTGCGTAACCCCAATGGGGCGCCAAACCGAAGGATTGGTAAATAAGAAATATTTATTTTAAATGAGATAATCATTTTTTATATACAATTTTATTTATTTCATGAACAGCTAGAGAAATCTCAAAAATCAAATATTGTGTTATTACTGAAAAAATGATTATTATTCCCGTCCTGAAATGTTGAACGTACTCCGTCTAAAATATATTACATTTTATTGTCCCTTCCTAATTTTTTTCTTTGAAGTATGTAGATAGATTGAATTACGCTTGCCATATGAAAATCAAACATCAAATCACACTCCTTGACGACTAGAAACATAAATTAGTACCCATAACGCAACTTAGCAGTTTTACTCCTATAAAGTGAATCTTTTACTCTAATGATAATTACCCTTAAGTAAACACATACTCTATGAATTATGATTATGTATTTAACTTGGGTATTACCTTTTCCCGTAAAATTAATAATGTATTAATAATAATTAAAATTAATAATTAATAAAATTAATATGAAACCATATGGTTGCTAGTTATGCAGACACCCTATATAAAATTTGTTTGAAAACTTTGATATAACAAAATATTATGGTTTATTTACTTGAATGTATATTTTTAATTTAATACACAGGGTGCTTCATTCATGTTGCAAAAAAATTTAAGGGGAAAGACGCAAAATGTCGCCTCTCAAAATTTTCCTGTGTTTTAAATGTGTTCATTTTTTTCGAATACTGAGAAAACTAATAAGTATTTTTAAAAAAATTAAACGCAGAATGAAAGAAAACGTTATTGCCGAGGGCCGACAGTCCCTTAGAATAAATAAAAAGTTTCTTTTGAATTAAATATTTGCAATTCACTAAATTTTCTCTGTTTTCACTAAGTTTTCAGGAGAAGTTTTTTCAGGAGAAGAATAGGAGAAGTTTTAATTGTAGAACAGTTTAAAAATTTGGAACGTCAGATTACGAAAACGCTCCATGTATTTTTTCGAACAGAACTTCCAATTGATTTGTTACTGTTTCATTAAACTCTCATGCAAAAATCATATTGCTATTTATCAAAAATATAATTCCTGCCATTTGACATGTTCTTCGTGTTAAACTTATTAAAATGCCCAGTTGGTGATAATACCAGTCTGATTTTTGCATAAGAGTTAAATGAAATCGTAACAAATCAGTTGGAAGTTCTGTCAGACAAAATACATGGAACGTTTTCGTAGTCTGATGTTCCAAATTTTTAACCTGTTCCACAATTAAAGCTTCGCCTGTTTCAGTGTTCCCGTACATCAAAGTTTGTCCGACTAGACACAGTTAAGTTAAAAATTTTCAGCTTGTTATTAATCAACTTCTTTTTTGTACGCGAGATCCAAGCCTATAATTCAAATTTAACTTATAAATAAGTGATTTTTACTCAGGTCAGCCGTTATGATGAAACATTTTATTTTAGGGAATATAGTATGGTATAGTTAGACCCATACCCAGACATCCAAAGTGAAAGTTCTCCTCCAACACCAAATTGTTCTATATGGTCCACATAATGTTCAGAAAAAAGTCACACCATTTTGAGCGTCGGGTTTGGGGGGGAGAGGGGGAGAATTGTTCTATATGGTCCACATAATGTTCAGAAAAAAGTCACACCATTTTGAGCGTCGGGTTTGGGGGGGAGAGGGGGAGAAATCGGTAAATTCGTAGTTTTTTACGTTTTTCGTCAATATTTCTAAAACTATGCGATTTAGCATGAACAACCTTCTATACAAAATTGTTCTACATTAAATTTGAAACAAAAAAGGTCCTATGCATAACCCTTCTAAAATGAACGGTTCCAAAGTTACGGAGGTAGTATGTTATAATTGGTCCAAAAAAGGCCTAACCCAGACATCCGAAGTAAAAGTTTTCCTGCAACACCAAATTGTTCTATATGGTCCACATATGAGTGATCGCGTCTAACCTTAATTTATACCGTTTTTTTTTAGTTGTTATATGCATGTTTATCCGATTTTTTTGCCGGTACGGCGAGCTCTATTTCAAAAATCTTCTAGTTTCCTCCAAATAATATTTTTTCTAGATTTTTTGTGATATTCTAAATAAAATAAGTTTCTTGACATTTTTCTCCAAAGTTAATGGTTTTAAAGTTATAAGCGATTTAAATCCGAAAAATGCCAAAACGCATTTTTGGATTTTAAATCGCTTATAACTTTAAAACTGTTAACTTTTGAGAAAAATGTCAAGAAACTTATTTTATTTAAAATGTCCCAAAAAATCTAGAAAAAATATTTTTTGGAGGAAAACTGGAGATTTTTGAAATAGAGCGCGCCGCACCGACAAAAAAATCGGATGGACATGTATATTTAACAATTAAAACACGACGGTTTAAATTAGGGTTAGACACAATCACTCTTTAGAATCTTCAAGCTGAATGTTTAAACTTCAATTTAAGAATCTGGCAACCTCAAAAGTTCTAATTTAAATATGAGTTTTTAGGCCTCGTAAATGAGCATTTTCGCACTTTTCAGATTTTAAATCGCCTATAACTCGAAAACTATCAATTTTTGAAAAAAATTACAAGATACCTTTCTTGTTTAGAATGACCCACTAAACTTAAAAATATATGTTCCGGGGCAAAAAAACGTGATCTTTTCTATTTGTTTATAAAAATTGTTTAAACAGTTTCTGCCCAAAAATTCCGCCCGGCACCCTTCAGATTTGTTTAGAGGGGACATGTTTGAATAGGAATCCACAAAGAAACCCAGAAATTTTCCCAGACGGGAGCGGTCTCACCACATGGACTAAAATAGATTTCTCCAATACTTTTGGTTTAGATTTTACCACGAGATACGAGCACAGTATTTATCCAAGTAAAATTTTCAGCGAGACCCCGTCCTTAAACCGCCTACTAAAAAATTGAAAGTTCGCACCTGATATATAAAACGATTTCGAGTCATCTTAGCGAGGCCGCACCTGCATACTCTCTGTACTTAACTAAACTATCGACATGCTATCGACTCACTAAAAATTCTGCCGTTTGCGGCCTCGCTTAGATATCTATTGCGTTATTTCTCCGATAGAGGCAGCATCTCTCGGGAAAGAATCTTTTCTCTCTGTTGCGCCGGCATTTGGGGACCTCTCTTTCATACAACGGCCGGCCTTAAGTAATTAATGTAAGTAACTAACTGAAATTATGAATGGATTATTTTACCTTTTTTCAATTCGATTTTATATATTTTTCAATGTTGTATGTAAAGTATGTAAAAGTATGTAAAACAATTAGTATTTTCTTTAAAACGTTTTTATATACATACTTGGCTTGGTGGTCTTTGTCACTATCTCCACAAATTTTGTAATCCATTTTAAACATAGTTCTATGTTTCCTAGGCACCTGAAATTTTCAGAATAGCTCAGAACTAGCTAACAATTCAATATTTAATTGCTATTATATGGATAATAAATCTTTTTTTATTTCAAACTATTTTAAAAATGTGACTAATGCAATGACATTTAAATACCATTTTAAAGTACCTTAACGAATCGATACGTGGTGGCTCAGTGGTAGACTGGAGATCGAGAGGTCCTGAGTTCGAAACCCGTCTGTTACGTATCTTTTTTTAATTTTTTTAATAAATGATTAAAAAATAATATAATTAAAATTCTGATTTTATAAGTTAATTATTATGTATATGTATACCCTATCCACGAATATACGTCTGTTTTGGATTATTTCGACAACGAATATTTTATTGTGCAAAATATGAAGAACGAAAATAAATTGAAAATTACATTGGTGTTTATTGGAATAATTATTAGAGCCATTTACTTTCGTACTTCTTATGTTGCACACTGAAATATTCGTTGTCGCGATAATCCAAAACAGACGTATGTTGGTGGAATGAACCATATATAAATATTATAGATACCATTTTAAATATTTTCTTTGATTTATATGATGAGTTTAAATCCGCTAGAGAAATTATGCCTCTAAAGAAGTCGATTACAAAATTCTTTTTTCTATTCTCATATATATCAATTATGATGTCACTATGTACCTATATCATAATGAACTTCATTATGATACAGATTTTCATTAAGATACAGATTTTTAACCAATGGAATCACGATATTGATTCGCGATAAAGGTGGTACACGCGCAGTGACCAATGGCGAGTCAAATACATACGCTTTGACAGTTCTCAATATGTAAACAAACCGTCAAACTGACAAACTACTGAACTGATTTGTGTTACAAAATTAATAAATTTGAATATATTTTTTGTTGTGAATGATCATAGAAAAAATAGTGTATACAACTTGCATTTAATTATCATTATGAAGCTCGTACTCTATACGAAACTCGCCACATACGGCTCGTTTCGTAACCCTCATACTCGCTTCATAATGACCATCATTAAATGCTCGTTGCATAATATACTATTATGACATAGAAATTGAAACAACAATAGTTATTTATGAAACAGTTCGTGAAGTATGCTTTTTGCGAACGCACGCTATACATCGCGTAAGTTCCCAAAAAGTACTTCACGCACAGTTTCATACAATATTCTATCTATGATGAACAAATAAAAAAACTGTAACTCTTCGTCACTGGAATTTATTTCTATTCTACAATTTTTAGAACTTTGACATTTAAAGATTCTAACTTCTTTCAAACCACAAAACTGTCAAAACTTTTGTCGTAATTTATTGCTCATTATGTCATCACCATGACAACGAGAAAGTTAACGATATTTGATTATATGAAAGTGTGTCAAAAACTGTGCGAAAAAGTTAGTCCCATTTAAAATACATTGTTACTTCACGCACACTTTAAACACTTCACCCACTGCTATCTATATAATGACAGTTTTCACAAACTAAAAACTTATACATAATAATATGACATAGAGTAGATAAAATAGTTTATATTTTAAATTGGGTCCTATAAATAATGAAAACGTTTTAGTATAAAAAGTTTTTTTTCTTCTTCTTCTTAAGGTGCCGAGACCGCTTGTCGATCGTTGGCTCTCATGTTGCCCAGCATATTAACAATCACTGTCTTATTTACAGCCGCACGAAATAGTTCAGTGCTAGTTTTCCCAAACCATTGGCGTAGGTTTTTAAGCCAAGGAGTTGTACGGCGGCCCACACTTCTTTTTCCCATTATTTTACCTTGCATGACAAGGTAAAGTATGTCATATTTTTCTGGGTGACGCATTATATGACCAAAGTATTCCAATTTGCGCCTTTTAGGGCCAATTTCTCATATCGAGTTCAACTCCAGTTTAACCTGAACTTCTAGTAAACGTCAGTTTAAAGTCAAAATCGTCTTTCTCAATTCCCGTTCAACTGATGGCAGTTTAAACTTGAACGATGCTTGAACGGTGGAATTCGGCCGTTCAAAGATTTCAGAACTCAGTTCAGATGATTTCATGGACTACGCATGCGTTGTATTAACACGAAACGCTGTCATAATATAAATATATCCTATTTTATTATATTAAGCCTAACGATAAACGATAACATTATTTGTGTTTTTATAATATTTATTTATAATTATTAAAATGACTATTTGACTATAAATACTTAAATTTAACTTTATTCAAAAACAACATAAAAAAGGTAGTTCAAAATGGCGACAGTTTTTTACCTTTTACCATCTATTGGCATTTCTCGAAAGCTGTAGAACGAGCACTGACATGAACGCGCAATGAGAAATGCATTCCAAACAGAACCGGAGATCACCCGTGAACCCGGTTCAACTGAACCATAGATTACCTCAGGTATGAGAAATCGACCCTTAACCGTGTTCACTACTTCGCAACTTTTATTCAAACGTTGCAAAACCCTTTCGTTTGTGACTCTTTCTACCCAACTGATCTTCAGAATACGGCGGTAGACCCACATCTCAAATGCTTCTAGGCTTTTTTAAAAGCGATTCTGTCAGGGTCCATGCTTTAACCCCGTAAAGTAGTACTGGAAATATATAACATCGAGTTTTTTTTATAAACGTGTAATTATTTAATTATTTAAAAGTATGTAATTTTAAAGGTGAGCCGCAGGCGAGCTCTTTGGCCGCTGGATGGGGAGGACGTTGTGCACTTTTTGGATGGGAAAAAAGCATTAAATTGGCGACCGTCATCGCTTCGCCGAAATAAATTTTTGAAGTGAAAACGTCTTCAGGGACGTTGTGCACTTTTTGGATGGGGAAAATGTAATTAAATTAGCGAATGTCATCGCTTCGACGAAATAAATTTTTGAAATGAGAACTTCTTTAGAGACGTTGTGCACTTTTGGATGGGAAAAAGTATTAAATTAGCGACCCTCATCGCTCCGTCGAAATAAATTTTTAAAGTGAAAACTTCTTTAGGGACGTTGTGCACTTTTTGGATGAGGAAAAAGTATTAAATTAGCGACCGTCATAGCTTCGACGAAATACATTTTTGAAGTGAAAACTTCTTTAGGGACGTTGTGCACTTTTTGGATTGGGAAAAAAGTATGAAATTAGCTTCCGTCGTCGCTTCGAATAAATAAATTTTTGAAGTGATAACTTCTTTAGGGACGTTGTCAACTTTTTGGATGGGAAAAAAGGATTAAATTAGCGACCGTCATCGCTTCGACGAAATAAATTTTTGAAGTGAAATCTTCTTTAGGGACGTTGTGCACTTTTTGGATGGGGAAAAAGTATTAAATTAGCGACCGTCATCGCTTCGGCGAAATAAATTTTTGAAGTGAAAATTTCTTCAGGGACGTTGTGCACTTTTTGAATGGGGAAAATGTATTAAATTAGCGACCGTCATCGCTTCGACGAAATATATTTTTGATGTGGAAACTCCTTTAGGGACATTGTGCACTTTTTGGATGAGGAAAAAGTATTGAATTTACGACCGTCATCACCTCGCCGAAATAAACTTTTTACGTATATAGTTATATTATGTGTATGTGTATGTATACATAAATAGCATAGGACGTACGCAACGCGTATATAATACGTATAGGTATATCACTTCTTTTTGGTTGGGGAAAAAGCATTGAGCTCGTAATTGATATAGTATAAGAAGTTTTCACTTCTCTCGGCACTCCCACAAGTGTTCTAAATTTTTTTAAGACCGACACTTTGATGTAAATTTAATTCTTTATTTGATTTTACTATACAGGGTGGTGAATTGGAAAACAGGCCATAGGAAACTCAATGTAAAATTCTAAACTGTTGAATTCCTGCTTCCCTAATTATTCTACATCAAAAGACATGAGAAACTATTTGTGGAGGATTGAAGTTATTGAAAACAATTGTTAAAATTGTTTTACGAATTAAACACATTCCAAAATTTTGTAAACTATAATAAATTTTATCAAAGTATTTGCCAAATTTAGGCCACACACAGTGAAAGAATGTGTATAAGGTTGCCTTTGGCCACAATTAAATTATTATATTAACAATATTTTGAACTGTCAGTATTTTTATTTTATTGTTTTTATTGTTTAAAAAACAATAAAGTCGACAAAATGTCCTCAGTTGAGGAGAAAGAGAAAGTAGTAATAATAAAGATGTTTTATTCAGTCAGTAACGTGTGGCCTTACTTTTATGCACTTACTTAGGTATGGCAAATGTATTCTATTTTTCAAAATTTTGGACTCTGTTTAAATCGTAGAACAATTTTAACTTTTGTTTTTAATACAGATTGTAATGTTCTACAAATAGTTTCTCATGACTTTTGATATAAAATAATTAGGAAAGCAGGAATTCAACAATTTAGAATTTTACATTGAGTTTCCTATGGCCCGTTTTCCAATTCACCACCCGGTATAATAGAATGATTAACAAATACTCAAGCTAGATACTGAATATAACTGCATAAACTGAATAAATAGGTACATTACTTACGAATATTTATGTTAAATACACCGTTTTTAGAAAAATTGATTTGAAAATTTTGCGTTTTTTGAATTTGAGAAAAAATTAAAAAAAAAAGTATTTAGAAAAACGAAAACTGGTACGTTCATATCTTCCAGAGACGAATCGATTTCATCAATTGCCAATTTCTAATACCGGTCATATGTGTCCGTTTTGGGAAGGTCAACGGTTATTTTATCGCATTCTTTTTTGTTAAATTTTTATACATTTTTGACACTAGATCAGTGATTCCCAACCTTTTATGTCTGGCGACCCACCTTCTGATGTTTTTTCATATTCGCGACCCATCCCTTACTCATAATGATATACATGTACGTTATTCAGCTACTGTAAGAGCTGCGCCGCGACCCACCTGAAATCCGCCCGCAACCCAATAGTGGGTCGCGACCCACCGGTTGGGAAACGCTGCACTAGATTGTTAAATTATGAGATATTCTAGTACCTACTAAAAGTTTATCTTGCTTTAAGTCGGTAAAATACACTGTTTTTTTTTTTATTTTTTTTTTTTTTTTCAAATTGTGTTCAAATTCAAAAAAACGAAAAATTTTCAAATCGTTTTTTCTAGAAAACGGTGTATCATACCGACTTAAAAAGCAAGACTATCTTCTAGTACTAGAATACCTCATAATTTAATAATCCAGAGTAAAAAATGCTTAAAAGTTAAAGAAAAAAACTATGCGATAAAATAACCGTTACCCTACACGGCTATGACCGGGTGCTGTTTCACATTATAAGATTTTTGAACGTGCGAGGGATTTCTCGTGTCATAGTTTTGTTGCACTTGTCCTTTTCACACAATAAGAATTGAGTCGCATCAGGGCCGGCGATAACGGGCCTGAAAGGGATGCAGTGCAGGCAGGCGCCTGCACTGCATGGAAGGCGCCAAAGGGAGCCAAGATCTGCTTGGAGGGCGCCAAAGGGAGCATTTTATGGCTGGTATTATACAAAATATTATTTAACAAAAACCAAAGGGCGCCTATGCTAGTTTCGCAGGCGGGCACCTTATACCCTAGCGCCGGTACTGAGTCGCACGAAGATATTTTGCTGTATTGTGTGGTATATTATTTTTATTTACACTTTGTGGCTGAGGTAGGTACATGATACGATGTCGGATATGTATCATTACGATGTATATGGGTACTTTTTTTCCATACTTTTGTCCTAATGTACTGTAATGCGTATTTAATTCATTTGCAATTTCTATTTTGTCAGTTATTATTTCTTATGCTTTTAATTAAAAGCCCTAATTTGTTTTTATAATCGTTGTTCTACAAGTTATTTGTGGGATCTTGGATTAGCTCATCTAATTAGCTCATACAATCTACATATTAGTCTAAGAGCTGGGAGCGGATTTTGTGCGTGATAAGTAATATAGAAAAACTATACGGAGATATGTTGAATTAGTTGTGTACATGACTTTCCCCAACGGCCAAAAACCAGAGTGGGGAACGAAGATAGTTATAAGGGGTCAAAGTCGCGGTGTTTATTATTTTTTTTGTGACGCTCATGATCGAGATAGTGCACCAAAATTTGGGAATAAGTAGGTCATGACGTAACTAAGTAAAATATCTAGGAGAGGAACGCTGCGCCGCCGACAAAGGGGTGGGGGTAGGGGTGAATATAAAAAATATAAGGGGTTTTTGCGACATTCGTGATTGAGATAGTGCACCAAAATTTGGGAATAAGTAGACCATGGCATAACTAAGTAAAATCCCCAGAGCCGGAAACCAGAATGGGAGACGAGGGTAGTTATAAGGGGTAAAATCGCGGTTTTTATTATTTTTTTGTGACGCTTATAATCGAGATAGTGCACCAGAATTTGGAAATAAGTAGGTCATGACGTAACTAAGTAAAATCTCCAGGGGTAGAACACTGCGTGGCCGACAAAGGGGTGGGGAAGAGGGGTGAATATAAAAAATATAAGGGGTATTTTGCGACGTTCGTGATTGAGATAGTGCATCAAAATTTGGGGAATAAGTAGACCATGACATAACTAAGTAAAATCCCTAGAGGCGGAAACCAGACTGGGGGAAGAGGGTAGTTATAAGCGGTAAAAGTCGCGGTTTTATTATTTTTTTGTGGTGCTCATGATGGAGATGCACCAAAATTTGGGAGTAAGTAGGTCATGACGTAACTAAGTGAAATCTCCAGGGGCGGAACGCTGCTACTTATTACCAAATTTTGGTGCACCATCTCGATAAAGAGCGTCACAAAAAAAAAATAAAAACCGCGAATTGGACCTCTTATAACTACCCTCGTCCCCCACTCTGGTTTCTGGCTCTGGGGATTTTACTTAGTTATATATTGTTCTACTTATTCCCAAATTTTGGTGCACTATCTCAATCATGAACGTCGCAAAAAACCCCTTATATTTTTTATATTCACCCCTACCCCTACCCCTTTGTCGGCCACGCTGCTTTCCACCCCTGGAGATTTTACTTAGTTACGTCATTACCTACTTATTCCCAAATTTTGGTGTACTATCTCGATCGTGAGCGTCACAAAAAAAATAATAAAAACCGCGATTTTGACCCCTTATAACTAGCCTTGTCTCCCACTCTGGTTTCCGGCCGTTGGGGAAAGTCATATACACAACTAATTCAACATATCCTTGTATAGTTTTTTCATATTGCTTATCACGCACAAAATCCAATCTCTCCGACTATATGTAATAAACTATTCTAAATAAAATGGGAAATAAGCCACAAATGAACTAAAAAAATGATTTTATTAACGTTTCGACATCCGATTTGGGCGTTGAAACGTTAATAAAATTATTTTTTTTTTTTTTTTAGTTAAATTGTGGCTTATTTCCCATTTAGACTAGTTTATTATAAAAATTTCTCAAGGAATCAGCTTCAGAACAACATTGCAATCTATGTTTTTCATGTACAGAATTTAAAAGACCCTCTGTCATCCATTCATTTTTAAATGTTGTTCCCCTCGTTTTAAATGTTGTTTTTAGATAATTTCACATAAGACGTGACCGCCGCCCTACTCTAGTTTTTACCGAGTTGTTTACCCTATAATACTAAATATAATTTCGTAGAATAAAGGGTATATTTTATATGGAGCGAAATCAAACTATAGCGTTGTGTTTACTTTATCGTCGAAGAAATAGTAATAAGAGGAACCAAATTCATTGGGTCCATCCTATTAACACAAAAATATACGATTTATATATTTTTATATTCACATATTGATGGAACACCCTCTATGCTCAACGTTAATTGCAACTATGTAAAATAAAGTTTATTATAATATACTTAGCAGTTTTAATTACTGTTGTTATCAGTAACATATACAAGATGTCCCAAAAGTAGTGGAACGGTCGAATATTTCGCGAACTAAACATCGGATCGAAAAACTGAAAAATACGTGTTAAATCATTTTTAAAAATCAATCCAAAGACACCAAACACCAACCCCCACTACAACCCCTGGAGGTGGGGTGGGGGGTAACTTTAAAATCTCAAATGGAAGTACCCAGTTTTTCTTATAGATTTGGATTCTTTACGTAAAAGTAAGCAACTTTTATTCAAAACATTTTTTCAAACTGTGGATAGATGGCGCTATAATTGGGAAAAACGATTTATCCTGATACCATAGGTAAATTATGGAAACGGTCTAATATCTCGAGAAATACATTTTCAAATGGAAAACCAAAAACAGGATTTTAATATTTTTCGAAAACCTATCGAATAGCACTAAACATGACCCTCCAACCCACCCCCTGGAGGTGGGGTGGGGGTAACTTTAAAATCTTAAATAGCAACCCCACTTTTTATTCCAGATTCGGATTCGTCATGAAAAATTATGCAACATTTATTTGAAACATTTTTTAAAATTGTTAATAGATGGCGCTTTAATTGGAAAAATACGATTTATTAGCGCCATCTATCAGCAATTTTAAAAAATGTTTCGAATAAATGTTGCTTAATTTTTCATGACGAATCCGAATCTGCAATAAAAAGGGGGGATTGCTATTTAAGATTTTAAAGTTACCCCCCACTCCACTTCGAGGGGGTAGGTTGGAGGGTTATGTTTGGTGCTATTCGATAGGTTTTTGAAAAATATCAAATAGTGTTTTTTTGTCTTTCATTTGGAAGTGTATTTCTCGAGATATTAGACCGTTCCTATAATTTACCTATGTTATCAGGATAAATGGTTTCTCCCAATTATAGCGCCATCTATCCACAGTTCGAAAAAATGTCTCGAATAAAAGTTGCTTACTTTTACGTAAGGAATTCAAATCTGTAATAAAAACTGGGGGTTTCTATTTAAAATTTTTAAGTTATCCCCACTCTGCCTCTAGGGAGCGGAGTGGGGGGGTCGTGTTTAGTGGTATTTGATAGATTTTTGAAAATCATTGAATAAGTATTTTTCAGTTTTTCGATCCGATGTTCATTTTGCGAAATATTCGACCGTTCCGCTACTTTTGGGACAGATTATATAATTAATTTTGCTGTACATACTTATAAAATGTGTTTTTTTCTTTATCACCTAATTCGTCAAATTAATTAATTCAAATTAATTCGTGCACTGTTAAGTGCACGGTATACACCATTCCAAACATTTCGCGTCAAGTTTCTATCTTTATATATTTCTATTGTTTTGTCCCAATGAACAGGTCTCGCTTCAATTAATGTTATTAATATTTCACTATCAATCTGAGATATAATATAAAATATATGCACCTACTTTAAGCAGCCACAAAGTGTAAATGAAAATAATGTACCAAACAACCAAAGAAACTACCTTCTTGCGACTGAACGACAATATCATATTAGTCAGGGCGTATCCTCCCTCTCAAAAAGGTCCGGAACATTGTTTAAATAATCAAAATGTCAAAAATTGAAGGAAAAATTCGATTTTTTTCTTCGTTTTTTGATTATAACTTTAAAAGTATTCATTTCCGAGAAAAGTTGTACTATCATAAAAGTTGCGTAATTAAATTTCCTACAATATAGAATTGGTTAAAAATTTAATAAATAGTCACCCTAGTTGCCAAATAGCAATAATTGTGAAAAAATCATACAAAAACAAGTACATATTCGCATTTTACGTTTTTCAACCATTTATGCTACACTTAGGACCTTCATATTTCACCCAGAAAAACTTTATAATATAGTAAAATAATACTGTAAATTTCATTAAGATCGGTTCAATAGATTTTGCAAAATAAATTTTGCAATTCAGCTTTCGCAAAAAAATTCATTTATTCAAAATGTTACAGGACTGAAAATAAAGCAGATCGCAAGTTGAAATTTTTTTTGCTTATAGAAGTGTACTGTACCTTTCATTTGCAATTTTCAAAATTAAAATCGATTAATTACCACGGCGTCAGAAAATTTTTGAAATAAACAATAATTTTTGGTGCTACGCGCAGGACAGCGGTGTTCGATTCACACAAATTGATTTGCACCAAAATTTCTTCCAATCTTTATCTAGTATATTATTTTCTTACTCTATATTTTGTTGTATTTTAATATTTAAATTCCACAAAAATCAAACTAATTTTATTATTGTTTGTGAAATATTGTTTAAACAATTGCATGTGTTTAAAAATAATAAACTTTTGTTATTTAAGTTAAAATATATGAACAAAGAAAGTTCTTGCTAATAAAAGTGTTATTTCAAAGGATAGAGTATGTGTTTTTATTTTGCAATAAACAAATTTATTTATTTATATCGAAATATAATAAAAATTAAAATGTATCAATCATTATCAAAGGTCATTGGAATGCCCAATCAGAGCAAACTCTCCGCTGTCCTGCGCGCATCACCAATAATTAATGTTTATTTAAAAAATTCCTGACGCCGTGGTGTTAATCGATTTTAATTTTGCAAAATTGCAAATGAAAGGTACAGTACACTTCTATAAGCAAAAAAATTTTCAACTTGCTATCTGCTTTATTAACAGTCCTGTAACATTTTTAAAAAATGAATTTTTTTTACGAAAGCTGGATTGCAAAGTTTATTTTGCAAAATCTAGTGAACCGATCCTAATGAAATTTACAGTATTGTTTTACTGTATCATAAAGTTTTTCAGGGTGAAATATGAAGGTCCTAAGTGTAGCATAAATGGTTGAAAAAGGTAAAATGCGAATACTTGTTTTTGTATGTTTTTTTCACAATTATTGCTATTTTGCAACCAGGGTGACTATTTTTTAAATTTTTAACCAATTCTATATTGTAGGAAATTTAATTACGCAACTTTTATGTTAGTACAACTTTTCTCTAAAATGAATACTTTTAAAGTTATAATCAAAAAACCAAGAAAAAAACGAATTTTTCCTTAATTTTTTGACATTTTGATTATTTAAACAATGTTCCGGACCTTTTTGAGAGGGAGGATAACTCAAATATTATTATTTAATTTATTTCCAAGCAATTTCTGCAAAAAAATTTGAGTCACCTCTCAACGTCGAAATGTACTAATATTTTTACAGATGCGCCCTGGTCTATATGAAAGGATGCATTATTGCATATGAAAGGATGCATATAAAAGGATGCATTAAGTCCCCTATGCTACTGGGTGCGTAAGACGGCACGGCTGCCGTCTGTTGTTGTAAGCGAGGGACGACATAAACACGGCAACTTCACCAAACGTTTCAACACCGTCTAGTGAGAAAGGCTCCATATGATTACATGCGCCACCATTGGAATGTCGTCGTGCGTTCTAACACTCGCGCGTTTAAATTCTTATAATGTGAAACAACACGTACTAGAGCAATTTATAAAATCGTTTTATCTCTGTATAAATAGGCGTAGAGGTCCCGTCATTTGGGAAGGCACTAATTTGCATCTTATTGTACTTGTAGTTGTACATTGGTCAAAATTTAGAGTTTCTTCTTATGCCACGCCTTAGCATTAAATGATTTCAATAATCAGTAACAGTTTCAAATATCAGAAACCAAACACCATCTTTAAAGGCGGTTCGTAACAATTTCTAGATGCACCATAATATGCAAATTAGTGCCTTCGCAAATGACGAGACCTCTACCAATTTTCGATTTTCTAAATAGATAGAAGCGTTTTAGATGTACCTATTTAAAAAAAACTAATTATAAGACGCCATCTTCAAGGAGCTCTAGCTCTCTTACGAAGCCTTTTCGGACTAGGTGATTCGGGTTTATCCTTAATATTTTTAGCCCAGGAATCCACAGTTAAAATATTTATGAAACACCCTATATAATATTATCGCTGTATAAAAATATCAACATTGATATCAACAATATAACTTGCGCTTGAGGACCAGCTTGTTAAGGAGGCTCCCGTCGTTCATGTTCTCCTAATAAATTGTAGGCAAAAGTCGACAATTCTTGAGCACCGCGAACGCGAACTGCATGTTCAGGATTCCTTACAATGGCTCTCGCATACAAAACATATTCTGGTTTCCTAATACAAGTAGTCCGATTTCGAAACAAACCTAAACGCAGTCGAATTGGAATTGCTGTGAATAATATGAATGAAATTTGAATGAAATATGAATGAATCTCTATCCGATTTTATATTTATTTTTCAAGTGTATTTAAATAGTATGTAAAAGTAATATGTAAAAGTAAAAGTATGTAATTAGTAGGTATCTAATTTAATTTAAAAGTATGTAATTTAATTAGTATGTAAAAGTTCAAAAATGTATTTTTTTTATTTTTCCAGGTGGGCCGGAAATTGTTATTAATTAACTTATAACAAAAAAATAAGTTGCCGATCTGATGTAATTCGATGATATTGGACCAGTGGCGGATCCAGAGGGGGCGTGTCCCCCCGACGACAAAAAGAAATGTCAATTCAATAATCCAAAAAAAAGAAAAACCGAGAGCTGTCAAACAAAAAAAAATTGGGCCCATCCAAAAAGTAATTGAAAACCCACTTATCCTAGGGGTGGTAAGACTAAGAGACCTTGCATCAGAGAAAAGTAATTAAATCACCCTCTCGATCCATGACCCCCCCCCCCCAAATAAATTTCTGGATCCTCCTTTGTATTGAACGTGGTTTTTGCAAAATATGTACCTTTTGACTTGACTCTAAACTTGGCAAGTCGTGTGTGAATGTAACGTTACATACATAGAAATAGAAACTTTAGCAGCAAAAAGTAAAATAAACTATTTTTAATGGGAATAGCCACAATTTTACCAAAAAATGATTTTATTATTAACGTTTCGAAGCCCAAATCCAGTTTCGTTGTCAAAATACAAAATAATACTAAAATAAACAAAAATGTTGTTGCTAAGTAAAAAAATTCTTCTAATAATTTATTTAATCTGACTCATTTATATTGGCAATTCAGACGTATATTATACATTTTAAAGTAGAAGACTTTAAAATGATATCGCCAATATTTATGAGTTGCGTTCCTGGGACGACTTTACTAAAAGATAATTCATTCGATTACATGAAATCAATCCCAACTCAAGAATATCCGTCACAAAAAAATCATAGCATGTGTTCTGTCTTTAAAAAGACAACCAAATGCAACGATGACGGTAAAATTCTAGCGTTAGAGATTGCATAGTAAATCACGAGGGAAAACCAGGAAAAAACCTCGTGATACTATCCCGACATCATAAGTATTTAGTCTTACATTTAATTTACCATCAAAAAACTAATACCAAATTCTGACTTTAATATGTTTAAATTATAAATAATATTAATAATACATAGATATAGATATACAATAACAAGAATAAAAAACCGCCAAACGCCGTAAAAATGAGTGGCGCATACAATATTCCAGCTACAAAAGATCTGATATGAATATTACGTGGCGCGAAAATGTATTTTCATTTTGATGCAAAACAAAATTCTAGTTTTATTTTGAAAGATTTTTCCATAATATTTGCTGAATTTGAAGTAAACGCGCCACAAAAGAGTAACTTTGATATAGTTTGAATTTTGAAACTCTTTTGTGGCGCGTTTACTTCAAATTTAGCAAATATTATGGAAAAATCTTTTAAATTAAAACCAGAATTTTGTTTTGCATCAAAATGAAAATACATTTTCGCGCCACGTAATATTCATATCAGATCTTTTGTAGCTGGAATATTGTATGCGCCACTCATTTTTACGGCGTTTAGCGGTTTTTTATTCTTGATCAAAAGTTTTTCAAAGTTATTTATAAATTAAATGTATGAAGTTGAATGCAATGTTTCTCGATTACACGTTAAGTTTTATAAATGGTCGCCTTTGTCGCATTACCTCCCAAATGATCTAGTGTCCATCGAATGTACACTAGATTTTTTTTCTATTCGAAATAGATTGAAAAAGATATTGGGATGTCCGGTAAATAAACTCGGATTGCCCGTTGCCAGATCAAATTTAGCGTCGTAACCACTGCAACTACATAAGCGGAATAATCTTTAATTTAATTATACTTTTGTAGCTTAATAACTTCTAAAGGGCTTAACCGATTTTGATCCCTAAACATGAGTTTGAAACATATTGACAAGTAATATCTGATGCATCGAAGGTCAAGTAAGATAACTGAAGCTATTACAGGAATTATTGAGCTTGAAAAACCGTTTTTCCCATAGATAATAAATTTGATCATATTTATGAAGCCTATAACTTAAAAGTTCGAATTTTCCCGAATATGAGGTATACACCGTTAGATTTGTTTGGAGTCCTTCTACAAATGCTCAGTTATTGGCGCAATTCGTAGGTTGAAATTTTGAGTAATTGTCGAAAAACCAAAATTTTCAGCTTAGTTTTTCAGTTTTTCGCCTACACTGAGCCGAGTATATGTCTGATCCTGAAGGTTTACACATAGTTTGAAAGCTTAACTCAACACTATTGATTTGGTGTATTTGAGGTTCTCCTGTCTCTTCTTGAACTCGAAGATATATACCCCCAAAAATATGCCGTTTTGTACCCACAAAGTCCTATAGCTGGCTTATGGGTGGTCGAAAGTCACAAACTACACCGGTTCTGAATCGGCACTGACTCCCTCTTCAAACACAGAAAAAAAAATTCAGATCGGTGTAACTTTTCCACACACATACAAACATACATATTTTCCTTTTCATGATCATTTTTCAGTGCGTAACAAATTATAGGAAAAAGGGTAGGTCCGTGATAATACACATTTATGACATTTATTCTAACATGACATTTTGGTTAAATCTGACAGTTGTCACATTTTATTTTCAATTTGGAATAAAAACAAATCAAATGTGTTTCTTGCATTTATAAAATGGTATTTTCTTTGATTTGTATAGTCTTATAAATTATACAGATTATATTATTTGTAATATTATTATCTAATTTAAAAAAAATATTTTTTTATTATGGCGCCATCTATCGACAACTAGAATAACTAGAATAAATGTTATAAAAATGTCACCGACGAAATGTAATCACCGACGTGCCTTTTTTTTCTGTCACATACAATTTAATGCGTTAGAAAGAAATCGAAAAACTGTGACGCACTGAAAGACGATCATGAGAAATACTGTACATACAAACATATCCACAAACATTTTCCCCTTTTTAAATAAAAATTGAGTCATACTTCTGAGCTCGGTAACTTTTGAATGGTATAACCCATTTTCAAAATTAGACATCCGTTGGAAAGGTAATGATCAGTACTATCAGAAACCGTAAAGGTCGGACTTAAATTTTTGAAATTTTTGGGAGTTTTGGGGACGAGAACGAACAACAGACCTTAAATAAGAGGGGCCGTAAAATCCACACCCTTGGACCAAAATGGATATTTGACATATGAATGGGTGAGTCTTTTCCTGAACTTTAAGATGAGAGTTGGCCCAATTTTCAATTCAGTTAGATTTAGAAAATCGAAAATTTCGTGTATATAATATTTTGACTGAAAAAATAGGGAGTGGCATTCTTTTCATTATAAGTCACTTAATTTTTAAGCTACATGCTTCATTTTTTATTTTTGAAGATAGATCTTTTTAAACATCTAAAATTAGTTTCTATAAGTTATCCTCGAAAAATGCATAGTTTTTCCGTCTTTTGACTTTGAAACTACATATAATATTTAGTATTTGACGAAGAAAAGCTAACATATTTTATAAAAAAAGTACAGCTCGATTACTATTGGTCTTAAGAAAATTAAAAAAAAAACACTTTGTTTCTTAGAAATGAAATAGAGAATGTGGAAAAATCCCCTTACGAATAATTCACACATCCACTATTTCGGGCTGAGAAAAATTGTTTGAATAGAATCAAAGATCCCAACACCAGTTCTTAGAAATTTGTTTCGCCCTCTTCAACCTCTCTGGGCTCATCAGTAAAGATGAGAAGTTGAATATCTTCAGACACATTCCAATCAAAAAACAACATTCGAGACCTAGACGTAGCAGGAGCGTAAATCTACACCCAATCTGACAATGACAGTCTCAAGTTTTAATTCCCTATTTACTCAAAGTAAAATATATGTTTAAAAACAAAAAAACAAAAGATGTAGATCTTTGAAACACACTTAGTGATTAATGCCCGGTTGCACCAACAGATCTTAAGCTTAAGTCGAGAATATCATAAGAATTAATATAATATAGTTATAATATATTACAATAAGAATACCATAATATAATATGAGATATAATTGATAATTAGGTAAGAATCTAAAATTATGGTGCAACTCAAGTGATACTCAAGGAGGCCCTATTTATAAGTAGAGCTTAGCTAATCTGCAACTTAAGATCTGTTGGTGCAACCAGGCATAAAAGATCCAAAAGATTGCTGATTTAACGACCACTCGTACGAAATCAAAGAAATGAAATAGAGAATGTGGAAAAATCCCCTTACGAATAATTCACACATCCACTATTTCGGGCTGAGAAAAATTTTTTGAATAGAATCAAAGATCCAAACACCAGTTCTTAGAAATGTGTTTCGCCCTCTTCAACCTCTCTGGGCTCATCAGTAAAGATGAGAGGTTGAATATCTTCAGACACATTCAAATCAGAAAACAACACTCGAGACCTAGACATAGCAGGAGCGTAAATCTACGCCCAATCTGACAATGACAGTCTCAAGTTTTAATTCCCTAATTACTCAAAGTAAAATATATGTTTAAAAACAAAAAAACAAAAGATGTAGATCTTTGAAACACACTCAGTGATCAGAAGATCCAAAGTTACTGGTTTAACGACCACTCGTACGAAATCAAAGAAATGAAATAGAGAATGTGGAAAAATCCCCTTACGAATAATTCACACATCCACTATTTCAAGCTGGGAAAATTTTTTTGAATAGAATCAAAGATTCAAACACCAGTTCTTACAAATGTGTTTCGCCCTCTTCAACCTTTCTGGGCTCATCAGTAAATGATATTTTTTTTTGTTTTTTATACTTTGTTTCTTTTTAAAAGGTATATATTCGTTAAGTAAAGTTGTTTTGATAAAGCAAAAACTTTTTGAGTTACTAGCAGAAAACTGATTAATAACATTGATTTTTTCGATATGATACTAACACATTCGATAACCAATAAATCGAAAACTATTAATTTTATCAAAAAAATGAATAAAACATTTTTTGCTTAAAATTAATGTGTTTACCAACATTTGCGGTCAAAATATAATAAAAAATTTTCACCCCCAAGATGGGGTGGTAACCACCAAATTTTCAAGCAAATCGATCCATTCGTAAAAATTGCGAAGTGAAAAGTTTCGGTTCCTGTACTAATTATACTTTTGGAGCTCTATAACTTTTGAACGGCTTAACTGATTTTGATCAATAAACATGAGTTTGAAACGTATTGACAAGTAGTATCTGATGCATCTTAAATTAAGTATAATAACTAAACGTATTTCAGGAATTATTGAGCTTGAAAAACCGTTTTTCCCATAAGAAATAGATTAAATCATACTTATGAAGCCTATAACTTAAAAATTCGACTTTTTCCAGATATGAGGTATACACCGTTAGATGCGCCTAGAGACCTTTTACAAACTATCAGTTATTGGCGCAATTCGTAGATTGAAATTTTGAGTAATTGTGGAAAAACCAAAATTTTCAAAGTTTAATTTTTTAGTTTTTCGGCTATGGTGAGCAGTGTATATATCTCAGCTTGATAGCTTAGGCACCGTTTGAAAGTTTAACTCAACCCTATTGATTTGGTGTACAGTGGAACCCCGATTATCCGTCTCTCCATTAACCGTCACCTCTGTTAACCGTCAGGGTCCATACATAAGTTATATTGACTACATAAGCAAAAAATGAGTCATCAATACATTTTATTTGAGCATTGCGATAAACCGATAAGCCAAACGAAATTTGCTGAAATGTATAGTTATAGATACTACCACCACATTTTTATTGCTGAATGAACTGTTTTGTTTTCGTGGCCTAAAGATGACATAATAGAATCGTTAATTTGTGATGAGGATGTAAACGGCTATCAGTTGTTGCCAGATGATGAAATCGTTGAAACAGAGGCGAAGGAAGCAGATTCAGAAGCTGACACAGACTTCGAATTTGACAGTGGCGATGTCGATGATACTATTGCAACTCATCGAGTGGTATTCTCGACAAGAAGAAGCCAATATAGTAGATTGCATGATGTTACGCCGATTAAGAAATTCAGCCATTGCAAAATGTTAGGAAACAGTAAAACAAACAAATATTTCAGAATATTTATAACCAAATTGATTCGATTGTAAGAACACAAATCTCTCTTATATTGTCAAACAAAACATACAAATAAAAGAGAGCTATATTATCAATTTTTTTTAATGTTCTGTTAACCGTCTTTTCGATTATCCGTCATACCCTTGGTCCGGTGCCCTGACGGATAATCGAGGTTCTACTGTATTTGCGGTTTTCCTGTCTCTCCTTGAACCTAAGATATATACGCCCAAAAAATATGCTATTTTGTATCTACCTAGCCCTCTAGCTGGCTTACGGGTAGTCAGAAGTCAAAAATTACACCGGTTTTGAATCGGCCCTCACACCCTCTTGAAACACAGAAAAAAATTCAGATCGGTGTAACTTTTCCACACACATACAAACGTACATACAAACATATCCACAAACATTTTCCCCTTTTTAAATAAAAATTGAGTCATACTTCTGAGCTCGGTAACTTTTAAATGGTATACGCTCTGAGCTTCGCTGGTGTCGCTCCTGGCTGATTACTAATTCAACTTTCATCACCGGTAATTTTTAAATTTATTATTTAATTGTTATCGCTTAATATTTACAACGCTAAAAAGTAATTAAATTGTAATAGATTTTTTTAAGATTTTGCTAATCATTTTGACGTTCTATTGATGAAATATTAACTTCGTACTTCGGATACTTTCACAATTATCGTGTAGATGGCGCTAAGATTAATAGATTAATTTATAATTACATATTACGGAACATTAAAAACGTAAATTCAGTATTTAAAACGTAAGTATATTTAAGGTAAAAATATATACCACAGCTTTGACCAACTAATATTTTTTATAATTAATGTTTTTAATTTTAATTTTAAATTAATCACTTTGACATTTATGTCAAATTTCCGGTAAACGTTTACAGACTTGCCACTACTGGCGCTCGCGAATTTATAAATATCCCCTCTACGTACGAGCTCACAGCGTATAACCGATTTTCAAAATTAGACATCCGTTGGAAAGGTAATGATCAGTACTATCAGAAGCCGTAAAGGTCGGACTTAAATTTTTGAAATTTTTGGGAGTTTTGGGGACGAGAACGAAAAACAGACCCTAAATGGGAAGGGCCGTAAAATCCACACCCTTGGACCAAAATTTAGAGTTGACATATGGATGGGTGAGATTTTTCCTAAATTTTAAGATGGGATTTGATCCAATTTTCAATTCAGTCGGATTTAGAAAATCGAAAATTTCGTGTATATAGGGTGAGGCAGATAAAGGGCCTATTAGAAATATCTTGAGAACTAAAGTAAAGAATATTATGAAAATTGGAATATAGGGGTTTTGAGGTGTTAACTATTTAATGAAAATATTTCGGTCTCTTTGCTACTTCCGGTTATACCGGAAGTTGATTGTAACTTCGTTTTTTTAAACGGGACACCCTATATATTTTTACGTTTTTGGATTCTCCTCGATTTCTTATTTTTTAAAATATAAGGTTTTGTAATATAATACAGGGTAGATTAAAAGATAATTACGTTTTTTTTATTAATTTCGTAGCAAAATTCACACCCTGTAGAATTGTAGTAGTTTTACATCAAAATCCCTTTATATGTTCAAATGATTTTTAATATGGTCTACTATTGTTACCAATTATTAGTATAGCTAAATTTTGAATTTTAGTATACAGGGTGGGTCGAAACTCGGAATGTGTATTTTCTGAGTTTTCTTAAATGGAACACACTATATTTTAGTATTGTTGTGAAATGGTATTTTATGGTTATTTTTTAATTTCTTAAGCATTCCCTATACCCAACTGCTTTAATTTGTGCTTAATTGTTAATCGCACCAACAATCTTAACTACGTAGATATTTTGATAGCTCAACCATTATTGGCAATTTTAAGTATCAGTCTCGATTAGTATGTATTTATTTCCGAAAAATTATTTGTGATTGAATATTTTAACGGCCAACCTAATAAAATTTCAGGTATTTTGTGTTGCAATTAATGTTTGGCTTGAATCACCAATAACTCACAAATTGAAGCAGTTAGGTATAGGGATTGCTTAAGAAATTAAAAAGTATCCTAAAATAACATTTCATTACAATACTAAAATACAGGGTGTTCCATTTAAGAAAACTCAGAAAATACTCATTCTGAGTTTCGACCAACCCTGTATACAAAAAAGGAAAAATTTAACTATACCAATAATTCTTAACATAGTAAACTATATTAAAAATCATTTGAACATAAACAGAGTTTATTTTGTCAAACTACTACAATTCTACGGGGTCTGAATTTTGCTACGAAATTAATAAAAAACGTAATTATCTTTTAACCTACCCTGTATAATATTACAAAAACTTATATTTTAAGAAAGAAGAAATCAAGGAGAATCCAAAAATGTAAAAATATACAGGGTGTCCCTTAAAAAAAACGAAGTTACAACCAACTTACTGTAAAACCGGAAGTAGCAAAGAGACCAAAATATTTTCATTAAATAGTTCACACCTCAAAACCCCTGTATTCCGATTTTCATAATTTTCTTACCTTGAGTTCTCGAGATATTTCTAATAGGCCCTTTATCTGCCTCACCCTGTATATAGTGTCGCTTGTAGGTGTATTGTTGTTGGGGTTGTGCGCCACTGACGAGAACTACCGTTCTCTGGTAATACTAAAATATAAAATTTGTACTCGATATGTTATTGACTTACTAATCGTGGTATTTTCTTTCTATTGACTTCCTCTTTCAGTATGGGTAACCACATCCTACTGCATTCTACCGAGGAATTGGCGACACAATTGGTTTCATTTAGCATAATTAGAGCCGCTTCTTTGATTTTTCTCTTTTTACTATCTGATTCTTTCAGGACTATACTTGAATCTCTCCACTGAACTCTATGTTCATTATCCCATGCGTGTTGACATATTTGAGATCTATCAAATTCTCTATTTTTAATATAAGACTGATGTTCACTTATTTCCTGGTTTTCCCTCGTGATTTACTATGGAATCTCTAACGCGAGAATTTTACCGTCATCTTTGCATTTGGTTGTCTTTTTAACGACAGATCACATGCTATGATTTTTTTGTGACGGATATTCTTGAGTTGGGATTGATTTCATGTAATCGAATGAACTATCGTTTAGTAAAGTCGTCCCAGGAACGCAACTCATAAATATTGGCGATATCATTTTAAAGTCTTCTACTTTAAAATGTATAATATACGTCTGAATTGCCAATATAAATGAGTCAGATTAAATAAATTATTAGAAGCATTTTTTTACTTAGCAACAACATTTTTGTTTATTTTAGTAGTATTTTGTATTTTGACAACGAAACCTGATTTGGGCTTCGAAACGTTAATAAGAAAATCATCTTTTGGTAAAATTGTGGCTATTCCCATTAAAAATAGTTTATTTTACTTATGGCTGCTAAAGTTTCTATTTCTATGTATGTAACTTTACAGTCACACACGATTTGCCAAGTTAGAGTCAAGTCAAAAGGTACATATTTTGCAAAAACCACGTTCAATACAAAGGAGGATCCAGAAATTTATTTGGGGGGGGGGGGGGTCATGGATCGAGAGGGTGATTTAATTACTTTTCTCTGATGCAAGGTCTCTTAGTCTTACCACCCCTAGGATAAGTGGGTTTTCAATTACTTTCTGGATGGGCCCAAATTTTTTTTGTTTGACAGCTCTCGGTTTTTCTTTTTTTTTGGATTATTGAATTGATATTTCTTTTTTTCGTTGGGGGGTCGTGACCCCGTGCCCCCCTCTGGATCCGCCACTGGTCCAATATCATCGAATTACATCAGATCGGCAACTTATTTTTTTGTTATAAGTTAATTAACAAGTTCCGGCCCACCTGGAAAAATAAAAAAAAATACATTGTGAACTTTTACATCCTAATTAAATTACATACTTTTAAATTAAATTAGATACCTACTAATTACATACTTTTACTTTTACATACATACTATTTAAATACATTTGAAAAATAAATGAATCGGATAAAAGAATTTCATTCATATTCACAGCAATTCCAAATTTGACTGCGTTTACGTTTGTTTCGAAATCGGACTACTTGTATTAGGAAACCAGAATATGTTTTGTATGCGAGAGCATTGTAAAGAATCCTTGAACATGCAGTTCGCGTTCGCGGTGCTCAAGAATTGTCGACTTTTGCCTACAATTTATTAGGAGAACATGAACGACGGGAGCCTCCTTAACAAGCTGGTCCTCAAGCGCAAGTTATATCGTTGATATCAATGTTGATATTTGATATACAGCAGTATTATAGGGTGTTTCATTAATAATTGGAAATATTGTAACTGTGGATTCCTGGGCTAAAAATATTAAGGATAAACCCGAATCACCTAGTCCGAAAAGGCTTCGTAAGAGAGCTAGAGCTCTTTGAAGATGGCGTCTTATAATTAGTTTTTTTTTAAATAGGTACATCTCAGTGGCGTACTGAGCTGGTGGGTCGATTTTGTAGAAAAATATTTTTTTTTCAAATTTTATAGGTGGGTAGCTTTCAAAAGTTGCATAATACTAAATTGTTTGAGATCATGCTTTTAGATTTTTAATTCAATATAGTTTATAGCCCTCTACCTGTGTTTGAAATGTCAGATTTTTCTATTTTTTTTTCTATGATTTTTAAAGGGCAAAATAAAATTTAAACAAGCTGTTTAAAAAGAAACAATATTTATTATTAATAAAACATAAATTTTTGACAAATCCAGAAAAAATAGGTACGCTAAATATAAGACTTTAAGTAAAAAAATATAATAAACTGTGAGAAAAATTGCAATGTTAACACTTAAATTCAGCTTTACAATCAAAAGATGGCATTAGACCTCTAGACTCGAGTGTGGCACGAATTAATCCATCACAAGCCTTTTCACCTGCTACAGTGATGGATGCCTCAGTTACCAGTTTTACGCAACGTTCAACTACTTGAATATGGCACGGAAATTTTGAAAATTCTATTTTAATTGAACATATGTTTGACAGCATATCCACAAGAGTTGAGTCGGTAATGTCTCCTAGTAAGGGAGGTGAAGTTACTAGTAAATCGGCCCAGTGTATCATTTCAATGTAATCTGTTGCATTGAAATTTAGTTTCGGAACTTTAAACACTCTTACCTTATCACCTGATTCCTTTCTTGCTTTTATGATACGTCTTGGACCTAATTCTTTGACGAAACCTCTGTTGTCTGTAATCATAGCAAGCAAAAGATTTTCCGGATGGGCAAAAAATGCATTACGTTGTATTACTGGATCAACAACTGTTTTCACTTTATCTGATAAACATCTGGAGTATTGAATTAATTTAAAAAGATGTTTGGGATCCATTTCACATGAAGGTTGTCCTTTGATGTGGAACCATACAGGAGCGTAGACTTTCATGATATAATCAACTAGTGTCTGTAGTTCTTAAGATGGGTCAATGGTTCCAATGTAAAGGCGTAATATGCGGTTGGCCGTTGTAAGCCAGCGAGAATGTGACATATTGCCAGGCTGCCTGTTAGCGAGTTCGTCGCTACGCACACCCAATGATACAGCCTGACACATTTCGTACATGTATTTTTGATCAGTGCTTAAAGATTTTATCACATCTTCTTTTTGAGAAATAAGGTTACCGGAGACAGGGATGAACGCTTTAACGCAGAGATGGTCGCAGGTTTCCAGTGCCTTTCCGATAGGCCCAGTGAATCCCTGAGGCCCGCTGATTCGCCCATCCAATACACTAAATAAATGTCTTTCGACAATTCGTTGTCAGTTTGTCAGAGGCAATTCGTTTGCGTGTAGTAGGCAAATAAACCATTAAAGAGGCTTTTGTAGACGTAACTCCATAAATCGAATTGATCCAGACTTCCATCCAGTATTCGTATTAGTTCCGTCACATCCTACACATTTCAGAAAATCTAAATTCACATTATTGGATGAAAGAAAGCTAAGAAGAGAATCACATATAGCTTTTCCGGTTCCAATTACTGGTGTCCTATGTCCTAAATATTGTGAGTTTGGTTGGCTTATGATAGAAATATGTTTCTCTTGATACCAGTTTTCGATCAGAATGACCATTTTTCTTTTCGATCGTTACGCTTTTTTTTTCTCCCATCGAAATAAATACTTTCTAGAGCGCTTTGGTGTACATTACTTTGTAGATGTTGCCTTGCTTTATTTCGTGCTCGACGTACCTTGCTCTTATCTATAACCAAACGGTTCTCTCCGGAGGACACTAGGCCGACATCTTGTAACACTGCAGTAGCAATAGCAGCCGCGGATCGGTTTGATACTCCATATCTATCGCAGATTCGCAAAAATGTCCATTTATGGGAAATTTCAAGTCCCGGTAGAGAGCTAAAACATATATGTGATATATTTTTTATTATTTTTATACTGTTTCTAATAGTCTAATGCAACTTCCGAATCATACCCATACTAGTTTTGTTCGACTTAAAAAATTCGACCCACCCTACTGAGCATGGTTCCGCGGGTTCCGCGAAACAAGGGCCCGTGCCCCGCAGGGGCCCGCTTAAACACGCTTTTTGTTTCTTTTTTTTTTTCTAATTTGATGGGGATATTTTGAACTACACAAGTAAAAACTAGGAAAAATAACTGCTTAATAATTTTTTATTTTTGTGTAGTTACTTATAAATAGAGCCTGGATTATATGCAAAATGCATGTCTGCATAAACATGCACCATATTGTTGTTGGTTTCTTTATACATGCATATGCTATTCATATTTATTTGATTAAGGGTATATTGCGGAACGTTTTGATGTATTGGAAAATATTGCATAAATAAAATAGTTTCCTATATAATATATTTAGATAAAACTTTCTTGAAATTATTCATAGCAGTGTATCTACTAAATAACTTTAGTCCAGAAAGCCACTGCGCATCCGCTAGGAAAAATATTCTAATTCGGATTTTTTGCACAATCTTACTCAAAAAGGACTCCTTTTAACAAATTTGCATGTTGCCAGGACCAAAAGGTGGTCAAAAATTTTTTAAACGTTTTTTTTTGTTTCTTTCCTAAAATTATTTTTTTTGCATGGAAAAAAGTTTTTTTAGGTTTTTTGGATCATTCCAAACAGAAAAGGTCTTTAGTGACTTTTCTCTAGAAATGATAGTTTTTGACATATAAGCGATTAAAAATTGAAAAATTGCGAAATCGGCCATTTTTAACCCTCAAAAACTATGTGAAAAACTGAAAATTTAAATATTGCCAAAGTAGGTAGATACTCTTTAAACATCGATTGATGAAATCCCGAAGAGTTTTTTGCAATACAATATTCAAAACTTCTTTGTTTTTTAATTGCTAATCAAGCGTGCGCGACACTATTTTCCACCGCCAGTATGGTGCAAATGAAAGGAATAAATTCGTTATTTCGTAAACCGGCGACTTTAAGGAAAAATCCCGAAACAGGTCGATTTTTATTTTTAAGTTATGATATTGTGGCATATATGGTATACTAGTGAAGTCATCCATCTGGGCGTGATGACGTAATCGATGATTTTTTTAAATGAGAATAGGGGTCGTGTGCTAGCTCATTTGAAAGGGTCTTCAATTTTCTATTTAGTAATAGGTATAAACATTTATATAATTATTTATACAGGGTGTCCTTCTACTTCTTTTTTTGTCAAATAATTGAATTTAATAAAAATTTTTTGGACACCTTGTATAAATAATTATGTAAATTTTTACATTACTGAATAGAGAATTTAAGAACCTTTCAAATGAGTGACCACAAGACCCCTATTCTCATTTAAAAAAATCATCGATTACGTCATCTCGCCCAGACGGATGACGTCACTAGTATAACATATCTGCTGCAATATCATAACTTAAAAATAAAAATCGACCTGTTTCGGGTTTTTTCTTTAAAGTCGCCGGTTTACGAAAGAACAAATTTATTCCTTTCATTTGCACCATACTGCATACACATGCAACGGTGTCGCGCAGGCGTGATTAGAAATTAAACAAGCTGAAAATGCGAGCATTATCATAACGAAAACTGTGTTTTTATACGTATTTAAATTCATAATATAGAAAATTGCTATTACGAAAAGCTGTTTCGAATTAAAAATTATGTTTTATTGTGCAAGTATATCATTCTAATTTAAATGTTGTGAACTATAAAGATACTCGAAATTCATATTTTTTTACATACCTCGTATAAAATTAATAAAATTTTATTCACGATGGTTGCATCATAAATCTTAGACCGAGAAGAGATTTTTATGAAGAATAACTTTTCTTCGTCAAATTAAAAATACAAGAGTTACACCTAAATGAAAATGATGTTGGTGTCCATAATCTGAGAAAATTTGTCAAATATTTTTTTCCATTAGAAGGATGTAATTTCATATATCAGAACATACTTTTTTATTCCAAACCACATTTTAAATAACAATTTTCCAATATTGTAAAATAAATAATACATACATGATAAAGATACTTTTTACTGATGAACGTTACTTCTCGTAAATTCCACGGCTTGCGCCACGCTTCACGCAACCGTATTTACATAATTGTATTTATAGTTTTATAATCGTGCACTGATTCATTATTAATATAGTATAATATATATTATTGCTTTCAAAATACACTCAAATTATATTTTTACACATTTATTACACATATTATTTTATATAATAATTAAATTCACTATAAAATGTCATTTATATTTTATTAATAGCTAAATAATTTAAGTTAGTTTGACATTCACGAAGTGTCAAACTCAAATGTAAATAATAACATTTGCTTTGCTTAACAAATTCAGGTTAAAAAAAGTAGCCTACTTCCTAATCAAAGATTTCAGCTGACGTTTAGTACGTGGTATGAGATAACCGGATTGTGACGTCACATTTTAGACTTTGACGTCGATTATCTCGAAGACGGTTAGAGATATCGAAATGACGATTTCAGATTTGGATTCAGAAGACAAAACTACATAAGAATCCATCGATACATCTGCTCTAAGTATTGCAGGAGCGGCGACGCAATAACACACAGATTTTTGCAAATTTATAAACGAAAAGTTTTCGTTGAAAACAAAGGAGTTTTGACTATTGTATTGCAAAAAACTCTTCGGGATTTCATCAATCGATGTTTAAAGAGTATCTACCTACTTTGGCAACATTTAAATTTTCAGTTTTTCACATAATTATTGAGGGTTAAAAATGGCCGATTTCGCAATTTTTCAATTTTTAATCGCTTATATGTCAAAAACTATCATTTTTAGAGAAAAGTCACTAAAGACCTTTTCTGTTTGGAATGATCCAAAAAACCTAAAAAAACTTTTTTCCATTCAAAAAAAAATAATTTTATGAAAAAAACAAAAAAAAACGTTTAAAAAATTTTTGACCACCTTTTGGTCCTGGCAACATGCAAATTTGTTAAAAGGAGTCCTTTTTGAGTAAGATTGTGCAAAAAATCCGAATTAGAATATTTTTCCTATCGGATGCGCAGTGGCTTTCTGGACTACAAGTATGTACCTACTAAATCGCTTTATTACAAGTTTTATTGTTTGAGAAAACCCATCTGGAACTGTTTATCAGTAGAATAGGGCCAACAGCTAGCTAGGTATAGTAAATTCGTTTTTAAATCCCGGCAAAGTCTTCTTTAAATATCAACAAAATTTTAGTGAGAATTATGTTCAGAATGAACTGCCCTATATAAAATCTAATTTTGGCATAATTGTAAATTCTATTACAAAACTTAAGAGTCAAAGATACAAAGATAGATACATTTGCAAATATGAATATCAAAGATATCAAAGAAAGAATAATAAATCTTGCAGGGACAATTGGAAAAAAATTAAAGATAAATTTAGTGACGTTTTAAACAGAAATGAAGGCTGTCACTGTCATATGTTATAGCTTTATTCTTTAACAAGTAAATTGTCATTGTATAGGGCTTTTCATTCACAGTCATTTGTTTCGAGCTTCTGTCATGTGTCACATAATATTAATATATCTACGACATACGTTATTGGTATATACAATAATACAAACCAAAGACGTATGACGTAGATATATTAATATTATGTGACACATGACAGAAGCTCGAAACAAATGACAATCGATGAAAAGCCCTATACCGGGTATACTAATCAAATTGTGTTTTTTTATAAAAGTTCGGAACACCCTGCGGAATATTCTTCTTCTTCTTCTTGCAGTACCGTCTCCTATCGTAGGTTGGCTACCATCACAGCAATCTTAACTTTGTTGGCTGCAGCTCTGAACAATTGTATTGAACTGCAAAAAAGTTATTGCAAAACGGACGACAAAATCTCTGTTTTGGAATATTATTAATAACAATTTTATTGTTTATTAAAATATGTTTAAATATACCTAAACTTGAGGGCATTATGGTGTGTGAATGGTGTGCAAAATATGGTCCAGATCTGTTAAATAGTTTTTGCAAAATTGAATTTGTTTATAAAATTTTTTGAAAAACGAGCTAATTTCTGAGGCTGGTCCAGTTAATTTGGCTGAATGTATCTCAATAATACGGGGCTCATTTCCTTGGTTAAGATGTATACTAACAGCCTATGAAAAAAAAGTAAAATAAAAATTACATGTACGTACACAAAATTATTTGTTAATAAATTGCAGTTTTTAAGCTTATAAACAATTACAATAATTTCGTAGAAATTAGATCAAATTAAATGGCAATAAAAAATACGGAAAGTTGGATAAATTACACAACTTCTAAAAAAAATTTTTAGGTCCTACTACCCTTGGGGTCTGAAATGGTCCCCTTTTTTGAAAAAATCACTGTTACGTTAATTATCAACACTAAGAGCTGAAATTAACCAATTTTTTATAAGAAAGGTCAATGTTTTTAACAAAGTTTTTAGCAAGAAAAAATGTTAAAAATTGTTTAAACAGGAGTGTTATAAACAAAGAGTATTTTGCGTTCCGACTAAAGTAAAAAAAATAGTGGGCGTAGCGGAATGAGAAGAAATTCGCACACTACCATTCGCTAGACCGTTGCAGCTCATTTTTAACATTGGCAGTATACCGGATTTGAAGCTTAGTATATTTTGGTAGAAACTTGACTTTTATGAATATTATTCTGTTGCACAGTTATTTAGTAGAAATATATTTTAAATAAATGAATTTAAAAAATAACAATAAAAAGGCCACTTCAAAAAAGTTTTATACATCCCATTAGCTGCTTTGTTTTGGATAATTTTGCAACGAAAATAAGATAAATGTTATTATTTTAATGTGATACCATAGATAAAAAAAAATTAGTAAACTTGGTACAGTAGAACCCGATAGGTATAGGCCATTTTTTCCGGGCGCTCTATTTTGAATCCGTGTGTAGTCCACGCTGTATCGTCGACCCCGTTAGGTTAATTATTCCGATTCGTATTTTTTGCACAAACTTACTAAAAAAAAAAGTTCCTTATAACAAATCCAGGGGTACCAAGAGGTACCGCAGTCGAAAAATTGTTTAAACAATTTTTGTCAGATTTCATTAGTTTCATGGTTACTTATAAAATTTGGGTGACAAACTGTTTAGTTTATAATTTTAATTAACGCAGCATTAAAACATAGGCCATGAAGAAGTTTTCTGGAAAATTTCAAGACAAAATATGCAACAGGAGAAAAGTTACGCGACCTTATAGACGAGTGGCACTCCCCAAAAAAACGCTTCTCGAGATACTAACCACGCTATGGTGAATGGCTAATTTTGGTCTTACTTTATGTTTTTGATGGTACTGAAAACGAAATGTAATTATTTTGAATTTTAGATGGGGAAACATTGTCAAAATCGCAATTTTACCCTAAAAATAAAAAAAAATAATAAAATCAGGTTTTTCTTGAAATTAAAAGTTACACCATTTTTTTTCTTTTGTTCCTTGCACTCTAGATTTTAACATAAACTTGATTAAACAGCTAAATTTCAAATTTTGTCACTCAACTTGTGCGATTAAACTTTGCAATTCAAGAATCTACACTTTTTACTTCAAACAATTTATAACTTTTTTTATAGTAAGACAGAAAGATTGAAGCAGGTCCCATTGTCTTCAGAAAAGTTAGAAATATATACTACAAAAATTTCAGAAAAAAATATTAAAATGGAACTGAGTTGTAGCGAGTTAAACGCAAAAAAACGTGATTTTATTTTTTTTTTATTTTTAGGGTAAAATTGCGAATTTGACAATGTTACCTCACGCAAAATTCAAAACAACCCTAATTTTCGTTTTCAGCACCATCAGAAATATAAAGTATGACCAAAATTAGCCATTCACCACACCGTGGTGAGTATCTCGAGAAATAAGCTTTTTTGGAGTGTTCCGCTCGTCTATAAAGTCACATAACATATTTCCTATTGCATATTTTGCATTAAATTCTTTTGGAAAACTTCTTAATGAATCATATTTTATTGCTGTTGGTTAAAATTATAAACTAAAAAGTTTGTCACTCAACTTTTCTAAGTAAACATGAAACTAACGAAATCTGACGACAAAATGTTTAAAAATTAACAACTTCTCTTTTAATGTGTTTAATCATTTTGCACAAATCTCATTGTTATCTAAATGCTTCAAAGATGACACCGTAAAATTTTCAAAAGGAAATATTTACAGCGACCAAAAATACAGCGAGGTAAAATTGAAAAATCATCAAAATTTATTTTTCGCATTTTTGCATAAAATTTGATTTTTGAACATGTTCCACTAATTCTAGAAAAAAATATACTCCATATTCGGATTCAGTTACCTCGAAAACATAAGGAATGACCAAAATTTGTCATTCAACGTAAAGTTGACTTTTGTGGTCAGTATAACGTAATTTTAGGGGTTGCTGACGCTCGCCAGCCGTGCCCACGATTCAGTCAGTCGACTACGTCCGCTATTTTTTTTTTCAAAGTTGTGTATTTTAACCAGCTTTCCATATTTTTTATTGTCATTTAATTTGATCTAATATCTACGAAATTATTGTAATTGTTTATAAGCTTAAAAACTGCTATTTATTTACAAATAATTTTGTGAACGTAGATGTAATTTTTTTTACTTTTTTTTTCATAGGCTGTTAGTATACATCTTAACGAAGGAAATGAGCCCCGGATTATTGAGATACATTCAGCCAAATTAACTGGACCAGCCTCAGAAATTAGCTCGTTTTTAAAAAAAATTTATAAAAAAATTCAATTTTGCAAAAACTATTTAACAGATCTGGACCATTTTTTGCACACCATTCACACACCATAATGCCCACACCATTCACATACCATAATGCCCTCAAGTTTAGGTATATTTAAACATATTTTAATAAACAATGAAATTGTTATTAACAATATTCAAAAACAGCGATTTTGTCGTCCGTTTTGCAATAACTTTTTTGTTTATCAACCGATTTTCATTTAGCGTATCTCATTCCAAATATTTTTTTTTCTGAAAAAGTTACCTGTGGACGTAAAATCTCTAAATAAACAAGTTTTTAAGTTATGAGCAAAAAACTAAGTTTGACGTTTTGATTGTTTATTTAAAAACTGTTCCACTAAAAAATTGATGAATCCCAAGATGGTAGTCTTTTTGTAATATCTCGTACTACACATTTCAACTGTCATACCTCGTCTTTTCCGTTATGTCAAATAAAAACCTAACTTGATTGGCCTATTAGGCTTGTTTATTAAACTAAGCAAAAAATAAGGATTTATTGCCGAAAAATATGGCTAGTTGTTAAAATACTTAACTTTTTTATTTTTCAATAAAAGCGAATGAATTAAAAAACAAAATGTTAAGAAAACGTGATTCTATAGTTAGGTTTTAATTTTAGTATTTTATAAATGCTATATTTCTCCACAGGGTGTTGTGAACTTTGAGAAAAAAAACACCATTCTGATTTGTGCACCCGGTATACAATGACGATTCACCTGTCTAGCAACAATATTATTACAGCGATATTGTTAAAGAATAACGCTATAACATATCAGAAAAATCACTTAAATCGGACAACAAGTTTAGGAAATACGAGACATCAAAAGGTCGCATTTTTAAGGTGGTGCGTTAATTTGGCTACTTAGTGTAGGATAATTTTTTTTCTACGACCATTTAGTTGAACTGAAGTTACTCACGGGTCATTACTCACCGGCTGAAGTTAGGTTCAAGTGGCGAATATCACTTTTAATATTAGTCTTATATAAACTGCAAATAAATTTACTTACAATAAAATTACTTGTTTATTCAACAAAATACAGTGACATTTCTCGTCCCGGACGTCGAAGAGTAAGGTCACTGCGTGCACACCCCACTCTTACCGACGAACAGCGAGAAGCCTGAGAGCACCAAGTGCTGAAGAAGCGGCGCACGGTTAGCCCTAAGCTATTAGTTTGGAACCAGCGTGAAAAACCAACGACGCTTGGCCGTGTAAACCAAAAAGGTAGACGGATTACTGGGTTTCAGAGGAATACTCTGGCCCTGGGCTCGAGCGAGTTCGCTCGCCCCGAACTCTACCTAGTGTTCACATACGGTTACAAGAACAAGTGCGAGTAAGGGGGCCAAACTAACTGCGATAAAGGCTTTCAACGAGGGACCCACCAGCAGCAGGGTAAACTGCACCCATCAGGTAATTATAGTCACTGTCTTACGCCGGAAAAGCACGGAGGGGTGGACAAGCCACCTTTATCCCTGGGGTTTACCCCCCAGAACACCTTGAGGCTGAGGTGCCCTCCGATCGCTCGACTTGCATCCTCACCCATTTGTAATGCCTTCTTCTGTAAGGTCAGTCAGCTCCACCCGGTCGCTTCGTCCTCGGACGACGACCTCGACAAGCGTTGCCACCACCACCACCACCACTACAGCCACCACTACTGCCAACCAGTTCTCTTCCTTACATCAGGAAGGCACTGTACCCCCAGCCAGAGGTTACAACCGGCTCACGGCGGAGCTGGACCTCGAGACGCTTAGCGCGGAGATGGAAATCGTCCGCAACAAGTATCGCGAGGCCTACCTTCGCATCGAGCAGGACGACGCCTCCAACCCCCTTCTGCAGCGATATGCTAATGATTTTCCGCCTCTAAGAACACCAGCACAGGCTGGTCCTCAGCGACAGAGCGCTCGGAATATTCACGGTGCCATACCCAAAGTCCCAACTCAACCGTCTAAGCAAGCACCCAAACAACCGAAACAACAATCTTCTCAACAGCAACCCTCTTCTCAACCACAAGCAACCATCAGCACTGAAAACAACCCTGAACCGAACGATTTCGTCTTCCAAAGAAGACAAATAAGACAAATGTCTTACGCCAATGCCGCAGCCAATCCACGCCCCAAAACCCAAGCCAGAAATCAAAACGTCATCAACGCCATAAACGATCCCACACTGTCCGAATATCTAATCAAAGATCTCCCAAAAGATCTTTGTAACAAACGTACCTTCTTTCGGCAAATAAATGCCACCACTCTTTTGTCCAACAAAATTCACTCTTGCAAAGTCCTCTCACATGGAATCGCACATCTTCGACTTTTTAATCCTATAAATGCAGGGGATATCGAGAAAGCAATCCACACAGCAACTGGCCAAACCATGGTTACGGTCCATAGCCGTAGCAGAAATGCAAACACTTCCGCAAAAGAGCCCACCTATCTCCTCTGCATAACTGGAATCGACGTGGATTACTCCGAGCAGGAGGTCACCGACTTGCTCACAGAACAGCAATTCCCAGTCGAAAGACTGTGGAGAGTCAAATCCTATAAAACAGGCAAGGACTCCAAAGTGATCAAGGTGGTGACCAAATCCTTGGAAAAATTCACGTCAGCACTGAGCCGAGGCATAACTCTAGATGGCGAGATCTATAATGCCGAACTCCCTCATGGCTCCGACCCTACAATACCCACTCCAAAATATTGCAGCAAATGCTGCATCAACGGACATTCCATCGACGAATGCCCACAAAAAGCATTCGTCTGCCCCCACTGCGGCGGCAACCATAAATCCAGCGCCTGCACCAAACAGCAGGAACCAAAATGCCCGAATTGCGGCGGTGACCACCCCGCATATTCCAACAAGTGTCCTCAAAGACACACCATCCCCTCCGCCCAACATGAAATTCAGCCACTTACGATCGAAAGATCATTCCCCCCTTTCGAACTCCCTACAGAAACAAAAAACATCTTGTCTATTCAGACCGCTCTGTTGCTTAACTTGTTGCCTGAACTTCGTGAGCATATCGCTGCAATCACGGCTAATCTGATTAGCCAAGTCTACGACCACTCGACAGTGGTCCACGGGTACGGGAGCAATGTCACGGTGACATTCCGCTCCAACCACTAAACACCCTCCCTTTATGGATTTCACCCTAGGCACAGTCAACTGTCAGGGTCTCTCCAAAAAGAGACCCCTCATCAAGAATATCCTGTCGAAGCATAACATCCAGATCCTCGCACTCACAGATACTCTGTCGAAAAACGATCCACACTTCGCAGGATATTCGATCATCCATCGAAGCCGCTGTCAGGTTTCACGTGGGAATGGTATTCTCGTGAAACACGGAATACCGCACAACACACACACATTCCCACAAAATTTTCGTCCACCTGATGTGGACTTCCTGGCAATTGACGTGCACATCCCCAACAACGAAACCCTCACGATAGTCTCTTACTACAAACACCCGGGTCAACCACTCAACAGGCATTTGCTAGAGTACTTTTCGAGGCTCGGCAAGGCTGTGTTGATGGGTGACCTAAATTGTAGACATACACAGTTTGGTGATCACCATCAAAACCCAGAAGGCATCCGCCTCACGGATTATCTACTAGACCTTCCCATTTCAAGAATCACCAACACTGAATTCACGTTTTTGAACGCCAATGGGGCCTCTATTATCGACCACATCCTAGTTACTAGTAACATTCTGGATCGGTTCGGGGATAGATGCCAGATAGGCGATTCGATAACGTCAGACCACGTACCTCTTCTTGTCGACACCGACATTCTCACTCCAAAACAACCAAACCCTCCAAGATCTATAAGAGACTATCGTCACGCTAACTGGACTGAATTCCAAAACTTCATCACACAAAATCTCCCAATGTTAGGCGAACTCGATACTAACGATAGTATCGACACCAGTGCAACCAATATCGAGAACCTCATCACTGAGGCGATCACGCACGCAATTCCACTCAAACAAATAACTTATACATCACCGGCACTTCCACAATACATCATTGCCAAAATTCAACAAAAACGACGTCTTCTACGTCAATACAAGGCCAACAGAAACCCACTAATCAAAACAGAGTACAACCGAATCTGTGCCAGGATAAAGAGGGAGATATCTGTCCTAACGGCTCGCCGGTGGGAAGAGACTACCTCAAAACTGGACTACAGAGACGGAGGTAAATTCTGGCAAAAATTCAAAGTCCTAACAAAACAAAAATTATCTCAACCATCTCATCTGTTGGTCAACAATCACATAGTCAATTCCCCAGAAGGGAAAGCCGAAGCATTCAAAAATTCGCTTCAAAACAATTTTCAAACGCCAGATAACCCGAACTTTGATCGCATATTTAAATTCAACACAGAATACATTGTAAATGTTACTCTCAACCACCACATTCCAGTCTATGATCCTATCATGGACCCCCTCACAGACAGGGAAACGGAGAGCTTTTGCCAAATCGGCAAAAACAGCGCTCCCGGACCTGATGGCATCAACCGAAGGTGCCTCAAAAAACTTCCAGAGAGTATCATCCCTCTTCTAACTAAAATATTCAATGCATGTCTCAAAAACAGCCATTTTCCTACTCCTTGGAAAGTGGCCAACACCATCATGCTTTTGAAAAAAGGCAAACCCCCAACCGACGTGGAATCCTACAGACCAATTTCATTAATCAATACTCTGGGTAAAGTTCTTGAGCTAATCCTAAAGGAGAGGCTCAATAACTTTCTCGAAAACCACAATATCATACCAAAATTCCAATATGGATTCCAGTCAGGTAAATCTACCAAACATGCATTAATAGATTTCACTACCAAAGTCACTCAAACCATCAACGATGGTTCTATCGCCATAGCCACATTTCTGGATGTGCAGAAGGCTTTCGACCAGGTCTGGCACGACGGGCTTGTTCGGAAACTTCTGGACATCGGGCTTCCATTGCAATTTACCAAAATTGTACACTCCTACCTCCACAACCGTACTGTCAGAGTGAAAATATGCGATCAAAAGTCCACCCCCTTCACTCCACAAGCTGGAGTTCCCCAGGGTTCAGTCCTAGCGCCGCTGTTGTACATCATCTACAACAGCGACATCACTAACCAAAATATCCCAGGTGCTCGGCTGTTTCTCTATGCAGACGACACGACTCTGCTCTCAACTACCTCTCGATACAACCCAAGACTCCTCTTCAGAAGAGCACAGGCTCTGTTGGACGGTGTCGGCGAATGGTGTTGTAAGTGGAGAGTCACGCTCAACGCGAACAAAACAACAACAATTGTGTTTCGCGCCCCTACTGTGTCAAATAGAATCATTCGCAATGAAGACGACCAATATCCTCTGAGTTTGTTGGGAGAAAGGCTTGTTGTTAGCCCGACTGTGAACTATTTGGGAGTACTGTTTACCAGGACTCTCAACTGGGACGCAGATCTAAAGGCAACTTTAGATAGGGTAAGGAACAGGGCCAGACTTCTCAACGCTCTCTCGGGAAAAATTGGCAAGACACACAAGAAGACTCTCATTCACACTTACAAGACCTTTATTCGACCCGTCATGGAGTACAAATCATGTATCTACTCTCTTTGCTCAAGACAAAAACAAGAGAGGTTGTTGAGGACGGAGCGCAGAGTCTTGCGTAGATGTAACTATGAGCACTGGCGATATCCCTCAAACGAAATCCATAACATCTCGAACATCCCCAAAATCACCGAGAGAATAAACTCTCTGAACAGGAACTTCACAATCAAAGTAATCAACGGCCCCCCTTCCGACACACAAGAATCTCTCAAATGTTCCTGTTCATCTTCCGGCCACGTACTCTACCGAAAGCCCAAACGCAAAAAGATTCACGTACCGTCCGCTCTAATGCAAACATGCATTGACGAACTCCCGGTAGAGTACGAAAACATCCTTGAGGCTACCCCGTTAGCCTTCCGTACCCACCTCTAACATTTCCTCTTCCTTACCCCGAACAGGGAGAAGTTGGTTTTTTGCGGTTTCCCAACTTCATTGCACAATTATACCTGTTCGTCCCAAGAAAATAGCCGCAACTATTTTCTCCACTCGAACGCTCACTGTCCACGCTGCGCTCAAAGCCACCTCCTGACCGCCGACGAGGGACGCAGGTTCGCCTGTCGTTGTACAATGGTTTCTAGGGAGCTTGGTCGAAAGCAAAGCACGGACAGTACACGTAAATGTCTATGGAACCAACACCAATCCATCAAACTTTCTTCTCTGTTGACTTCTGGCCTTCTGGACAACACCGTCTGGCATAACCCAGGATCCAAGAACACCAGGACACGGCGCTTGCCCCGGTGTGGTTTTCGGACTGTTTGCTTTGCTGCCAACACAATACATTCACCTCAAACCCTGAAGAGGACAAAATCCTAAACGGGGAAGCACATTGAACGCATTTCTTCTAAACATTATCTAGACAAGCAAATCAAACAATGTGGCATGGCAACAAAATAATTATTGTAATTATTTATATCAATAATTAACCTGGACAATTTTTTAAAGGATCTTTAACTGTAACAATGCGTCCGTATATTTTTTACTTTTATACTTTGTTTACTATTATGAATTTTGACGTTTACCATTTTCAATGACAGTGACGTTAGCGTATTTGCTGTGTTTATTGGAATTTAAAACTTAAATATTGTGTTTATTTTATAAAGTTATCTTGTTATATATATTTTAAGTATAACATATTATAATATAGTAATATTCTTATATTATATATAGTTAAATATAAATGTGCATTATAACTTTTTAAATACGTCCATCGACAATAGCCATTTCCTGTTTATTACAGTGACAGGAGGTACAAATTTATACTTATAATTTTTCGGAAATGAATATAACTTGAATTGACTATTTATTTCTTGTTGTGTATTTTACAATAGGTACATATAAAGACAGCATTGCTGATTAATAGTAAGCAACCAAGGTATTTAGCCGTGTACTATTGGTAAAAAAAATTATTTTTGTAAATTATAACTTTAATCTCGAGTAGTTGATAATTATATTTTTTTACTAATTAAAATAAATAAGGTCGTAGAAAAAGTATAGTATTCTACTTGCATGTAATGGCTATTACTCACTCTGATGAATTACGACACTCGCCTACGGCTCGTGTCGCAAACTTCATCATCGTGAGTAATAGCCATCATTACATGCTCGTTGAATAATATACTAATATTTAATATTTATTAAAAACCTTTGATATACAACGTTTGTTTTCATTGGGCGGGGGGCCCGCATCCCAAATGGAACCAGGGCCCACGGATCTATCAGTACGCTACTCAAAACGCTTCTATCTATTTAGAAAATCGAAAATTGGTATAGGTCTCGTCATTTGGGAAGGCACTAATTTGCATATTATGGTGCATCTAGAAATTGTTACGAACCGCCTTTAAAGATGATGTTTGGTTTCTGATGTTTGAAACTGTTACTGATTATTGAAATCATTTAATGCTAAGGCGTGGCATAGGAAGAAACTCTAAATTTTGACCACTGTACAACTACAAGTACAATAAGATGCAAATTAGTGCCTTCCCAAATGACGGGACCTCTACGCCTATTTATACAGAGATAAAACGATTTCATAAATTGCTCTAGTACATGTTGTTTCACATTACATATAAGAATTTAAACGCGCGAGTGTTAGAACGCACGACGACATTCCAATGGTGGCGCATGTAATCATATGGAGCCTTTCTCACTAGACGGTGTTGAAACGTTCGGTGAAGTTGCCGTGTTTATGTCGTCCCTCGCTTACAACAACAGACGGCAGCCGTGCCGTCTTTACGCACCCAGTAGCATAGGGGACTTAATGCATCCTTTCATATGCAATAATGCATCCTTTCATATGATATTGTCGTTCAGTCGCAAGAAGGTAGTTTCTTTGGTTGTTTGGTACCTTATTTTCATTTACACTTTGTGCTTGTGGCTGTTTAAAGTAGGTGCATATATTTTATATTATGATATCTTAGATTGATAGTGAAATATTAATAACATTAATTGAAGCGAGACCTGTTCATTGGGACAAAACAATAGAAATATATAAAGATAGAAACTTGACGAGAAATGCTTGGAATGGTGTATGCCGTGCACTTAACAGTGCACGAATTAATTTGAATTAAATAATTTGACGAATTAGGTGATACAGAAAAAAACACATTTTATAGGTATGTACAGCAAAATTAATTATATAGTTATAGGTCTGGATCCCGCGTATGAAAAAAAGTTGATTGATAGCAAGCTGAAAATTTGTTAATAGCTTAAGGGTGTCTAGTCGGACAAACTTTGATATATGGGAACACTGGAACAGGGGAAGTTTTAATTTTGGAACAGATTAAAAATTTGAAACGGTCAGACCACGAAAACGGCACATGTATTTTTTCCGACAGAACAGACTTAAACTCTTCGAACAGAGATTAAACTCTCATGCAAAAATCAGACTGCTATTTATCACCAAATGGGCGTTTTAATGAGTGGAACATGTAGAATATGTCAAATGACAGGAATTATGACAGGTGATAAATAGCAGTCTGATTTTTGCATAAGAGTTTAATCTCTGTTCGGAGAGTTTAAGTCTGTTCTGTCGGACAAAATAAATGTGCCGTTTTCGTGGTGTGACCGTTCCAAATTTTTAACCTGTTCCACAATTAAAACTGCCCCTGTTCCAGTGTTCTCATATATCAAAGTTTATCCGACTAGACACCCTTCAGCTATTAACAAATTTTCAGCTTGCTATTAATCAACTTTTTTTTCATTCGCGGGATCCAGACCTATTACTGATAACAACAGTAATTAAAACTGCTAAGTATATTATATTAAACTTTATTTTACATAGTTGCAATTAACGTTGAGTATAGAGGGTGTTCCATCAATATGTGTGAATATAAAAATATATAAATAGTATCTTTTTGTGTTAATAGGATGGACCCAACGAATTCGATGATTTTTTTAAATGGAAATAGGGGTCATGTGGCACCTCATTTGAAAGGTGTTCAATTCTCTATTCAGTAGTATAAACATTAATAACATTATTTATACAGGGTGGCCAAAAAAATAATTTTTTAATTAAAATAATTGACGAAAAAAGAACAATGTATGCAATTTATTTAACTCAAAGTACTTTCCATTGCTGTCAGAAAATAGAAAAAAATGTTTATTTGGCAAATAAACATTGATTTTCGCTTAGATTAAATTTTTAAACTGCCAAGAGTTGGGTGGGAGGCTATTTGTGATTTAATTTAAGCGAAAAGAAATGTTTATTTGTGAAATAAACATTTTATTCTATTTTATGACAGCAATAGAAAGTATTTTGAGTGAAATAAATTACATACATTCTTCTTTTTACGTCAATACATTTAATTAAAAAATTATTCTTTGGTCACCCTGTATAAATAATGATACTATTGTTTATATTAGTGAATAGAGAACTGAACACTCTTTCAAATGAGATGCCACACGACCCCTATTCCTATTTAAAAGAAAGCATCTATTGCGCCATCACGCTCAGATGGATGACGTCGTTAGTATGAAATATATGCCAAAAAATTGTAATTTAAAAATAAAAATTGACCTATTTCGGGATTTTTCTCCAAAGTCGTCCATTTTAGAGAAAATGAATTTATTCCATAATTTAGCCCCTCTCTGTATAGTGTTACAACACTTGCTTACACATTTTACGAAAAAAAGTTATTCTTCATAAAAAGCTCTGCATGGTTTAAAACCTAAGATTTAAACATCAAATATCAAATTTTTTGAATATTATACGAGGTATGTCAAAAAGTTTGAAATTCACTCAAGAGTAAAGTAGCTTTATTTTTCACAATATTGAAAATTGCTATTACGAAAAGTTGTTTGGGATTAAAAACTATATTCTAGTATGCAATTATATCCTTCTAATTGAAATTTTTTTTTTAAATTATGGATAATTAACAATATTTTCAGTTACATATTTCAATTCAGATAACTCTTTTATTATTAATTTTACGAAAAAAAAGGGATTCTTAATAAAAAGTTCTGCATGGTGTAAAACCTAAAATACAACCATCTTATGTCAAATTTTATTAATTTTATACGAGGTATGTCAAAAAATATGAATTTCGCTCAAGAGTAAAATATAGTTATTTTTCACAATATCGAAAATTGATATTATGAAAAGTTATTTAGAATTAAAAACTATATTTCAGTATGTAATTACACCCTTCTAAATGAAATATTCTGAACTATAAAGGTACTTTACTTTTGATCTAAATTTATCTTTTTTGACATACCTCGTAAAAAATTGATAAAATTTGATATAAGATTGTATTTTAGGTTAGACCTATGTAGGTTGTATTGGTTTAGACCATCAAGAACTTTTTATTAGAAATCACTTTTTTTCGTAAAATTAATAATAAAAGAGTTATCAGAATTGAAATAACTGAAAATAATGTTAGTTATGGATTTGGACCATGCAGAACTTATTATAAAGAATAATTTTTTTCGTAAAATAATAATAAAAAAGTTTTCCATATGGATACAACTTACAGGGACATACTGTATAAGGGGGTCATTGTTTAAATAATTAAAAATATATCATTTTTTCATACAATTTACATTTTTAACCACTGTGGCAATTCACGGTTTTTTTGTGTATTAATATAATATATATTAAGTTTAAAGAAAAATCGTTCATTTAATAGTTATTTATGATATAAGTGTTAAAAGTACACGTTTAAGGCACGCATGTGAAAGTTTGCAGAATGAGCGATAGCGAGTTCTGCAATTCACATGAGTGCCTTAAAAATGTACTTTTTAACACGTATATCACACAATATTTTTTCTACAAACGTAATTTCAAGACAGTATCTACAAAAACTTTTACTTGAACTTGACTGACATTCCATTTTTATATTTTTTTGACATTACATCAAAATTGCCTATACGGTCAATACGAACTGCAGTGCCTTAAAAATATTTTAAAGCACTAGTGCCTTAAAGTAGCATATTTTGTATTTTGACAACGAAACCCGATTTGCGCTTCGAAACGTTAATACAGTCGAACCCGCTTATTAGAATACCGGTTAAAGGAATATCCCAGTTTAAGGAATAGAAATTTGAGGTCCCAAAACGTTTTTACTAGGCTTTTTTGGCAAAATTGTGGCTATTCCCATTAAAAATAGTTTATTATAAAAATGCCACAAGGAAATAGCTTCATAACAACAAAAAGTAAAATGTTACATTATTATATGTCACAGACACACAGTGAAAGATAGCAACAAGTGACAAGTGTCTCTATAGCCATAAAACAAGGACATTATTTGTTGTATGTATGCAGGGCTGCCGAGAGAGATGTGCGGGTCCCGGTAAGTGAAGAGCGAAAAAAATTGTTTAATTTTTATGGAAATAAAATTATCAATAAGAAATATTAAGAAACATTTCAAATATACTTTTTATTAAATTCTAATTATATTTTTGTAATAGTAAAAATATTTACAATACGGTGCGTTTCGAGTTTTTTCTGAATATTTTAAATATTCTGCTTGTATATCGCTCTATCATCTTCTTTATAAAACTCGCGCAATATATTTTTTTCTTTATATTGTCGTTATCTTCATCTCATCATGTCCATAAAATGTTAAATAGCGAATGAATTTCAATTGCTGCATTAAATATTCTGGTTAAGTTGCTTATTATAAAATCTGTGACAATATTAAATGTCTCTCTCTCGCCAAATTGCAATGCCATATTCGGATTCAGCATAATCAAAAACAAAATAGAAACATATTTGATCAAAGTAAAATGATGAATTTAATGATATTTTTAAAATTATTTATACAAATCAATTGTTATTGTTTAAACAATTAATAAACAATTAGCGGCCAAATCTGCGAGTAGAACTTTTTACTTTAACATGTATATAAACTCAGAAAAAAAGTTTTAGAAAAATATAAGCTTGTTTGAAAATAATTACATTATGTTCACTTGCGCTTGAGAACCAGCTTGTTGCGGACCTCCCGTCAGTTGTTCATGTTCTCCTAATGAATGGTAGGTAAAAGTCGACAATTTCTTTATCTCCGTGAACGTGATCTACAAGTTCGGGATCCTTTACAACGCTCTCGCATACCTACATATTATTTTTGGTTTCCTAATACAAGTAGTCCGATTTTGAAACAAACCTTATAAGCTGAAATTGAAAGCAAGTGTTATTTAGATCCGGATTTCTAAGCATAATGCTTATGGTAAATAATACAAGCAGGAGTATTTTTTTTAAATATGAACGAAATATACAAATAAGTAGTCATTTTGACACCACTTTTTTATGCTTTTTTGATTTTTTTAATGTTTATGCCTTTTTGAATTTCTGTGCTTATTTGGTGCTTTTTTTTTATATACTATTATCATTTTTGCATTTGCGAACAGCAGAAATTGAATTTTGATCTATGCAATGAAATGGCGGACTCTGATCTAACACTAAATAAATTGCAAAATGAAAGTTTTAAATAATTTTTGGAAAAGTACTGTCAATGACATGTGCCGGATGAAAGTAGGTACTCTGCGAAAAATATGTTAATTGCGTTTACAAAGAAATCAGAAAAAAATTAAAAAAACACTATTTATACTGCATGTCAGACATTAGATTCAAATCAAAGTGTACGCAGGATAGGCCGGATAGGTCCAATACAAACTAAATGATAATTTTCTTGGCAATGTTGCCGCTCTCAACAGCAACGGCTGTGAAAGATGCAGTGGCGGCTGGTCAGAGGAGGCAAGGGAGGCTTAGCCTCCCCATAAATTTTTTACACATGCTACACAGTTTTGTTTACTTTGCTATTTTGCTTCGCGTTAGAGATATCGGAAAAAGTTATTTGAACAAGTTGTTCCAAATAATGTTCCAAAACCCACATACCAAATGTCATTACAAAATTCGCACTTTTAGTTTTTTCATTATTTGTAGTCAGGATCCTAAAACTGGAGCGGAGGCTGCTGGCCGGAGAATCTCACTTGCTAATGCTCAGCGCAGCCCAGCAGCGTTTACGGAGACCCGGTCTCCTTATAGTTGCATTACCCGTTGTCCTAGGTGAGCGACGAAAAACGACGCAACGCGATGCAATGCGGTGCGATACGATGCGACCAGTAATTCACGCGACGTGTGGCTCATGTAGCGTCGCATCGCGTCGCTTTCCATCGCTCAACCTAGGACAAACCTGACGATGTCAATTCATTCCTATTCTAACCTTAAAAATGGGTAATTTTTAATGTCTCGAATTTCCTAAACCTGTTGTCCGATTTAAGTAATTTTTTTTTAATATATTATAGCCTTATTCTTTAGCAATATCGCTGTAATAGAACTGTTGCTAAATAGTTAAATTTTCATTGTATACCTCCACCGGGTGTATCAATCAAACTGTGTTTTTTTCTCAAACTTCGCATCACCCTGTGGAATATTCTAGCATTTATAAAATACTAAAATTAAAATCCAACTAAAGCCTCATGTTTTCTCAATATTTTGTTTTTTGATTCATTCGCTTATGTTGGATAATAAAAAAGTTAGGTACTTTAACAACTAGCCATGTTTTTCATCAATACAGCGTGTTTTTAAATAATAATTGGCAAACTTTAAGGGGTAATTCTGCATGAAAAAATAATGAGAGTTTGCTTTATCAACGATATGTCTGCAAATGCTTCGTTTCCGAGATAGGGGGCGTTGAAAGTTTTCTTACAAACTGACGATTTATTTATTGCTTTAAAACCTGTTGAGGTATGCAATTGAAATTTGGTGGGTTTTAAGAAGTAGTTATTGCACATTTTTTGACATACCATTAAGAATTTAATATTTACCATTGGCGAGCATACGAGTAATATGAGGGCTTATATTACCCGTATGCGCGCCAATGGTGAATATTAAATTCTTACTTGTATGTCAAAAAATGTACAATAAATACGTCCTAACACCCACCAAATTTCATTTGCATATCCCAACTGGTTTTTAAGCAATAAATAAATCGTCAGTTTGTAAGAAAAATTTCAACACCCTCTATCTCAGAAATGAAGCATTTGCTGACATAGCAAAAGCAAACTGTCATTATTTTTTCATGTAGAATTACCCCTTAAAGTTTGTCGCACTTATTTAGAAACACCCTGTATTGATAAAGAACATGACTAGTTGTTAAATTTTCTAACTTATTTATGGTCCTACTTAAGCGAATGAATCAAAAAACAGAATGTTGAGAAAACATAAGGCTATAGTTGGGTTTTAATTTGAGTATTTTATAAATGCTAGAATGTTTCACAGGGTGATGCTAAATTCAAGAAAAAAAAACACAGTTTCATTGGTACACCCGGTATGCAATTAAAGTTTACCTGTTTAGCCACAATATTATTACAGCGATATTGATAAAGAATAAGGCTATAACATATGAAAAAATCACTTAAATCGGACAACAGTTTTAGGAAATTCGAAACATAAAAAATGACCCATTTTTAAGGTGTCCGGTTAATTTTGCACACCAGTGTATGTAGAGCGAAATAAATTTCGAGAGTTTCATCATTATTTATATTCGAAATTAAGAAAAATAATCCACGTTGGTTTAAACAGTATTGTGGCTTATTACCAAGCACTTTCGATTATATTATTGCACCTGTTAAACCCAGTATTCAACTGTCAATAAGTAATTTTCAAAAACCAATTTCTATTGAGGAGAGGCTTTTACTGACTTTAAGGTATGTTAATGAGAAAATACTGGTATTACTATGTATATAGTTACTATTAGTTTTTATTTATTTAATAAACTATTGCGTAGCATAATTTGAATTGACAATAGCAATGGGATGTCACACTGTGTCGTGTCTCGTCGCGAACAAATCAAGTTCGCACTTCGTCGCGTCTTGTCGTAGACTGATTAATCCGAAAACGTAGGCCACACACAAATACAACCATTAATATTTTCGCGTCACGTCGCGTTGTGTCGCGTTGTTGCGTTTGTCGTTCACCTAGGACAACGGGTTATAGTTTAACGCACACGCTGCCCGGAGATTGGGCAAGGACGGCTGATCGGCCAGCAGCCTCCTCTGCAATTTTAGGATCCTGACTACAAATAATGAAGAAACTAATAAAAGTGCGAATTTTGTGACGAAATTTGGTATGTGGGGTTAGAATAATATTTGGAACAACTTGTTCAAATAACTTTTTCCTATATCTGTAATGCAAAGCAAAATATCGGTAATTTACCGTGTTTTTGGATTCGCAGTAGGCCGCTTTTAGAATTAAAAAATTCAGTTGAGTATCTTAAAAAATGTGAACCTTCAACCTGTGTGGACTGCAAAAGTTCAAATCTGTATTTATTTTGATATGCATATCTACTTATAGAGATAGAATTGTTAACAAATAAACGACACAAACTTTGATGATACACTTTTACAATTTGACTAACTATTTTTAAAATGATATGATATTATGAAATTATGAATTATGATGATATTATAAAATGTAAATAAAAAATGGCCAAAAAAATGGGACCTTAAATTAGATTTTTCTGGTTGCAAGCAATGAAGAAGAACCGGAAATAAATAGAAGGTTTGTGCTGGCAAATAAAGCCTATTTCGCGATGGGCCACATATTTAAATCGCGAGAGGTACACAGGAAAACAAAACTCCGGGTACATAAAACAATAATCAGGCCCATAGTAAGTTATGGCTGCGAAACATGGGTGGTGACACAGAAATCTGCCAATGCATTAGATGTGTTTGAAAGAAAAGTATTACTTTTGGCGAAATAACAAAAGTGACACTAAAGTGAAAATAACAACTGGCGAATTAGGTATAATAGAGAAATATACGAGCAATATAGCGAACCAACTCTAGCACAACACACTAAACTGCAGAGATTACGGTGGGCAGGGCACGTGGTCCGCATGCATGAGAATAGAATCCCCAGAAAATTGCTGAATGCAAGAATGCAGGGAAGAAGACCTGTTGGAAGACCTAAAAAGAGATGGGAAGACGAAGTCGATGAGGATGCCAGGAACTTCCTGGGAACGCGTTCATGGAAAAGAACAGCGGTAAATCGAAATGATTGGAGAAGCTTATTGAAGGAGGCCAAGGCTCGATTTGGGCTGTAGTGCCATTGGATGGATGGAAATTAGATTTTTTGGCGGATTTTTTTTGCTAGTGTAAATTTGTCTAGATATTTTACAGTTAGGTATAGCCTTCTCTATGGTAAAAATCACGAGCCGCCACTGAAAGATAGTATTAGGCCATGGTATTAGGCAAGTACTATTAGAGGATTATCGCTGTTAACTGCTGTGAAATACTAAAGAAAGATTCATTTATGATAATTCACAGAATGGCAATCCCGCTTGCAATATACAACCATACTGAGTCTATTGTTTGAAACGGAGATTAGTGGGGAGCAAACATCTGGTTTGCTGTGGACGAGACTGCAGATATTTGTGGAAGGTACTTGGCTAATTTAATCATAGGCGTACTTCACGAAGAAATCTTGACGAAGGGTTATGTAGTGTGCTCAAAAGAACTAGAAGCAACAAATAACGAAATAACCATACCTACAGTTTCAAGATTCGTAAATGAAGTTTTAACAAATTTTTATCTTCCCGAAGCTGTGCCCACCAACAAAATAGTATTAATGCTTTCCGACGCTGCACCATATAATGATCAAAACAGCTTCAAATCTTTAAAGTGTTTTATACAATTCTAATTCACTCTATGTGTCTACCACACGGCCTGAATCACGTTGCTGAGACTATATAGGGCTGCATATATTGGCTTCAATTTCCACTTGTTAATGAATTGATAAAAAATTGAAAAAAAATGCATTAAAGCTTCTTAAGGGTGCAACTTTTTAGAGAAAGATTCCCTAACACTCCATTATCACCGGAACTAGTGTTAATTCGGTGGGGTACATGGTTAGATGCAGCTTTATACTACGCCGAATATTTCGAAAATATTAAAAGCTTCGTATTGGAACTTAAAAAGATACTGCTAGCAAATCGATAAAAGATTGTCAGGATGTTTTAGGTGAAACAGAACTACAAAACAATATTGCTTTTATGAAAAGCAACTTTTGTTTTGTGAGCGAAAAATTAAAATATTTGGAGAAACAGCAAATGTCATTAGTTGAGTCGATCCAAAAAATAAACAGTTTTGAAAAAGAGTAGGGGTCGCCAACTTCTTGAAAATTTCAAGATCTTGTCTTGATCTTGTCTTGATTTCAAGACATGATCAAGACAAGAAGTAATTTTAGATTTCAAGACAAGACAAGAAATTTTATGTCAATACCAAGATTTCTTGTCAAGAAAACAAGAAATCTTGAAATATCTTGACTAATAATGAAAACTCTAAAACTAATTAATAATTAATAACTAATTAATAATTATATATATTTTATTAAAAAATGTTTTGTCCAAATTTATATAATTATTTCTATGCTTTTTTTGTATAATAAAATGCTTTTTTTTCATAAAATCTTTATGCATTTTAAGCTCTTTTTTCAGTTCTTTATGCTTTTAAATCCGAACCCTAGTGATTAAAAACGGAATAGATGATGATAACCTTTTTTTTCGATTCTATACATTTTTCAAAGTTCAAATGTATTTTTTGCTGTTGACTATTCTGTCACTACAGTTGACACAGTATTCGGACAATTTACAATACCGAATATCCAACGAATGTAGCGTGTTGTCCGGAGAACTATTCAGTATTTCAAAAGCTCTCGAATTTGTCTTTGACGATCATCAAAGTGTAGTTCTGTGAACAGATTCCTTATCTGCAGTTCACCCGTTAGTCAATATTTTCAATCTACATCACTTAGTGCAAAAAATACTAGAATCTATCCATCTCCACTCAGTCCACTCTTCCCGAGGGATTTCAATAACAATAATATGGATCCCTTCTCATTTCGGCATCCACGGAAATGAGATGGCTGATTGCGCTGCAAAAGAGGCATCTACATACAACTTATCCATCTACCTACAACATAGAGCTCCAAGAAGACATAAAATCAAAATTCAAAAGTAATGTCCAAGGCAAGTGACAAGTGACAAGAACTTTGGGTCACCAAAAATACAAAGCTCGGGCACATAGACTTAAATAATGATAGACGGAGTGTCATTCAGAGCGAAGTGACGACACCATCTTTTTTCTTTGGATCAGTGCTGTTTCACTCTTACGCATAGCATTGCGCATAGTAAGCTTTTCTGTGACAGTAGTCCTCCCCTTCCGTGCCTATACTCACACTTTACACTTAATGTCATCTTAGTTTCTCGATACAATGTGCTAGAAAGAGATACCGCAAACCAGTCGAAGAGATCTTGTCGTCAGGAAGCGCGGAGTGTAGGCTCACTCTATGTTAATATATATTACCTCTATGCTCGGGCATCATTAAGTTGTAGGGTCCGAGAAGTTACCATGTGTTCTTAGAATAAATCGGAAAGAGCATGTGATATATTTTTATTAATTTATTTATTAATATCGAAAACATTAACTATGTAGATAAAATAACGAGAAAAAATTTTAAATTTCTCTAATTATGTCGAAATACCAAGATTTTAGTGTCAATAATAAAGTTAAAAAGTGTAAAATAAGTAAAATTCTGCTGCTTTAAGATTTTACTATATATTTTTAGTTTATTATTATCTATATGAAAATACAATTTGTATAAATAATAAAGTTAAACAGTGGAAAACTTTCACGTGGTACAATAGTTATAGGCATTTTTAATAATTTACAAAGGCACACAATAAAAACAAAAATAACGTAGATACTGACGAAGTGAACACTTTTCAATAACTAACAGCATATTAAAGCGTTAGTTAATATTTATATTAACAAGATAACTATTTATCCCTGATATGACTGATATAAATATTTATAAATCCGTATTTATCAATCAACGATATTAGTATTCATGTATTACATTTATTCCAAATAATAAATAATAAAATAATAAAAAGAGAGTCATAACATTTATTAATTTATATCTGCGGAACATTATGTGCAATCTGACAATTAAACGTTCTGACTCTATTGCCAAATCTATCCAGTAATCTATCAGGGCAATTGCCACAAAAAAATTTCTAATAATTAACTGCAGTTAATATCAAAACAAACAACAAATATTTATTCGTTCGTGTTTTACATGCTAACTTCTCGGACCCTGCAACTTAAAAGCTCAGTGAAATACAACCTAATGTTAAATTAATGGGGCATACATTACAACAAGGAACAAGGACATTATTTGTTGTATGTTGTATGGCAATTTGCAATAAAGGCTTCTAACCATTCTTCTAACAAATCTATAAAAATATTCACTTGCGCTTGAGAACCAGCTTGTAACGGAGGCTCCTGGCATTCATGCTCTCCTAATGAATTGTAGGCAAAAGTCGACAATTCTTGGTCACCGCGAACGCGAACTGCAAGTCAGGATTCTTTTACAATGTTCTCTCGCTCTCGCATTCATATTTTGGTCTCCTAATACAAGTAGTCCGATTTCGAAACAAACCTTTAAGCCGAATATTGAAAGCAAGAAAGAGTAGGTATGCGAATGCGATTATTAATTATAGTTATTAAAGGTACCAAGTACCGAAGTACCAAGGGTATTATAAGGACAATAACGCTTGAGGTCAATGGTGTATATACCGAGGGATATACGTTGACCGAAAGCGTTATTACCTATTGATGCACGCCAAATTAGATAAACATGTGATGTACATAAACTTAAAAAAAATTCGTGCTACATAATTTAAAATCGCACCGGCGGCTCTAATCATCAAGAGATTTTAGGGTGTGAGTTCATACAACAATATTTAAGCTAAAGAAAAGAAATTATTAATTTTTTGGGCGCCATTAATAGATCAGAATCTATTGCTATTTATCTATATAAAAATTACAAAAATGTTACAAAAAAAATGGTATCCCTTTGACTACTAATGGTACTTACCCTTGTTGTCTGTAGTAGGCTGCGTTTCCTAATACAATAAGGATACATAGATGGATTGTGCGAACAGAAAAAGACGAAATAAGTTTTAACATAGTTACCATTTATTTAGATAGAAAATTGTCATTAAACTGAGTTGATTAGAAAAATAAAAAAATAAGTCTTTCGCGTTTCATCTTAAAAGTTCAAAAAAAGAAAAAGGAACGAAACAGTTTATTGCAAAATACCTGGTGATGATCCATTGTTGTTGAATTGCTGGAATCGGTTAGCTCGCCAGAGTTGTGGGTACGACGAAATCACTTTCACTTTTCACTTTCATTTTTAGAGTTAAAGTACTGTTACATAGTTGTTATTATATTATACGAAAAATAAAAATTCCATAGTTCTTTTTGTTTTATGAAAAGAAAATAACTGCATTCATGATTATTAGTGATACTTCTCACTGACTTGATAATTAAACATATTTTATTTAGACCTTTATTTTATTTAGTCTTTAAAAAAAATGGAACTGCGTTCCACGAAGATTGAATTAAGTGCGGTTTATATGAGACATATTAAACGGAAGTCGTATCCGCAAATGTTGAACTAAGTTCTGTTTGAACGAAACATATTACACGCCGTACTAAGAAAACTATTATTTTATCGTACCGGACACAACACAGAGAATATACCGGTATGGTATTTAAGACAACATATCGCACTTGCGATTTTCACGACAGAATCTTTAAGATTCCATTTTGTCTATTTAGGCACAGACAAGAAAAAAATGCAGGTCTTCACTGCATGACCGCTAGAACTTAATTCCTTCCTTCTTGTCCTAATCTCGGACAAGATTCCTCTCTGCTCTCTATATTCACCTCCCTTTTTCACAGCTATCGCATAATTTGACCAATAATCATCATTCCGAAATTTTCGTACCAATCACATAGCTGGAAAATAATGTTTAGACCAGCCTTATTATGATCATTCGTTTCTTTTTCGGCCAATCACCACGAGTGTCCTTTTTGTAACAGTTTAAGGATTCCCACGAAAGTTACTGCGTTGTACTTTTGTGGAATTCTTAGATTTCTATCACTCAAACATTTAGCAATCTTTCCTATTCTTCTTTTTATGAGGCATATCCTGTGCAAAGTAAATACTTTTAGGACAGCTGTCTCCGAGCTCTAAAGTTTCTTTGTGATTTTACTGCCTGCAATAGCTAAATTATCAGCTTAGGCGTCTAGAATTTCTTAAAATATTAATCCTTCCGCTTTCTTGTGGGTGGCCCAAGAGAACGCGTTGGGAAGTACATTTCGTCTTACTTCTATCTATAACGACAGAGACGGACTTTTGCGATATTTAGATTGTGATTCTTCCAGCCTGTTTCACTGCCTCCCCCACGATTTCAACTTCGTGCTAACCAGTTTGAAATCGGAAAAGGAACAAACAAAAAAAATGAAACAGCAAAAAAAATGAAAACCACATTTGTTAGTCACCATATCGTAATATCGTTCAGAGGCCTTAGGCTTTCTCTAACGATCAATACATGTCTTACAATCTAGACATGGACGCGTTAATCATAACACAAAAAATTCACAAGAATACAACGACGCAATTCGTCATCGTAGACACAAAAAAAATAAAAACACAAAAATAGGGCAAGATATGTTAACGTTTTTTCGGATGCATAGGTTTCTTTCAACCTAGACTAACACCACGAATAACATAAGAATAATGATGTCTTAGCATCATTAACGCCATAAAAAATTAACATGTTATCCTTGACTTGGATGCATAAAGTCTCTCATTCATGACTTATTCCAGAGATAACACAATATAATAACGCCATAGGCAGTTATTACTTACGGACAAAAAAAAACGAAAAAAAAGGAGTTACTGATAGTTCTAAGTTGGACCTTGTAATTCTATAAAGATAAGCCTGTAATTAGTTTATTGTGGACAAATGGACACATTGCTTTTCAGAAACTTACTACTCTTTCAAGAACAGGGGGGATTAGGAAAATATTGATATTTTAACTTCGTTGTGGTAACCAGAACAAGCGATAACTGACGCGTATCATACGCCTATCATAGGAACATTTTCGGTGGGGTCAACTTAAGGTAGGGTCATAGTCGGTAGAGTCTATTATTCAAAGTTACACAACCAAACGGAAGTTTTAGGAAATGACATAGGAAGTCATCACCTAAGGTCTGTGGCTAAATTGCGATTATGAATGGCTTCTCATTCCGACGAGTCAACTGGCGGGAATCCGCTCACTTCATCCCTAGCCTTTCTCAGTGTCTGGCCATCCATACCGTAAAGGGGGTTAGACAACATATTTTAATAGAGGGGGCTGAAATTCATAGGTCCTTGAAGTAAGAATAAACTTAGGCAAAACAAATAGGTTCTATTACGAACTATCACTAGTAACTGTACTAAGGACTTCTGATATCAATCTAGATACCAAAAAAAAAATAAGAAACGATTTTCAAAAAAAATATAAAAAACATTTTCCCTAAGCTTAAGCTGGATTGCATATAAGCGAAGGTAGTATATCCTAGAAGGATACCAAAAAAATAAAAAATAAAAAAAATCAAACTTTTTATTATGTAAAAAAAAAAGTTTTACTTCTATATCGGACTAACGCACGACATAAAAACATTTGAAGAAGGATTTTTAATATTTCCTTTCAACAAAACAAAAAAAATTTATTCTTATAACTAGGTAAAACAGTTCAAAGAACTGGGGTGTGAGCCAAACTGAGTTGCTCTGGAGATCAACGTGCGGAATCCCCTACACTACTTCCAGAGGCTCGTCTCCTTCGCGACAACATCAAAAAAAAATATATCAAATAGATAAACATTGACCGCAGCGGGACAATTCCCTACTATTGGTCTACACCACACATCAAAAAAAAGGTTGTCGAGACAGCTCTAAAAAATTTATGCGCGTCTCTCGTCCTGAAGGGAACGAGGCGCTTGGGGACGGTTTTGCCGAAGCAAAGTTGTATTCAACGTACTACGTACTAGGGTATCAGTGCATTACTGATCCCACGCCAAAATTTGTTGGAAGAGAAACAAATCCCTTCCAGGAAAAAGTTCGCAATTTGCGCGACTTTTCCTTTAACACGGACCACGGAGGAAATGGGGTGTCGCTAAAAAAAATTACCGAAGTATTTAGATTATAATAGGCTTTCAGATCAAAAATTCATATGTCCAAAATCATTTATTTGAAATCACACTTTCCAAAGTTGAAGAATTTCGACTAATAAAAAAATTTGGTGCACAAAACAAAAAAATTATTTCTCTCAAAAAAAAACTTTAAGCACCTGTACTATAAAATAGAAAAAATCAAAAATATCTAAAAAATTATATTTAAAGTTGGTTCATATCGCCCTGTAAATAACGGAATATACATTTCTATTCGCTATCGGACAAATCTGAAGCATCTGACGAAACATTGACGGATGAATAAGCTTTTAAATCTTTAATATGCCAATTTCCAGCATTGGAACCATCTGGATTCCTAAGAACGTAAACTAACGAGGATAGTTTTTTAATTATGGTACATAAAATATATTTGGGAGCCAATTTTGCCATGAAATGTTTCGGGGCGCTAGATAAAACCTTATTTTTTCTCCAAACTTGATCGCCAACGTTAAACTGTACGTCGCGTTTAGGCAAATTATATGTTTTTGCATTTCTCTGATATGCACGAGACAAATTTTTACGCACGGCCGTGAAAACTTCTTTTATTCCCGTTACTTCGGACGCGTAATTATCGCGATCACCCGGTAGGATTTCTATATCAACAAAATCATGGGGTATTTGACCGTAATAATTTCCAGACAACGGTACGTGTCTAGCAAAATTTAAAAATGCCGGTGAATATTTGGTTACTTCATGTTTCGCTGTGTTCATGGTTGCCGAATTTCATGTATGTGTTTGTCCCAATCGCGATGTTCGTCAATATAACTTCTGATTGCTGTACCAATAGTACGATTGCTCCTTTCAACAAAATTTTCTTGGGGAGAATAAACCGCAGAGAACCAGATTTTTTGGACTGCATATCTCTCACAAAGATCTTTCATTATTTTACAATTTAAATTAGAGGCATTATCACACATGAGATGTTGTGGAACTCCAAATATGAGAAACACCTGTTCCTCTAAAAATTTACAGATATTTAAAGCAGTAGCCTTACGAAGAGGATGTAACAAAGTGTACTTAGAAAACCAATCTGAGACCACCAGCAACCACGTAAAACCGTTTCTACTTCTGGTTAAAGGGCCTATTAAATCAACGGCGATAATTTGCCATGGGTATTCGGCTTTTTTCTCTTTACCCATTTTACCCATTTGCGCCATATTTGGTGCTTTTTGTGCTCCACACGTTTTGCAGGCACGGACATATCTAACAACATCTCTTCGCATTTTTGGCCAGTAATAATTTTCTTGGATTCGAGCAAGAGTTTTATAAACACCAGGATGGGCACAAGTTGCAGGATCATGACACGACTTAATAACATCCTCACGTTGAGGTTTGGGAACAAGGACTTTCCACTCGATTAAATTTGAATTAAAAGGAAGACAAGCCGGAATAAATTTATATATGAGGTCGTTCTCTACTTTCCACTGTGGAAAACTTTCTGGGTTAGACAAAATCTTTGTACGCAAATCATCGTACCAGGGATCGATGCGATCAGTATCAACTTCAAGATAAGCAATTTGATCATTCTCATGAATCCTACTAAGTGCATCAGGCACCTTATGACATGCTCCTTTACGATGGACGATTCGGAAATCAAACTGTTTGAGACGCATAGCCCAACGAGCTAAACGGCCTGTGGGATTTTTTAAATTTCTAAGCCATAACAACGAATAATGGCCAGTGATGAGGGTAAATTCAACACCATCTACGTAAGGACGAAATTTTTCAACAGCAAACAAAGCTGCAAGGGCCTCTTTCTCGGTGGTTCCATATGAACGTTCTGCTCTTGTCAAAGACCGACTAGCATAGGAAATCACCTTTTCTCCACCGTCTATTTCTTGAGTCAATACAGCTCCTAGACCGGTGTTACTTGCGTCACACTGAATAGTGAAGGGACGAGAATAATCGGGTTGTACTAGAACTGGGGAAGATACTAAAGCTTCCTTTATGGCGATAAAAGCATTCTCAGCTTCTGATGTCCAAACTATAGGTTCTTTCTTTTTCTTTCCTTTCAAAAGATCATTGATAGGGTAAACAAGGGTAGAAAAATCTTTGACGAAGCGTCTATACCAAGAACAAAGACCAATAAAACGTTTAATCTCCGTTGTGTTAGTTGGACGGGGATAATTAACCATAGTGGAAATTTTGTCGGGGTCCGACCGAAGAGAGTTATCACCAACGATATAGCCTAAATACTTCAAAGTTGTTTTGAAAAATTCACATTTGTCTACATTTATCGTAAGGTTAGCATCCTTTAGTTTATCTCGCACTTGTCCTAACAAGGCAACGTGTTCCTCAGCAGTGGAAGAACAAACAATAATATCATCCAAGTAAGTAAAAATAAAAGGTTCGAATTCTGGTCCAAAAATTTGATCTACTAATCTTTGCTGGGTTTGAGCACTATTACAAAGACCAAAAGGCATCACAGTAAATTGAAAAGATCCACGGCCAACAACAGCAAAAGCAGTTTTTTCTCGCGAAGATGGATCAAGAGGGATCTGCCAAAAAGCTTTTTTCAAATCTATCGAACTTATATATTTAGCGTTACGCAATAATGACAAAATTCGGTCAATATTGGGGAGAGGATATGTGTCATGACGAGTAACTTCACTAAGATTCCTGCCATCAAAACAAAACCTAAACTCGCCTGTCTTTTTCTTTACAAGCAAGACTGGACTACACCAAGGACTGTTACTCGGTTCTATAACTTTAAGTTTGAGCATCTCATCTAATTCGCGATTTAAAATATCTGACATGTATGGCGACATAGGAAAAGGACGTTGTCGAAAAGGCTTTGCGTCACCCGTATCGATAGTCATTTTGATCTTATCTGTTATACCATTCTTTTTGTCTACCTCCTGAAAACTATGGATGACAGCATCCGCTAGAGGTCTTAACTCGGCGGCAAGAGAATCAATCGAACACAAAGATTGTGGAAACGAAACATCGCCTTCAGGTTTTGAAGTTACTATCTCACAACAAGGATTTCTGACACTCCATTTATTTTGTTCGAAATTTATCGCTAAAGAAAATTTTGAAATGAAGTTACTTCCTAAAATAAAATTTATTGGTAGCGATGGCACTACAAGACAACTAATCACATGACAAATTCCATTCGCCACAAACGGCAAATCTACAATACCAGAAACCTTTTTACTCGATCCGTCGGCTAAAGACACATTCTGACTACACGGTAAATCGATCTCAATGTTGTTTCTCTCAAGAAAATCCAATCCCTTGGATCCGACTACAGTAGTGGAACACCCGGTATCTAATAAAAGCGTAAAGGGTTGCGAAAGAATTTGAACCTCCAAGTAAGGTCTGTTATCGAATGGCTTTGAAGCAATGACCGGAGATAATTTTGACGAATGTTTATAAAAATTTTTTACTGTACCTAGCCATTTGTACCAATCAGAGACATTAAAATTTTCTGGAAACTTATTATCGGCCGCAAAACATGAATGTTCGGGGTTTGAAATTTTATTGTGAACACTCTTACCGAACTTAAGGGTGTTGGTTATTCGTTTTTTGAAGGTTTGACACAGTTTGGGCATGTCCTTACCGTAACATTATCTGCACCACATCGGAAACAAAAATATCTATCAAAACGCTGTTTACAGTCGTTGAAATTGTGCCCGCGTCTCCGACAATTAAAACAAACGATCATCTTCGATTTATTCGAAGTACTTTTACTAGGGTTTTTCGCTTCAGAATTTCGCGGAGCCGAGCGATCGTCATTATTTTTAAAATTTGCTTTTCCGTTAGGAACATTGGCTTTTCTGGAGGGACCGGGGAACTCATGATTAACATAAGCGACGGACGTTTCCTTCTTGACACTAGGCACGACCACATTATTCTCTAGTTTACGAATAACAGCAGACAACTCCTCAACAGTATTGGTATCGACTAATGCAATCAACGGAATATATTCAGGGATAATATTTTGCCTCAAGTGTTTCACGATAGTTTTCTCTAAAGGCTGCACCGTCAGCCGTTTTGCCAAAGACATAACCTGTGCCTGAAATAAAGCGAACGACTCATTCTTCTTCTGCTTCCTGGATTTGATCTGGTTCCATAAATCCTCGTCGTAGTCTTGGGGAAGAAACGTAGCCTTCAAAAGACCAATCAATTCGTTCCATGAAGAAACGGTACTACGAACACTCCTGAACCACACAGCAGCGCTACCTGTAAATAACTCGACAGCTGATCTGAAAAGAACCTCTTGTCCTACATTACGGGATTCAGCCAGGTCTCTAATTTTTTCTATGAAAGGGAAAACTCCTTTAGAATCACCACTAAACTTAATGTTCCAATCAGCTAAATTAGTTGGATGCGACACCTGAACGACGGGAGCTGGAATATTAACGACCGGCTGTGATGGAATTATATTCGATGAAACTGATGGCCCAACAGAAACGACTTTGTCATCTAATTGCCCTTCTAAAAGTAAACAATCTGCAGAAGCCTCTGCCTTATACTCTTCTTCTTCCTCAAATTCTACGGGTAACCTAGCTATTCTAAAAGATAAATGCGTAAGATGAGCCTTTGCCCTACGATAGACCGAATCTCTAACGTCTCCTTCGAAATCTCCAATTAAACTACGGATGTCAACAGCAGTTTCGTCTATCTGCTTCTTCTCATCGTTGAATATTAACCTATTTTCCTCTAAATCAATAACGGCCTTTTTACTAAGTAATTTACGAAGCATTGTTTTTTTGTCACTAAAATTTTTCTTAGTCTTAACCCCTCGTATAAACAATTCATAATCAATTTCGTCATTTTTTAAATATTGAACCACGGAGGATTCCATTTTGAATTATATTCTCTCAAAAATTATGCAAAAAAAATTCAACAAAACTATTTAAACTCAAAATTTACTGTAAACTTGGAATTGAAAACTAGCAGTTATTATTTTATTTACCTTTGGAATTTTCTCTTTTCATATTTACATTACTATCTTATTTCTTATCTGCGCATCCATCGAAATTTTATAAACAGTATAAAATCTCTATTCAGATACCTTTAGACAACAAGGAGCCACATTTTAAATTAGTGCTGGGAAAAATACCATTTACGTGTAAAACAAAAAAAGGAATGCAATGACGTTGTTTTTAAGTACTCGTTAACACGGAGCAAAAAGAAACAAAAAAATGACAGAAACCTCTAGGTGCGGTTGCCGTTTTATGAATAAAACTTAGGTTGCATTAAAAATAAAAAAGCCTTTTTGTGACATTACTAATTAAGAGTTATATGAAAAACTTAGCGTTATTTTATGAATCAATAATGAGCAGAACAACGTGGACAAAATAAGAAAACAAACTAATAAGAATTAGACAAGAGATAGCCCCACATGTTGCGCGCCATTTTATGATGCACGCCAAATTAGATAAACATGTGATGTACATAAACTTAAAAAAAATTCGTGCTACATAATTTAAAATCGCACCGGCGGCTCTAATCATCAAGAGATTTTAGGGTGTGAGTTCATACAACAATATTTAAGCTAAAGAAAAGAAATTATTAATTTTTTGGGCGCCATTAATAGATCAGAATCTATTGCTATTTATCTATATAAAAATTACAAAAATGTTACAAAAAAAAATGGTATCCCTTTGACTACTAATGGTACTTACCCTTGTTGTCTGTAGTAGGCTGCGTTTCCTAATACAATAAGGATACATAGATGGATTGTGCGAACAGAAAAAGACGAAATAAGTTTTAACATAGTTACCATTTATTTAGATAGAAAATTGTCATTAAACTGAGTTGATTAGAAAAATAAAAAAATAAGTCTTTCGCGTTTCATCTTAAAAGTTCAAAAAAAGAAAAAGGAACGAAACAGTTTATTGCAAAATACCTGGTGATGATCCATTGTTGTTGAATTGCTGGAATCGGTTAGCTCGCCAGAGTTGTGGGTACGACGAAATCACTTTCACTTTTCACTTTCATTTTTAGAGTTAAAGTACTGTTACATAGTTGTTATTATATTATACGAAAAATAAAAATTCCATAGTTCTTTTTGTTTTATGAAAAGAAAATAACTGCATTCATGATTATTAGTGATACTTCTCACTGACTTGATAATTAAACATATTTTATTTAGACCTTTATTTTATTTAGTCTTTAAAAAAAATGGAACTGCGTTCCACGAAGATTGAATTAAGTGCGGTTTATATGAGACATATTAAACGGAAGTCGTATCCGCAAATGTTGAACTAAGTTCTGTTTGAACGAAACATATTACACGCCGTACTAAGAAAACTATTATTTTATCGTACCGGACACAACACAGAGAATATACCGGTATGGTATTTAAGACAACATATCGCACTTGCGATTTTCACGACAGAATCTTTAAGATTCCATTTTGCCTATTTAGGCACAGACAAGAAAAAAATGCAGGTCTTCACTGCATGACCGCTAGAACTTAATTCCTTCCTTCTTGTCCTAATCTCGGACAAGATTCCTCTCTGCACTCTATATTCACCTCCCTTTTTCACAGCTATCGCATAATTTGACCAATAATCATCATTCCGAAATTTTCGTACCAATCACATAGCTGGAAAATAATGTTTAGACCAGCCTTATTATGATCATACGTTTCTTTTTCGGCCAATCACCACGAGTGTCCTTTTTGTAACAGTTTAAGGATTCCCACGAAAGTTACTGCGTTGTACTTTTGTGGAATTCTTAGATTTCTATCACTCAAACATTTAGCAATCTTTCCTATTCTTCTTTTTATGAGGCATATCCTGTGCAAAGTAAATACTTTTAGGACAGCTGTCTCCGAGCTCTAAAGTTTCTTTGTGATTTTACTGCCTGCAATAGCTAAATTATCAGCTTAGGCGTCTAGAATTTCTTAAAATATTAATCCTTCCGCTTTCTTGTGGGTGGCCCAAGAGAACGCGTTGGGAAGTACATTTCGTCTTACTTCTATCTATAACGACAGAGACGGACTTTTGCGATATTTAGATTGTGATTCTTCCAGCCTGTTTCACTATAATACCCGTGGTGCCTTCAACGTTTAATGTCCGACTAAATTATTCTTTATATCAAAAAATTTGAATGAATTTTGAATGAATTAGTTTTCAAATAAGTACATTTACCAGCAATAGTCTTCTTCCTATACTGCTTTCTCCTTTTATCTTTCCCTGTATTATTTGTCTTAGCATATCATATCGCTGTCCCCTCATTATGTGTCCCAAATATTGTAACTTTTTTATTTTTATTGTGTGTATTCCTTGCCCATTTCTCGCGATACTTCCGTGTTAGTTTTCAAATTTCAAAGAACTCTAGCTAATTTTTATGTCTTCTTGCTTCAATGTCAGTCCAACTTTTAAGTCCATATTGCAGTATCGAAAACACGTAGCATCTCAGAGCTCTTACTCTCAGTTCTAATCTAAGGTCTTTGTTGCAGATCATTGTTTTCATTTTTACAAACGCATTTCTTGCTATTTCTATCCTGGCCATTAATTAATGTTGTTTGATCATTATTGTCTGAAATCCAGGTTCCTGGGTATTTGTATCTAAAGACCTTTTCTATCGGTACATTTCCCAAATGTATGTTTCTATATTTGTTTTCTTTGTTATTATCATGTATTTGGTCTTTTTAAAACCTTTTTATATACTTGGCTTGGTTGGTGTCACGGACTCCGCAAATTTTGTAATCCATTTTAAAAATAGTTCTAGGCTATCTAGGTACCTGAAATTTTCAGAATAGCTTAAAATTAGCTAACAATGCAATATTTAACTGCTATTATACAGGGTGATTGATTAGTGGGGTAAAGCTCCGTAGATCCGTTATAGTAATAAATAGCGATAAAAGTTAATAACAAAAATTGTAGCCAACTTTGAACTTCACATTACAAAATTAGTTAGAATGGTACAGGGTGTTCGATAACATATTGGCAGATCAAAGTTATGTTTTTTTAAATGGAACACCCTGTATTTTATTTCGAAATCTTCTTAACTTCTCCATTACAATAATATAAAGGTTTAGTAGATATGTAATATAGGGTATTTACAAAGTTATAACCAATTTTATATGAAAATCTTAACAAGTTTAACTCCCTGTATAAATAAAAATAAGCACAACGGCAGTCGTTTATTAATGCCAGATTTTTTGTTTATTGTCAAAATTTTCATAAATGATGGATATTGCTAATTTTCTTTATATTGAATACAGGGTGAGTCAAAACGCAAGTACGTTATTTTCTCAGTAATTTTAAATGAAACACCCTGTATTTTATATCAATATCGAAAAGTACTATTACCGTACTTTTTTTTTTAATAAAACATTCCCTATGTCTAAATTTATTAGTTTTCGATATATTTTCATTTTTCAGAGCAAATTATTAATTACGGGTATAAATCTATCCAAATTTTAGGTAAGCCATGACTAAATTGTCTAAAACTGACAATTTACGATTACTGATTATCAATCTGTAATCAAATTTGCCTACAAATTTTTGTTATTAACTTTTATTGCTATCTATTACTATAACAGCTCTACGGAGCTTTACCCCACTAATCAATCACCCTGTATGGATAAATCGATTTTTTTTATTTCAAACTATTTTAAAAATGTGACTAATGCAATAATATTTTAAAGTACGTTAATAAATCGATATCTACAAATTGATGGTGGGTCAGTGGCATTAGACTGCAGATCGAGAGTTCCCTAGTTCGAACACGGCTTGCGTATCTTTTTTTAATTTTTTTAATAAAAAATAAAACTTGATATACTTAAAATTAATTCATATTTTATAAGTTAATTATTATAAATAAATATTATATATACCATTTTAAACAACCGTGGTATTATAAAAAGTACTTTTTTATACTAGTGTAATTTTTGGAATTATAACTTTAACAGTTAATACATATACTAAAAATTCATATTTTATTCTTTCGAAACATTTTGTGTCCTGTATATAACAAAACCGTGTTATTATAAAAAGTACTTTTTTATGATACATAGTGTAATTTTTGGAATTTTAAGCATTTTATATCGTCAAATTACTTTATATTCTCTCCTATTCGCGGTGTGCAAGTACTTGGAGGGGATACGAGAAACGATCGTGCGAGAATATCGGAGAAATATTGTAACTTTCTTAAATAATTCATTGTCAATTGAAATTGTCAATGAAGAAGAAAAATTATTATATATTGCTCCACAATATTGATATGATATGCAATTATTATATAATAGGCTATTGATATTATATATTAGAACGGAACTACAACGTTAACGGGGTTTTATTATTTCATATGGTCAATGAATCTCTATATATGAAAAAACCGCGGAGTGCTACCATTTAAAGGGGTGCGTTTTTGAGAAATGGGTGAATTAGTCCCTGGGCACAGGTTACATTAGGGTGAGTTCTATGCACTTTTGGTACAAACACGTCTACATAAAAATTGTTCCTGGTTAAATTTCCTATCTAAATATAACTTTTTAAAGTCAAAGATACTTTTTTTTACAAAAATATATTAAAAAGAAAAAGCACAAAGAAATCCAAAAGAAAGAAATTTTGTTTATTGTCCCATAACTTTTGTCCACGGGTATATAGTATAGACATTGCTTCACAGAAAAAAAACTTACATATTTTCTCTTTAAAATGATGTTTGGTAGAGGTCATTAGGATTTATAGTTTTCGAAATATGATTTTTCAAATTTCGCCACTCACAGCAATTTTGGGCAATTTTCCTTGTTATTTCGCAAATATTGTTCTGTAACTTTTTTATACGTAACTTTAGGCATATTCAATGGTCCACGTAAGAGGAATAGAAATCAATTACCTTTAAAATGTTCTACTGTATAATGTTGTACGACTTCTTTTAAAGAGGTTATCTTTTTCAAGATTTTATACTTTTAACGAGTTTTTATATTTTTTACGATTATTTTTTAAATTTTCCATTATAACTTTTTTTTCTACATTTAGGTATATATTATATAATAAAAAGAAAGATTATTTTGGTTTCTTTAAAATGGTGTATTATAAAAAATTCTAGGATTATTTTTGAATAAGATATGCTTTTTCAAAATGTAATAAGTACTTGCAACGATTTTTGATTTTAGGATTATTTTTTAAATTTCTCATTGTAATTTTTTTATGTGATTGTGTGTTATGATTGAATCTTATTTTATTTTTCAATCAAAAGTTATTCGGGTTCAAAAATTGCAATTTTTCGATTTTTTGAAAGTTCAACCGCGTTTATGTCGAAAACTATGCATCCTACGAATCAACTTGTAAAAACATTTTTTGCTTAGAATGACCCAAAATAGTTATTTCCTAATAAGTGCAGAAAGTCATTCTTTTCCGCACGCGACTGCAGTTTGCCGAACGACGCGAAGCGGGAGTTCGGCAAGCAGTCCAGTGCGGAAAAGAGACTTTCTGCAAGAGTTAGGAACAATATTTTTTCTAAGAGTCTTTAAAAAATTACCAAATCTTAATCAATTAATTTAATTAATATGAAAATACATACACAAATTAATTCTTTGACATGGTTGTCAAAACCAAACTTTCAATATAATTAGTTAGCATGACGACGATCTTGGTTTCCATGACGATGATTCAAAACGACTGCTGTTATTGTCTACCGATTTGACTTTCGAATATTATGTCAAAATAATTTTATTTCATCGAATTGTCGCGTTAATTTCATTAAAACAAATTAGTAAATAATATCTAAATATTAGTTTATTGCATGTATTATAATTACTTTAAGGCCATATTAACATATATATAAATTAACACGCGTGCGGAAAAGTAAAAAACCGCGTGCGGAAAAGTGGAACTTTCTAAACTAAAATGCGTGCGCGAAAGTAGACATTTTTGCACGCTCGTAGAAAAAATACAAAACAATGTTTTGTTTTGCGAAAAATCGCTGTTATGTGATTCCTCAAGTTCTTTGTTTATAACAATCTTATCGATATCCGGATCGACTGTTACCCAAAAAATTCGTGTTCTACGGGTCAAAATACATAAAAAAACTTGGGTAAGTTCATCTGAATTAAGGAGGCCGTTGTACCCCCACTGGCGACAGGACTAAAGTAAATTAAATATATTGAAATTATTTAAAAATCTATTGGCATTTAAAATGTTTAAAATCCAATGTTAAAATCCAAATTTACTTTTGTTAAAATTTAAAAAAGAGTTTGTAAATAAACAAGATATTATAAGCTACACTTTAGAGATGTTGAAAAAGTATCTATTCGTTACAAAGTACTCGTTACTTACGAATACCGAAAGTAACGATTACTATACAGAGAGGCAAGTCGTTACTTTGATTACTTTGATTAATCTGATTACTTCGTTACTTCGTACTGTATCAATCGTATCAGAGCGAGTAACGACTATTTTGTATCTACTTTGATTACTTTGTACTCTGATTACTTCGTTACTTCCTACCAATCGTATCAGAGCGAGTGACGACTATTGTATCTACTTTGATTACTTCGTACCAATCGTATCAGAGCGAGTAACGACTATTGTATCTACTTTGATTACTTCGTTACTTCGTACCAATCGTCTCAGAGAGTAACGACTATTGTATCTACAACTAGTACACGTAATTACTTTCTACCAATCGTATCCCAGCGAGTAAAAACAGATCGGTGAAGGTCGTTGTTATATCGGAATTCGGAATACCTATACAAAATACCTACCTACTGAGAAATGCGATTCTCGATATGATTACCGGTACTCAAATACAAAAATAACAAGAGTAATCATAGTAATCAACTCATTTTTATCCCTTAAACAGATCGGTGAAGGTCGTTGTTATATCGGAATACCTATAAAAAATAACTACCTACTGAGAAATACGATTCTCGATATGATTAGCGGTACACAAATACAAAAGTAACAAAGGTAATCACAGAAATCAAATCATTTTTATCCCTTAAACAGATCGATGAAGGTCGTTGTTATATCGGAATACCTATACAAAATAACTACCTACTGAGAAATACTATTCTCTATATGATTACCGGTACTCAAATACAAAAGTAACAAAAGTAATCATAGTAACCAAAGTAACGAATACTGTAAATGATTACTTTATACAAAAGTAACGATTTGTAACGAATACTCGAAAGTAACTATAATCAACATCACTACTACACTTGGTTTGTTCTGGAATCCTAATAAATAGTAGATCCATTGAAAGTTGTCGGGTAAGGAACAAACCATGTTGTATTATACCTTGCTTATTCTTATACTGTCCTAATAGGGAGAAGGAAGTTTTCAACATTCCTGTCCTGAACCCATTTGAATATTGTTGAAAATAATAATAATTGCGTAAGTACATAGAGCAATGGCAATACAATTAAATTTATTGATGCACTCTGACAACAATGTTTTGCCGTACTAGTACTACTTCTGTTTTATGGTATCCTAATAATTGTGAGGATCGTTTTGACTAAACCTCGTTCCAACACGCCACTTTGTACGGTTTTAAAACGGTAACGAAAACTTTTATGCGCATGCTTCGGCCTGTGCTTCGACTTTGCAAAGTTTACTGTGATGATGCTGTGACTGTGACGATGCGAAGAGGAGACCGATTTTGACACTGACAAGCACTGGTTTTGTTTGAATTTTAACAACCATTTGTTTAAGACAGGCAAAAAGATACTAAAAAATAAGAATGGTCTATTTGGATTTGTTTGCTGCCACTTGTCTTTCTTTCTTTCTGTTTTGTGTATTTTAAGAGTGTAGGCGCAAAATTTCAGGCAAAAAATGAAATCATTAATTTTTTCGAATCCTGAGAAAACTAATAGGTATTTTTGAAAATTTTAAAAGCAGAATGAAAGATTATTACCGAGGGCCAAAAGTCCCTGTTCTTCTACTTCTACAATGTTTAATTTAATAATTTATAGTTACAGGGGTGAAAAAAAAGAGAAAATTGAGTGTGATTTATTCTAATGGACTTTCGGTTTCGGTCCTCGGTAATAGTAATATTTAATCTTTCATTCTGCGTTTAAATTTTTCAAAAAATATTGGCCCAAAATTTTGTGCCTACGCTCTTAACCAGATATTATAATCACGGCCGGTGATTTCTTTTTACTGAAATAATTTGAAAATGGAGAATAATGTAGATATTTGATAAGTAAAATTTCGAAAACGTTATAATATGCTAATTAAAACAAAATAATGTGTATATTTGTAAATTGCAGATTTACAAGAATAAGTATCTAATTTTTATATATCCATGCATGCTGGGAGCATCTTCCCAACATACAAATGCCAAGTTTGACTACAAATAGAATGAAATATATTCCAATATAGATTTGTATAAATAAATACAAACGCAAACTTGGTACTTTGGGAATTAAAAATACGAAAGTACTGTGGCTAAAATAGCCCAAAATTTAAAATATAATAGTGTCAAAGTACTAACTCCAAACAATTGTTTAAATCGTTGGAGGGTCTTGTTCAAGGGGCTGTAACTTTTTGATGTGCACATTTTGTACTAAGGTAAATTAAGTGCAATTGAACTAATTTTGATCTCAGAATATGTGTTTTAATTTATGACCTACCTTTTTGTTACACTATGTGTATCTTAGTATCTATTAGTAAATATTAAAATCTTCATCTATTTTGAATATTATTCAGCAATGACAGTGATTTCTTTTAAATATTATCCCATATACTTACCTATTATATTTTATTCGCTCCTAATCCATTAGAGCTGGTTTTCAACTTTTCTGACCGGACTTTGTTTTCAACATAACTTCATTGCCAATGCCAACCAACTAAACAAGATTGGCACTAAACTGAAAAAATAGTGTTAGGTATGTCTATTTATATCCAAAATACAATGAATTTTATTTTCAAACCTGTGCCCTCTAGTTTCTGTGTAGAAGTTCTTCTAAACACTATTGCCACGATTTAAAAAATTCTCTAATTTGACCAACAAAAATAAAATAACAAAAACTACCATAAACATTTAGGTTCTCGGCTCTTCTTCTTCATGTGCCTTGTCCGTTATGAACGTTGGCAATTAACATGGCTATTCTGAGTGAAGAAAGAGGACTTTTGACCTCAACATAAATAAAACAAAATGGATGCTGCTCAGCAAAACTCAAAAACCTGCCAGACAATTGAAAATAAAAAACCAATTAATTCAACACGTTGGTTCGTATATATACCTTTGGAATAGTCGTTAGCTCGAGGCTCGAGGTGGGATCAAACAACAAGAAATACGATCTAGAATTGAAAAGGCCAGAGCAACGTTTAACAACATGAGAAATATATTCACCCATTGCGACATATCCCTCCCACTAAAGATACGGCTGCTAAAATGCTATCTATTTCCAGTCTTGCTGTATGGCGCAGAGGCCTGGACAATAACGGAAACATTAATGAGGAAGCTGGAGGCATTTGAAATTTGGGTGTACCGACGTATCCTCAAAATATCCTGGACGACTCACACCACCAACTTAGAGGTATTGCGCCGAATGGGAAAACATAAAAAAATCTCTTTCACAATTAAAAAACGGAAACTTAAATACCTCGGTCATATTATGAAACATGATAAATATCATATACCTACTCCAACTTATAATACAGGGTAAAATATATAATAGTCCAGAAGAGAGAAGAATCCTAATCCTATCTATGGTCTGCTTCTTTCTGGATATTAATTTCTTATACAGTGCACTGGAATAAGTGTTACCCCCGTTACTACCTTATTTATTTTTAGCACATAAGCAAAAGCTCGGACAGGTCGATAATTAAAATAATTATAGTATATTATTATAGCATGATCCCTCTTCAGGTGACAGGCATAACTTTGATTTTTTTAAATGGGAAAGTACATCATGAAAACCTCATTGACAAGCTTTTGAAATACTGATGTATAATAATGTAAAAAATGTATAATAATCTAATCCTTTTTGAGAGAGTAGGCGCAAAATTTCGGTCGAATTTGTTTTAAATGTATTCATTTTTTTCGAATCCTGAGAAAACTAATAAGTATTTTTAAAAAATTTGAACGCAGCATAAAATATTACAGTATTATCGAGGGTCTAAAGTCTCCAACAACTTCTATAATGATTATTTTAATACGTCACAGGGGTGAAAAAAAGAGAAAATTTAGTATGATTTTTAATTTAAAATATATCATTCAAAAGAAACTTTTTGTTTATTCTAAGGGACTTTCAGCCCTCGGCATAATCGGTAATAATGTAATCTTTTATACTGCGTTTAAATGTTTCAAAAATACTTATTAGTTTCCTCAGGATTCGAAAAAAAATGAATGCGTTTAAAAAGAATTCGATCGAAATTTGGCGCCTACGCTCTCAAAAAGGATTAAAGTATTAAACATTTTTGTAATCAGTATTTCAAACGCTTTTAAATGAGCTATCACCTGATGTACTTTCCCATTTAAAAAAATCAAAGTGGTGCCTGTCACCTGAAGAGGGATCGCGTAAAGTTCGAAACATTGATGTTATAGGAGCCGTTCAAGTATTACATAACTCAGGTTGGGGGGGGGGGGGGGTCAAAAATCTTCAAAAATTGCGTTACGCAATAGCTAAACGCCCATTACAGTGCGTTACGTAGGGGGGAAGGGAGGTCAAACAGAAATCGCGTTACGTAATACTTGAACGCTCCCATAATATACTTTGAATATTTTAAAAATCGACCTGTCCGAGCGTTTTGCTTAAATGCTAAAAATAAATAAGTTAATAAGGGGGGGTAACACTATTCCAGCGCACTGTATGAGTTGTCATGATAAGTACATTATCATATTTTATACTTTTATACTATTACCGTTGATTGATAAATATAGGGGGGCAATACAATGTGTGTAATGGCAACAAGACTTCCAACAAAATATTCACTTGCGTTGAGGACCAGCTTGTTCCCGGAGACTCTCGTCGTTCATGCTCTCCTAATGAATTGTAGGCAAAAGTCGACAATTCTCGATCTCGATCACCGCGAACGCGAACAAGTTCTTCTTTTCAACACTCTCTCATACATATTTTGGTCTCCTAATACAAGTAGTCCGATTTTGAAACAGAGGTCGAGGAGATAGCTGGTGGGTGGGTTTTGGAAAAGTTAATTAAATTATATTCATTAATTCTTAGTAGTTTAGGGCCGGTACTTTCTGCCCCGATTAAACACCGGTTAGAGGAATTTTGTCATGCAAGTACCGGCCCTTAGTGTATAATATGTATACCTACATAAACCATGTAGGTATGGTTTTTTTGAACATTGTAGTGGTAGTCCCTTCTTTAACGGTAAAATATTGCAAAACCTCTAAATTTTAAAGAACCGCTTGGATTGACATGAAATTTGGCATACACATAGCTAATAAGTCAAAGAAAAAAAGTGATATTGTGCCGATATGTGCTTTTGCCCTGGGGGTGGTTTTCACCCCCTCTTGGGGGTGAAAAAATATTCGTCCAAAGAAAGTCAGGAAATGGATAAACTGGCTAATTTTAAGTAACTTTTGTTCTATAGAGTTTTTTCACTAAGTCAATACTTTTCGAGTTATTTGGCAGTGAATATGTTCATTTTTTCAACAAAATAACCACGCTTTTAGACGGTTTTTCGCAAATAACTCAAATAGTAAGTATTTTGTCGAAAAAAGATTTTTAGCAAAAATATAGCCTGTAAAAAATTTAAAAAATGGTGTTATATTACGTCTCTACACCTAGTAGAAGCAGAGTTATAGCTATTGAAAAATAGGTTCATATTCGCCAAATTCCAAATGGAATACTTTAACGAGAAATAACCCAAAAATGAAGCACATTTCGGGGAAAACTTATTACAACTTATTTAAAGTGTTTAAAAAAAGCTTCATTTTTGTTATATAAAAAAAATTCTAGCATCAAAATTAAACAAGTTACGCTCAAAATAAAGTTAGTCCCTTTTGGTTTTGGTAAAAAAAAATCGAGAAAATCACCCCCTAATTATTATCTTAAATGAACTTAACCGTTACGACTTCACAAGTTTATTGACTCGTGTATATATTTTTTATATGATCTGTAAGTTTCATCGGTTCAAAGTCTTTATTATTGAAAGGGCTGTAGTTAAAAGGGGTTGAACGAGTCACTGATCACGAATGTATGCAAATTTAGAAACACCAAATCTCAATCAATTTTTTTCTCACAGAAAAACAAAAAAATACGTGATATTCAGAAAAGCAAATCTGACTTTTTTTGTTTTTCGAGATTTTTGGTATCTCTAACAATTTTCAAGCTATTTTGAAAAAAAGCATATTTTTAAAAATTTTAATTTTTAAAAATTTTACTTTGAAACCAAATTTTTTCACAATTAAGCACTTTGAATCGATGAAACTTACAGATCATATAAACACAACATAAGTAAAATAATTTGTGGAGCGGTAACGATTAATTTCATTTAAGTTGCTAATTAGGGAGTGGTTTTCCCGATTTTTTTTTTGCAAAAACAAAATGGACCAACTTTATTTTGAGCATAACTTGCTTAAATTTAATGCTAAAAACTTTTTGTAAAAACAGAAATTAAGCTTTTTTTAAATACTTTAAAAAAGTTATAATGGGTTTTTCCCAAAAAGTGCTTAATTTTTTGGATATTTCACGTCGAAAAATTCTATTTGAAATTTGGTGAATATGAATCTATTTTTCATTGGCTATAACTGTGGTTCTACGAGATCCAGAGACCTAACGTGTACATCATTTTTTTTTACTTTTTTATAGGCTATATTTTTGCTAAGAACATTTTTTTCGACAAAATACTTACTTTTTGAGTTATTTGCGAAAAACCGTCTAAAAATGTGGTTATTTTGTTGAAAAATGAACATATTCACTCGCAAATACCCATTTCCGGACTTAGTTTGGACATATATTTTTTCAAACCCAAAGGGGGGTGAAAGTCACCCCCAGGGCAAAAGCACACATCGGCACAATATCACTTTTTTTCTTTGACATGTAAGCTATACGTATGCCAAATTTCATGTCAATCCAAGCGGTTATTTAAAATTTAGAGTAAAAACCGTGAAAGAATGGACTATGGTTTTAATGGGGAGGAAGCATCATAATAAAAAAACGTTCATTTATAAAAATTAAAACAGTAAAATGTTTTGAAATGATCGCATCACCATAGAAACAAAATTTTGACATTTGTCAAAATATGATACTTTATCTTGTTTACTAGCAAAAGTTTTTTTTGCATTTTTTAGTGCATTTACAATAAGATTCACGTTTATTCTGATAAATTGAGATCACTATTCATTAGTGATTAGTGTTTTCAAATCCTGTTGTATGACTCTCGAAAATAATGCAAAAGTTGTGGTATTATATAAAGATGGTCGCAGTTCGCAGTATACTACTATACATTGCAAATCATTTGAATACTGCCAAAAGTACCGCCCATGATGCTCTTATGAAGTATCTTTAGACTGGAGTGGAGTATAGGTAAACTAGAATACCAGGATCAATTAAAAAAGTAGTAGAGATCAGCGAGATGAACGAATTTTTTTTAAGATTTCCGCATTACGAACTCTGAGAAGACTCCTGCATAAAAATGGTTTACGTGTTTACGATTTACGATTATTTATGATTTACGAATGATCACAGAGATTGGACTGTTCAGCAATGGAGTGTTGTAATGTTTTCTGAGAAGTCTCGTTTTTGCTTAAGATATCCAGACGGACGCTAACGTGTATAAAGGAGTTCCCAGAACGACGTTTGGTGGCGGAAGTGTTAAGGTCGCCTCATATAATGCACGTCGCGTTTTCGTCACGTAGCGTTTCGTTTGCGAAAAATATAATTTAATGGTTTTTAAATTGAACTATTCATATTGTGCGTGTAAGACACGTAACGTAGCGTATAAGACACGTTACGTCTGCGTTCGGTTCATTCGAAAACAATATTTTTCGGATGTTGACAGATACGGGTCGTTTTCCCCTTGTTGTTTATGTAGGTATTTCTTTGAATTTGATACCGAGTATTTAGACCGGTCAGTATCGTCGCCCTCGCTAGCGAAATTATTCCGATTCGATTTTTTGCACAAATTTACCAGGGTACCAGGCGGTGCCGTGGTCGAAAAATTGTTTAAACAATCTTTTTTAAACAAATTCACAAAAATATTTTTTCATTCGAGCAATATTTTTTTAGATAATTTGGGTAATTCTGAGCAAAAAAGGTTTCTTGTCATTTTTCTCTAAAATTGCGAAAAATCAAGGCTTAATAACTCGATTAAAAATTATTATTATGAATTTCAATAAGTGACCAAATCAAGTTTCAAACAACTTCTTCAAGGTCCTGAAGAGATTTTTGTCATTATTTTATTACAAAGCTGTTATTTTTAACTATTAACAATTACCGCTATAGTCCAACTGTATCGTCGCCCCCGTTAGCGAAATTAGATTTTTTTGCACAAACTTACTCAAAAAGAGGTCCTTATAACACATCAACAGGGTTCCGGGCGGTGCCGTGGTCTAAAAAGTGTTTAAACAATTTTTGTTAAACAAATTCACAAAAAGAATTTTTTATTAATAATTTAATTAAACCCAAATTAATAATAATTTGAGTTATTCTGGGCAAAAAAGGTCTCTTGTGATTTTTCTCTAAAATTGATTGTTGTCGAGTTATATGGCCATTTCCGCATTTTTGCAAGATATGTTTTTTGCTAAGAATAACCCAAATTATCTAAAAAAAAAATCGTTCGTAATGAAAAAATTATTTTTGTGAATTTGTTTAATAAGAATTGTTAAAACAATTTTTTGACAACGGCACCGCCCGGCACCCTGTGGATGTGTTTGTTATAAGGACTCTTTTTGAGTAAGTTTGTGCAAAAACATCTAATCGAAGTAGTTTCGCTAACGGGGGCGACGATACAGTTGGACTATAGCGCTAATTGTTAATAACTAAAACTAACAGCTTTGTAGTAAAATAATGACAAAAATCTCTTTGGGACCTTGAAGAAGGGGTTTGAAACTTGATTTGGTCACTTATTGAAATTCATAATAATACTTTTAATCGAGTTATTAAGCCTTGAAAATGGCCTTTTCGCATTTTTCAAATTTTTAATCGCATGTAACTCGACAACAATCAATTTTAGAGAAAAATGACAAGAGACCTTTTTTGCCCAGAATGACCCAGTTTATCTAAAAAAATATTGCTCGAAATGAAAAAAATATTTTTGTGAATTTGTTTAAAAAAAATGTTTAAACAATTTTTCGACCACGGTACCGCCCGGCACCCTGTGGATATGTTATAAGGACTTCTTTTTGAGTAAGTTTGTTTAAAAATATCGAATCGGAATAATTTCGCTAGCCGGGGCGACGATACTGCCCGGTCTAATTTAAAAAGTAGTTTTCGAGGCAATTTGTCATGTAAACATGTGTTGTGACAATAAACACATCTGCACCGCACCAAACTGAAACCAACGTAAACGTTCTATGTATGATAATGTCAATGAGCAGTCCGATTGCCGGTCTGCAAACGCTACGTGCCGAAAACGCGACGTGCATTATAATATGACGCGACCTTTATGGTATGGGCTGGTATTTCTTTCAACATACGCACCGAGTTAATTTTTATCGAACATGGAACTTTGCGACCCGTGTTGAGCTGCCCCCCCTCACTTGCAAAAATTAAATAACAAATAGTATAGTTTTATGAGCTATTTAGATAATGTTAGATGTTAAACATAGATTTATGAGCTATTTATGAGCTTTCATATTCCGCAAATTAAAATTTTTGAGCTCGTTACACTGAGCAGGAATTTAATATTTTAGTGGGGGGGGGGGGCTGAGTCAGCCCCCCCACTACTTAAAAATAAGGATATTGAATCGATTTTTGCGGCAGAATTACGAGCTATTTATTAGCTCTTGAAATCATATAGTTTCGATTTTTGAGCTTATCCCCTTCAACCCCAAACAACCCTTTAATTGATTTAACTTAAGAGAAACATGCTGAGAAAAATTAAAATATATCGAATCGCAAATATAATTTGTATAGGTTTTATATTCTAAGGATAAACTCTTAAATCACGCGCATTTCGATTATTGAGCTGCAACCCCTTCGCAAGAAAATCACCCCTTCTTCCCGGCTTAAGAGAGAGATGTACTTAAAATGCATTCAGTTAATTATTTGGCGACTACATATCATTTAATAATTTATGTGCTTCCAAAATACGCGCATTTAGATCATTAAATTGCAATTCCTTGTATATAGTGCAGTCACTGAAGGTAAAAATAAACTATTACCTTCAATTTCGGTGAACCTTCATCGATTTTCACGAAAATTGGTGAGTGGTTAAAGGGAACCTCAAGAAACAAAGGTGACATGGTGCCACCTTGCGACTTTACCCTGAGGGTGGATGCCACCCCTTCTCGGGGGTGAAAATTATTTTGTCAAAAATAACTTTACAAATCGATAGAAGGACAAATTATAAGCAAAATTTGTTATATAAAGTTATTAAAATAAGTCAATACTTTTTGAGTTATGAAAGATTAAAGATAAAAAAATGCATGTTTTAAAGCGGTATTTCATAAATGACTGAAAAACTAAGTTTTAACAAAAAAGTTAATAGAAGATTATTTCGTATAGCTTATATGCTAAGAATAAACTCTTAAATCACGCGCATTTTGATTATGGAGCTAGAACTCCTTCGCAAGACGACAACCCCATCTTCCCGGATTAAGAAATAATTTTACTTAAAATGAATTAGATTAATTATTTGGCGACTACATATCGTTTATTAATTTATAAGCTCGCAAAATACACGCATTTCAATTATTGAATTGCAATTTTCATTCTATAGTGCAGTCACTGAAGGTAAAAATCATCTATGATCTTCGATTTCGGTGAACCTCCATTCATTTTCACAAAAATTGGTGAGTGGATAGAGGATACCTCAAGAAACAAAAGTAACATGGTACCAACTTGCGGTTTTAGCCTGGGGTAGATGTCACCCCTTCTCGGGGGTGAAAATTGCTTTATTAAAAATAACTCCACAAATCGATAGAGGGACAAATTCTAAGCAAAATTTGTTATATAACGTTATTAAAATAAATCAATACTTTTTGGGTTATTAAATATCAAATATTTTAATTTTTGTGAAAAAAAATGCATGCCTTAAAGCGATTTTTCGTAAATAACTCTAAAACTGTAAGTTTTTATAGTTAACGTTGTAGTTCCTTTCTTTAGTACATAATCAATAGCCTATTTTCAAGTAAGGAATTTATTACATTTTTTATTAGCTTCAATAGAATTTGTCCCTCTATCGATTTGTGGAGTTATTTTTAATAAAGCAATTTTCACCCCCTAGGGCAAGAGGTGGCATCTACCCCAGGCTAAAACCACAAGTTGGTACCATGTTACTTTTGTTTCTTGACGTATCCTCTATCCACTCACCAATTTTTGTGAAAATGAATGGAGGTTCACCGAAATCGAAGATCATAGATGATTTTTACCTTCAGTGACTGCATTATAGAAAGAAAATTGCAATTCAATAATTGAAATGCGTGTATTTTGCGAGCTTATAAATTATTAAACGATATGTAATCGCCAAATAATTATTCTAATTCATTTTAAGTAAAATTATTTCTTAATCCGGGAAGATGGGGTGGTTGTCTTGCGAAGGGGTTCGAGCTCCATAATCGAAATGCGCGTGATTTAAGAGTTTATTCTTAGAATATAAGCTATACGAATTAATCTTCTATTAACTTTTTTGTAACAACTTACATTTTTTCAGTCATTTATGAAATACCGCTTTAAAACATGCATTTTTTTTTCACGAATAAATTAAAATCTTTAATCTTTCATAACTCAAAAAGTATTGACTTATTTTAATAACTTATAACAAATTTTGCTTATAATTTGTCCTTCTATCGATTTATTAAGTTATTTTTGATAAAATAATTTTCACCCTCGAGAAGGGGTGGCATCCACCCTCAGTGTAAAGGCGCAAGGTGGCACCATGTCACCTTTGTTTCTTGAGGTTTCCTTTAACCACTCACCAATTTTCGTGAAAATCGATGAAGGTTCACCGAAATTGAAGGTAATAGTTTATTTTTACCTTCAGTGACTGCACTATATAAAAGTAATTGCAATTTAATGATCTAAATGCGCGTATTTTGGAAGCTCATAAATTATTAAATGATATGTAGTCGCCAAATAAATAATTGAATGCATTTTAAGTACAACTCTCTTTTAAGCCGGGAAGAAGGGGTGGTTTTCTTGCGAAGGGGTTGCAGCTCAATAATCGAAATGCGCGTGATTTAAGAGTTTATTCTTAGAATATAAAACCTATACAAATTATATCCGCGATTCGATATATTTTAATTTTTCTCAGCATGTTTCTCTTAAGTTAAGTCAATTAAAGTGTTGTTTGGGGTGAAGGGGATGAGCTCAAAAATCGAAACTATATGATTTCAAGAGCTCATAAATAGCTCGTAATTCTGCCGCAAAAATCGATTCAATATCCCTATTTTTAAGTAGTGGGGGGACTGACTCAGCCCCCCCCAATAAAACATTAAATTCCTGCTCAGTGTAACGAGCTCAAAAATTTTAATTTGCGGAATATGAAAGCTCATAAATAGCTCATAAATCAGGGCTATTTGTTTTTTAATTTTTGCAAGTGGAGGGGGGGGGGGGCAGCTCAACACCGGTAACTTTGCGAGCTCGCATATCGAAGCAATATCCTACATCGCATGTGGCATGCATTGCGGAAAGATACGCACTGAGTGTCACATCTGGTTTTCGGTGAATCTTCGGTGACTTTCGGTGGAATTTCGTTCACCGAAAACCAGATGTGACACTCAGTGCGTATCTTTCCTCTCCGCAATGTATGTTATGCGATGTAGGGATATTGCTTTGGTTTGCGAGCTCCCTTTTAACAGCAAACACATACATACGACAGTAGAGAGATATCGCAAAGGCAAACGTTATTAGCGTCTCAATACGTAAATAAGGGATAACGGGCTATTATTCCAACACAGGCATCAAAATAGTTATCGCAAATGTTCTGGGGGCGGGGCTTAACGTTATTATGACAACCGACTTTTGGGATTAAAATGTAAGCTAGAAATTAATGTTGAGGAATACTGTAATTGTTTTTTATTGAAAAATGAATTTGGATATTGAGCAGGTTATGACATGCCTTTTAATTTTTATGATTTATCCAACAACAAATATAAATTATCAGTATCAAAATAATATAAAATATCTTCATAACTAATATCCTAACCACAAAAAGTAGCCTTTTGTAGACAAAATAAGACCGCAACGTGTTTCTCAACACAAGAAACAACACGATTCACGGTTTTTAGTTTATAAAATTTGTATTCTATATATTATTTTTATGTTTCATCCCAAATGTCAAATTAGCGTTAACGTTATTACCGTCCCTTATTCCAACCTAAATAGCGGGACACGTTATCCGGTATTAGCGTAACATTCACTCTGCGCTTGCGTACATGTCAAAATAGCGTATTCCGCTATTAGCGTGCGATAAAAATGCATTTGCGATATCTCTCTAATGTCTGGAGAACCAAGTCCCCTACGGCCCTTTCGTTGGAGTTAATTTCTTATTTATACTGCACGATACCTAAATACTGTCGTAGTTCCCGTTTTGGATTGTACCGCTTGTAGTCCTGACTAGGGATGTCAACGATGTATCGATATATTGAATATATCGATATTTGAGATTCAATATATCGCCCACACAGGATTAATATATTATACCATATTGGCACGATATAAAATCATCATAAAATCTTAAAATATAAATAATATCCTTACGTTTTTGGAATGTCATTTATAGGTACCATCTGTGAAATTCTTCACCATCTGTGAAATTTTATAATAACTGTATTGTATTTACTAAAACCGAAGATTACTGGTGTTAGTGGTGTTGGATGTTTTTATTTACATCGACCATCGGGCATTGGTCCAATTGGGGCCAAAATTCCCTTAGAATACTCAAAAAGTTTCTTTTGGATGAAATATTTGAAATTAAAAGTCACACTAAATTTTCTCTTTTTTTTCACCCATGTAATTTATTCAAATAAACGCTATAGAAGTTTTCAGTGACTTTCAGCCCTCGGTAATAACGTAATCTTTCATTCTGCGTTTAAGTTTTTCAAAATACTATTATTTTTCTCAGTACTAAAAAAAATGAATGCATTTAAATAGCATTGGGCCAAGATTGTGGCCTATCCCCTTATGGAACAAAAACAAAATTAATTTAATTTATTAATGTTATTTATTTTGATAACGATTCAGAAGTGGAAATCGAAAAGTCAAATTTTAGTTTCAAACTTAAATTGTGGCTTATTCCCAACAAAAATTATAAGTTGCATAAGATGCCACAAGAAAATAGCTTCACAACAATTATTTTGTTGTTATTTAATTACACAAGAATAACAAGAAACAAATATTATGTAGTAGAGACCTCAGCCTAAATCTTAGAAAACGAGTACTAAAGTATTATATATTTTCTGTTCTTTTGTATGGTGTGGAGACATGGACTCTTAATAAACAATGTCTCAATAGATTGGAAGCATTTGAAATGTGGACATATCGAAGAATGCTGAGAATCTCTTGGACAGACAGAATAACCAATGAAGAAGTACTAAGAAGAATAGAGACTAGCAGGGAGATATTGGATTTCATCAAAATAAGAAAACTACAATATTTGGGTCATATAATATGTGGTGACAGATATGAACTTCTAAAATTAATAATGCAATGAAAAGAGGTCCAATTTTTTCTTAGCCATTTTTTTGTCATCAAATTGCAGAAATCAATATTTTCGGCCCGGAGAACTTTTTTTTAGATTTTTCGGACCATTCCGGATAGAAAAGGTCTCATAATTTTTCTCTAGAGTTGATCGTGTTCGAGTTATAAGCAATTTAAAATTTTAAAACGCGAAAATGGCCATTTTTAAGACTTAATAACTCGGTTAAAAATGATTATTATGAAAGTCAGAAAGTGACTAAATCAAATTTAAAGCCTCCCCTTCATGACATGAGAGTGTCATTAATTATTACTAAGCTGTTATTTTTAATTATTAAAAATGAGTGGTTAGATCGTATTGACGGGGCTGTAAATGTGAGTGCGAGTGAGATGCGCCATTAGACTGCCTGAATGGCATCTCTTTCGCACAAAATTTCTTCAGGATCTTGTAGGGGGCTTTAAACTTTGATATAGTTACTTTCTGACTTTCATAGTAATAACTTTTAACCGAGTTATTAAGCCTTGAAAATCGCCATTTTTCGTTTTTTTTTCAATTTTAAAATGCTTTTACCTCAAAAACGGTTAATTTTAGAGAAAAATTAGAAGAGACCTTTTTTATCCAGAATGGTCCAAAAAACCAAAAAAATGGTTACGGCCAAAAATATTGATTTTTGCAATTTGATTAAAAAAAATTGTTAAAAAAAATTTGGACCACTTTTCGCGTGGGCGACTTCTTGAATCTTATTCTGGAATGTCTCAAGAATGTGATTATGCAAAACAATCTCATGGGAATATTTTCTCCAAAGAACCCGCCGTTTTCGCCTTGTCTATAGAAGAAACTTGAGAAACCTCATAGAATGGTTTGGATGCGGCTCAACTGAACACTTTCGGGTTGTAATGTCAAAAGTTAGAATAGCAGTGATGATTGCCAACCTTCGTAGCGGAGATGGCACGTAAAGAAGAAGAAGATATCGATATATTGCATATATCAATATATTTTCCCCGATTTCCGATATATGTATATCGTATATCGATATCGTCATTCAATATAAATATCATAATATGATACATATCGATGTATAATTTGTTTTTGCGATCCTTAGTCCTGACATGAATCGGTTGGAACATTTATGGGACATTTTAGGGAAAAAGATTAAAAAGAGGCAACCATTGCCAGAAACAATTCAAGAGCTAAAAAATAGCGATAAGTGAGGAACGGGAACATACATAGGCGTAACGAGGGGGTTTTGGGGTTATAACTCCCCATTGGGATGTACTTTGAACTCTATACGCTTAACACCATATCCGCTAGAGACCTTCCAGTAGTTGTAACCCCCCCCCCTTAGGGCCTTGTAACCCCCCTTAGAGCCATCCTGGTTACGCCGTTGGGAACATATACTGCAAGACAGTGGCGTCCGGTGACTTTTTCGAAAGGGGAAGCGATTCAATAAGGATATAAAAATATTTTCTTAAGGGTCGAGGTCGAGGGTCGAGTAACTTTCCACCTGATAACACTCTGATGCGCAGGGGCTCTCTATCAGCAAAGTACTTAATTATGTGAGACGTCCTGCGTACAAGGACTCATACACTAAATCCGTGACGCGTGAATGCGTGAGGCACTCTATTCCCGCTATTTCTAGTGACTAGTGACCTATCATTGATCTGTATTGCTAGCTCGGGCCTTGAGTCCTCGCACCGGGCTTGGTTTTCTAAAGAAGAACCATATTAAAAAAAAATATACTCCGAGGCATTTTCCACAACACACAACTTCACTAAAATGACACTTATTTATACTCGAGGTCTATTCTCCTATCAACTTCTGATAATTGTTGAATGCAGTCTTTTTTAATGGATAATAGGGCTAACATTCAAAGTCTGTCTTCGCTTGTTGAATTTCTGTTAAACTCTTAATTTGAAACTTTTAATCTATCTTCATTCCCATTTCAGAAGCCAACGAGTAAAGTACTCCTCGCTTATCGTCTCTGCTAATAGTGTATCATATAAAAACTAGTTAGTTAATGTGCTGTGTTTACCAACAAAAATACTGGTAAGGCGATTTTTAATTAACAGCAAATATCGACAACCAAAAAATTAGGCCAGTTCTTACTGGCCATACATATTTAATATTTTGGCATCCAGAATATTAAAATCAAATTATGGCATCAACATCATCTCAAACATCATCACAAACAGTACAACCCAGCTTCGCCGCAGTAACAAAAATCACACCAAAAAAACCTACAACAGCAATATCATGTCCCAGTAGAAGTTTCGCCATCGTTATGAACGCTCTTCCTGACGTCGTGCTATTTAAATACATCAAGGCAATCGGCGAAATTGTTACCCCTAAAGAAATAACCTTTGCTTCACGAATTTCTAACCAGCGTATATGCATATATCTTTCTTCCTTATCCGTAGTGGATAATCTTCTGCAAAATTATCCGACCATTACTGGTAGAAATCAAACAGTATCTATTCGCAGACTTATTACACCTGCAAAGAGGCTACTACTGTCCAACGTGAGCCCTTCGATCCCGAATTCACTCATAGAGCAAGCACTTAAAGAAGAACTTCGATTACAACTTGCTTCTCCTATCTCTCTTATCCGATGCGGCTCACCTGAGGACGAATACGCTCACATTTTCAGTTTTCGACGCTCTATCTATATTATACCGGATAAAGAAAACTTTGAATTAAATACCTCAATTTTAATATCGCATGAAAATAACAATAATAGAATCTTTATCACTTCGGATAAACTTGATTGTTTCTTATGTAAACAATCTGGACACACTGCAGACTCCTGTTCTAACCCTCAAGAAATATCTACCAATCTTTCTCAAAATACAACTTCTAGCCTAATCCCATTTGAAACTCCTTCTACTATGTCTCGTCCTTCCTCCTCCTCAAAAGAAGAAATCAATCCAACTAATAACGACTTAATAATTCCAAATGAACAGTCTCTAATGTCAGTGTCCTTACCTTCAAATCCTTGCATCAAAAGAACTTATTCTACCGACACAAGTCTCGAATCACCCACTTTATCGGTTACTGATAACCCCCCAGACTTAAACCCTATAAATGATAAATCTCCCACAGCCTTTGCAACTCCTAAAACAGCTCCTAAAAAGAAATTAAAAACTGATGACAAAGAACTTGGTAAAATTACTCCCTCTGCTCAATCAACTATTGAACAATTAATTAGTGCTCACCCAGAGAGATTTTCTTTGACAGCATTACAGCTTATTGCCTTCCTGGAAAATTCCTTTGGTAGCAGTGATCCTCTCAAAGAAGCTCATAACTTTACCACCAACATTAAGTCTCTTTTAGAAGACCTTACGCAAATATATCAAGCTGTATCTGATAGATCGCTTAAAAATCGAATTACAAGATTATCTAAAAAGCTTAAGATCATATTAAATCCCGTAGACGCTGACGAAGTTGCAAGCCTTTCATCCAATAATTCATGTACCTCCAACACCAATGATACCGATCTTTTCTAAAAATAATACAAAAGTCACTTTATTATGGGTACCATCCCATGTTGGCATTAGTGGTAACGAAAAAGCCGATTGCCTTGCCAAAAAAGCTGCATCATCGATGGATACCATACTTAATGTACAAATCTGTAATGATCTAAAAGCCAGACTGAAGAAGCACACTCTATCCACCTGGCAAATTCACTGGAATAAAATTACTTCAGTGCTGCATAAAATTAAGCCCTCAGTGAACCTATTTACCTGCCCTAGTTTATCTCGGAAAAACATGGCAATCTTACGAAGACTGCGTATAGGACATACCCGTAACGCCAACAGCTTGGTATTAGTCCTAACTTCAAAGATGTCCTCAACAGTACAGACCAAATCAACAAGGTTATCAAATTCCTCGAGAAGAATCAACTGTTAAACAAAATATAATTATTGTTAACTGATCTTTTTTTCCTTATGTTAACTACTACTAATGTTAACTATATATTTATAATTTGTAATTTATAATATTACCATGTAAACTGTAACTCGTGCTAATGGCCATAGATGTCACATGCACGTTAATTAAAAAAAAAAAATCTATCTTAATACTGCAAAACTTCGTTCAACTGATGCACTTGTGGCTGGGATAGTTAGTAGTACTAATTCACACAACTTGACCACTTCACACAGCGACTTGTTTAAACCAGTAGTTATAAAGAAATCCCAGATTTCTGGGTATTTATTTATCATTCATGTCAGTTGTTTCATAAATGATACTTAACTGAGAATGCAAAGCTGGGATATCAAAAAATTTTCATTATTTAATCGTAATGACATAAATTCCTCTGTGGGAAATTTTGATGAATTATAATTAGAAATATTAAGATTATGTATATATAATTCTACAAATTTTAAATCGTTAAAATTTTGAAAGCTAGAATTCATTTGTTGTAGAATATTATCAAAAGTCTCTTTGTTTCCTCTGTTTCTCTGTCTCTCTGTCTCCGAAATTATCAATCTTCATTATTTTTCTTTCATGTTCAAACCCCATATGTTCAGTTTTATCCCAAATATTTTTAAACTGCTCTCGTTTTTTTAATTATCGTATTAATAAAGTCATCAATTTGTCTTATACAAAATGCGATACCATTTGATTTCTGTAAAATGTCAAATAAAAGATCAGTAAAAGGAAATATCTCTGCAAAAAATTTAAATCGAAATATTCTTTAAGCGAATGTATATAATACCTAAGCACCCCTTAGCAGCAGTAACAGTCGGAGCATCTCACTTTCGGAAGGCGATACGACGAGCGCTTCCATGGCATACCAAAATTCGCGCGACTAGTGGCTGCGGTCATTGAACGCTGACCAATTTTAAAAGGGACAACTGCATGACAAGCGGAGATTTTGAGATGCGCTTCTGCCAGGAGTGGACCAAATAGTTGAATTGTGTGCATATTGAGTTCGTTCGTACGCGATTAATTTTTAATATTTTTCAATGCCTATTGGCTAGGTAATATGTAGATTATTTGGATTAGGGAAAAAATTTTATTATTAAATAATAATTAATAATATATTTTCTTATATCGATGAATAAATAGAGAAGCGGTTCTTCCCCCGCTTCCATGGACCGCACGCCTCTGCTGTAAGAACAGATTCAGCAACTTATTGCAATTATTATTATGCCCATGCGTGTTAAGTCCTCCGCAGATTTAGGGGAAGCAATACCCGATACTAAACCCAAACAACAGCCAACTGTGGACAATTCAAGTTTTATTTTTTTTTGTTTAATTTTTCGACCAGTGTTAATTTTTTTGAATTACTTATTACTTTCTTTTGGATTACTTATACATATTTCTTATTGTTACTTTTTTTAGTTTACTTCCTTCCCAACTTCAACACCTATAGAATTAAACAAAAACGTACAAAATGCAAGTGTCAGGATTATTTTGACCAGGAGTGTAGTTTATTTTCAAAATTGCTGATAACAGAAATGATTGATTGTATTTGACATATAGTCTGGGCTGATTATCGGAGAATAGGCCATTTTTGGGAAAAGTTATTTACCAGCAATTTTATTGCTGGAATCGAATTATAAGATCCTATATATTAATAATATAGGTATGCAAAGTCCTCAGATAGTGTGCTACTTTTTTTATAAACAAAATGGCGCCCGAAAATCGTGTTTTTTTCAATTATTGCTCTATAACTCCAAAGATTTTAATTTTACAACAAAAACTCCCAAATAAAAATTCACCGTGATTAAATTCTGCATAGAGACGTGTTTTTTCCCGATCTGATCCGATGAAAATTTTCCTCGGAAAATGCGGGTTTTCCCAACAAAATCTTTAATTTTCAAATAAAGTTTTAGATAAGTAATTATCTACCAATATTTAAATAATTTGGTGACTTAAAAGCCTTTTTAGTTTAGATTATAGTTCCAGAAGCTGATGAAAATTAAACGAATATTTTAGCAACAATTCAATTGTTAATTAATAATTTACGGTCGCAAAAATAAACAAAATAATTATGATACACTGATCAAACTTGAAATCTTATAAAGATGAGATGCCTATTTAATATTTTGTCGACAAAATATATTTTTTTTTATTTTTTTGCATAATTTTTAAATGTTTAAAAAAATAGTTATAAACAAATTAACGTTTCTCAGAAAGTTTTTATTATATTGTAATTTTAAAAAATAGCTAAAATGCGCATTTCAAATATCTTGAAAATGAATGCTTTAAAACTTTTTTGCAACCATTTACAAAAAAGTTATGAAACAGCAAAATAAACATACGATTACTACGGTGTTTATATATTTTTTTAATTCTTTCAAAGCTAAGAAGTGAGTATAATGTACAAGCTAATTATTTACAAAAAAATATCGAGTATCAATTTAATGGTTATATTTTAATTAAAGATTATAAATATATTTTTTTGTACACGCGCGAAAGTAGAATAATACAGCACTGTAGCTAAAATTTTCACTCGGAGCGACGACCGGCCGCGTGAGACGTACACTTTTATAAATAATGAATGCTGCGTGTCAGTCGCTTCGAGTGAACATTTTAGCTCCTACTCTGTCTCAGGCCTACTTTTGCGCTAAAAATTACAAAAAAAGTATTTTTAATCTTTGATTAAAATATAACCATTGCACTAATTTTTGACATTCTTTGTGAGTAATTAGATTGTACCATAGACTCACTTTTAAGCGTTGAAACAATTAAAACAATTTATAAACAACGGAGAAATTGTATATTTACTTTGCTGTTTCATAACTTTTTTGCAAATGGTTCGAAAATTTTTTTAATGCATTCATTTTCAAGTCCTATGAAATACTCATTTTAAGTATTTTATAAAATTAGAATATAATAAACAATTTCTGAGAAATGTTAATTTTTTTATAACAATTTTTTTAACCATTTAAGGATTATGCAAAAAAATGAAAAATTTATATTTTGTCGACAAAATATTAAATAGGCATCACACCTTTATAATCTTTCTAAGTTTGATCAATGTCTCATGATTATTTTGGTTGTTATTGCGACTGTAAATTGTTAATTAACAATTGGATTGTTGCTAAAATAATCGTTTCATTTTCACCGGCTTCTGAATTTATCATCTATACCAAGAAAGCTTTTATTTCACCAAGCTATATAATTATTGATTATTGAATATTGAAATAATTATTGGCCCAAAAAATTTATTTGAAAATTCGAGTTTTTGTTAGGAAAACCCGCATTTTCCGAGGAAAATTTTCGTCGGAGCAAATCGAAAATAACATGCTTCTATGTAGAATTAAATTGGGGTGAATTTTTATTTGAGTGTTTTTGGTGTAAAGTTAAAATCTTAGGAGTTATAGAGCAATAATTGAAAAAAAAAAAGGTTTGTCGGCGCCATTTTGTTTATAAAAAAAGTAGCACACTATCTGCGGACTTTGCATACCTATATTAATAATATATAGGATCTTATAATTCGATTCCAGCAATAAAATTGCTGGTAAATAACCTTTCTTTGTACTTTACTAATTAGACCAGCGTATTATAACTATTTTTTTTTCAAAATTTAAAGATTATGCAAAAAAAAGAAAAATTTATATTTTGTCGATAAAATATTAAATAAGCATCTCACCTTTATAATCTTTATAAGTTTGATCAATGTATCATGAGTATTTTGGTTATTATTGCGATCGTAAATTGTTTATTAACAATTGAATTGTTGCTAAAATATTCGTTTAATTTTCACCGGCTTCTGGAATTACAATCTATACCAAGAAAGCTTTGATGTCACTAAGTTATTTAATTATTGATTAATAATTACTTACCTAAAACTTTATTTGAAAATTAGAGTTTTTGTTAGGAAAACCCGCATTTTCCGAGGAAAATTTTCGTCGGAGCAAATCGTGACAAGCATATCTCTATGAAGAATTTAATTGCGGTGAATTTTTGTTTGAGTGTTTTTGTTGTAAAGTTAAAATCTTCGGAGTTATAGAGAAATAATTGAAAAAAATACGATTTGTCGGCGCCATTTTGTTTATAAAAAAAGTAGCACACTATCTGCGGACTTTGCATACCTATATTATTAATATATTATAGGATCTTATAATTCGATTCCAGCAATGAAATTGCTGGTAAATAACTAGTACCGGCGCTAGGGTATAAGGCGCTCGTCTGCAAAACTGGCATAGGCGCCCTTCGGTTTTTTTTAAATTAATATTTTGTATCGCATCAACAGAAAAAAGCTCATTTTGGCGCCCCCTCCAAAACAGCGGCACCCGCCTGCAGTGCATCCCTTGCAGGCCCGTTATCGCCGGCCCTGTAAATAACTTTTCCATGAATTTTGCTAATTAGCCCAGAGTAATAATAAAAAATAATGTAGGTATAAAAAAAGACACTCCAAGGAATTATTATTTGCACCTGAAAACGCAGTTTCTTCATGAGTCTCCTGTTATTCATGTTCTCCTAATAAATTGTAGGCAAAACTCGCCAGTTTCCGACCACTCGCTTCCGACCACTGGGAACGCGAGAGGTTTGAGAATTTATCCAACTTTTTTCGTTTCCAAAAGAAGATGTTAAATAGAAATGTCAACTTTCAGTGGACAATTAAGGAGTAACATTAAGAGGCTATGAGAGCAAGAGTTATTTTTTATATGCAAAAAATTTGAATTAATTTTGAATTAATTAGTTTTCAAATATAGTACATTGTTTACCGGGTAGGAAAAGCTTAACATTCCTGGACGACCGTGAAGATTGCTAAGTCGAGGCGCAAGCCGAGACTTAGCAACACAGAGTCCAGGAATGTGGCTTTTCCTACGAGGTAAACATACTATTTTTCCGCAAATCGTTTAAAATTCGACAGATATTGATTGATTTAAAAAAAAAACGCGATAATTTTATTCTCAAATAAATGGTGCTTTGAAATTCCTAATAAAATTACTTGGGTTACTATGGAAACGTATTGAGGTTGAATTGTCAAACTTGACGCTTATAAATTTAATTGCTGGTGTTCTCGAAAGTAAAATGATAAGTGATGATGAAATTTCCATTCCTGGGACTACTCCAGAGCTGGTTGAGGCAGTGAATACTGCTTCATTAGAATTATTGCCAAAGAAATCAAGAGAAAAGTACGAAAATGCATACAGACGTTTTATGGACTATTAATAATTTTCTATCATTTATGTAGAACACTAACAACTGTACGGAAATATCATTTCCTTACAGTAAGGAAATGACAGTTCCTTACAGTAAGGAAGTCCTGACTTTTTCTTCAAGAAATTTTGACAGGAATGTCAAAATTTCCTGGCGATTTGCGGAAAAGTACATTTACCAGAAATAGTCGTAACGTAATTGTGGTTACCATAAAACTTTATTATTTGATTTGTGGTTACCATGAAAAAATATTATTTCAGATTTTTTGGATCATTCCAACTAAACAGAGAAGATCTTTTGTAATTTTTCTATTAAGTGGATCGTTTTTGAGTTATAAACAATTTAAAATTGAAAAAAGAACAAATAGTCGAGGAAATGAAGCTGGAAAAATGGCAAAACCTCGCAATTTTTTCGTCCAGCATCGATTTGTACAAAAATTTGGGATTAGGCTCATTTCACCCTCTAGTTCATTTTCTATATTGAGCCGTTGTACGCTTTTGGTTTTTAAGGGTGAAAACCACCCCTAATTTTAAAATATTATAAAATCACATTTTAAACTTTAATATTGTCAACGTTTGCTTCTTATTAGTTACACAATGATTGTTTTGTGCTTTAAGATATAATATCACAATATTTCAACCCTTAAAACCACCCTTGTTGGAGCTATATATGAAAAGTTTACTTATCCCAAAAGAATAATTTCGGCTTGCATCAATTTACATAAAAATTTGGGGTTAGGTTCATATTCTATATCATGCTCAAGGACATTGATTATTTTTAGGGGTGTAAACTACCCTTATTGTCAAAAATTATATAAAAACATTGTAAACTGTAATATAGGTAAAATTTGGTTTTGACTGGTTAAATAATGATTGTTTATTGCTTTGGGATATAATGTCATAATATTTCAACCCTTAAAAACCACCCTTAATAACATTGCAATTTTTATAAGTAGACAATTTAATAGATCTATACAGAAAAAAAAGTGAATTAAAGAATTACAAAAACATTTATTTACACAAAAATACGAATTTACAAATATATAAAAATACACATACAAATAGTTATACGAACCGGCTCTGTGGTATTTTAAAGGTACATTGAAAAATGCTCTATAAGCGGACTATTCGAATTTTTCGAAAAAAAAAAGTTTTATAAATATAGCTCCTTCATTTTTGGCGATAAAAAGATTTTTCAATAACAATTTTGTAGGATTTTTGAAGAGTAATAAGAATGTGTAAATTAAATTCCGTAAGATCCCTTAATTTTTAATTGAGGTGGGTTTAAAGGGCTCGAATAAGGGGATATTTGCTCGTAAATAGATGTTTTAAACAGCTATATCTCACTAACTGTTCACTGTAATGAAAATCTATGCATAAGGATATTTTAGCTATTAAAAAAGATACAATTTAGTAGTCTATCATTTTTTTCGTATCTCCAGTATTTTCGGAGATATTTTGAAGAAAATGATAAAAAATGCAAAATTGCAAAAAATCAATTTTTCTTTAAACTCCAATTTTTCTAAAATTAGGCCTTTTAAATAAGTCAAACTGCTTGGGTGTATTGATAATATAAATTTAAAAGAAATTACAGAAAGGCGAAGACCAATTTTTAGTTACAAGGGTAGTTAGGGGGTTGTTTTCACTGTTTTTTTCGTAGAGAAAAAATAGGTACCGAATTTTTTTGTGATCATAAGTTGCTCAATTTTTATGCTAGAAACTTTTTATTATTTTTTTTGGAAGATCTTATTATATGCTTGAAAAACATCATGTAAGTTTTCCTGGAAAAATGCAAAGTTTTCCCGTTATTTGGCTTTGATTATTTCAAATTATGCATTTGACGAAAAAAGCTAACCTTTAACATGCCGTATCTCGGTTTGTATTGGTCGTAAAAATATTATAGAAAAACAGTTTCGTTTGTGTTACTAAAAGATACAATTTTGATATCTACAGTTTTTTTGATGAAATGCATATTTTTCGAGTTATTCTCAAAAAAGCTTCTAAAAAAGTCGATTTTTCCGTCTAAAAACTGTTACTTTCAACCACGAATAACTCGAAAAATATTAGTTTTACGAAGAAAATGTAAAAAACATTTTTTTCTTAAAATTAATTTTTACATCGACTAACATGGTTAAAATGTAATTAAAAATTTCCACCCCCGAGATGGGGTGGCAACTACCCCCGAGGTTTTAGCGTACAGCAGCATGATATAGAAAATGATCCTTGGACTATTCCCTACCTTCTGTGAAAATTTCAAGTAAATCCATGCTGGACGAAAAAATTGCGAGCCAAAATGCTTCATTTCCTCGACTAAAAAGATGACGATTTTCAAGGCTCAAAAATACAATAAAAAATATTATTCCCCATGTTTCCCCATACAATAAAAAATATGTTTCCCCAACTGTCATCAATATGACTAACTTCACTCGTAACTTTGATACGAGAATTATAAAAAAAATATGCATTGAAATCCAGATCCCGTAATTTTTTAAGCGTTATAAAGTGAGTAACATTTTAAGTAAATTTTAAGCGAAATAACGCTCAAAAAATTACGGGATCTGGATTTCAATGCATATTTTTTTTTATAATTCTCGTATCAAAGTTACGAGTGAAGTTAGTCGTATTGATGACAGTTGGGGAAACCTGGGGCGCCCACTAAATTCAAGTTCAAACTTTCTTCTATAAGGTCCCGATAAGAATTTTTCTACGTTTTATTCTAAAATATATTTTTTTAATTGTTAAGAGGAAGGTTTTTTATGGGAAGACGGGCATTAACAACTAAAAAACAATGTTAGAAAATGAAATAAGTCCAAAATACTTATCAAGAACTGATAGAATAAGGTTGGAACTTGAATTTAGGTACTTCGTAATTTCAAAAATGATATTTTTTACATCTGTTTTTGAGCCATGAAAATCGTCATCTTTTGTTCTTTTTTAAGGTCATTACCCGTACGCACCCTAAATGGCGAATATAAAATTCTTAATTATATGTCAAAAATGCGCAATAACTACCTCTTAAAACTCACCAAATTTCATTTGCATATCTCAACCGGTTTTAGAGCAATAAATAAATCGTCAGTTTGTAAGAAAAATTAGAACACCCCGTGGCTCGGAAACGAAGCATTTGCGGACATATATTTATCAAACTGTCATTATGTTTTCATGTAGACACCTTAAAGTTTATCATACCTTTTTAGAAACAGCCTGTAATGCATACATAATATACATTAATGTCCGACTGGTATATTATTTGACAAATAATGAGATGATTTCGAAGTCAGTTAAATATGATATAATGCCCTAGACTAGTTAAATACTGTGAAGTTGACAAATAAAAACCTAAGTAAAACTATGGTAACCACAATTACGTTACGACTAGGGAGCGGATTTTATGCTAAATGCATATTGCATGCATATTTCGCATATTTGAGAACTTTACTAAATTTTGCATATTTTTAAAGAAACATGCATATTTTGTGCCTAATTACATAAAAACATTTAAGTCCAAAAAAAAATTTTTAAATTTTTTAATTCGACACAAAATATTTCCGTGCACAGGCTGTCGTATCTATTAATTCGAGAACTACCTGAAGAGAGACGGCTCATTCACTGCCTTTTCATTTTTTCTTAGAAAATACCCGAGCTTTACACAAAGTACTTAGTGCTTATAGTACGCCGTTATAAAATGATTGTATGATGTTAAAATGATGAAGGATGGTTTATCGGGAAATCCGAATTTTATTTACTTTTATTATATTTAGTAGGTACCTATAATTCTGGTGATTCTTTAAAATCCCCTATTATTAAGAGAATTTACACTTTTAACCATAGTTTTACAATTTTCTAACGGAAATTGAAATATTCATGCTTTAGATAAGATCCCTTAAATCAGTCAAATTATTTACCTTTAGTCGATCAATGCGAATGTTTAATTTTTGCTTAATACTTCTGTTTGTGAATAGTGCAATAAACCGAAAGAATCTAGCCTGGTTTATTCCTGGATCAGAACCTATCCCGAGCTTCATTACAGCAATGGAAACTTATTCTGCAAAGCATGTAGTAAAATGGTGAAATGTGGTAAAATGGTTTTAAGATTGCTTACTTCCTCATTTTTCTTTAATAAATGCCTAATATTTGGCTGCTTTCTCATTAAAGTTTACTTACTTACTTAGTCCTCTAAGCCTTTCTACCTTTAAGGCTGGTGGAGTTCAATTTGGCATTTTAGCCTCCATGTTAACCGATCTTGAGTTAGCTTTCTTGCAGTTTCCAATGTCAATCCTTTCTTCTAGACTTCTTTGCTGATTTCATCCACCCACATAACTCCTGGTCTTCCAGGAAACTTTTGTTTTTACCCTGCACTCTCGTTTCGAACATTGGTTTTGTTAGTCTCACGTTCGACATTCTACACACGTGCCCGAACCATCTCTCTTTATGTTTGCTATTTTCCTCAGGAATCTCATTTCCATAGCATTGACTCTGGATTTTTGTCTCCCCGTCAATGTCCATGTCTCGCTGCTATACATGACTGTTGGTCTAACTACTGATCTAACGACTATACCGTTTTTACTTTCTCCGGTATTTCTTTTTTCGCCAAAAATTTGGAAAAACACATTGTAGGGAATTATAATTATAAAAAAAGATATATACATAAATGATAATAAATAAGATTGCGGCCCCCTCTATAAAAGAACCCCCTAGAATAGAATAGAACAGAAAATTTGTAGTTTCTCGAAATGCGCATTTTTTAAATTTTTGTGCATATCTTGCGCATATTTCGTAATTTTTTACTGCATATATATATGCGCATATTTCAACAAAATTGATCGCATATAAATCCGCTCCCTAGTTACGACTATTGCTGCTAAAGGTACTTATTTGAAAACTAATTAATTCAAAATTCATTCAAATTTTTTGCATGTAAAGAAGAATTTAGTCGGACATTAAACGTTGAAGCACCACGGATATTATAGATAATAACGCTTTCGGTCAACGGTATACAGTGATGAGCGCGCCAATAACCGGTAAAATAGCGCAAAAGATGGAAAACATAATACATTGCGATACAAAAAGAGATATGAAACTAGTGGAGATGGAAATGATCGTTATAAACGTATAAATTAACATTACATTACCTAGTTTCCCACCTTTAGACGTATCTTTTTATACGTAATTTTTTTATTTAGACGTAATTTTATAAAACACTCCTGTCACAGACGTCTAAAGGTGGGAAACTATGTAATGTAATGTTAATTTATACGTTTATAACGATCATTTCCACCTCCACTAGTTTCATCTCTTTTTGTTTCGCAATGTATTATATTTTCCATCTTTTGCGCTATTTTGCAGGTTATTAGCGCGCTCATCACTGTATGTTACCGGCCAAATCCAATTTCAGGACAAACTAGTTTGTCCTAAGTGCGTTAGGATAAACTAGTATGGCCTAGGCCAAACTAGTTTACCCTGATATAAATACACACACTTCAGGCCAAACTAGTTTATCCTGAAGTGTCTGTTTTTATATCAGGATAAACTAGTTTAGCCTAGTCTAAACCAATTTAATCTAGCCGAAAGTAATTGATTACAGATTGGTTGCTGATTTAAACGTAAGTTCAGAAGACATTATTAAGGGTTGTGAGACTTTTAAGTATTTAGAGTAAATGATAAACCGAGATGGCACTTGTATGAAAAATATAGAAATGAAAATAGTACGGGGAAAACAAGCCACGAAAGCACTCCATGGAGTGATATGGAAGAAAACTCTAACTAAAGAAAACAAAAAAGGATTTTTCAAGGCATAGTGCTGAATATTACCCTACAAGAGCGGAAAAATAGCCAGTGACAACAATAATACGAAATAAAATACGAACAGTTGAATTGGCGTTTGTGAGAAGGTATCTACAAATTACCAGGTAGGATAGAATAAGAACAGGGGAAATATGAAAAAGAATAGAAGTAGAATGCTCAATTACAAAAAGTTGTGGTAGTAAAAGTAGAGCCCTGAAATGGTACGGGCATGTACAAAGAATGCCGGAGCACAGGTGGCCGAAAAGATTACTGGACTGGGACCCGCGGGGAGGAAGACGGAGAAGAAGACCTGCTCTGTGATGGAAAACTCACATAGGAAGTGCTATGATAGATAGAGACCTCAGAGATGGCGACTGGGAGAATAAAGTGCTGTGGAAGACGAAAACGACAAACTCACAATGAGAAAAAGCCAAGAAGAAGAAAGTAATTCAGCGAACTAGTACGGCTTAATATAAATAATAAATTGAATAAAATACTTTGTTCTTGGAAAAATAATCATTTTTATTAAAATTATAATTATTCGTAACAAACAAACAATAATGTTGAGTTATTTTCGCGGTCGGACGGACAGACAGCCTAGCTCAAATTTCTCACCTTTAGTACCATCCTTGGATCATAAGCTTTCATTTGATACCTCATTTGTCATTCTTCCTGGTATAATGACGGAGGAGTTGAGTTCACGGACAGACAGACAGACGGACGGACATACGGACGTGGATAATTCAACGTTTTTACATTTTTCCAAAACTGGTGAAAACAATATTAATTCGTACTCGATTTCATTCGTAAGTGTATCTTTTCTTTTAATTTTTGTAGAAAACCTCATCCTTTTATTTATTATTTTTTATATTATTTAATTATACAAAGAATATATTGATCTATAGCATGTATCAATACAGTGCCGGATTTAGGATACTTGCGGCCCTAGGCCAAATTACCTCGAGCGGCCCCCGAAAACTTCACGATTATGTAATTAAAGCATAATTAAAGCACATTTCATATTAATACGTATTTATTTTAATTTTACTTTTTAAAATTGGTACAACATACAAAGCATAACATAAATGAATATAAATGCCACTAATGTTCTATTTGAATACGGTACATAAATAGGTGGAAATGTTGTATTCACTAATTAAATAATCTTGGTTTATAAATTTGGCTAAAACCCCAAAACAGCTCTAACAACAATTTCTATATTTTAAAAAATATATAATTCAAAAAGTTAGCAAACAGCAGTTATTTGTAAAATTATTAATGTTACAGTTACTTGTTAAAGTTAAATATGTAACATTTGTTTCATTCGGGGAGAATAAAAGACCGAGAAAAAAAGTGCCGAGTTGAAAAGACATTATAAGTAACAAAACAAGCAAAATAATATCCATTTCCACTTAAATAATTTTATGAGGACTTACCCTAATTATTTTTTTCATTAATTTATAGATCAATAATTCTTCTATAAATTAATGAAAAAAAATATTATTCCTCATTAAATTACTTAAATGGGGCGTTTTTTCTACTTCTTGAAAAAAGTTGATTTGTGGGTTACAACCTTTTACCTTTCAACTAGGGATGGCGGTTTTTGACAAAACACCGGTTTTCAGTTATACCGGTTTTTTTTGCTTACGGTTTAACCTGGCGGTTATAACCGGCCAAAAAAACCGGTTTTTGGAAAAACCGGTTTTTGGTTTTTTTAATCCAATAGGTTACAAAGTTACATTTACAATACACTTTAGTTTGCGATACTCCATTCGACTCGATATCATATCAATATGATCAAAATAAGTACTATCGAAAGAACATGTATTACTTTTAACACGTTTGTATATTTGTAGAATAGGTACATTTTAACTCATTTAATACTTCCTGTATGAGTGTATCGTTTTGAAAACGTAGCGAAATTCTTGGAGATTCGTATTCGTAATCAGTAATTCGATATTCATAGTCAGAGCATTATTTTTGGTAATCAGAAAAAGTCATTCACCCACTTTCAATGTCAAGAGTTAAGTGTGAAAAATAGATGATGTTTGTGTCTAATTCAACCAGATCACTTCTTATGTAAATATTATGATTACAAATACCTTTTCAAGGAAATATTATAATAAATCTTAATAATTGTTTCTGGCTGATGTGAGATTGCACTTTCAGTTTGCTTCTGTATTTTATAAAATAAAATTTGAATTATAATTTTGTTTGGAATAATTACTTGAGAATAATAATTATGATTGGGATCCAAAATAATACCTAACCTAATTCTAATCACCGTAAAAACCTAATAACCGGTTTTTACTTTAAAAAGAAAAAACCGGTTATAACCGGGACAAAAAACAACCGCTAAAACCGGTTATTTCAAAGTAAAAAAACCGGTTTTAGGTTAAAACCGGTAGGTTTTTCCCATCCCTACTTTCAACCGTCGAATGAACTGTAATAGTAATAGGCTACGGTACTGAAGAATAAAATATTAAGAATACAACGAATAAACTTCTAGATCGTTCAATTCTCACATTATTCTCTTATACCGAAAAACGTCAATGTCATGTTCTTAATTTGGATAAAGTTTTAATTAGTGATTAACATTGACACTCACTCCACTCTATACTCATAATGAATCTCATATCTAAACTCTAAACACTCACTTTTCTAGCTTTTTTGGCTGCAAAATTTTTAATCAAATTGTTAAAGTCTAAAGTGGCGTTAGACGCCGCGATAAATCGCAGCAATTTATTGTGACGATAAATTGCAGCAGTTTATTGTGACGATAAATTGTTGCGATTTATTGATTCTTTTAAAGCTGTTAAGACGCTGCGATAAATTGTTGCGATTGATTTAAACTGAAACAACTCGATCGTTACAATACATTGATGCAATCCGATACCAACTCCAATCCAATTCCAATTCCGATGAATCGCTGCGATGTACCGTTTAGACACAACAATAAATTGAAGCAACTCGATTGATATCGATAAATTGCTGCAATTTATCGCTGTGTCTAAACGCTGCCTTAGGCTTGAAAAAGCTCAGCATTTGAAACAAAACTAAGCAAACTAGACAATCTAGAATCTTCGTCAGAAGTCGAGTTCTTCAAGTAGTTTTTGATTCTTTTCAACACGCTGAATGATCTTTCTTCAGATGCAATATCATGCATAGTAGAATGCGCAAGGCCGTGTCCATATTCGGAAATAATGTTGTTAACTATCTTTCACGAATGAGTGTCTGATATTCCAAAAATGTTTTCCTCGGAGGCTTGGTAATCTTGTTATCATGAGGTTCTCTTTCTTCATCAAATATACCTTCAACAAAGCATTTGAACTGTACACACTCTTCTCCAAAGTTATCATCTATGTCGATTCGATACTTTTTAGCCAAAATAGAAGCTTTTACCCTGATTTCTTCATTGGGAATTGACGATAAGTTGTTTAAAAACCCAAATTCTTCATTAAGACTGAAATAAACTTCGGACCTTTCATTCAATTCTGAATAAAGCCTGTCAATTACAACATTGAATGTCTGTCTTAATCTTTAAGTCTTCTTTGCCATTAAAGTGGGCTTCAGTGGTTTCATCTTCTTTGTCTTCGCCAAGGAGAGCTTTTCTTTTCGGGTGTTTTTTATTTCAAGGATATAGGTTTCATTTTTAGGCATCTCTTTTCCTCTTTTTCATAGGAATCAAAGTTGTCTCTGAGACTCAATACGTACTCTCTCAGAGATTTGTATATGTTGCAAGTCACATTCAAGTTGGTAGCAGTCTTTCACAATGTTTTGCTACTCTTATCAAAACGTAAAATATCGTATCACATGTTTAGTAGAATAAAATTCCCTAAATTTGAAAAATTGTTTACTGATTCCATTAGCTTCAGCTCGGCTCACATTTGTTTTCCCTGTATCGGCTGAAATTTTTTTTACTGCATCGTAGTAGCTCCGGTAGTTAAGTAAAATAGCTTTTACAGCATGCCATTTGGCAGCCCATCTTATAACGTTTACTCTTTTTGGAAGGAGTTTCTTTTCGTTATTGTTATTTTTGAAAATGTTTTCCAACACGACCCATCTTGAAGTGGATGCACTCATGAAAACGTAAAATTCTTGAATAAACATAAATAGTTTTATTACTACGAATAGACTACAACAGGTTATAGAAGAAACATATGTTAACCAGAGAATATTATCGGTGAAAATGAAACTGATGGACGAAGAAATATGGACAATAATAACAGCCTACGGCGTAAATGAAGATGCAAGAAAGGAAGAGAAAGATAAATTTTTCGAGGAGCTCCAAATGCAAATTGATAATGGGGAAGAAAACATAATTGTAATGGGAGATCTAAACGGTAGAGTCGGAAACAACAACAGCGGAATAGAGGAGTGCATGGGAAAAGAAGGAGAAGAAATACTAAACAGAAATGGTGAAAGAATAATAGAAATATGTATGGAGAACAAACTAGTTATAACAAATACAAAATTTAAACATAAAGAAGTACACAAATACACGAGAGTACAAGACAGCAGAAACGAAAAATCAATCATAGATTACTTTTTGGTAAGCAGCAACAAATGGAGTACAGGATACGAAAGTGAAAAGAGGCTCAGACATTGGCAGTGACCACCATCTAGTAATAATGAGAATGAGAACAACAGAAGAAAAAGAAGAAAAGAGAAGAAAGGTAGTAAATGAAAAATAAAAAGTTACAAATTAAAAGAGAAAAGATATAAGAAGAAGTTCCAAGAAAAATTAGACAATACCCTGAAAGGTAGGGCAAAAAATACAAATATAGAAGAAAAATGGGAATATCTAAAAACCAGCATAATCAAAGCAGCTGAGGAAACTTGTGGGAAAGCAAAAATAGCAAATACTAACATGAGGAGAACGGAATGGTGGACGGAAGAAATACGAGAGAAAATAAAGAATAAAAAAGACAAATGGAAGAGATACCTAAGCACAAAACACCCAGAAGATTACGAGGCATATAAAGAAAAAAGGAAAGAGGTTAAAATAGCGGTGAAAGCAGGAAAGGAAAGGTCATGGGAGAGATTTGGACAAAAAATGACAAAAAATTTTAGGGAAAATCAAAAACTCTTCTACGGCGCATTAAAACAACTCAGACAAAAGAAAGAGCACACGATGCCGAATATAAAAGACAAGAATGGAAACGTACTAACAGAAGAAAAACAAATAATGGAAAGATGGAGAGTACATTTCAAAGAGCTAACTCATGCAGACACGGACAACACAGGGGAGATACAAGAAAGGAATGAAGAACAACAAGTGGAATCCATAACAAGAGAGGAATTAGAGAAAGCGATAGAAAGAGTAAAATTGGGCAAAGCACTAGGCAAGGATCATATCACCCCGGAAATGATAAAATTCATGGGGACAGAGGGAATGGATAGCATGAAAGAACTAATGAATGATATCATAAATAGAGCAGAATTACCAAAGGACTGGAAGAAAGACATTATACTACCAATACACAAAAAGGGAGACAAGAGAAACTGTAATAATTACCGAGGTATCACCATATCAAGTATCCCTGGGAAGGTTTTCGCAAGAATAATAGAGACAAGAATAAAAACCCAAATAGAAACAACTATGGAAGACACACAGTGTGGATTCAGGAAGGACAGAAGCACGCAAGACCTAATATTCACATTAAGACAAGTAAGTGAGAAGGTAATCAAGAAGAATAGAGAGATACATATGTGCTTCATTGACCTGGAAAAGGCGTTTGACAGAATCCGAAGAAAGGACGTATGGAAGACACTAAAAGAAAGGGGAGTCGACAGACACATAATAGAAGTAATAAAGGATATGTACAAAAATAATACAAATACAATAAGAACCAATAACGAGGAATCCAGATAATTTACTACAAGTCAAGGCGTCAAACAGGGATGCGTGCTGAGTCCACTGCTATTCTCAGTGGTACTGGATGAAGCGATAAAGACAGCCAAGAGAAGATTGAAAAAACTAACATTAGGATACTGGCAAATGAAACGGACTCAACTATCGGAGCTACTATTTGCAGACGACATGGTATTGATAGCAGAAACCAGAGAAGACTTACAGAACAATTTTGAAATTCTAGAAGAAGAACTATCAAACATAAATATGAAAATTAATACAGAGAAAACAAAAACAATGATAATTTCAAATACGAGGAATACACACGAAATAGAATTAGACGGGAAACAACTAGAGCAAGTGGAATATTTTAAATACCTAGGAGTAATAATCGAAGCAAATGGTAAACAAGACATGGAAATAAACGAGAGAATGGGACGAACAGGAAGCTTATTTAACGCTACGAAAACAACATTTTTGGGGAAAAAAGAGATACCGGAGAAAGTAAAAACGGCAGTCGTTAAATCAGTAGTTAAACCAACAATCATGTATAGTAGCGAGACATGGACATTGACGGGGAGACAAAAATCCAGAGTCAATGCTATGGAAATGAGATTCCTGAGAAAATAGCAAACAGAAAGAGGACAGACAAAATACGAAACGAAACAATTAGACAAAACCTAAAACTGGAACCAATCAATGAAAAAATAGTGGAGGGACAACTAAGATGGTTCGGGCACGTGTGTAGAATGTCGAACGAGAGGCTAACAAAACAAGTGTTCGACACTAGAGTGCAGGGGAAAACAAAAGAGGGAGACCAAGAGTTATGTGGGGAGATGAAATCAGGAAAGAAATCGAGAAGAAGGGATTGACATTGGAAAGTGCAAGAAACCTAACGCAAGATTGGAAAGCATGGAGACTACAATGCCAAACTCAACTCCACCAGCCTTACACCTAAAGGTAGAAAGGCTTAGGACTAAGTAAGTAAGTAAGTAAGTTTTATTACTGCCAAACAACAATCAGCCGCATGTGAGCCTACTACTACGCTGCGGCCCCCTTTTGTTTGCGGCCCTAGGCCGCGGCCTAGTCGACCTAGTGGTAAATCCAGCACTGTATCAATATCTTCATTCGATGTATCATATGATACAATATATCGATGTATAATTTTTTTTGCCATCCCTGTTGGGACATGATTTGGGAATTCCTTGCATGTACAAGTCGATATTCGCTAAATTACTTTCGACTCGGCTAAACTTGGTTTAGACTAGGCCGTACTAGTTTACCCTGAAAGTGAGTCTTTATTATATCAGGATAAACTAGTTTGTCTTGAAGTATGTGTATTTATATCAGGATAAACTAGTTTGGCCTAGGCCAAACTAGTTTGTCCTGAAATCGGGTTTGGCCGGTAACGCATACACCATTGACCTCAAGCGTTATTATCCCTTAACCTTATCCCCTTATTCAACCAGCCTCTACTTCTAACAAGTTTGTTTCGAAATCTGACTTCTCATATTAAGAGAGCAGAATAGTGTGCGAGAGTTTGGAAGAATAATCTTGATGAACCTCTCGGTTTGCGTTCGCGGAGACAGAATTGTCGATTTTTGCCTACAATGCGTTAGGAGAACATGAACAACGGGAACCTCCGTATCAACCTGGTTCTCAAACGCAAATAAATATAGATTTGTTACAACAGTAACAGTATACAAAAGAGATTTGTTGCTCTTCCTCACTGTGAGAGAGTGCGATTAATTTCTTATTGTTAAAAAAATTACTTCATCTAACTTAGTGTTTAAAAAAACCGGCTTTTTATCAATGAAAAAAAAAAAGGAAAAAACCCAGTTTAAAAAAAAACCCGTTCGAATCGGAAAAATTCATGTTTGCTATTTATTTAATGTAATATAATATACCTATAATGTAGTATAATTAAGTACAAAATAATCATCAATAATGGAAATAATTTTAATTAAATTTTTTATTTTTTAATATAGATACATATAATTAAATTAATCTCCCAGTGATCCAAGATCTTTGTCAATTTCTACAACATGGCTATAACGCCACCCTTATGGGCATCTAAAAAGAGAATAAGTTTTTGCTGTGAAGACATTCATAAAGCACAAAGCTGCATATTTTGTGGATCCCCGATTTAGAGGAGAAGGCCTTTCCGACGAGGAGAGTTTAAATTGTATGGAAGTTTTTCAGCCAATTTCAATTCATCTCAATCTACTGGCAAGTGTAATTGTTACTAATGCAGCAATGTATAAATCAAAAACAGGATTTTTTTCAAGATCTCTTTTATGGGAAGTTGCAGAAAAAATAGACTGCCAACCATTGATGTTGTGGCAAGGCCTTTGCACTAATCAGCCCTGTGGCAGTACGTTTGCTTTAGTTGGTACCAACTTGCTCTGTATGTGAAAGAAATTGGTCTACAAATCCCAGAGATGAAAAACTTGTTGCAATTCGCAGTAACATGTATATTTCAGATGAAAATGTTGCAGGAAAAAAGAAAAAAAAATGACACTGAAAATTGCGAATACTACATAAATATAAAAGCCACATCACTTGAGGTGGAATTTGGTGAACCTGAAGCCTTACTATATGCAATTAATGATCATGAAGAGAATGAAACTTCTGACGATGGCGATGAAGAATCTGAAAGTACAGTTTCTGATATAGAGGGAAATTCAGATTAAAAAGTATTGATTTAGAAACAGTATTTTATTTTGTTTTTTAGTTAATGCAATTATTGGTTTTATTTTATTTTAATGAAAATAATATACATTTCGTTACATTTGTTTTGTTTATACGAATATTGATGATTTTAAATTATATTATTTGAGAATATATTATTTTGTTATTGTTTAATTTTTGTTTTATACATCACTTTCTCAAAAACAACCTTATTTAATTTAAAATCCGGTAAATAAATTCATTATTGAATTTTTCCACGTTTTGTTTTTTTCCGAACCTTCAGGAAAAAAACGAAAAAAAACGACGGTTTTTTCCAGACTGTTAAAACACTAATCTAACTATGAAATTAACTATAAAAAATAGAAAAACACACATTAATCCACAGTACTTAACATTTTATTTTTTGCTGCTAAAGTTTTTATGTATGTAATTAAATTATACATACAGACACGATTTGCCAAGTGTAGAGAAAAAAAAAAGAAAGAAACAATCATTGATATTAAAAAAAAATACATCGTACTCCGACTTCATTAGTGCCATAACCCTGAAATCGCAAACTGTCCAGGAGAGCAAAAACAAGATATTATGTGAATTCTTAATTTTTTTCTTTGTAAGATTTTTTATCTAAATTTAAGTTATATTTAAGTTATATATTAACCAAATTCTGCACTCGTGTTGATTAGGTAGTAGATATCTAATGCTTGTATTTATTTTTACTTATTGATATTGATTTATCTCGAAATTTACCCGTAAAATATAATAAGGTGCTATGGTAGGGGAGCAAAGTATGCTAAATGTGCAGTCACTCGAGCGCTGTCCTATTGGGTTGTGATAATTAGGTCCTAAAACCAAAAAAAGTTAAGTAAACTTTTCCATTTTAGTGGGGACTTTCCATTTTATAATTTAATTTTCCATTTCCAACAATTGTTTTTTCCGATTATAGCGCCATCTATCCATAATTAGAAAAAATGTTTCGAATAAAAACTAGTTATTTTTACGTAAAGAATCCAAATCTGTAATAAAAATTTGGGGCTCCTATTTAAGATTTTAAAATAGCCCCCCACCCCACCTCTGTGGGGGGTCGTGTTTGGTACCATTCGATAGATTTTTCAAAAATATTGAATAAGTGTATTTTACAGTTTTTCGATCTGATTTTGCGAAATATCGCGGGATTTGTATTTAAAATTTTAAATTTACCTCCCACCCCTCTTCGTGATGGGTCATGTTTGGTATCATTCAATAGATTTCTGAAAAATATTGAACACGTAGTTTTTAGATCTGACGTTCATTTCGCGAAAAATTCGCTTTTTTTTGTGAAATATTTTGACTCACCAATTTCCTTACGCCCCGCTCAAATCGTCAGATTTTTAAAATATACACTCCTTTGCATGTACTTAACTTACCTTATCCTAATCTGACAATTTCGAGTATTTTTAAGGATAGATTTTTTTATAAAGCCCCCCTTAACGAACTCCCCTGTGTTAAGAGCCAATATATGGTAGAGGTACATCTGCAGGGTACGAGGTTTCTCCCTATATGATAATCTGACGCACTCGAGTAACTGCAAAAATCGCCGCTTAGGCTCCCCTACTACTATTGCTAAGGCACCTATATTCTAAATTCGAGGGTTGGGGAATATCTCCTGCCATATCGCAGTTATATCGCACTAGAGTCTGGCACTAAAGTTTTACTTTGAGTAATAGGGAACTTGCATAAAATTTTAAATTCGAAAAAAATGTTATAAATCACAACAGAACATAATTTAAAACATGTATCAAAGATTAAAAAGTTTTGTTTGGCTTTCGTTTGGCCCCTAAAGATGATTAAAAATTCAAATTAAAACAGGTGGCCCAAAACGCGTCGTGACCTCATTCGTTTAAATTATGTTTACATTCTTCCAAAAAAGTAAACAGAATTTAAAATTAGACATTATAAACGTCAGTAGAAAATACAGTTTCTAAACCAAGGCCAGAAAACAAAAAAGTATATATAGATTTTAAATTTGTACTTGTTATTATGAGGTTTTAAGGCGTGAAATTTTGGAAATCTTATTTTTAAAGGAAACTGAATATTATTATGCAATAAAAAAATGTGCAAGTTCCCTATTAGGTTTGGCATTCGTTTCGACACTGACACTATTAAATGACATTTAAAATAGTTCAAACGATCAAAAACACTTGCGAGGTTACATAACTGTATTTTCTACGGACGTTTATAATGTCTAATTTTAAATTCTGTTTTCACTAATTAAACACTAAACGCTGGTTTAACTCTTTCTGAATAAAATTGAACTGAAGAAAAGTTAAAAAGACTAGTATTTATTAATCAACTAGAATTTTACCAAATAATTGCAATGTTACAACTTACCCCGCGATTGGGGCTAGTTATAACATCTACCGGGACATATTGTAACAGTAAGAAAATTAAGAATTTACATTACAAGCACAAGCAACTGTTATAAGGCTTCCTCTCTCAGCTGATATGATGGCACTTATTTGAATCGTTTATTGTTGAAAGGGGGTAAGCACCATTTTCAACTTTTCGAGTTATATTTCTTTTCATGAGAATTTTTCAGTGCATCACAAATGATAGAAAAAAAGTAAGTCCGTGATAATATACATTTTAGTGACATGACATTTTAGTTCAATCTGGCAGTTGTAAAATTTTAATTGCAATTTGGCATAAAAACAAATCAATTGTGCTTATTGCATTTATAAAATAGTATTTTCTTTGATTTGTATAGTCTTTTAAATTGTTCAGATTATATTCGTAGATATATTATATAATTCGCAAATTATTTTATTTTCGATTATAGCGCCATCTATTGACAACTAGAATAAAGGTTATAAATGTCACCGACTACCGACGAAATGTAATCACCGACTTGCGTTTTTTTCTGTCACATACAATTTAAAATTTAATGCGTTAGAAAGAAATCGAAAAACTGTGACGGACTAAAAGATCCTCATGAGAAAAAGCATAGTAAAAAACCCTTCTCTCTTTCTATATGCATGTGATTTGGTATTAAATGCAGTTTTCTCAGTACCTATAAACTATATCCATGCAGTGCATCAGTGCTTGCTTCCTTTTAACACCAAATGACGCGGATAAAGAAAGAGGGAAGGGTTTTGTACTTTGTACTGTAACTCGAAAAGTAGAAAATGGCGCTTACCTCCTTTCAACAATAATCGATTCATTTGCTTTTGCCCTCGGGCAGCTACTATCTTCTTAGGCTTTTCAACAGTCGTGATTCCTGTTACGTTAATATTCCAAATACTAGAAGGGTTAAGTCCGGACTTTTGGAGAACTTCTTGGTATATTTCGAAGAAAACACCAAGGTTAGTGGCTTCCGGTGTTCTTAGAGATAAATGTGGATTACTAGTACTAGGCATACCATTTTGGAACCGATCTTAACAACCAGCTGTGCAATTTTGATGCCAAGAAGAAGGAATTTGCTTAGGACTGAGCTTCACGGCACATTGGTAAGCCAATTTTCGTATCTCCATGCAGAGCCTATTTTACTTCAAGTCACGCCCGAGGCACTACACAATTTTCGGGCCCCTAAATATGATTTAATAATTATAATAACAACTTTTTTAAATGTATTAATTATTTAATAGAAATACAGTTGCACCAGAAATAAATTTTTATTAACAATACAGTCCTTGGCAACATTATCAGACGCACTATAACATTTAATAAAATATGTTAATTGTGAGGTGCTACTAAATAATAGGTTTTCTGTATGTACTAGACACAATGTTGATGTTGATGTTTAATGTTGATTGACTGACCATTTAATTGTCTATATTTTATCACAACTAAAACATTATTAATATGTATTTAGTCGATTATTTAAGTCGATCGGATAGCTCAGTGCGACTAGCGGCTGACCCGCACTTCACTTTGCCGTGAGGTACGAGAGTTCAAGCCCAAGCCAGGCCATCGGAAAAACAAAAAGGCTAACGCGTCAGTATAAAATTCTAAATATGAATCTGGCGCTTAGACTGGAATATGCGGGCATCTGATCGACCTATGAGGGAGCAGTACGGCAAGGGATAAGGGCTTGCGGCTCGGTGATACTCCCCCATAGATCCCTACCGAAGGGCGTTGACGCCTAAGAACGGTGTATATATACATTTATGTATTTATGTATATAAACCAATATGTATTTATTGACTCTTGAAAGAAACCGGAAATATCGGCAATTAGATGTTAATACTTTGTTGAGCCACCTTTAGCCGCTATTAGAGCTTCAATTCTGCGCGGAATACTATCATTGCAAACCTGTAGGGTCTCCTGCATTTAAGGATGATGACACATGTAAATTATCGTTTCTATTTCCTAACTGGTTCCCCATTTGGACACCTGTCTTGGAGCTGCGGTATGAATCGCTTTTGCAAGACATCTTTGTACTGGTCTTGCCTCATTATTCCTTTTACCACGCATGGACGTCCAGTAGTCCAGTACCCTTGCCGCTAATGACTGGCCAAGTATCACTTTTGCAGGGTGCTACAGTCTGAACAACACAGTCAGTATGAAACTTTTCTCGACGACGACGACGCAAAAAACTGAGCTTTATTCTGCAACATTTCAAATGTGATTTTATCACTGAAGCAGACCTGTCAACAATCAAAAAATGCTGTGGAGCACCCTATAAAAGTGATGATTTGGTCAGTCATTATCGGCAAGGGTACTGGACGTCTGTACGTGGTAAAAGGAATGAAGCGGCAAGACCAGTACAAAGATGTCTTGAAAAGGCGGTTGATTTTGCAGCTCCAAGACTGGTTTCCAAATGGAGAACCATCCCTTTTTATGCAAGATGGGGCTCCTTGCTAAACTATTAACATTTAATTGTCGTTAGTTCTGTTTTCCTTCAAGAGTTAATAAATATATATTTGTTGATTTAGTAATGATGTTTTATTTGTAATAAACTATAGATAATTAAATGCACAACCAAATAACATACATTGTGTCTGGTAGATACAAAATACCTATTTAGTATCACTTAGAATTGAGGCCATGAGAGCCAGAGTGGCCTAACTGATAAGAACATTACTTTACATAATCAAAGAAAATGATCAGAAGTTAACAATGTTCGACTGTTTTAGTAATTGTATGTTGACTAAGAATCATTACTGGTCAACATACAATTACTGGGGTGTAATGCTAGTTCGCCTCCATGTGGTGCACCCTGGGTAACGCTAAATGAACTAGCAAAAATTTGGCGACAGACGAACGAAAAACAAAAACAATATCCTGCCAACATCACAGATCACAAACAGAAATCTTATCTATACGTAAACATACGATGGGAACAAATAAAGGTTCTTCTCAGAACCAACTGACTAGAGATCTCGGACCGTGTATCCGAGTCTGTCACCTTAACATCGAGGGCATAAGCCAGGCAAAATGCCAAGTGTTGCAAAAAATCCTACACGATAACGACATTGACCTGGTTGCCATACAAGAGACCCATACTGAAGACAAAGTCCAGCTTGATTTAAGGGGAAAGATACCTGGCTACGATTTACTGGGAGCCACCTATGATAAACATTACGGCGTCGCAACCTACATTCGCTGCAATATAGAAAATGGTTTCCTACTTTCTGCTTCCAATGAAAATAATATACATGAAGTAGTCACCAAGATTGGAGATATTACCGTAGTTAACATATACAAACCTCCAGCCACTACATGGAACCCAGAAGTCCTAAAGACTCATCCACATCCTACTATATACATCGGCGACTTCAACAGCCACCACGAAATGTGGAAGTACACCACGAATGATGAAAATGGGGAGGCACTAGTAGAATGGTCCGAAGAGCAAAACACATACCTAGTTTTTGATGCCAAAGACAGAGGAACATTTAAATCAGCTGCATGGAGAAAAGAATATAACCCAGACCTATGTTTTGTCTCAAAAGATACCAATGACAGACCACCAACAACTGCGAGAAGTGTCCTTGCAGACTTCCCACATACTCAACATCGTCCGGTGCTTATCACCATCGGAATATCAATTCCAATAATTAGATCATATCCTCGACCCAGGTGGAATCTTAGAAAAGCAAACTGGAAGAAATTCTCTGAACAACTAGACCGGACCTTGAGCTGGGTCCCTCCAACCAGCAAACATTATGAGAGGTTTGTGGGCGCAGTAATAAGCACTGCCAAGAAAACCATCCCTAGGTGGTATCGCAAAGAATATGTGCCTGGATGGACTGAAACATGTGAAGACTTATACACGAAGTTTCTCGAAAGTGGTGACCGAGAAATAGCCGATGAGCTTTTACACAACATCGATACAGCTAGACGCCAAAAATGGATAAAGACTGTCGAAAACCTTGACTTCAAAAAATCAAGCCGGCAGGCATGGTCCTTGTTGCGGAAAATTGGAGGAGCTAACCAGCTGGAATCCAGAGAGTCTAAAATGTCTCCTAACAAGGTTGCCTCCCATATAGTATCTCTATCCAGAGCTCCACGAGATCGAACACATACTACCAACGTGAAAAGAGACTTAAGGGCATTAAAACAAATGAACAGAACGAACTCCGAATATTCAGCAAGAATATTTATTTCTGAAATCACACATGCGCTGAAAGAAATGAAATCAGGTAAAGCACCTGGGTTTGATGGTATCCATCCAGAGTTCTTGATACACAGTGGTGCATACACGAAACAGTGGCTTGCAATGTTCTTTAATGATATACTTGAGTCAGGTAACATTCCTTTCTCACTTAAGCGAACAAAGATAATTGCAATTCCGAAACCGGGCAAATCAAACGATAAGCCAGAAAACTACCGCCCCATAGCTCTACTCAGCATGGTATATAAACTATTAGAAAAGCTTCTCCTCAACAGAATTAGTCACAGGATACTAGAAAATGTCCCCATTGAACAAGCTGGCTTCCGCCCTCATCGAAGCTGTACGGACCAAGTGCTGTCATTAACAACTTTTATAGAAGCTAGTTTTCAAAAGAAACAAAAGACAGCAACAGTATTTATAGATCTAACAGCAGCATATGATACTGTTTGGAGACAGGGATTAATATATAAACTGGCCCGCATTATCCCCTGCAGAAAGATAATTAACCTCATTGACAACATGCTGACCAACAGAGCCTTCCAGGTTATAATGGGAAAGGAGACGAGTAGACAGATGAAACTTAACAATGGTCTTCCACAGGGTTCTGTCCTTGCCCCTTTACTTTTCAGCCTCTATATTGCTGACATGCCTGAAACCGAATCTCGGAAGTTTGGATATGCTGACGACTGGACCCTTGCAACAAGCCACCAATCTTTAGAAACTACAGAAATCACTCTCACGAATGACTTATCCATCCTCAGCGAATACCTTAAGAAATGGAGACTACAGCCAAGTACTACAAAAACTGAAGTATCAGCTTTTCATCTAAACAACAAGTTGGCAAACAGAGAATTGCGAGTGTATTTTAATAACAAGCTGTTAAAACACAATAAATACCCGAAATACCTTGGGGTTACTCTAGACAGAACGCTCACATTCAGAGAACACCTGACGAAAACAGCAGCAAAATTGAAAACACGCAACAATATAATACAGAAACTCTGCGGCACTACATGGGGGTCCACAGCATCAACATTAAGATCCTCTGCTCTTGGCCTGATATATCCGGTGGCAGAATACTGTGCTCCAGTGTGGCTAAATAGCAGGCATACCCACCTGGTCGACACCCAACTAAACCGTACTATGCGTATGATAACAGGCACAATTAAGCCCACCCCTACAATGTGGCTACCTACCCTTAGTAATATAGCACCACCCAACCTACGCCGCGAACATGCATTGGTTAAAGAATATAACAAAATAATGGACAGTCGCCAGCTTCTAGTCCACAACGACATCCCCGATATTCTTGGAAACCGTCTCCGATCCAGGTTACCCCCTCTACAATCTGCTCAAGCGCTGCAGCAATCCAACTTTGACTTAAATACCCGATGGAGAGAAGATTGGGAAAGTAGGACAGATCCGCATTACCATAGTCTACCGGACATCATAGGGAAACCTGGCGAATTTGAACGTCCCCGTAAGATTTGGGCAGCCCTTAATCGAATTCGAACAAACTGTGGAAGATGCGCCGACTCCCTCCACAGATGGGGTAAACTCCCCTCGCCTTCTTGTGACTGCGGCGCTGCAAGACAGACGATCAGTCACATTGTTCAGGACTGCCCACGCAGAGCATACACAGGCGACCCTATAGACTTTGTAATGGCAACCGAAGGGTCAATCGAATATATAAAAAAATTGGACATCTGTTTGTGATGCATTGTATAATGCATAAATCTAACTATATTCTGTGATATACTTAAGCCATACGCTAAATAAATAAATACAATTACTAAAACAATCAGACATTGATAACTTCTGATCTTTTCCTTTAGTTATATAAAGCAATATTCTTATCAGTTAGGCCACTCTGGCTTTCATGGCCTCAATTGACATTTTATATAAAATCTTATAGTGCGTCTAATAATATGGTCAGTGACTGTAAATAAAACTTATGTTTAAACAATTAAACATTGTTTATGCAGAACGGTTTATGGTTTATGAATATGACTCTTATTGTGAGATATCTTAATATAATTTCCCGTTCGTAAAATGAAAGAATTTTGAAAATTTATTTTGTTATTGCAATTTTTTTTGTGATCTTTCCGGGCAATGCGGGGCCCGAGGCAGGTGTCTCACGGACTTAGTGGTAAAATAGGCCCTGTCTCCATGGGAAGTAGTCCAAAATATATTTCTGCGTACTTCAGAATATACGAAGCCATTTTAGTTGCTTCTTCGGCTGTAAAAACTATTCTTTATTTACTCCGAAAATTTTACTTGCTTGCCATATTATACATTGATTATTTAAAACTTCCGCTTAAGCTATCTCGTAGACGTCCTGGCTTTGAGTTGCCCTTCCTGATTTTAGGTTATATTGTCTTATTCTAGAAGGAAAAAAACTAACTAGGTAATACGTTTTTATATTGTAGGTCTTCTGTTTCCGCTAATCCCACGGTGTTGTCGACATATCTTACATTATTAATGATGATTCCATTGACTCTGGCACCTTCAGGGCGATCTTCGAGAGAAGCTCTGATGATGTGTTCGACATAGACATTAAATAATAGAGGGCACAGAATGCACCCTTGACGCACTACTTGTTCTATGTTTATGTAATTGGTTAGCTTATATGTCTATATTTTAAATTTTTTGCCAGAACCGTCCATCACTGCTCCATCAAAATTATTGGTGAGGCATAATCAGCGAAATACAAATAATTGTAAATGTAGTAATGAAATACAGACTTACTCACAATCATTTAATTATACTTTGACGACCGGTTTCGATCTCTACATTATACAGATCATCTTCAGGTCGGCGTTACAAGTAGTTAAATGCTACAATAAAGAAAACCAGAGTTAGAACATTATCTGGTTGCACAAGTGTTAACAGAAAGCCAAATTCGAAAAAATTTTTTGCAATAAAGGTTTTTTTTGCAAAAAAAAAAAAATTTTCGAATTTGGCTTTCTGTTAACACTTGTGCAACCAGATAATGTTCTAACTCTGGTTTTCTTTATTGTAGCATTTAACTACTTGTAACGCCGACCTGAAGATGATCTGTATAATGTAGAGATCGAAACCGGTCGTCAAAGTATAATTAAATGATTGTGAGTAAGTCTGTATTTCATTACTACATTTAATATGGACTCACATATGCAACCCATTCAGTACAAATAATTGTGTTACTGGAAATATTTATTGTGTTACTGGACTTACCCGAGTCTAGGACATACTCGACTTACCCACGGATATATAATTGGTCACACTAATCCTACTTTATATATGAGAACTGTAATATTCCACTTGTGTTAAGCATGTATGTATGACCATAGTGTAACATTGTAGAGTGACCAAAATACCAGATGTAGAGATCAACGACATCATCGGATCAACAAGTGAAATCTTAGAAGAAAATGGCAAAGTTGAACATTGGCAAAAGGAAATTTTCGTAAAATTCTATTATAATAATATAATATAATATAATATAATATACTTAATAAAATATAAAATTTATTATCCTAATTAAATTATATTAAGTAAATTATCTCATGTATATGTACCTATACAGTGATGAGCGCGCTAAGATGGAAAACATATTAAGTTGTGAGATAAAAAGAAATAAAATTACTAGAGTTGGGAACTTTAGTGATAAAAACGTATAAATTTACATTCTATTTATTGTTTCCCACCTTTACACATATCAGATGAGTATGTCAACTAAAATTGTCACTGTCACAGTGGCAGTAGCCAAATTCGTCCGATACGTCTAAAGGTGGGAAACAATAAATAGGATGTAAATTTATAGGTTTTTATAGCTAAATTTCCCATTTCTATTAGTTTCATTTCTGTCTATCTCACAACTTAATGTTTTCCATCTTTTGCGTTACTTTGCCTGTTATTAGCGCGCTTATCCTTATCTCTGTATACAGGCTGGGCCAAAAAAACAGTCCACATTGATATTCACCCTTTCGAATGAGCTACCACAGCTTGCTATTAATCAACTTTTTTTTCATACGCGGGATCCAGACCTATAATACTTTAATCCCTTTTGAGAGCGTAGGCGCTTAAATTCGCTCGAACTCTTTTTAAACACATTAATTTTTTTTTCGAATCCTGAGACAACTAATAAGTATTTTTGAAAAATTTAAACGCAGAATGAAAGACTACATGAATACCGAGGGCTGAAAGTTCCTTAGAATAAACAAAAATTTTCTTTTGAATGGTATATTTGAAATTAAAAATCAGACTAAATTTTCTCTTTTTTTCACCCCTGTGACTTATTAACATAAACATTAAAGAAGTTCTCAGGAACTTTTGACCCTCGATAATACTGTAGTATTTTATTCTGCGTTTAAATTTTTCAACAATACTTTTTAGTTTTCTTAGGATTCGAAAAAAATAATGCATTTAAAAAGAATTCGACCGAAATTTTGCGCCTTCGCTCTCAAAAGGGATAAAAGTATTATACATTTTTGTAATCAGCATCCCAAAAGCTTTTAAATGAGGTGTCACATGATGTACGTTCCCATTAAAAAAAATCAAAGTTATGCCTGTCACCTGAAGAGGGTTCGCGTAAAGTTCGAATTATTGATGCTATACTATGATTGTTTTAAAAATCGGTCCGAGCGTTTTACTTATGTACTAAAAATAAATAAGTTAATAAGAGGGGGTAACACTTATTCCAGTGCACTGCTTCATCAAAAAATTGTAATTTAAAAATAAAAATCGACCTTTTTCGGCATTTAATTAAAATCTAATAGTAGGGGAGGAAAGTATGCTAAATTTGCAGTTACTCGAGCGCTATGGGGACCTATTGGGTTGTGAAGAGACGTTCCTAAAACCAAAAAAGTTAAGTAAAATTTTCCATTTAAGTGGGGACTTTACGTTTTTCAATATAATTTTCCATTTCCAACAATCGTTTTTTTCGATTATTGCGCCATTTCTTCATAATTCTAAAAAATGTCTCGAATAAAAGTTACTTATTTTTACGTACGGAAAATGGAGGCTCCTATTTAAGATTTTAAAGTAACCTACTACCCCACGTCCGTGTGGGGTCGTGTTTGGTGTCATTCCATAGATTTTTCAAAAATACTGAATACGTCAATGTTGCAGTTTTTCGATCTGATGTTTATTTCGCGAACTATCTCGGAGAATTTACCCCCCACTCCTATCCGTGGGAGTCGTGTTTGGTATCATTCGATAGATTTTTGAAAAATATTAAAAAAGTATTTTTTAAGTTTTTCGATCTGAAGTTTATTTCTCGACATATTCGCTTTTTTCTTGTGAAACTTTGTGACTCACTCATTTCCTTACACCCCGATCAAACTGTCAGATTTTTTCAATATACACTCTTTTGCATGTACATACATACTTAACTAACTTCTTAATCTGACGATTTCGAGTTTTTATAAGGATAGATAGTTTTTCGGACCCCCCTTAACGAACTCCCCTGTATTCAGATCTAATATATTTAGGGGTACAATTACAGGGTACAAGGTTTCTCCCCATGTGATAATCTGACGCGCTCGAGTAACTGCAAAAATCCCCGCAGCTTGGGCTCCCCTACCTAGTCCTGTCGCCAGGGGGGGTACAACGGCCTCGTTAATTCAGATGGACTTACTCAAGTTTTTTTTATGTATTTTGACCCGTAGAACACGAATTTTTTGGGTAACAGTTGATCCGAATGTCGATAAGATTGTTATAGACCAAGAACTTGAGGAATCAAATAACAGCGATTTTTGGCAAAACAAAACAATATTTTGTATTTTTTGGGCCATTTTAAGTAAAAAATATTTCTACAAGTTTTTTCGTAGGATGCACAGTTTTCGAGATAAACGCGGTTGAACTTTAAAAAAATCGAAAAATTGCAATTTTTGAACCCGAATAACTTTTGATTAAAAAATAAAATAGCAAGTCTGCTTACCGCATTTGAAAGTTTAAGTCAAATTATATCGGTTTTGATTATTTGCATTGGTAAAAATTTATTTTTTTATTGTTTAACAAAGCTATAAACACGTAGGGTTTCCCGTGCTTTTACATGCGTTTTAACGCATGTAACGTAGAAATAGTCTTGATTGCACTAGTACCTATTCTACCTACTCGTTCGATTTTAAATGAGAAATCATAGAAACATCACTCACGCACTAGTTGTTTGTAGCTTTGTTTAACAATAACACAATAAATTTTTAGCAATGCAAATAATCAAAACCGACATAATTTGACTTGAACTTTCAAAGGCGCTAAGCAGAATTGCTATTTTATTTTTTAATCAAAAGTTATTCGGGTTTAAAAATTGCAGTTTTTCGATTTTTTCAAAGTTCAACCGCGTTTATCTCGAAAACTGTGCATCCTACTAAAAAACTTGTAGAAATATTTTTTGCTTAAAATGACCCAAAAAATACAAAATATTGTTTTGTTTTGCCAAAAATCGCTGTTATTTGATTCCTCAAGTTCTTGGTCTATAACAATCTTATCGACATCCGGATCAACTGTTACCCAAAAAATTCGTGTTCTACGGGTCAAAATACATAAAAAAAACTTGGGTAAGTCCATCTGAATTAACGAGGCCGTTGTACCCCCCCTGGCGACAGGACTAACCATAATAACTACTGCCAAATATCGAGGAGGACTGTCTTCTTTGGCCCACCCTGTATTATGTTGTTAATAGCCGATGCGATTCTTTATGTAAAAAAATAAATAATGATTGATGATAGTTAAAATTCAAATTTTTAATCAGGATAATATGAAATGAAACAGGTACAACAACAAAACCTTTCTGATTTCATTCATGTTTATTTAAATTTTAAATTAACAACGAAAAAGGTAAAATTTTAATAAAGTTCAATCACAATTTTACAATTCTATCAGGAGACTATAAGATAAAGGAATGATATAAACATTTAAAATTTTGTAGTTGATCAATGTGGTTTTGTTATAATTTATTAAATAAAATAATATATATTTTTTGTATTGATTGTATGTATGGGCCATTCCACGAACATACGCCTGTTTTGGATTACTTCGACAACGAATATTTTACTGTGCAACATAAGAAATACGAAATTAAATGGCGCTAATAATTATTCCAAAAAACAACAAGTAATCCAAAACAGGCGTATGTTCGTGGAATAGGGTATACTCTATTGTTCATTGGAATTTCAGAGATTGTGTATTTAAAATTAAATAACAAAATTTCAAAATCATGGTTGTAGATTATTTTCTATTTTTACACGCTTTATTTGTAGGTACATAATATTATACTTTTGTATCATACATATTATTTCATTTGTAGGTATCTACCTATTATACTTTTATACGGGACTGTATAAAAGTATAATAATTCGTAATTATTTCATAAATTATTATGTTATTTTATCATTTATCGTTACTCTCATTATGTGAGAGCCTCAACATCTATTGTTGTATCGCTTGTTCATTCTTTATTTATAAGAATATATCACAATAAACAAACAGTAAACATAATTTTAAACTAAGAATGCCCTGAAATTAATAACAGACGAGTTAAACAAAAAACCAAATTAGTGATATAAAATTCAAAGTTGACTGTATTTCAAAGAACACCATCTCTCTAGAAAGGGATTGATAAACCCTCACCTTATATAAAATGGAATAAAAGAGTTATACAATTTGCCATTTATTTAAATAAAAAATAAAATACAATACAAATTAAATTACAGAACAGTACGCTATTGTTTTGACATTACTGTTAGGTATATAATATTTATAATATATTTTATCTTATTTATTAATTTTTTGACCAAGAATTAATACAAAATAATACAATTCATTATACTCGTTACTATCCAATATAAACCGGGAGATATTAACAGAAGTTCAACCACGATTTTCTAAGTCCTGCCCTTTGCAATACTGGAAGGTTAGAGAAGGGACTCACAATTTGTGGAAAAATCCACTGGTTTCCTGTGACATTTTCCTGTGAAAATTAGATTTTCCATGAAAAAAAAAATTGGGAGTTGCGATGAATTTTTAAGTCCTGCCATATACATAGAATAACAGGATACTATCTATTTTATGAAGAAAATTTTTTGGGCAGGACGGTTGCAAAAGGACTAAGGGAGTATACAGATATACAAACATGTAATGAAAATAATAAAATTTTCATAATTTTCTAAGTCCTGCCAACTTAATAAATTAATCATATTTATTTCAAAATGACCAAAAAAATGTTGGCATGACGTCACCTAGTGTTTAACTGCACTTGTTTCTTGGTAAATTCTGTATAAAATTTTCACTCTGGTTCCGTGATTTTCTAGGTCATAAAATAAATTTTGTTATAAAATAAATAATTTCACTAGACATTATTCAAAATGGCATGATGTTTAGTTACACCTTTTTACTATATATAGTTAAAAAATTTGTAAGAAAATTCGTGGAAAATTACACGATTTTCTAAGTCATGCCATTTCGCACATATCTCAAGAAGGTTAATATAAATCTATTTTCAAAGAGGCAGGATGGTTGTATAGTTATTTCGTATAAAAAAGTTAAATTGTGTGTCTGTAAAACTATGTCAGGGTGTTATACAAACATAATTCATATCACCACAATTTTCTGAGTCATACCATGTCGAGTATGCTTAAAAAACACTAATCTAAAACCGTTTACAACTTGGCAGGATAACCGCAAAGATAAATAATACACAAAATTAATTTGTATATCATTACAACAATCGTATCCTATTAAATATTATTTTCCTGAATAATGTCTCGGAATTTTTACACACTTTTCAAATCTAATACTGTAATATCTTTATTTTAAGTGATTAAATCATATTTTTATCTAAGCAAACGCAATAAAAGTAAATAAACAATTTTTACAATTTATTGGTTATAGTAGGGAATTTACCTACCCATTATATTATACAGGGTGTCCAGAAGCTCTCATAACAAACGAAAACCGGAGATTCCTCAGATAATTTTAAGAAAATTTAACTCAATTCACCTAGTTCAAAAATGCTTCCGTGGAAAGCTAGAGCTCTTTGAAGATGGCGTCTTGTAATTCATCATCGTCATAATTCAACCCGGATCTATCCAATGCTGGATATAGGTCTCCCTCAGTTTCTCCATGCATTTCTGTCCTGTGCTGTCTGCATCAAGTTTCTGTCGATCCGTTTGATGTCATCAGACCATCTGGTTGGCGGACGACCTCTACTTCGATATGCTTCGTCTAGAAGAAGCATATCGAAGTCTTGTAATTAGTTTCTTTAAAATAGCTGCAGAACGCTTTTATTTGGAAAAACGAAAACTGGTACACTTATTTATCTTCCAAAGGTCAATTGTCAAATGTCAAATGTCAATTATCAATTGTCAATTTTTAGTACCGGTCATAGGGGTCCGTTTTGGGTACGGAAACGGATATTTTATCGAATAACTTTTCTGTCTAACTTTTAAGCATTTCTGACACTGGATTATTAAATTCTGGGATAGTTTTGTACTAAAAGGTACTTTTGCTTTAACTCAGAAGAATGCGCAGTGTTCTAGAAAAATTGATTTGAAAAATTTTTCGTTTTTTGGTTTTTTGGGTTTAAAAGAATTTAGAAAAATTCTATTTAGGAAAACGAAAACTGCTACGTTTATTTCTCTTCCAGAGATGAATCGATTTTATCAATTGTGAATTTCTAGTACTGGTCATAGGCATCCGTCTTGGGTAGATCAACGGATATTTTATCTCATAACTTATTGGTCTTTAAATTTTTAGACATTTTTGAAAGTAGAGTATTAAATTGTGAGGTATTCTAGTACTAAAAGTTACTCTTGCTTTAAGTCGGCAAATACACCGTTTTTTTCTTTAATTTTTTTAAAAAAATTTTCAAATTCAACCAACGAAAAATTTTAAAATGGATTTTTACAGAAAACCCTGCATTCTCCTGACTTAAAGCAGGAGTACCTTTTTTTTAGTACTAGAATACCTCACAATTTAATAATCTAGTGTCAAAAATACCTAAAAGGGAAAGACAAAAAGATTCCTATGACCGGTACTAGAGATTCGCAATTGATGGAATCGATTTATATCTGGAAGAAAAAAGGCAGACCAGTTTTTGTCTTTCGAATTGGAAGCGTTCTGGAGATATAAAAAACTAATTACAACGCGCCATCTGTAAAGAGCTTTAGCTCCATTAGGCAGGCCGGACATCAAAGAAACATGAAACGTAAATTACGTTTCATGGAAATAAAACACTACTAAACAAATAGACGTGTCGGGCCATTTTATCCCGCCTTCTTACTTGTTCGAACACAAAATACACACGCATGTAACAGGCGCTAAGTTGCCGCACTAAACTGGTTTTCCTGATATTGTCGGATTGTAGATATTGTCCTGATATTGTTTCCTATATTTGATAGCAAAATGTACTAACATTAACAACACCAGAATAAATCGATTTTTAAATACAGCATCTATCTACTTGCAACTTTTTGCATTGTGTTCAGGATAACATCAGGAAAAGGTGTACAATATAAAAATGGGTGGAAATTGCATTTTAGTGCATAACATGCATCCAAAAGTGCATAAACCTGTCAAAATCAGTGTATTAAGGGCAAAATTTTGTTATTTGGGAGGTTTTATGGAGTTACGAATACGCAAGCAGAACCGACCTCCGAATCACCTAGTGCCTAGAGTTGCTGCTAAGGCACGTCATCTGGAGTTTCGTGGGATATCGGCAATAAATTAAAGAAAACAGATTATTCGAGGGTTTTTGGGATGGCCGAACACGAATATGACATTACAACCGAACCTCGGAGCACCTGGTGCCCAGGGTGACTGATCTCGGATTTAGAGAGTTTTTGGAGGTCGATTCTGATGGCGTATTCATGTTCAGTAACCACAAAACTCCTCGAGTAATCTACTTGCATCACTTTAGTGTCTAAAAGCCTCGAAATTTAAGAATATGGCGTGTATATTAGTCCCCCCGAGCACTAGGTAAAGATCTGTTCTAATGTGACATTCTTGTTCAGAAACCCCAAAAACCACCTGAGTAATCTGTCTGTATCAATTTACTGCCGAAATTAATATATAAATATGGTATAGAAAATGCTTAACAAATAAAAAGGTACCATAAAATATCATTTTATTATAATACTAAAATACAGGGTGTCCCATTTAAGAAAACTCAGGAAATACTCATTCCGAGTTACAACCAACCCCGTATACTAAAATTAAACATTTTGGTATACTATTAATAACTGACAATAGTAGACTATATTAAAAATCGTTTAAACATAAATTAATAGAAGTTTGGATATCAAATCAATAACAATATGTATAGGGTGTGAATGTTCCTACAAAATTAACAAAAAAACGTAATTATATTTTAAACTACCTCGTATAATATTTCAAAACACTATATTTTATTAAAGAGAACATCGAGTAGAATCCAAAAATGTAAAAATATACAGGTATTCCAGTTAAAAAAACATAAATTTGTGTCACCCTGTGAAAACGGGTAGCCCTGTATATTAGAAAATACTGTTAAATCAGAGTCCTTTCTGTGGCCCATGTTTTACCTAAATAACTTTTTTCGTATATCTTACGACAAACGAGTAATTGGACTTTGTCACACTAATGCCCCACCCTGTATACAAAATGACCATAAAACCATCCTGCCTCTTTGTAAATAGACTTATATTAAGATTATTGAAACATGTGCAAAATGGCATGACTCAGAAAATCGTTGACTTTTTCACGAATTTTCTTACAAATCTAGGACTCCTGCCGTCTTACAAGAACCGTTTAACCTTCCTGCCGAGTACCGAAAAGGTATTGATTGTATTTCAGTATTATAACTTTTTAAAGGCAGGACTAAGAAAATCACGGAATTAGGGTGAAAATTTTCCGCAGAATTTTCCAAGGGACAAGTATACTTAAACATTAGGAGACGTCATGCCAATATTTTTTTGATCATTTTGAAATAAATATGTTTAGTTTATTTAGTTGGCAGGACCTAGAAAATCATGAAAATTTCATTATTTTCCTTACATGTTTGTATACATATATACTCCGTTACCCCGTTTGCAACCCTCCTGCCCAAAAAATTGTCTTCATAAAATCGATAGTATCCTGTTTATCTACAGATATGGCAGGACTTAGAAATTCATCGCAAAACCCTATTTGGAAAATCTAATTTTTACAGGAAAATGTCACAGGAAATTTGTGGATGTTTCCACAGATTGTAAGTACATCGTCTACCCTTCCAGTATTGCAAAAGGCAGTACTTAGAAAATTGTGGCTGAACTTCTGTATAATATCTTCCGGTCTAATACCCTAAGTAGGGAATTGTTACTTTCCCTAGTCCAATAGTCCAATACCCTACCGTTACTTCGTTACTTTAAATATTTCGGTATTTTGTTTATAGGGTAGCCAGAATTATCTGTTTGTCTCATTACTTTTGAATAACACTAATAGTATAATGTTTAAAGTAAATTAAAAAATATGAAAACAGAGACTTTATCTTTAAGTTTAAAATGCGAAAGTAACAATGAAATATAAACTGTCAATTTTGTATGTATTCTGCTAGGCGATTAATAATTTAAAGAACGATGAGTTTAAATTTCTTTAATAAAGATAGCAAACCGAAAAGGTTATTATGTTTCGTGATTAACAACGCGGTGTGATAAAACACTGAAAGAATTGAATATCAAAGAAAGAAACTTAGTGTTCATTAGTGTTCATTACGTTAATCGAAATATACTGTTGTTTGATAGTTAGTCGAAAATAGGCGGGCTTTTTTAGCAAGTTTTAGCACAAAGGATATTTAGTCTATAAAATAATTTAGGACCATAAGATTTGTGGTATTACATTTTTATCAGCTAAGCTAAGATGGAACTTGAAACGAATATACCAAGTGTTTCATTTTTACATTGTATACTTATGACCTCTTAGTATTTATACGTATCAAATATGTCAAGTATTATTTTAATGGATATTTTGATTCGCTATGTATGCTTATGGCATTGTTCGTAATGCGCATAAGTCCAATTTTCCAAATTGTTGTTATATTTTTTTTGCGTCTCATAGAGTCTCTATGTATCCAAGCATATATCCGAACTACTATACTCCCTAAAATGACACTCGGTCCTAACTGCAAGACGCAAGATTCTCGCTGGGTTAGTCTTGTTCTTGCACGGTCAGTCTTGGTCTTGCTCTTGCGAAAATTAGGCGGTCTTGGTCTTGGTCTTGGTCTTGGTCTTGGTCTTGCGAAAATGCAAGAGCAAGACCAAGACTGCCAGACCAAGACCGATTTTGGGCAACACTATTCCTAAGCCTAAGAATGAGTATGTCGCAGGTGTACAGCGTGAGATTCGTCGTCGCAATATTCATCGGAATCCAGCTGTTCGTTCTCAAAACATCATTTTTAGTTGGGTTAAAGGACTTCGCGCTAGTGGTGTACTGATTAACAAAAGTCCAACGGGAGCTTCACGAACGGTTCGAACCTTTGAAAATGTGGAACGCCTTCGAAAAGTCCTTCTCCACTGTCCGACTCGATCTGCTCGGTAACATACTGCTGATTCGCCTCAGTAATCGTTCCGTAAGGCATACATATGTTGTATATGGAACTTTACTACTCCCACCCATATAAATTGACCATTGCGCAACAGTTATAGCCTGGACATTACGCACAACTTCCATCTTCAACTTCATTGCTTCCATCTCACCTGCGAAGTGAACGTCACGAAAGGTTTGGTGATGTTCATTGGCTTCCGTGGTCTCCAGATTTATCAAATTTCCTACGAAGATATCTCAAAGCTCGTGTATACGAGCACAAGCATCGAACTCTGGACAATTTGAAGGAGGAAATTCGCGTGGAGGTCGCTCAAATTGAGAGAACGATGTTGGAGAGAGTCTACGCAAACTGTTAAGAACGACTCCAACAATTAATCGGAAAATCGGTCAACACACGACTTATGCGATTTTCCACACTTCATTGTGATAAATGCTATTTGATTGTGAACCCGAATCTGTCACTACCCCTACTACATGCAGGTCCTAGATGCGACTGAATTAAACCTACGTTTATCTTCGACAAATCCTACAAAACGAAACAAGACAACATAGGGAGTTAAACGTGGCAAATATTTTATTTATTAAGGGCAACATGCCTTGTAGGCATAGGGCTAAAATGTTTACATTTCTGATTACATAAATAATAAATAACTTTATATAACTGACATAACCTATAAATTGTATTTAATTACACTTCAGTCTATTTATACACTCCTTCACCACCTCCCTCCATCTCCTTCTGTCCAATGCTAGTTCTTTCCATCTTTCAATGTTACTTTTCTTCAAGTCTTCATACACACTGTGCTTCCATCTTTTTCTCTTTTTTTTTATTGGTCTTATTCTCTCGATGTGTCCCAAATACCGTGTTCTCTGTGCTTTGATCGTCGTCGTGATCGTTGGCTCTTGGTATAATTCTTCCAATTCTTTATTGGTCGTTCTTCTCCACTGACCTTCTATTTTCACACCTCCATATATTACTCTTTGCATCTTTCTCTCCCATCTTCCTAAAAGGTCTGTTTCTGACTTTTTAAGCACCAATGTTTCGCATGCGTATGTTACTGTAGGTCTGATAACAGTCTTATAAATTCTTATTTTTGTTTTTCTTGATACGTATTTGGATTTCAATAATTTGCGTAATGCTCCATATTTTTTATTTCCTTTAGCTATCCTTGCCTTTATCTCCCCTTCTTCATGACCTTTTTCATCTATTGTGGCTCCCAGGTAAATAATTTCTTTGGCTCTTTTGAACGAGTATGTTTTTTCTCGGAATGGGACATTTCATCGCCGCCGGTTCATCGCCGCCGTTTCGATGCCGCCGGTTCATCGCCAGTCCATTTCATCGCCGCCCGTTTCATCGCCGGCCGTTTCATCGCCAGTTATTCAGTTGATCTTGTATTATGGGAGATGACACGACACGACGTTAAATTCAGTTCAAAACTTATGACAAATAAATAGATAAAAAATATTATTATATTAATTTACTGTTCTATTTCTACTTCCCCTAAATTTGATACTAAACAGTATTAAATTTGTAGTGTTAAATTATATTTTATATTATAAAAGTTTAAAAGTCTATTAAAAGATTAAGTATGGCAACGGGAATGTCATATCTCTCATTTCCTAGAATTCCGAATTAATACTAAAAATAAATAATAAATGTAACTGTCGAAAATTGGTCGAAAATTAGGAAATATATCAGTTAGCGACTAACTAACTGGCGATGAACCGGCGGCATCGAAACGGCCGGCGATGAATCGGCCGGCGATGAACTGGCTAGATCGAAACGGCGGCGATGAACTGGCGGCGATGAAACGTCCTAGACCCGTTTTTTCTCCATCTATTTGTACTATGATGTTATTTTCTTTTTTTTTGGATCTCTCCCATTATCATATACTTTGTCCTTCCTTCATTTATTTTAAGTCCGAATTTTTTGGCTTCTGTTATTATGTTTTTCATTAAATTTTTAGTAGTTCTAATAGTAGAACTGTAGTTCTTTTTTTCTTGTTGCTAATAGCGTCAGATCATCTGCAAATGCTATGCATTGGTGGCCGTTTTTAAATATCGTTTCTTGCATGTTTATTCTGCTTTTCCTGGTTATTCCTTCCAATGTTAGATTGAATGCAGTTGTTAATAGTTGGGCCTCCTGTTCGTAATCCTTCCTTGGTTTCAAACTTTTTGGATGTATACTCTTTCCATGCTATTTCGTTTGTTGTGTTTTGTCATCTTTACAATCCTGACAATTTTACTTGGTATCCTCAATTCTTTCATGAGTTCGTACATCTGCTGTCTGTTTACTGTATTGTAGGCCTGCTTAAAGTCGATGAACAAAGCGTATAGTACTGTTTTATGTTCGTAATGGGTAGTCTGTATTTTTTTTAAGGAAACGTGGCAAATGCGTATTGCCTACAAAATAGAAGAAGAAGGCTCAGGATAAGGGATATACACCAATTCACTGAACCTTGGTATAAAATGGGGTATGGGCAAAAATGTCAGTGTAGTTCAGACTGAACTGGTTGGTATCTATAAAGCTGCAAAATAAATAACCCGGAAAGGTATAGCGGTAAAACCACAATAATCTTCACAGATAGCAGACAAGCGCTACTAACCCTGAACATTGATTATAAACACACACATAGATACCTCACTCTAAGGTAAAAACGAATTCAGTGTTAAACTCCGCCTACTTACACCTCTTTACCCCTCAAGCCTAAGTACTACCTGACTGTATGGTGGCGACATTAATTGAAATCTTTGCCAAGATTGAAAAATAAATTTGAGTTACCTGCTCCAGCCATTGTCCAGTGCAATAGACGACAATATAAGGGTGGCATTCAGCATTTTCACAAATAATTTTAACGTGCTTGTAATCTATATTATGGAATTCCGATTTTACTTTAGAAAAAACGCTAAAAATTGATTAATGAAAACAGTAGAGGATTTTTAAAAATTATTTATTTATCAATACACTACAAAGGAATAACAAAATATAAAATACATAATAAAATTAGCAGTGATAAATTACATGTCATGTAAATTACTTTTTTGTAACTTTTCAAACAAATTAATTTCCAGAATTGATGCAAACTAAAATATTTCAAGCTAAGATACATAATTTATTTCCAGATTTAGTCCATTCACTCACGGTAAAATATTGCAAAAAACCTCCTAATTTTAAAGAATCGCTTGGATTGACATGAAATTTGGCTTACGCATAGCTAAGATGTCAAAGAAAAACAAATGATGTACCGATGTGTGTTTTGGCCCTATGGTTCAGTATCACCCCTTCTCGGGAGTGAAAAAATATATGTTCAAGATAAGTTCAGAAGTGCCTAAAATCACTAATTCTAAGCAACTTTTGTTCTATAGAGTTTTTTCACTACGTCAATACTTATTTCGAGTTATTGAAAAATAAGTTCTTTTTCGTCAAATTCCATGTTGAATATTTCAACGTGAAATAATAAAAAAAATGAAGCACTTTTCGACGAAAACTCATTACAACTTTTTTTAAAGTGTTTAAAAAAGGTTTATTTATATTATTTTTGTTAAGTTTCTAGCGTCAAAAGTAAGCAAGTTATGATCAAAATATATTTGGTTCCTATTTTTTTGTTAAAAAATCGTGAAAATCACCCCCTAATTAGCATCCTAAATGAAATTAATCGTTACAACTTCACAAGATCACAACTTGCTTTACTCGTGTATGTATTGTTTCATCGGTTCAAAGTGGAAATTTTTGAAGGAGCTCTAGTTGAAAGGGCTTGAACTAGTCAAAAATCACGAGTGTATGCAAATTTTGAACAGCCACATCTTAACCAATTTTTGCCTTACAGAAAAACAAAAAATCCAAAATATTCAGAAAAGCAAAACCTACATTTTTTTTACTCTTTGTGATTTTTGGTGTCACTAATAAATTTTAAGTTATTTTGAAAAAAACATTTTTTTCAAAATAAAAAAAATTGTTAAAAAATAAGCCCTTTGAACAAATGAAACTTACAGATCAGTATAAATAATACATAAGTAAAGTAACTTGGGAAGCGGTAACGATTAATTTGATTTAAAATGCTAATTGGGGGCTGATTTTCCCGAGTTTTTTTGACCAACTTTATTTTGAGCGTAACTTACTTTTTATGCTAGAAACTTATTAAAAAACAAAAATGAATATTTTTTTGAACACTTTAAAAAAGTCGTACTGAGTTTTCCCCAAAAAGTGTAAACTTTTTTGGTTATTTCACGCTGAAATATTTGCTTTGAAATTTGACAGATATGAAACTATTTTTCATTAGTTACAACTTTGCTTCTACTGGGTCTAGAGAGTTCATACATACACCATTTTTTTCTCTTTTTAGAAGCTATATTTTTACTGGAAACCTTTTTTCGGTAAAATACATATTTACTTTTTGAGTTATTTGCAAAAACCCACCTATTAAGTGTTTTTTTTTTGTTGAAAAATGAACATATTTACTCGCAAATACCTCGAAAAGTATTAACTTGCTTAGAATTACTTTTCTTCTTTCCTATATGTATTCCAAAATTTCGTGTCAACCCAAGCGGTTATTTAAAATTTGGAGTAAAAACCGTGATTCAATGGTATTATTGGTTTCTATTATAGTTTTCTACTGCAGTTTTATAAAATAGTTTTAGCTATAGTTTTATAATAGTTAAGATTATATTTAGAAAATTGTATCATGTTGTGACTGGCTGTATGGCATTTACCAATGCCAACTAAATAAATAAATAAAAATGTTATAAAACTAGACAATAATACTACTATAACTACAGCTAAATTAATCGCAATAGTTGAAGTATTCAAATATCTACATTATTAATTTACCGAAAATAAAACCTAATATATAGCTATAAATTTTTACAAAATAACTGCAAATATCTAGGAACCTGGGTAAATAAAAACGATGACCAAATGTATCTATTAGAGAAATCAGGACACGCATTGAAATTGCAAGACAAGCATTTATAAAAATGAAAAAAATGTTTGTTAATCGAGATCTTCCTCTGTAGCTGAGGATAAGAGCCTTAAGATGCTACGTGTTCTCGACTTTGTTACATGGAATGGAAAGCTAGACACTAAAAGTAGACAATATAAATAAGTTGGAAGCATTTGAGATGTAGTGCTATAGAGGGATTTTGAAAATACCTAGATCTAACGAGTTACAAATGCAAAAGTATTAAGAAGGTTACAATGTTACAAAAGGATTGCGAGGTGATAAAGAACATCAATACAAGAAAGCTGGATTTAGGCCAAATTACCAGAGGAGCGAAATATGAGATATTAGGCTCATAATGCAAGGTAAAATTAAGGGTAAAAGATCCATAGGTAGAAGAAGAATTTCCTGACTGAGAGACTTAAGAGAGTGGTATAGCTGCAGCTCAATAGATATTTTCAAAGCAGGCGCCAATAAGGTACGGATAGCTGTAGTGATGGCCAACCTTCGATATGAGAAGGAACTTCGACAAGAAGAAGAGGATATAAATGTTGTTCTGATAGTAACATTGTACTACAAAAAATTGACAATTTATCTAGAAAAGGCAATATAGAAGTCTGTGCAAAATAAGAAATTGTACAGAGGTGAACTAAAATCAATATGATTTACTGTTCGATCGCATACTTTTTACATTTAAAAATTATCTAAGGACTTTCTAGAATTAAGACATCGATGTTTTAAAAAGAAGTAGTGGTGAGTACCAAATACAATAGATTATTATCTTTCTTTGAAAAAATACCACAAATTCCCAACGTTCAAAATGAATAATGTAAGTACATACATATCTTGATAAAGTGACAGGGAATTTCCAACATATAAATAGTTGAAGGCCATTTGCCTAGGAACAATAGGTAAAAGCTGGATTAAACAGACAGGATTAGAAAGTTTAAAACATCACTAATGAGATCATATTTAAAAACAAAGTAAATAAGTATATTTGAATGTTAATTCTTTTCAAACTAAGATCACAGTATAAAGAGGGAACCTCTATATACTGTGATAAGATTGTAAAATTAAAATATTGGGAAAAAAAGTTATATATTTATTATTTCTTTTTCTGAAGAAGTACTTTCATTGTTGACAATATTGAAACATTTTATTATTATTAAAAGTCGAGAACAATTAAAAACCACGTTAATATTTATATGAAAGTGCTTTAAAAATGAAGGTATATGACTCTTGAGAAGAATTAATATTTTTTAACAAACTTGGTATACGACTGATAATATCTGACATCTGATTCTCTTATTGTTAGTTTTGAGACATGCAAGTTTTTATCAATAATACATTTTTCCCTAAACTTAATAAAAAAGTTTTCTATATGATTCCAAGGTTTTAAGACATACTGATATTGTTTTCCTGATATTATAAAATACTTGTTAATATCTACTGTATATAGAGACTAAAGCTAATAGTGTAGTTTAACATACAGTTAAGTCCACGGTTATTTACCCGTGCGTCATTCATACCCGGCGAGATAAAACATATACTTTTTATCTAGCATCATTCTCTTCCACGCATGAAACTAAAGACAAACCAGCTACCGCCTGTTATTAAGTAAAAACACATGTTATTTTTATGAACGCACTAAACTCAGTACATTGAAAAGATCTAGGTAGAAAAAAAGACGTTTTCATATTTTAAATACAATTTGTGACGTTTCTGGTTTGTTTACTTTTGTGGCTGTCAGTCTGTTGAATTTTTTGCTGTTTATTTGTCGAATTTTTGCATTTTGATGTTTGTTTACCTTTACTTTTATCGAAAATAAGTAATTTTCTGTGAATCTTTTCCCTTTTAGTTTTCTGTTTGCTTTCATTAACGTTATACCACTGACAAGTTTTAAAAAGTTTGATTTTTACCAAAAATTTTATAATTTTCCTTTTATGGTCTTCGCAGCTTTTAAGCCAATTAGTAGTTAATAAAATATGGTTAGTCACATAGGTTTCAATTTTTTCGAAAACTGCATTATCTACTTTAAATAAATTAAAAGCCTCGTGAAACATTTCTAACAATATTGTAGTAATAGTAACAAACAAATCTGATGGTCTCTGAATAAACTTTATTTCTTCATTTGCGCCATAATCTCTGAAAAGTAACATTAATTCGTGTTTCTGTAATAGAATTTTGTTGTCTTTTAGCAAGTCTTCCTGGCATTTACTACAATTCAAGTTCTTTATAATCCTATAGTAAATATAACCAGCGACATATGTAACAGCACACGTTTCTAAATTTGTTATGCTACATTTGCTGGAATGTGCCGTGCTTAAAATTTGGTTGTCATTATTTTCCTTTTCCATGTCTAAAGATTGTTCTACATGAACTGTTTGGGTTTCAATGGACTCGTCAGATATTTCGACGCTGGTTACTTCGTGGGTTAAATCTAAATTATCAGTTTGTGCTATTTCACAATTTCCATTGTCTAAAGCAATTTTTAGTTTAATATTTGTGTTATGCTTAATGGCAATTCTTAACTGACTAACACTAGGTGTTGGATTGTAACCACCCCGATTGCGCACAATAGAGAAAAAATTTTCTAGAAGATCTTGGTTCAGAAAAGATGTTAAAAGTTATGACACATTATATTTTTGAAGTTCCTCCCACAAACATAAAACTGACAAAATTGTCCACTGAAAGCCGTGTAGACAGTGAATATTATTTTTCTCTTTCTGATTTTCAAAAACTTTAATTTTTTAAAAATATTCTAAACCTGCTTTTAAGTTTTCAGTTGACTTGCTTAAAGTTGACATTGGCTTTCTGTTTGGGTTACTATCACTACAATATTTGCTGTTAAGACCATCAAAAATATTATTTATAATTTTTAAAAATTCGGCAGTATGAGGAGCCGTTTTGGTGTGTAACTGGCCTACAGATTTTGCTGTTGATATTGCTGAGGCAACTGAGTTGGAAAAAATTTGGGCTGCTAATTTTACACGCATTTTTTGGAAATGATTAGGGTTTATGTGAACGTCTGTTATTTTCACCATGCATCGTGCTCTCACATTGGTTCTATCGATGTTGTATGTGTATTCAATATCTTGCCACGATATCTGGTTGGAATCGGCAAAAAACGTCAACTTTTTGTTAAGAAAATTATTTCTTAAACTTGTACCAAAGTGGGGTGTACCAAAGTGTAAAAAAGTGGGGTGTACCAAAAACAATGAAAATCCTCTGATTTCCTATTTCTATTGCAGGCTGATCCTTACATGCGCCTAACAGCTTAAATAAAGCTCTATTATTAGATGCTTGATCACATACTAACACTTTTGGTATATACCCAATATTTTGTAATTTTGAAACAACTTCAACTACAATGTTTTTTAAGTTGTCGCTATGTATTGGACCACCTGTAACAAAATAGCAAATCGGAATCTTCCAGTTATGTAGCAAGCCGCGCATCATGAAAACCAGACCTGTGTTGGCAAGTTTGTTTGTTCTTCCTAAAGCACCTAAATCTTGAAACCCTTCTATAATGTCATCTAATTTATTGTACTCCAATTTTTTTTTCAAAGAAATTTCATCAAACATTAACACACAAATTTTTTCCAATTCATCCATTGTCTCTGCTTTTTTCTTCAACTTGTCAATTAAGGAAGTGTTTAAACCAGTTCTTAGTTTTATGACACGCAACCAAGTTTGAATTGTTTTTACTGAAGGTAATATAAAGTTAAGAGATCTAATTAAAAATTTGTAACAACTAGGAGACTTATAATAAATGGCCAGAGCTAAATCCTTTTCATTGTGACTCCATTGTGAACGAGTTTTGTGTGAAAACTGCATATTAACAAATGTGTGCACGAATTTGCTTTTATTTTCTAACAGTACCTGTAACATGAATTTGGTTGCCGATTTTTTGTTTTTTGTTGTTCTTCTACAACGCTGACTGCTCTTCTGACGGCACTTCTTCTTTAAAGCATTTACTTGATACTCCAATTTTTTTACCTTCTCCGTCAATTCAGTTTCAAGTTTTGTGGGCAAATTAATTTCAAAACTGGAAATATCACTGAGACTACTACTTGATCTCTTAGGCGATAGAGTTGACCTAACCATACAATCGTCACTTGTAGATATTTTACGTTTCGTACCGCAATAAACGTATATAGAGCATACTGGTGGGATATCACCTAAAATAGGTGTAATCATTGAAATGTATGTGTAATTTTAATTAAAGCAAAACAAGCATCATCATTATTTCTGGAGTGATAGTAACAACGCATTCATATTTAAAAAAAAATCTCTTTTGATTTAATTGTATAAAAATATTTAAATCATTCAATATCCACTGATTTTATATAAAATATATTTTAATAGTAGTATTCTCATTGACAAAGCGCATTAGGCAAACATAAAAATATTTATAAAATTGAGTACTCACCTAAATCAGTTGTTAACTGTGTATATTTTAGAGGAACAGCATTTTTCCTTAATAACTTTCTTTGGCCACTTTGGTAAATATGTTCCACTGCAAAATGATGCTGGCAAATTACCCTCTGTTTAAGGTCAGTGATATCCATCAATAAAATATCAATGTTCCCGCAGTTTTTTTGCCAAATTTTTGTACGCTCTACGTCTTTCAGTGGAAATTTAAAGAAAGATATATTATTATTTGTTCCATCGTTCCTTTCAAAACATCCCGCGTAAACACACTTATGAGTTGCAGAGGCCATTTTGTCTAAAATATGAGTCCTTTTTTTTTTATAAAATTCCGCTCTAATTTGCCACAACACCTGCCTGTCACAGATAATACACCTATAGGGTAAGTTCGGCCCTGACACTACTCCTACCTCCTCGCAAGTCAGAGAGAGAATGAGAAATCTCGATACGGTTTTCGAGTAGCGCCATCTAGTTGTTGATACGTCTTTCGGTTACCAAGAGGTGAGCTATCTATGGGTGTTTTTAATCAATGCCCTGAATAGACCACGTGTCATATCAGGGCTAGTAATGGAGCGCATGACCAGGAAAAACCTGCACTTGACAGTTGGTTTTTTAACTGAACAATGACCATTGTCAACTAAGCAAACAGCTCCATGCACTGGGGCTAATAGACACACCTCTTAGCAGGAAGTGTGAATGAGATAACTGATATGTAAATGTCCAGAGTTATCGTCAATACAAGAGTATGCGTTCGGCAAGCCTTGGCCTTAATTTGCCGACATAGGGGAGATGTCCCCTGATGATGAGTCCCCCTTCCTGGAAATGGCAGGTTGGACAATGAGCTAAGGACGACAACCCCCTGGGAGGATGCACAATGGGTCAATTGTGGCATAAGTGCTGTGCAGTAGCGTACTGTGGTAGCGTACTGATAGATCAGCGGGCCCTGGTTCCAGTTGGGATGCGGGCCCCCGCCCAAAACATTAAATATAAATCATCATATTATATCATAAAATATATCATAAAAAGTCAAGCTAATTTATAGTCCATTTACTCACGGTTTTGGTTGTACATTTTAAAAAACTGCTCAGATTGAGATGAAATTTGGCATACACATAACTAACATGTCAAACAAAAAAAGTGATACCTATTACGCCGATGTGCGCTTCTGCCCTAAGTATGTTTTACCCCTTCTCGGGTAAAAAACATATGTTCAAGATAAGTCCGGAATTGAATAAACTGACTAATTCTAAGCAACCTTTAAGTTATATAGAGTTTTTTCACTAAGTCAATATTTTTCGAATTATTTGTGAGTAAATATGTTCATTTTTCAAAAAAAAACACGTTTTGAGACGGTTTTTCGCAAATACCCTCAAAAAGTAAGTATGTTACCGATAAAAATATTCTTAATAAAAATATAGCTTATAAAAAAAAGTGAAAAATATGGTGTACATACGAAGTCTTTAAACCCAGTAGGTCATGAAATATAGGTTCTTATTCGTCAAATTCCAAATCGAATATTTGAACGTGAAATAACTAAAAATGAGTCAATTTTCGAGAAAAAGTGATCACAACTTTTTTAATATATTTTTGTCATTTTTTAGTTTCTAGCGTCAATATTATCTATGTAACGCTCAAAATAAAGTTGGACACTTTTTTTGGTAAACAAATCGTAAAAATCACCCCCCAATTAGCATCCCAAATGAAATTGATCGTTACCGCTTCACAAGTTACTTGACTTATGTATTGCTATGATCTATAAGTTTTACCGCTTCAAAGTGCTCATTTTTTAAAACACTTTGGTTTTAAATAAAAAAAATTTATAATTGTGAAAAAATTTTGTTTTTCCAAATTAACTTTATTAATTATTGGTGATACCAAAAATCTTAACTAGTATAAAAAAATATAGGTTTTGCTGTTCTGAATATTTTGGACTTTTTGTTTTCCTGAAGAAAAAAATTGGTTACAAGATATGTCTGTTCAAATTTTGCATACACTCGTGATTAGTGACTCGTTTAAGCCCATTTGACTACAACATTTTCAAAAATAGGCACTTTGAACCAACGAATCTTAAATATCTTATAAACAATAAGTAAAGTAATTTGTGAAGCGGTAATATAATTTCGTATGCTAATTAGAAAGTGTTTTTCACGACTTTTTTACCAACCAAAAAAAGATACCAACATTATTTTGATCGAAATTTACTTAGGTACTTCTGATGTTAGAAACTTAAAAAAAAACAATAGACTATTAAAACAGTAAATTTATATTTATCCTATCGTTTTTCATACTCACGTTGATTGATCACTTTACGCCAGCCGTTTTTATAAATAATGAAACTCAAAAATTTTCTATCCAAAATTCCAGACCCGTGTTGAGCTGCCCCCCCCCCCCCACTTGCAAAAATCAAAAAACAAATAGCCCTGATTTATGAGCTATTTATGAGCTCTCATATTCCGCAAACTAAAAATTTTGAGCTCGTTCCACTGAGCAGGAATTTGATACTTTAGTGGGGGGGGGGGCTGAGTCAGCCCCCCCACTACTTAAAAATAGGAATATTGAATCGGTTTTTGCAGCAGAATTACGAGCTATTTATGAGCTCTTGAAATTATAGAGTTTCGATTTTTGAGCTCATCCCCTTCACCCCCAAACAACCCTTTAATTGATTTAACATAAGAGAAAAATGCTGAGAAAACTTAAAATATATCGTATTGCGGATATAATTCCTATAACTTATATACTCTAAGAATAAACTATTAAATCACGTGCATTTCGATTATTGAGCTACAACCCCTTCGCAAGAAAACCACCCTATCTTCCCGGCTTAAGAGAAAGTTGTACTTGAAATGCATTAAATTAATTATTTGGCGACTACATATCATTTAATAATTTATAAGCTTTCAAATTACGCGCATTTAAATCAGTAAATTGCAATTTATTTTATATAGTGCAGTCACTGAAAGTAAAAATCAACGATTACCTTCAATTTCGGTGAACCTTCATCGATTTTCACGAAAATTGGTCAGTGGTTAGAGGATACGTCAAGAAACAAAGGTGACATGGTACCACCTTGCGCCTTTACTCTGAGGGTGGATACCGCTCCTTCTCGGGGGTGAAAATTATTTTATTAAAAATAACTGCACAAATCAATAAAAGAACAAATTAAAAGCAAAATTTATTATATAAAGTTAATAAAATAAGTCAATACTTTTTAAGCTATTAAAGATCAAAGATTTTAATTATTCGTGCAAAAAAAATCATGTTATGAAGCGGTTTTTCGTAAATCACTTAAAAACTGTAAGTTTTTACAAAAAAGTTAGTAGTTTAATTCGTAAAGTTTATATTCTAAGAATAAACTCTTAAATCACGCGCCTTTCGATTATAGAGTTACAACCCCTTCGCAAGAAAACCATCCCATATTCCCGGCTTAAGAGAGAGTTGTACTTAAAATAATTTAAATTAATTATTTGGAGACTACATATCGTTTAATAATTTATGAGCTTGCAAAATATACGCATGTCAATTATTGAATTGCCATTTTCTTTCTATAGTGCAGTCACTGAAGGTAAAAATCAACTATGACCTTCGATTTCGGTAAATCTCCATTCATTTTCACGAATTAACAATAACAACTTTGGGTTTTAACCTGGGGTATATGTCACCCCTTCTCGGGGGTGAAAATTACTTTATTAAAAATAACCCCACAAATCGAGAGAGGGGCAAATTGTAAGCAAAATTTGTTATATAATGTGATTAAAATAAATTAATACTTTTTGAGATATTAAAGATCAAATATTTTAATTTTTGTGAAAGAAAATGCATGTTTTAAAGCGATTTTTCATAAATAACTCAAAAACTGTAAGTTTTTACAAAAAAGTGTTCATCACTAAAATTGAAGCCAATAAAAAATATAATAAATTGCTTACTTGAAAAACCCTTTCATGTTAATTTAAAGTAAGTTATTGGTAATTAAATGTATATTTTTTTCTGCGACTGTTCAAATCTAAGGATTCAAGCTTAAATAACGGGAAAGAGATGCATTTTATAACACTTAGGTACTAAATACTTATCAAAGTACTTAGAAATACCTATCCAAAATGAGCTCCAGAAAAAGTTGATAGCATCAAAATCCGCTCACCAATTTTCGTGAAAATGAATGCAGATTTACCGAAATCGAAGGTCCTAGTTGATTTTTACCTTCAGTGACTGCACTATAGAAAGAAAATGGCAATTCAATAATTGAGATGCGTATATTTTGCGAGCTCATAAATTATTAAACGATATCTAGTCGACAAATAATTAATTTTTAATTATTTTAAGTACAACTCTCTCTCTTAAGCCGGGAATATGGGATGGTTTTCTTGCGAAGGGGTTGTATCTCAATAATCGAAAGACGCGTGATTTAAGAGTTTATTATTAGAATATAAGCTATACGAATAAAACTACTATTAACTTTTTTGTAAAAACTTACAGTTTTTCAGTGATTTACGAAAAACCGCTTCAAAACATGCATTTTTTTCACGAATAATTAAAATTTTTGATCTTTACTTAAAAACTTAAAGAAACTTAAAAAGTATTGACTTATTTTAATAACTTTATAAAATACATTTTGCTTATAATTTGTTCTTTTATAGATTTGTGCAGTTATTTTTTATAAAATAATTTTTCACCCCCGAGAAGGGGCGGTATCCACCCTCAGGGTAAAGGCGCAAGGTGGTATCATGTCACCTTTGTTTCTTGAGGTATCCTCTAACCACTGACCAATTTACGTGAAAATCGATGAAGGTTCACCGAAATTGAAGGTAATCGTTGATTTTTACTTTCAGTGACTGCACTATATAAAATAAATTGGAATTTACTGATTTAAATGCGCGTAATTTGAAAGCTTATAAATTATTAAATGATATGTAGTCGCCAAATAATTAATTTAATGCATTTCAAGTACAACTTTCTCTTAAGCCGGGAAGATAGGGTGGTTTTCTTGCGAAGGGGTTGTAGCTCAATAATCGAAATGCACGTGATTTAATAGTTTATTCTTAGAGTATATACGCTATAGGAATTATATCCTCAATACGATATATTTTAGGTTTTCTCAGCATTTTTCTCTTAAGTTAAATCAATTAAAGGGTTGTTTGGGGGTGAAGGGGATGAGCTCAAAAATCGAAACTATATAATTTCAAGAGCTCATAAATAGCTCGTAATTCTGCCGCAAAAACCGATTCAATATTCCTATTTTTAAGTAGTGGGGGGGCTGACTCAGCCCCCCCACTAAAGTATTAAATTCCTGCTCAGTGGAACGAGCTCAAAATTTTTAGTTTGCGGAATATGAGAGCTCATAAATAGCTCATAAATCAGGGCTATTCGTTTTTTAATTTTTGCAAGTGGGGGGGGGGGGCAGCTCAACACGGGTAAATTCCAGTCATAATTAAAAACCTTACGATTAAAAACCTCATTAATATCGGGAAACTAACACAGCTTTTAAAAAATGAACATTGGAATAAAATTTATATCAAGAAAATAGATTCTGAAATTGCATAATATGATACATTTATAAATAAGTTAAATAATTACATACAAACCTCTAGGGAGATAAAACGCTTAAAAAATATATATAAAAAAACCCTGGATAACGTTGGGGTTGATATCTTTAATCAAACGACGAGATTTTCTTAAAAAGAAATTAGTGTCTTTATATAGTGTCTTGTTATCACTACTATCACTATTGTCTATACTATTTAGAATTTAATTTCAATTTTTAAGAATTACCTACCTCTATAAAAGTACAGGCTAAATGATTATGGTTCAATAAAGACGAGCATCGAGCCTATTGTATTGGGATTATTTTTATGGCCGTATAAAACTTGCAATGCATATTTACAACTTTGTAGTTTACCTACATCTTATTCATGAATCTTGCTAATATACAGAAGTGTTTGAGTTATCACGTGTAGGCAGGCCCTGTCGGTTGGTCTTTACAAATAATTTTGAAACGTGGGCTTTGGAAAGCATTTAAAACGTGTAAGGAATCTTACAACAGGGTTCCCTGTATTTCAATAAATTTTGTTTTTAAATTTTTGAAGAAAAAGTGTTCTTCGTTTTTATTTTATAAGTATCTACACCAAAATTAAAATCTATTAATCAGTTACATTTCCTATTTGTGTACTTGTGTAGTTCAAAATTTCCCCATCAAATTAGAAACAAAAGAAGCAAAAAGCGCATTAAAGCGGGCCTCTGCGGGGCCCAGGCCCTGGTTCCGCGGCACCCGCGGAACCATGCTCAGTACGCCACTGGTGCTGTGTGACTTGATTCGCCCTCCCTATTCTACAGATACAGATAGATACCCGAATCTGTCAATAAATTAGATTTTGAGTAAAAATTACCGATTTTCTGCTTTTTTTCAAACCGTCCGTCCTTTGTGCCGGAATGCCGGACCCTGCATTTGTTGTACATTTCATATATTTCATACGATATTCATCAACAACATTTATCGCTTAAGTAAATATGCAAATCGCAAATTATTTCAAATCATATTAAATACGCCAAATAAAGAGAGATCAGAGAGTGTGTGCCCAAGCATGCATGTCACCCTATCTATTAGTTCAGGGCTTGGATAAATAACGTTTTTATGGTTCTGCTCTAGAAGTGCAGCAATTCATTGAGACTGATTTACGTATAAATTATATAATGGATGCAATTTAATCATGCAGATTGACAATAATAAACACACGAAAGCAGTAATTTAATAACGCATTTATAATTTGGAAAATATGTGAAATTGTTTTCGTTTTTTTATTCAGGACCAGATGTTTAATTTCGGATTATTGTTTTTCTACGAGCGTGCAAAAATGTCTACTTTCGCGCACGCATTTTAGTTTAGAAAGTTTTACTTTTCCGCACGCGTGTTACTTTTCCGCACGCGGTTTACTTTTCCGCACGCGGTTTTTACTTTTCCGCACGCGTATCCACCGTCATGGAAATTAAGATCGTCGTCATGCTAACTAACTATATTGAAAGTTTGGTTTTGACAACATTGTCAAAGAATTAAGTCAACTAAAAAGGGGTAGTTCCCTGGAATTAAGTCAACCTTTTAACAATTTTATTATTATCAAATACAAAATATGTAATTTTAATTACATTTATTTATTATTTACAATGTTTATATTGAACGTACAACTGAATCCTACGCTTTTTTCTTCAAATATGCTGTTAACTTAAAATAATCGCCTATATTGACATTTTTTTCAATTTTTAATACTGACTTGAGCATGGAATAGCGGGACCACAAAGTATTTGGTTTGCAGATTTTGGATAGACTAATAAAATAAGCCAAAAACACTTCTTCTTTTAAGCTATTTACACTTTTTTCTTTACACCAACTCATAAAAATATTGTATTCTTTCTTGTACCTGTTTGCTGATTTTTCCGGTAACAAATTAAGGTAATTGACAACGTCGAGGATAGATGGAGGTAGTTCTTCGTCACTTGATGCCATCTAAATCACTGAATTATTTTTTAGTTCGTAAGTAAAGATAAATTTTAAAGTGTGTGACGTGCTTCTTGACAATAATTGCTTTGTTTGACATCGTTGCTATGCCTTTAAAATATTAAAACCTGTACATAACAGGTATTTAGTCACCGCATTGAATTTAATTCGGTGTTATTAGATCGTCGTCATGCTAACCAATTATATAGAAAGTTTGGTTTTGACAACCTTGTCAAAGATTTAATTTGTGTATGTATTTTTATATTAATTAATTCAATTAATTGATTAAGATTTGGTCATTTTTAAATGCTCGTAGAAAAAATATTGTTCCTAGCTCTTGCAGAAAGTCTCTTTTCCGCACTCGACTGCTTGCCGAACTCCGCTTCGCTTCGTTCGGCAAACTGCAATCGCGTGCGGAAAAGTATGACTTTCTGCACTTGTTAGGAAAATAACTATTTCACCCAATTTTGAAAAATATGAAAACGTTGAATTATCCACGTCCGTCCGTCCGTCCGTAAACACAACTCCTCCGTTATTATCCATGTACAATGACAAATGAGATGTCGAATGAAAGTTTATAACCCAAGGATGATATATGCTTAAGGTGAGAAATTTGACCTAGAACTTCTGGTTTTAGAAATACATTCAGAAGTACTGTTTTAAAGTCGCCGGAATAGTACAAGCGGTATATTATTCGAAGCGCCTTAGCAAGACAAGAACAAATATACAGGGTGTCCAGAAACTCCCGACAAGCGAAGACCGGAGATTCCTCAGATAATTTTAGGATAATTTAACCCAATTCATCTAGTCCGAAAATGCTTCTTAAAGGAGCTAGAACTCTTTAAAGATGGCGTCTTATAATTAGTTTTCTTTTAATAGCTCCAGAACGCTTCTATTATCTAATATTTCTTCTTTGTTTCTCTTTGCTTTGCGTTCTAGTTTTTGTAATTCATTAGTATTAAAACAAAGTCAATGGGAAAGTCCCCGTAGCTGGCTGTATACCATAGTTAAAAAACCATACTGAAGTAAAAACTTCTTTTGTATATTGGTATAAAAAGTTTTATTAAAAAACATAAAAGTCCTCCAAAAGGATTTGCAAAACGTTTTCAATCTGAATCAGATCATCCTCAGTGCCTAGAACGAAGTATTTCCACGTTAAAGTGAATGCAAAAGGTTTAAAATTGTGACTAGGTTAAAGAAAAATGTGGCAATACTTACGTTCTGCTTCACAAAAGAAACTAGCAACTTATTTAAAAAGGTTACATCGATATAAATGGTTTACATAATAATTAAGTGATATTTGTAGCGACTCCAAGTCGATGTTACAAGATGAAATGTGCTAGGAGTGCTCAAAGGGCAACATGGTTCCCTGCTCGTTATGAACTCGTGGTTCTTGCCAGTTCAATGGACACAGACCAACTAAAGTGAAGGAGATGACAATCCAATTATCAGACCGAAGTGACATGACAAGACAGGTAGTCAATTTTTGGTTATGAATTTCAAATTATTATTGTTGTTTAAAAAATTTTTGGATTATATATTAGTAACTGTATAAAATTGAAATTTAAATTATAATAATTAGATTTTATTGTAAAAGTATATAAGGCAACTCTCTACTCTCTGTTACAGAAAGAACTGTTGTTAGTGTTAGGTAGATAAAATGCAAGTCAGTGACGTCATCGGTGATTAAATTTGAGAAAGAAGGCAAACAGTTTTATTTAGTTTGAAAGAAAAGGAAAATTAGTTCTATGTACGCCACCTATATGATAGGTACCAAGATAAGGTGTATTTAATGTTGTAAAAATAGCTAGGTGATGTTGGTTGCCTATGTATATGTTTGTAATGTTTATTGACAAATTGAAAATATTATAATTTAATTGGTTGTCTGAATTAGAGAACTAAAAACTAGAAAAGATAATGGAGCAAACAGACTGATATGAAAGTAATGTATATCATTGTGAAGCTTCCCACATAGGCGAGAAGATTGTTTAGCAAAATCAAGTTGAGAACGAGTGATGTTGGTTGCCTGATATTCTAGGTTGAAATTAAAATTGTTTAATTAAAATTACTGAAAAAATATTAGGTATTTAATGATAATTACCTAAAAGATGTTGTCAGAAAATTTTTTATAAAACATTTTTAAATTTTATAATTATGATTTAAAAGAATCCAGTCAAAGATGGAATAACCTGAATGATAATATCAGAAATGCAAAATGAATTATGTGTCAAACAATTGTTATTATTAAACTGAATGGATGAAGTTAATGAGTTATAACATAAGAGGCAACCATAGGAATTAGTTAGGGTGTGAGTGTATATTGGAATGATCATTCCAATATACACTCACACCCTAACTAATTCCTATGGTTGCCTCTTATGTTATAACTCATTAACTTCATCCATTCAGTTTAATAATAACAATTGTTTGACACATAATTCATTTTGCATTTCTGATATTATCATTCAGGTTATTCCATCTTTGACTGGATTCTTTTAAATCATAATTATAAAATTTAAAAATGTTTTATAAAAAATTTTCTGACAACATCTTTTAGGTAATTATCATTAAATAACTAATATTTTTTCAGTAATTTTAATTAAACAATTTTAATTTCAACCTAGAATATCAGGCAACCAACATCACTCGTTCTCAACTTGATTTTGCTAAACAATCTTCTCGCCTATGTGGGAAGCTTCACAATGATATACATTACTTTCATATCAGTCTGTTTGCTCCATTATCTTTTCTAGTTTTTAGTTCTCTAATTCAGACAACCAATTAAATTATAATATTTTCAATTTGTCAATAAACATTACAAACATATACATAGGCAACCAACATCACCTAGCTATTTTTACAACATTAAATACACCTTATCTTGGTACCTATCATATAGGTGGCGTACATAGAACTAATTTTCCTTTTCTTTCAAACTAAATAAAACTGTTTGCCTTCTTTCTCAAATTTAATCACCGATGACGTCACTGACTTGCATTTTATCTACCTAACACTAACAACAGTTCTTTCTGTAACAGAGAGTAGAGAGTTGCCTTATATACTTTTACAATAAAATCTAATTATTATAATTTAAATTTCAATTTTATACAGTTACTAATATATAATCCAAAAATTTTTTAAACAACAATAATAATTTGAAATTCATAACCAAAAATTGACTACCTGTCTTGTCATGTCACTTCGGTCTGATAATTGGATTGTCATCTCCTTCACTTTAGTTGGTCTGTGTCCATTGAACTGGCAAGAACCACGAGTTCTTAACGAGCAGGGAACCATGTTGCCCTTTGAGCACTCCTAGCACATTTCATCTTGTAACATCGACTTGGAGTCGCTACAAATATCACTTAATTATTATGTAAACCATTTATATCGATGTAACCTTTTTAAATAAGTTGCTAGTTTCTTTTGTGAAGCAGAACGTAAATATTGCCACATTTTTCTTTAACCTAGTCACAATTTTAAACCTTTTGCATTCATTTTAACGTGGAAATACTTCGTTCTAGGCACTGAGGATGATCTGATTCAGATTGAAAACGTTTTGCAAATCCTTTTGGAGGACTTTTATGTTTTTTAATAAAACTTTTTATACCAATATACAAAAGAAGTTTTTACTTCAGTATGGTTCATTAGTATTACTTAATTAATAGTTTTGCAGCTGATTGATCTGGTAGATGGTTTTTTATTAGCTAGTTTTAGTTTTCACTTCTCTTCGATATTCCTTTATTACTTTTTCGAGCTGATTTAGTTTTTCAGTTAGTATTTTCATGGTTTCTATTCAATTTTTCTATCGATTTTTTATTTCCTTTGCTTCCTCAGCCAGGTCTTTCAGCAAATCCGTTATTTGAGTTAGCATATCTGGTTTTGAGTAATCCCCCTTTTTTGGGGACCTAATTGTTTTCTTGAAATTTCTGAATACATGATCCTAACTTCCTGCTTTTTTTTCTGTTCTTCATCTGAATACGTATTGAATCTGTCATATTTATAAAGTTCCACTTTTTTTAACGTTGCCCTTTTATTTGAGATCTAATAATACTGCTTTGTGTTTTTACCTGACGTCGGCGTCGGTTTAAAACCAGCTGTTTTGTTTATAATCAATAACAACCTTACTTCTTCTATTATTGTCTGTTGAGTACACTTATTGGGGACTTACTAATGTGAATTTATTGCGAAAATATGCCTACCTTTAAAAGCGTGACGAGTATTTCAGACTTCTGAGGGGAGAGTGTGAATGTGAATTGTGAATAGAGATACGAATGATATTGTCGTGCTAACTGCTGACTAGAAAATGTGTGTGTTGTGTACCGAAAAGAAAAACAGCATTTTATAAGAAATAATACCTATATTTATAAAGGGACAAACGAATATTCTTAATGTACTTTTTTATAGGTTACTGGTATGTTTGTAATTTCGATTTATTTTGTCCTTTTCCCATCTGTGTTCATGTCGGTAAAGTCTGCAGCACCACTTCATAAGACCAAATTCAGACTAAGACTATATTTTATTGCTAATTTATTGCTAATTTATTACGCAAAGGAAAAATTTATTGCTGTAGCCGTTTCCGAGAAACAGTGGGTGCTGCTAGCTTTACGGTAAAGCTAGCAGCACCCAGTCTATATCTCGGCAATGACAAGGAGTACAGGGATCATTTTAACGGCATATTTTATTGCTATTTAATTGCTCTTGATTGGTATACTAGCCAATCCTGAAAAGCTATCCCATCATCCCCTAGCGTAAAACTCACCCCCAAAAAGATGATGAAAATCGAAAATTCAACCCCAAGGAATTAATTGCTAATTTATTGCTAATTTATTACGGAAAGAAAAAATTTATTGCTGTAGCCGTTTCCGAGAAACAGTGGGTGCTGCTAGCTTTACGGTAAAGCTAGCAGCACCCACTCTATATCTCGGCAATGAAAAGGAGTACAGGGGTCATTTTAACGGCAAATTATATTGCTATTTAATTGCTCTTGATTGGTATATTAACCAATCCTAAAAAGCTACCCCATCATCCCCTAGCGTAAAACTCACCCTCAAAAAGATGATGAAAATCGAAAATTCAACCCCAAGGAACTAATTGCTAATTTATTGCTAATTTATTACGGAAATAAAAAATTTATTGCTGTAGCCGTTTCCGAGAAACAGTGGGTGCTGCCAGCTTTACGGTAAAACTAGCAGCACCCACTCTATATCTCGAGCATGAAAAGGAGTACAGGGATCATTTCAACGGCATATTTTATTGCTAATTAATTGCTCTTGATTGGTAAATTAACCAATCCCGGAAAACTACCCCATCATCCCCTAGCGCAAAACTCACCCCCGAAATAATGATTAAAATCGAAAATTCAACCCCAAGGAATTAATTGCTAATTTATTGCTAATTTATCACGGAAATAAAAAATTGATTGCTGTAGCCGTTTCCGAGAAACAGTGGGTGCTGCTAGCTTTACGGTAAAGCTAGCAGCACCCACCCTATATCTCGACAATGAAAAGGAGTACAGGGCCCACATTAACTGCATATTTTATTGCTAATTAATTGCTCTTGATCGATATATTACCCAATCCCTAAAAACTACCCCATCATCTCCTAACGCAAAACTCACCCCCGAAAAAATGATTAAAATCGAAAATTCAACCCCAAGGAATTAATTGCTAATTTATTACGAAAAGGAAAAAAATATTGCTGTAGCCGTTTCCGAGAAACAGTGGGTGCTGCTAGCTTTACGGTAAAGCTAGAAGCACTAAAGCTAGCAGCACCCAAGCTATATCTCGGTAAGGGAAAGGGTACAAGACCCATCTTAGCGGCATATTTTATTGCTAATTAATTGCTCTTGTTATACATTAACCAATCCCGAAAAACTACCCTATCATTCCCTAGCGCAAAATTCACCCCCGAAAAAAATGATGAAACTAGAATATTCAACCCCACGGAATTAGTTGCTAAGTTATTACGGAAAGAAAAAATTTATTGCTGTATCCGTTTCTAAGAAGCAATAGTTATGCCAACTTTACGGTAAAAACAATCATAGGTATATCTCGACTATTCTCGACAATGATAAGGACTATTATAGGGCCCATCTTAGTGGCATATATTATATTAATAAAAGTACCCTATTAATCCTCACCCTAGCAAAAAACTCACTCCAAAAGTCGAGATATCGGTCAAAACTACAAAGCCTCAAGAGTGAAATGCGAGGTATTAATTACCTACTAATAGTAGGGGAGGAAAGTATGCTAAATGTGCAGTCACTCGAGCGCTTTGGCGATCTACTGGGTTGGGAAGAGTAGGTCCTAAAACCAAAAAAATGTAAGTAAAGTTTTCCATTTTAGTGGTGACTTTCCATTTTTTATTTAATTTTCCATTTCCAACAATCGTTTTGCATGTACTTAACTTACCTTATCTTAATCTGATGATTTGGAGTTTTTCTAAGGATAGATTTTTTTTCGGCCCCCCCCCCCCTTTACGAGCTACCCTGTATTAAGAGCCAATATATGGTAGAGGTACATTTACAGGGTACAAGGTTTCTCCCCATATGATAATCTGACGCGCTCGAGTAACTGCAAAAACCCCCGCTTGGGCTCCCCTACCATAATTTATTTCTGAAGTTTTGTTACAATTTATTGTTGCAACTTGCAAGTGTTTACTGTTTACATAGTAGTATTATATAGTATAGTATATTATAAAATTAAAAATAATGACAACTATTAAATAATGACAAATATTTTTATTATAGATGATTGGTGATTACTAGAGTTCGGATTTAAAAGCATAAAGAAACGCAGAGAAGCGCTTAAAAAGCATAACAATTTTACGAAAAAAAGCATTTTATTATACAAAAAAGCATGAAAATAAGCATATAAATTTTGACAAACCATTTTTTTTAAGAAAATATTATAATTATCTCTAGGTTTAGCTTAAGAACTAGTAAAGACCTATTATAAATTTAATAATAAAATAAAATAAACAAAATTATATAGATAACTGAAACAAAAATGCTTTAACCTAATTTTTATCGACACGTTTTAGATGAAGGAAAATATATAATTTTTGTTTAAAGCATGAAATAACTAATTACTCATTTAAATGTTCCATCGTAAAGTTTCGGCACCTATCACTCAAAACATTTTTGTATATCTAAAAGCTTCTTTCAACGTCCACATTGGTTATCGGTGCATAGTTATACTTTGCCACTACTGCCGGATCCATGGTTATATCTTCAGCGTGTTCTCAATTTAAAACTGAAAATATTTTCTTCATCTTTTGAAATCCTTAGTTTTCTGTTAATACATCTTTGAATTTTGTTAATACTATCTGACCAATTTTTCCAGGGATACCTTCCATCTTTTTTTCAAAACTGTTTATTTTTTGGATCGACTCAACTAATGACATTTGCTGTTTGACCAAATATTTTATTGTTTCACTCACAGAACAAAAGTTGCTATTTTATCGATTTGTTAGCAGTCTTTTCAAGTTCCAATACGAAGTTTTTAAAATTTTCGAAATATTCGGCGTAGTATAGATCTGCATCTAACCATTTACCTCACCGAGTTAACACTACTTCCTGTGGTAATGGAATGTTGGGGAATCTGTCTCTAAAAAGTTGCACCCTTAAAGGAGCTTTATTGAATTTTTTTTCCATTTTTTATCAACTCATTAACAAGTGGAAATTGCAGCCGTATAGTCTCAGCAACGCGATTCAGGCCGTGTGCTAGACACGTACAGTGACTTAGATTTGGATAAAACACTTTAAGATTTGATGCCGTTTTGATCATATTGATATTTGATGCGTCGAAAAGCATTAATACTATTTTGTTGGTGGGCACAGCCTCGGGAAGATAAAAATTTGCTAAAGCGTCATTTACGAATCTTGGAACTGTACTGTTATTTATTGCTTCTAGTTCTTTTGAGCACACTAAATAACACTTCGTCAAGATTTCTTCGTGAAGTACGCCTATGAAATAATTAGCGACGTATCTTCCACAAATATATGTAGCCTCGTCCACAGCAAACCAGATGTAATTGTCTCCCACTAGGGTTTTTACTTGTTTTCTGGTTTTATTTTAAATGTAATTAACATATTTTTTCGCAGAGTATTTTCATCCGACACATGTCTTCAATAGTAGGTACTTTTCCAAAAATGATTTAAAACTTTCATTTTGCAATTTATTTAAAGGGAGATCAGAGTCCAAAATTGCACTACATAGATCAAAATTAAATTTCTGCTGTTCGCAAATGCAAAAAATGATAATAGTATATAAAAAAGCACCAAATAAGCACAAAAATTCAGAAAAAGCATAATAATTTAAAAAAAGCAAAAAAGCATAAAAAGTGGGTGTCAAAATGACTTATTTTTGCATATTTCGTTCATATTTAAAAATAAACTAGTCCTGCTTGTATTATTTACCATAAGCATTATGCTTAGAAATCCGGACTCTAGTGATTACTAACTCAGTAGTATTAATGTAGTATGTATTCTCAGGTCTCGCTGGCTAGTGATACCGCATATACAACGTTCCATTATGCAAAAATTATGTATTTAGTAATTAAGACCAGTTGATACAGGGTTTCTATTAATCATTGGTGCAGTCAGTAGAAAGGTGAATAATGCAATTTATTGCTCTACCCTTTTCCAAAAAAAAACAAAAAATATTTTAGCTTCATACTTGCTACAAGGTATTACATACCCGTCTACCGATTGTTTCTCGGAAGGAGGGGAATTGATAAAAGGCATAGAACTATCACAAAAAACTCAAAAAAAACTTTACTGTCCAAAAAATGGTAATACGTATAGTCTACCTCGTCCAGTGCTATTTTATAGTAAATATCGATTTTTAATCAATAAATATACAAACTTCAAATCACCGTTTTTAAAAATAAAATTTTAATGATCGCATTTTATGATTCACTGACGCCGGACGTGCCGTTAACTAAATAATAATTAGACTCCCACGTTCATGGGATCATATTATACATAAGCAAATTACATTGAATGTGCCTTGTCATCCCAAAAGTATAAATACTTTTGGGGAATATATTATTTCGGTAGATATTATGTCTTAGAATAGAATAGAAATATGCTTTATTGTCACTGAAAATACAAATTTTATGGACAAAGCTTAATTAAAGTCAGAAAAAATAAATAAATAATATCTAACAATAACAATAACAAATACAATTTTCTGAAATTTGATAAATCGTCAATATAAAAAAAATATACATAAATACAAAATATAAGTTAATAAAGTAAAGAAAAAAAAAACAAATTCGATATATTTGCAACAATTTATAGAAATTGCAAAGTGAATATACAACAAAGTAAACTATTTATAGACATAGGAACTAATGAGTTTAAGCTGCTGCATGTAACATCCAAATATAGATAAGTTTGGTTACTTGTACATTACTGTAATTTCTTAGTTAGTTAGTTAGTTTTCTTAGTTTGATTTATTACTGATTTATTAAGCTTAGCCGTTTATTTCAGTTTTGATAATGGACCTATAAAAATACAAGAATAAAGAAAGAAAAATAAAGACAAGAATACCAAAATGCTCTCTAAATAAAACTCAACGGCATCAGAGAGGAAGGTAACTGTAGAGGAGGAATAGACAATAATTAATAAAAACAATAATAATCGAATCTTCAGAAGAAACTGTCGTAAAAGCCAAAAGGCAAAGAAACGTGGAATGAAATGATGATGAATTCAGAACTGCAGTAGAGGAAAAAAAGCAAGCTAGGCTTAACCAACTTCAAAGGAAGACAAGAAATGTCAGAGAAATTTATAACGAAACGAGAATACAAGCGACTAGAATATGCAGAAGAAAAAAAGAGAGGCTTTGAAAAAACAAGTACAGGAAATCCTAGAGCTTAACAACAGACACGAAAGAAGAAAAATCTACAAAAGAATAAAAGAAAGCACACAGTCATTTAGCGAAAAATTGGCGATATCCAAAGACAACGACGGGGAACTACTAACAGAGAACCAAAAAATTATAATGAAAAAATACTTCGAGGAAAACCTAATGCAGACAATGAAAATGATCAAAACGAGACAATATAATACGGCGGAGCAGCAAATTGAAAATCCGGGCTTTCCTTTCTGCTGTTTCCAGCAGTCTTTGTGTTTCTGCCGTATCTGCTCTTGTTTCCGCTGTGTACGTCATTATCGGTCTTATTGGTGATTTATATATCCTGGTTTTTTGTTTCCGTTGTGAGTGTGAGGCATTTGTTTCTCCAGATTGTGTTGTTGGGACATCCTGGCTGTGTTTGCCATGTTCACTTGTTTTTGTACTTATTCTTCCACTTTTCCGTAGCTTGACAGTTTTATTCCCAAGTATTCCGTTTCCATCGCTTGTTCTATTATTTTGTTATTTACGACCAGTTTACATCGTCTCGGTTCCGCTGATATCACTATCGATTTAGTTTTCTCTGTTGAGATCACCATTTTGAATATGAGCGCCATGTCTTCGAATTATTTAATTAATCTTTGTAGGTTATCTTCATTTTCGGCTGTTATTATGGCGTCGTCGGCGTAGCATATTATCTTTATTTCCTTTTCTCCCATTCTATATCCTCTTCTTTTTAACTTTCTTTATTATTTCATCCATTATCAGATTAAATATTAATGGGCTCAGCGAATCTCGTTGTCCAATGCCAGTTTCATACTGGCATTTATACAGATAGGTTGCGTTAGTTTTCATTTACGTCTTACCATCGCTATGCTATCTTCATATATATTATATTCTCAATGGTTTTTACTAAATCCGGTGATATTCCCTTTTCATATAATAAATGTGTCGCGTTCCGAATTCTCACTCTATCAAGCGCTTTCTCCAAATCTATCAGCCACATAATATATGCTGATTTATTATATTCCAGCGACTTTTTTTTTATTTGCCATTACAAAAACTGCATCCGTGCATCATGATCTTCCTGTCCGAAATCCTTGCTGTTGTATTTAAAAGATTGATTGCTCGATATTTATTGGGGTCTTTCTTATCTCCTTTCTTGAAGAACCTCAGCATGATCGCTCTTCTCCATTCATCTGGTATTCTGTTCGTGGCGATTATTTTATGAATAAGAAGTTGCAGTTGTTGTACACCACCACATTATAAGAGTTCATTTGGTAATTGATTTTATTTGGTGTTTCTGGTAAAGATTTTTCGTTTTCTTTTTTAAAAATTTCTGTCAAGAAGGCCACCCATGTATCCTCTTTTATGTGATCTATTTCAACTAGTTCTTTCATTTCGCTTCTTTGTTGTCTTATGAAGCGCCTTGTTTCTGTTGTCCATAGAAATCCATCTCTAGTCCTTTTGTGAATCTTTCCCAGTATAATCTGTTATTGTTTTTCTTACCAATTGATGAGTTTCAGTTCTTACTCTTTTATAGTTTTCATATGATTCATTCGTTTTTTCTGACCTATATTTTAGGAAAGCTTTCTTTTTTGGTGACAGTTTTATTTAACCTCCAGTGTAAACCATGGTGTTTTCGTTGACCACTTTTGGTTTTTGTTTATTATTTTCGTTCCAGGGGCTTCTCCGGTTGACAGGACAGAATTTTGACAGAATTATTAAAAATAATTAGCAATAAAATTGGTCGCCAAGATGGACCCTGTACCCATTTTTCTTGCCGAGATATAGCTTTTACCGTAAAGCTAGCAGCACCCACTGTTTCTCGGAAACGGCTACAGCAATACATTTTTTCTTTCCGTAATAAATTAGCAATAAATTAGTAATTAATTCCTTGGGGTTGAATTTTCGATTTTCATCATCTTTTTGGGGGTGAGTTTTACGCTAGGGGATGATGGGGTAGCTTTTTGGGTTTGGTTAATATACCAATCAAGAGCAATTAAATAGCAATAAAATATGCCGTTAAAATGATCCCTGTACTCCTTTTCATTGCCGAGATATAGAGTGGGTGCTGCTAGCTTTACCGTAAAGCTAGCAGCACCCACTGTTTCTCGGAAACGGCTACAGCAATAAATTTTTCCTTTCCGTAATAAATTAGCGATAAATTAGCAATTAATTCCTTGGGGTTGAATTTTCGATTTTCAGCATCTTTTTGGGGGTGAGTTTTACGCTAGGGAATGATGGGGTAGCTTTTCAGGATTGGTTAATATACCAATCAAGAGCAATTAAATAGCAATAAAATATGCCGTTAAAATGATCCCTGTACTTCTTTTCATTGCCGAGATATAGAGTGGGTGCTGCTAGCTTTACCGTAAAGCTAGCAGCACCCACTATTTCTCGGAAACGGCTACAGCAATAAATTTTTCCTTTGCGTAATAAATTAGCAATAAATTAGCAATAAAATATAGTCTTAGTCTGAATTTGTTCTTATGAAGTGGTGCTGCTGACTTTACCGACATTCTGTGTTCACGACTATTTTCATCTGGTAGTAGAAATATTTTTTTCCCTTTGTAACATTTGGAGGATATCCGTGGTCGGCTATGTGTGTTGTCTAGACTTTTTGTGTAGATTTTATATGCATTATTTAATACTAACTACTAACGTCTCTATATTTTCTAACTAACGTCTATACAGAGAGAGTCTGTAAAGTGGAATAAATTCAATATCTCAAATACTAATTGTTTTTTTGGAAAATGCTCAGACCCGTCGATTAGTATTTCAAATTGTCCTTTTTGACATTCAATAATAATGTATACAGGGTGTCCCAATTTAGAGATATGACGTCATCGTCGATTTTCTTAAATGGCAACACTGTCATTTTGATAGCTAATTTGATAGGGTTTGTAAAGTTATACATAACTGCAAAATATCAAATTTTTATTCTCTACCATTTACAAAATAATAGAAAATAACAAAGTTATATCTGTAATTTGGAATATATTCAATAATTAAAATACTAACTGTTTTTTTGAAAAATGCTCAGACCCGTCGATTAGTATATCAAATTGTCCTTTTTGACATATAATAATAATGTATACAGGGTGTCCCAATTTAGAGATATGACGTCATCGTTGATTTTCTTAAATGGCAACACTGTCATTTTGATAGCTATTTTGATAGGGTGTGTAAAGTTATACACAACTGCAAAATTTCAAATTTGTATTCTTTACCATTTAGATGATAATAAAAAATAACAAAGTTATGAAAAAGAAGTAATCAACTAATAATTGAATTTAATTATTTCAATAAATTAAGCAAAAACTCATAATGTTGCCCTCAATTATTGTCAAATTGTCAATGGGCAACGTTATGAGCATTTGTTTAATTGAAATAAATAAATTCAATTATTATTTGATTACTTCTTGTTCTTCATAACTTTGTTATTTTTTATTATCTTGTAAATGGTAGGGAATAAAAATTTGATATTTTGCAGTTATGTATAACTTTACAAACCCTATCAAATTAGCTATCAAAATGACAGTGTTGCCATTTAAGAAAATCGACGATGACGTCATATCTCTAAATTGGGACACCCTCTATACATTTTTATTGAATGTCAAAAAGGACAATTTGAAATACTAATCGACGGGTCTGAGCATTTTCCAAAAAAACAATTAGTATTTGAGATATTGAATTTATTCCACTTTACAGACTCTCTCTGTATATAAACTAACGTCTATATTTTCTGCAGTGGCTTCTGTTGCTTCTTATAGGAATAAAGAGATGACCTCCGCTGTTTTCCATGGGTCTGGAATTTTCTATCTCTGCAAGTCCAATCTTCTTCTTCTACGGCCCTACAGCCCAAATTTATCCTTGGCCTCCTTTATTTTTTGCCTCCACCCTTGTTTGTCTGTGGCTGCTTTTCTCCATACACGGACTCCTAAAAGGGCTTGTGTGTCGCTGTTTACTGTGTCTTCCCAGTGCTTTCTTGGCTTTCCAACCGGTCTCTTTCCCAGCATTCTAGCGTTCAGTGCTCTTTTTGGTAGCCTATCCTCTCCCATTCTTATCGCATTGTCATGTCCGGCCCATTACAATCTTTGTATTCTAATGCAGTCTGACAGGAATCTTTCCTTATAAAGTTGATAGAGCTCGCTGTTGTATTGACTTCTGAAGATTCCATTTTCCCTCACAGGTCCTAGTTTTCTCCTCAGTACTTTATTTTCGAATGCATCGAATTTGTTTTTGGATGTTTCTTTCAGGACTCATGCTTCACTGCCTTAGCATGCTATTGGTCGAATTAAGGTTTTATAGATTCTCATTTTTGTATTTCGGTGGATACTCTTAGACCGAAATATATGGGAGAGGGCAAATAAGCTCTGTTTGCCTGCGTTATTCTCTTCCGTATTTCTCCATCTTCTGATCCGTCGGCATATATTTCTACTCCCAGGTATATAAACTTTTCAACCGTTTCAATGCCATCTTCATGTATAATGTTTTATGGGACTATATTTTTTCTTGTCTGTATCATTATTTTTGTTTTTTCTCTGTTAATTTCCAGACCTAGCATTTTTGTTTGCGTTTTTAACTCTGCGCATGTTCCTTGTGCTCCCGTTGATGTTCTACTCATAATATTAATATCATCGGCATAAGCGGCCTGGTTTTCTCGTCCAGTTTGCATTTGCCTAACTGAATACTTCAGTGCCAGGTTAAACAATGTTGGGGCCAGCCCATCTCCCTTTTTCAGTCCCTGCGAAATTTTGAAAAAGTCTGTCCGGTGGTTTTTTATTCGTACACACGTCTAAGTTTCATCCATTGTGGCTTTAATGAGTCTATTTAGCTTGTGTGATATTGCCACTTTAGCCAATATTGCCAATTCAGCCATTGCAAGTCCAATGCGTTTTTTACAATTTTTAATTTCTAGTCGTATCCCATTTAGGAGTTTGTCTCCAAATATCTTTTTTAATATTCAACAACTGTTTTACCTCTGTCCTGAAATATTTTTCATTGTGCAGTAATAATTTGTAAAAATAAAAAACAAGAATTTTTATAACAAAATTTAATAAATAAAAATGCATAGGTTGACAAATGCAATAAATATTGACTATTTTATACTATAGACTATTTTTAAATATTATACTTCACTGCACTGCCTTACAGTAAATCAACATAAATTAACATTTCTATGGTATTAGTTACTGAGAGATTTCTAAGTCAATAAAAGTATGAGCCAATAAAAAATTATACATTATTTTTTCATTTCGTTAGAACTTATACTAAGTACCTACTAGGTTTTGTTAGTTTGTCAAGTTTCCGCTTGACTTATACTTATACTGTTGGCTACACCGATTTGAATATGGGTTATAAGTAGGGTTACCATACGTCCGGATTTCGTCCGGACAGTCCGGATTTAAAAGACATGTCCGGATTGGCGTCCGGATATGAGAAATGTCCGGATTTTTTCTTTACTAAAAAAAGTGGAAAACTCTTGGCCCAACGGTGGAAAATTTCCTTCTGCGCAGCACCTAGTTAAGGTGATACAGTAGCGATCAACAGGTAGCAAAAACGCGTTCCAAAATTGCGGCTGTAATTTTGAATATTTTTTCGAGATATTTGGCACAAATATTCGTAATATAATAAAGAATGGCGGTACAGAGCCCAATTTGAAAAATATATTAATATGTGGAAATTACTCTGTAATTAAATACAATATTAAAAAAACGAGCCTGTACTGCCGTTAAGAAGAACAAAAAAATACACTTTCTTCAAATAAACTTTTTTATCCGATGCCTAGATTTTGTGTCATTTTGGAACTACTAATGAAATAAAAAATTTTAGTAGTTCCAAAATGACACAAAATCTAGGCATCGGATAAAAAAGTTTATTTGAAGAAAGTGCATTTTTTTGTTCTTCTTAATGGCGGTACAGGCTTGTTTTCCACACATTAATATATTTTTCAAATTGGGCTCTGTACCGCCATTCTTTATTATATTACGAATACGTGTGCCAATTATCTCGAAAAAATATTCAAAATTACAGCCGCAATCTTGGAACGCGTTTTCGCTACCTATTGATCGCTACTGTTTCCTCTTAAGTTTGTCGCTCTGCTTGTCATGTTAAAGCATATGTGTATATGTATTTTAAACTGGCAGATATTTTCGATGTTTGTTGCATATTGTAGCGAAACAGCTGTACTTTTAATTGTGCCATATGCATTTCGCATATATGTAAAATGTATAGGTAGCAACACAGTCAGTGCAAATTCATAATAGGGGGGTCAGACGTACCGCAAATATTTTATTGTCCAGATTTAGCCATACGACTCGCACTTACTCTAAGGACCGGTTGTTCGAACGCTAATCAACAATGATCACTATCAAATATTTAATTACTGTCACCAACTGTCAATGTCAACTTTGATTGGGTTGCTGAAAACATAATTGATTATAAGTATGAGATTAGTTAATCAATTAACATAACAATTATTAACATAATTGATTAACTAATTTCATAATTGTAATCCATAATTATGTTTTCAGCAACCCAAACAAAGTTGACATTGACAGTTGGTGACAGTAATTAAATATTTGATATTGATCATTTTTGATAAGCGTTCGAACAACCGGCCCTAAGGATAAAATTCAGTCATTTCAGATACATATGGTATCAAAGGAATTGAGCTCTGGATGACAGAAAAAAATAATAAATAATAAAAAAAATCCTTATAGACTAAATACAACAGGGCGGTCCATGGACCCGTTGACCCCCCTCTGTATCCGCACCCGGTCAAATTCACATTTTACATTTTCTACAACCCCTTGGACTACCCCTTTCGGGATTTGGCCTTAATAAATTATGGTAACCCTAGTTATAAATATGTTATAAGTTAAAACCTAACCTAAAATCTACTTTCAAATAAGTATCAAGTTGTATTCGTATAATTAACATAATGTACATTATGTTCTTTGCTAGATTTACTACAGTATAATAAGAATCAGTAGGGTCACTCCGCGAAAAATCCATTATTCTCTATGTTCCATTTTGGTGACGGCGCATAGTCCTTTGCGCAGATGAATGACAGTTAATGGCATTCTACGTTTGCCGTGATTGGTCGTTACCGTCGCGCATTTGTAGTAAACAACATTATACGTTTTGAGAAGGTTAGATCTTATCAGTATAAGTCAAATATTTTAATAATTAAACCACATCTTTATTTTTCTTTATTTGATAGATACTATTGAATTGCATGTTTTAACATTATACCATATTGATCATAACAGAAAGTTTACGAAAAAGGTGAAATATGGTAAATCAAAAACTTGTGCGACCCCCTGAAAAGTAACAATTTGTGACTTATACTCTTAATAACTAACACCTTAGAATTATCATAAAAGTAACGTGTGATTATATGAAAAAATTATAAATATATTGGGAATGATGTTAAAGTACAGATGAAAACTAAATAATTATGAACTTTGTTTTTAAATTATGTGCATATGATATGACTATACTAAAATCACAATATTATGATGCACTAGAGATAAATAAACCCAGACGGGCTGAATGTTACGAATTACGAGGAGCACTCCCGAGTCAAGATTTACAATCTATAAACTTTGTAAATCATGATTTGGGATTTACAATGTATATACATTGCAAATTATGATTTGGGAGTGTTCCTCGTAGCATTCAGCGAGTCTTGGTTTGTTTATTTCTAGGGCAAATTAATTGTGATTTTAGTATATTCTAGTGTATACTAAATTTACAATCAATATGCAGTAGAAATAAACAAACCAAGACACGTTAAACGCTACTAAGAACACTCCTGAATCATAATTTACAATGGATAAACTTTGGAAATCATGATTTGGGATTTACAATACATTGTAAATTATGATTCCGGAGTGCTCCTAGTAGCATTTAACGTGTCTTGGTTTGTTTATTTCTACTGCATCTTGATTGTAAATTTAGTATAGGTAGGTACTACTATTCCCTTGGAAATGAGTGGCATCTTCGATAAAAATGGGTGAAATGTATTTATATTGTTCCTCTATACATTCAGATCAAAAGTTTTATTAAACACAACGTCCAACAATAAATAGAGATTTAGATAATGAGGTTGAAATTGAATTTTCGGAATCTTTACAATTAATTAAATGTAGATAATATACTTAAAACCTGGCGTGGGCGATCTCAGTCAATTACAATTCATAGCTTTCAAAAAATATCATAGATATTTAAGAGGCAACAGTAGCGATGAACAGGTAGCAACAAACGCGGTCCAAGATTGCGGCTGTAATTTTGAATATTTTATCGAGATATTTGGCACACATATCCGTAATATAATAAAGAATGACGGTACAGAGCCCAATTTGAGAAATATGTTAGTATGTGGAAATTAATCTATAGCTAAATAAAATATTGCAAAAAGAAGCCTGTACCGCCATTAAGAAGAACAAAAAATAAACTTTCTTCAAATAACCTTTTTTATTCCATGCCTAGATTTTGTGTCATATTGGATCTAATAAAATTTTTTATCTCTAACAAGAAATCGAACATATTATAACTAAATAACTGATTAGTCAACATAGAGAAAGTGTCACTGTCATTTTGACAAACCTGCGTCAGATTTCTGTTCTGTTATCTGTATAGGGATTACGAACACTCTACGGCGCTACGGTAAAACATGGCAGATACGATTCGTATCGAGTATTCGTAATCCCTTTGCAGATAACAGATTAGAAATCTGACGCAGGTTTGTCAAAATTACAGTGACAGTTTCTCTATGTTGACTAATCAATTATTTAGTTATAATATGTCCGATTTCGTTATAATATCTCGACACCTAATGGTAAAAGAGGCAACCGATTATGTATGTATATGTATTGTATGTCCGATTTCTTGTTAGAGATAAAAAAATTTACTAGGTCCAATATGACACAAAATGCAGGCATGGGATAAAAAAGTTTATTTGAAGAAAGTTTATTTTTGTATTCTTCTTAATGGCAGTACAGGCTCCTTTTTGCAATATTTTATTTATTTATAGAGTAATTTTAACATACTAACATATTTCTCAAATTGGGCTCTGTACCGACATTTTTCATTATACATGGTTTCTGCGTAACTGGGAACCATATGGGAAACTTTTTTAATATCAATTTTACGAAAAAAAGTCATTCTTTATAAAGTGCTCTGCATAGTCTAAAACCTACGATGCAATCATCAGATATCAAATTTTGTCAACAGTATAGGAGGTATGTCAAAAAATATGAATTTCGCTCAACTTTAATATTTCAAAATATCAAAAAATTTTATTATGAAAAGTTATTTGTAATTAAAAACCATATTCAAATATGCAACAACAGTCTTCTACTTGAAAAAAAAAATTCTGAAATTTTGCCAAATTACCGATTTCGAACATCATTTTTATTTATTAAACATGTAATAACTCTTTTATTAATAATTTTAGGAAAAAAAGTTATTCTTCATAAAAATCTGTGGACGGTCTAAACCTCAGGATGCAACCATCAGTTATCCAAGTTTGTTATCTTTTATACGAGGTGTGTCGAATAATATGAATTTAGAAAGAATTCTAGAATTCATATTATTTGACACACCTCGTATAAAATTAACAAAGTTGGATAACTGATGGTTGCATCTTGAGGTTTAGACCATGCACAGATTTTTATGAAGAATAACTTTTTTTCCTAAAATTATTAATAAAGGAGTTATTACATGTCTAATAAATAAAAATTATGTTCGGAATCGGTAATTTAGGAAAATTTCAGAATTTTTTGCACATTTAAATATGAGTTTTAATTACAAATAACTTTTCATAATAAAATTTTTTGATATTTTGAAATATAAAGGTAGTTTGCTCTTGAGCGAAATTCATATTTTTTGACATACCTCGTATACTGTTGACAAAATTTGATATCTGATGATTGCATCTTAGGATTTAGCCTATGCAGAGCACTTTACAAAGAATGACTTTTTTTCGTAAAATTGATATTAAAAAAGTTTCCCATATGGTTCCAAGTTACGCAGACCATTATTACCATTATTATTATTATATGTGTGCCAAATATCTCGATAAAATATTCAAAATTACAGCCGTAATCTTGGACCGCGTTTGTTGCTACTTGTTGATCGCTACTGTCGCCTCTTAATTATTATCAATTATTGACTTTTCTATAATACAGGGTGTAACGAAAATACAGGTCATAAATTTAGTCACATATTCTGGGACCAAAAATAGTTCGATTGAACCTAACTTACTTTAGTACAAATGTGCACAAAAAAAAGTTGCAGCCTTTTGAAGTTACAAAATGAAAATCGATTTTTTCCAATATATCGAAAGCTATTAGAGATTTTTTATTGAAAATGGACATGTGGCATTCCTATGGCAGCAGTATCTGAAGAAAAAAAATTAGTGAATTTTAGACACCCCATAAAAAATTTATGGGGGTTTTGTTCTTTTAAACACCCCCAAACTTTTGTGTACGTTCCAATTTAATTATTATTTTAGAACCATTAGATAAACACAATGTTTTAAAAACTTTTTTGCCTCTTAGTACTTTTTCGAAAAGTCAGTTTTTATCAAGATATTTTGAATATTTGTCAAATCCACCACATATTTGTATATGGTTAATGGTATATGGTGCGATTATGGATAATAATCGTAATAATGGTAATAATAGGAAAATTTATTTATGATTTACATTTTTAGGTATCTGTATTTTGAACCATAAAAAGAAGCCACAGCTCGAAAGCTCCATAAAAGGTGCCTTCTCGAAAAAATACAAAGAAGCAAAGAAGTTTTAAAAACACCGTGTTTAACTAATGGTATCGCAGTAATAGTTTAATTGGAACGTACACAACCATTTGGGGGGTTTAAAGGAACAAAACCCCGATAAAATCTGCATGTAAACACATTAAAAAAGAAGCCGCAACTCGATAAAAACTGCCTTATCAAAAAAATACTAAGAGCCAAAAAAGTTTTAACAATATTGAATTTAACTAATGGTACCAGAAAAATAATTTAATTGAAATATATTGGGGGTGGGGGGTTAAGGGAACAAAACCGCCACAAAATTTTTATGGGGTGCACAAATTTCACTATAATTTTTCTTTGAAATATTTCTGCCATAAGAATGCCACATGTCCATTTTCAATAAAAAATCTCTAATAGTTTTCGATATATTGGAAAAAATCGATTTTTATTTTGTAACTTCACAGGGCTGTAACTTTTTTTATGTGCATATTTGTACTAAGGTTTGGTCCCAGAATATGTGATTTAATTTATGACCTGTATTTTTGTTACACCCTGTATACATTTCTACTACTTATCGGACCACCCACGTATATATTTTATTGCATAAAATTGATCCCAAATATTACTGACAGCACATATTATAGAAATGTTTTTCTAAAAGATAGATAGGTATCTAGATCCTATTACTTAAAATATATTTAAGATGTTGCAATAAATAAATAGCAAATGAGGTATTTCTTGGCAGTGCTTACATTAAAATTAGTAGTGCATGGTTTACTAATTTTAACATAAATGAAGTACTTAAGTCTCTATTTACAAAATTTACACTCAAGTAATAACCTAACAAAAATTTGACTTGTTGCACCTTACTTTACTTTGGTTTGATTTTTTCCGTATAAAAATTAGAAAAAACCAGACCAATAGTATATCGAGAAAACACTTGAGCCCATGTTGTTGCCGCAAATGATCCATGTTGGCATTATTAGAAGTAGGAGAAGAATGAGTGATAGGGTGACCCTGAAAACAAAAAAAGGTTTATAGTAGAGTTTTGAAGATACATTCGTGAGAATAAACTTACAAACAAAAACGATAAGAAGTCAACTTAAGTTTTTTTACATTATTTCTAAACCTTAGTAGTGATCCAATATTAAATTAATAGCAATCTCTAAGAAGAGATAAGCATAGTTATAGAAATTTCTAAAACCAATCATCTAAGATTTCTTTTAGTTTTTAGTTATTAACCTTTGTCGAGCGGCATAATTTTACACCGGTAACAGACGGCATAGGTACAATTGTACCTATAACATATTTTCTTAAAAATTTTTTAATCTAAAGGTAATATTTGTTAGTTTTAAGATAATATTATTTATTGCTAGCATAACTGGTAAAAAATTGTTTAATATTGCAATAAATAAATAATAATATTCGGTAATTTGTTCTTGTATGGATTTAAAAACAAAATTGGAAGCCGCTTTTAAGTGATCCCATTTATATATCGTAAATTATTGAAATTACTGCAACAATGAACTTTTGGAAATAGTGGTCGTAAACAAATTCTAGGAAGAGTAGCATTGTATTGTATTTCAACTGGAAACATAGATTTCATGTTCTGATTGCGTAATCGTGTTCAGTGACCCCAAAAACCCCCTGAATATCAAAATCGGACCTTAATATACTGATTTTGACATGTTTATTCATTTTTGGATGCATGTTATGCACTTTAAAATGCAATTATGCATTTCTGTCTATTTTTATATTGTAGACTTTTTTCCTGACGTTATCCTGAACATAATGCAAAAAATTGCAAGTCTCTAGATGCTGTATTTAAAAATCGATTTATTTTTTGTTAATGCCTCGGTCTAAACGTAAATTATTAATCTTCGTATTTTATAAAAAACGAATACCTTATTAAAATATGATTATTATCTTTATAAAATATACATTTTATATTGAATTATGTAATATCCATTGTTGGTTTGTTTTATCGCATAACAATAACTTTCTCAAAACGGTACCACTATCGTTTGTTTTTGTTTAGGCTGTTGCTCGCTTGTCGATCTTATTTTCTGTTTGGAGGCCGTTGAAACTGAAAGCAAGGTTATGGCCGTACCAAGCGGAGTTTGAGTTGACAGGAACTAGGTGAATAACGTGGGTGCTTTCGGAAAACTTGATGCATTTAAGGAATATTATGTAAAACATTGTAATAATAATGGTTATTACAGAAATTTTAAGATTACTAACAGATACCTACCTGGATATACAGGGTGTCTGCGTAACTTGGAACCATATGGGAAACTTTTTTAATATCAATTTTACGAAAAAAAGTCATTCTTTATAAAGTGCTCTGCATAGTCTAAAACCTAAGATGCAATCATCAGATATCAAATTTTGTCAACAGTATACGAGGTATGTCAAAGAATATGAATTTCGCTCAGGAGCAAACTACCTTTATATTTCAAAATATCAAAAAATTTTATTATGAAAAGTTATTTGTAATTAATAACCATATTCAAATATGCAATAACAGCCTTCTACTTGAAAAAAAATATTTCTGAAATTTTCCTAAATTACCGATTCCGAACGTCATTTTTATTTATTAGACATGTAATAACTCTTTTATTAATAATTTTAGGAAAAAAAGTTATTCTTCATAAAAATCTGTGCATGGTCTAAACTTCAAATTGCAACCATCAGTTATCCAAGTTTGTTAATTTTATACGAGGTGTGTCAAATAATATGAATTTAGAAAGAATTTCTTGCATCTTGAGGTTGCATCTTGAGGTTTAGACCATGCACAGATTTTTATGAAGAATAACTTTTTTTCCTAAAATTATTAATAAAAGAGTTATTGCATGTCTAATAAATAAAAATGATGTTCGGAATCGGTAATTTAGGAAAATTTCAGAAATTTTTTTTTTCAAGTAGAAGGCTGTTATTACATATTTGAATATGGTTTTTAATTACAAATAACTTTTCATAATAGAATTTTTTGATATTTTGAAATATAAAGGTAGTTTGCTCTTGAGCGAAATTCATATTTTTTGACATACCTCGTATACTGTTGACAAAATTTGATATCTGATGATTGCACCTTAGGTTTTAGACTATGCAGAGTACTTTATAAAGAATGCCAAGTTACGCAGACACCCTGTACCAGTAGAATTATTCAACGAAGTTTACTGTACCGGGGACATTCCGAAAGAATGTCTATTACATAATCTGAGTTCATCCAGAATACTCAAAACACCCAACGCAATGAAATGTGAGGAATATAGGGCCATCAGTTTGCTGAACCACGTTTTAAAAGTTTTCTTGCGAATGATTAATTGAGTGAACGTGTCTAAAAATCTAGACGACAACATAACAAGAAATCAACAGGGATTTACAAAAGGCTTTGGCACTACAGACGCATTATTTACAGTATTATACAAACACTCATAGAACGGTGTCGAGATGTCTTAAAAAAATGTGAAACTTTATTGTTTATTTATGAAGCATAACGTAAATAATTAACGTAAAAAGTGAAATTATGTCTAGTTCATATAATTAGCTAGAATCTGTAAAATTTCAAGTTTCTTCATTGTAAAAAAAAAACAAGAGAATTTAAGCATTTTTCGTTAAAATCTTTTTTTATTTAAACAATTAATAAACAAAAACATTTTTTATTGACTATTCGTGTATTGTTCCCGCGAATGCATGTTTGCAAATTTTTAGTCATTTGCATTGAAGAAAAGGCAGTCAAATTGACGTCCAAAGATTTGACCCTAACGATTGAACTAAAGAAAAGCGTTTAATTAATTAATACGACAAAACGAATTCTAATGTTAACTGTAGCACAAAGCGGTCTCAATTCTTTTTCTCATGGTCATCTTTCAGTGCGTCACAGTTTTTCGATTTCTTTCTAACGCATTAAATTGTATGTGACATTTATTCTAGTTATTCTAGTTGTCGATAGATGGCGCCATAATAAAAAAATAATTTTTTTGAATTAGATAATAATATTACAAATATAATCTGTATAATTTATAAGACTATACAAATCAAAGAAAATACCATTTTATAAATGCATGAAACACATTTGATTTGTTTTTATTCCAAATTGAAAATAAAATGTGACAACTGTCAGATTTAACTAAAATGTCATGTTAGAATAAATGTCATAACCCAGCAAACAGACCGACGTGTTAATTACGTGAATTTCTGGTACATTTGTCACCAATATACGTAAATTGTTTACGTGAATTTCACGTGAAAATTTGGTTGGAATGTCACATTGAAAATACGTCTTTAAATTACGTGAATAACTCGTCTTCAATAGACGTGTTATTCACCTTAAATACCAATAAAATGTTTCGGGAAATTCACGTTGCAAATACGTGTTGATCAACATATCTTTCGGTTCACGTAAATAATTCGACCTTAATTAACTTACTAATCATGTAATTATTATCCTCATATGACATAAATAAAACAAGCCTATAAAGTATTAACAATGTATTTATTTAGTAGAATTTAGAGACTTTAAAACATTTGCCTTGTATAATTATTATACAAGATAATGAACCAAAAATGCTACCGACCTAAAGACGCATTAAAAAATTTGCCAACACAAAACACAACACAGGTCACTTTTTATTTTGACGACACTTCAACCCTCGAGCAGTGAGGTAAACGTTAATACGAAAGGCATTATTATAAATAAACCCGCCTAAAATAAAACGAGGGAAATAAAGCTCTTCACGTTTCACTTTCACTTTTTGTTGTGAGGAGAAATGTGAGAAGCTGATATTAGAGAATTAGAGGTTATGCTCATCGATTATAAAAATCGATTATTTTTAAATTACAGTTAAACTATTCTACTTACTTTAAATTAGTATTACATATTTTCTTTTTGTTTTTAAATTTCTTCTGCTATTACCTAATTGGTCTTACTAAAAATCTATTTCAATACCAGAATAATATAAAAAAATAATCCTATCGAAACGTATCTATTATTCGATAAATCGATTAATTTAGTTTTCGAACCAACTATGTTAATCACGTATCGTGGTCACGTGATAGTATTTAAAGGACGAGAAAGGCTTGGTAGTACGTCATCACCGCGCGCGATTTGAAAATTAGACTCGACATCATTTTAGCTGTGATATTTTTAAAGAAAAAAAAATAGCAAAAATAGCTTCAAATCAAGGTTGGATTGAAATAGTTATGCTAAATGATTTTAAAAGCGAAATCATAAACTTTTTGTTTAAATATTGTATTATTTACATTACTTTACGTGGAATACATCTAATTTTTCGACGTCCATAAAATACAGGGAGTAAAATTCAAGCGATACGTATTTAACCAACACCGTTGTAAAATTTTGTTTTCAAAAATATTTCTCAAAATTTAACCAAAGGAAGTTATTTCTGTTTCGTGATTATTACGTGAAATAAACGTACCTTTGTACCGATGTAACCGACATTCACACCTATGATAAAAAACATGTACAATATTCGTCATTATGATTTTATATTATTCTAATGTCAAACATGTATAAAGGAATCAAAAATATATTGGTGAATGATTTGGCACTGAAATACGTTTTTTTCCCGTCATAAATCTCCGAGTTACGTATTCGTTGAAATTTGCCGTAAATTTAACGTAATTATCACGTAACTGGGCTCAAACCTGTTTGCTGGGAAATGTGTATTATCACGGACTTAACCCTTTTTCCTATCATTTGTTACGCACTGAAAAATGCTCATGAAAAGGACAATACTGGTGGTTTTTCTAAGACTACGATAAAAACACGAATTTTTTTTAATTCGAGTTTTGGTTGAAGTTTTGTTTCGTATCGTATTGAAATTTGACACGAATAAACGCCGATTTATATTATATAAACAAATATATGAGCGTTCAAAATTTGAAACTTTTGTGTTTATCTATGAAGCATAACGTAAACAATTAACGTAAAAAGTGAAATTATGTATAGTTCATATCATAAGCTACAATCTGTAAAAGTTTTAAGTTTCTACATTGTAAAAACAAGAGAATTTAAACATTTTCCATTAAAATCTTTTTTTATTTAAACAATTAAGGGGTTACATAGGTTTTGCGAGTAAAAAAAAGTTACATTTAAAAAAATTTATATCTCGAAAACTAAAAATTATTTTTATTTATAATTAAAACATGTAAAAGTATAGTAATTAAGGTACTCTCAAAAAAATTTCAGCCAAAAATATTCATTTTTGTAAAGTCGACTGCAATTTTTCGACAACAGCCCTTTGTTGCGGTGGGCAGCATAACAAGTCCAGTCTCATCTGAAATCAAAAAATCAAAAAGTTTCTTGTGGTTTATACCTCTGCCTAGTGAATGAACGAAGGAATTAAAAAAAATGAAATTTGAAGATTTTACATAAGTTTAAACACATTTTCGACCCCAATTTTTCTCATTTTTTCAAGAATGACCATTTTTAAAGTAGTTTTTTTATAACACAAAAACAACTTCACCTACTAAAAATTACTTCGTTCATTTACTAGCCAGAGATATAAACTAGAAGAAACTTTTTGATTTTTTGATTTCAGATGAAACTGGTCTTAGTTATGCTGCCCACAGTAAAAAAAAGGGCTGTTGTCGAAAAATTGCAGTCAACTCTACAAAAATGAATATTTTTGGCTGAAAATTTTTTTGAGAGTACCTTAAGTACTATTCTTTTGCATATTCCAATTATAAATGCAACTAATTTTTAGTTTTCGAGATATAATTTTTTTAAAGTCATTTTTTTTACCCGCAAGACCTATGTAACCCCTTAATAAACATAAAAAAATGTATTTACTATTCGTGTATTGTTCACGCGAATGCATATGTCTGCAAATTTTCATTCATTTGCATTGAAGAAAAGTCAGTCAAATTAACGTCTAAAGATTTGATGCAAACTATTGAAGTAAAGAAAAGCGTTTAACTAAAAAAGCATTTAATAAATGGCCAACTAATGTTAATAATTTTTTTTCACTTTCTATCTGATTTTATCTGTATTAAATAGTATTTACAAGTCAACGTTGACGGTCGATCTGTTTTACTACCTTTTCCTGATAAAATCTATTTCACAGAAAAACATTAATTAGAAAAATAAACAAATTGAAGCAACAAGCGTGAATCTTTATAGATTAACTTTCTAATGTTAGTAACAAAGAACTACAGTAAGAAATATTTGCAGAATGTATTTAAAAATTTTTACAGGAATGTATTAGAGATAGATTTAGAAATTGAATTTAACTATTCGGTAACTAAACCGATACTTTAGATTTTAAATGCCTCATTATTACGAAAATACTAAAACGTAAAATTAAGATATAATCTTAATATTACAAATATTAAAAAAAATAAAGACTAGACACGAAATAATAAAACAGAGAAAAACGAAAAACAGGAGGAGATACTAAAAATACCAATAGCAAAACTAAAAGAAACAAAATAAAATTAAAAAGAAAACAGGCTAAAATAGCTAAGTATGCCAATTTCTAAAGTAATCGTGAAATGATTATAAAATTCTGAATGAACAGAAATATAATTTTATACGTAGTATTCATACAGAAGGAGATATGGCTTTTGGTCTTGAAAACTATTTTAAAAATTGGAAAACAAGGAAAAAAAGGGAACTTTTTAATAGACATAAACATGATTTAGGGAGAAAATATGGATAAAATTGAAATATATCGTAATCAATATTAAAACATAACAAATCGCTTACAAAGCAGTAAGAGAATTATAAAAAGAAAAGATGTAAATTAAAGAATTTGACCATTTCAATTTATAGGAGTAACAGAAGCAATACGAGCAGATACAGACAAGTTAGGCCATGTGCGTCCCAGCTTGTATTGAGGAGTTCAAAATTGATCAAAATCTGATATATAGGATAGATGGGAATATGACCTTACCAAATAAGCATCCGTGGATCAAATGGGGATATAGCTTATGGTAGCAGATATGTTATTATTATAGGAGTAAACCTAGGTGGTGTTTTCTAGCCTCTACTCCAGAAGAAATTACTGAATTATTAAAAAAACCAAAATCATGGTTATTGATCGCCAACAACAGTTTCCTGAAACCCAAACTATTGCGAAATGCGAGGTAGTCTCAACTTTGATATATCTTGGAGCTCTAGTTAACAACACAGGCAGTTGTGAACCCGAAATTAGAAGACGCATTCAACTAGCAAGAGCAGCAATGAGTGAACTAAACGGGGTCTGGCGTGATCGTCACATTACTATGACAAACAAAAAGAGACTCGTTTCAACTCTGGTCTTTTCCATATTTTACTATGCATGCGAGACATGGACAGTCAAAGAATCAGATAGACGACTTATAGACACCTTTGAAATGTGGACATGGAGACGGCTGCTTAGAATTCCATGGACGGCTCGCCTTACAAATATCTCGGTTCTGGATGAAATTAATCCGGATCAGCGTCTCTCCAGTACCGTTTACTCTAGAATTTTAAAGTTCTTTGGTCATATCCATCGAAGTGATCACAAAATGGAGCGGTTGGTGGTCCAAGGAAGGCCTCAGACTCAACGCCAACGCGGAAGATCTCCACAGCGATGGGCAGACATTACTAAAAAGCTTCTCAACAAACAGTATACTGAGGCAATACATGTAACTGATGACCGCGACCAGTGGAGAAATATTATCAATCAAACTGCCCGAGCTGCTGAAGCCCAATTATGAACCACAACACATCTACTAAGATGTTAATGACTATGATGATGATGTTATTATTAGTGACTCAAAACTAAAAAAGCTAATTCCTCACAAAGTTGATATTATACATCCGTAGATGGCAATCAAATATGGACTGAACAGGTTATGACACTACGGTGCCGAATGTTCATTTCCAGTGCAGAAACTACTGCACCAACCGTTACATACTGGAATTAAATGTTGTTTACTGATTATTATAATAAATTCTTCTTCCCTTTTTTGTATAGACATGACTCTGTCTTTCTTTCAATGTGCCTCTGTCTTCCCAATGATCGTCTTTCTATTTGAGAACCGTCTCTAATCTACTCTTCTATTTTTGATCTAGTTCTTGTTGTTCTTCACCTTGCATCTCCGTCGTTTATCTGTACATCTAGCAATGTCCCATAGTGTCTTAGTATTAAATTTCCTTTTTTAACGGTTCTATTGATCTAATGAATAAATATATTTGAGAAGGTATGATTCAAAGAAAGGCCTTCATAGCATGACTTACAAGACTTATTAATGGCCATCGATCATCCCCACAACTTTGGGATATACTTTTTTCTAAATTGTTGTAAAGATTTATTTTAACCAGTCAGTTGAAATTTTGCATGAAACATAATATTTCAGTTGAACAAATACGTGAAATACTTTTAGTCAAATATTATAAGAATTTATTTATGGTAGGGGAACTCAAACGGGGATTTTTACAGTTACTCGAGCGCGTCAGATTATCACATGGGGAGAAACCTTGTACTTGTACCCTGAAAATGTACTCTACAATATATTGGCTCTTAATACAGGGGAGTTCGTTAAGGGGGGCCCGAAAAAAAATATATCCTTAGAAAAACTCGAAATCGTCAGATTAAGATAAGGTTAGTTAAATATATACAAAACAGTGTATATTTATTAATATAAGGCGTAAAGAAATGGGTGAGTCACAAAGTGTCACAAAAAAGCGAATACTTCGCGAAATCAGATCAAAACGTCAGATCGAAAAACTAAAAAATACGTGCCCAATATTTTTCAAAAATATATCGAATGATACCAAACACGACCCCCCACAGAGAGGACTGGGCGGTAAATTTAAAATTTTAAATACGAACCCCGCGATATTTCTCGAAATGAACATCAGATCGAAACACTGAAAAATACACGTATTCAATATTTTTGAAAAATAGATCGAATGACATCAAACACGACCCACCACGGAGGTGGAGTGGGGGGTTACTTTAAAATCTTAAATAAGAGCCTCCATTTTTTATTGCAGATTTTGATTCCTTAAGTAAAAATAAGTAACTTTTATTCGAGACATTTTTTCCAATTATGGATAGATGGCGCTATAATCGGAAAAAACGATTGTTAGAAATGGAAAATTAAATTAAAAATGGAAAATCCCCCACTTTATGGAAAACTTAACTTCCTTTTTATTGGTTTTAGGACCTACTCTTCACAACCCAATATGTCCCCATAACGCTAGAGTAACTGCAAACTGAGCATACTTGCCTTCCCTATTATGATGCACATTGTCATGACAAGAACTCTTTAGATTCTTTATTGTTCTCTTTCAGAGCTTGCTGTGCTGTACTTCATGCACCAGCATTTCTGGGACAAATCTTCTGATGCCGTACGCTAGGCCTCATGCAACCTTCTGAGATACCACATTTCGAACGTTTGATACGGTTTAGCGATCTTACTTTAAGTAGTGATCAGATCTCACTACCGTACGTTATTATTGCCCATATGTAGCATTTTAGGAGACCCAAAGGAGTTTCGCGCTAACAAAGATAGTTATTTAATTTGGTAAAAGGATTTCTAACGATTGCTACTCGTATCTTTACTTCTTCGCCGCAGTCCCATTTACTGTTTAAGGCAACAAGAAGTCATTTAAATTTCTCAACTCCTCTGTGAGTTTTCTCAACTCGTTCATCTGTGCTTGCATATGGGATTGTCTATTGATTATCATAATTTCGTTTTTCTGATGTTAACGTTGAGACCATATTCTTCTGCGGTGCAAGGTAAGACATCATGTTTTACATTGACAAAAGCTGTTTGGTAATCGATAAAGCAAATATAGACATCCCTCTTCCGATCTTGGCATTTTTGCACCCATAAGAATGATAAAGTGCCTCCCGTGTTTCTAAACCGTTTTTGAAACCAAACTGAGTGTCTCTCGTTCCCTCTTTACATTTGTTATAAATCAGCCTACAAATTACTTTTAAGAAGGCTTTGAGTACGTTGCTCATGAAGCTTATTAGACAATGATCTTCGCAGCCACTGACTTTGTGCTCCTTTGGACTTGCTACGAAAGTTGACTTCAGCCAATCTGGCGGCACTTCAGCCAATATCCCAAACAATGTGTTGGAAGTCCTCATCTCACAGTCCTCTCTGTTGGATTAATGATTCTTTTGAGAAAGGCAAATTTCCAAAGTGCCTAAAGACTGCCATCATTGTTCCTCTTCATAAGGGTGGTGAAATATCTAATACCTGCAATTATAGACCTATTGCACTACTACCGGTACTCTCCAAAATTATTGAGAGAGTCATAAAAGCCCGACTTATGTCCTTTCTCGTTGAAAACAACATTTTATCACAAAATCAGTTCGGCTTTTTAAATAATAAATGCACCACTGATGCCATGTGTTCTGTACTACATGAGGTTTATTAAGCACTGCACAATAATCTTTATACTGCCACCGTTTTTTGTGACTACGCCAAAGCTTTTGATTGTGTAAATCACAATATTTTGATAAAAAAACTAAATTTCTACCCAATTCGAGGTATTTCTTTGAATTGGTTCCAATCTTACTTGAATGATAGGAAACAACTAGTTAGAGCAAATGATACAGACTCTAGTCTCAAAAACATTGTATGTGGGGTACCTCAAGGATCAGTATTGGGTCCTCTACTTTTCCTTATCTTTATTAATCCTATCACTAGTTTAAAAATCGATGGAAAAATTTTTCTTTTTGCTGATGATACCAGTATCACTTGGAGCAACTCAAATATTGCAACTCTTCATGATACTATAACTTCTGATCTACTTACAATAAAAACCTGGTCTTACTCTAATTTACTCTCGTTTAACGTAGATAAAACAATAGCATTATCTTATAACGGAGCTCTTCAACTCTTACCTCTTAATAACAGCCAGATCAGTACTGTTGATTCTGTAAAATTTCTTGGTATTTCTTAGACAGCAACCTTAAATGGTCCCTCCATATTAATTTGTTAAGGAAGAAACTATCTTCAGCTTGCTATGCTATAAGATCTGTTTCGAATGAACTCAATTTAGCATCTTCCAAAATAACATATTTTTCCTTGTTCGAGTCACATCTTCGTTATGGTCTTCCTTTTTGGGGGTCTGGTACAGCTGCCCAATTCGATGTTATTTTCAAATTACAAAAAAGAGCAATAAGATATCTGCTTGGCCTCAGAAGAACAACAAATTGTAGAAGTTACTTCAAAGATCACAGAATTTTAACCCTTCCACCTTTATATATTTTAGAAACTGTTTGCTTAATTCGTAAACATCTACATGTCTTTACACCAAGACCTAATCATGACTACTTCACGAGAAATTCTACCTTTGACGTCTATTTACCGACCCCGTCATCTGAGTTAGTAAAGAAATCTATATTATATTCCGCAAAAAAACTTTACAACCATCTCCCTCTACAACTTAAATCTGCAGCGTCTTTCCCCAAATTCCATTAACTGACAAAAGCCTACCTATCCGAAAGACCATATTATGCAGTAGAAGATTTTCTTAATCAATAACTAAGAAATTACAGTACCCTTTGCACAAGTAGTATTTTTATTATTATTTTTCATCTATATTTGGGTGTCATATTTATGCAGCAGCTTAACTTTTAAACTTAATTCCTAGGTAGACTATGCAATTTGCAATTTATTTGAATTTTCAAATTTGGCAATTGATTAACTGTTTAATTTCATTATTATTATTTTTTTAATTTATACTGACGATTTATGTAATTTTAGTAAATTGAATTGTTATTGTTTTGTTTTCTTGACTTTTTGTAAGCTTTGTCGATAAAATTGTACCATTTTTCATAACAATAAAGCATATTTCTATTCAATTCTATTTCCACTGTTATAGATGTTATTAAAGAGTTAGCATTAGTACTTGATATTGAAGAGATCATGATTCCCAACTGACTGATTTTTTGGCTTCTTACTAATTTTTAAAGATCAATAAATTGAGCACTGCCGTTTCATAAACCTACGGGCTCTAAGTTCTAGCGGGTTCATAATGCTTTAGAGATGTTTTAGTGCCTTGTTTGTGATATGTACCAATAATTTCTTTAATCTTTCTATGAGAATTAACATCATCAAACAGCGTTAGCTGCATTGTTTAAGAATGCCATTTAGTTCATAGTAATTTTATTATTCGTGTGGGAATTTGCAATCGTTATATCTTCCATAAAGCAGAGTATCATCGGTCATCCATAATTTATTTTACTTATTTGTTGATGGTTCTAGAAGGGCACCAGAGCGCTCCAACCGTTGGTTCTCTTATTCTAATAATGTTATATCTCCACATTGTTCTTGTTTTTTAGGACATATCACACGTGCCTATGATATGAAGAGACTAGTTTTCCAACAAAAAAAAACGGAATAAATAATCAAGTGGATCACTCTGGTTTTTATGGCCAATTCTCAGATCTAGTAAGTAGATAACTAATTACTAATGAATAAAAATGTTTTACATTAACTTGCCATTCGTTATTATCGGTAATACAAGCTTTAAACGAACTTTCCATTACCCTTATCAATATTCAACACCAACACACAATTTTATTAGTTTAATTACACATGCAATAATATTGCAGTGATTATGAAAATATTTTACCATGAAATCGACAAGGTAACTACAACAAGCAGGTACCAATTTAATAGATGGCTACCCTGCAAGTTCACAATCATTCATGTAAATGTATGTGCGATATATTACTTAAGAAATATGTGGCCTTTGTTGACTAACTTTTATTTTATTCTGAAAGTGGTATTTTTCTACTTGTTCACATGGTTAATGCAATATGCAGTAATTAGTTTAAATAATTTTGTAAAAGAAACGAAACTTGAATTTGTTATTGACATTAGATATTTTGCAATGCCTACGGAGAATGAGGTATAGGTCAACTATTGTTCTATTGACATATTTACGTAAAATATGTCTATTAAATATTTTAACTATGCATAGGTTAAAATAATTGTAACACTGTAGCGGTTTCGGGTAATTTAGTATTTTTGGTCATTTATGACAACTTTATTAATACTGATACATAAACAATATGCTCTCTAATATGGCAACTAAGGATAATGTTAAAAAGTCATGGACAGACTTTTCTTCTCGAGAATAAAACAACTACCAAGACCAAGAATGAATTTGAATGAATGAAGAACAAATTTATGACCACAAAAGGGTTATTGCAGGGATGCTCCACATCTCAAACACTGTTCAAGATATTCCTGGAACAAATATTAAAACAATGGGAAAGGAAATGTGAAGGGATGCGGATTCCAATCCGTTACAACTTCTTGTACACATTAAGTTTTGTAGATAACAAAGTGGTAACGGTTCAAGATGAAGAAGATCTGTCCTATTTTCTACGATAATTTGAAGAGGAATACTCAAAAAATCGACTGGAAATAAACCTACAATAGTCCAGGGCGCATCTGTTTTGAGATGGACGTTGAAAGGTGACTCAAATTTTTTTGCAGAAATTGCTTGAAAATAACTCAAATAATTGGAAAGAAATCCTTTGTAAAAGGTATAAAATTTTTTTATTAAAAATCCCTTAAAAGGGCTACATCACATCAAAACGTTTTCGATTTTTATAAAAAATCATCATCAGTGTTCGATAAACTGGATGCTAGCTGAGCCACAAAAGAAAAATATCTGGGTAAAAACCCTTTACATAAAATATAGATGCCTTAAAAGTGCATACTTCAATAAACAGGCCTGTGATGGTCACATGGCAAACAGGATAATGCCCTAAGGTAAGGTATACAGGTTTCCCAACACGTGGGATCCAAATTGAGTTGATCACATTTCAATGACTTAATGGCAACTGAGTTTCAATGACTTAATAGCAACTCAGTTGCCATTAAGTCATTGAAATGTGATCAACTCAATTTGGATCCCACGTGTTGGGAAACCTGTATACCTTACCTTAGGGCATTATCCTGTTTGCCATGTGACCATCACAGGCCTTTTTATTGAAGTATGCACTTTTAAGGCATCTATATTTTATGTAAAGGGTTTTTACCCAGATATTTTTCTTTTGTGGCTCAGCTAGCATCCAGTTTATCGAACACTGATGATGATTTTTTATAAAAATCGAAAACGTTTTGTTGTGATGTAGCCCTTTTAAGGGATTTTTAATAAAAAAATTTTATACCTTTTACAAAGGATTTCTTTCCAATTTTGTGATTGATGGTATACAGCCAACTACAGGAAAACTTTTTCTTTTCCTTGTGGATTTTTTTTAACTCAAATAATAATATTTAAGTTATCTTCCCACTCAAAATGGTCCGGAACATTGTTTAACTTTAAAAGTATTCACCTAAGAGAAAAGTAGTACTAAGATAAAAGTTGCGTAATTAAATTTCCTACAATATAGAATTCGTTAAAAATTTTAAAAATAGTCACCCTTGTTGCAAAATAGCAATAATTGCGAAAAAAACCAAACAAAAACAAGTATTCGCATTTTACGTTTTTCAACAAGTTATGTTACACTTAGGACCTTCATATTTTACTCAGAAAAACTTTATGATATAGTAAAATAACACTGTAAATTTCATTAAGATCGGTTTAATTGATTTTGCAAAATAAATTTTGCAATCCAGCTTTCGCAAAAATAATTCATTTTTTTAAAATGTTGCACGACTGAAAATAAAGCAGATAGCAAGTTGAATTTTTTTTTGCTTATAGAAGTGTACTGTACCTTTCATTTGCAATTTGCAAAATTAAAATCGATTAGTTACCACGGCGCCAAGAAATTTTTTAAGTAAACATTAATTTTTCGTGCTACGCGCAGGACAGCGGTGTTCGATTCACACAAGTTGATTTCCACCAAAATTTCTTCCAATCTTTATCTAATATATTATTTTCTTAGTCTATATTTTGTTGTATTTTAATTCCACAAAAATCAAACTAATTTTATTATTGTTTGTGAAATATTGTTTAAACAATTGCATATGTTTAAAAATAATAAACTTTTATTCGCTAAGTTAAAATATATGAATAAAGAAAGTTTTTGCTAAAAAAGTGTTATTTCAAAGGATAGAGTATGTGTTATTATTTTGCAATAAACAAATTTATTTATTTATATCAAAATGTAACAAAAATTAAAATGGATTTATCATTATCAAAGGTCATTGGAATGCCCAATCAGAGCAAACTATCCGCTGTCCTGCGCGTAGCACCAATAATTAATGTTTATTTAAAAAAATTCCTGACGCCGTGGTAAATAATCGATTTTAGTTTTGCAAATTGCTAGTGAATGGTACAGTACACTTCTATAAGCAAAAAAAAATTCAACTTGCTATCTGCTTTATTTTCAGTCCTGTAACATTTTGAAAAAATGAATTTTTTTGCGAAAGCTGGTTTTCAAAATTTATTGAACCGATCTTAATGAAATTTACAGTATTGTTTTACTGTATCATAAAGTTTTTCTGGTTGAAATATGAAGGTCTTAATTGTAGCATAAATGGTTGAAAAACCTATGCGAATACTTGTTTTTGTATGGTTTTTTCGCAATTATTGCTATTTTGCAACAAGGGTGACTATTTTTTAAAATTTTTAACCAATTCTGTGTTGTAGAAAATTTCATTACGCAACTTTTATGTCTGTGCAACTTTTCTCAGAAATGAATACTTTTAAAGTTATAATCAAAAAACAAAGAAAAAAATCGAATTTTTCCTTCATTTTTTGACATTTTGATTATTTAAACAATGTTTCGGACCTTTTTGAGAGGGAGGATAACTCAAATATTATTATTTGAGTAATTTTCAAGCAATTTCTGCAAAAAAATTTGAGTCACCTCTCAACGTCCAAATGTACTAATATTTTTACAGATGCGCCCTGGTCTACAAAAGAACGAATACTTAACAACAGAACAAGAACCAGTGAGAAACTTGGAAATGGACGATGATAGGGAAATTAACGGAACTGAAAAATTCCAATATTCAGGATTCTCTTTTTCTTCTTCTTCTTCTTCTTCTTCTTTTTCTTTCTAGCATGATCGATCATGCTAGTAGACTACTGGCTGTTCATCTTCCCCGGACGATGAGGTCCAGCATTTTCGCCATCGTTTTGGTGGTCTACCCTGTGGTCTTTTACCTACTGGGTTATTCGTTTTTGTGCTTTTAACGAGTCTGTTGTCCTCCATTATTTTTATATCTTTGTTCCAATATCTTGGTCTCTGTCTGAGCCATCTTACTATGTCCTGTATTCCACAGTTTTGTCTGATGCCTTCACTTCTTATTCTGCCACGTGGAGTTTTGCCTTATATAGTTCTTACTGTTCTCATTCCAACTGTCTCAACATTCTTCTATTTGTGTCTGGTCTTGTTTCTGCCGCATATGTTATAATAGGTCTTATTGTTGTTTTATATATTTATTTTGACTTTGCTTTTAGTATTTATATATTTGTTCTTCCATACGATATCTTGCAGGCGTCCAGAGATTCTAGTTGCTTTCATTGTTTGTTCTCTGACCTCTTTTGAGAGATTTCCATTGCTTGTTATTTCCGCTCCAAGATATTTGAAGTGATTCACCTGTTCCACAGTTTTGGAGTCAATTTCCAATTTGCATCTTATCGGTTCTTTGGAAATTATTAGGCACTTGCTGGACATTGAAGCAAGAACACATAAATAAGCTACAGTCATTTTAAATGTGGTGTCACAGAAGGATGCTTAGAATAGCATGGACACAGAAGAAAAGAAACACGGAAGTATTGCGAGAAATGGGCAAAAAATGCGAAATAATAAACACAGTAAAAATAAGAAAGCTACAATATCTGGGACACGTAATGAGGGGACAGCGTTATGAAATGCTAAGACAGATAATACAGGGAAAGATAAGAGGCTGAGGAGTGTAGGAAGAAGGAGAGTGTCATGGTTGAAGAATTTAAGGGACTGGCTTAAATGCAGTTCTATAAAACTCTTTAGAGCAGTGGTAGATAGAGTAAAGATAGTGATGATGCTATCCAACCTTTGATTAGGAGACGGCACTTAAATAAAAAGAAGGAGCCAACTTCGGTAGACCTACCGAAATTTCGGTAGCCCTAAACCATATTTTTATTCTTTTCTCTACGAAAATTTAATGGGAATTTTGGCGTGGAATCGTGGAAATACCAAATTATATTGTCAAAGCAAAAGAAGCTAATACATTTTCTAAAGAAAGGCTATTCTCTTATCCATTGCCTGGAATGGAATGGATATTAGGATATTTGCATTTTTGTTCACATTACTGTAGTTCTCTACTTCTCTGAAAGGATAACAAAAGGCTACCTTCCTTTATTGTCTTAAACATGACTGTATTCAAAAATTCAAACCGTCATTTGCATTCCGAATCCGAAAATTTTTCGAGAATTCTCCAAACTGAACTACTGGCCGATAAAACAATCGTCGTGTGTGCGCACTTTGTAGTTAGCCAATACTGATTAAACAGTCGGCCGACTTTTTAGTTTGAATGCAGTCGAATGTACACGTTGTATGAGTTGGAATTTAAATTGAAAGGAAAATTGTCCAGGTAAGACACATATTTTGCTATAGAAGGTAAGTTGGTATTATTATTTTGTAGTCAGGAACACGAAAGTAGAGGTAGATAAAAAACAGACGAAAAACAGATGAAGTAATTCTAAAATTCGGAAGTACATAGTTGAAAAAGTGGATAGAAGAGAAATTCAAATAAGAACTCAACGTATCTGAAAGCTACATATAAGAAGAAAAATGAACTCATGTAGTAATAATAAATAATTGATAAGAGAAGTTGGTCCAAAATTTTGCATTGGATAAACAAGGCGAACATAGTGACAATGTGCAAATTAACAAGCTTGGAAAAATGAAAAGACAGCTTATGTTTCATTTTGGTTCAGAGTGATTAATCATTCCCTTACATACGTTTCAGTCACCCCAGACCTCATCAGAGAGGCTACATGATCAGCTCTAAATCGAAGTGCAACAAAGCTGTCTATTTAAGCAAAATTATAAACATAATTCGCTTATCGGATGCTGTAGCGACATCTATTAGCTAAATGAGAAGTCCCAAATTCGTAAATCTGAAACCTCTAGTAAAACATTTAGTTAACAAGAACGTAAACATCAGACGTAAAAATAAATAAATTTTAGCAAATTTTAAAAATCGGTAGTTTTTACTAATTTAATAACAAATATCAATTAAATTAACAATTCAAAGTTTTATTTCCGGAGAAATAAACCCTTTAATGAGACCAAGATTCTGGTTACGCCTATTCGTGGTTTCTATTATTAGCAAACCAAACGAATAATTAATGAAAGAAGACACGCTGAAGTTTAAAAGTTGCACCTCACTACTACCTGTCTATTCATCATGGCCAAATTCCAATGAAAACTTGGTTCCGATTGGTAGGCACTCAGAATTAAAAATAATATAAAATAATTCGCTGTAAAACGAAATTAAGAGGCATTTTATATTTCAGTTTTTTCAGAGAGGACCTTAAACTAGTCTAGACGCCAAATAGAGGTCACCTTGTCCTTTTCAATTCTGATGGACAAATTCAACGGTTTCTTATGGAGTTTTGGCTGCTGATTACGAATTTCGAGGGTGGATTTCGATCCAAGTGGTCAAAAAATTGTTATAAACAATTTAATTGTTTATAAGGCTCTGGCTCATAAACTAAAGGAGATAAAAAAATATTTCTAATAAAATTTGTTCCTTAATAAGAAACAAAGAAAAAACGTTTACTAAACTTAAATCCAACAATTATAACTCAAGATATTGTAAAATTAGTGCACAATACAAATTGCAAAATAAGTATTTTTCGAAGCTTTATCGATCGTAACTCGGCTTCTACGAACTCAAATGAACCTCACAATACTTCATTTTAAAGATTAATTAATAGGCTTCCAAACAAAGTTGGTTAAATTACTTTACCTTTATTTGTTTTAAAGTTATACCCGTTTGAAATTATAATTTTCTTAAAAAATTTATACATTAATTTGTTTATGTATAATGGTAGGGGAGCAAAGTATGCTAAATGTGCAGTCACTCGAGCGCTTTGGGGACCTATTGGGTTGTGAAGAGTAGGTCCTAAAACCAAAAAAAGTTAAGTAAAGTTTTCCATTTTAGTGGGCGCTTGCAATTTTTTAATTTAATTTTCCATTTCCAACAATCGTTTTTTCCGATTATAACACCATCTATCCAGAATTCGAAAAAATGTTTCGAATAAAAGTTACTTATTTTTACGTAAGGAATCCAAATCTGCAATAAAAAATGGGGGCTCCTATTTAGGATTTTAAAGTAACCCCCCACCCCACCTCCGTGGGATGTCGTGTGTGGTGCCATTGTATAGATTTTTCAAAAATATTGAATAAGTGTATTTTACAGTTTTTTGATCTGATGTTCATTTCGCAAAATATCGCGGGATTCGTATTTAAAATATTAAATTTACCCCCACCCCTCTCCGTGGAAAGTCGTGTTTAATATCATTCGATAGATTTTTAAAAAATATTGATCACAAATTTTTTAGTTTTTCGATCTGTCATTTATTTCGCGAAACATTCGCTTTTTTCTTGTGAAATTTTGGGATTCACCCATTTCCGTACTCCCGGCTCAAATCGTCAGATTTTTGAAATATACACTCTTTTGCATGTATTTAACTTACCTTATCTTATTCTGACAATACTGAGTTTTTTTAAGGATAGATTTTCTTTTTCGGGCCCCCCTTAACGAACTCCCCTGTGTTAAGAGCCCATATATGGTAGAGGTACATCTGCAGGGTACCAGGTTTCTCCCCATATGATAATCTGACGCGCTCGAGTAACTGCAAAAATCCCCGCTTGGGCTCCCCTACCATAAGGGTTTCAAGCAAATTCTTTGATCTTTAACATTTATACTTTAATTAACAATCATGATAGAAGAACTCAAAAGGAACAATTTGAGCTTATGAAAATGTTCGAAGTTTATTTTTGGCCAAGATATCGATATTTTGGCTACGAATTTCGTCACTTACTGTGAGTCGATCTTGCGCCTCATAGCGGGCCATTAAAATATCGATATCTTGGCCAAAAATACACTTACGAACAATTTCATAAGCTCAAATTGTTCCTTTTGAGTTCTTATATCATTATTGTTAATTAAAGTATTATTGATTATAGGTCAAATTTGTTTGAAACCCTTATAGACAAATTAATGTATAATTTTTTTAAGAAAATTATAATTTCAAACGGGTATAACTTTAAAACAAATAAAGATAGAGTCATTTAACAAACTTCGTTTGGAAACCTATTAATTAAGCTTTAAAATGAGATTTCTAAGGCTCATTTGCATTCATAGAAGCCGAGTTACGAATTTCGTCACTTACTCGACTGTGAGCCGATCTTGAGCCTCATAGCGCGCCATTAAAATATCGATATCTAGGCCAAAAGTACACTTACGAACATTTTCGTAAGCTCAAATTGTTCCTTTTGAGATCTTGTATTATTATTGTTAATTAAAGTATTATTGGTTATAGCTCAAATTTGTTTGAAACCGTTGTACACAAATTAATGTACCTATAATTTATTTAAGAAGATTATAACTTCAAACAGCTATAACTTTAAAATAAATAAAGATAGAATCAGTTAGCAAACTTTGTTTGGAAGCCTATTAATTAGGCTTTAAATGAGATCTTCTAAGGCTCATTTGCATTCATAGAAACCGAGTTACCATCGATGAAGCTAAACGAATTTCGTCACTTACTTGACTGTGAGCCTCATAGCGCGCCATTAAAATATCGATATCTAGGCCAAAAGTACACTTACGAACATTTTCATGAGCTAAAATTGTTCCTTTTGAGTTCTTATATCATTATTGTTAATTAAAGTATTATTGGTTATAGGTCAAATTTGTTTGAAACGCTTGTACACAAATTAATGTACCTATAATTTATTTAAGAAGATTATAACTTCAAACGGCTATAACTTTAAAACAAATAAAGATAGAGTAATTTAACAAACTTTGTTTGAAAGCCTATTAATTAGGCTTTAAAATGAGATCTTCTAAGGCCCATTTGCATTCGTAGAAGCCGAGTTACGATCGATAAATCTAAACGAATTTCGTCACTTATTACTTGACTGTGAGCCGATCTTGCGCCTCATAGTGCGCCATTAAAATATCGATATCTTAGCCAAAAATACACTTACAAATATTTTCATATGCTCAAATTTTGTTGATTCTTCTGTTGAGTTCTTCTATCATTATTATTAATAAAAGTATAATTGTTTATAGCTCAAATTTGTTTGAAACCCTTACAAACAAATTAATGTACAATTTTTTTAAGAAAATTATAACTTTAAAACAAATAAAGATAAAGTAATTTACAATATCTTGAGTTCTAATTGTTGGATTTAAGTTTAGTAAACTTTTTTTCTTTGTTTTTTATTAAGGAACAAATTTTATTTGAAACATTTTTTGTATCTCTTTTAGTTTATGAGCCAGAGCCGTATAAACAATTAAATTAATTATAACATTTTTTTGACCACTCTGATCGAAATCCACCTTTGAAATTCGTAATCAGCAGCCAAAAATCCATAAGAAACCGTTGAGTTTGTCTACCAGAATTGAAAAGGACAGGGTGACCCCTCTGGCGCCTAGACTAAACGCCCTTACGTACGTTTTTCACTCTCATTAGAGATCTTCAGAGGGTGTACATATGGTTGCCTCTGGGTGTATATATGGCTCTTTAATGTACCTCTATATGTAACTGAAATATAAAATGCCTCTTAATTTCGTTTTACATCGAATTATTTTCTTCTTTCAGTACCCTGTCCGATTATCCAACGTTGGCGATCATATTGGCAATAATACCTTTGTTTACGTCAGCTCTAAACAGATTAGCGGTGGTCTCTTGATACCACTCCCGGAGATTTCGGAGCCAGGATGTTCTTCTTCGGCCTGGGCCTCTTCTTTCGGCGATCTTGCCCAATATTATGAGGTGTAGAAGGTTATTCCTCTCTGGATGTCTCACCACATAGCCGAAATATTGTAACTTTCGAATTTTTATTGTTTTTATTATTTCTGTGCTCTTATTCATTCGATGTAAAACTGTTTCGAATCAAAACGAATAATTACGAAAACGAATTATTTTCAATTCAATTAAATTACATTAAAATTAAATTAATTTAATATTTGATCAGTAGTTGATCTTCAGGTCTGTAAGATCGAATATTGTCGATCGAAAGGGAGACAATTGGAATTAGTGGGACAAGACCGACAAACACGGAAGGCAATAGTAAACGTGGCAAAGAATCACGAAGAGTTGTAACGCCAATGGTGATGATAATGGTGACACATATTAAATTATGTACAGTATTGAATTGAATGTTTTAATTTAGATTGTTTAGTAATACTTACATCTGCTGGCTTCATTTAACAAAATAAATCTATCCGTGTCGAGGTCCTAAAAAAATATCTTATATTTTGAATTTTGTGAATTTGTTTTGATTATTTAGTAGCAGCGCCAATAATGGATTAACGAATTAATCTGAAAAAGCAGCAATAGCATGTATGTTTATGATCGTATTATACCTATTAGATGATTGGTACGTTTTCAAAACAGACATTTTGAAGAGAAAACGATGTTAAAAAAGCACGAATAAAAATGTACTGATGAAATAACGAGGTTTACCTAGTATGGTGTTTTTAAAAACCAACCCCACATAATCTAAAAATGATATTATGATGAGATTTTTTCGATAATTAATGAATTCTAAAAATATTTATTTAATTTATTTGAACTTTTCTTGTAGTTTTTCATTTTCAATTATCAACTGCACGTCAGAGAAAACGGGCCACCCATACTATCATTTTTTATCTTTTTATTTGCTTCTTATTTCTATCAAACTAAAACTACTCTGTATTGATTCAGTGTCAAAAATTTGAGAAAATTATAGATACGTTTATTAAATATATCGGTGTACCATTACAGTGTTACAGTTATCACAATAATTGAATTTTAGTGTCAAGAAACGGCAATCACTCATTTCAATAATGTGTGGTTCCACCACGGTTCTGGATGACACTCATCATTCGATTTGGCATATAACTGATCCATTTTGGGCAAAAGTGGTCCATTCTCCAATGAATTCGAAGCTCTTCAAATGTTTTTGGAGTAGGTATACGACATCTGTTCTACAATGAACATTGTAGAACAAACAATAGAATGGAAGAGCAAAATCTATATAAATTTCATTGACTTTAGACAAGCATTTGACCGGATTAACAGAGAAAAATGTGGGAAATATTAAAGAGACATGGAATTAAATTAAAATACATAAGAATTATCAAAATGTTCTATGAAAACTATACCGCACAAATTATGCACAATGGGAATCTCACAGAACCAATCAACATAGACAGTGGAGTCAGACAGGGGTGTATTCTATCTCCAACCCTATTTTTGATCTTAATCGACTAGATCATGAAGACGGTAACGAAAAATAAAACAGGAATTAGATTGAATACTTTCGGTCAGCTTGAAGATCTAGACTTTGCGAATGATATATGTCTGGTGTCCGAAAAAAGACAACATATGCAGAAAAAAACAGAAAAGGTGACAAAAGAAGCAAGAAAAATAGGATTAGAGATTAACACAAGAAAAGCCAAATTTATGAAGATAAATACGGAAAGAGAAATGGGTATATTCATTGAAGGAGAAGAAGTAGAAAATGTACAGAAGTTTTGCTATCTGGAAAGCATAATTGACGCTATCGGTGGAATAGAAGAGGAAATTAATGGAAGGATAAGTAAAGCCCAAAATGCGTTCTATATGCTGAAGAAAACATGGGAGTCCAATAAATTAACAACCAAACCCAAAATCAAAATATTTAATACAAATGTAAAGAGCATTTTGCTATATGCAGCAGAAACTTGGAAAATAGAGAAAATGATTATGCAAAAGGTTCAAACATTTATAAATAGATGCCTTAGACGAATATTGCAAATATATTGGCCAAATCGGGTAAGTAACAAGGAACTTTGGAGAAAAACTAATCAAGAGTCGATAGCCAAAACGATAAATAGACGCAAATGGAAGTTTATTGGACACGCATTAAGGAAAAGTGAAGATGATATAACCAAACAAGCTCTGGATTACCAACCAACTGGAAAAAGAAAACAAGGCAGACCAATCTTATCCTGGAAAAAAAATATTACCATAGAGCTAGAAGACAATAGGTTAACATGGAAAGAGGTGAAAGCCCTGGCCAGAAACAGAGATGAATGGAGGGGGACTGTAGAGGCCCTATGTTTCAAATGGAATCAACAGGAGTAAAGTAAGTAAGTATACGATGTCTGACGCGCCTTTTGAGAAGGCTTTATATACGCTCAATATGATTAAGATCTCGACTTTGAGAAGGCCAGTCTACTTTTAGAATGCAACTATCTTCAAGATACTGTGTTACAATCCTTGCCGTGTGTGGTCTCGCATTACCCATTAACAGAACACCGTTGCTAGTAAACCCAGCATATGGCATCAAATGACGTTATGGGATCTCCTTTATGTATCTTTGTGCTATTAATGCGCCACTCTCATCCTCTCAATCAAGACGAGATCCATGTCTGCCTAAAAAAATCCTGCCCAAAACAAACGGATCGCGGTGTGACCGAATGCGGGCAGTATAACGTTCTTCAGCCCTACTGTAGACCTTATTTCTATTACCTTTACCACAAATTGATATTCTACACTCATCCGTAAACAATACTTTTTTCCAATCGTCTATTGTGCAATTGACGTGTTCACCACTGGCAAATGCAAGTCTGCGTCTTTTATGAGCTGCAGTAGTTAATGGCTCCGTTGCTAGATTGCAAGCTATCAAACCCTGTTCTCTTAACGTTCATTGAAGAGTAAAAATGCTGATTATTGCACTCTATTGACTAAAATAGAAAAAAGGATACAAAAAAAAGGAATAGATACCTATACCTTTGAGATGTATATATGTTACAGTTCAAGTTGATTATCCAGTTGGAGTTGACTTTTACTAGTTCGAGTCAACTCTAACGGCTGGTTTCAATAAAAGTTGATTATAAATATAAAATGAAGATTTATATTCAACATTTACTAGTAAAAGTAGACTCCAACTAGGAAAAGTATACTCTTCCCAATGCCGTTTAGTAAAAGTTGATTCTGATTCACACAAACAGCCGATTCTAGAAATTAAATGTTCCTGAATATGTTCAAATTTGTCTAGGCTGTATCGTCGCCCCCGTTAGATAAATTACTCGAATTCACATAAATAATTTTTTGACTTATTTTTTATTCTGATTCTGGTTATTCTGAGCAAAAAAAGGTATTTTGTGATTTTTCTCTAAAATTGATTGTTGTGGAGTTATACGCGATTTAAAATTTGAAAAATGCGAAAATAGCCATTTTCAAGTCTTAATAACTTAGTTAAAAATTATTATTATTTTATTACTAAGCGGCTATTTTTAATTATTAACAATGAGCGCTAGGAGCGTATTGACGCAGCTTTCAATGTGAGTGCGAGTGAGATGCACCATTGCACCATTTTGACATTTAAAAATTCAAACTTCTGTCAAACCACAAAACTGTCAAAACTTTTTTTGTAATTTATTGCTCACATGTCATCAGCATGACAAGGAGAAAGTTCTTCTTCTTGTGGTGCTTTCTCCTTTAGTGGAGGTTAGCGACTACACTGGCAAATATGTCTCTGTCCAATGCAGCTCTAAACAAAGATGTCGAATCAAGGCCGGTCCAGTCTCTGATATTTCTAAGCCATGAAATCTGGCGCCTACAGGGACCCCGTTTTCCTTCAATCTTACCCTGGATGATCAGTTGCTTGAGGCGGTACTTTTCGTTTCTCATTATGTGTCCCAGGTAGCTAACTTTTCTGACTTTAATGATTTTTAGCAGTTCCCTATCTGTACCTATTCTCCTCAGAACATATTCGTTATTGGTGTGGGTTGTCCAAGGTGTTTTCAAGTCTCTTCTATAAAGCTAGAGATCAAAGGCGTCCAACTTGTTCATCAGTGTTGTGTTGTGTCCAGGCCTCCGTTCCATACAAAAGTATTGACCACACATAGCAACAGAAAACGACATCTAAGGCTGATATTAATGCTACTGTTACAAAATAAGCTTTTCATTTTGATAAACCCCTGTCGGGTTACCTCTATTCTCGCTCTTGACTTCTTGTTTATAATCAAGTTGATTGTTGAACCAGCAATCAAGATATTTGTACTGGCTTACGTATTCAAGCTGTTGGTGTTTCACATATTTATTGGAAGAGGTAAATTTTTGTTCCTTGATATTCTTATAACAAAAAAAAAATATAAGGCCGGAAACGAAAAAAAGAATATATAATACCATATTAAAACCACTAATCGTCTATGGCTCAGAAGTGTGGCAGTTATCACAAAAACTTAAAGGTAACCTATAGTTAGAGTTTCTTATACAGATGGAAGTCATCATGTTTTTTATATAAGTTTTCGTTTTCTTCACATTGTTCTGTTACCCATTTTTCTTTTGCAATTTTTATTTTTTGTTTAATGGTTCTATTTAATGCTTTGTAGATTGCTTTGTGCTGTTTGCATTTTCTTCTTTCATCCATTAAATCCAATATTTCCTTTGTCATCCATCTTTGCTTCCGTGGTCGCTGTTTTGTGAGCATTTCAGTTGCCGTTGCAAGGGCGTGTCTGATTTCCTCCCGAAGGCGAAAGTAAAGGATGTTTAATTATATGAAAGTGTGCTAGTGCGAAAAAGTAAAACCCATTTAAAATACATTGTTACTTCAGACATACTTTAAACCCTTCATGTACTGCTATCTATATTTACAATTTTCACACAATAAAACCTTTACATCAGCGGTTTTCAATCTTTTGAGTCATGTACCATCTAAAGTTTCTTTTATTATATTTCTATATTTTTAGATTGTATAATCAAGACTTACTATATACTACTATTTTAAGTTTTTGTGTGTTTTGTGTACCACCGCAAATAATGATATGTACCACCAGTGGTGCATGTACCACAGATTGAGAACCGCTGCTTTACATAATATGAGATAGAGTAGATAAAAATTATTTTTGTAAATTTGGTTAACAAAAATTGGTTAAACAGTTTTTCGACCGCGGTACCGCGTGACAACCTGCGTATTTGTTATAAGGATTGTTATACGGATGTATTTCTTTGAGTAAGTTTGTGCAAAAAATCGAATCAGAATAATTTACCTAACGGGGGCGACGTTACAGACTATACTAATAAGTAGATGTAACGGTCAAAACAAAGAAACGCACACTCATCAAAAATGCTCTTGAGATTCTCGTATAATCAACATTTACTGAATCGATCCAGGAAGAGTCAACTCCAACTAGTAAAAGTTGATTTAAATTTTTAAAATCAAATTTTACTGCTCGTTTCAGTTGGAGTTGACTCCAACTAGTTGGAGTTAACTCTAACTGAGAATCAACTTGAACTGTAACATATTTATATACAGATGGATACTGAGAATTCCATGGATAAACAAAGTTACCAATAACCAAGTAAACTACTAAGCACGATCAGAAAGAGAAAAATACAATATTTTAGATATTTGTACAGAAGTAAAAGACATGAATTACTCCAAATCATTATAGAGGTAAAACATAGGGCAACAAATCAGAAGAAAGACGGCCGAAATTCATGGCTAAATGGCCTGAGGAGATGATTTGACTGCTCATTTGCAGAAATCTTCTCTGAAGCAGTTTCTAAAGCTACAAAAATCCGATGAACTCTGGTGGTAAATCTAAACTTTTTCTTCGATTTCCGTATATATTTAGTCAATGTGATCTTCTGTGTCTTTGCCATACTACCGTTCTTCCTTTAAAAAGTCAGTAATCCAGTAAATTCAGAAAACTATGGAATAACTCTATTTCGATCAAACAGCCAAGCGTGGCAGGCAGTTGACTCGCAGTTCACTAAACGAAATACTCTGGTTTAAGTAGATTCATAACAAATATAGATGAGGACATCACAATGAAAATCGGACAAGATGATATAGAACAAGTCCACGATTATACATATGTGGGTCAAATTATAAAACTTAACAAGGACAACCAAATATTAGAGATCAAAACACAAGTTAGACTGGCATGGGCGGCATTTGGCAAACCAAGCTATATCCTAATATCCTTAAAAACAAAAGATATTCACAACATTTCTGTGATATACTCCCTGTTCTCATTTATGGTTCCAAAACGTGGACGTTTACAAAAGCAAACATGGACAAAATCATAAAAACGCAAAGAGCCATGGAAAGACAAATGCTGCACATAAGACTAATGGATAAGTTGCACATAAGACTAATGGATAATGGCACATAAGACTTAGACTAGAATACGCTGGTGTCTGATATGGTGGAGCAGTGGAAAGAGATAAGAGCTTATGCTAATTGGTGATACTCCTACATAGATCCATACCGGAAGCTAGTGACGCCTATAATCTAATAGGGGCGCGGCCCAAAATAGCAACAACTCTACCTTATTGTTAAAGACTGGATTATATGCAAAATGCATATGCATATATATGCTGCATATTTCTCATGTTTTTCATAAATGCATATGCCTTGCATATTTGGAGATTTAAGAGCATATAAATGCATATTTTGATGGGAATTTACTCTACCCCATTTAAAAATAAGGTATATATTAGTAACATCAACATCCATTAAAATAAAATGTGAAAGTAAATATTTTGCTGTTAAGCTCCTTTGTTGTTGTACCCATAAACATAATGGGCGTTATTTATAGCTGCAGGTATCATTATCCGGATATTTAAGATTTATAGACTTCTCAGAATTTACAAATTACCTAAGTAAATACCGATTATATTTTGAATAACATTACAAATATTACCTGTACTTTCTGCTGGTGTCGGCCAACTATGAATTATTCTGGGAAAACCAACCAAAACGAAATTTTAAGCATTTTAAGGGTAGGATAGATTATTTTATTTTATGAATGGTTAGTCTTAAATCAATCGCCGATTATTCAACTTTTGTGATTGCAAGTTATTGACTATACTGTGTAAAAAAATCATTTTATTATTATTGTGAAAATGCCTAAAGTAGCAAGGGAAAAATCAAGTCTTCTCAGAAGTTGGATTGGAAGTAACAATCATCTAAAAGTTATCGACAGTGAAAGTATGTTTTGCACCATTTGTGATAAAAAGGTAAGTTCTCCACTTCAATAGATTTTTAAACTTATCAAACTTCTTTGCACATCTATGTGTCTGTCTATTCTAAAATGACAAACCGTCCCATTTCTTCAAAAACTGTTTTTTAAAGTTCGCAACGGTTTGGCTTATACAGAGCGAGGTGTTGAGAGTGGCCCACCCTGTATACTACGGTACACTGACTGTACTTTATTGTTTGACGATTTCAATTTCACTTTGAGAAATAAAAAAAAATTGGGGGAGGTTTAAAAAGTTTGATCATTTTAATGTAGGTATCTATTTACGAAAACATCTAAAACATCATTATCATTATATTCCAGATTCCATGTCAAAAGAAATTCCAAGTAGTTCAACACATAAAAACTTCACTTCACCAAACTAAGCTATCAAAAAATGATAATAAACCTCGCCAGCAGATTCTACAGAACAGTTTGCAGATTCAGAATACGTCAGTTGGGCAAGAAACCTTTGCAAAGGATTTATGCCATTTTTTTTTGAACTGCAATATCCCTCTGCACAAGTTAGAACATAAATCGTGTCAAAACTTTTTAAAAACTTATTGCAAGATTAAAGATAAACCAGCTCAAATACCAAGTTCTTCAACTCTTCGGAAAAAATATGTCAGTGCATGTTACAAAGATGTGATGACGAGTATTAAAAATCAGTTAAAAGCCGAATATCTTTGGATTTCCGTCGACGAAACAACGGATACAAAGGGTCGACAAATTGCGAATCTAATTGTTGGAGTTCTTAACGACTCTGGCGATTTTAAAAACTCATACTTAATTAGTGTAAAATGTTTGGAAAAAACAAACTATGCTACAATAGCTAGATTTGTTAACGAATCCCTAACAAATTTTTTTTTACCTGATCAAGTACCATTTGAAAAAATATTATTAATGCTTAGTGATGCCGCCTCATATATGATGAAAGCTGCATCCAATCTTAAAATCTTTTTCCCTAATTTAATTCACTGTACATGTTTGGCGCACGGCCTAAACAGAGTTGCAGAGAAAGTTAGAATTGAATTTCCCAATGTAAACACCTTAATAAATAATGTAAAAAAAGTATTTCTGAAAGCACCACTACGTGTACAGGTATATAGGGAGATGCTTCCCGATATTCCTTTACCACCAGAACCAGTATTAACCAGATGGGGAACTTGGCTTAAAAGTGCTATATTTTTATCTGAACACTACGACGACATCAAAAGCGTTATTTCAAGTTTTGATCCGACTTGTACCGCTATTGATAACTGTCAAAATATTTTTAAAGAAAAGTCTATTAAAAATCAATTGTTGTATATAAAATCGAATTTCGATATCATTGAAAGTTCAATTACAAAATTAGAGGCTCAAAATTTATGTCTTCACAATAGTATGTCTATTGTTGATTCGGTTAAACAGAAAATAACAAATCTGAATGGGGAAATTGGAGTAAAAATTAAAGATAAACTTGATGACGTTTTAAACAAAAATGAGGGTTTCACTTTATTGCGTTCAATAAATAATATAATCAATTTTGGAAACTTCGATGAAAATATTAATATGGATCCGTCTCTAATAGCAAAGTTTAAATATGCCCCAATTACATCTTGTGACGTTGAGAGATCTTTTTCTGCCTATAAACAAATATTAACAGATAGAAGACATAATATTAGTTTAGAAAATATGAATCAATATATGATTATTTATTGTAACAATAAAAATATGTAAATTTGTTTTATTGTACTCTTTTTATAATATTAGTTTAGAAAATATGAATCAATATTGTAACAATAAAAATATGTACATTTATTTTATTGTACTCTTATTTATCTTGTGGTCAAAATAAAATATTTTGCCGTTTTATTTGTCACAAAACCTGAAGTTAAAAAAATATATTAAGAAATAATAATACAATTTGGTTTAAATTCAAACCTATTTATTTATTTTTATTATTTTTTATTTATTTATGTATTTAACGTAAACCATAAAATTATTCATATAAAAATAAGTGCATATATAAATGCATATTTGCATGTTAATTGTGCATATTCAGCTTGTTTTAAAATGCATATTGCATGCATATTTTAGACATTTTTTAGTGCATATTTTCCAGTCTCTAGTAATAGTCTACGAGAAGTGCACGGTAAATTGAAGGTGAAATTACAAAAAAATGTATGTCTGTCTTTGTACTCACATTATATTGCTCAAAAAACTACGGGATCTGGATTTCAATGCATATTCTTTTTATAATTCTCGTATCAAAGTTGCGCGTGAAGTTAGGCGTGTTGAGACAGTTGCGATTTTGGGGTCGACCCAATCTAATATAGGGGCATTATTATTTGTGTGTTAAAAGAAAGAGGGGCAGACCAGACAACAGCTGGAAAATAACAACAACGAGAGAACTCGAAAAAATTGGACTAAGATGGGGCGAAGTCAAAAAGAGAGCAAAAGATAGAAGAGAGTGGAGGGAATTAGTTCACAATTAATCCAGAGAATAAAAACAAAAGAAGATGCGCTGTCCCGGCCAGACAGCAATCTTACACTTTTGGCCAAGAAACGCATAAGCGCCCAATACTCCACAAAAAGGGATGGAACGAGAGAGAGGTTATTTGTGTGTTAATTAGTTCGTTCAGTAAATTGTGGTTGCGGTTGTGTTTTTACAGAGTATAATTTGGTGCCAAATTTTTCTGTAACCTTGTTTACTTCCTGTCTGGCTCGGTACAAAAATTTGTACTATTTTTGTTTCGCCATTTTTATATTTCAATTGTTTTTGGTTTATATAATAATTTAGCCCTGTATAAAAATATAATTTAATGTTATTCAGGGTAGTGCTTAGACATAATACTAATACTGTATCGCGGTATTTTCATTAGATTTTTCCTGGTTTTTGCTCATTTATTATGTACAATAGAAAAACTAACAAAAGGATTAGAAAATGATAATTAAGTATGTAGAATTGTTTGGTACTTTTTATTTTCATTTTTATTTTTTTTGTTTGTTTTTTGGCCTTGGTGTTGAACCTTTAGGCACGTAATTACATATACTTATAACTAGCTTAGGGAAGCAATGTGTAGTGTGTATGTTGAGTAAATGTCTAGTTACTTAGCAAAGTCGACGTCATAGTCTTTGCAAGGAGATGCTAATTGTTTCCGAACGTCTGCGGTCCCTCCGATGAGTACCGATGCCACAACTATTTTCACCTATATTTTTAATTATTATTTATATATTTTTCGTAAAAACTTATTTGGCTCCCTGATTGTTGAAATTATATAAAGATCCTTACGTCAGTGAATTAATTTTTTAAATTGTATGTATGTAATAACAAAATCTGTATTATGTCTTTAGGGAACACAAAATTAAACGGATATTGCTAATATAATAATTAAATAGTAACCACCTATAGTGTTTTACATAATGTAGATAATAGATTTAGGAATTAAGCGTAAACGTGCTTATCCATTTTCCGGTATACTATTAAATATTCTAATTAAATTGTATCTTTCAAATGTGTTATGTAAAACATATGGAATACAGTATATTACAACATAAAGCTCCTAACCCATATGCTTGATTTATGTAATAAGGGCATTAATAATATTTTTTTATATTGATAAACTTTTCAGTTGATGCCATGTTATTTTATATTTTCATCTTTCTCCATTATATTATGTATTTACCATTAAATTTGTATTATTGTCGCGTGCGCTATTAAACAGAATTTTATATTCCACAGATTTCCTAATCTACTGGATCACCACTGACAGGACTTGGTGTATAATTCACTGCAGTAAAGAAAACAAAATTGAATCTGGTACGGAAAATGAATATTGAATACTTTTGAAAGAAATAAGTTGTAAGTATTATAGAGATATAGTACATTATATACCGCGGGACTGAAGTAGTACATTTAATCCTGAAGGTAAAGTTTATGGCCCGACCGCAGGGAGGGCCATAATTTACCTGAAGGATTAAATGTACTTCAGTCGCAAGGTATATACGATACTTTTCGTACTTCCGGTATGATTTTATTAATTATTTCAATAATTTCAATCAGTTTTTTCTCTCTTCAACTCATTTAATAAACTGTCTTTAAAATAAGTTACCATAGTAACATTGCGTTGTGACAGTTATAATTTAGAAACATTGTCATTACTAGTGTCATTGTAAAGAAACATTGTTATTGATAATTATTGGTATCATGAGTGAAGAAGGTGTATCTGATATTGATAAAAGAGCAGCCGAAGTAGGTGAAGAATTGTTACCACCGAAATCTAGAAAACTATACGAGCAGCAGTACGATGCTTTTAAAAAGTGGTGCCGCTTAAAAAATGTGAGACAACCTACTGAAAATGCGCTGTTAGTCTACTTCGATGATAAATCAAAAGCGGTTTGTGCCTCAACTCTCTGGGCACATTACTCAATGCTGAAATCGGTTATTAACATTAGAGAAGATATTGATATAAGTAAATTTCCAAAATTATTAGCTTTTTTGAAGAGAAGAAATGAGGGATTTAAGCCAAAGAAGTCAAGAATTCTCACGTCTGAGCAGGTAGATCAGTTCTTACGGGAGGCTCCGGATGATAAATATTTAATGCTTAAGGTAAATTTGGAAATTACCTGCTGCATTAACCCAGGAAAGACTGGTCAATATGACGAACTGTCACAATATTAATTTGAATATTAACGTTAATTACCATTCTAATTAATTATATTTTTCAATAAAATATCCCTTAAATTCGTTTGTTTGTGATTTAATCGTTCCGGGAGTTTCGTCAATATTTAATCCCGGAGGGATTAAATGTGACACTTTAGTACCTGTCACAAGGGAGTGAAGTTGTCACTTTAGGCCCGGAAGTACGAAAAAGAATATATGTATTACTTTGCCCAATTATATTGCGCAATTGCCCAATTGATTGCGCAAGTCGTTCAAAGATTTATTGCAACTCCGCGATACTGATACTTGCGACATGTATCGCGATACAAATCTTATGGTGTATTTGGCTATTAGTATTGCTGTTTCAGTATCACAACTCTCTATCTTCGTCGTCTACAACTCTATCGTCGCGTCGTCTGTGTCACTGTCGTGAAACAGGTACAAATCTCATGATACGTGTATCGCAACTTGTCGCAGTACATACAGTATGGTGCAAATATTTGGAATAAATTCGTTATTTCGTCAACCGGCGACTTTAAGGAAAAATCCCGAAACAGGTCGATTTTTATTAAATTATGATATTTTGGCAAATATATCATACGAGTGGCGTCATCCGTATGGGTTTGATGACGCAATCGATGATTTTTTTAAACGAGATTAGGGGTCGCGTGATGTCTCATTTGAAAGGTTATTCAATACTGTATTCAGTAATATAAATATTAACATAATTATTTGTACAGGGTATCCAAAAAATAATCTTTTAAATTAAATTAATTGACAACAAAGAAGAATGTTTGTAATTTATTTAATTCAAAATACATTTCACGGCTGCCAGAAAACAGAAAAAAATGTGTATTTGACAAATAAGCATTGCTTTTCGCTTAAATTAAATGTTCAAACTTACAAGAGGCAGGTGGTTGGAGGGAGCTGAATTGAACATTGATTTTAAGCCAAAAATAATGTTTTCCGCAAATCGCCAGGAAATTTTGACATTCCTGTCAAAATTTCTTGAAGAAAAAGTCAGGACTTCCTTAATAATAGTACGGAAATGTCATTTCCTTACTGTAAGGAAATGATATTTCCGTACAGTTGTTAGTGTTCTACATAAATGATAGAAAACACATTGCTTATAAGGAATTAATTTATATTTTGAAAACATCAAGTCATTGCTGAATACATTTTTAAGATCAATTTGTTATATTTACAGTAATTTGACAGTTAGTACAATTATTGAACATTGGAGGAACACTCTTAGAACTATGAGAAACATTTTGGACAACATGCAGGGTGGAAGGGTCATTTTGTTGAATATTTTGTACTGTGAAAATTTTATTTGCCACCTCAACCTTATTGTTAAGCGATTCTTCGATATATCCTTCAGCAACGTTTGATGACTTCCATCCGCCATGCCTCTTTAAACTAGTTATGTCGGCACCAGAGTCAACCAATATTGTTGCAGAAGACCGACGAAAGCAGTGACCAGTATATTCTGTCGGATTTACCAAGTTCAAATAAGTAGCAACTATTTTGGGCATTTTTCTAAATTGATGAATTCCTACCACTTGTCTACAACCCTTTCCGCTTTGATATTTAAAGAAAAATCGGCCACTGTTCATATTTTCTGGTCTTAACGAAACATACTTTCGATAAACATTCAAGTAGATCTGATTAATTACAAATGATCTTGGTTTGTTGGTTTTCGAATCAGGTATGCTGATTAAAAGCTTAGATTCTAAGTCTTCTATATCGTGTACAGTCATTCGGACTAACTCATCCATTCTACAGGCCCCAGAAATACCAAATATTACAGCCACCTAAAAAATAAATAAAGCTATAATCTAAATAGAAATTAAAACCTTGTAAATTACCTTAATCATTAAATTTTCTTTATCTGGAGCTTCCTGGATAAATTTTTCAATTTCTTCCTTCGTTAAAATCTTAGATTTCTTTGCCCTATAACCTTGAGCTTGCCGTTTCAATAAAGAACGAAGTTTTGAGTATGTAGATATATCTACATTGTGTTTAAGTGCAAGGGTTGATTTCAGCATTGAATAATTGGCCCATAATGTTGAAGATTTCATCTTTAAACAAAGGTCTAGGAAGTATGCCATTACAACATTTTCTGAGAAAGAACTCGTATTTTTACTCATGCGATAATCCATAAAACGTCTGTATGCATTTTCGTACTTTTCTCTTGATTTCTTTGGCAATAATTCTAATGAAGCAGTATTCACTGCCTCAACCAGCTCTGGAGGAGTCCCAGGAATGGAAATTTCATCATCACTTATCATTTTACTTTCGAGAACACCAGCAATTAAATTTATAAGCGTCAAGTTTGACAATTCAACCTCAATACGTTTCCATAGTAACCCAAGTAATTTTATTAGGAATTTCAAAGCACCATTTATTTGGGAATAAAATTATCGCGTTTTTTTTTAAATCAATCAATATCTGTCGAATTTTAAACGATTTGCGGAAAAATAGTATGTTTACCTCGTAGGAAAAGCCACATTCCTGGACTCTGTGTTGCTAAGTCTCGGCTTGCGCCTCGACTTAGCAATCTTCACAGTCGTCCAGGAATGTTAAGCTTTTCCTACCCGGTAAACAATGTACTATTATATATTAAATAATCATTTTTTCTGTATTGTGACAGTAAAATGTATTTTCAATTAAATAAATTACATACGTTATTCTTTTTTTTAAACGCTTTTATTTAGTTCAGTCGTTTGCGTCAAATCTTTAGATGTTAATTTGACTGCATTTTCTTCAATGGAAATGAATTAAATTTTGCAGACATATGGATTCGCGGGAACAATACACGAATAGTCGATCAAATTTTTTTATGTTTATGAATTGTTTAAATAAAAAAAAACGATTTTAATGGAAAATGCTTAAATTCTCTTATTTTTTACAATGTAGAAACTTGAAACTTTTACAGATTGTAGATAATTATATGAACTATACATAATTTTACTTTTTACGTTATGTGTTTACGTTATGCCTTATATATAAACAATAAAGTTTCAAATGTATTCAGTTTCTGTCCGATTTCTATCCAGTTTTCAGCGAAAAAAAGTTATGGCACCGCAGAGGGACAAATGCTGCCCTTAGTATTGTCGTGGGCTTCGACTGTCCATAAAACGCAAGGTTCGACTGTTGACTACGCTGCGCTTTCGTGAACTTGGGCCCGAAAGTGTTTACGTAAGGACAGGCTTAAAAGCCTGCATTGAGCCTGAAAAGCTTACGTTTCATTGAGCCGAGTGCGATCATTAAGGTACGTATCCATACAAGGGTGAACCCCGTTCGCTGTAGCTGCTCAAATGGATACAGCATGCGCTCCCTTACATATAAACCGCAAACCGGTTGAAACGAAGAGTGTACGTGCCAAGCGGCGATCACCGACGTATCCACTAAGTGCAGCTAATACACTGAGCGAGGTTTACCCTTGTATGGATACGTACCTTTAGACGGCTTGCGCATCGAAGAACTGCATTGCGAGAAATTAACAGCGTCTACACCGTGCAATAGTAAAGTATTACAAGAGATGGAAATACTGCGAAAACTATAATAGTCGTAAATAATGATTTTAATTTAAGAAATATATGAAGAAATTACAGAAAATGTACAATGTATGTATCAAAAGTTAAAATAAATGCAAAAAAGGTATCTATCCTAAACCTACATCCTTTTTTTAAACATGACGATATATTTTAATGTTTGAAAAGTGTAACACTAAAAAGTAAAAAATAAAACAATATGAAAAATATTTTTTTAAGAAACGCTTTTATTTAGTTATGAGTGACTAAAAGTTACAATATAAAAAAAATCAACTAAAAAGCAAAAAATAAAAAAATCAAACTCGACGGATTATTCGAAAAAAACGTTCGTTAAAAAAATGAAAAAATCTAACACATTCGTTAAAAAAAGCGTGGGGCGAAAACCGTTTATTCGATGAAGACGCGCCCCACGCTTTTCTTTAACGAATGTGTTAGATTTTTTCATTTTTTTAACGAACATTTTTCGAATAATCCGTCGAGTTTGACTTTTTTTATTTTTTGCTTTTTAGTTGATTTTTTTATATCTTAACTTTTAGTCACTCATAACTAGTGTGACCAACTCCAATTCAGTCGAATCCGGGACAATGCTGAAAAAAGTACCTAAAATCCGGGACTTTTCAATGAAAATCGGGCCATTGTTTTTTTCAGAAGACGATAATTATAATACTTCTTCTTCTCGTTGTCCTTATGCCCAATAAGAGCATCAGATTTTGCTATCACCTATCTATCTTTTACCCATTTCTTCCACGCCTTCCGGATTCCTACTGTTTCTTTTATCTGTTGCACTGTTTTCCCTCTCTTGGTCCCGATTTCCTCGATTTGTTCCATCCCACCCCTTTCTAGGTCTACCCCTTCATTTACTCCCCCGTCTTTTCGCACCTGTCACCTTCTTTACTAGTCTGTTCTCGTTTATTCTAGTTATATGTCCAAATCAATTCATTTTTCTTTTTTCATTTTTTTCTCTATTGGTTCCTGCCTTAGCACGTTTTTTATGTTTTCGTTCCTTTCCCTGTCCAGCTTCATCTTTCCAGCTATTTTTCTCAGCTGCTTCATTTCTGCTGCATTTATGGCACTTTCACGTATTTTATTTGTAACCCATGTCTCGCTTGCATATAGAAGAGTTGGTACTGTCATTGTATTATAATACCTACATATATTTTTGTTTCCTGGCTGATTTCCCTTTTTCATAGTATCGTATTATTAATCTCATAATATATTCTCGTAGCTTTCTTTGTCCTATTTGCAATGTCTAAGTGTAGCTTTCCGTCGTTCGAGAAAAATTAAAATTAAATTAAAATGCAAAACCGAAAGAAAGTCCACCGTTTTAGTTTTCGTAGAACTATAATAATACCACGATATAAAATGCATGCGGTTTTGGATGTAGTGTTAGTCTAGAAATTGTCGACTTTTTTCGTCCCACCAATTCAATTTTCTGTGAATTATTTGAAGAATAACGTATTCAAAATTTCAAAATAGAATTTTATCAAAACGTTGAAAATTCGGATGGCCCGGAAGCCTTGTCCGGGACGCCAGGACACGACTTTTTATTTCGGGCCATGTCCCGGATTTTTCGGACTAGTTGGTCACACTACTCATAACTAAATAAAAGCGTTTCTTAAAAAAATTTTTCATATTGTTTTATTGCAATTTAATTTGATTTAAAAAAATTGTTGTATACCCTGTATAAACAATTATGTTAATGATGAAACAGTTGCAAGTGTGAGTCCATAAATGCAATGGTTAGGTAAAGAAAAGGGTCAATATTCACAATCTTATCCTTTATAGTTGTTAAAATATTGGCTACCGGTTTTGGGATTTATAATTTATGTCCCATCATCAGGGCAGAATAAGAGGTCAAATTGTTTGTTGTTAAAACAAAATCAAAAGCTAAAAACATAAATATAGACAAGTCGCGGGTTTAGGAAATAACGAATTTATTCCAAACCTTTGCACCATACTGTATATCGATACCGATCTCAACGTGAATGGGGGTCTTTAAGCAAGTTTTCTTTAAAAAAATTGACAGTAGCTTAGAACAGTATTTAAGAGCAGCTATGAAAATTGCACTCTAGTAGTAGTTACGGTCAAATTGCTTCTAGTTTAACGTAAAATACAATATTTAAGGTAATAAACCTAGGAAGTTATATCATGAGGAAATATGTAAACACTAGTCCTATTAGTGTAAACTATACGCAGAAGGTAATGTTTAAGCAAGATAACACGTTATTATCGGATTATTGACTAGCATTTAACTTTCATAATTTGCTAATTTCTAGAGAATATAATATTTTACCATTTAAAAAAATTGATGTATTTATCATCCTTAGATTATTAAATATTTTCATATTCTAATAATGTTGACTCACAACACTATACGGTGGAAAAAAATTAAATGCAGGAAATTTGAAATAGCCTTTGTCATAATTAAAATTTTCATTTTCTAATAGCTTTGTCTCACAACACTATACAGTGACAAAGGAATTAAAACGGAGACTGGAGTGCCCGTTTTAGTAGATATTGTGACCAAGCACTATAAATAAAAGTTACACAAAGGTGCTTTTGAGAGGTTTATCGGTCAACTGTAGCGGAGAAGAAAACCAACGATAATACTACTTCAACTACCAGTTTAAACAAGATAAAATTAAAAAATGGCGCATTTAAACAATAGTCATTCTTAAATGTTAGCTAAAGCGTGAAGTTTATATTTCATATAAAAATCTATTTTATATAATTTTTTTTCACTTCAGTTATTTCTAAAAGAAGGCCACATAATAGGCCTTTTAACAATTGCTTCATTAAAACAATGAAATAGCAAACAAATCAAACTACACTAAGGAAAATATCTTAGGCGACAGCTATCGACAAGAATCATTTACGTATGTCAAATTTAATTAACTACTAAAAACATATAAATAATATTGGTCAATCTAAAAGACCGCCCACAATTTTTCTTAAAACGAATGGAAAATTCACGCTTCGTCGCATGAACTTATCTTGAAAGACTGGCACGGTATTTGAGTAAACAGGGTTAGCCACAAAACCTAAATTCCTATTGAGAAACATCGGCATTTTTTCTCACCAGACCATAACCAGGAAGCGTTTTTGTCTAAAATTGCAGACATATAAAAACATAACACCTTTACTCACGTTCGCCATTGATTTTTTTCCGACTTGTATTATTATATTAAATGGCAAAATATTTAGGTTTTTCTTCAGTTATTCAATTTGAATAGAAATGTTTTTTGGTTTTAAAACTTACAAATTTTGAGTTATGCTAGAAATAGTTTCAATACTATATATAAATATATAGTCCGTTCGCTAAACTCAGACACAACTGGCTAGTGATTTTAGCAAGTAATTTTGCCAATTTGGTAAAATTGTCAAAAAAATAATTACTAAATAGTTAAGGCTATCGGTACATAATTCGCAAATATTTTACGGCTATCCCTACTTTTTCTGTCTTTACACGGCAAATTACGTGTAGTAAAATTCACACTGGTATGGATATGTAAACATTACTAGAATGTCATTCTACTTGACAATGTCATCATTAACTTTAAAGAGATGGCTTTTAAATGTTCTTGGATCACTGTTATTTGTATAATTGTAAATTATTAATTCAGTTAATAAATGTGATAATTTTTTCACTAACTATGTATTCAGTGATTGTAATAATTTATATGTACAACAAAAACTAATACCTAATCGAGAAAAGAGGAAAAGTGTTAAAGTGATTTTTTAATAATATATTGTTACTATGGAACGCATACAATTTTGAACAACTTTAACAACAAAATACTTGGATCGCAGAATATATCCTGATGTATTCTCTGCTTGGATCTTCCATAAATAATAAACAATAAATAACTTTTTATTAAGTTCGCGTCTTAAATCAATTAATTATCAAATACAGTTATCAATATTATTTAATCAACAACTCAAAACATTCCCGATGCCATGTCACATATTTAAAACTGTCAGTGTCTTGTCATCATATTCTATTTGGCTCAGTGCGTTGTATGACAAAGATAGCGAATGTTCGATTTGGAAAATATCACCACGGACATGGTGTCCATTTTTTTCGAATCCAGAAAAAACTAATAAATATTTTTTAAAAATTTAAACGCAGAATAAAATACTAAATTATTATCGAGGGCCGAAAGTCCATTAGAATAAATAACAAGTTTCTTTTGAATGAGATATTTGAAATTAAAAATCACACTATATTTTCTCTTAGTTTTTCACCCCTGTAACTTATTAAAATAAACATTATAGAAGTTTTCAGGGACTTTCGGCCCTCGGTAAGAACGTAATATTTCATTCTGCATTTAAATTTTTCAAAAATACTTATTAGTTTTCTCAGGGTTCGAAAAAAATGAATCCCCATTTGAATAGCATTGCAGCCGAAATTACGTACCCATCCCCTTAACAATTACTAAATAGTTAGTAATTTTGCCAATTTTGGCAAAATTGGCAAAAAACAAAAAAATTACCTACTAAAATCATTAGCCAGTTGTGTCTGAGTTTAGCGAACCGACATACCTAATAATTCACTGGATATTTGTGTATTTTTTACGTTCCACTGTAGGTACATATTACAATATATTTTTATGCTTAGTTGCACCAACAGATCTTAAGCTTAAGGCGATAATAAGATAAAAGTTAATATAATGTAATTATTATAATATAATATGATCAGAATATTATAATATATAAATAGATATAATTGATAATAAGAAGAGAATCGAAAATTATGGTGCAACGTAAGAGATACTTAAGGCAGCCCTATTTAAAAACTGAGCTGGGCCGTTGATTGAGGTATTGGAGAAGATATCTCATGTTACGAAAGAAAACGAAACCTCTGCTATATTCGCCTCATAGATGGCAGGCCAAAAGCCATCTAGTGAGCAGATATGTGAATCTCTAACCCTTAGAACGACAAAGAAATTTGTATAAAATTCTACTTATATTATTTTTGGATTTGACCACAAAACGCTACAATCGACAGCGTTGCCAGTTCTAAATGTTTTGGTAATATTCGGTATCGAAAATATTTATTAGTCCAATCTGTATAGTCACCTCCGTTATGTAAATTATTCCTTTTCGATTATTTTGCACAAATTTACTCAAAAAGAGATCCTTATAACAAATCCACAGGGTACCGGGCGGTACCGCGGTCGGAAAATTGTTTAAAAAATTTTTTTAAACAAATTCACAAAAATATTTTTTTTCACTTCGAACAATTTTTTTCTTTTTAGATTCTTTGGGTCATTCTCAGCAAAAAAGGTCTCTTGTTATTTTTCTCTAAAATTGATTGTTGTTGAATTATACGCGATTTAAAATTTGAAAAAGCTAAAATAACCATTTTCAAGGGTTAATAACTCGGTTAAAAGTAATCATTATGAAAGTCAGAAACTGACCAAATTACCCAAAGATTAATGTCCCCTCTACAAGATCCTGAAGAAATGTTTGTCATTATTTCATTACTAAGATGTTATTTTTAATTATCAACAATGAGCTTTAAGCGTGTATTGAGGCGGCCGTCAATGTGAGTGCGAGTGAGATGCTCCATTGGACGGCTGGAATGGTGCATCTCTTTCGCAATCACCATTGAAGGCCGCCTAATATGCGCTTAGCGCCCATTGTTAATAATTAAAAATGACAGCTTAGTAATAACATAATGACAAAAATTTCTTTATGATCTTGTAGAGGGGGCTTTAAATTTTGATTAGGTCACTTTCTGACTTTCATAATAATTATTAGAGAGCGGAATATATGCAAAGTGCATATAGATGCTATTTTCAGACAACAAACACAACATTGCATATTTAAGCTAAACACGATTTATTTTGCATATTTTAAAAATAAATTATATAAAAGTTTAAAATTTTCCTCTCTTAGTTGGAATTTTATAACTTCGATATGAACGAGCTCGTTATTTATCTATCTATCGCTCATTATTATCTATCTGGACTTTCCCATTACTACCTGAATTTAACAATTATGGGTGTTCCCAGAAAAATATTATTTCATTAGCGTAGCAAGTCGTAGGTACCTACCTGCTTTTAAGGGTCTAATATTTATTTTGTCAGTTTCCGGCCAACATTTGTTTAAAGTAAACGTTGTATCGTATTTAGTGTTTTTGAAGTGATTGGTATATATTAAATTTAAATATGTCTACCATTCAAAAAAGCGCTTGGATAAAGTGTTTTCCCGAGTTAAAGCTAAGTGGAGACAAAGTATTTTGCAAGGCCTGTTCCAAAATCGTAAGTTACATTCATTTTCACATTTCATTTTTTAAATATTGTCCTATAACATCAGTAGATGTAGAACGAACTTTTTCTGTGTCCAAACACGTTTTTAGTGATAGAAGGCAAAAGTTGCTAGTTGAAAATTTTGAAAAATATTTGATTATAAATTCATACTATAATTTAGATTCTTAATTTAATTATAATATCCGTTTTTGTGTCATTTCATTTGTTTTTATGTGAAAAATAAATATGTATTAAACATAAATGTAGGTTGAATTTTTTAAACATAAATGTTTATATTTAATATATTGTTTTATTCTTGAGTATTTTTAATATGCATTTGCATATTTAGACAAATTTAGAAAAAATACCTGCATATTTGTAGTTAAAGTGATGCATTATATATGCGCATATTTTGGTAATGTTGTGTTACATATATTCCGCTCTCTAATAATTATATTTAACCGAGTTATTAAACCTTGAAAATGGCCATTTTCGCATTTTTCAAATTTTAAATCGCGGATAACTCGACAACAATCAATTTTAGAGAAAAATCACAAGTTACTAGGTCTGGATCCCGCGTACCAAAAAAGTTGATTAATAGCAAGCTGAAAATGTGTGAATAGCTTAACGGTGTCTAGTCGGACAAACTTTGATGTATGGGAACATTGGAACAGGAGAAGTTTTAATAGTGGTTCAGGTTAAAGATTTGGACCGTCAGGCTACGAAAACTGTATTTTGTCAGATAGAACTTTCAATTGATTTGTTACGTTTTCATTGAACTCTAATGCAAAAATCAGACTGCTATTTATCACCAACGTAATTCCTGTTATTTGACATATTCTACGTGTCGGACTTAAAATGCCCAGTTGGTGATAAATAGCAGTCTGATATTTGCATGAGAGTTTAATAAAAGGGTAACAAATCAATTGGAAGTTCTGTCCGACAAAATAGATGGGATGTTTTCGTAGTCTAACGCTCCAAATTTTTAACCTGTTCCACGATTAAAACTTCCCATGTTCCAGTGTTCCCATACATCAAAGTTTGTCCGACTAGACACTCTTAAGCTATGATCAAATTTCAGCTTGCTATTAGTCAACTTTTTTTTGGTACGCGGGATCCAAAACTATACCTTTTTTGCTCAGAATGGCCCAAATGATCTAAAAAATTATTTTTGTGAATTTGTTTAACAAAAATTATTGTTTAAACAATTTTTCGATTATGGTACCGTCTCTCACCCTGTGGATTTGTTATAAGGACCTCTTTTTGAGTAAGTTTGTGCAAAAATTTCGAATTGGAATAATTTACCTAGCGGGGGCGACAATACAAACTCGACTATGTCCTAGCAAACATCTTTCTTAAATACCGTTATATGAAGGGTAGTGGTCCTGGCTGGTGATTTATTGCCGGGCTGAGGTTCGCTTTAGAATTAAAATAAAACCAGATGTGCGAAAGACTTTGCTTTGGAAATATTTACCTATACAATATGTACTATATTTTCACAATAATGGATTTAAACTTAGATTATAGAAACGAATCTTCTTCTTTTTGTGCCTATTCGTTTAGTTAGAATATTGACGATCATTCTGGCTTTAATGATTTTATTAACTGATGCTTTAAATAGATTAGTTGTTGTGGAGAACCATTTCCTCAGGTTCTTTAACCATGATATTCTTCTTCTTCCAATTTCTCGCTTCCGAATACTTTGCCTTGAAGTATTACCCTCAGTAATCTGTATTTGGTGCCGTTTCTCATTATGTGTTATACTAACTTTCGAACTTTTTAACGATATATACTAACTTTCTCCTTTTAATGGTGTACATCACCTCTCTTTCTTTTCCCATTCTTCGTAATACGGTCTCGTTGGTTATCTTGTCCGTCCATGATATCCTTATGATTCGTCTGTATAGTCACATCTCGAAGGTTTCAAGTTTTTTCTCCATCGCTTTAGTGAGTGTCCAGGATTCAACTCAGTAGTATAATATTAAAAAGATATAACATCGTAGGAGCCTTACTTTTATCTCCAGTTTAAGGTTGTGGATTTTAAAGAGTTTTGCCATGTTATTTAATGCATTCCGAGCCTTCTCTATTTTACATTTTATTTCTTGTGAGTGGTCCCATTGTTCGTTTACTATTGTTCCAAGATAGGTATACTATAATGTATACTGGTATATTTACTCAGTCCCCTGGTGTATTCTTGATAACCAGTTGGGCGCCTCTAATTTTATTTTTGCTGATGACCATAAATTTAGTTTTTGATATATTTTCTTGTAGTCCAAATCTTTTACTTATACGCCAGGGAAATAAGGCAAAAATATACCATGTTCGGAACACTTGAGCAGCTAGGTTACAAATGGTTTTTTTGGGTACTATATACTATACATATACCTAATACATAATAAATACAAAAATGCCCGTCACTGTTCGGACGAGAATTTTAGTTATTAACAAATAAGGGTCAAAAATGGCAGTTTCTTCGTTTAAATCGGTACAGGTAAAAATATGGCCATTAAATATCTAATTTATAGTATTCTTATTTTAGTAGATAAGCAATTTTCCAACTCCCAACTCAATACAAACTGTTCTTGAATCGTTACGCGCATGCGCAATAACGAATAATAATTATGCGCACATTTCTCGTTACTGCGCATACTAGTAACCGTTCAAGAACGGTTTTTTATCGAGTTCATAGATCTAGTTGGCAGTGCCACAAACCACAAACCTCTAGATACCAATGCATATAATATAGGATGACATCACGTTGCCATGACAACCGTTGATGCTTGTGCAGGCTGCTTTGGCGATTGAAACGAGATCTTCATCTAACCAAATCTAACTTTGCTCTAGTCATATAAGACCTACATTTTTATAACTGTAATTTCATAACAGTTCATTTATAACTGTAATAACAGTTAGTTTCCCCATTAACAAAAATAAACAGAATAATTAAAATTGGACGTTACGAATTGTTCGTTACGAACTTGTATAGTTACGAACTGTCGCCGTTACGAACTGTCGCTGTTACGAATTGTCCGTTACCATTTGTTCGGTTACGAACTGTCGCGTTACGAAATGTCATGGAACCGAACGACATACCCTAACGGCCTAACTGTTCTTTTAAAATATGTCTAACACCTAACATTTTTAGAGACTTGCTTGCCAATTAGTCTAGTCGCAACATAGGAGGTCCCGTGGAAACTTTTACTTCGCCGCGATTTGATGATGGTATTATAGGTTTTTTGGGTCGCTGACAGGGGCGGCTCGTAATAGTACAAGATGGTGAGGCACACTACACTTGAGGAATATTATTGTGGTTAGCTTCTCTTTAATGAGCGAAAGGTCAATTTTGTGACGTCATAACGTGAGGCCGTCTACAGAACATTGCTGTATTTATTTTAACCCTTGCAAATTATATTAAATAAATATTTTATTGGCAAAAATAGCAACGAAAGCTCGGATACCATTTTACGTGGCAGGCTGGTATTTAGAGAGAGACAAATTATTTTCTGACCAAGTCTGTGATAGGTTCATACTCATAGTAGCAGTTTTTTAGCTAATAATAATTACTAATACCACATATCAAAACAGTATCCATCAGATATTTCGTCCTTCCTGGGTCTCATCAGCGTTGTACAGTAGTGTGCATCGAAAAAGGCGAATTTTTTTTTTGCGATGGAAAAGTAATACCTAAGGTAATACAAAAGTTGCCCAATCAACTGTTAAGTATTTTGGTAAAATTTTTTCGAAATTGAATATCTTCTGCCCCCCCCCCCCCAAGACAATTAAAAATTTTGAAAAAATGTTAACAGACCAAAAAAAATTTTATTTCGAAACGAAAATGTAATAGCTCACAAAAGTTGCCTAACACACTACAGTGGAACCTCGATTATCCGTCTCTCTATTAACCGTCACCTCTGTTAACCGTCAGGGTCCATACATAAATAATTTATAATTATTATATTGACTACATAAGTAAAAATTTAGTCATCAATTCCTTTTGTTTGAGCATTGCGATAAGCCAAACGAAATTCGTTGAAATGTACACGTGCAGCTATGCCACCACCGTATTTTTTATGTAAATAATAAGTTTTGTTCTTATTCAGGGCTCTGGATTAAATTTCAATTTAAATAGGTAATTATAAATTATGATACCGTGCTTTTAGAGTTCTATTTTTAGAATCGCAAGCCGAAAATAAAAACGCAAGGCACAATAAAAATTAGATTTGATGATTTTATGTCGATTAAGAAATTCAGCCGTTGCAAAATGTGAAGTAACAATAAAACAAACAAAGATTTCGGAATATTTTAAATCAAATTTATTCGACTGTACATAAATCCCTCTTAAATAAAACATACAAATACAATTTTGAGAGTTACATGTACTATGAATTTTTTATTTTTTTTAATGTTCTGTTAACCGTCTTTTCGATTATCCGTCATACCCTTGGTCCGGTGCCCTGACGGATAATCGAGGTTCCACTGTATTTAGTAGTTTAGTAAAATTACGTTGAAATAAAAAAATATTTTCTGCCCCCCACGGCAACTAAAAATTAGAAAAAATACATTAATATGCGAATTTCTTTTGTAAGAGAAATGTAATAGCTTATAGAACTTGAATAAATAAATTCGGTTTAAATTGGAAAATATTTTCTGGTTTCACAAGGCTATTAAAAATTTGACTTAAGAATAGTATACTAAAATATTCTTTTTTTAACAAAATAGCCTAACTTATCCGTCTCCCTGACGTCACCCAAGTTTTTTAATACTAAAATAAATATGTATAAAGCAAAGTACAAAATTAGGTATATAAATATTACAAAAAATATGGGAAAAGCATTATATTCGAAGATGTCTTCCGATTTAGCATAGTGAGGCATAGTTTTTCTGGAATCAATTCGAGTTTTTATAAATCCATCCCTCGAATACGCTCCACAAACTACTAGAGAAGCTTGTCTCACAAGCTTGACACATAGTTATACACATTGTTTGTGGCAGTGATATTTCTCAATCTCAATGTTAAAAGGGTCTAAGTTAGGGTTCTTAATAAAACCTCGCAGATTGTCACTCGAAGATCTAGAGATATAGGTGGTTCTGTAAGGTGATATTCTTGTTAGTTAATTAACTCAAAGTAGTCGTTTGAATAAAAATTTTTATAGGAGAAAGTTTGAATACCCTCACGTTTTTTGATTTGGTCACTGGCACATTTCTTTTGATGTCGAAGGGGTAGATCATTTCAATGTCGCAGACATACAAACCACTGAAGCGGTTTTTTAAGATGTTCTTCTAACAGCCGTATTACATCACCCTTAACGCCAGTATTTACGACTGTTTCGTCACATGCAATAGCTGGATTTGATACTTTCTGATATACCAGACAGGGGATACCCATATCTGAAATATTTGCACTCTGGCTCATGCACAAGTGTTATGTGTTCTTCCACGAACGATTGAAACTAAAACTTGGTACTGTTTTTTACTTGAGCTAAAGTTTTGTCTTTGCGTCGGTAACTTTCTTCTTTTACCGTTGTTCTCTGTGATTATATTTGTTTTTGTTTTCCCTATCAATCGAGCTTATCACCATTTTTCTGGGACCTCTTTGATTTAATAGAAATTCGCGCTTATCCAGAGGCACTTTTTGAGATTTGCTACAAAGACAATTAGGTAATCAGAGTGTCAAATTTGCATGCTGCAAGATCGAAACGTGTAGTTTTACTTTTGTTCTTAAAGCATTGAATTTTATTTTTGTAAAATTCACTGTTTTTCCTGTTCGTAAATGGTTTCATAAGTTTCATATATTTGTTATGATAGGCTTTTAAAAGCTGAATAATTCTTGTATGTTAAATTATTGGAATTAAAGCCTTTTTCCATATTTCCTCCATTTTAATTGCAACCTGTTCGCCAATACTAGAAAATATTCTGGCTCTTTCTTGCTGAGTTTTTATCCTCTTGCAACCACAAAACTTCATCGCTTGTTTGTATTTTTGTATTTCGGTAAAACATTTTCAGGTATATTTGGTGGTTGCCCAAAAATGGGGCGTCCACAGCACATCTTGATTTTATTCTCCATGGCTCTGGTTTATCTATTTTAAAAATCTTTAATTTACAAACAACAATAATAACAAAGTAGGGGTTAATAATAACAAGTATTAATAATAACAAGTAATAATAACAAAGGGGTTGGGGAGACTGAAAAAACAAATAAAACTTAAAATATCGTTTAAATTTGTAATTGACAACATTTTAAGTTTTCTTTAAATGATCTTAGATCGAGTTAGCACATATTTTATTCCAAATAATATATATTGAAATTTCCATAAAAATCAGGTATTTAATAAAATTCAAGGTCGTTGGGGGAGCAGAACATTCGCTTAAAAATAAATTAAAAATACTAATATGCTGAAAAATAACACTAGCACTTTTTCACACTATTAGATATAACATATCCAACTTTTATTTTTTCGATGCACCCTATTGTATGTTTTTTAATTTATAGAAAAAGTAATTTTTTAATAATTAAATAATAATTATTAATTATAGTCAGAAAAAAATTAGATCGGACACCTCTTGCTTTTTTGCTTTTTATAATTGTTAACATACTAAATTACAAATCCAATAATTTTTATCCATTAAACAGATCGGTGCAGTTCGACCCTATACGCTTATATATTATATCGTATTTTACACTACTGAGGCATGCTTCAGGCAGGATATTTGAAACAGCGTTCGAAATTGTTCTCAGAAGTTGAATTTTGTTGCTGCTCGGTCTAGTCCCTTTTGTAGATATAGAACCCATGAGAGGCTGGCCCAAGCATGCCTCTCCTGTAACCATTATTTGAGAAAGTGAAAATGAGATGCTGTGGACTACCAGGGCCGTACCTATTTTTATTCTTTATCATAAAAATAAAGTTATTTAACAAATTTCAAAAAGTTAAGTTGTATTTAATGAATTGATGATGGGATAAAGAAATAACGTAAATAGTGGATTGATATACTGATGAGGCACTGCCTCACCTGCCTCATAGGACCAGCCGCCACTGGTCGCTGAATCCAATGGAAGTGGTCTGGAAGCCCAAATGTGGTGATTTTAATTGTTATTAACAAATTATGGCAAAATTAGGTGTTTTTCAGGAATTATTAGAAGTCCTGTAAATAAACTGATAGTGTTAAGGTCTTCTCTGGTGTATTTTTGGTCGCTGAATCGAATGTGACTAGTCGCGATTAGGTACTCAAAATATGTTCTTATTTTGTTAATAACAAAATAATAGTTTATTCGCCGAAAAGCTCGAAATGCGCTATCTACAGCAAGTTTGTAGTCTTCTTCATAGTATTTTTATACGCTAAATCGATTGCCGCTAGTCGTGATAGCTTAAATCACGTGTCGACTTTGTTATTAATAAATTATTGCAAAAATAACGGTTTATAATACGTTCACTCACGGTTTTTGCTATAAATTTTAAAAAACCACTTGGATTGACATGAAATTTGGCATACACTAGGCTGACATGTCAGATAAAACAAGTGATTTTGTGCCGATGTCTGCTTTTACCCTGGGGGTGAGTGTCACGCCTTTTCGGGGGTGAAAAAAGAAACCTTTTAAATAAGTCCGGAAGTGGATAAACTGATTAATTTTAAGCAACTTTTGTTCCATACAGTTTTTTGACCAAGTCAATACTTTTGGAGTTATTTGTTTTTTTGTTGAAAAATGAATATATTCACTCGCAAATAACTCGAAAAGTATTGACTTAGTGAAAAAACTGTATAGAACAAACGTTGCTTAGAATTTATCAGTTTATCCAATTCCGGACTATTTTAAAGGTTTCTTCTTTCACCCCCGAAACGGGACGAAACACACCCCCAGCGTAAAAGCACACATCGGCACAATATGATTTGTTTTGTTTGACATGTTAGCTACGTGCATGCCAAATTTCATGTCATTCCAAGTGGTTTTTTAGATGACTCCTAGTAGAGCAAAAACTGTGAGTAAACGTACTATAAACCGTTATTTTTGCAATAATTTATTAATAACAAAGTCGGAACCTGGTTTAAGCTATCACGACTAATGACAATCGATTTAGCGTATATGATTCAATAAAATTGTGTTTTGACTGGAAAAGTTCTGATTTCTTTCATTATATATGGCTTTTGGGCTGCTGAATCCGAATATGAGGTTTGCGGACAAAATTTCTTGCAGGAACATTGAAAAAATCGCGAAAAATGCGAAAAATTTCAGCTTTTTCCGCTTTTTTGCTCAAATCTCGAAAACTATTAACTTTTAGTAAATGGTCTGTTAACAGAAATTAAAGTACTTAAAATTATCTACAAACATCACTAATTAAATTTTTTTTCAGACGAACTGTTCGGTCTAAAGTATAAGTTGAAAATTGCCAATTTTTAACGGTCTCGGCAAAACCCATTTTTTACATTCCAAAACTTTATTTTTTATTAGAATGCTGCCATTTGATAAATTTCTCCTAGTTTTCTGTACAAAGTAGTTGGTACAGTAGTGGTTAGTACACTGTAGTTTTCTGTGCACCTGAGATTTATGAAAGTCAGAGAGCTGTTCAACTAATAAATTTTGAAAGGACAAAACCTCAAGCTTTATCAGAAATCAAGATCCGAAGTGAATTTCCACACCAACTGAAACTGTGACTCCATCTGTGCCTGATCTTCTGGGCTCTAAGGTAAGGGAAAAGCAGAGATATTCTCGGTATTTTAGGATGGAATGGATTCATGGAAGCTATGAGAAGAGATATACCATATTCATATTATGAACTAACATTTATTATTTTTACAGAAAACTAGGAGAAATTTACCAAATGACAATATTCTAATAAAAACTAAAGTTTTGGAATGTAAAAAGTCGGTTTTGCCGAGACCGTTAAAAATTGGCAATTTTCAACTTGGCAAATCGTGGCGAACTAAAAGTGCCACGGGACCCCCTATGTTGCGACTAGACTAAATGCCGTTGATATTTCAATCAACGTCAATATCCAATACGTAGGTATAAATTTATTAAATGTAAACCACGTACAGTACTTTTATTTTTTACTCCTTTTAAACTCCTTTGTATAATATTATATTTCAATCAAGAATGGCACCTAAAAACATTTTATTTAAAATACACACTAATTATCCAGGTACAGTAAATTGGACTAAAGTTTAATGGCAATAAAGTTTAATATATTCTTCTAAAAGCTTTACAATAATATCACTTAGGTCCGGATCCCGCGTATGAAAAAAAAGTTGATTAATAGCAAGCTGAAAATTTGTTAATAGCGTAAGGGCCGGTTGTTCGAACGCTAATCAACAATGATCATTATCAAATAATTAATTACTGTCAATGTCAACTTTGTTTGGGTTGTTAAAAAGTCTGTGGAGTCTATAATCAATTAATATAGCAATAATTATTAACATAATTAATAATAAATCTCATAATTGTAATTAATTATGTTTTCAGCAACCCAAACAAAGTTGACATTGACATTTTGGTGACAGTAATTAAATATTTGATAATGATCATTGTTGATTAGCGTTCGAACAACCGGCCCTAAGAGTGTCTAGTCGGACAAACTTTGATATATGGGAACACTGTAACAGAGGAAGTTTTAATTGTGAAACACGTTAAAAATTTGGAACGGTCATACCACGAAAACGGCACATGTATTTTGTCCGACAGAACAGACTTAAACTCTCCGAACAGAGATTAAACTCTCATGCAAAAATCAGATTGCTATTTATCACCAATATGGGCGTGTTAATGAGTGGAACATGTAGAATATGTCAAATGACAGGAATTATGACAGGTGATAAATAGCAGTCTGATTTTTGCATGAGAGTTTAATCTCTGTTTGGAGAGTTTAAGTCTGTTCTGTCCGACAAAATACATGTGCCGTTTTCGTGGTCTGACCGTTCCAAATTTGTAACCTGTTCCACAATTAAAACTGCCCTTGTTACAGTGTTTCCATATATCAAAGATTATCCGACTAGACACCCTTATAAGCTTTTAACAAATTTTCAGCTTGCTATTAATCAACTTTTTTTTCATACTCGGGATCCAGACCTAACTGTGAATGTATCGGAAACAGGTGTTTGTCCAATGTTCATGTTTTTTTATGCAAATTTTGTTTCTATTGTTAATTTAACCTTGCACTTCTTAAAAATAACGTTAACTAAAAATTGAAAAACTGAACTAAATTAATTAACAGATACCTACATAATATGTTAATTAGAAACGGTGTCCCAACCGTCTTTATTGTCAAAGCCTTATATTAAATATGCCTATAAATAAAGGTAGATATGACGATATATAACAAGAAAAGCCTTCTATAAGTGTAATGCAAAGCAACTAATAATAATTATTGTGGGCATATTATGTTTCGAAATTCGTTAAGAATTACAAGAAATATTTATTTATACAATATGTATTCTATTTCAATTAAGGATTTAAATGAATATACTCTTAAATAAAACAAACACAGACTGGAATCCTATCAATTCATGTAATACAATACATATTGAAAAAAATCAAATGACAGTTACATTATATCAAACTACAAAAAAGTTGTTTCAAACAACGTAAATACCACCGTCCATTGAGATATTATATTTCAGACCTATAATATATTTACAAAGAAAGAATCATTTAAATTTTATGACTAACAAGAAATTTCTTAGATGTGGCAACAGAGCTGGTGTGTAAAAAGGCTGGCTGAGTCTCTTTCCTTGTCTAAGGTGTAACGGTAAACGAAATAAAACAGGAAACTACAGGCTAACAGTATAGTTTGCGATGAATTCACTGGGGCAGTAGTTATCGAAGAATCTATTTTTCAATAATTTTCCAGTTTGTAAGAGACAGAAGATCGTATTCGCGTTTTTGAAAGAAGGATAGAGATACTCGGTGAATGTCGGTGATAGAATGCCTCAATTTTTAGTGAAGCATGAGAGATCTTCCCATATCAATATTTCAATCAACGGCTGGGCTAAGCTGGAGCTTAAGATCTGTTGGTGCAACCAACAATTACATTTATATTTGTATTTTTAAAAAGAAAATAAATTTCTTACTAAATTGTTACTGAACATTGAATAACAAATTGCAGGTATAGTAATAACAATACTCGTTTCCAACTTTAGCGGAATAAAATTTTGTCAGAAAAACAAGGTTTTTTATTTCTCCAGTAATCCATATGCACATATAATATTATGGCCAACCCTGCCCATTGCTTTTAGAGTTTCCGCTGGTATGCCGTCGATGGAGTTTTTTTATTTCTTAGTTACTTGAAAGCCTTCTTTACTTCTGCTCGTAAAATGATTGGCCCTCTTATTGTACGTTTCTTGTGTACTGAAACTGATGATGCATCTTTTGAAGTGCCGTTGTATAATGCTGACCAGTAATTTTTCCAGGTCTCTGCAATGATCTCTACGGTTTGTACTTCTTCATTATGGTTTTGAATGGCTTGAAATTGTGGCTTGAACTGATGGACCAAATTTATTTTTTTTTATTTTTCATTGCTTTTATGACGGTTTGCATGTTGCTTTAGTTCTTGATACACGATATTTATGTGGTTGTTTTTATCTCTGATGCACATACATTTTATTTTCCTGCTTAACTCCGCTATACTTCTTGAGTCTTATTTCCTGTTTTTGTGATATGTTGCATCATAACTCTTCTTTTTTCCACTAATTCTAAGGTTTTCACTAACATGTTTGTTCTTTCGACTTTTAGGCAGTGTGCAATCTTTTTCCACTGAGTACATCCATATTTTTAATCCTTTCCGTGTTTTATTTACGTCTTCTATTTGTGGGTTTTTCTTGTTGTTGTCCGATGTATCTTTCTAGTCGGGTTCATTTTTAGCAGCTTATGATCTGATCCACAGTGTGCATAGCTTTTACGTTTAGTACCGAGGTTTCTATCTTTCAATCTTTTGCGCGAGGATAGTTGATTTTATTGTTTGATTTGTTGTGAGAACAACACATTCTTTCTTTCTTTCTCCCATTTCTTTTACCCTAATAGGGTGTCAGATATGGGCAAGCTATTTTAATTTCTATTCACCCATCTCTTTCATTATTTTTTATTTCTGGCCATTATTTTCATTTCCTCGAGAGTGATTTTTGTTTTATTTTCCCGCCTCTACTACTCGCTGTATCCATTTTTTTCTTGGTCCGCCTCTTTTTTTATATTGTTCTTTGCTTCGTGAAATTTTCTTGTAATTCTGTTAGGTTGCGTTCTCATCAGATGTCAATACCAGTTTATCTATCTCTTTGCTATTTTATTCATTATTGGTTCTTGGCTGGCTATTTTCCAAATAGTCTCGTTGCTTAATCTATCCCTTTTTTAATTTTTGAAGTGCAAGCAACCGACAGAATGAAATGACAGTAGACTGAAACAGAATATTATGCTCTTCTAAACGTCTCTCTTTTTTAAAGTGACAGATGATATGTGTCATATGCAGAAAATTAAAATATTGTAAATCAAAAATGAATAAACCATACAGCCGCATCATTATTCTAGTTCAATCAGAGTGCAGCAAGCACCGCTACCGGTTTCGATTAGTCTCTCATCAGGACTCACAAATGCTGCTCTCTCTGACCCAACCAGGACAAACCCCGACGAGCAGTTACGGATCGCAACGAACGAAATGGCAGGGATGCCCTAGCGGTAACTGCTAGTAAAAGACTCAGTTTCAAATCTAATAGCACATAAAATAATGAAAACTTAGTCTTTTTTTTTAATATTGTAGCATAGCTCCGAATAGTCTAAGAGCTAGTGAACCTTTTGACTAACGGTCGTCCTGTAAGGCTAAAAATTTGTAGAGTGATAATTCATAGCACACCAAAGCTAAAAACCATGACCTGGCAGGCCTCAGCGGTGCACGTGTATCTACCAGGTGAATCGAAAAGTGCAAATTTAGGGGGTAAAATAAACTTTCTCCTGTAAGGTTTAAATTTAAGTATGTGTTTGAGTAAGTCATTTAGAAGAAATGTGTACAATGACAGGCGATTCTGAAGAGCATAAGACCTTGCCAGGCGAGGGGAAAGATTAGGGCTTTTTATTAAAATTATTCTTTTTGCATCGAACAAATTTTTTTTAGGCTTTTTGAATCATTCCAAACAGAAAAGGTCCTTAGTTATTTTTCTCTTAAGTTAATAGTTTTTGTTATATAAGCGATTGAAAATTTTGAAAATTGCGAAATCGGCCATTTTTAACCCAAATCGGACATTTATCTAAAAATTTCAATATTGGCAAGGTACGCAGATATTCCTTTAACATTGATTGATGAAATCCCGAAGAGTTTTTTGCAATAAAATAACGAAAACCGCTTTGTTTTTTTAATTGCTAATCAAGCGGGCGCTACACTGTAGTATAATTGAGGACGTTTGAGCTTGCATAAATTCATTATCTCGAGAATGGGCAAATTTGAAGAGAAATCCTCAGACAGGTCTATTTTTATTTTTGAATTAGGACTTTTTGGTATATATATAATACTAGTGACGTCATCCATCTGGGCGTGATGACGTAATCGATTATTTTTTTAAATAAGAGTAGGTGTTGTGTGATAGCTCATTTGAAAGGTTATTTAATTCTCTATTCAGTAATATAAACATTAACATAATTATTTATACAGGGTGTACAAAAAAATTTTTTTCTTCTATTTGTCAAATTTAATCAAAGTTAATTTAATAAAAAAAATTTTTTGTACACCCTGTATAAATAATTATGTTATTGTTTATATTAGTGAATAGAGAATTAAATAACCTTTCAAATGAGCTATCACACAACCCCTACTCTCATTTAAAAAAATCATCGATTACGTCATCACGCTCAGATGGATGACGTCACTAGTATTATATATATGCCAAAAAGTCCTAATTTAAAAATAAAAATCGACCTGTCTGAAGATTGCTCTTGAAATTTGCCAATTCTCGAGATAATGAATTTATGCCAACTCAAACGTCCTCACTTATACTACAGTGAAGCGTCCGCTTGATTAGCAATTAAAAAACAAAGGGGTTTCCGATATTGTATTGCAAAAAACTCTTTGGGATTTCATCAATCAATGTTTAAAGAATATCTACCTACCTTGGCAACTTTGAGATTTTTAGATAAATATCCGATTTGGGGTTAAAAATGGTCGATTTCGCAATTTTCAAAATTTTCAATCGCTTATATAACAAAAACTATTAACTTAAGAGAAAAATCACCAAAGACCTTTTCTGTTTGGAATGATTCAAAAAACTTAAAAAAAATTTGTTCGATGCAAAAAAAAATAAATTTAGGAAAAACTCCTAATCTTTCCCCTCGCCTGGCAAGGTCTTATGCTCTTCAGAATCGCCTGTCATTTTACACATTTCTTTTAAATGACTTACTCAAACACATACTTAAATTTAAACCTTACAGGAGAAAGTTTATTTTACCCCCTAAATTTGCACTTTTCGATTCACCTGGTAGATACACGTGCACCGATGAGGCCTGCCAGGTCATGGTTTTTAGCTTTGGTATCACTCTACAAATTTTTAGCCTTACAGGACGACCGTTAGTCAAAAGGTTCACTAGCTCTTAGACTAGAAGTTGGCTTTATAATTCGAAACCGCTCAGCTAAAACATTAAAGTACTTCAATAGACAGATGCTAACCTTGTTAACATCGTCATATCAAATTAAAGACGTCAAAACACAAATATTTAATTTTTTTTTACTTTACGGTTAAATAATCATTACGATTAAAAAAATTCTTCCCCGCTTTAGATTTCCCTTCAGAATGTATTTAATATCCGCCGTAATAAATCCCCTTCCTTGTTGTCGCTTGCTCTGTCATTCCAGCTAACGCACAAACAAGATTTCCACTAATACTTCATCCATTGTCCAAGTTGCCAACCCAATTAATCCACTCGACCCTACCAATTATCATCGGCAAAAAATATACAATGCAAAGACGCAAATATATATAGACGCAAGACGCCGTGGACGTCGTCGTATAAGATGTGAAGTACTTTAGGGCTGCATTGTTCGAAGGCGGTCAAATGACAGCAAGATAAGATAAGATGAAGGTAGAGGTGGGATCTTCGTCGCCTGTGAAATCAACAGTTAGCGGGAGAGAATATTCTTCTTGAGTATTATTTCTTAAGGTCGGTACACATATGCGAGCCGAACTGTTTGCGAACGTTATATTCGTATAATTTGTACGGCGGGACGAACCGCTTGCGAGTTGTTCGTTCGTCACTCGTCACGAACCACAGCCTGTCGGTTTTTGGGACGAACACAAAGGATATATGCAGTTCAATTTGGCCGGCGTATGCAGCGATATTGTCTGTACGTGTCATCTCATAGAGATTGTGTAAATGACGGCTTCCTTCCTGACTTGAAAGAGGTAATAAACGTGAGAAACGCAATGTAATCAATACCCAAATTACAAGTTAACCGAATCATTTATATAAACTTCGCACAAGTGTTGGTTCGTCGCTTTCCATGGATCGTGATGAGTTTACGATGAGTTCGCTGAAAATATATTTTCAACGAACTGTACGCGAGCAGTTCGCGAACGGTTAGGCTCGCATATGTATACCGACATTAAGGATATCATTGACAAAATTTTGAGTAAGAGTGAGATAGTCCTAGACCAATTTTTTTTTTATTTCCGAAGATATCACAGTTAACTTTGAGGACAGGGTATAAAATACCAATGAAAACACTTCCTGACATTGTTTTGGTTTATCTCCATATCAATTTCTCTTTCCGTCCTGCAATCTATGATCAACAAACGTTTATTAATAATAGTGAACTTTTATTTTTTACCGATGATGATACTCTTTACTGAGAGAAAAAAAATTAGAACTAATGTAGGGATTGTGTTTTAAATGGATTGGTAGTGAATACTAAAAAATGTTTCTCTATTAGAGTTGATCTCATTTATCTTTGTTTACATATGAAATTAAAGAAAATTTTAAATTCGAAATTATCTTTTAAATATCATATTCTTCTTCAATGGGTGCCGTGCGCTATGCAGCATGTAGTCGTTTATGCTTATGCTGGATGTCGAGTGTACAGAGAACCTTCTTTCGCTCTTTTTATTATCGTACTCTATTGAATATTTCGATCATATAATAAGATATCCTCGTTATAGTCTGTTGTTTCTGGTTACGAAATCTAAGGGGAATGGTTTAGTCTGAGCTTTAACCAAATATTTAGAGTTGCTGTAAGTAAAATAAGAATTGCCATGTTGATCCAACCTCCGACAGAAGATGGAACCTGAAGAAGAAGAAGATTATCGTACTGTCATCAGTTCTGCCGTACCAGTTTCTTATGTCTCCAAACCATGAATGTTGCTTTAGCCCAGGGCCTCATCGACCTTCAACTTTATCCATCAAGATAAAATTTAGGAGAATATATTTGTTGTTATGTAGAATATGGCCCAAGTATGAAACCTTTCGCTACAAGATCTAACAATTATATTTGGTCATTAGCTCTTCTTAGGACCTCATCATATGTTACTGAGCTTCCATATGTGATTTTAATGGTCAACTAAACTTCCATATGGGTTGTCTGCTGATTATCATATTGTTTGGTTTTTGCTACGTTGATGTTAAGCCTGTACTTCTCTCCCACTAGATTTATGATATTCACCAAATCTTGCAGCTCCTCTAAATTGTTCGCTATTATGGCCGCATCCATACAATTAATGCCTTTTTTGTTATGTTGTGCAAGCTGAAGTATCTTTTCTATATAAATGTTGAGTAGTAGTGAAGAGAAAATACAGCTGTATTGTTTATAGGCCGTTGGCGACCCTTAGTTTCGTGTTTTGATTCCAATTAATTTTTGAATCATTCTCATGTCTTTGTCATCGAACTTAATTTCGTTTACGCTCTGTATCAATAGTTTATGTTTGACATTGTCAAAGGACTTTTGGTAATCACTAAAGCAATTGAAAACATATTTGCTTTGTTTGTAGTATTTCTGGATTAGGAACTTCATGCAAACAATTATCTTTCTTGTTCCCAAGCCATTTTTCAAACCAAATTGACTACCTCATGGTCATTCTTCACATTTGTTATAAATTCACTTATACTCTGGGCTAATTAGCAAAATTCATGGAAAAGTTATTTACCAGCAATTTTATTGCTGGAATCAAATTATAAGATACCATATATTAATAATATAGGTATGCAAAGTCCGCAGATGGTGTGCTACTTTTTTTATAAACAAAATGACGCCGACAAACAGTATTTTTTTCAATTATTGCTCTATAACTCCGAAAATTATAAATTTACCACAAAAACACCTAAATTAAAATTCACCGCAATTAAATTCTGCATAGAGATATGTTTTTCCCGATTTGCTCCGACGAAAATTTTCCTCGGAAAATGCGGGTTTTCCCAACAAAATCTCTAATTTCCAAATAAAGTTTTAGGTAAGTAATTATTAATCAATAATTAAATAACTTAGTGACATCAAAGCTTTCTTGGTATACATTGTAATTCCAGAAGCCGGTGAAAATTAAACGAATATTTTAGCAACAATTCAATTGTTAAAATAACCAAAATAATCATGATACATTTATCAAACTTATAAAGATTAATAAGATGAGATGCTTATTTAATATTTTATCGACAAAATATAAATTTTTCGTTTTTTTGCATAATCTTTAAATTTTGAAAAAAAGATAGTTATAATACGCTGGTCTAATTAGTAAAGTACAAAGAAAGGTTATTTATCAGCAATTTTATTGCTGGAATCGAATATTATGATCCTATATATTAATAATATAGGTATGTAAAGTCCGCAGGTAGTGTGCTACTTTTTTTTATTAACAAAATGGAGCCCCCAAATCGTGTTTTTTTCAATTATTGGTCTATAACTCCGAAGATTTTAACTTTACATCAAAAACACTCAAATAAAAATTCACCCCAACTTAATTCTACATAGAGGCCTGTTTTTCACGATATGCTCCGACGAAAATTTTCCTCGGAAAATGTGGGCTTTCCCAACAAAATCTCGAATTTTCAAATAATTTTTTTTGGCAAGTAATTATTTATCAATAACTAATTAGCTTGGTAAAATAAAAGCTTTCTTGGTATAGATTATAACTGCAGAAGCCGGTGAAAATTAAACGAATATTTTAGCAACAATTCAATTGTTAATTAACAATTTACAGTCGCAATAACAACCAAAATAATCATGAGACTGTTGATCAAATTTAAAAATATTATAAAAATGTGATACCTATTTAATATTTTGTCGACAAAATATAAATTTTTCATTTTTTTGCATAATCTTTAAATGTTAAAAAAATACTTATAAACAAATTAACATTTCTCAGAAATTGTTTATTATATTATAATTTTAAAAAATTCTTACATTGCGTATTTCAAAGGTCTTGAAAATGAATGTTTAAAAAAATTTTTCCAACCATTTGCAAAAAAGTTATGAAACAGGAAAGTAATCATACGATTACTCCGTTTTTTACAATTTGTTTTCATTGTTTCAAAGCTTAAAAGTAAGTTTATGGTACAAACTAATTACTCTCAAAAAATATCAAACATTAGTTCAATGGTTATATTTTAATCAAAGATTAACAATGTTTTTTTTTGTAATTTTTAGCGCGAAAGTAGGCTTGATACAGAGCCGGAGATGTTCACTCGAAGCGACTGACAGGCTTTATACTCGCGCGAGTTGTATATGTGGACGGGTGTAATACCTAATACATAGCTACGGTACTGTATTAGTCTGCTTTCGCGCGTGTAAATTACAAAAAAAAATATTTATAATCTTTAATTAAAATATAACCATTAAACTAATAATCGATATTTCTTGTAAGTAATTATCTTCTACTTTAAACTCACTTTTACGCTTTAAAAGAATTAAAAAAAATTATAAACAACGTAATAATCGTATGTTTACTTTGCTGTTTCATAACTTTTTTGCAAATGGTTGGAAAAAGTTTAAAGCATTCCTTTTCAAGATCTTTGAAATACGCATTTTAGCTATTTTTTAAAATTAGAATATAATAAAAACTTTCTGAGAAACGTTAATTTGTTTATTACTATTTTTTTAACATTTAAAGATTATTCAAAAAATTAAAAATTTATATTTTGTCGACAAAATATTAAATAGGTATCTTATCTTTATAAGATTTCAAAATTTGATCAGTGTATCATAATTATTTTGGTTATTGTTGCTAAAATATTCGTTTAATTTTCTCCGACTTCTGGAACTATAATCTAAACCAAGAAAGCTTTTATGTCACCAAGTTATTTAATTATTGGTAGATAATTACTTATCTGAAACTTTATTTGAAATTTAAAGATTTTGTTAGGAAAACCCGCATTTTCCGAGGAAAATTTTCATCGGAGTAGATCGGGAAAAACATGTCTTTATGCAGAATTTAATTTCGGTGAATTTTTATTAGGGTGTTTTTGGTGTAAAGTTAAAATGTTCGGAGTTATGGAGCAAAAATTGGAAAAAACAGGATTTGGGGGCGCCATTTTGTTAATAAAAAAAGTAGCACACTATCTGCGGACTTTGCATACCTATATTATTAATATATATAATCATAAGCTTCGATTCCAGCAATTAAATTGCTGGTAAATAACTTTTCCCAAAAATGGCGTATTCTCCGATAATCAGCCCAGACTATTATGAAACGCCGTAAATATTTAGCTCATTAAGCTAATTAAACGGTGTTATTTGCAGCAAGTGGCATTGTGTCTCTTTGGTATTGCCACGAAGTTGGTAATAATGCTGGGCAAGTACCATAACGTTGGTACTTGCCCCGTAGTGTTAAACAGTATGCATAAGCGATTAATGTCAAATAACTTGAGGATTTCCGCATTTTTACTATCTAAGGTGGTCCAACAGCCTTATGGTTTTTAAAATTAGAGACAGCATGTTCTACTTCTGACTCTGACTCTGATATTGGATGTTGTTTCGGCGCTGGCCAACAATCTGTTCTACCTTACTAATGTTTGTTTTAGTTCAAACAATCTGTCCTACCTTACCATTGTACTACCTTCTATATTCTGTGTTTGTTCTCCCTTGAAATGTTTGTTCATAAAATAAATTTTTTAAGGTTGATCTTCACCCCTCAAAAAATACACATTCAAAAAATTTGAAAAAAATTGAGAAGGTATATGATCAATAGAAGTATTTTGACAAATTTTGAGCAAACTTCATGTTTTCATTAAAAAAAAAAACACAAAAAGACTACTGTTTTCCAAGTATAAAGCGGAAAAACCAAACATACAAATTTGTTAATTTTCTTACAGCTTAAAGATATACTCCTAAGCAATACTTATGAATTTTAATACATAATAATATGTTCATAATATGTTGTTATTAAAATTTTGTCCGGTTTCTTACCGGTAGCTTTATCATAAGGTCTTTAAATATTATTTTTTCCTGTTGTGGCAAACTGTACATTCAAAAATTTTCAAAAAATTAATAAGTATTTCTTAGGAGTATATCTTCATGTTGTAAGAAAATTAACAAAATTGTATGTTTGGTGTTCCCGCTTTATACTTGAAAAAAGTAGTTTTTTTTAGTTTTTCGAAAACGAAAACATGAAGTTTGCTCAAAATATGTCAAAATAATTCTAGTGATCATAATATACCCTTTCTCAATTTTTTTCAAATTTTTTGAATGCAGTTTTCTTTTATGGGCAGATCAACCATACCGATGATATTGCTTCTTTAACCTGAATACATTTATCTGTAATAACTGCTTTATTTAGAGGTATTTCCGTGTGTCTATATTTGTTCTTTCTATTTATTAGTATATATTTTGGAATTGTACATATTCCTCTCTTTTTTTACTTACTTACTGTCAGTGCCGGTTTAACACAGTCTGCCGCCCGGTGCTGATACGGATGCCGCGCCCAGGCTCAAAAATATTTCTTAACTTTATTTCAACTCAACAAAACATATTTTGATTACAAGTTTATTAAAATAAAAAAAAAACAATTACAACTTTTTTTGGTTTCACACTTAAATGAAAACTAACAATATACAAGGAAAAAATTAAGGGCGAACTTCACAAAGTAAAATAAAAATTTACTTAATAACATTCAAACAGGTAACATCAGGTGGGTAAGCAAATACCTTTACTATTGAAAAGCTTGTTTTCTTGATTTTACTGAAGCGAAGTTTTCGATGATATCACTTATATTTAATTCATTGAGCAGGTCCTCGTTAATGGATAAGACTGCTAAGGAGTTCAAATTTTCTTGGGAAATTGCATTTCTTAAGTAGGTCTTTACCCTTTTTAGTGTCGAAAGAGAGCGTTCGCCACTTGCATTTGCGACCATTATGGAGAAAAAAATACGCAGGCAAATATTAACTTTTCTAAATGAAGATATTAATTTATTTTCGTATAAAGCCTGTACAAATTCTAAAGGAGTGTCTATTTTTAATTGGGGAAGAGACGTTAACAAATGATTTAAATGAACACATTCTTGGGGAAAATACTCGTCCAAATCCTCCTTGTAGTTTTGTTGTAATTCGGTTGCCGATCTGAAAATATCTTCATCTTCCGTAGCTTTTAGTTTAAACAAAATATTAAATGCTCTTGAACAAGATTTATAACTATCAGATCGGCGAATAATCTCCGACTTAAGATTGTCTATTATACAAACATAACATTGTGTTCGCATTTTTTCTTTTTGGCTTAAGCTTGCCTCCGAATTCATTTCTCCTAATTGCATTTTTTTTTTGATAATCCTCTTCTCAGCATAATTTTCGTTCCCTGTTAACAACATTCCTAAGGCCTCGTAGTGATCAAAACGATCACGTAAGAAATCAAAGTAATCTGCTAAAGATGATAACAGATGAGCGGTTGTGCTGAAATCCATATTTTCCTTTTGTACTGATTTATTCACTTCATTAGCCCTTTGTAAAACGTCAAGCCACAATGATAAAATTATTCCGTTTTCCAACAAATCAAGTTTTTCCGATAGAGAAGCTGCTTCAACTCTTACTATGTTTTTCTCATGTATATCCGTTGATATTCCAATCAAACATGTTTTAATCAAACCGTAATTGCTTTTTAACGCTTTTACGGCATCAAAACGAGAAGACCAACGGGTTGTATTCACTCTCTTAGGTAACAGTGTCTGCCCCGACTCAGCCGAATCCTTTATTGCACGAGACAATAACTCCCACCTATGTGTAGACACGGAGAAAAAATTGTAGATAGCTTGTACCAACATAAAAAAAGATGTTGCTTCCAAACAACAATCTGCTGCATTTTGGACAACCAAATTTAAAGAGTGAGCTGCACACGGCACAAAGAGAGCTAAATCATTGTAAGCTTTAATACGTGCTTTCAAACCAGAATACTTTCCACTCATATTACTGGCATTGTCGTAAGACTGGCCTCTACAGTTCTTAATATCTAATTTCAAAGACTCTAACATCCCAATAACTGTTTCCTCAAGTTGTTGTGAGCTATGCCCAGTGTTTTTATAAAATCCCACGAATCTTTCCACGGGATTCCCTTTATTGTCACAATATCTCAAAATCACTGTAAGTTGGTCATGGTGTGTTATGCCAGGTGTTGAATCTACACTTATAGAATAGTATTTGTTTGCCTTAATTTGTCTAACAATTTCATCAATGACTCGATTGGATAAGATATTCAGTAATTCGTTACATATATCTTTTGATAGATATGACGTTTTGCCCTTACCTAAATTTGCTCGTTTATTAATATGATCTTTCAAAAATGGATCATATTCTGACAATAGTTCCAGTAAACCTAAGTAGTTTCCATTCCGTTTTTCGCCAATTCTTTCATGAGTACCTCTAAATGCCAATTCCCTGGTAGCCAGAAACTTTATTACACTTATGATTCTTTCTAGTACTTTCACCCAATATTCTTTCGCAGTGCTAATTTCCTTTTCGAGTTCTACATCAACTCTTCCTTGCTTTAATAAGCGAGTCATATACATTTTCAGATTATCTATATGATCATTGGATCTTTCATGTTCGTCTAATCTTTCCTTACTTTTATTCCATAATGAAAATCCTGTTTTAAATTGGTTCTTTTTATTTCCAAATAATACACAATAAAGACAAAATATATTGCCAGTGCTTTCGGAGTAAATTGCCCAATCGCGGCGAACCACTTCTCCATTAACAAGTCTTTTATCAAATATTTGCTTACCGGCATACATGTGTTGTTCCCCGAAATTTCTTTTTGACATTGAAAAGTCCATATCTGTAAGATTCTGTTAGACCCATTTTTCTAGAATCATTTCTGCATAATTATGGGAATCTTGCCAAAGTGCCGGATCTTTAAAATTAAGTAAATCCTGTTTTGGATCTGAAAAGAAATAAAAAAAAATTATTTGTCATTGTCCTGTTTTATTTACCATTTGTAAAGGCACCTTTATCTTTTTGCATTTTAGCCTCGTTAAAAAAAATTAAATATGCCTTACCCGAGTTACTGGTGGTTGCTTCTTCATATTCTAATACTTTTGAAACATGTGATACTAAGTGCTCTGGCTCTGGCACTAATTCTGAAGTCTCCAAAATAAGTTCATGTGGTTGAATATGAATATATTTATCACTAGTAGCACTAGAACTACTACCGGGTTGGGAAATATTTGTAGGGTCGTCTTCTTGATTTCCATCAGGTGTAAAAAATGCTGTCATTTTGGGTATACCTTTCAAAATTTTATTTTGTCTTTCTTGCTTTTCTTGTTTCCTTTTACGCCAGAAAGATCCAGGTTGTTTCCGCCCTTCCATATTTTTCTATTGAATATTGATTATAATTATAATTATAATATTGATTATATTGATATTTACAAATTATAACTACCTATACAGTTTCAAATGTAAGTCAAACATCTTACCTTAGTTTAGTTGTACGTTTGTAGGTATTTCTATTTCTACTCGTATTTATACAACTGCCTGGTCTGTATTAATAGGATAGAACAAATTTTAGTAATCAACTCTACCGACCTACGCCTTATTATTTTCTGGTTCAAGTGTTCAAGTAGTAAGCAGTTTCTGTTTTATTATTTCGGCGCGGCGCGCCGGCCGGCACCCGTCAGGCCGTCTGTCAACCCAAACGTGTATTTTGCGGTGTTCGCACATTATTCTTAAACGCTGTAGAATGATATAATTTTACGGCGCGCGCCATGTTTGTACGTTATCTGACATTTAGATAACATAAACTGAACACAGTGCATAAACCATATAGGTACGTCGACGTTAATAATAATATTTTATTTATAAATTATTGTTAAGTTTTCAAGTTAATGATAAAACAGAAAAATTTTTATTATTATATCATGTGGATTTGTATGCAAATTTTATTTTACCATAATCATATAATTTCGGAACAGCACGCGCTTCGCGCGTACCGCCCTAGAACCTTCAACCGCCCGGTGCTACAGCACCCAAAAGACCCCTGGTTAAACCGGCGCTGCTTACTGTTACTTTACGCTCTGCTTTTTATGTTGATATGTATAGAAAGTTAACACTATAAAATGGTGTGTTACCCCTTCGTTAAGACAATTTGTTCTTGATTGAAAGTTATCTTCTTTGGAATCCTTTTTGGTACAGAAGAAGAGTTGTTGCCAGTGAGTATTCTTACGTGTGTTTTGGCATTAAAATCTCCAAATCGTATTGCAAAATGTTCTGGTTTACCAGCTACAGACAAGTTGTCATAAAAATGTTCTCTTTCTTCGTCGGCGTGCTCGCATGTTTGTGCATAGACCTGAATTCTCTTTATCAAATAACGAGTGTTCAATAATTTAATAGTTATTTATGATATAAGTGTTAAAAGTACACGTTTAAGGCACGCATGTGAAAGTTTGCAGAATGAGCGATAGCGAGTTCTGCAATTCACATGAGTGCCTTAAAAATGTACTTTTTAACACGCATATCATACAATATTTTTTCTACAAACGTAATTACAGGACAATATCTACAAAAACTTTTACTTGAACTTGACTGACATTCCATTTTTATATTTTTTTGACATTACATGAAAATTGCCTACACGGTCAATACGAACTGCAGTGCCATAAAAATTTTAAAGCACTAGTGCCTTAGAGTAACATTTTTTTAACGCTATGGAGTGCTAAAAATTGCATTTTTAACACGGTTGTAAGAAAAATATTTAACTTATTATAATTATTAATAAAATAAAAATACAATTTTAGTGCTAAAGTTATGCTTAAAACTGTTCCATCTCTAGATCTGCATCGTAAGTGTTGCGGTAGCGGTTGCCTCAAAGCGTGATTTAAGTTCCGAGTTGGCAGTTGGCAGGCCTGATTAACCCCGCAAAGGAAACAAATGGTGACAAGGGGACAACTTTGACCGAAATTTCAAGAGGACTTCAATAGAACCAATAATAGGGTAAATTTATGCTTGAGCGCTCCAAGAAGGTACTATGTTACAAATGAAAGTGAAATATTTGACTGGATTCACTATCTCAACTACCCTAATTTAATCGGTTGTGTGAGTGATCACAAACTGTTACGTATAATACGGTCAACTTAGACATCAAAATGCTTGGCAAATAACAAAAATTGCCGGAGAGCCAAATTTTGGTGGAGAGCTAGGGTATACTATAACAAATAAAGTTTAAAAAGTCCCCATCTGTCCCATGTGTGCGTCAAAAATTATTCGGGGCCGAAGGTCAAAATTTGAGATTTTTTGGATTTTTTTCGAAAACGGTAAGTTTTATCAAAAAAACCCTCAAACCAAAGTTGTAGATCTTAACATTCTCTACAAAAATTGTCCTTACAATTTTTTTCCTAGGAGTTACCATTCCTGAGATATCGCGATTTTAAAAGTTACTTTATACATTATATGCACATATAAGCCACGTATACATATGTGGCCCTTAATACAAGTATAAATGCCTATTTGTGTCTCTTTTATATAGTATATCATACTATTCTGAAAATATTTCTTCAAAAGGTAATCAGTCCCAAACTTCTAAACTGGTTTTCATCACATGATCCTTTTCCTAAAATTAATAAAATCATATCTATTGCTTCTGGAGTTGTTGGTGATGATAAGATTAATTGCCATAAAGCTCGTGAAGTTGGGATTGCTTCAATGGCTAAAATGACAGGTGAAACATTTAATAATATAAAATTAAAACGCTCTGAAAAAGTACTCCCTCTTTTAGCTGCTAGTAGCACCGTGAAAGTTCACGAAGAAGAAGTAGCTATAGATCCTGTATTATTATTTCAACGCATGAGTATCACTGAAGCTTTTAAGGATGAGATTGAAATTTTTTTTGAGTATGAATTAGCTCCTTACCCCTTATCACTTTTCGATGCAGCTGGAATGCGTAAAACAACAAAGTCAGCAATTTATGATTGCTTTGAATCAGTCAATACTGAGGTTGATCGTAGAAACGCTACTTACATTATTGATGGAGGGTACCTACTACATCACGCTGTGTGGGATCGAGAAGAAACATTTAGCGTTATTTTTGAAAAATATGTTCAGTATCTACGCAGACATTACGGGCTTACAGTGACAGTGGTATTTGACGGCTACAATGACTCGACAAAGAATATTAAAGCTGCAGAACAACGTCGTCGAACTACAAAAACATCATCGGGTTCCGAGATTATCTTTGATGAAAATATAACAGTTCCAGCGAATCAACAACAATTTTTCGCCAACATTAATAATAAATCTCGTTTCATTTCCATGTTAACTGACAAATTAACAGCTGCGAATATTGAAGTGAAGCAAGCTAAAAATGACGCAGATGTCCTTATAATTGAGACAGCAATTGAAAAATTTAAGGCAACAAACACAACAATTGTAGTTGGTGAAGATGTTGATTTGTTGGTACTGATTACTGCAAGGACTCCAGTAGATAAAGTTATTTATTTTCTGAAACCTGGAAGGGCTCAACAGCGAACATAGATATATTCTTCGAATAGTTTATCGGCTTATCCCAAATGCCAAAAGTACATTTTATTTTTACATGCGATAACTAGCTGCGACACTACGTCCGCAATGTACAGAAGGGGCAAAACGTCAGTACTTAATTATTCGAAAAAAAAAAAGATTTGACTGACTGCTGTAAAATTTTTATAGAACTTGATTCTACACCGCAAACAATAATTACGGAAGGAATTCGCTTTCTTCTTGCGGTTTATGGAGCTCCAAAAAAATTATTTGTCTTGATAAATACCGATACTTAACTTTTGTAAAAAATACGCGAAACAAGAAACAAGTACAACTATCATGTCTTCCTCCAACATCAGCATCTGCTTTTCAACATTTGTATCGAGTATATTATAAAGTTCAAACATGGCTAGGCAATGAACTGAATCCAGAAGACTGGGGTTGGAAATTAATAGATAATACTCTGGAACCGATTAAAACGTTACTCCCACCTGCTCCAGAAAAACCCCTTAACACTATTTTTTGCAATTGCAAAAAAGGTTGCAGTGCCAAATGTGGATGTAAAAAAGTCGGGTTGCTGTGTTCTCTAGTGTGTACCAACTGCCAAGGTCAGTCTTGCTCAAATGTCCAGTTTAGTACAACAGAGGAAGACTCCTGTGATTTTAATGAAGAGACCAATGACTCAGTCACATTTGAACAATTTTTGAACATCCAGCAAGAGGAAGAGGAAGAAGATGAAATCGAAGAATACTTGACTGTTGAAGTAGACTTTCAAGAATATGAATCTGATTAAAATATCTAAAGAAATCAAAACAATAGTTAACCTAATAATCAATAGCAATATCAATAATCAATATCAATAATAAGGTAATATCTAGAACTTGACCGGTATTGTTTCCTTAAATTATCCTAAAATTGTCAAAACAGTTAGTGGAGTAGGCCTACAGGGGAAACCAAGGTAAAAAAAACGCGCCGAGTACACTACCTCACAGGCGGTGTGGAAACGTATGCATCATGTATAATGTGACTCTTTGAATCGCGATATCTCAGGAATGGCAACTTTTAGGAAAAAAATAGTAAGGACTATTTTTGTAGAGAATTTTAAGATCTACAACTTTGGTTTAAGGTTTTTTTTTTGATAAAACTTACCGTTTTCGAAAAAAATCCAAAAAATCTCAAATTTTGACTTTTGACCCCCAATAACTTTTGACGCACACATGGGATCGATGGGGACTTTTTAAACTTTATTTGTTATGGTATACCCTAGCTCTCCACCAAAACTTGGCTCTCCGGCAATTTTTGTTATTTGATATGTCTATATAGACCGGGTTAGTATATCTGTCAAATCTTTCTTAGCTTTCACTGGAGACTAGAACGTGAAAACATTCAAATTTAGGAACAGTTAGATATTTTTATTTCAATGAACCACAGGAGCTACTAATGAGCTACTGAAATTTTAATGTATGTATTAACACAAATACAGTGATGAGCGCGCTAATAACCGGCAAAATAACGCCATAGATGGAAAATATATTAAGTTGTGAGATAAAAGGAAATGAAACTAGTTGGGGTGGGTAATTTAGTGATAAAGACCTATAAATTTACATTCTATTTAATGTTTCCCACCTTTAGACGTATCCGATGAATATGTCAACTAAAACTGTCACTGTCACAGTGGCAGTTGCTTAACTCGTCCGATACATCTAAAAGTGGGAAACAATAAATACTTATAATGCCAATTTATAGGTTTTTATTGCTAAATTTTCTTAACTTACTAGTTTCATTATTTCTTTTTATCTCACAACTCAATATGTTTTCCATCTTTTGCGTTATTTTGCCGGTTATTAGCGCGCTCATTAGACGAAACAACGAAGCACTAAAAAGCCCAAAACCTAGGAATTTTGTGCAGTAAGATGAATCGTCACGCAACTTTTTGCATTCAATTCGAGAGAGTGTCAGGCAATTTTGTGAACTAAATTGATAATCCGGCAAAAAATTTTATGCATGAGAAAATGCATTTTCAAAGTGCATCTCGAAGAGATGGAAAATGAAAAATTTAGACCTCAGCAAATATTGACGAAAATGAGTTTAATTTTTATACTTAGGGGTTTTGGAGGTCACTGAACACGAATTTCGTGTAGGAGATGGTCTTCGAGGTACCTGGTGCCCAGGGTGGAACTCGTCGCCTGAGACGATCGAATAATTGGCGAGATGAAAATTGGATCGAAAAACTGAAAAATACGCGTTTAATATTTTTTAAAAATCTATCGAATGAGACTAAAGACGACCCACCACTACATCCCCTGGAGGTTGGGTGGGGGTAACTTTAAAATCTAAAACGAAAACGCCCATTTGTTATTACAGATTTGGATTGCTTACGTAAAAATAAGCAACTTTTATTCGAGAAATTTTTTTGAATTGTAGATAGATGGCGCTATAATCGGAAAAAACGATTTATCGTGATACCATACGTAAACTTTATAGAAACGGTCTAATATCTCGAGAAATACACTTCCAAATAAAAGACCATAAAATACGTATTAAATATTTTTCAAGAACCTATTGAATAACATTAAACACGCCTCTCCACTCTACCCCCTGGAAGTGGGGTGGGGGTTAAATTTAAAATCTTAAATAGAAATCCCAATGTTTTATTGCAGATTTGGATTCCTCATGAAAAAAGAAGTAATATTTATTCGAAACATATTTTAGAATTGTTAATAGATGGCTCTAATAAATAGTATTTTTCCGATTATAGCGCCATCTATCCATACTTCGAAAAAATATCTCGAATAAAAGTTACTTATTTTTACGTAAGCAATCCAAATCTGCAATAAAAAATGAGGGCTCCTATTTAAGATTTTAAAGTTACACCCAACCCCACTTCCAGGGGGTGGAGTGTAGGGTCGTGTTTTATGTTATTCGATAGGTTCTTAAAAAATATAAAAGACGTATTTTTTGGTTTTTTATTTGTAGGCGTATTTCTCGAGATATTAGACCGTTTCTATAATTTACCTATGGTATCACGAAGAAATCGTTTTTTCAGATTATAGCGCCATCTATCCACAATTCTAAAAATGTTTCGAATAAGAGTTGCTTACTTTTACATAAGCAATCCAAATCTGCAATAACAAATGGGGTTTCTATTTAAGATTTTAAAGTTACCACCACCCCACCTCCAGGGAATGGAGTGGGGTGGTCGTGTTTAGTGTCATTCGATAGATTTTTGAAAAATATTGAAAACTTATTTTTCAATTTTTCGATCCAATCTTCATTTCGCGAATTATTCGATCGTCACGCGAATTATTCGGTCGTCACAGGCGACGAGTTCCACCCTGGGCACCGGGTACTCGGAGACCATCGCCGTCATGAAATTCGTGTTCAGTGACCTCCAAAACCCCCAAGTATAAAAATTGAACTCATTTCTGTCAATATTTCCTGAGTCCTAAATTTTTTATTTTCCATCTCTTCGAGATACACTTTAAAGATCCTTTTTCTGATGCACAAAAATTTTTGCCTGAGATCAATTTAGTTCACAAAATTGCCTGACACTCTCACGAATCAAATGCAAAAAATTGCATAACGATTCATCTTACTGCACAAAATTCCTAGGTTTAATGCTTCGTTGCTCTGTCTATGTATATTTTATTTAATAAATTATACTAAAACCAGACTGATAAACAAAATTTTAAATGTTGATACAATTCCTTTATCTTATAGTTTCCTGATAGAATTATAAAGTTATGATTTTACAAAATTTATTTTTCGTTGTTTAAAATAATTTTAAAAGAGCTTTGGGGGAAAAATTTCGGTCTAATTCTTTTTAAATACATTCATTTTTTTCGAATCTTGAATTTTTTAAATTTTTGAAAAATTTAAACGCAGAATGAAAGATTAAGGTTATTACCGAGGGCCGAAAGTCCCTGAAAACTTCAATAATGTATATTTTTAAAAAGTTACAGGGCTGAAAAATAAGAAAACATTAAGGGCCGATTGTTCGAACGCTAATCAGAAATGATCATTATCAAATATTTAATTACTGTCACAACTGTCAATGTCAACTTTGATTGGGTTGCTGAAAACATAATTATTGATTACAATTCTGAAATTAGTTAATCAATTATGTTAATAATTGCTATGTTAATTGATTAACTAATCTCACAATTATAATCAATTATGTTTTCAGCAACCCAACCAAAGTTGACATTGACAGTTGTGACAGTAATTATATATTTGATAGTGATCATTGTTGATTAGCGTTCGAACAACCGGCCCTTAGTGTGATTCCTACTTGAGTGTGAGACTTTCGCCCCTCGGTAACAATGTAATATTTTATTCTCCGTTTAAATATTTCAACAAAATAGGTATTTATTAAGGTATTTATTAGTTTTCTCAGGAATCGAAAAAAAAATGAATGCATTTAATGAATGCATTGGCCCGGTATTATATATATATATATATATATAACAGCGCTAACAGGCCTTATAGGCCTACGGCTTCTAAATTCTGGATAATATTTCTCCATTCTGTTCGGTCCTCTGCACTCTTTCTCCAGTCCTTCACCCCGATTTCTTCCAAATCCCTCTCTGCAGCCTCTAACCATCTCTTCCTTGGTCGACGTATTATACCTCTTTTATTTTATATAAACCTGATTAAAAATTTGAATTTTAACATTAATATCATTAATCACAAACTGTTACTTTAAGGGCCAGTTGTTCGAACGCTAATCAACAATGATCATTATCAAATAATTAATTACTCTCAATGTCAATTGTTAAAACATAATTAATTACAATTCTGAGACTATAATCAATTAATATAACAATAATTATTAACATAATTAATAATAAATCTCATAATTGTAATTAATTATGTTTTCAGCAACCCAAACAAAGTTGACATTGACAGTTTTGGTGACAGTAATTAAATATTTAATAATGATCATTGTTGATTAGCGTTCGAACAACCGGCCCTTAATAAATTAAATAACATATATACGCAATAAATTAATAAGTTATCTGTGCTTGTCCAACAAAAAGGAGTATATATAGTTTCTCATGATTCACCCTGTATTGTATAATTGCTCGAAATCAATTGCTCGAAAACGAATTGCTCGACATGAAAATTGCTCGAAATACAAATTGCTCGAATAAAGTAGAGAATTATATATTTATCCAAGTATTTATTCACAATAATGCAAAAATATACATAAAAAAGATACTTTTAATATGACAAATTATGTAATATCCTATGTACATCATCACATAAATATTATTTTTTGTTGTTCATAATTGTTTATTAAACGCAATAACTTATCAGCACTTATTTGCATTTTGGAATCTGCGATGCCAGTCTTCGATAAAATTAACGTAACGGTTATAATGATTTTAATCCTTCCCTAATACCTGGAAATTGTCATAATCCCTATATCATAATGAGACTAAAGCAAAATCGTTATTTTCCTTTTTATTTCCAAAGTTCAAAGATATTTTAGATTTGTAATGAATATTTTTTCAGCATAAATTAATATACGATTATATACGTAGAATATCACTCAATTTGTCCTATTTAAAATATCTTTTTTCTGTATATTTTTTGTAATATTATGAATAAATATTTGGATATATAATTTTCTTTTTTATTCGAGCAATTTGTATTTCGAGCAATTTTCATTTCGAGCATTCGAGCAATTGACCGGTTACCAGATTACAGGGTGAGTTTTAACCATTTCGTTATATTTAAAGATATTCACATCATCTAATAATAAGATATAAGCTAGGGTGGTTCGAAAAAAACTTTTTTTCTTATTCCAGATCGCTATAGTGCGCAAAAGTTGCCATTGGTATAGACTTGAAAAAAGCACTAATTATTATTTTTTTATTAATTTGTCTTCCGGTCGCGCAATGCCATCAAAGTTAGCAAAAATTGTGACAAACCTTAATTTTTCAAAAATTTTTTTAAACAGGCCAGATGGTTTTAATTGCGTTCCTATACCATGAATTAACTACTAAAAGTATGTAAAATTAATATAAATGCACTTATTATACATTGGTTTCATATCTTCCGGTCGCGCAACGTAATACAAAATGAGTAAAATTAGTATCAAGTGGAATTAGGTCGCGCAGCTTCGTCAAAAACAGCAGACTACCGAGAGGCGAGGCGAAAGTGACGAACGCCAGCGAAGCTCGCGCAGTCACAAATAGAGATACATGTGGGAAGACCTCTACAATTGAGTATTTGTCTTCTCCATTACAGCGAACTGCCATTCCGCCACCTTTTACAACACTTAGATGGAAATCCAACAGGCACTAAAAGATATCGGACCGATTGGAAAGGCCCTACCTGATTGTGAAAGACTACCAGTTGTTGTTGATTTTAATCGTTGGCATCGCTGAGCGGTGCAATAATGTGGTTCTCTGCAACTGTGTCCACACACTTTACTTGAAGCTACGGTCACTAGCTTAACGCATCTTTCAACTGCCTGTGTATGGCATGGCAAAGTATCTATACTCATAACAGGCTTGAAGTCATTGCTCACATACTGTTTTATCTCTTCATTAGTCAATGTTCTTAGCAGTAGAGGGGAGTCAGTGTACTGGTGTTTCATTTGATAATTTCGTAATACTATTTAACTTCAAAGTTTAAGTTTGGTGGCTTAAAGATTCTGATAGAGTCACTTTCAGATATTGCTTGCTTTTCCTTCATGATACGCCTAAAGCCCAGCTCTGGGATATGGTTTCTATCATCAGTTACCATAGCCAAAAGTAAATTTTCAGGATGAGTCAAGTAAACATTCCGTTGAAAAACGGGATCAACAACTTGAATAAGCTCTTCTGGTAAGTACCTTGAATATTCAATGATTTTGTAATCATGTCTAGGCTCATCTGTGAATTTGTGGTTTATTTTTGTGGCAAACCACATAGGCATATTATAACATTTGAGAATAAATGTGACAATCTCTCTCAGATTTTCAGAAGGGTTGGACACACTGATGTAGAAACGCAAAACTCGGTTTGCAGTAGTAAGCCATCTTGAATGTAACGTTGGGATAGGGTCACGTACCCACTACAAAGTCTTCTGAACAATGTCCTGACTTGATGACTTCTGATATCTCAAACAAGTACAATTATTGGTGCTTGCTAAGAATACGTTTGTCAACTTTTGGAATCTCACAATCAATAGGATTAAAATCAATAAGTGGTAGTCGTCTTTCACAATCAGGTAGGGCCTTTCCAATTGGTCCGGAATATCCTATTGGGCCTGTTGTATTTTCATCTAAGTGTTGGAAAGGTGGTGGAATGGCAGTTCGTTGTAATGGAGAAGAGAAATACTTCATTGTAGAGGTATTCCCACATGTATCTTTATTTGTGGCAGAGCCCGCTTCGCTGGCATTCGTCACTTGCGCCTCTTCTCTCGGTAATCTGCTGTTTTTGACGAAGCTGCGCGACCGAATTCCACTTGAATATCAAAATTTATCTTATATGCTTGGATTTTAAATATATTATTGTAATTTAATTAAACTATACCATCTCTAAAAGTCGTATGATTAAATTGTACCAAGCAGTCAAACTTTGAAATTTTGCAAAAACTACTAATTTTACTCATTTTGTATTATGTTGCGCGACCGGAAGATATGAAACAAATGTATAATAAGTTCATTTATATTGATTTTACATACTTTTAGTAGTTAATTCATGGTATAGGAACGCAATTAAAACCATCTGGCCTGTTAAAAAAATATATTTAAAATGTAAGGTTTTTCACAATTTTTGCTAACTTCGATGGCACTGCGCGACCGGAAGACAAATTAATATAAAAATAATAATTTGTGCTTTTTTCAAGTCTATACCAATGGCAAATTTTGCGCACTATAGCGATCTTATTTTACTTATTTGTTTAAAACTTGAGTAAGTTAAATACCTGATCGAATGAATAAATACATAATATTAAAGAAACCCTTATTTTTCAGAGATGAATAGTCTCACCTGATTAATGCATTTATTTAACTGGTATTCGGGTGTGTTAACTGATTAATGAATTGACACCTGTAACACCTCATAGACCAGCCTATACAAGCAACCTCAAGTTAGTTGGTATATTATTATATTAAGTGTTGTCAGGTTAGCTAAAGGCTATTTTACAGTAATCTAGTTGACCAAAATATACCTAAATATATTATTTAATGTCTTCAAGTTACTTCAAGTTACTAAATGGTAATATTAATATGAAACTCGAGAATTAAAAGATCTTCTGAAATAATGTAAAATGTAAAGCTATGAAAAGATATTACAAATTTTACGATATGGATATTAAAATATTATTATGAATTAACTGAAACAATGGATATCAGGTCAATGAAAAATATGTAAATAATAAGCTATAAAGCCATGGTCGACAATTATGGCAGCATTTATTGTAGCTTTGAATAACGTTTAAAAATGTGTGTAAAAATATAAGTATCAACCTTTCGTATACATACTGTTTAAAAGTAACAATATTAATTTAAGAAGGTAACACAAAGAAGATACCTTATTAAAATGCACTGGTTTAAGCAACTCAATTTTATTATTGTTTTAATCTTGAGCATTTCTAAATATGCGTACGTCTAGTCTATTAGGTAGACACAAAATTACAGCTTATTATGCGTATGTAAATAAGTTTATATGATGAGTGTGTGAATTTAGTCTTTGTTATGTGATATGTCTGAGAAAATCAAAAATATTTTTTCTCATTTAATATATCAGGCGTCTAAATGCAAAACCCGACAAGTCAGATGTTTTACGATTTTGAGATTTGTACGCCATTTTACCCGTAATCTAAAGGGCCAACATTTGCTGTAAAGTTTTAATATAAAAGTAATTAAATCTTACATGAAATATTCGGGACAGCATAAAGATCTATACCTATGCAAAACCCGACATATCCACGGTCGACTTCCATGCAAACACCGACATTTCCACGCCAATCAATAAGCCATTATATCACCAATAAGCTCAATAATCTTGAGCCATTATTACTTGATCGTCTGCAAAGTCTTGAGTGTATACAAGGTGTATCATCAAGAATGTCCAATCTCTGAGTTGTAGATTCTAGACCTCAAAAGGTCTTACTGAGTTACAGGGTGTTTTATTTAACAATTTAAAAACTATTTTTACCCAGTACTTTAAAACTCTTTGACGTATCCTTATCATACGTGGCAGAAAGTGTGGCTACTATACACCCTATTAAATTGTGATAAATAAACGTTTCTAGCTACTACCAGAGGCGTACGACAGGGGATAGTGAATGGTTTACTCTTCCCAAATTCTACTCCACTGGGGGAATTATTATTTTAGCGCAATTTTTCGATTCTCCAATACTTTCTATGTAAATAGTACACTCTTGATTGGTAACGATAAAATCATTAGTTTTCGAGATATGTATTTGAAGTTAAATATGAAACGGCACAGTTATGTCGATTAATGCATTTTGTCGCTTCATTTTTAACTTCAAATATCTCGAAAACTAATGATTTTATCGTCACGAATGAAGAGCATATTTTTTACATAAAAAGTATTGGAAAATCTAAAAGTTACACTAAAATAGCTATTCCGTCAGTGGCGTAGAATTTGGGAAGAGTCAACCAGTCAATTTTCCCTGTCATACGCCTCTGGTACTAGTCCGAAATGATTATTTAACGTAATTTAGTAGGGTGTACAGTACCTACACTTTCTACTAAGTATGATACGGATACGTCAAATAGTTTTCAAATTAATCAAAATAACTGTGCCGTTTCATGTTTAACTTCAAACATCTTGAAAACTAATGACTTTAGCGTTACCAATGAAGAGTATACTATTTACATAGAAAGTACTTGAAAATCAAAAAATTGCACTAAAATAGTAATTCCTCCAGTGGCGTAGAATTTGGGAAGGGGTCAACCATTTACTATCCCCTGTCGTACGCCTCTGCTAGTAGCTAGAAACGTTTATTTATCATGTTTTAATAGAGTTTATACTAGCCACACGTTTTGCCAAGTATGATAAGGATACGTTAAATAGTTTTAAAGTACTGGGTAAAAATAGTTTTTTTAAATAAAACACCCTGTAACTCAGTAAGGAGCCATATTTTATTTAAGTGATTTTGGGTTAAATCTTAATATTTTGAGGTCTAGAATCTACAACTCCGATATTGGACACTTATTGATACACCCTGTATACCATAGTGTTGGCAAGTGGTATCCCCATTGTTTTACATTTTTATTTCCATCTTTTTTTAAAGCACTTTTGAGGTATATTTTAATAAAGTGGGAGACAGGCAACATACTTGCTTCAATCCCTTTGATGTTACCAATCCTGTTATTTGTGTCCCTGTTTTTATTTTTGTTATGGGTTAACTGTACAGTACTTTGACAGCTTTTACTGATTCTATATTAACATTCGTGCTTTCCATTAATTGCCACAACTTCTTAAGTTAAATTAGCGTGGAAACACGAAATTCAAAAACCAAATAGGCTCGTAAATAATACCATTTGCTTATAGATATTGTTTGCAGGATATGTTGCTATGTTGCAAAATAAATACCGACGTTTCCAAAATGTGGACATGTGCGTAAGTAAACCATATCAGCCCTTCCAGTACACATCATTTGTTACCTTGAGGGATATTAAACATTTTTTCCAGCCATTCCGTAGAATTCTCAGGCATAATTACTTTTCAGACATTTCATTAAAAAAAAATTCCGATGCAATAGATTTCTGGGCACCATTTATTAATAATTGTAGAAATAGCCAAATAATATACTTTGATGCAAGTTATTTCCACCAGAAATAAAGTTTAAAGTCAAGCGGCATTAGATAGAAAATCTGGAATATCAGGAAGTGACGTCCACACTGATGTGGAACTGCATCAAAGAACTAAATGAACTGAAAAACCGGAACTAGGTTGAGCTTGTTTAGGTACCAGATCATCGAAGCTTTTTGCCCAAGCAAAAAGACGACAAAATACTATATAACTGCACAGCATGTTTTGGAAACGTCTTAAGTACAAAGCTGAGCAATTTCAACCAGAAATATAGACTTTTTTCAGTTTAAATAAATAGATTAGGGTTCCGCACAAAATATTATTAAATGGAAGTGTAGAGAGGCCATATAATTGACACCATCTTACATATTTTGCAGTCTATCGATTACAAAAGATTGATACTAATATTTACACTTGAATAAATGAACCTTATGGATATGTTATATCAGTACTTACTTTGTGGTGGTACAAATCCATACCCTGAAGCACCTACTACTACACCGCTAGTTTCTCCACTGTCTGGTGGGGCTGGAGGGAACACCACTGGCCCTGTGTTTTGTCTAGGATCTCTCGTGGCTTGTATGGCACCCAGTCCACCTCCGAAACCTCTGAAGGGGTCACCAAAGACTCCAAAGTTGTATTGTGCTGCCGTTAAAGCGGCCAAATAAGCTAAGAAGGCGAGTACTGCGGTCTGAAACAAAAGATTAAATGTTATAAACTCTTTGCAGAATTGATGGTTACTTGAAGGAATAATAGGTGGTTACTTAAAGGTGTAATATAGAAACTAAACATAAAAAACAATAATGTTTTTTTAACTGCCATAGGAAACCGTCAACTTGACCTGTTTAATTGAAAATTCTTTAGCTTCAGAAGAAAGAACTTTTTAAGTAGAAATTCTTATCTATGGAATTTCATACTTAAGCGAAATAATATGCCAAGTTAACCATACTCTGTACTATGACTCTACGAGTAGAGTACTGAAACTAAAAATAGTATTGTATTTTTATGTTTTGTTTTATTTTAGTAAACGAAACAAAATGTTAAGACATGTTATCACTTATGGTAGATTCATTATGTTATGTCATTAAAATATTGTTGCACATTCCTCTAGCTAGACAGAATTGAACTGTGAAGTGAACAGAAAACAAGTGTGAAGAAATAATTAATAAAGATCAGTTTGGGTTCCAGAAATGTCTTGAAAGTAGAGAATCACTATTTTCTATGGAAATACTCGTTCAACGAAATTGCGAACGAAGAAAGGTTTAATATATATTCTAAATTGATTTTGAAAGGGCGTTTGATGGCGTACTTCTTCTCTTCTTTAGGTGTCCTGTATATATTCATACGTTGGCCGTCATATTGTTTACAATTTCCTGAAATCTTTCTCTATCGGCTGCTGCGAAATAATCCTTTTAATCTGGAATCATACCGTTGCCTAATATTAGGCAGCCATCAACATTTCTTTCGACCAACCTATCTCTTTCCCTCTATAATGTAATAGGTTTGTAAGGGAGATAAACTTCCTCTGCTAGGGGTTGGTGGGCGAAGTCTATATTCTAACTACTTGATGTCTGAATAATGAATGATGCATAAAGAATTATCTCTTTTACTTTCTTCGTATCTATAAATAAACTCATTATTGGTTTGTTATGATTGGCGACACCGTTGTGACCGTGAAGTACTCATAATATCAAAATCGCTGACTTGGGTATTCTATAAACGAATGCCCTACATTGTGAAATCATTGTCACCTATTTATTTTACTACATATAAACAATAATGTTTGTGTAAGACCTTTAAAAATTAAATCGATATATATTAATCTTATTTCTTTTGATGCTAATATAAATCCTGTACACCTCCACTTTTCCTTGTATTATTAGGCAAGTTGGAATTTAGGTTTTCTAATTATATGGCAGAAATATTCTGTTTTTCTCCTCTCCTGATTTCTCCTGAATTGAGAAATCTTCTGTTTAGTTGAAATTTTTAAGACGTATACTATTTCCATAGACGCCCATACTCATGGGCAGGGGGGCAGTGGCCCACCTAGCTTTTCGGATGCTTTAAACTATATATTATCGTCCAAAGTATACAAAATATAATGTGCAACATCTTCACGTCTTCTTCTTCTTGTAGAGCCTATCTGTTTCGGATGTTAGCGATCATCATGGCAATCTGTACTTTGCACACTGCTGCTTTAAAAAGATTTGTAGTTGTTGTGTTGAACCACGTACGTAGATTTTTCAGCCAGGAAATTCTTCACCTTCCTGGTCCTCGCTTTCCTTCTACTTTTTCTTGCAAGATTAGTTGCAGCAGTTCATATCTTTCACTGTTCCTCATGATGTGTTGGAGGTATTCGATTTTGGCTGTTTTTATTTTGATTAACGGCTCTTTTTCTTTTTGCATTCTCAGCAAAACACCCTGATAAGTAATGCGGTCGGTATAAGTTATTTTCAGGATTCGACGATAAAGCTTTAATTTTCTTGCAGGTGGCGTCTGTGAGAGTCCACGACTCAACTCCGTACAACAGTATAGAAAAGATATAACATCGTACTAACCTGATTTTTATGGGTATCGACAAATTATGACATTTGAATAACTTAGCCATTTTTTGAAATGCAGATCTTGCTTTCTTCATCCTACATTTGATTTCTATGAAATCTCATCAATTTTCATTGACGTTCGTACCAAAGTAGGTGTATGTTTTTACTCTTTCTATTTGTGGACCGTTCACACTGATTCGTCCAAATTGCTGTTTCTCTTAGATATCATCATATACATTGTTTTCTTAATGTTTAGTGAAATTCCGTATCTCTGACTGACTTCTGCGATTCTGTTCATTAACTCCTGGAGGGCTTCAGAGCTGTAAGCGAATACCACCGTGTCGTCTGCTTATCTTATGTTATTGATACATTCTCCGTTAATTCGAATTCCGGCTTCAACATCATCCACTGCTTCTTGAAAGCTTTCCTCAGAGTTTATTGGTCGGTGGTCCTTGCAGAACTTCAGACGTTGTGTTTTGGGTAGAGCGATAAATGTAGAACGAAGCCAATCTTTTGGAATCTGGCCCATATCGTAGATGTTGTTAAAGAGCTTCACCATAATGTCTACGTTTTTTCATTAAGAGCAAACAGTAGCGATCAACAGGTAGCAACAAACGCGTTCCAAGATTGCGGCTCTAATTTTGAATATTTTGTCGAGATATTAGGCACACATATTCGTAATAAGTATAATAAAGAATGGCAGTACAGAGCCCAATTTCAGAAATATGTTAGTATGTGGAAATTGCTCTATAACTAAATAAAATATTGAAAAAAGGAGCATGTGCCATCATTAAGAAAGACAAAAAATACACTTTCTTCAAATAAACTTTTTTATCCCGTGCCTAGATTTTGTGTCATATGGGAACTACTAAAAATCTATTTTTTATAACAAGGAATCGAACGTCACTGACTTGGCAACATTTCGCGCCTATGTATATAAAAATATTTATTGTTTTTGATAGTATAAACGTCACTGTCAGTGTCGAATTACCGACGCACTGTTGCCTCACTTTTGAAAGTTCGCAGAACTTTCGCAATCTTGGACCGCGTTTGTTGCTACCTGTTGATCGCTACTCTGTGCTCTTAAGTAACTTGATTGTTTTTGCATACTTACCATCTGATTTTAGAGCTATGTTACTCTTTAACAGTTTGATAACGTGTACAACCTCAGCTTTACATACAAATGGAGTTGTGGTGGATTTCGTGTTCTGTGATCGTTGAACAAAAAATTAGCTGTAAATATTTTCCAAGTATTAAATATATCACTGGTCCTGCCTGCATTGTTTTATCATCTCTAATATTTCTTTTATCATCCACTCACTCTTGGTAGTTGTTTTATTGTGGAGAAGAATAGTGTTGTTCACATCATCACCAAGCTTCATTGAGCTTGAACTTCAATTAAATTTATCAGGATCACTCTCAAACCTTAAATCATTAAAAAACTTTAAATCAAACAAGCACAGGCACCTAGTTCACAACACAATGTTTATCATTATGTATTGTTATATAAATTAAATCATTAAAACAAAGTATGCCTTTACGCGTAACGTTACAATTCGCGAAGCTATGTTTTAATTTTTATTTCACGGTTCTCACTTCCATTAAATGCTTCTTTGTGTTTTTAAATATTTTTAAAGTCCAGCAAAACTACGGATCTAATTTGTTAATTTATTTACATAATACTTCGTGTAACTGAACTTTCATATAGCAGGAGTTGTGTCATAATTCTGTTTTATATGCAATTATTGTGATATTGAACTAATTTTTAATTGAAAACCGGTCATTAATTATCAATTATAGTTATTATTTATTTATCCTTACTTTATGTTTATGTTATAAAAATTATATAATATACATACTACAGATAGGTATTAAACGTAAAAAGTGGATTTATTTTGGTTCAATTAAGAGTTTATATTATGTGTGTAGTAAAATAATCCTATTATTACATTTGCCAACAGCATGTCAATAAATATAGTCTTTTACATTTTCAACAGATGGCGCCAGGGCATTTAGAATAAAAACATGAAGAACCTAACAGAGAAATTTGCAAAATCCAACAATCGTTGGCACTGATATTCGTGGACTACGAGAAAGCAATCGATACTATAAACCAGCAAAAAATGTTAAAAGTACTGACAGAATGCGGAATAGACTATCGCTACACTAACATAATCCAACAAACCTACAAAAGGCGCAACCTCTGCCCTACTTAAAGAAAATAAGAGTGCTTGAGAATAATGAAGACAACCAATAAGGTTAATTCGTCAAAAAAAACAAACCGGGAGTATTTGTTGAAAACCATCAACTCACTGAGAAGAGCAAAACAAATCTACAGACTTTTAAACAGTAAGTATAAGTTCCTCTGTAATGCCATAGCTGTTAAAGAATTAAGCTGTTAAAAAACTAAACCATGATAAAAGGAATGTGGTGTAGCACGACGCAATTAATTGTTAGGGTTTAAGAAACTAATGTGATTCTCGATGATACCGTAAAAGTTATGAATGGCCACTATTATCAAAACATCATAGAAGGAACGAAGGAAGCAGGCCATTTTTTCGAGTTATATTGAAAAGAAGCATTTCAAACTCTACATAATTTTTTAATTAATATTATTTTTCTTCTGGTGCATGTCTCCAATGTATTTGAATTGAAGAAGTAATAATAATTGTACATAAAGAAATACAACTTTATAGTAATATTAATGGTTAATGTAACCTATTAATACCGTCCTGAGGTGGGCTTTTTAATAAAAAAGGGAAAGATAAAAGGCATTATATTTAATTTCGATTCAGACATCATTACCATCTTTCTATGGACTATTTCGAACTCTTTTGTTCTCGTCAGGAAAGCATATGTACCTAATGATGCTCATCATTACATGAGCATCATTACATATGCTTTCATGACGAGAACAAAAGAGTTCGAAATGTTCCATAGAAAGATGGTAATGATATTCTGAAGCTATTTCCTTGTGGCATTTTTATAATTACGTATTTTTTATGGGAAATAAGCCACAATTTTACTAAAAAATGAATTTATTAACGTTTCGAAGCCCAAATCGGGTTTCGTTGTCAAAATACAAAATACTATTAAAATAAAACAAACATGTTGTTGCTAAGTAAAAAAAAAATTCTTCTAATAATTTATTTAATCTGACTCATTTATATTGGCAATTCAGATGTATATTATACATTTTAAAGTAGAAGACTTTAAAATGATATCGCCAATATTTATGAGTTGCGTTCCTGGGACGACTTTACTAAAAGATAGTTCATTCGATTACATGAAATCGAATGAACTATCTTTTAGTAAAGTCGTCCCAGAAACGCAACTCATAAATATTGGCGATATCATTTTAAAGTCTTCTACTTTAAAATGTATAATATACATCTGAATTGCCAATATAAATGAGTCAGATTAAATAAATTATTAGAAGAATTTTTTTACTTAGCAACAACATGTTTGTTTTATTTTAATAGTATTTTGTATTTTGACAACGAAACCCGATTTGGGCTTCGAAACGTTAATAAATTCATTTTTTAGTAAAATTGTGGCTTATTTCCCATAAAAAATACGTAATGGTAATGATATCTGAATCGAAATTAAATATAATGCCTTTTATCTACCTACGGTTTTACTCACGTATCGAGTACTAGGAAGCAGATTTGTTGATCTTTACCTCGGTGAATTGATATGTTGTGGAGTGCAACTATGTAGACTCCCCATGTCTCTACATTAATCACCCTTTTCCTTGCAATTTTTAGAAGGATCGGAATAGGTATAAGAGAGAATCTGTTTCCGAACTAAGAAATCCAAAGATTTATTAATTTTAAACATTTATTTGTTTAAAGATGGAGTCTTTTGGGTTTCGACATTTTGTTAAAAAATGGAAAGTTTTGGAATGGATATTGTTCATGATAGTTTTGTCTTTTTTTTTTTGTAATCTATCTAGATTTCCTAATACACCATTTTCTTTATATTTAAATAAACATTTAAATACAATAATCTGTAGAAATTTTTTGGTTAAATTTTCTATAATTTTTTAACACTTTCAAGTACCAAGCACTCTAAAAACAAAATACATAAATTTTGGAATTATCTATAGCTATAGCAAATTTTTTTTAATGTAACTATTATTATTTAATTCTGTTTACTTAAAAATTGCTTTACAAAGAAATTTTTTACTTCAGGTAATGTCCAAATGGGTAATGGGGTGGCAACAACGCATTGTGCGAAATAAAAGTGTTAAACATTTTCACCAGAGTTTATTCCGATTTTTGAGGTAATAGTGCGAAATAAAATATTAACTATATGCGAACATTTGTATAAGGTCATAAACTATCTAAAGTGCAAAAAATAGTGGCAAAAATCGGCCTATAAGTAACTTATAGAACATTTTATGTTAATCAAAACAAACGACATTTTATAAATTCCAGTTCTTTTGACAACAGATAAGAGAACAAGTCTTGATCAAATTAAAAGCGACGTTGCCGGTTTTCCAAAAAGTTTTAAAAATCCAAGAAAGGAAATCAATCAATTAATAATAAACTAAGTAAACAAGATTTCGAAGTAAAAAGAATTTTAATATATTTAAAGTCATACTCAATTATTGCTTGAGAAGTTCTAGAGCCTTCGCCGGGTCGACTGGGGAACTAGAGCTTATCGCTTGCTTTAATATAGAGTACAAATACATAAAAAATGGTGGATAGTGATAATGATTACACCTCAGAAGACAGTAAAAAGAGAAGTCTAGAGATAGATGCAGACAATATTTTTAACAAGAGCAAGAAACTATCCAGAACACCAACCAAACAACAGAAAGATGAAAACAAAATTGATCAGCTTTTAAAAATGATGCAAAATTTAACAGATCAAACACAAAGTTTAACATCGGAGGTAAAAGGAATAAAAGAAGAACAACGAGAATATAGAAATGACCTCCGAGAATTAAGAAAAGAAATAAATGAATTCAAACAAAGTAACCAACAACTACAAAAAGAAAATGATGAAATGAAACAGGAACTAAAGACAGTGAAAATGAAGGTAGAAAAGTTCGAGAAAGAGAGAAAAGCTAACAATGTTATTGTCCAGGGTCTACCGATGGATACAAATAACCCAAATGTAGTCAATGAGGTTATGGCAGATTTCGTGGAAAGAGAATTAGGTATTAAAGTAGAAATAGAAGAAGCTTATAAAATAGGGGACAAAACATGTCTTGTAAAACTAAAAAACAAAAATGAAAAAATAAAAATTATGAAGAACAAAAACAAACTAAGGAATTCAAAGCCGGAAATATATATCAATAACGATCTAACGCAAGAAGAGATGAAAATACAACAAGAAATACGGAGAATTGCAAAATTTCAAAAAGAAAACGGTAAGAACACTAGAGTAGGTTATCAAAAATTAATTATTGACGGGACTGAATGGAAATGGAACAAAGAGAAGAATGAACTGGAAAGGGCAAAGCAGGACACGCCAAAAAACTGATAAAAAAACAAATATTGGATACAACACAAAAAACGGACACGAAAATGGCAAAGGAAAAGGACCTGAACAGATTAGATAAAATAAAACATACGAACACAAAAAAATATAATAAAAAACCGAAAAAATGTGATCAACTAAAAATAAGTACGTGGAACATCAGAACAATGCTTGAACCAGGAAAAATGCAGGATATCGTCTCAGAACTAGAAAGATACCAAATTGATATTGCAGTGATTCAAGAAATCAGATGGGCAGGTCAAGGAGAAATAAATAGAAAAAACTACACACTACAGTACTCGGGACATGAAAAACAAGGTCAATATGGAGTTGCTTTCATAATTATGGGAAAAATAAAAAATAACATTATGCAATTTAAACCAATAAATGAACGTATGGCTTACCTGAGAATTAACGCCAAACCATTTAATATATCAATCATAAACGTATATGCCCCAACTGAAAGTGCTACTGCGGAGGAAAAAGACAAATTGTATGAGGAACTCGAACGAGAAATGGAGAAGTTACCTAGAGAAGACACAATACTGGTAATGGGAGATTTTAATGCCCAAATAGGTAAGGAAGACTACATTAACCAAGTAGCAGGTAAGCACACAATACACGAAAAAACTAACGACAATGGCCAACGATTATGTAATCTAGCATCTAGTACCAATATGATTATCGTTAGTACAAAATTCGAACATCCCAAATACCATAAAGTGACGTGGATTTCCCCAGACCAAAAAACATGGTCACAAATAGACCATATTCTGATTACAAGAAGGAAGCAAACATCGGTAACAGACGTGAGGTCCTACAGAGGTGCACATGCAGACACAGACCATTTTATGGTGACTGCAAAAGTAAGACAAAAAGTCAAAAGAACACTAAAAAACACGACAACAAAAAATAAATGGCACGTAGAAAAACTGAATACTCCAGACATAAGGATTAAATATGCTGATGACATGAACAAAAAACTGAAGGAACAATCTAAACCTACAAAGGATATAGAAACAGAATGGAGAAATATAAAAAAATGTATAAATGAAACAGCGGAAGTACACGTAGGGATAAAAAGAAACAAAAAAAGACAAGAATGGTATAATGAAGAATGCCATAAAATGTTAAAAAAGAAGGTAGAAATGAGACAAATGTGGATAAGAACAAATAGACAGGATTATAGGGAAGAATACAATATAATAAGGCATGCATGTAAGAAAAAAATAAGGAAAATTAGACGTGAGTGGTTGGATGATAAGATAAAAGAAATAGAAAAAGAGAGTAAGAACAGAAACACAAAAGAATTCTATAAGAAAATTAGTGAGCAGAACAAAACGTTTAAAGGAAAGATAAAAAGCATAAAAGATAAAAATGGAAAAGTATCAGAAAACGATGAAGAGTATAAAGAAATTTGGACTAACTATTTTAAAGAATTATTAACAGAACAACAAGATCAAGACCTAAATGAAAACAGAGGAGAAGAGACAATGATGTTAGGAAACCAGCTACAAATACCAACAAAAGAGGAAGTTGAGGAAATTATTAATAGCAGCCGTAATGGTAAAGCCTCAGGATCGGACTGTATCAATATGGAGCTTATAAAATATGGTGGTGAAGAATTAAAAGATAGATTATACAATTTAATAAAAGACATATGGGACGAAGAAAAAATGCCGGAAGAATGGTACAAAGGACAAATTATCACGATTCATAAAAAAGGAGATCAACAGATGTGTAAAAACTACAGAGGACTGACGCTATTAAACACAGCATATAAAATCATGTCCGCCTTAATACAACGAAGACTGACCGAAGCTACCACGAATATCATAGGACACTATCAATGCGGATTTGTTAAGGGAAAGTCTACAACAGATGCCATACATACAGTTAAACAAATTATGGAAAAAGCTCATGGATATAAAATAGAAATTGAACTGCTTTTTATAGATTTTCGACAAGCATTTGATACAATAAATAGATCAAAACTAATGGTAGCTCTGAAAGAAATGGGAATACAACATAAATTAAGAAGATTAATACAAATGACAATGAGTAGAACTGTAGTTAGTATAAAAACTCAAGTAGGCGACACAGAAGAATTTGTCATCAATAAAGGGGTGAGACAAGGAGATTCATTATCAGCAACTCTGTTTAATCTTGCCCTAGAATACGTCGTCAGGAAGATCAACAAAGGCACCCTCCGAACGAGAGAAGGACAAATAATAGCATACGCTGATGATATTGTGCTAATAACAAAAAATAGAAAAACAATGGAACGAATGTTAAACGAAATGGTAACAGAAGGAAAAGTAATGGGATTAAAAATAAACCAAGAGAAAACCAAAATAATGAGATTTGACAAAAACTTTGAAAACAGAAAGGTTAGAGTAGGAGAATACACTTTTGAAGAAGTCGAAAAATTTAAATATTTAGGAATATTAATAACAAACAATGGAGAAAGAGAAACCGAAATCAAAGAAAGGATTATTACAGCAAATAAGAGCTTCCATGCAAATAAAAAATTACTTAAAAATAAGTTATTGAGTAAGAAATCAAAAATGAAAGTATACAAAACAATAATTCGACCGACGATGATGTATGCAGCCGAAACTCTTAGCATGACAAAAAAACAAGAGGAAAACCTTAGAATACAAGAAAGAAAAATACTAAGAGCAATATTAGGACCAATAAAAATAAATGACAATGAATTTAGACAAAGAACGAACCTTGAGTTACTGGAAGAAATTGAGGAGGATATAGTATGTAAAATAAAACAGCAAAGAGCAAAATGGCTAGGACACATATGGAGATCCGGATCAACTACGACGATATACTCAATATTGGAATGGACACCAGCTGGCAAAAGAAGACGTGGAAGACCAAGATCTACATGGTTACAAGAAGTAGTAAGTGATCTCAACAATGCGGGCATACGACATTGGAAAGGGAAAACCAGAGACAGGAAAGAGTGGAGAAAAATAACAGAGAAAATTAAATAACGAACATGAGGACTGATCTACCTCAAAACATAGATCTAGAGAGCGTAAGCGGCGTAACCCCTAAAGGGGTGTTTAGCCACTATATATATATATAATGTCCAAACTAAGTTATTTTCACATAATGAAACACACAACAATTAATCATCGTCCACGTGCACCAGTATCAGAGATACGTGTCAGTAAAAGCTTTTAGGAATTGCAAGACTGCAATTACTTGATATGTGACCCAATCATTGACCTTATAATTTTATTTATTTCTTGTACACTCCTTTATAAGTCATTTAACGGGAATGGCTTGTTGAACACTTAAATTTACTTTATTTATGATCGTTGTGTGATAAAGTGATGTTAAATAATACATAATAAATGCGGTCGTCATTTATATTCTCAAAGTTAAATTGGATAAATGGCTCTATGATAAATTTTATACAATATAAATAAAATAATGCAAAGCAGGTATTTACTTTTTGTTTTCATTTGAGGGTTTAATTTCGATTTTATAAGTGGAAATAGAAACACCATATTTATATAACTAATTTTTAAACAATCAACTATTTTCAATGAGAAATAAGCCACAATTTTACCAAAAAAATGATTTTATTAACTTTTCGACGCCCAAGTCGGGTGTCGTTGTCAAAATACAAAATAATACTAAATTAAACAAAAATGTTGTTGCTTAGTAAAAAATTCTTCTAATAACTTATTTAATCTGACTCATTTATATCGGCAATTCAGACATGTATTATACATTTTAAAGTAGAAGACTTTAAAATGATATTGCCAATATTGATGAGTTGCGTTCCTGGGACGACTTTACTAAAAGATAGTTCATTTGATTACATGAAATCCACCCAACTCAAGAATATCCGCCACAAAAATCATAGCATGTCATCTGTCTTTAAAAAGACAATCAAACGCAACGGTGGCAGTAAAATTCTCGAGCTAGAGACTCCATAGTAAATCACGAGGGAAAACCAGGAAAAACCTCGTGATACTATTCCGACATCGTAAGTAATTGGGCTTACATTTGTAAGCCCAAATACTATTGGGTTGTGGTTTGATTTGTAATTAAGATATCTGTTGGTGTGTGTTGGTTTTCTATACACTTGAGTCTCATATCCAGTATCCTTCTTTGAGACTAAAACATCGAGGAAAGGCAGAGTGTTATTATATTCCTTTTCCATTGTGAATTTTATTGTCTCTTCTTGATCGTTTATAATATTTAGGAATGTATCCAACAATTCTGATCTATGAGGCCGTATTGAAAACATATCATTTACATATCGCCACCATATTGTGGGTTTTCAATTTTGTTTAGAAATGATATTAGTTTCGAAATCCTCCATAAATATATAAATATATAAACATTCAAGCCGAACAATGCATGTCTTGTGCTCATACAATTTCTAAAGCCAAATTGGGTGTCACTAATTTCATATTCAAAAGTTTTGACAATTCTGCTGTGTATTATTTTCAAAAATGTTTTAAGTCATTAAAGCTATTGTTCTGTGATCTGAGCAGGTTGTTGCACTTGACTTTTTGGGAATTGCTACAAAGGTAGATTGCAGCATTGTCTGTGGATTGTAGCAATGTGATATTTTAGATTAAAAGTTCTCCCTACAGGGCCATTATGTAATAGATATACATTTGACTTATTTTCCCAATGGAAGGAACAGATTGTTAAAACAAATGGGGTCAAATAAAAAAATGCTAACGGGGAAAGTAAAGTAAGTATTATAATTCATAAGTCGCTTTCCGATTATTTTAAATATAAGAAATTCATAGATTACTGACTGGGTAAAATACCGTTACCGTGTAAAGAGGGAACGATATTTCACCTGTAATTGTGCAAAAAAATTACTTTCGCCTTAAAACGCATGCAAAATATCATCAATCTTAGACAAGTCACAATAACCATTATTTATAATTAAGCAATCTGATGAAGCTTTAACAAAGATAGGTAGTCAATAATGCGGATATTCTTCATTCCCTACTTCACAAGAAAATTATGTACATACTTCCAATTATAACGGCCAACGTAATCAACTTTACCTATTCTAAAAATTGTTTTCGAATATGATTAACTTTTTTACTAAAATTGATACATTGCACATTTACTTAAATTGACATATTTAATATATGTTTTAACAAATAGACCATATCCAAACAATATGCAATAGCTAATAGTGTTAGTAGTTTATCTGCATACTGATTGATTACATTCTTGATATTTTTCTGTTGCGTTTTTATGTGATTGGTACACGGTATGTAACTATTAAGACATCAACTTTGATTCTGCATATGGACTTTTAATTAAAGATATTTCGTTTTACCATAAAAACAGACGAGATCTTTTGTAATCGAATAATTTAGCTTGAAAACTAAAAAGAATTTTAATATATCGGGGTCAATATCTTGTTAATTTTAAGACGGAATACCTGTGCATTGGAAGGCTTTAGGTGAAAAAGGGGTTGATGTTTTGTGGAAAATTATGTGTAGGATATATTAGGAAGAAAGGGTGCCCAATACATGGAGAATGTAACGGTATCATTGTATAAACATAAAGAGGAAATTCAGGACTGTAAGAACTATTATCATCAATGGTGCTACATCCCCTATCCTAAAAGAGCCTCGACCTTCCCAAGTCTATTACGCCAGTCAGTTCACCATCCTTCCATCTGAGTTTTGGCCTACCCCTATTTCTACTTCCTATAGGTTGTGACATAAGGATATTTCTAGGAGGGTTGTTCCGCTGTAATCTTACTAGATATCCTGCCAATCTTAGGCAAGGCGCTCATTGAAGTGGAATGTCCGTGGCCCGTGGCGTGGTATTGACTATTAGAGATTATTAGAGATATATAGAGCATTATTCAACGTTTTCATGATGATATAAAAAAAGCAAAATCATATTTGTTTGTTTTGTTTCAAAAAGCATTTTTGTTGGTATTTAATGTGAACATATAAATAATAATTGTTTCTAAAATAATACATCTAAGTACGGACATTTTTTGAAATGACAAAAAAAATATATCAAAATACATGGTGGTTGTAATATTTATATGGTCGTAGTATTTATTTAAATTTACAGTTTTAACTGGGAATAAGTCACAAAATTAGTTACAAATTGAATTGGAAAGGATTGGAATTTGGAGGTGAAATTAAACCTTCACTTCGGAAATCGTTCCAAATAAAATATATAGCAATGCATTGCACTTTCCTAATAGATATCAAGTAGAATAGTACTGAAAAATACGTGAGTAGTATAGGACATACAGTTTTCGAAAGTTTTGTTTTCACCCAATTTTGAAAAAATGTGAAAACGTCGAATTATACCCGTCTGTCCGTCCGTCCGTCCGTAAACTCAACTCCTCCGTCATTATACCAGGTAGAATGACAAATGAAGTCTCGAATGAAAGCTTATAATCCAAGGATGATACTAAAGGTGAAAAATTTGACGTAGGATTTCCGGTTTAAAAAATGAAACCGGAAGTACTGTTTTAACATTGCCGGAGTAGTATAAGCGATACATTATTCGACGTGCCTTAGCAAGATGGGAACAACTGTATACTTTTGGTTTTTATATTATCATTTCCGGTTAAAAAGTTCTAACTGGAAGTGCCATATTATAGACACAGAAATAGTACATGTGATATATTTGAAATTTGACCTCGGAGTTCCGCTTTTAGAGTTGCAATAGGAAGTACCGTTGGAAAGTCACTGAAAGATATATTATTCGACGTGCGTTAGTAAGATGAGAACAAATATTATGTGGTTGTAATATTTATATATTTATTATTTATGTGGTTACTATGGGTACTAAAGGCGAGAAATTTGACCTAGGACTTCCGGTTTTAAAATATGAAACCGGAAGTATTGTTTTAAAGTCGCCGGACTAGTATAAGCGATATATTATTCGAGGTGCCTTAGCAAGACGAGAACAAATGTATACTTTTAGTTTTTAAATCATTTCCGGTTAAAAAGTTCTAACTGGAAGCTAGGCCACATAATTAGACAGGAGAAGTACTCCCTGTTAAGGCTCCTAATCCAAGGAAATATCTCGGGAAAGAGAAATGTGGGACATAGGAGGATTTATACAAATACAATTGTTCAGAACTGCAGCCAACAAAGTTAAGATTGCTGTGATGGTAGTCAACCTCCGATAGGAGACGGTACTTTAAGAAGAAGAAGAACCGGATACTTTTGGTTTTTATATCATTTCCCGTTAAAAAGTTTTAATCTAAAGTACCATATCAGATTCGCAGAAATTGTACATGTGACATATTAATAGGCTATTGATTATATTCAAAATAAGATAGCTGAAAGGAACTACAACGTTAACGGGGTTTTATTATTTCATATGGTCAACGGACATCTATATATGAAAAAACCGCGGAGTGCTACCATTTAAAGGGGTGCGTTTTTGAGAAATGGGTGAATTAGTCCCTGGGCACAGGTTACATTAGGGTGAGTTCTATGCACTTTTGTTACAAACATACCTACATAAAAATTGTTCCTGGTTAAATTTCCTTTCTAAATATCACTTTTTAAAGTCAATGATACTTTTTTTTACAAAAATATATTCAAAAGAAAAAGCACAAAGAAACCCAAAAGAAAGAATTAACACAAAAAAACCTACATATTTCTTCTTTAAAATGTTGTTTAGTAGAGGTAATTAGGATTTATAGTTTTCGAAATATGATTTTTCAAAGTTCGCCATTCATAGCAATTTTGGGAAATTTTCCTTGTTATTTCGCAAATATTGTTCTGTAACTTTTTTCTACGTAACTTTAGGTATATGCAATGGTACAAGTAATAGAAATAGAAGTAAATTACCTTTAAAATTGTCTACTGTGTAACGTTGTACGACTTTTTTTTAAAGAGATTATGGTTTTTCAAGGTTTTATACTTTTAACGATTTTTTATAATATAATATAAAAATAAAATAATATTATTATATATAATATATATATATATATATATATTATATTATATTATAATATTATATTATATATTATATAATACCTACTATAAAAAAATATTATTTTTTACATTTTTACGATTATTTTTGAAATTTCTCATTATAACTTTTTTTCTTCTACATTTAGGTATATATTATATTATATAATAAAAAAAGCTTCTAAAGTAATAAAAAAATTCTAGGATTATTTTTTAAATTTCTCATTATAACTTTTTTTTCTTGTACATGAATATACTATATATTGGTCAATAAAGAGGGCTTACTTTCTGTTCTTTAAAATGGTGTATCATATATATTTAAATAATGGAAACCGAGTGATTCTTTGATATTGTTTTACCTGTATTATTTAAAATTATTTCTTTAACAAAAATTGCATAAACATTAGTCTTAGAAAACATCACTTTAGTAGAAATTATTTAAATGTTGATATTTAAAAAATTTTCAAAATCAAAGTCCATCTCTTCGTTAGCACTAGCTTCAATATCTTCCTCTGACACCTCAGTTATCTTAGAGTTCCCACAATTAGTACCCATGCACATGCACCCTTTGCAGAATATTGAACAACTAAATCCTATCTTCCTACAACGGCAGTTTTTTGTACATCCTTTGGTACATTTACATGCTATTTTTTCAAGCAAAGCTTGTAGTGCAGGAGTTTTGACAGTAAATATTGAAATTAATCCGTATTTTGAAGTTTGCCCGGCCGAGTCAAGTGGATCCAAAGTATTACCTATAAAAAATACGATTCAATCATAACACACAATCACATAAAAAAAGTTATAATGGGAAATTTAAAAAATAATCCTAAAATCAAAAATCGTTGCAAGTACTTATTACAGTTTGAAAAAGCATATCTTATTCAAAAATAACCCTAGAATTTTTTATAATACACCATTTTAAAGTAAATAGAATAAGCTTTCTTTTTTATTATATAATATATACCTAAATGTAGAAAAAAAAGTTATAATGGGAAATTTAAAAAATAATCGTAAAAAATATAAAAACTCGTTAAAAGTATAAAATCTTGAAAAAGATAACCCCTTTAAAAGAAGTCGTACAACATTATACAGTAGAACATTTTAAAGGTAATTGATTTCTATTTATCTTTGTCTTTGCTTTCTATTTATCTTGCAAAATTGCTGTGAGTGGAGAACTTTGAAAAATCATATTTCGACAACTGAGAAACCTAATGACCTCTACCTAACATTATTTTATAGAGAAAATACGTAAGTTTTTTTCTGTGGAGCAATGTCTATACCTAGATCCCCGTGGACAAAAGTTATGGGACAAAAAACAAAATTTCTTTCTTTTGGGTTTCTTTGTGCTTTTTCTAATATATTTTTGCAAAAAAAAGTATCTTTGACTTTAAAAAGTTATATTTAGATAGGAAATTTAACCAGGAACAATTTTTCTGTAGACGTGTTCGTACCAAAAGTGCATAGAACTCACCCTAATGTAACCTGTGCCCAGGGACTAATTCACCCATTTCTCAAAAACGCACCCCTTTAAATGGTAGCACTCAGCGGTTTTTACATATGTAGAGATTCATTGACCATATGAAATAATAAAACCCCGTTAACGTTGTAGTTCCTTTCTATAGTACATAATCAATAGCCTATAATAATTGAATTGTATTGAAAAGTCGAGTTTGAATCTTTAGTTCCGGTTTTGAAATTATTCTATTTTTAGTCTTCTTATTTTTATAAGAGATATTACGTCTTTACCAACAAATATGACCAACAGATGCCACCGAATATTCCCCTCGGGATCCTTCGTTCAAATACGAGGGTGAGAAGAGGGATAATGTTAATCCCGCACACAATGAAAATTTGTCAAAGAATTGTAGAGAAAAGGTTAAGGAGAGGGACACCGCATCGGTAGGAGAAGAATAAATTGGGTTTATGCTAAAAAGGAGGACAATTACTTAATTTTTTCCTTTGAGAAAGTTAATAGAGAAATATTGCGAGAAGAAAAGAGAGATACATGATTTCTCTTCTTCTCATAATCATGAGAAGGCGTAAGCAGAGTCTGTTTTACTTCAAATCAGGCCGGAAGCACTACACAATTTTGGGTCCCCTAAATATACTCAATTTAACAATAATAATAATAATACTGCACCACCAGAAATTTAAATCTTTATGAACAATAAATGAAATTATTTATATGTATTTAAACAATTAAACATTGTTTAATTTTATAACTCTTATTGTTATCATTTATCATTTCCTGTTGTAGAATGAAAGAATTTAAAAAATTTATTTTGATATTGTAATAAATATTTTTTTGGTGATCTTTCCGGGCCCCTTTAAAATACAGGCCCGAGGCAGGTGCCTCATGAGCCTAGTGGTAAAATAGGCCCTGGGCGTAAGACACAGTTCCTAGACAAACGGGAGATGCATGAGAAAGAAATGGGTTCATGAGAAGTGCGTAAGACTTGTGAAGGATACGTACCTTTGGGGGAGCATACACCAAAATAAGGACTTACGTCGGATTGACCGAAAGTTTTCCAATGACGGTTGGTTTGCTTCAAGGCTATTCACTGGGTCCCTACCTGTTTAATATTAATATGCTATGGATGTACTGAGAGAGAAGGTAAGGGAGAGAATTTCTTCGTCTATGCTCTTTGCTGCTGATGTGTTTGTAGAGAGGAGAGCAAAGAAATTTTTGGAGGATAAGTTTGGGGGTTGGAGAAGGGCTATTGAAGAGGGGCGGAAGAAGAGGAACGAAAGAGTGGCTTAAGGTTAATATTGTGTGGTTGTGACGTGCAAAAATTTGCGACTTCGAATTGCTCGGAGAAAAACTGGAACTGGAAAAAGGTGCCCTGAGATCGAAAAATCGGGAACATCTGAAAGGAAAGATATATCTACAAGAGTGTGATTGGCAAGACTGTGTAAATGCTTTTTTCGGGATTTACAAATAAGTAATTAAGTGTACGCGCAAAATTTCGGACCCATGCTTTTTAAATGCATTCATTTTTTCAAAATTCTGAGAAAACTAATACATATTTTTGAAAAATTTAAACGTGGAATGAAAGACTACATTATTACCATTATTACCGAAAGTCCCTTAGAATAAAAGTTGCTTTTGAATGAGATATTTGAAATTAAAAATCACACTAAATTTTCTTTTTTTTTTTCATCCCGGTAACTTATTAAAATAAATATTATAGATGTTTTCAGGGACTTTTGGCCCTCGGTAATAATGTAATTTTTCATTTTGCGTTTAATTTTTTCAAAAATACTTATTAGTTTTCTCGGGATTCGAAAATAATGAATGCATTTAAAAAGCATTGGCCCGAAATGTACAAACAAAGTAGAAATATGTAGTAAATCGAAAAGTCCCGGAAAATAATAGAATATTACAATACGCGACAATAAAAAATGATTTGAATAGTATGCCTAAAGAAATATTTGAATTTCTTTCCATATACTTATTTGTCTGATGTTGATATGTTAAAAAAAGTTCTATTTTTGGTGAAGGAGACCTAATATAATCAACAGACTATTCCTTTTAAAATTAATTATGTATTATTAATGATCTTGTATTTTGCAGAACATGCAGAAAATGTTCATGAATTCAAACACGGCGTCTGTCGTTTTTGTTAACAAATATGTTAAATCCTTTTCATCATTCGCCTAGGAATGTGGAAATTTCTTTGTACGTGACTTCTTTTTTATTTGTTTTTCGTCATGTCTCTCGGTGTTTGTTAACAAGCGGTTGATTGATGGTCGTTGGTGAGAGAATGAATCTTATAAGGACTTACGTACAAATATATTTTTTACAGAGAAAGTGTTTAAATGTCTTCCAAACCTAATACAAATAGTATAAATAGTATAATAGTAGTGAACAATATTCCACTTAAGCTAAACTAAGAAAATGTAAACTTTAGGTATGATAATATTTTCAGTTTTCTTTTTAAATCTTCTTCATCGTCTAATCAATGGAATAATCAAAATATTTAAATTTTGTCCAATGTATATGTTACCGGCCAAACCCGATTTCAGGATAAACTAGTTTGGCATAGGCCAAACTAGTTTGTCCTAAACGCGATAGGATAAACTAGTTTAGCCTAGGCCACACTAGTTTATCCTGATATTAATACGGACACTGTAGGATAAACTATTACGGCCTGGTATAAACATTATAGTGTACTTTTAAAGCATAAATAAATAGATATTTAAACTGAATCAAATACTCTATAAATGTAAAATAACCACATTTATTAAAACGATAATAATTCGTCGTTAACACTAATGGAAAATTGGTAATACAAACAATCAAATTATAAAAAATAATCAAAGCAATAATTATTACACTTAAATTATAAACATTATTGTTTATTTTTCCATGGAGTGCTTTGGTGACATTTAGAATAATTGTGAAGTATCATTGCCTTCTTGCACTTGCATCTATTTGTGGAACACTTTTTGTTACAGCTGCATTTGATAATTTTTTTTCAGATCAGAATCCGAGGCAACTAAGCTTTAAGACATCGTTAAGGGTTGTAGCTACGAGAAAAACAGCGAGAAAAATAGGAGGCAGAATATATAAGCTGGAGTTTGATAATGCAGAAGACAAAGAAAAAATCATGCAAAATAAATTCAAGCTGCAAAAAATTACAGACCAACGCATATATTAATCACGACCTAACTGCAACAGAAAGAGAAATGCAGAAAAATATAAGACAAAGAGCCAAGGAAGAAAAAATGAATGGAAGCTAGTGAGAATTGAGTTCAACAAACTAACTATAGGAAAGGAAGAATGTAAATGGAACAGGAACGAAAGAATACTAGAACACACAAAAAACTAAAAGTAAATGATAGATTGGAACATAAGGTAACGAACATGGCAATGGATAAGGGTACAAGTACAGTAAATCATAAACGACAGGAAAGAGAAGGACAAAAAAGAAAAGACGAAGAAAGAAACAAGGAGAACAGAAAAGAAATGTGGAAGCTGGAAATCTGGAATATTAGAAGTATACAAGGCAAAGCAAAAGAACTGGAGATGGAGTTCGAAGAAACAGGACTAGATATACTAACAATAACTGAAACTAAGAAAAAAGGACAAGGAATGGTAAAAACAGAAAATGATCATGTCTTAATATATAATAAGAAATGAATGAAATAAATAAGAATATATAATAATAATAATAATAATGTTTATTAATTTCACAGTACAAGAATTAAATAGGGCGTATACTAGTTCGCTCCGGCGGTCAGATTTTAATACCCCACAGAAAAGGGGCATAGGTAAGTTCGCTTCGGCCATAATATATTTCTTAGAAAAGATAGTTGAATAATGTCTTTACTGGGTACACAATGAATAATAATGAATAGTCAGGGTCAGCTTAAATAGATAATTTTGCCTTCATAAAGCAGGTACTTTGATACATTTTATTAATAAAATTTTTAATAAATATTTCTCAAATTTTGTATTTTTCTAATACGACAATACTATCATTGTTTAAAAGAATGAGTCTTTTTAAACAATGCTACTATATAACACTACTTCTTACTTAAAAATATATTAAACTTATAACGATAAGATATAACTTATAAGATATTCAAATTGACACTTGACACTTGATCACAAAATAGCGGAATTAAAGCAAAATAAAATTAGTAGATTTGATTTTGTCAAATGTATTTCACTTAGATTTCTAGCAAAATAAATGCCTCGTTTTAATTTATATTTGTTTAATTTTGTAATAGTAGAGGATATCCCATACCTATTATGTTAGTTTTTACACTTGTATTGCTTTCTTATTATATCTATATTTTAGAATAAGCACAAAAATTATTTCAGTAATTTTTAAAAACAATTCAAAATTTCTAATCTAATTTCTAATTCAATCATTAACATTTTTCAAAATATAGTAATGAGCACGCTAATAACCGGCAAAATAACGCAAAAGATGGAAATATTAAGTTGTGAGATAAATAGAAATGAAACTAGTGGAGATGGGAAATTTAGCGACAGAACCTATAAATTTACATTACATTTATTATTTCCCACCTTTAGACGTATCAGACGAGTTTGGCAACTACCGCTGTGACAGTGACAGTTTTAGTTGACATCCTCCTCTAATACGTCTAAAGGTGGGAAACAGTGAATCGAATGTAAATTTATAGGTTTTTATCGCTAAATTTCCCAATTTTATTGGTTTCGCTTCTTTTTATCTCACAACTTAATATGTTTTCCATCTTTGGCATTATTTTGCCGGTTATTAGCGCGGTCATCACTGTAGAGAAAAAAATTTAGTGTAAATAAAATAATTATTATTAGCCCAGTAAAGGAACGTGAATTCCGGCTATAGGTACCGGGTAATTTTTAGTGTCACCTTTAGTTGGTTGCTTTTACTTGGGGGGTGAAAAAAAATAAATTTAAAATATGGCCGGAAATAGATAAATTGACTAATTCTAAGCAACTGTTGTTCTACAGAGTTTTTTAAAGTCAATATTTTTCGAGTTATCTGCGAGTGAAAATGTTTATTTTATTATTGTTCAACAAAAAAACACATTTTTGGACGATATTTCGCAAATAACCAGAAAGTAAATATTTTATCGAAAAAAATATTCTCAGCAAAAATGTATTTTTGGAACACATTTTTCATAGGAACATATTTTTCATAAGCTACCTGCAACTCTTCTTTTGCTGGGTCTGTACCTACACTTCATGAATATACTGTTTTTCATTTTATTATAGGCTATATTTTCGCTAAGAATTTTTTTTTTTTCGATAAAATACTTATTTTTTCAGTTATTTGAGAAAAACCGTCTGAAAACGTGTTATTTTTTGTTGTTTAAAAATAAACATTTTTGATGTTATTCAAATCAAACAAGAAGTCAAACAATTATTGACTTCTTTAAAAAACTACATAGAACAAAATTACTTAGAAGTAGTCAACTTATCCATTTCTGGACTTATTTGAAACGTATGATTTTTCGCCCTTGAGAAGGGGTGATTTATAACCTCAATTAAATGCAACCAACGGCACTTCAAAGTCCAACTTTGAAGTGGAGGATAGGTAGAACCTAAAACCAAATTTTCAACCAAATCCGTAGTAACGCCGAAAATTACACTCCAAAATAGTCATTTATTGGGCTAAATCTAAATTATCTAATTTCACTGTCTCGTTATACAGTTATGAGCGCGCTAATAACCGGCATAATAACGCAAAACGATGAAAAACATATTAAGTTGTGAAATAAAAGGGCATGAAACTAGTAGAGGTTGGAAATTTAGCGGTACGAACCTATAAATTTAGATTATATTGGTTGTTTCCCACCTTTAGCCGTATCACATGAGTATGTCAACAAAAACTGTCACTGTCACAGTGGTAGTTGCCATACGTCTAAAGATGAGAAACAATCATTATAATGTAAATTTATAGGTTTCTACCTCTAAATTTCTCATCTCTACTAGTTTCATCTCTTTTATCTTACAACTTCATATGTTTTCCATCGTTTGCGTTATTTTGCCGGTTATTAGCGCGCTTATCACTGTATTTATATAAATAGGTAACCACCAATATTTTATATAATTTCTAATATAAAATACAAAATTCAAGTACCAATTTTCCTGATATTAATTTTCCTAGAATAGAATAGATAAATACTTAATCCGCTTAACCACGGGAGCGAACTAGGTTATGGTTTTCGGAGCGAACTAGTATGTAATTAAGAGGGTTTTTTGACCATGGGAGCGAACTAGTGTGCTCCGATTAAATACATACATTTTAACTTTATATTCTACGTTTTACATTATTACATTCTACTTTTTAATTTTACATGTTAATCCTGGAAAATAAAGAAACATTTACTCACTACCCGTTAAAACCTATTGGTCGAACACGGGGATAGTGTGTGACAATGTTTAGTTATTGAATATAGTATGTGTATACTAAATGCCAAGGTACAAACATTCTATTATCTTACATGTATTTATTATTTTCTTTTATTTTTTTATATTATAAATAAAGGAACTGGGTAAATTTAACAAACCACTGTATTGCAAACATTCTTTTTTTTATCATTTTTTTTATTTTTTAAATTTCATTCACTTGTTAAGTCAATCAAATAACTTATGTATAATATTACGATCAAGGTTCAATACATACTTTTTGAATATAGATTTTACCATACTTAATGAATTAAGAGTATTAATATATATCTTGTATATGTTCGGCAAGTGATTAAATACTTTTGGGGCAAGATACATGGCAGATCTCTGTCCAATTGATTTTTTAATATTTCCCAATTGTACGTGTTGGTTGGTTTTAGTGCGAGTCTCATAGTGATGAGGTAATGTATGCAGGATATGTTTATGGTTGTATGTGTATAATACCAGGGAATACATATAAAGTTGCCTCGTATCCATTACGTTAGTATCACAGAATAATAAATAAGACGGGTATGTCATTTTTTGGTTAATTATTATTTTCAATATTTTTTTTTGTAAGATGTCGACTTTCTTTAAATAAGTTTTTTGTACACCGCCCCACCCAAGTATTCCATATCTAATTCTAGATTCAACTAGTGCATAATATAATATTTTTAAATATTTTACATCTATTTTAGATTTGAGAAATTTGAATTTTGGAACCAAGGCTCTCAAACACTTTGTTATTTGATCTATGTGGGCATACCACCTTAAATGAGAGTCGATTTTTACTCCAAGATATTTTATATTGTTACTTGATTTTATAATTATATTTCCTTTCGTGTTTTTAATTGTTATAGCACTATAAGGAGGTAGTGATACTTTGTAACTGCAAAACGGAACAAAAAAGGTTTTTTCATAATTAATTGTTAAACCTTTATAATTAAACCATTTTATTAGTTTGTGCATATCTACTTTAATTTTATCCCTTAAATGTTCCCAACTGTCTGCGCTATATAAAATTGCAGTGTCATCGGAAAAACTGATTATCTTTCCCTCAGTATTAAGATTATATAAATCGTTGACGTGGATATTGAATAATAGTGGCCCTAATACTGTACCTTGAGGCACCCCGCATCTTAGGTGAAGTTTGTTACTATTGATATTATTTATCCTAACAATTTGTTGTCTATTGTCCAAGTAAGATTTCAGTAGATTATAAGCAGTGCCGCGTCTTCCACTATTTTCTAGTGCCTCTAGTAGTTTTGGATGGCTTACAGTATCGAAAGCTTTTGCTAGATCTAGAAACACACAAGCAGTAGGTTGGCTATTATCAATTCGATTATATATTTCATTAGTGAGTTCTATAATTGCGTCGTTTGTTGAAAAACCTTCACGGAATCCAAACTGAGAAGACGATAATATGTTGTGTTTATCAAGAAAAGATGTTAATCTGATTTTAAGACATTTTTCAAAGATTTTTGTTAAAGTAGTAATTAATGAAATTGGTCTGTAGTTTGACAAACTTAGTTTATCTCTTTTCTTGTGTATAGGAATTACTACCGTTTCTTTAAATTTGTCTGGGCATTCACCATTTTTAAATATTAAATTTATTAGATCCATCAACGGTTTGGTGATTTGTTTATCTATAGTTCTTATTGTTTCTGTTCTAATGTTGTCAATACCGGGTGATTTGTTCGTTTTAAGTGTTTTAATAATTCCCTCAATTTCGCTTTCCGAGGCCGGTCTTAAATACATAGAATGCATCACGTTGTTATATTTAGGGAGATACGATGTCGGTGGATATGAATAAAAGAAAACAAGAGAGCAGCGGCAGGGGTGGGATGCATAGTGTACACCAGATTAACAGACCAAATAAGTAATTGGAAAGCCTGGTCAGAGAGAATACTATCGGTTGGAATGAAAGATAAAGGCAAAAATCTAAAAACAATAATAATTGTATATGGTCCAAATGAAGACGACTTGGCTTACAATAAGGATAAATTCTGGGAAGAATTAGCATTGGTCACGGAACAAGCAAAAGGAGATATATATTTAGCAGGAGACTTTAATAGCAGAGTAGGAGCAAATAACCAGGAATCTAAAGAGGTATTAGGAAAATATGGAGAGACAGCACGAAACAATAATGGTATAAGAATGCTAGATGCAGCTGCTGCATTTTCGTTTTGCAAAGAAATTGAGAATGTTTATACATTTTTAATTCATTTACTCTTTTGAGTATTAAGGAATCTTTCTTGTTGGAGCTTTACCATGCTGAGTAGATGAGTTGTGAATTATTTAAAATTCTCTCATCTTAATTTTCTCGGCACCTGTATGACTTATATATTGTAAAAGTCTCAGGAGGTGTAACCAAAGAAAGTATTCCACCTGTTGTCAATCTGGTGGTACGGAGGCGATATTTATTGTCGTTTTCTGCGCTGCTTCGATTGATAACTTAGTTTGTTTTCCGGTAGATGGCCCTAGTTCATCCGTGACATTTCTTTCTTTGCAATTCGGGAAGGCCCTAAGCTGTGGTAAATGGTTAAAGCGGAGAGAAGAGGATATGGGTTTACTGATGAGGGGAAAAAGATCTCCGAAACCGGTATAGACTCTTCCTGCACTCTCCGCTTTAACCAGAGTATTATGCAGCTGCTGCATTTTCGTTTTGCAAAGAAATTGAGAATGTTTATACATTTTTAATTCATTTACTCTTTTGAGTATTAAGGAATCTTTCTTGTTGGAGCTTTACCATGCTGAGTAGATGAGTTGTGAATTATTTAAAATTCTCTCATCTTAATTTTCTCGGCACCTGTATGACTTATAAATTGTAAAAGTCTCAGGAGGTCTAACCAAAGAAAGTATTCCACCTGTTGTCAATCTGGTGGTACGGAGGCGATATTTATTGTCGTTTTCTGCGCTGCTTCGATTGATAACTTAGTTTGTTTTCCGGTAGATGGCCCTAGTTTATCCGTGACATTTCTTTCTTTGCAATTCGGGAAGGCCCTAAGCTGTGGTAAATGGTTAAAGCGGAGAGAAGAGGATATGGGTTTACTGATGAGGGGAAAAAGATCTCCGAAACCGGTATAGACTCTTCCTGCACTCTCCGCTTTAACCAGAGTATTATGCAGCTGCTGCATTTTCGTTTTGCAAAGAAATTGAGAATGTTTATACATTTTTAATTCAATTACTCTTTTGAGTATTAAGGAATCTTTCTTGTTGGAGCTTTACCATGCTGAGTAGATGAGTTGTGAATTATTTAAAAAAAAAAAAAATTCTCTCATCTTAATTTTCTCGGCACCTGTATGACTTATAAATTGTAAAAGTCTCAGGAGGTGTAACCAAAGAAAGTATTCCACCTGTTGTCAATCTGGTGGTACGGAGGCGATATTTATTGTCGTTTTCTGCGCTGCTTCGATTGATAACTTAGTTTGTTTTCCGGTAGATGGCCCTAGTTCATCCGTGACATTTCTTTCTTTGCAATTCGGGAAGGCCCTAAGCTGTGGTAAATGGTTAAAGCGGAGAGAAGAGGATATGGGTTTACTGATGAGGGGAAAAAGATCTCCGAAACCGGTATAGACTCTTCCTGCACTCTCCGCTTTAACCAGAGTATTATGTAGCTGCTGCATTTTCGTTTTGCAAAGAAATTGAGAATGTTTATACATTTTTAATGCTAGATTTCTGTATGATGCACAATTTAGTAATAACTAATATATTTTTTGAACACAAAAACATTAACAAGTACATAAGAGAAGTTATAAGTAGAGAAGAAAAATCGATAATTGATTACATGTTAGTAGAAAAAAAATAACAAGAAAAACGTAATGGACACAAAAGTTAGAAGGGGTCCAGATATAGGAATTGACCGCTATTTAGTAATAATGAAAATAAAGCAAAATATGTCAGATAATAACAACAATCACAAAATGCAAGAAAAAAAAGCAAGAATATGAAACTATTAGGTCATATAAGTTGAGAAATACAGAGAATACTGAGAAGTATCAGATGATCATAAATCAAAAACTAGAAAATACTAAAGAAAATAGAGAGGGTCAAAATGTTGAACAATTATGGAACTACTTCAAAGAGATCATACTAAATACAGCGACAGAAGTATGTGGAACAAGTAAAAAGAGCAATAAAAGAAAGCAAACTGCATGGTTGAATGAAGAAATAAAACAAGTTAAAAGAAACAAACTTGCTTGGAAAATATACTTACAAAACAAAACACTAGAATACTATGAAGAATATAAAAACACAGGAGATTAGTAAAAGAATTATTTACAAAGGCAAAGAAGGACAAATGGACAGAATTTGGAGAAAATATGGACACAAACGATAAAGAGAATCAAAAACTGTTCTATGGAATATTGAAATCAATGAGGAAAGAAATAATTCAAGAAATAGAAAACATAAAGAATAAATCTGGCGAAATTCTTACAGAACAAAATGAAATAATGAACAGATGGAGAGAATATTTCCAAGAGATGCTACAAACTCACTGCTATCAAGAAGAAAACAATATTAATGGCAAGATAATTAAAATATATTATATCACGAAATTCCTAAAGCCCAATTATTTTACTCTATTTTTTAATTACAACTACTGACTTACGATACATCCTATATATTGAAGTTGCGAATACGTACCTGAAAAAAAAAGAAAAACTATTATTACTTATACTTATTAATATTCACCTATGTATGTAGTTACAATTAGATATACCTAGTCAATTTTTCCAACACATTTTGCAATAAAATATTTAAATCAAATTTCAGAAACAAAGATTCAAAAAACATCAAAATATAATTAAAATCGTCATTATTTTAGAGGTCTGCAGGAAGGAGACTGAAGTGACAGAAAACGATGGCGTCTGGGATGCGGAAGACAAATAAAAGGTTAAAGGTACTTCAAAGAAAATTAAAAACTGGAAAGAGTCAAATAATCAAATTAAAAAACAAAAAGTCAAATAATAACCAACACGACTGAACTATTACGAACAGTGGAATGTTTCTATCGAGCATTATGTATACAGTCGTAGGCGGAACACTGAAACTGATGCCATAGCGCTTTCTGAAGCAAGGCAAGCAGTGGCAAAGATGAAATCCAACTACCAGGAGATTATGGGCTATTTGTAAAATCCTGAAATGTACATATGTATCTATATATATAGGGTGCAAATTTAAAGAAACAGTAGAAAAACTCGTCCGAAATTAAAATAAGAATCGAGAAGGCAAGATCAACTTTCATCAAAATTGGAAAACAAGAAACTTTCACTTCGGAAAAAATCAAACAAGATAGTATTTTTTGTAATTTCATTGAGAAATGTTTAATAAACAACATATCAAAAAGTTCTACTCGAGAAGTGGGTGCTTCATTTTTTATTAAATAAATGAACTACGAAATTAGATGTTTTTTTTAATAATTCCGAAAATATAAATTTTAGAAAAAAACTTACTTGAGATTAAAAATTCAGAAAATTTTACAAAAAAACCTTATATAAAGAATTTTCTAAAATTAAATCTGTATCTTCTATAATTTTTTATTTATAACGCTAAAATCACCCTTCTCACAAACATTGGCGCACTGTAAACTAAAGTACGGCGAAGTGCACGATTGAGTTATTTTACTGTAATTATTTAACTAATTGATCAAATAAAATTCTACAAATTGAACATGAAAGAAGAATAATTGAGCTATCTTATGGTTATAATAGAAAGAAATCAAATGTATGGGCATAAGTACGGTGTGGGCTGAAAATGAGCCTTACATGACTCTTGTTTAAAAATGATTTAAAAATGTGTAACTAATACAATTTTTCTTATAAAACTCTCAATTTTGTACAACTTACCTTTCAAGCATCTTACTAAATGATGTTTTATTCAAAAAATATCTCAAAAATTTAATTCAAATGATATGACGTCTCAAAAATTGTAATTTTTGAAATCTTCGTAGTTTTATAGAATTACCACCACTTTAAGACAGTATTACTCAACTTTAAACAGATCTATTACAGTTTTATAAGTGGTTTTTTAAAGCTTAGGATGTAGTATTTAAAATGCACTAAATTATTTTACTTTAGAAATTAAATAAACTATTTCTTTTTAAGAAAATTTAGAAAGATAACAAAAATGTAATACAAAATCCGAAAATTACCACCTAAAAAAATGTTTATACAAAGTGATAAAAACTTTTTTCTGTAAAACTTACCTAAAATACATTTAATAATAAGCTTCAGCAATAATAAATGTTCAGCAAAAAAATTTTTTTTAGCTCTCATACAGTATGTATGCGTATGTATGTAATTGTGTAACTCGTATACTGTAACTCGTATAAAATTGATAAAATTTGATATCTGATGGATGAGTTTTAGGTTTCTGACTATCCAGAGCATTTTATTAAGAATAAATTTTTTTCGTAAAATTGATAATAAAAAAGTTTTCCATGTGGTTCCTAGCTACGCAGACACACTGCATAGGAGCTTCTGTATAAGAATTTTCAAATTGCAATGCCATATTCCGATTCAGCATAATCAAAAACAAAATAGAAACATATTTGATCAAAGTTAAATAATGAATTTGTCGATATTTTTAAAATTATTTTTACAAAACAATTGTTATTGTTTAAACAATTAATAGACAAATAGCGGCCAAATCTGCGAGTAGAACTTTTACTTTAACATGTATATAAACTAACAAAAAAAGTTTTAGAAAAATATAAGCTTGTTTGAATTTTTCCGAAACAATGTATATTTTCGTTCTAATTGCACTCCTCTATAATATAAGATTAGAAATCAAAGTTCGTTTACTCATGCTTCATATTCTCGGTTCTTCTTTTCTATATGGAGTAACGTATCGAGTCATGGACCTCAACTGAAGCGTCACTAAAGAAACTTGTAGCATATGGTGACCAAATCATAAACTTGAAGAAACGGGACACATCCAAGGAGCAGTGGCGCACCTAGAATTTTTCTCTGGAAGGAGAGGGTTGGTTGGGCGTCGAATTTTTTTTCTATTGTTTGTGAAAGACATGTTATATTTTCCTACGATTTTTTGTATATTTTGCATAAGCCCTGGGAAGTTTAATCCCCAAACCCCCCTTGGTGCGCCACTGCCAAGGAGGGTTTGGAGCGATGACCAAACAGGTAGGGGAAATTAAAACATGGTCTTTTAGCTAATTTAGGACCTATAAATCCTTTTTAATTTACTTTTGAATGTGTAATTTACGTACGATCAAGACTGCGACACAGAAAACTATAAATCTCCGCCAAAATGGCATGGTTCAACAACCCCTCAGAACAAAACAGGGAAGAATACAAAATATCGGGAAACAAAGCCAACTCAACAAACAAAAAGAAGAAAAATGACTGGTTTCGCTGGAGGATATTGAAAAAGACAGAGAAAATTTTCAAATACAACAATAATTTTAGAAAAAAGTCAATGCAGCAAAAAATAAGCCCAGCATTAAGATAAGAGGACTAAAAAAGCAAAAAAGAAAAACCTTGTTTGAGGACAGACAGATCAGCAAAATATGGGAAGAATATTAAAAATGGTATTCACTGTGAAGGAAATACTCTGCGATGAAGAAGTAAGGCCGTACAAGATAATGACGAAGGAAAAATTTTCACAGAAGATGAAATAACTGTGGAATAAAATACGGAGGAAAAGAATTACGTAACGGAATAAACCAGCTAATACAACAAATTTGAACAAAACAGACTACCAGCCGATTGGAACGCAGATATTATAGTAGGTACCTATATATAAAAAAGGAGATCTAGAGGAGTGCGAGAATTACAGAGCAATAACTTTTTTAAACAACACATATTATAACATTCTAGAAAATATACTAAACATAAGACTTAAATCATGCACTGAACGAATATTAGGAAAATACCAGAACAGGTTTAGACCGGGGGAGGTCGACGATTAATTCCATACATACAGTGGAGCAAATAATTCAAAAATCGAGAGAATACAACAGAGAAATGCACCTAATATTCATGGATTTCAAAAGCGATTTTGATACAACCAATCGGACAAAAATGATGGAGCAGCTAGAGAATGTTGAAATCCCAGAAAAATTAAGACATATGCTAACAGTGAGCCTAAATAACACCAGAGCAAGGATCAGTTACAACGGAACAACTTCTACGGAGATTAATGTACACAAAGGCGTGAAACAAGGTGACTCTATCTCTCCGACAGTATTTAATCTGATATTGACAATATCAGATATTGATAATATCAGATATTGACAATATCAGATATTGACATAATCTGTAATCATGAGGATGACAAACTTGCAAACAAAAACATTATTACAGATCAACTTCAAATAGTAACATATGCAGATGATTCAGTCATCACAGCGAAGACGAAGATAACACTTGCAGTTAGATAATTACAAAGGAAGCGAAGATAATAATAGAACTAGAGATAAACCAACTCACAGCAAAATACATGGCGATAGGGAAAGCTGACCCAACTCAGAAATATCTAATTACACAGAACCATAAATTTGAAACTGTATCCATCTTTAGCTACTTAGGAGTAAAAATAGGGAAAACCGGAAAAAGAGAGAACAGAGGAAAGAATTCTGAAGGACAGAAAAACATCTACACGGTAGAAATCTGCTGAGAAGCAAGACTCTAAGTATAATATGAACCTATATAAGACCTTAATAAGACTTGGTGTTACATATGGGATGGAAGCAACGACGATTAACAAGAAAGAGGAAGATAGCCTTCTCAAAATTTGAAAGAAAAATAACAAGAACAATACTGGGCCACAATGTAACAAACGAATGAGAAATAAGAATGAAAACAAATGCAGAAATTGAATAAAAATTAAAGAGAGAAAATATAGTCAGATACAAAAACTCAACCCAACGCAAATACGGGACATTTAGGCGTCCCGAGATACTTTTTTGGGACTCCGGGACAAATCGTTAAAAAACGGGACAATCCCGTTTTTACGGGACGTTTCATCACCCTATTGTAGCATTAGTTGCTATAGACGCATATTGAGGATTACTTGGATAGAGACGAAGTCTTCTGTTGAACTTACAAACGACTGTACTTTTGTTTTCTTTGACTTGAATATTAATTAGCGCATATCATTTAGATTAAGTTCTTAAAGCAGTTTATGTGCATATATTTAATGATTATTATTAAAAAAAAACAAAACAAAATAATAAAAAAAATCAATAAATAATCATTTTATTGTAAAACCTAAACAAGAGCCGTCTTATTTTTCAGTTCGTTCAGAGAGCACCATAAGCACCCTAGCCGGTTTTAAAACTTTTATTAAAAATATTCTTTTTGCACGATTGATCATTTTTGACTGTTTACCGTGACAGATTTTACGTCAGTAGGTGACATTTACTAGCAACTCGACGGTAAGTAATCCAACTCGACGGTAAGTTCTCCAACTCGACGGTAAGTAATTCACTTACCGTCGAGTTAAAAAATCTTTTAATTTTAATTTATTTGTTGAAAGAATAAAGAAAACTAACGAATTATTTATTAATATTGAAACTTATGGTACAATTTGTTAAATTATTTAATGAAATCCCACTTGTTTGGGCTGTGGTTTCACTTCTAACAGAAACTCCTGCAGAATCGCATACATTAGTAGCATCCAAAATTGTTTCTCTTCAAATACGCGATCAAAGTTTAAAACTTGGAAATATCAATGCCATCATAAAGAAAAACGGTGGATTTAATCATTGAATATTCTGCCCAGAGGCTTCCAGGAGCTATCAACTGCATATGTCTTTGAACGAAATATGAAATAGAGTCTTTTCTTCGATTCTTAAATTCTTGCCTTCGCACCATTTTTTAAAACTTTGGTAGGTATTTTGATAACGGATTTTGGATTTTTCGGGAATAATTGCGGAACACCCTTCTTCCCAAGCCCGTTCAATTTCTTCAAATTCACTTTCGCTCATATTTTAATTTATAATAATCAAAATTGTACTTAAAATTATTGACAACTAAATAAAAACTCAATTCTCCATTGTTGTTATGCACCCTAGTTACTACCTAACAACCAAAGTATCTATCTTGATAAAATGAATGAAACTAGTCGATATGACGAAAATATTTAATTTTATAATTTATAATGGTATCAATCGTGCAAAAAACGTTATAAGCATGTCGAACGGTAAGGGTAACCAATCTCAGACAATAATTGGAGTCGTCGCTCCGCTCCTCCTCCAAACAATTGTCTTCGATCGGTATAAAACCCTTACCGTTCTCCATACTTAATATACTATTGTAAAAGGTGTATTTATTTTTAGATTATCCCATGTGGTGAGACCGCTCCCGTCTGAAAAAATTTCTGATTCGGTATCTTTGTGGATTCCTATTCAAAAATGTCCCCTTTAAGCAAATCTGAAGGGTGCCGGGCGGAATTTTTGGGCAAAAATTGTTTAAACAATTTTTTTAAACAAATACAAAAGATCGCCTTCTTTGGTCATTCTAAACGAGAAAGGTGTCTTGTGATTTTTCTCAAAAAAATGAGATGCGAAAATACGCATTTTCAAGCTTAAAAACTCATATTTAAATTAGTATTTTTGAGGTTTCCAAGTACATAAATTATAGTTTAAATTCATTTTCAAGATTCTGCAGACTGATCGGGTCTAACTTTAATTTACAACGTTGTTATTTAATTGTTAATTATGCCTGTCCATCCGATTTTTTGCCGTTGCGGCGCGCACTATTTCGAAAAAGCTCCCATTTTTCTTCAAATAATATATTTTTTAGATTCTCTGGGACATTCTAAATAAAATATGTTTCTTGTCATTTTTCTCAAAAGTTTATAGTTTTAAAGTTATAAGCGATTTAAAATCCCACAATGCGTATTTTTACATTTCTCGAATTTTAAATCGCTTATAACTTTGAAACTATTATTTTTTTTTCGAAAAATATCAAAAACCATATTTTATTTAAAATTTCCCAAGGAATCTAAAAATACATTTTTAGAAGGAAAATAAGAGTTTTTTTTAAATAGAGCGAGCCGCACCGGCAAAAAATCGGATAGACACGCATAATTAACAATTAAAAAACGGTGGTCTAAATTAAGGCTAGACACGACAACTCTTTATAATCTTAATAATGATTGTTTAAACTACAACTTAAGTACTTGGCAACCTCAAAAATACTAATTTAAATATAAGTTTTTAATCCTTGAAAATGCGTATTTTCGCATTTTTCAGATTTTAAATCGCCTATAACTTGAAAACTATACATTTTTGAGAAAAATTACAAGGTACCTTTCTTGTTAAGAATGACTCAATAATGCCAAAAAATTTTTTTGGTCAAAAAAGGGGATCTTTTGTATTTATTTAAAAATATTGTTTAAACAATTTCTGCCAAAATATTTCGTCCGGCACCCTTCAGATTTGTTTAAAGGGAACATTTTTAAACAGGAATCCGCAAAGAAACCGAATCAGAAACTTTTTCAGACGGGAGCGGTCTCACCCATGGACTAAAAGGAACCGTTTCGGGCTACATGTTTTTAAATCGTATGCAATTTATTTTTTTGGTTGTTTTTTGGCCTTTGTATTGAACCTTTAGCCACGTAATTACGTATAGATAAAAAAATACAAGATCCTTTGTAAAAGGTATATTTAAAATACCCCAATAAGGGTTACTTCACAAAACACAACGTTTTCGGATTAATAGGTAATCCATCATCAGTGTTAAGCCAATAAGGCAGGTTTACATGTATCCAGTAACTGGCGCCAGTCGCAATGGAACGACAGTTCTGGCATGGTAGTAGCATCATGTAAACGTTTTTTTGCTCCAGTCCAGCGCTGTCTGCCAGCGCTGTCTCGAATAGAAAGCTGGTCTATTTTTCATGCCAGTGGCCCTCGTCCGCGTCCCCTTTAACCCCGTGCCAGTGGTTGTAGACACGTGTAAACACAGCATTCCAGTCGCTGGCGCTATCGTACCTGTGGTTTCAGTGTCAGTATTAGGATTTTTGATAAGAGTGCCAGTGAGATTTGCGCCAGTTACTGGATACGTGTAAATGAATCTATCCAGCGCTGTCTTAGTCAAGCACTCGCATTCCAGTGAGACTGGCGCCAGTTACTGGATACGTGTAAACGTTACTTTAAAGCCAATAGCATGCATGCGTGAGCCACCAAAAAGTTATGGGTGAAAACCCTTTAACAGTTTCAAGATCTTAAATGATACTACATATTATTATTATTACAGATGGATGTTGCAAATATTCCTGGATATAACCCAGGGCAACACAGGACTCTAACCCACGTGGATGTGATATGCAAGGAATGAACCTCACATATTGAAAATTGAGTGTCAACAGAACTAAAAGGTGAAAGTTGAAAGGACGTATAGATACTTATAACTAGCTCAGGTTAGTAATGTGTAGTGTGTGTGTTGAGTAAATGTCTTGTTACTTTGAAAAGTCAGCTTCATTGTCTTTCCAAAGAGACGCTAATTGTATCCGAACGTCTGCGGTCCCTCCGGTGAGTACCGATCCCACAAGGATAGAAATTATTTTCACCTATTATTTTTTGTATACAATTTATTTACAGAAAATACTCATATTTAATGGTCGTGACATAAACAATATTCCTAGCGTAAAACTAGCAACAAACAAGTGAAATTAAACTGTCTAGCTATACACCACTAAATTTGCCTTAAGTTGAATTCATAATACCTGTCATCTCGAAATATAATACCATTTACAATCAATGTTGATGTATGAAGTAACAAATTGGTATGCACGATCCTATTACTAAACTACAGCCTACAACACAAATTTTGTTACGGTTGAGAAAATTTAGTTTGATTTTCGCATAAAAACGATTACATTAGTTTTAAATTATTTATATAATTGTAAATTATTATTCACACAAAATTACGTTATCGAAGCAGACTAAAGCTAAGATTTACTAACGTACAATTACTAATCCATCAAGATATACCAGACATCTCAAAAGAGCACCAGCGACTGAGATCTAGAAATCCTCCAATCACATCTGCCCGAAAAATTGGTGATTCTTATGATATATGTACATAGGTAATGGTCAACAAGATGGATTTCAACAATAGAATCAGACTATATTCAGATATCCACCCCAACTCAGGGTTTCATCGGATCAAATCTGCCCCGGTCCACTTGGACGAGGCTTAAATCGCATACGTACCGGATATTATAGTAAATGGCTGATTCGCTGTTCAAATGGGTTCATGCGGAAAGTTCACAATGCGATTGCGGATCTTCTAAAATCTAAAGTGTAGACTCTAGACCTAGACACACTATAAGCCATTGTGTTTCAGACTACCTAAATCGTACCTACCGTGGAAACCTCCAGGACTTTGTGGAATGTTCCCCAGAAGCAATTTTATGGCTATGTAAATTGGACATTAATATTAATTAGTTTCATTCATTCTATTTTAGTGTTTTCATAATATAAAAAATAAAAAACCTTATTTTGTAAAATGTATATGTATTTAAAATCCCTAAAAAGGGCTGTATCACAAAACATTTTCGGAATCAAGATTCCATCATCAGTGTTATCACCTAAAATAAGTATAACTCTATAAGTAAAACAAACGCGAGGTTAAATTTTGACAAAGGTGAAAAAATGGAATAGATAGTTATACTTACAGGTTTGCATGCTTTAAGCCACCAAAATGTACGGGTAAAAACCCTTAAATTGATTTTAAACAGTTGGGGTTACATTATATACAGTGAAAAATATTAACATACATTTTATATCTTTTGGCTGAATTAACTACACATATTAGATTCTGTCAAGGTGCGGTGTCAGTCTGGTAATGACATCCTTCCGGGGGTCATTTCGATCAGTTGTCACCTAAACTCTGCCATGTAAGGTCTACCTTCAATTTTCCAACCAATATGGTTGATGTCATGTGATGCCAGGGGTTAATCTGGAAATATTTTAAACATCTTTCATAATCAAATAATATAATGTAACCCCAACTGTTTAAAATCAATTTAAGGGTTTTTACCCGTACATTTTGGTGGCTTAAAACATGTAAACCTGTAAGTATAACTATCTATTAAATTTTTTTGTCAAAATTGAACCTCACGTTTGTTTTACTTATATAGTTATACTTATTTTAGGTGATAACACTGATGATGGAATATTGATTCCGAAAACGTTTTGTGATACAGCCCTTTTTAGGGATTTTAAATACATATACCTTTTACAAAATAAGGTTTTTTATTTTTTGTGATTTATGGTATACAGCCAGTACAGGAATTTTTCCTTGTGATATTTTTCATAATATATTATATTTGTGTAGTTATCGTACTGTAAAAGTCAATGCGCTAAACAGCGACTGAGAAAGTATAAAAACATTATTTGAAATAATTTTTACAGATATACACATAATACACAATGCTAACACCTATCTTAAGTATTTAAATGTTTCCTTCTAAGTGCAGATTTCTTTAAATACTGTTGTAAAGAGCAATATAATTTTTTAAACCTATACTATACTCTTAGAAATAGTAGCTATTGACACATTACCATGAAATTAATTTCTAATAAAATAGTTTAATCCTAAAAAATAATGAAGTCACGACGTCGCTGGAATTATGGAATTTTCAAACAATTGACGGTTCAAAATGTAAATCTTAGCAATAAGTCACCCTCTCAATTGATTGTTGGACGAGATTAAAAATTAACACTGAGCCCCATTGATAAAAATAATATTAACACATTGATAAATATAATAATTTTATTATTTTTACAAATATATTTTATTAATTATTATGAAGTTAGTGCATCGAAAATACGGAAAAACTACTCCTATTAAATACAAACAGTTTATATTATTAGTATTTTTTAATAATGCTTTTAAAAAATAGGTCATAGTTTACTAATAGTCCATCATAAACCTTAAGCTGAGAAATTCATAAAATTAAAATTAATAAATTAATTATAATAGTAAAGATAACCGTAAAATCCTAAATAGTCCATGTGGTGAGACAGCTCCCGTCTGAAAAAATTTCTGATTAGGTTTGTTTGTGGATTAATATTCAAAAATGCCCCCTTTAAACAAATCTAAAGGGTGCCGGGCCGAATTTTTGGGCAGAAATTGTTTAAACAATTTTATCTACTCTATGTAATATTATGTATACGTTTTTAGTTTGTGAAAACTGTCATTATAGATAGCAGTGCGTGAAGGATTTAAAGTGTGCGTGAAGTAACAATGTATTTTAAATGAGATTTACTTTTTCGCACTGTTTTTGACACACTTTCATATAACCAAATATCCTTAACTTTCGCGTTGTCATGGTGATGACATAATGAGCAATAAATTAGAGTAATAGAAATAAATTCCAGTGACGAAGAGTTACAGTTTTTTTATATGTTTATCGTAGATAAAATATTGTATGAAACTGTGCCTGAAGTACTTTTTGCGAACTTACGCGATGTATAGCTCTCGCTCCGCTATCGCTCGTGCTATAAACATCGCGTGCGTTCGCAAAAAGCATACTTCACGAACTGTTTCATAATTAACTATTTTTAAACAAATGCAAAAGATCACATTTGTGATCAGTTTTTAGAATCTTGGAAATGAATGTTTAAACTACAACTCAAGTACTTGGCAACCTCAAAAATACTTATTTAAATAGGACTTTTTAAGCCTTAAAAATGCTTATTTTCGCATTTTTCAGAATTTAAATCGCCTATAACTCGAAAACTATTCATTTTTGAGAAAAATCACAAGACACCTTTCTTATTTAGAATGACTCAAAAAATCTAAAAAAAAATATTTAAATTTTCGGGTCAAAAAAGGTAATCTTTTGTATTTGTTTAAAAAAATTGTTTAAACAATGTCTGCCCAAAACTTTCGCCCGGCACCCTTCAGATTTGTTTAAGGGGACATTTTTGAATAGGAATCCACAAAGAAACCGAATTTTTTTCAGACGGGAGCGGTTTCACCACATGGACTAAAATAATATCCACCTAACTCATAGGCTCACATAATTTTCTGGAGTTTATTTATTTAAATAATATATCTATAAAAACCACGGACCGTGAAATGAAGGTATGTGAAAACGTGAAAAAATTTAAATAATATGACCCGGATAGAAGTATATGAAATATAAAATTAATTCAAATTTCCTAACAGAAGAAAAACCTTGCAACAGCATACGCCAACATTGTTATTATATATTATGTCAGAATGCGGACATAACTCTTTGTCTTAATCACAAATATTTTACGTGTTCAAATTACAGTAATAAATCATTTCGAACCAATAAAAAGAAGTTCAAAGGTGAACAAAATTTATTGCATAATGTCAAAGATACTCAATAATTCCAGTGAGTACCACGCCCCCTAACTGAGTACCTTATACGGTCTTTCTCCCTCGCGGGTACCACTCGCGCTCAAATTATGATGTTTTATGTCACGAGACTGCTAACAGCAGACCTTGACTTTCAAGGTTCCGTGTCCGTGTGTTTCAAATGTAGTTGCCAGTTGTCGGCAAGTTCAGTTCCGTCAGTAAGATCTCAATAGACATATCACAACGGAAATAATTAATAGAATTTATTGATTAGACACGCTAACTACCGAACCAATATTCCCGACAAGATGACTGAGCTTTAATATTATACGAAGAGATATTTGAAGGATAATATGTTTTAGTTTATAATTAATGGATACATTACAGGTATCGTAATTTATAGTTAGGAAGTATTGTTGCAGTTAGATTATTAAGATCCAAGTATCCCACACGTAAATTTAAATTAACGCTTTTAATAAGAAGAATGCTAATATTCGTTACTTTCCTCTCTCCAAGTGATACTGTTGCTACGTTTATGTTATCTTTTGTAGTTTTTCCAGCTTTCCTAGATTTTAGGGTTTTCTATTTCATTCTCAGCAATCTTCTCTGGTAATTTTCTGTATAAGTATTCCGCGGATTCCGTATTTAGTCCTTTAATTCTGATTTTTGTTTGTGTTGGTGCCGTTGTCTTCGGTGTGTTTTTTCACAGTTTATTCACGATGATTTTTGTTCTATCTTCTAAGTAAATCATACTTAAGCTATGGTCGCTATTTTACCTACATCTGCTGAGTTGAGGCATCTTACGATCATTATTTTTAATGGGTATATTATTATTAGATATTATCTCTGTTGGTTACAACTATCTATTATAGAAATATATAGATATAATAATAATCTATATATAGATAGATATATAATAATCTATTGTAGATCTTTGTCCACGGGTGTTATTGAATGTAGATTTGTGTTGGCCTTTATGGCCAAAACATCTGTTGACTATTCTGACTTCGTTACTCGAGAAGAAGTTTATCATCAGTTCTCCATTTTCGTTTTTCCGATTCTATTGACGTTTTTGCTTAATTCTGGGTATTACTTGGTTGCCTGTCTATTCGAGCGTTGAAATCTCCGGTATAATCATCTCTCTAACTACTTGATCTACTACTTGTTGCAATTGCTTATAAAATATGTCTCTTGTTGTTTGAGGCTTGTTATTTTCTGGACATTATACTACAATATGTTCAGGTATACCTTCTCCATTCTTATTTTTGCTGGTAAAAACCTTTCGGATACATATTGACATTCTTGTTTGTGATTGTGGTATCTTTGGTGTATTAGTAAAGCTATACTTTCTTTGGCTTGTTTTCCATTACTACACCACCGCAGATTAGTAGGTATAATTTATTCGCCTAATTTTGATTAACCTTTTCTTTTCTTTTTTGTTTCGTATAGAGCGCATGTATCTATTTCTTTCTCTTTTAGCACTTGGGTTATTTCATGGTCTCTAGTATTAAACGATCTGACGTTCATGTGATTATTCTCATCTGGGTTTTGTATATTTTTCTCTTGTCCTGTTAAATAAAAAAAGGGTACCAAATGAAAAAAAAAACAACTTAAAGTAATCCGCTACGCAGACGATGTAATACTTATCTCTAAAAATGAAGATGAGTTACAACGTATGCTGCACCAATTTAATATAAGTGCCAGAAACTTCGTTTTTCAATACCATTTATACCAGCGGACAACTACCTAAGGTTGGTCTAATTCACTGTTTATAGCTCTACCTAAGAAGACAACAGCAAAAAGCTGTGCTGATTATAGAACCATCAGTTTGTTAAACCGCTTATTGAAAATTTGTCTGAAGGTAATACATGGTCGTATCTACAATAAATGCGAGGAATACCTGGATGACACACAGTTTGGTTTCCGTAACGGGTTTGGAACGAGAGAGGCACTGTTTGGAATGAACGTACTTGCTCAAAGATGTCGAGATATATCTGTAGACATATACTGTTGTTTTATTGACTTACAAAAGGCATTTGATCGTGTTAAGCACTCTATATTGATCGAAGCTCTAAAAGACATTGGCTTGGACAGCAGAGATGTTCGAATAATTGCAAATTTATCTTGGAATCAAACAACATCAGTCTTAGTAGATGGTGTGGAATCACAGGCTCTTAATATTAAAAGAGGAGTACAGCAGGGATGCCTCTTGTCACCCCTGCTTTTCAACGTTTACTCCGATAGAATTTTCAGAAAAGCACTTACTGAAAAACAAGAAGGAATACTTGTGAACGGTGAAGTCATCAATAATTTACGATATGCGGACGATACAGTACTCCTAGCTTCTAGTCAAGAAGATCTGCAAACACTACTTGATAGTGTCGTTGAGAGTTGTAGGGAGGCAGGTCTGGATCTCAACATACGAAAAACCAAATTACTCGTAATAAGTAAACAACAGCATATAAAACCGTCTATATATGTAAATACAGTCAAACCCGCTTATTAGAATCCCTGTTATAGGAATATCCCGGTTTATGGAATATAAATTCGAGTTCCCGAAACTTTTCCATTTACTCCTTAATAAATTTATCCTTTTATTGGAATAGGTTCTAATTAGATAATACCGCTTATTAGCATATTTTGCAGGTCAACGAATATTTTTTTTACAATTTACTAAAAATTTAAATTATGTTTGGTATTATGGTCAGTCGTCAATGGCCTGTAGTGCTGGATTAGATATTATTAGGGTAATAAATATGTATTACTTTGTTACGAGTATGTACCTACCAATTCGATCTTTAGCAGAAAAATGCATGGGTCATAAAGTAATTTCTATTTGTCTACACAAAGGCACTGTTGCCTGTTATAAAATTAGAAGCAGTTTATTTAGAATTCACCCAGAGAGTATTTACCTACCTGTTTACAAGATGTGAATTATGGCTTTGTCAATTCATCCATTTCTTGCTGTCAATAAAAGTTCCATTCAACCAATGGATTAAGGATGACCACTCGGATTAACAATAAAAAAGGTAAACAATTACCGATAATTTCTCAAGAAAAAATAAGTAATTTTGTTATATGCATTTTAATAAGAAAATATTTACATATCTACATATTGCATACATTTTATATTAATTACCTACTGCTACTGTATTCATTCACATAATATTATAATGTAGTTTGGTATTTAACACATACATAGATAAGTAGTAGTTACACTACTGTATTATTGACGTAAAAAGACATAGTATGTAAAACTACATAATATTGGCATAGTATGTAAAACTACACATTGGCATAGTATGTAAATAATATTATTACGTATATTCGGTACACTTATTTCGACTTGCCACCAGTGATCGGTTATTAGAATATCCCGGTTATAAGAATATTTTTGCCTGGTACAAAGGCTATTCCAATAAGCGGGTTCGACTGTAATACCAAACTTGAGCAAGTTGATAAAATCGTTTATCTTGGACAGCAATTAAATTGTAACGCAGAAAGTCACGGCAAAATTAGATCTAGGATAGAGCATACTAGAGCCGCTTTTAGAAGGATGTCCAAGGTGTTATGTAACAGAGACCTAAAATTGGCATTGAGGATCCGCCTACTTCGCTGCTACGTGTTCTCGGCCTTACGTTATGGTGTCGAGTCCTGGACTGTGAATAAAATCGATCTAAATCGCCTTGAGGCTTTCGAAATGAGGTGCTATAGAACAATTTTAAAAGTTTCCTGGGTGGAGAAGATTCGAAATTCCACAATACTAGAACGTCTCTGCAAGACTACTGAGATCATAAAAAGCATCAAGCAGAGAAAGCTGGAGTATTTCGGACATGTAATGAGAGGTCCCAAATATAGGTTGCTACAAAATATCATGCAAGAAAAAATAGCAGGCAAACTCAGTCCAGGACGAAGAAGAACCTCATGGTTGAAGAACTTGCGAGATTGGTATGGTGTTGATACAAGCATGTTATTTAGGGTGGCAGTGAATAAAATTAAGATAGCTATGATGGTAACCAACGTTCTGAAAGGACATGGTACATGAAGAAGAAGCCAGAAAATTTAACTCGTTAATTTCTCAAGACAAAATGGATTGTTAACAGCAAATCTACGAAGATGTAAATTAGAGCTGGAGGGTCAGATAATAGAACAGGTGATGGAGTTTAAATATCTATAGGCATCACATTATCTATACTCTGTCCCACCTTGACTTTACAGTATAGGGAACATAGGCAATGCAGTCCTTATGAGAGTTTTTAGCGCGGTGATGCCGATTTTATCAAAAAGAATTTGAAATCGAACATTAGAGAGACTAAATTAAAATTGTTTAGAAAGACAATCTACAATTTTAGGATTCGTATGCGTTTATTTAATATACTTTAGTTATTACGCATTTGAATCCGAAAATTGTAGATTGCCTTTCTAAAACAGTTTTAATTTAATCTTCTAATGTTCGAATACAAATTCTTTTTGATAAAATCGGTATCACCGCGTAAAAAGTCTCATAAGGACTGCATTGCCTATGTTCCCTATACGGTAAAGTCAAGGTGGAACGGACTATAGCTAAGGAAAGCTCTAAACAGAAGTGGAAGATCAAGTGGATAGATCAAACAGAGCCGCAGGTTGCCTGAATATGAAGAAATAAAAATATAGGGAAATAAATAAAAGGCAAAATTTACAAAAGAGACATCAGACCAATAAAGATATACTGGGCAAAAACACGACCCGACACAGAGAGGACAAAAAGAATGCTAGAAACAGCAGGGATGATACCCCTTTGAAAAATTGATGGTAAGACTCTATGGGACAGAGCTAGAAGTACAGATAAACGACGGAGATGCAAGGTGGAGAACATTAAGAACTGGGTAAGAAACAGAAGAGTGGAATGAAACGACTATATAAGCCAAATAATAACAAATAGAATAGTAAAGAGTAACTTCTGAAACAATAGTTATTAGCAAAGAACCAATCAGATGTAAAATAGAAATTGAGTACATCAGTACTGAACAAGTAATTTAAATAAAATACCTTGGAATTACACTGTCCAGCTATGAAGACCTGGACAAGGAAGTGAGAGATCAAGTACAAAATCTTCAACTACAAAAAAATGAAACCGACATATTAAAGTTAAGATTGAAGTAAAAAATTTATAAAGCAAGTGTAAGACCAATAATGGCATATGCATCAGAAACAAGAAACGATACGGACACAATATAAAGACTACTGGAAACGGCAGAGATGAGAGTACTGAGAAGAATAATTACAGGAAATACGCTACACGCTGGGAGATCGAAAGAAGAGTTAGGACATTTCAAGAAAATATAACGTAAAATATATAAACGAATATACACTAAATAGAAAGAAACAATGGAAAATCACTTAAGCAGAATGGGGAGGGGGACTCGTGTGGTCAAAATATTAACAGATAAATCACCAATCGGCAGAAGAATTATTAGACGACCGCTCAAAAGATGGAGTGACAACTTTCCATATCTATCAATCCGCCAATGAACAAGCAGAATTGCTTATAAAAAAATAAGAAGAAGAAGAATAGTTTATAGCGAATGTATAACTTGAGTTAAAATATTTGTGGGTTTTGTATATATCACATCGATAAATAAATTACTAAATACAATGAAAATATATCATAATAATCCATTGAAACATCTGCATATCATATAATCCTTCTCTCCCCTATCGTACTTAAACAATAATTATTTACTTACTTAAGTATCATTTGTTTAAGTAACCGTAGCCCACGTAGCGAGAACCAGAAGGTAATTTTAGACGGCATCTGATATGCTCGTGAAGAACCCTACTGGTTTGTCTTAATTGTGCAATACTTAAAACAGTACACCATAATGGCCAATAAATAAGTGGCCTGAAAACGTTACCAAGCAAAACTAATGTTTAGTTATATAATGATCACGCTTCTGTTAATAATTTTAATTTTTATCAGTGATAGCTAAACAATTCAACAATGGATACATTTTGAATAATTATTTTATTCTCCTATTCATTGCGTGACAATTGAATACAGATTAGTATAGCATGCTCGAAGGTAATTTGAAAATGTCGAAATGATTTTTAAGATTATTTCAAAGATTTTACGTTAGTTTACACGCGCAGACTGAAGGAATATTCGATTTCAGTGGATTTTACTTTCAACACGTTTTACTTTCTGGGAAGCTTTTACTTTCTTTAGACAAACTTAGCACCTAGGTGTTTAGGTCAATAAAATAATAGGTAAAGTTTGTATAAGGTACATTCCATGCCAAATCACTCAGGCAAAAAATTTTGGATCTCCGATTTGTCTGAAAACTGGTAGGTATATAGCTTCTGCGAGACGTAAAAATAAGATATTTAAGGTCAAAAATCTTCTTCTTTTTTTCTCAAAATGTCATTTTATGCGATTTTACAGTGATTTGGTATTTATTTAAACATATTTGCTTTTTCCATCGTAAAGTATGAATGAAAAACATAATATTTGAACAGAAGGGACTCAAAAATGTCATTATCTGGCATTATAACAAGTAGTCCAGAGAAATAAGATTTTTCTCGTGACACATCCCCCTCCAGGCCGAAACCAAATTTTTTGAGTAGTATGGACATCTATATTATTAACCTATATGTTTCCTGCAGCCGATTTTGATGATATACATAGTTATAAACAAATGAAGATCAAAAAACGCTAAATTTTCGCTTTTTTCGTCTATTACCAAAAAGTTAAGCACTTTAAACAAATTTGAGTGTAAGAAACTCATAAATCGTATAAAAAACTTCAATATGGCGTTCGCTGAATATGTCCATCCTTATTGGTTGCTTAGAAAATTGCAAAATAAATCATAAATTTTGAGTTTTTAAAAATATTCATAACTTATGTAAAACTTAACTTGAACCTTCTTATTTATTACACGGAATGCTGATACTTCTTGTACTTAAATTATATTTTAAATTTCAAAGCAATTGGTCAAATAGTTTAAAAGTTATTTAATTTGTTTATCCCAAATTCATTTTTTTTGCAACACTACAAGTCAGAAAATTATGAGGCTACAATCATACTTCGGACAGTTTATGAAAGAAGAACATTTATAATATTACCATTATTAAAAATAAATGACAAAAAATAATTTTAAACAGTGTAAAATTATTTTGAAAAAACATGTCGATTTTTGCTTACTTATAAACAATTAGAATAACTTTTTAACCGTTACCTGTAGAAAAATTATTTTTTCATGTTTAGAAAGACTGAATTTTTATAACATTTAGAAAGAAAAACAACTGTCCTAGGACAATTAGGGACAAAGTTAGCCCCCCCATTTATTTAATTCACATGTTTTTGCAAAATAATTTTTTCAATATTTATAATTATTTTTTGTAATTTTTTTTAATTAAATTAATACTGTAAATTTCCTTCTTCCATAAACTATCCAAAGTATTACTGTAGCTTCATCATTTTCTGACTTACAGTGTTGCAAAAAAAATAAATTTGGGATAAACAAATTAAATAACTTTTAAACTATTTGACCAATTTCTTCGAAATTTAGGGTATGAATTAAGCACCATAAGTCTCAGCATTCCGTGTAATAAGAAGGTTCTAAGTTAATTTTTACATAAGTTATAAATATTTATAAAAACTCAAAATTTATGATTTATTTTGCAATTTTTTAAGCAACCAATAAGGATAGACATATTAAGTAAACGCCTTATTGAAGTTTTTTATACCGTTTATGAGTTTCTTACTCTCAAATTTGTTTAAAATGCCTATTTTCTTAGTAATAGACGAAAAAAGCGAAAATTTACCGTTTTTTGATCTTCATTTGTTTATAACTATGTATATCATCAAAATCGGCTGCAGGAAATATATAGGTTATTATTATAGATGTCCATATTACTCAAAAAATTTGGTTTCGGCCTGGAGGAGGTTGTGTCACCAACAGGCTATTTTTTTTCCTTATTTCTCTGAACTAAAGTTATTTTGATTATAAACAAGTTTTTGATCAAATTTTATATTGCAGAAAATGTTAAAATACCGTTTTTTCCATTTTCCTCCATTCCCAAAATACATCATCATCGATTTGGCTGAAAATTTGCCCACAGATAGACAAAATGTAGGTTTTTAAGTGGTTAAAAGGATATGAATTATATTACAATACCAAAAAAGTTACATGCAGTAATATTAGACTCAAAATTATATTAGTCCAGTCGGGATAGCGACCAGAATAGCGGAGTTTGGACAAAAATACGGTCTAACAATGAACGTAAAGAAAGAGGAAGAATTTTATGAGAATATCGAAAACTCAAAGAAATATCGAGAATCTTTTCATAAACGGCACCAATGTCGAACTGGTAGACGAATATGCATATCTTGGAACAATGATCAACTCTACAAATGAATACTTTCAGGAAATAAAAATCAGAATAGAAAAGGCTAGATCAAATTTTAACAAAATGAAAAAAGTGCTCTGCACAAGAGATTTGAAGTTAGAGCTAAGAGTTAGGTTGGCTAGGTGCTACATTCATTTTCTTGATTTTGTTTTATGAAATGGAAGCTTGTACCTTGAATGCAACATCAATGAAAAAACTGCAATCATTCGAACTGTGGGTGTGCAGAAGAATTCTAAAAATATCGTGGACAGAACACATCACAAACAAAGAGGCTCTGAGAAAGATGCATAAAGAAATGAAAATCTTAAATACCATAAAAACAAGAAAATTAGAATATCTAGGACATATTACACGTGGAGAGAGATACCTACAACTTGCTCCAATTGATTATCCAGGGAGAGATTCAAGGAAAAAGAAGTATAGGGAGACGCAGAATCTCGCGGCTACGCAATCTAAGAGAATGGTACGGATGTACATCAAATGAACTTTTCAGCGCAGCCGACTCTAAAGTTCGAATAGCTATGATGATTGCCGTCCTCCGTCGTGAAGATGCCATTCGAAGAAGAAGATTTTATACGGAGCCTACACTAAACTTGTTGCACAAAACAATAGAAGGAAAACATATTTTTGGGAAAATAGGCTGGTCGCTTTTAAGCTTTTGGTGGAAGCGTTTAATGCAGGACAAAATAGGTACCTATATTTTGTGTGCTCATCTGCCGTCTTATAACGTTTGCCGCATAGTTTGTTTTTGATTCCCGGGAACGTAAAGAAATCACACGATGCTAAGTCAGGACTGTATGTAAGATAGCCCACCAAAGTGATATTTTTGTCTTCAAATACCCGTTTACCGGTTAGAGCTATCATTGTCCTGATGAAAGAGGTTGCGACGGTTCCGGTTGTTTTTTCAACCTTATTTATTTGAAAAGGTACCACGCTCTATAATTTGGTTCCTACAGAAAATCAAAAAATATGCAAAAACACGTCAAATTTATTTGTGAGGGGGACATTTTGTAGACCAGTTTTTAGCTACATTGCATCAACTCTAGCGGAGGCGGACACAACCCCCACAATCTTTAACGGAAAGGGGAGTTGAGTGATACCTTATTTTAAAGGCTGTTCAACTACCTTTTCAAAAATACCACTCATGGACTCATTACTCCAAAAAATTTTGGAGTTCTAAACTCAATACTAAATATGCTTACGGTTTGACTTAATTTTTCCAAAAATATTCCAAAAAATACTCCAATACTCCAAAAAAATTCAATTTGGAATTCAATACTCCAAATAAAATTTTGGAGTTCTAAACTCATCACTCATGTTTATGCTTTCACTTAATTTTTTCCAAAAGTACTAAACAGAAATATAATTTATGTAATATTTTTGAAAAGGTGGTTGAACGACCTTTAAAATGAGGTGATACTCAACCCCCCTTTCCATTAACTTTGGGGGTCGTGTCAGCCCCCGGTAGAGGGTTGATGTAATAGGGAATTTGCATAAATTTTTAAATATTAAAATGATATTAAAAACATAAAGTAACATGATCTTAAAACGCTTGCATGCGAAAAAACAAATATTTTTAACCCGTACGCTAATTACGACGCTTTGAAAATGCTATAAAAATCAAATATCTTAGGAGGCTCTTGAACGTCCTTCTATTGGTTCGACGTCACGGGCCACAGTCAACGGGGCGTGACCGGGCTAGCAGTCGGAAACAACGCGATTAGGGTAGGTATCACGGGTTTATTACATTTTAATCGTCTTTAATGGAAAATTCCTAGGTATTATTTATGTTCATCTTATAATTATAATAAGTAGTAGTATTATAATAAGTAGTTCCCCAATCAGCTTAGTTTTAAACTGAAATTGATAAAGTTAAGTGCTACTTTGTAAAGAGTTTAAAACGCATAATATGACGGACGAGGGTTTTTCAAAAGGTCAATCTGACTAACTTACCTACCGTTGATGTCTTCATGGTGGCAACTTTTATAAAAAGTACTGAAAGCTATTGTATTGGAGAAATGCGAGGTGTCAAGGCAAATAAGTAAGAGTTATTAATAAGCATGTTTAAACCGTTTATAACAATAGTTTGGTACCATTATATTATAGTATACGGTTTACCCCATGAGTTTGATCTACCTACCTCTAATCGAAGGATTTCGTATATCCTGGAAAAGATTACGGTGTAATTTGCATTATAATAAAGATTATATTTTATTGTAATGTTTATTAGTACCTACTGGAGCCTTTCATTATTGTGTTCAAAGCCATCTGAGAAAAGATTATGGTGATTAGCATACGTACCGATAGAACGTGTACATAGCCAACAATATCCTTCTTTACAAAGTTAATAATACGCATAAATAAGAAGAATTATTATTGTAATTTTACAAGTTAATATCTTTTTTCATCTCAGCTTATACTTACTCCGCATCCCTCGGTAGACCGCAAGCTATAGTAGAAACCCGACTGTAGACCGCATACTATAGTAGCACCAATACTTTTTAGTTACTCTTACTTTTATTACTAAAAGTTTTGTTTATTTTTAAGTTACTTGTTTCTTCTTTGTTCTTCAACACAAGAAACGACAAAAGTAATTTCATAAAAAAGAACTTTTTAATACATGTCAACAGAGATAAAATGTTAATATTTTGCCTGTCACAGAAAAAAATAATTTTTGCCACAGAGTAAAACAAGATATTTCAACTATATTATTTATCTATGGGCAAACTGCATTAAATGCAATAGTCCACCGAACGGGCAAACGATACGAGTGGCCTGTGACGTCAGACCCCAGCTCTCGCTTTTGAAGTTGTTTGAAACGGAAATTTTAGGCGCGGAACTTTGATCAGATGTTGTACGTACACTATTCATTGTTTTGAATATGACATTTTAAAACATAAATTAACAATTTTATGCAAAAAAATTTTTTAGTGCAAGTTCCCTATTAGTTGAAAACTGGTCTACAACATATGTTCCCCTCACAAATAAATTTTACGTGTTTTTGTATATTTTTAGATTTTCTATAGGGACCAAATTATAGAGGGTGATACCTTCTCAAATTGACACTCTGTATAATTGAATATGTCACAAAACCAAATTCACTATAAACATAAACATATATCGGAAAAAAGCATTTTTATTAAGCCAATGCATAATAAAACTTATTACTTTAGTTTGATATATTTGTACACAAGAACTAATAAATAGGTACATAATCAAATTTTTCACATTTTTGTTAATTTACTCATAGGTTCGGTTAACTCGTTTCTCCAACCACATACGGTTACGTACGCATATTAAACATGGTAAAAAGATCGGATATAAATTAATATATTACATTACTCAATACATTACTCATTACACATTACTCATTACTCATTACATTACTCAAAAAAAGCAAACAAGTGAAGTGCAGTGTTAAAATTAAAACATCACAATTAGAGAAACTACAACAGATGGTCAAAGAAAGTGGCACTTTGTTTAGATAACTCAGAAGAAGCAACCCATGATTACTGTAATGGTATTCACGGTCAGTCATGGTCTCGCTATTTTTCAACGACAAGAAGTAAGAGAAGAGAAAATTCAAGTGATATAACGCGATCGAGGTATCTATGCAGCATTCCGGATAGATCGAGGTTATTTAAAATATCTTGAAAAAAGTTTTCATTTCATTTATTGTATATCCCTAATTATTATTAATATCTCTTTAAAGTATAATAAATTACACTGCACCTACAAAAGTCGACATTGCATTGTATATATGGCTCCACAATATCGTTATACGTCCGGTTTTAAAGTAGTTAGTTAATAGAAAAAAAAATTTTGCTTGTTAGTGCAGTCACTGAAGGTTTTCACCTCCGATTTCGTTAAACCTCCATCAATTTTCATGAAAATTGGTGAGTAGTTAGATGATACCTCAAGGAACAAAGGTGACATGATGCCAATTTGCGCTTTTACCCTGGGGGTGGATGCCACCCCATCTCGGGGTGAAAATTATTTTATTAAAAATAATACTATAATTCGATAGAGGGACAAATTCTAAGCAAAATTTGTTATATAAAGTTATTAAGAGGAATCAGTAGCGATCAACAGGTAGCGAAGACGCGTTCCAAGATTGCGGCTATAATTTTGAATATTTTTTCGAGATATTTGGCACACATATTCGTAATATAATAAAGAATAGCGTTACGGAGCCCAATTTGAAAAATATATTAATATGTGGAAATTACTCTGTAATTAAATACAATATTTAAAAAACGAGCCTGTACCGCCATTAAGAAGAACAATAAAATACACTTTCTTCAAATAAACTTTTTTATCCGATGCCTAGATTTTGTGTCATTTTGGAACTACTAATGAAATAAAAAATTTTAGTAGTTCCAAAATGACACAAAATCTAGGCATCGGATAAAAAATTTTATTTGAAGAAAGTGTATTTTTTTGTTCTTCTTAATGGCGGTACTGGCTCGTTTTTTAATATCGTATTTAATTACAGAGTAATTTCCACATATTAATATATTCTTCAAATTGGGCTCTGTACCGCCATTCTTTATTATATTACGAATACGTGTGCCAAATATCTCGAAAAAATATTCAAAATTACAGCCGCAATCTTGGAACGCGTTTTTGCTACCTGTTGATCGCTACTGTATCACCTTAACATACGAGTAAATCAATACTTTTTGATTTATTGAAGATCAAAGATTTTATTTTTTCGCAAAAAAATGCATGTTTTAAAGCTATTTTTCACGTATAACTCAATAACTATAAGCTTTTGCAAAAAAGTTATTATTACAAAAATTAAAGAATAAAAAATTGAATACACTACTCACTAAAATAACTAAACTGTTGTTAATTCAAAGTGAGTTATGGGTAATTGAATGTATATTTTTTTCGACGAGTACTGAAATCTAAGTATTCAAGCTTAAAAAACGGAAAAACGATATATTTTATAAAAAATACCTGCTAAACACTTGTCAAAGCACTACAGAATACCTATCAAATGAGGACCAGAAGAAGTTAATAGCTTTAAAATTAAGCAAGTTGTGATGAAAATAAGAGAACCCTTTCGAATTTTTTAGGAAAAAGTGAAAAATAAAACATGCCATTTCCAAAAAATTATAATTTATTGTAATCCTTACAATAAAGTTTTTATATTAGCATAAGTAATCATTTCAACAATTTGGACCGATTTTAGATGGAGAGGCAGCTCTGAAAAATCTATTTGAATTTAGATTGAAAAATTTATTTAAATCTATTTGAAGAGGAGCAGTTATAAAACTTAGATCTATTCGGTGCAATACTCAAATGAACTTACAACTCAGAATCAAGTTCATATAAAATGTTATGGATAGTTGTAGGTGTGTATCATGTATTACTATTTGGATGTAAAACCTAGATCGAAAAGGTTAATATGAAGAACAAATTAGAAGCCTTAGAGATGTGGTCATATCGTAGACGACCGTAGAATGCTTCAAATCTCATGGTAGTCGTAAAGAACCGCTTGGATTGACATGAAATTTGGCATACACATAGCTAACAAGTCAAAGAAAAAAAGTGATATTGAGCCGATATGTGCTTTTGCCCCGGGGGTGCTTTTCACCCCCTTTTGGGGGTGAAAAAGTATTCGTCCAAAGTAAGTCCGGAAATTGATAAACTGACTAATTTTAAGTAACTTTTGTTCTATAGAGTTTTTTCACTAAGTCAATACTTTCCGAGATATTTGCCAGTGAATAAGTTCATTTTTTCAACAAAATAACCACACTTTTAGACGGTTTTTTGCAAATAACTCAAATAGTACGTATTTTTTCGAAAAACCATTTTTATTAAAAATATAGCCTGTAAAATTTTTTAAATGGAATATTTTAACGTGAAATAACAAAAAATGAAGCACATTTCGGGGAAAACTCATTATAACTTATTTAAAGTGTTTAAAAAAAGCTTCATTTTTTTTATAAAAAAAATTCTAGCATCAAAAGTAAACAAGTTACGCTCAAAATAAAGTTAGTCCCTTTTTTTTTTGGTAAAAAAATCGGGAAAATCACCCCCTAATTAGTATCTCAAATGAACTTAATCGTTACGACTTCACAAGTTTCTTGACCCGTGTATGTATTGTTTATATGATCTGTAAGTTTCATCGGTTCAAAGTCCTTATTTTTTAAAGGGCTCTAGTTAAAAAGGGTTGAACCAGTCACTCATCACGAATGTATGCAAATTTAGAAAGACCAAATCTCAATCAATTTTTGTCTAACAGAAAAACAAAAAAATACATGATATTTAGAAAAGCAATGCGGCCTTTTTTTGTTTTCCGAGATTTTTGGTATCTCTAACAACTTTTAAGTTATTTTGAAAAAATACATATTTTTCAAAATTAAAATTTTTAAAAATTTTATTTTAAAACCAATTTTTTTCCAAAATAAGCACTTTGAATCGATGAAACTTACAGATCATATAAACACAACATAAGTAAAATAATTTGTGGAGCGGTAACGATTAATTTCATTTAAGTTGCTAATTAGGGGATGGTCCTCCCAATTTTTTTTGCCAAAACAAAAGCGACCAACTTTATTTTGAGCGTAACTTGCTTAAATTTAATGCTAAAAACTTTTTATAAAAACAGAAATAAAGCTTTTTTTAAATACTTTAAAAAAGTTGTAATGGGTTTTCCCAAAAAAGTGCTTAATTTTTTGGATTTTTCACTTCGAAATTTTCTATTTGAAATTTGGTGAATAGGAATCTATTTTTCATTGGCTATAACTCTGGTTTTACGAGGTCTAGAGACCTAATGCGAACACCATTTTTTTACTTTTTTACAGGCTATATTTTTGATAAGAACGTTTTTTTCGACAAAGTACTTACTTTTTGAGTTATTTGCGAAAAACCGTCTAAAAATGTAGTTATTTTGTTGAAAAATGAACATATTCACTCGCAAATAACTCGAAAAGTAAAAAATGAATAACCATTTTCAATTTCGTTGCAAAACGAAAATACAGCTGAACCATATTCCAGTCCAATCAGAGAGTGCTGCAAGCACCTCTACCGGTTTCGAAACTTATTAGTCTCTCATCAGGAGGCACATATGCTGCTCTCCCTGATCCAACCAAAACAAACCCCAGCGTGCAGTCCCGAATTGCAACGAACGAAATGGCATAGATGCCCTAGCGGCAACTGCTAGCAAAAGACTAAGTTTTCACTCTAATGGCATATAGTATATTCCACCAGAATGAAAACAATTTTTTTTTTTTTTTTTTTATTTACATTTACTCTGTGTGGAGTATGAAGGGAACCAGTCTCGTTGGAACTTTACCGCGCTGAGCAGATGGGACGTGAATTGTAAATTGTAGAATTCCCTCATCTTCCTTAGTCTCAGCATCCGTATGGCTTGCAAATTGTAGAAGCCTCGGAGGTGTAACCAGAGAAGGTTCCCATTGTTTTCATTCTGGTGGAATATGCTATATGCCATTAGAGTGAAAACTTAGTCTTTTAACTCGAAAAGTGTTGACTTGGCGAAAAAGCTCTATAGAACAAAAGTTACTTAAAATTAGTCAGTTCATCCATTTCCAGACTTATTTTAGACTTATATTTTTTCACCCCCAAGAGGGAGTGAAAGTCACCCCCAGGGCAAAAGCACACATCGGCACAATATCACTTTTTTTCTTTGATATGTAAGCTATGCGTATGCCAAATTTCACGTCAATCCAAGCGGTTCTTTAAAATTTAGAGCAAAAACCGTGAAAGAATCGACTATGGGTACAGAAGTGTTAAACAGAATTCGGCAAGGCGAAGGGAACTTGACGAAGATGATAATAAAGAGAAAACTTAACTATCTGGGGCATATTATAATGAGAAGTAGCAGATACTGGATACAGCAGTTAATACTCAACGGAAAGATCGAGGGAAAAAGCGGAATTGATAGAAAGAAAAATGCATGACCCTGAAACATTCGTCAATGGGCTGGCTTATCAGCAGATGAATTATTTATTACATGCCGAGCAAGATCGAGATCTAAGTAAGACATCAAGCCAACAACATAAGTTGCTTGTGCTGGACATCGAAGTAAGAAAGCGAAACTAAACTACAAGATTGTAGAAGATCACAAAAAATCAAGTGGTGGATGTTGAAAGGTGAAGCTTAGCATATTCATGACAAAACTAGTAGAAAAAAAAAGAATGTGTGTACTTTGTACGCACGTAAGAAGTTATACTTCTATTATATGATTTCAACGAAATCAATATACTTTAAACAGTTTACTTATATTTAATTTAAATAATAAACTAATTTTAATACTTACTACTTTCCAAAAATTTTCATTAAAACAATACCAAAAATTAAAAAAATAAAAGAATAAAACACACAAAAACACATTGAATAATGCCACAAAGAAATGAGTTCTGAACAATAATTGTTGCAAAATTCTTTAACTAAATACGTATTTTTTGAAAAAATAGTAACTTGCATTGGGGATCGAACCCACTTCCCGTCGATCGAAAATCAAAGTGCTTTCCCATTGCGCCACCTTCGCGTATCTGTCATGTGGGAGCATACACCAACTGAACGTTTACACCATAAACTTTTGACAGTTGTTTATTACTTTTGTGGAATTAAGGGAATATTTTGTGGAATAACAATATATTAGGTGAATATTGGTAGAAATTTTGATGGTAATCAAATTATGTAAATCAAAGCATTACATACCATTTTGGTAGGTTCATTTTAAATTTTCCAAATAGGTAGGTACCTATGTAATTTTTTATTAGGATACTGAAACATTTACAATTATTACATACCAGTCGCTTTTAAAAACTGTTTAAAAAGTCACTACAATTATAAACTTGCTTTTTTCTCTGCCACCACAACAATAAAAACTAATATACACAACATTTGTTTATCCATAATCTCCATATTGAACAATTATTGACAGATGATTTTAACACCCAATCAGATCCCGTATAACGTTTGAGCGACTAATACCATACTGTCGGTGTGCGCATGCGCCCGGGAAAATAAAAATTCACCCTCGTGTCTAAAGAAGTATAACTTCAAAAATTTGTTGAAATATGGAAGGAAATTCTAAAATAATTTGAACGAATATGACCAGTATGACTAGAGAAACTGCTAATGAAATACTTGTAAAACCTCAGCAAAGAAGTTTGAAGATAAAAGATTTGGTGATGGTCAAACGAAGATCAAATAAACTGGGGTCAAACAGTGGCAAGAAAATACATCAGACAAACAAAGATGCATTCAGTAGGATTAGGGTTGGTTTGATGAATTGGAAAAAAACGAGTGGTGTGTTTTCTGACAGAAAATTCCAATGAACTTGAAGGTTGAATTCTATATATATATATATAAAGGGTTGTCTACAGCTAATGCCGTTTCCCTTCCGTCAGCCAGGACTTCCATTTTTTTCGATCTTCCCAGTCTCCGTCTTCCAATCCTTTCTTAGACATGGCTTCGTCGACTTCATTTTTCCAAGATCTTCTAGGTCGTCCTCTTCTTCTCGTTCCTCTTGGGCTCCATTCTGCAACCTTGTTTATCCAAGTGTTTTCTGCTCTGCGTACGTGGCCGTACCATTTCAGTCTTCTCTCGTCTATATATTGCAGGGCATCTTTTTCCACTTGCATTCTTCTCCTTATCTCCTCATTTGTTATTCTGTCTCTTCTGGTAAGACCACAGCATCTTCTCCAGTATTCCATTTCGGTTGCCAGAATGCTTTTTTGGGTTTTTTTGTTTATGACCCAAATTTCTGCGGCATATGTCATGATGCTTCTTACTATTGTTTGGTATATCATTCTTTTTGTTTTTCCCTTGATGTTTTTATTCCAGATTACATTATGGAGTTGTCTGATGCAAGATCTTGTTTGTCCCAATCTACTTTTTATTTCTGCTTCTGTTGTTCCGCTTTTCGACATTATAAAGCCCAAATATTTAAAATTCTTCGTTCCTTTTATTTCAACTTGTTCTTCTACTTCTAAGTTTTTTACGTCTTCTTCCGATATTACTAAGTATTCCGTTTTCTTCATATTTATTTCCAGGCCCACCTTTTTGTGTTCCTCTTTTAGTTTTCTTACCATGTAACTGATATTCTCTTCATCTTGAGCCATCACCACCTGATCGTCTGCGAAACACAATGTGTAGAGATAATCGTCCCTTATCGGTATTCCCATACCCCTACACTTTGTCTTCCAAGTTGTTAGTGCGTGTTCTAAAAATATTTTAAATAGAGTCGGTGACGTTGGGCATCCCTGTAGTAATCCTTTTGTTGTTTTGAAGTTAGCAACTACCTTGTTTCCGATTTTTATATTTACTTCATTTCCACTGTACATGTTTTTGATTGCTTGTGTTAGGTTAGGTGATATCCCTATTTTAGTCATTGCTTTGTACAGTTCTTTTCTTGGCACGGTGTCGTATGCCTTCCTAAGGTCTATAAACGCCATGTGTACATCTTTGTTCTTAGCTCTTTTTTTCTCTATTGTCTGTTGTATTGTATGGATATGATCTAGACATGATTTCCCTGCTGTAAAACCTGCTTGTTCTTCTCCGATTTTACCTTCTATATTTTTCTCTATTTTGTTCCTGAGGATCCTGCCATACAGTCTTCCCATTGTAGCGATGACGCTTATCCCCCTGTAATTTTCGCAATCTTTTCTGTTACCTTTTTTGTATATCGATGTTATGTAGGCTTCCTGCCATTGTTTAGGGATGTCCTCTTCATTTATTGCTCTTTCCATGATTCGGCATATCATTCTTCTTAATTTCTGTGTTCCGTATTTGATTAGTTCCGCCACAATTCCTCCTGGTCCTCCAGCTTTATTGTTCTTCATGGAATTTATTGCTTCTTTCATCTCTTTGTCTGTTATGACTATTTTTTCTTCCTCTGTGGTCATTATTTTTTTTCGTCTCCATCGATGCTGAATTCTGGTCTTTGCTCTATCAGTAGATTTTTATAGTGGTTCTCCCACTCGTCGTCTGGTATGTATTGTATAAAAGTTTTCTCTTTCCTGTTAGTTCGTAATGATTTCACAATTTTCCAGGCTTCTGAACTTCTTGTTCCTCCCATATTCTGTTCTATACTTCTACATGACCTTTCCCATTGTTCATTTTTTTCTTTCGTTGTAATAGCCCTAACTTCTCTGTTCTTATCTCTATATTTACGGAGGTCTTGTGGATCTTTTGTGCTTAGGTATTTATGGTATAGTTCTTTTTTTTCTTTTATTTTCTCTAAGGTGTCTTCGTGGAATTCCCATTTGTAATTTTTATCTCTTGTATTTTCTATTTCTCCTATCGCTTCCAGACCTGCTTGTATTATGCTTTCTCTTATGTATTCGTATGTACTGTTGATATTCTCCTCAAAACGAAATTCCACTAGCTTCTGATCTAATCTTCTTTGGTACAAGTTTCTTATGGAGTCGTCCTGAAGTAAGTGTATCTTCAGTCTTTTTTCTGTTGGTAATTCTTTATGTGGTTCTTGGTTACTCTGTGCACTTTGGTGTACCCATGGTAGTTCTAATCTTGCTATCAGTAGTCTATGGTCGCTGCCGCATTCTGCTCCTCTTTGTACTCTTACGTCTCTTATTCACAAAATTCGCAAAAAAAAGGTTAAATTCTATAAACTGAAATAAGACAAGCTATGATGTACGGAAATGGATACTAGGCGGTTAAAAAGAAAGAGCAGCAATGAATGCATGGGACAGAAATGAGAATGCTTAGACGGATCAGTGGTCTGACAAAAAGGATACAATTAAGAATTGGTATGTTAGGAGAAGTATGAGGATGGCACCAAATGAGAGAGCATAGAGTAATAGAGAACGAAGAATTCCTGGGAGAACTAGGAGAGGAAAACCAAATAAGACTTAGGGGGAGACGATTATGGACATGAACTTTTATCAGGATTTAAAACGGTGTATGTGGGAGTCAGACCAAGAACAAAGAGATGTACAGGAGTTCAATTTTAATACATCTATGAATATAAAAATTAAAGTTCTGAACAACTCTAATTGATCTTCTAAAAACCAACAATAAAAATATTGTTCGCTAATAATAAAAAAGAAAAATTTCTTTCCAGTCGTCTTTCACCTCTTTTAACATAATGACCTAATTAATTGTTACCTAGTAACCCACTTGCCACGTGTGGGAGACATATGTTATCCTAAGGCTATATCCATAGGATTTTTTATCCATCTTTTGGATTTTACTATGATTTTACAAATATAAGACTTTTAGTCTATTTTTAAAAGGTTTTTAACTTTGTATTTTTGGGTGGCCACCATGTTCTTGTAACACTGATGATGCTCTTGTTACAGAGCGAAAACGTTTTGTTTCTATGTTTGTAGCCCTATAGGGGCTTTTTAAACTAATATACCTTTTACCAGGACAAATTTTTTTTTTTAATTTCACTTAAAAATTTCTATTTGACTATGTAATTTTAAAATTTACTTGCTTTTACTTAATTCTATTATTATAATATCTTATTGTATTTTAATGAGTAGAAAAAACATCATTAAAGTAAAATTAAATCAAAATTTTATCCTTGCAAAAACCAAACTTATTATAATGTCATCAAGCCAATTAGCCAAAACACACATAACTTCTTTGCGTCTCGTTATTTCTTAGATATTCACCGCAGGCATGTATTTCCTCATAATTTAATTTCGATTACTGAGATGACCTTCGCATAGTAAAAGTCCAAAAACTATTTCCTCAAGGTGAAGTTTACTTCCTATTATCTGGCCATTGAGAGGTCATTAACAGTTTTTAGCATGTATAAAAATAAATCATCCGCTTGCAAATGATTTGTCATATAATCAAATATATAAAAAGAAGAAATAATAATTTTTTAGTGTTTAAAAAAATGTATTCTTAATGTATTATGTTCAAATTATAATGTTATATTAGCGAGTAAAAGAAACACTGTTTTTTTTTATGTTAAAACAATTTTTCAATTATTCATCCTACTGCCAGTGTTATTTCGCCGGTCCGGAAGAAGAATGACGTAACTCCAAAAAGCAAAATTCTTCAGGAGAGCAAAAAAACGAATTTTAAATATTTAAAATAGGGATTAAATGATGAGTCATCTTCCAGGAGCATCAGTATGGCGTTTATTCGGCCGCATATGAAATGCCTCCCGAAAAAGGGTTTCTTACCTGTCACTAAAATGGTCACATACGAATTGCCTCCCAAGCATTAAATAAATTACAAGCTTCTAATCTTTATGTGAAGGTGAGACGTTGCCACATCTTCGTCCCTTTTTAAGTTTTTGGCAAAATTGGTATTTTGTTATTTTAGTTTCAACCTTTATGTATTAAACATTATTGACACTAGGCGGTATTTATAAATTTCAACTAACTTATACATATGCAATTAGTGTTATAACCATTATAATATATTTTATAATAACCATTATTTTTGGTTAGTAATAATTTAACAAAAAATACAAAAACATAATAAGTATTTTATAGATTTATTAAAAATAACATCACAAAAAACTTATTTGGAAAATATTACAATGTGTATAGAAATATAAAATTATAAAATATTTTTCCCAAATTTATATGATACTACTTTGACAAATTCTAATCTATTTATTTTACATTCTCTTAATTCTAAAATTTTTTCATTTAGAAAATTTATTTTTGCTGTACTTTCCGCAACAATTTTTTTTTTGGTCGAAACAGAATTCATTTTAATGTAGGTATTTATTTGAATATGTAAAATTATATCAATAAAATTATTAATGTTAGGATGAGGGCAGTAGAAAGAAGAATCATACTTGGAATGAAAACTTTCGCATGGGTTTGTGGTTCTTTGTAAGGATGAATAGTGTTCATCCCAAACTTCATCCCTTTTTCACATCCCTGTGTTTTCACAAAGGCTTTGCAGATTTTTTTAGTACATGTCCACCGTTTTACAGTATCTTTGGCCATCATTTTTTGAAAACCGAATGTAAAACGATCAATTGATAGTAAAGGTTTGCCCTTTTGACTGACACTTATCGTTGATTCCATTATTTTGGATGTTATGACAAACACAATTTGATCTTGAAATCGACGAACTGACAAGCTTGAAATGACTGATGCAGGAGCTAATAAACTTTCAAGAATTTATACAACATTTATGCCTGGTTGCACCAACAAATCTTAAGCTCCAGCTTAGCCCAGCTCTGCTTCTAAATAGGGCTGCTTTAAGTCTAACTTATTTTGCACCATAATTTTCGATTTTTATCGATCCAATCTACGTGGCAATCCATAGTGACAAGCTGAAAATTAATCTCAGACTCAATGGTGTAACGCTTATATTTCGTAAGCTGAGCTTAAATTACGTCTTAAGCTTAATATTTGTTGGTGCAACCAAGCATTAGCCCATTAGCACAATTTACAAAAGAAAATATAAACAAACAAAAAGATTCAGGTAAAAGTACCTATTCATGGAATCGTTAAGAAGAGATTAGAATCGGAATTGGAATTACCCAGAGAATAAAAACAAACAAAAAGATTAAGGTAAAAGTAGCTATTTATGGAATTATAAAATGGAATTATAAATATGGAAGAGATTAGAATCGGAATTAGAATTTCCCAGAAAAGCTGGATATTAGATTTTCGGGTCACAACTTTCTTTTCTATAAAGAAATATGTCGTACTGTGAAATATTTACGTGAAACAAATTTTATGTACACTGCATTAAGAATTAGAAAAATGAAAATAGATAGATACTACCTATTTAATTTATGATTTGGCAACATTGTGTCATTATACACAGATTAAACAGACAAAATATCAGCATAAATAATTAACGAAACGGAGGAATTTCGATTGTACCTGGGAGGCATTTTATGTATGAAAATATTTACCTGAAAAATTGGGAGGCATTTGGATAACGCCGGCTTATTCTTACAACAATGGCTATTTTCATCCCTATTGGTTCCAATTTCATTATCTTAATTTACTTACTTACTACTTACTTAATCACTAGACCCACTGATACATTTCAATGTTGGTCCTATCTTAATTTAATCCCCCCATTTTCAACCATATCTACTAGTTCAGAGAAATAAGTAAAAAATATCCTGTTGGTGACACAACCCCCTTCAGGCCGAAACCAAATTTTTTAAGTAGTATGGACATCTACATTAATAACCCATATGTTTCCTGCAGCCGATTTTGATGATATTACATAGTTAAAAAAAAATGAAGATCAAAAACGGTAAATTTTCGCTTTTTTCGTCTATAACCAAAAAGTTAAGTATTTTAAAGAAATTTGAGAGTGAAAAACTCATAAATCGTATAAAAAACTTTAATATGGCGTTCGCTGAATATGTCTATCCTTATTGGTTGCTTAGAAAATTGCAAAATAAATCATAAATTTTGAGTTTTTATAAATATTTATAACTTATGTAAAAATTAACTTAGAACGTTCTTCGGAATGCTGAGACTTCTGGTGCTTAAATCATACCCAAAATTTTAAAGCAATTGGCCAAATAGTTTAAGAGGTATTTAATTTGTTTATCCCAAATTAATTTTTTTTTGCAACGCTATAAGTCAGAAAATGATGAAGTTATACTAATACTTTGGATAGTTTATGAAAGCAGAAGATTTATACTATTAATTTAATTAAAAAAAAAATAAAAAAAAATTTCTGAATACTGCAAAATTTTTTTTGCAAAAACATGTGAATTAAAAAAAAGGGAGGGCTAACTTCGTCCCTAATTGTCCTAGGACAATTGTTTTTCTTTCTAAATATGTATAAAAATTCAGTCTTTCCAAATATAAAAAAATAATTTTTCTACGGGTAACGGTTAAAAAGTTACTCTAATTGTTTATAAGTAAGCAAAAAATCGACGTGTTTTTGCAAAATAATTTTACACTGTTTAAAATTATTTTCTGTCATTTTTTTTAATTAGGTCAATAGTATAAATGTTCTTCTTCCATAAACTGTCAGAAGTCTTACTGTAACCTCATAATTTTCTGACTTACAGTGTTGCAAAAAAAATGAATTTGGAAAAAACAAATTAAATAGCTTTTAATCTATTTGACCAATTGCTTTGAAATTTAAAATATAATTTAAGCACCAGAAGTATGAGCAACTCATGTAATAAGAAGTTTTAAGTTAATTTTTACCATAAGTTATGAATATTTATAAAGACTCAAAATTTATGATTTATTTTGCAATTTTCTAAGCAACCAATAAGGATAGACATATTCAGCGAACGCCATATTGAAATTTTTTAGACGACTTATGAGTTTCTTACTCTCAGATTTGTTTAAAATGCTTAACTTTTTGGTTATGGACGAAAAAAGAGAAAATTTACCGTTTTTTGATCTTCATTTGTTGATAACTGTGTATATCATCAAAATCGGCTGCAGGAAACATAAAGGTTATTAATATAGATGTCCATACTACTCAAAAAATTTGGTTTCGGCCTGGAGGGGATGTGTCACGAGAAAAATCTTATTTCTCTGGACTATACAGTTGCGTCATTGTGCATCTAAACTACCCTGTAGTGGCTTAACAAATAGTTACAGTTATGTCGTTTTTGTATCATCTGCATACAGTATTTTAGAAGTTAATTATGCAGTACATAGAAATTTGCAGTTACGTCATTGTTCTTCCTGGACGGCGATTTAGAGATCTTAAAACATCTTCCCCGTATGTTTTAATCACGATTGCTGTCAACATTCTTCTTCTTCAAGTACCATTTCCATTAGGTACGGAGTTTTCGAAGGTACGAAATGTCGGAGAGACTGCTCTCACTTTTTTTGGGCTGCAATCAGTCATTTCATTTAGTTTTTGAAAAGAGAGCTCACTATTCAATCCAGTTAAACAAGTATTACCAAAAAGAATCACGTAAGTGGGGCTTCAAATACTGTGCTGATCAAGGGCTCCCCCAGGGAGGGGCCAGGTGGGGCCATCGCCCCCCCTGAGAATTTGGCGAAAGCGTGTAAAAAATATTTAGCTCTCTCTTACTTTATATTATAAAATAAATTCCATATTAATCATAATCGCTCACGAGATATGCCAGTTTAAATGTTTTTTTTCTCAATCCCTTATCCCTTCTGACTGAGACGCATATGTTTGGATGGAACCGCATCGTTTTCGGTGCGCATCCAGTTGAACAATGAAATAGGTCGGCTGAACGGCCGATCTGATACGTCTAGTAGTACGGTAGTGCTCACAATTTATATACTGTTATTCATAGAACTTATATTAACGTGTTAAAAGTGTTTTTTGTGCAACGTGTAAGTATTATATAATATACTTTATTTCTCACTTGACCTTACATAAAATAGGCTTATTTTTACGAGGTAGTTATCTATTGTGTGTAAAGGTAAAAAATACTTTTTTATGAATTAAAATAACATCATTTGCGTCTATGAAGTACAATTACAATATTTATTTCAAAAATTGTGCTTGAAGTAATAACATTTTTTATAAGTACCCTTCCTACTTTAAGAAAATAAGTTATTCCTGTATCGCAGTTGAGATATTCAACTGTGCAAGGTAGGTATTTTAATCTACAAATTTTAATTAACTTAGATGAATTTTTTACTTCTCTAAAAGGTTTTAAAAATATTTTTCAATGCAACTAAATTATCCATTTGGTCTTATTCTGTCCATTTATCGGCCTACTCCCCGGTTAAATGCGTTAATTTATTTGACACCTAACACTTAGCTGATTGAATGCATCAATTTAATTAGCCTACTGTATTTGTAGAAAAATGGACATAAGGAAGTTCTTTAACAAGCCAAACAAGCGGCTGAAAATTGATGATGGATCTGACATACCGAACAGTACCGAAAACAGTAGTATAGTATGCAGTCAAAATGATTTAGCTGTAGCAGGGCCATCTAGCTTGGAGTCAGCTGTATCCGCCTCTCAAAGAGAAACTAACGTTGTAACGGCCACCGCATCGGATAATTTTGCGATTGTTGAAGACAGTTTAAATTTGGATGTTGGGAACTACCTTGATACTAATAAAATTTGTAGCTTGAACGATCGCTTGAAATTTACTTTGTTAACAAACCCATGGAAGCCAGATAAATGTTACAATTTCAAGTATGATATTGACGATGGCAAACGACCATTTATCCATGAATGGTTAAATACGTACCCCTGGTTAGCTTATTCAAAAGAAGTTAAAGGTGGGCTATGCAAGTTGTGTGTACTGTTTAGGCCCCGCGTAACCCATGGTAGTTATCAAAGCGGCTTTATAAATCGCCCATTCACCAATTTCAGAAAGTTTCATGAAAATGCGAAATCGCATATGAACTCTGAATGGCACAGACAAGCATCTGAAAACTCAAGTAACTTTTTATCTGTCATGAAAAATGAAAAGAAAAATGTTGAGTGTCTTGCAAATTATGGTTTGGCCAAGCAAATTGAATCGAACAGAGCGAAACTAAAATCCATTGTTTCTTCAATTTTGTTTAGTGCACTACATGACTTACCATTAAGAGGTCATACCAATGAGGATTCTGTGTTCAATAACCTTTTACATTTTAGGAAAGAAGCTGGTGATTCTGTTTTAGAAGACCATCTGAAAAATGCGCCGAAAAATGCAATGTACATTTCCCATAGGACACAAAATGAGATCATTGATTTATGTGCAACGGTTTTAAGAGACGAGTTAGTTACAAAAATCAATGATAATGAAATATTTTCCATTTTAGCAGACGAAACAATGGACATTACTGGTACAGAGCAACTCTCTCTGGGCGTGAGATATTTTGATAAAAGTGAAAATTGCATCAGAGAAGACTTCCTTGGTTTCACCCCATTGAAAAGTTTAGATGCTGAACATATAGCAAATGCTATTACTTTAACATTAACAAATTGGGGCTTGAACTTGGAAAATGCAGTTGGCCAAGGATATGATGGTTCTAGTACAATGGCTGGGGAAATAACTGGAGTACATAAAAGAATAACTGAGAAATACCCAAAAGCTCTATATTTTCATTGCGCCAGTCATCGGCTAAATTTAGTAGTCAATGATTTAAATGACATACCACAAATCAGGAATACAACTGGCACAGTTAAAGAAGTTATAACATTTTTTCGGCAGAATGGCCAAAGAAGGGCAATAGTGGGAACTCTTCAAAAACTATGTGAAACCAGATGGACCGAAAAATATAAAGCAATTCGAAAGTTTAGTGAGCAGTTTGTTAGCATCGCTGAAGTACTTCAGACTCTATCGACTGAAGGTAACCGTGACACAAGGCAGAAAGCTTTCCAGCTTCATTGCGCAGTTACAAATACAGCATTTGTGATATGTCTACATGTGATTGCCAAATACTCTGCCAAGTTAGAAATCGTTACGCAAATGTTACAAGGTGTCAGTGTAGATATTTTGAAGATATCAAAACACATTCAGAAGGTTACTGAGCTATTCAGTTCAGACCGACAAAATGGAGAAAAAGAGTTTGATAACATTATGGCAAATGTTGAAACAACAGCAAACAAGCTTGGAATCGAGCTCCATTTTCTTGCCTTATTTGGATTCTTTGGTTCAATCGTTGAAAGATAGGTTTTCAGATAGAAACAAACCATCATTTGAAATTTTCAATCTGCACCCTAAAATCATGAAAGATCTTTCTAAGGAAGATTTTGAAAAGTCTATTAACAATATAAACAGCACGTATTGTGAATTGTTAGACAACTTTAAGGAGCAATCAATTCTGTGGTTCGACCTTTGGAAAAACACGGAGATAGATGCCAAAGCCTTGGAAAAACTGAACTTAATAGAGGTTCTTGAGCATGAGCATGCCTGCTTTTTGCCGTCAGTAGCAAAAGCCATCCAAATAGCTCTTTGTCTGCCACCAACAACTTGCACCATCGAGCGATCATTCAGGTAACTAACTATAATTTTATTACGTTATATTCTTATCCATGTGTTTCAGTTCTTCTAAAACTTACATTACAATATAACAACCTCGATACTTTTTTACAGCACTCTCAAACGTGTGAAGACCTGGATAAGGAATACGATGTCGAACAATCGTCTAAGTGGGCTATGCCTGTTATCTGTACACAGAAGAAAAATAAAAGAAAATAAAGAAAACTTCATGCAGAAAGTAATTGATTTATTTGCGATGGACACCAGAAGAATTCAATTATTATTTAAGTAACATTTTACTGACACTAACCGTGTTGCGTTTTAAACAGCAAAACAATTTTTCTTGTATTTTTTGTTTCAATACCCTTTGCCCCCCTGAGGAAATATCCTGTGGGCGCCCTTGGTGCTGATTGGTATCTCGGGATTCAGCTATGACTGTTATCATAAAATCGAAATTTATTATCTCGAGGTTTTTTAGGTCGCTGAACACTAATATTATTATCATTACTATTATTATTACAAAATAAGTAAGCGTAGAGGAGCAAGCTCCTATTATGCCTAAAAACAAAGAACTATTTCATTATACAATTAATACCAAACTTTAAAGTTATGATCAAGATGGATAACAAAATTATAGAAATAGTAGATAATGCGGTCCTAAAATAATAATGTCCTATTATAAATTAAATAAAGAACAATCAAGTCTATTTCTTAATATGTTTACACTAGGTGCCGATATGGTATCATGGTCCAAGTTATTCCAGGGGAAATTTTGTGCTATTTTGTGCCAGTTTCTCCCCATTTTTGCTTTGATGTCGTCTAGCTGTCATTTTTGTGGTCTTCCTCTACAACGACTGTACTCGCATGGTCTCCAATGTACAATGTTTCTCGCCCACCTTTCGATGTTTTGTCGTGCCACGTGTCCTATCCAGTTCCATTTCATTTGTGCAATTCTTCCAATTACATCTTCCACCTTCGTCCTGCTTCACAAGTTCTCATTTCGTATATGTTCACTAAAAGATATTCCTAACACAGCTCGTTCGACCGCCCTCTGTGTCTGTGTCGTTCTCAATCTATTGGCTGATACCTCTGTAAGTGTCATCGTCTCCATTCCGTAGGTCATAACTGGTAGAATACCTACAACTGTTGAATACTCTTTTCTTTAGATTTATTGGTATCTTTTTGTTTCTCAACACATGACTGAGTATTTTGCTGCTGTCCAAGTCATTCGGATTCTTCTAGTTATTTCTGCCGTTTGATTCTGTTTGCCTAGTTTGACCGTATGACCCAGATATACATATATTCCGGTTCAGTGACCTCAAAAACTCGAGTATAAAAATTGAACTTATTTCCATGATTATTTCATTCATAGGAGATTCTGACAAATAGAAAGCTACAGAAATCTAAATTAAATCGATAATTTTTGATAATTTCCCGTCGTCAAGTATATTACGTCATATGCCCTTCGTTGCTACGAAAAAATACATTCAGTGACATTATTGACAATTAATGTTTTAAAAATTATAAAAGTGATGACTTTCAACCGTCAAATTAATATTTATAACTGTTTGTTTAATTGTACTAATTTGTACTTAATATAAATAAATTAAAATAAAATTTTGGTTTTCAACAGTTTTATTCATGAAAGTATCGCAACAAATTGCACTCGATCTCTAAAATTAATATAGAATTTTTGCCCTCGTGACACTTTGACATAATTTCGGCTCGTGAAATTAAAACTGTCAAAGTGTCACTCGGGAAAAATTCAATAATTTTAGAGCTCTTGTGCAATTACTACTGATTATTAGGCTATTGATTATGTTCAAAATAAGAGTGCTAAAAGGAACTACAACGTTAACGGGATTTTATTGTCTCATATGGTCAATGGAGCTCTAAATTTGAAAAAAAAAAACGTGGAGTGCTACCATCTAAATGGGTGCGTTTTTGATAAAGGGGTGAATTAGTCCCGAGGTATAGTGTGAATTAGGGTGAGTTCTATGCACATTTGGTACAAACGCGTCTACAGGAAAATTGTTCCAAGTTAAATTTACTATCTAAATATCACATTTTTAAAGTCAAAAATATGTTTTTTACAAAAATATATTCAAAAGAAAAGCAATAAAAAACACGAAAGAAAGCAATTTTGTTTCTTGCCCCATAACTTTTTTCCACGGGGATATGGGTATAGGCATTGCTATAGCGAAAAATAACGTCCGTTCTTCCTCTTTAGAATGGAGTTAGGAAAAAGTTTCTAGGATTCATAGTTTCTGAAATAGAATTTTTCAAAGTTCACCACTCACAGTATTTGTGGGCCATTTTCCCCATTATTTCGCAAACATTATTCTGTAACTTTTTTCTACGCATCTCTAGGTATATACAATCAATGGTAATAATATATACAATAATTATAGCATACCTTGAGAGGATAGGCAAGATAATAGATGATAGTTGCGTAGATTGCGGAGTAAGCGACACAGCAGAACATTGCGTGTTTGAATGCAGAAAGTTTAATGACGAAAGAGCGGAGCTACATGCAAAAGTAGGCATCTTAGGAGCAAACAATTTTATGGCCATAGTGACAAGGGGGGAAAGGGAGTTTAAAGAAGTGATAGAGGCTGTGACAAAAATCATTAAAAGAAAAGAGATTATAGAAAGAGAGAGACAACAGGGGTAAACAAAAGCAATAAAGCAACAGAGAGAAAAAGAAAATAGTAGAGAAGGAGAGGCTGCGCGCGCGAGAGAACGGTCTGGAAAGACGTGCCACGCGCGTAAGCCGAGAGTGGGTTTAGTTGGTAGGCATTGTAACACGGATTCATCCGGAGGCAAGGCCCCCAGAGGGGGAACTGCGTTCGGATGTACTCCGTTTACTCTGAATCCAACACACGCCAGGTACGATTCGCCTGGTACGGTCTTTAGAAGATTCCCACTCTCACACAAAAAAAAAAAAAAAAGGTATATACAATGGTACATTTAGTAGAAAGAGAAGTCAATTACCTTTAAAATGGTCTATCTATTGTATAAGACTATACGACTCTTTTTAAGCAAGTTATGCTTTTTCAAGGTTTTATAATTTTAATGATTTTTGATATTTTTAATAATTATTTTTTAAATTTCTCATTGTGACTTTTTTCTTGTACATGTAGGTATATATTGTAGAATAAAAAAGCTTATTTTCTTTACTTTAAAATGGTGTATTGCAAAAAATTCTAGGACTATATTTAAACAAGATATCCGTAGGATATCCAAGGGTATCCATAATTTGAGAAAAATTTTAAATTTTTTTTATTTTTTTGAATTAGAAAAATATAATTGTTTATTATAACATATTTTTTTATTCCATACTTAATTAACTTTTCTTAATAACACTTTTCGATATTATGAAATATAATAGTACTTTACTCTTGAGCGAAATTCACATTTTTAACATACCTCTTACACTATTGATAAAATTTTATATGTGATGATTGCATCTTAGGTTTTCGAGTATGCAGAGCATTTTATAAATAATTCTTTTTCATAAAGTTAATAATTAAAAAGCTTTCCATATGGTTCCAACTTAGTGGGACCTATTGTATTTGTATATGTCACATTTTAAAAAGCATATCTTGTTTAAAAATAGTCCTAGTATTCTTTACAATACACCATTTTAAAGTAAAGAAAATAAGATTTTTTTATTGTACAATGTATATACCTAAATATACAATAAAAAAAGTTATAATGAGAAATTTAAAAATAATCATAAAATATAACAAAAATCATTAAAAAATAAAACTTTGAAAACAACCATATCTTGCTTAAAAATAGTCATGCAGCCTTCTATAATAGACCATTTTAAAGGCAATTGCATTTTCTTCCTATTAAATGTAACATTTATTATACCTAAAGCTACGTAGAAAAAAGGTACAGAACAATGTTTGAGAAGTAATAGGGAAAATGGGCCAAAATCGCTGTGAGTGGCGAAATTTGAAAAATCATATTTTAGAAACTGTAAATCATAGAGACTTCTACCAGACGCCATTTGAAAGAGGAAGGATGGAAGTTCTTTTTCTGTAAAGCAATGCCTACCTATATCCCCGTGGAAAAAAGTTATGGGGCAAAAAACTGATTTGCTATCTTTCGTGTTTTTTTCTTGCTTTTATTTTGAATATATTTTTGTAAAAAAAATATGTTTGACTTTAAATGTTTCGATAGTAAATTTAACCTGGAACAATTTTCCAGTAGACGTGTTTGCACCAAAAGTGCATAGAATTCACCCTAATTCGCCCTGTGCCTAGGGACTAATTCACCCCTTTCTCAAAAACGCACCCCTTTAAATGGTAGCACTCCGCGGCTTTTTCATATTCAGAGGTTCATTGACTATATGAAACAATAAAACTGAGTTAACGTTGTAGTTCCTTTCTAAAATACATAATCAATAGCCTATATTTTCCGAGTTGTGAATTTTTATTTTTCTAAAACTTTAATATGCTTTTTGTAAAATGCATTTTCCACCTACAATAATGCAATTTTCATTGGTCTCTCATGCCAATAGGTCAACTTTTTTCCTGAAGCTCTCCCGAATCGAATGCAAAAGGTTTCATAACGATCCGTAATGGTTTATTTCCTCGCATAATTGGGACGAGAAAACTGGGTCAAGGTGCAAATTTTCAAGCTATACGTACTACGTACGGGAAAACTTATATAATTTTCACAAAATTGACAATCCTGTTGTATCTTAATAATATAAAGAAAGTTTCACACTGCATAGTGTAGGTATACTGTAACTTCAAATTAAAGAAAAAGTTTTTATTTTAATATCCTATTGTTGCATGAATATTTGACATCAAAAATTTTTCTTTGATGCCAAACAAAATTTTCTTTTTTCAACGAAAACTTTTCGTTTATAAATTTGCAAAAGTCTGTGTGTTATTGCGTCGCTGCTCCTGCAATACTTAAAGCAGGTACATCGATGGATTCTTATGTAGTTTGGCCTTCTGAATCCAAATCTGAAAACGGCATTTCGATATCTCTAACCGTTTTCGAGATAATCGACCTCAAAGTCAAAAATGTGACGTCACAATCCGGTTATCTCCTACAGACGCACTAAACGTCAGTTCAAATGGTTGATTAGGAAGTAGGCTACTTTTCAAAAAGCTAAACATCAAACTCAATAAGTTACGAGTAGACTAATAGTAATAATTATCTAGTAGTTTTACAAATGTTTGACATTTCTCTTCCAGAATTGAACAAGCGCTGTAGTATTTTTGTGTGACTATAAAAAAATCAATCTACCTTCTTACATCTTATAACTTATAATACATCAAATATCGAATCTTGTGTAAGTAAACCGTTTATTCCTTTAATTTAATTGTAAATTCAGGTTATATAAATATATATTGTAGGTATATAAATTATTTTTGAAATTAAAAACCATTGAACGTAATGCACAACAAGGTACCTATATTATGTGACGTTTTCTAATTAATGAATTTGAATAATTTGAACAATATTTGGTTATTTTGAATTAATATTTAATCTCGATTTGTTAAGCAAAGCATAATATTAGGTTATTTACATTTGAGTTTGACACTTCGTGTCGTGAATGTCAAACTAAATTTTAAATTATTAACTATTAATAAAATATAAATGACATTTTATAGTGAATTTAATTATTATATAAAATAATATGTGTAATAAATATATAAAAATACAATTTGAGTATATGTATTTTGAAAGCAATAATAAATATACTGTATTAATAATGAATCAGTAGAAACCTTGTAGAAACGATTATATTTAAATTTGGTACGACCACACAACTCAAAACACAAGTACGCAAATACGGTTGCGTGAAGCGTGGCGCAGACTCGTGGAATTTACGAGACTCGTTCGGTCTGTTGATCCAAGTCAAGTTCATCAGTAAAAAGTATCTTTATCATGAATGTATTATTTATTTTACAATATTGGAAAATTGTTATTTAAAATATGGTTTGGAATAAAAAAGTATGTTCTGATATATGAAATTACATCCTGCTAATGGAAAAAAATATTTGACGAATTTTCTCAAATTATGGATACCAACATCATTTTCATTTATAACTCTTGTATTTTTAATTTGACGAAGAAAAGTTATTCTTCATAAAAATCTCTTCTTGGTCTAAGATTTATGATGCAACCATCATGAATCAAATTTTATTAATTTTATACGAGGTATGTAAAAAATACGAATTTCGAGTAAAGTATCTTTATAGTTCACAATAGGTTTGTTCGTAGAACGATCAGCAACCGTTGCCAACCATCAGACGCATGCGCGTTCGTAGTTTACGAACTCAAACTGTTAACTGCGCAGCGCCAACTGTTAACTGCGCATGCGTCTGATGGTTGGCAACGGTTGCTGATCGTTTGGATCGTACTACGAACAAACCTATTTAAATTAGAATGATATACTTGCAGATTAAAACATAATTTTTAATTCTAAACAGCTTTTCGTAATAGCAATTTTCTATATTATGAATTTAAATACGTATATAAACAAAGTTTTCGCTATGATAATGCTCGCATTTTCAACTTGTTTTGTTTTCTTTTCAATAAATTTTTTGTGATAGCTACATTTTTTTTCAGCATTTTTACGTGAAAATAGAATCCAAGATTGTACCTAAGAGTTGTAAGAATATTTTTTTATAAATAATAAAAATTCATTATATATTATTAGTGTTATTAATATATCCAGTTGCAATATAAATATCAACTTTTTATACCGAGAGTTTTATTTTATTGCCGATTCAATTAATTACAAAAAACATATGATTGCATAAAAGAGGAGCAGTCAAAAACTATTTTTATTAAAATGTATGAATGGGTTGAACATAACTGATATAAAATTAAAATTTCTTAAAGGTGTGACTTACAAGTTCTTTACTTTGCTTCTAGAAATCTATTGTAAATTATAAACAGTTGTTATTAATACACGTGTAACAAAAAATGAATATATGCGAGGCTAATTGAACCCCATCTTTGATTAGGTTAGCCTTGGAAACAATTGTAATCACCTCAAGTGACGTTCTGCAATGTTAGTTATGTTTGTAAACGTCACATTGATCAGTTCCTATCATTTTTATTTGACTGCGATTTTAATTATTGTGACTTAAATATATGGCCTTTGCTGTTAAGGTGATACAGTAGCAATCAACAGGTAGCAGAAACGCGTTCCAAGATTGCGGCTGTAATTTTGAATCTTTTTTCGAGATATTTGGCACACGTATTCGTAATATAATAAAGAATGGCGATACAGAGCCCAATTTGAAAAATATATTAATATGTGGAAATTACTCTGTAATTAAATACAATATTAAAAAAACGAGCCTGTACCGCCATTAAGAAGGACAAAAAAATACACTTTCTTCAAATAAACTTTTTTATCCGATGCCTAGATTTTGTGTCATTTTGGAACTACTAACATTTTTTATTTCATTAGTAGTTCCAAAATGACACAAAATCTAGGCATCGGATAAAAAAGTTTATTTGAAGAAAGTGTATTTTTTTGTTCTTCTTAATGGCGGTACAGGCTCGTTTTTTTAATATTGTATTTCATTACAGAGTAATTTCCACATATTAATATATTTTTCAAATTGGGCTCTGTACCGCCATTCTTTATTATATTACGAATACGTGTGCCAAATATCTCGAAAAAATATTCAAAATTACAGCCGCAATCTTGGAACACGTTTTTGCTACCTGTTGATCGCTACTGTTTCCTCTTAACCATCATGCATCAGTCCAAATATAAACAGCGTGCTGTCATTCAATTTTTGTATGCTGAAGGTTTGCAATGATTGCCAATTCATACCCGAATGCAAGCTGTGTGCGAGAACGCTTACTTTACATATCCAACTGTTAAAAAAAATTTCAGAAAATGTTTGTCTGAGTATAGGATCTGTATACAGGGTGATTGATTAGTGGGGTAAAGCTCAATAGATCCGCTATAGTAATAGATAGCAATAAAAGTTAATAACAAAAATTGTAGCCAACTTTGAGCTTTACATTACAAAATTACTTAGAATGTTATAGGTTGTTCGATAGCACAGTGGCAGACCAAACTTATGTTTTTTTTTAATGGAACACCCTATATTTTATTTTATATTCGAAATCCTGTTAACTTCTCCATCACAAAAATATAAAGATTTGTTATGTTATACAGGGTATTTACAAAGTTATAACCAATTTTGTATGAAAATCGTAACAAGTTCAACTCCCTGTATAAATACAAATAAGCACAACAGCAATGGTTGATTAATGCCATAGTTTTTTATTTAATGTCAAAGTTTTCAAGAGTTATTGACATTGCTAATTTTCTTTATATCAAATACAGGGTGTGTCAACACGCAATTACATTATTTTCTCAGTAATGTTAAATGGAACACCCTGTATTTTATATCATTATTGAAAAGTAACATTACCGTACCTACTTTAATTTTTATATAACATTTCCTATAACCAAATTTATTAGTTTTCGAGATATTTTTATTTTTCAGAGCAAATTATTCTAGGTGTGTAAATTTATCTAAATTTTAAGTAAGCCATGACTGAATAATTGACAATTGACGATTACTGAATATCAATCCGGTAGTCAATGTAACAATGTAGCAAATAAAGAAATAAAAATAATTTATTAGTAATACATTTTCAAAAAAAACACAACCACAATACGCAACATTTTTGAAACAATTAAAAACTACTTTTTTTATGTAAATGTAACAAATAAAGAAAGAAAATTAGTAATAAATTTTACAAAAAAATCACAGAACTACAAAATACAACATTTTGTGAAGACAATTAAACACTACTCTTGAATGTAAATGTAACAATGTAACAAATAAAGAACGAAAAATAATTTATCAGTAATACATTTTGCAAAAAAAAACATGTTTGAAAAAATTAGAAGCTACTTTTAATAAAATATTTTAAATATTTAATTACATAATGTGTTCAAAATTACCTCCTAACACATTTATGCACGCCTAAAAACGATCATTGAATGAGCTACTTACTCTACGAAGCATTTGTAAAATTAACACATCGAAATACACAACTTCACAACTTCATTATTAACGTAATCCCAAAAAAATCAGTCCAGTTTATTAAATTCTGGTGATTTGGGTGGCCACACTACTGGTCCATTGAAAAATGAAAATATCTCGAAAACTAATAAATTTATACATAGGGCATGTTATCTAAAAATTACATTACGGTAATAGAACTTTTCAATAGTGATATAAAATACAGGATGTTCCATTTAAAATTACTGAGAAAATAATGTACTTGCGTCTTGACCCACCCTGTATTTGATATAAAGAAAATTAGCAATATCAATCATTCTTGAAAATTTTGACAATAGGTAAAATAATATGGCATTAATAAACCATTGCTGTTTTGCTTGTTTTTATTTATACAGGGAGTTGAACTTGTTACGATTTTCATATAAAATTGGTTATAACTTTGTAAATACGCTGTATAACATAACAAACCCTTTATATTTTTGTGATGGAGAAGTTAACAGGATTTCGAATTTAAAATAAAATATAGGGTGTTCCATTTAAAAAAAACATCTGCCACATTGTTATCGAACACCATGTAATATTCTAACTAATTTTGTAATGTGAAGCTTAAAGGTGTCTAAAATTTTTGTTATTAACTTTTATTGTTATCTATTACTGTAGCGGATCTATTGAGCTTTACCCCACTGTATAGCAGTATCGTACAAAATCTAGAATACAGAAAAAATTGTGCACAATGGGTTCCTCGCCTTTTGCCAGTCGACACAAAAAGCTTGCGAATGGGTTTATGTTTGCAACATCTCACGGAATACAGGCAAAATGGTAATGACTTTCTGTCGTCAACAACTCCTGAGCACGAATATTATTTCCATTCCTTATTTTGAACCATTCAGTAAGCTGTCGGACAGCTATCAGTAAGCAGTAAGCCTCGATGTAATGGAAACACGCAAATTTTCCCGCACTGAAGAAGTTTACCGGTGTCCTGTTAACATATTTTTTTGACCATAAACGACCTTTGTTCATAGAGTTTACATAACATAGAGTGCATATCAATGCAAACATGTATAAAGAAATTTTGAACAAGCCTTATCAATCAATAAGACGAAAACGTCAAGGAAACTCTCACGTGGTGTCATTCTTTTTTACGAAAATATTCGGCCTCGTGTTGCCAAAGTAGTGAAAGAATATCAACGACGAAAGAAATGGAGGATACTAGAGCATCCACCCTATACTTTCGATTTATCGTCTTGCAATTTTCACATCTTTGGGCCACTGAAGAAGGCGTTAGAAAGTAATTGTTTTCAGTCCGAGTATATATCTTAATAGTTATTGTAGCAGTAATTGTTGAACCCAAATACATACATAAAGGTGCCATACTCAGATATTTATTCCTAATGGCCTGTGAATAATAATTGTAGACGACAAAAATTTTGATTGTGTTTTAAAATTTGAATATTATTAATGAGAAGAATAGCTTTCCCCCTACAATCTTAAAGCGGTTAATCGATTAGTCATATTAATAATTGCAACATCTTGCAAATAGAATTTTATAACAGTTTGCAAATGTAGACTTAATTTTTAAACGTGGCTGGTATAAATTTTTGTTCAAAGAATGCAATTAGAATCAATTATTTATTAAAATAAGAAATTTTTATACGTTTAGTTAACGAGCGATCCACAATTATTTCACCAAAGCTATCCAAGCAAAAAATTACGTATGTCACCTCCAATATGTCACGTATCAAATCATAAAAAATCACCCACAACCTTTAACACAGAACTTTAATCAAAAGTCAAAAAAATTAACAAAATTATAAGTAACAATAATAAATAAAATCAAAGATGCTGTATATGTCCACCACCAACATCTCTACATAACGTAACACTTCTTCTCATTGAGTCTATAACATTGTTTAGTAGTCCAGGGCGCATCTGTTTTGAGATGGACGTTGAGAGGTGACTCAAATTTTTTTGCAGAAATTGCTTGAAAATAAATCAAATAATAATATTTGAGTTATCCTCCCTCTCAAAAAGGTCCGGAACATTGTTTAAATAATCAAAATGTCAAAAAATTAAGGAAAAATTCGATTTTTTTCTTCGTTTTTTGATTATAACTTTAAAAGTATTCATTTTCGAGAAAAGTTGTACTGACATGAAAGTTGCGTAATTAAATTTTCTATAACATGGAGTTGGTTAAAAATTTAAAAAATAGTCACCCTAGTTGCAAAATAGCAATAATTGCGAAAAAACCATACAAAAACAAGTATTCGCAGTTTACGTTTTTCAACCATTTATGCTACACTTAGGACCTTCATATTTCACTCAAAAAAACTTTATGATACAGTAAAACAATACTCTAAATTTCATTAAGATAGGTTTAATACATTTTGCAAAATAAATTTTGCAATCCAGCTTTCCCAAAAAAAATTCATTTTTTCAAAATGTTACAGGACTGAAAATAAAGCAGATAGCAAGTTGAAATTATTTTTGCTTATAGAAGTGTACTGTACCTTTCATTTCCAATTTGCAAAATTAAAATCGATTAATTACCACGGCGTCAGGAAATTTTTTAAATAAACAATAATTTTTGGTGCTACGCGCAGGACAGCGGTGTTCGATTCACACAAGTTGATTTCCACCAAAATTTCTTCCCATCTTTATCTAACATATTGTTTTCTTACTCTATATTTTGTTGTATTTTAATATTTTAATTCCACAAAAATCAAACTAATTTTATTATTGTTTGTGAAATATTATTTAAACAATTGCATATGTTTAAAAATAATAAACTTTTATTTTTTAAGTTAAAATATATGAACAAAGAAAGTTTTTGCTAATAAAAGTGTTATTTCCAAGGATAGAGTATGTGTTTTTATTTTGCAATAAACAAATTTATTTATTTATATCGAAATTTAATAAAAATTAAAATGTATCAATCATTATCAAAGGTCATTGGAATGCCCAATCAGAGGAAACTATCCGCTGTCCTGTGCGTAGCCCCAATAATTAATGTTTATTTAAAAAAAATCCTGACGCCGTGGTGTTAATCGATTTTAATTTTCCAAAATTGCAAATGAAAGGTACAGTAGACTTCTATACGCAAAAAAAATTCAACTTGCTATCTGCTTTACTTTCAGTCGTGTAACATTTTCAAAAAATGAATTTTTTTTACGAAAGCTGGATTGCAAAATTTATTTTGCAAAATTTATTGAACCGATCTTAATGAAATTTACAGTAATATTTTATCGTATCATAAAGTTTTTGTTGGTGAAATATGAAGGTCCTAAGTGTAGCATAAATGGTTGAAAAACGTAAAATGCGAATACTTGTTTTTGTATGGTTTTTTCGCAATTATTGTTATTTTGCAGCAAGGGTGACTATTTTTTAAATTTTTAACCAATTCTATATTGTAGGAAATTTAATTACGCAACTTTTATGTCAGTACAACTTTTCTCGAAAATGAATACTTTTAAAGTTATAATCAAAAAACGAAGAAAAAAATCGAATTTTTCCTTAATTTTTTGACATTTTGATTATTTAAACAATGTTCCGGACCTTTTTGACAGGGAGGATAACTCAAATATTATTATTTGATTTATTTTCAAGCAATTTCTGCAAAAAAATTTGAGTCACCGCTCAACGTCCAAATGTACTAATATTTTTACAGATCCGCCCTGGTCTATAGACCCTATGGAGTAATATGCAATTCTTCAATATGATTCTCTATTCTTAGTCTAAGATCTTCCAAATCCGCTACAGGAGTTTTAAAAATCGAATTTTTAAATGTTGCCACAGAAAGAAATCGCAGGGAGTCAAATCACAGGATCGAGGGGGAATATAATAGGTGTATTTAAACTTATGACCCTATTGTCGAAAAATTCCATATAGTATAGTATAGTTGATCCAAAAGATGGCATAACCCAGACATCCAAAGTGGAAGTTATCTTTCAACACCAAATTGTTCTATATGGTCCACACAATGTCCAGAAAAAAGTCACACCATTTTGAGCGTCGGGTTTGGGGGGGGGGGGAGAGGGGGTAGAAATCGGTAAATTCGTAGTCCAATATTTCTAAAACTATGCGGTTTAGCATGAACAACCCTCTATACAAAATTTTTCTACATTAAATTTGAAATGAAAAAAGGCCCTATGCATAATCTTTCTAAAATCAATGGTTCCAAAGTTACGAAGGTCGTATACTATAACTGGTCCAAAAAAAGGCCTAACCCAAACATCCAAAGTAAAAGTTTTCCTCCGACACCAAAATGTTCTATATGGTCCACATATTGTTCAGTAAAAAGTTACACCATTTTGAGCGTCCGGTTTGGGAGGGAGATGGGAGAAAAGCCGGTAAATTAGTAGATTTTTTTAAGTTTTTCGTAAATATTTCTAAAATTGTGCTTTAGCGTAAACAATGTTATATACAAAAATATTCTACATGAAATTTTAAACAAAAAATAATCTATACATAATTGTTATAAAAGCAACGGTTCCAGAGTTACGGAGGGTGAAAAGTCGAAATTTTCGATACTTTTTATATTTTTTGGACAATATTTATGATATAACTATACAAAAAACCTAGACATCCAAAGTGAAAGTTATCCTCTAACACCAAATTGTTCTATATGGTCCATATAATGTTCAAAAAAAAGTCACACCATTTTGAGCGTCGGGTTTGGGGGGGAGAGGGGGGAGAAATCGGTAAATATAAAAAGTATCGAAAACCTCCACATTTCACCCTCCGTAACTCTGGAACCGTTGATTTTATAACAATTATGTATAGAACCTTTCTTGTTTTAAATTGTATGTAGAATATTTTGCTATAGAACATTCCTTACGCTAAAACATAGTTTTAGAAATATTGACGAAAAACGTAAAAAAACTACTAACTTCTCCCCCATCTCCCCCCCCCCCCCCAAACCGGACGCTCAAAATGGTGTAACTTTTTACTGAATAATATGTGGACCATATAGAACAATTTGGTGTTGAAGGAAAACTTTTATTTTGGATGTCTGTGTTGGCCTTTTTTTGGACCAATTATACTATACTACCTCCGTAACTTTGGAACCGTTCATTTTAGAAGGGTTATGCATAGGACCTTTTTTATTTCAAATTTAATGTAGAACAATTTTGTGTTGAAGGTTGTTCATGCTAAACCGCTTAGTTTTAGAAATATTAACGAAAAACGTAAGAAACTACGAATTTGCAGATTTCTCCCCCTCTCCCCCCCAAACCCGACGCTCAAAATGGTGTGACTTTTTTCTGAACATTATGTGGACCATATAGAACAATTTGATGTTGGAGGATAACTTTCACTTTGGATGTCTGGGTTTGGGTCTAACTATACCATACTAATAATAAAATTCAAAATTTGCAGCGTTGCATGAATTCAAGCCCCGTATTGCTGAAAATATCCTTCTTTAATTTATCATTTATCAACTGATTTAGAAATGAAGTTAAAATTTCTTGACGGTATCTATCATTTAGCATCTCCTCGAAAAATATGGGTCCCATAATAGGTCGCTTAATTTCTGTGGATATAAAGGCTTTTCAATAAAATAATGCGGGTTATTTGCACTCCACATCCTCATATTCTGAGAATTTGTTTATCCATAAATATGAAACTGACACTCGTCAGTAAAAAGGGGTTTGCCCAATACATCATTATTATTATTAAGATTGTTCAGAAATCAATTACAGAAAGCTGCTTTTTAGAGATAGTCATCATCATCATCATCATCTTGGTGCTACAGCCCTTAGAGGGTCTCGACCTTCTCAAGCTTTCTACTCCATTCTGCTCTATCTCTTGCTTGAATTTTCCAGTTGCCGACTCCGATCTTCTCGGCATCTTGTGTTTGGAGATAGTCGTTTAGGGTTATTTCATGTAAATTTTATAATCGCACTTTTCTAATCTTCCTCTTTTGAAGAAAGGTAACTCCACCTCTCCTGTGAATTTCCATTAAAAGTTAATTAATTACAACAAAGCTCCAGTTACTTAATTTTATTCATTTTTTATTATTTAGCTAATGCATCGACAACTAATGCCCATTGGCATGGTAGGTACGTAGGCCAGGGTAATAAGACAAAAATATACCCTGTTTGTGACACTTCAGCAGCCAGGGTACTGAAGCGTTTTTTCGACAGGTAATACCTATAGGAACAAATTATAACTATTTTCTGCGTAGGATATGGCGGCCATTTTTATTTATAAACAATTAACTGTCAAAAAATGGCATTTTCGCCTTTTTTTTCAAATCAACGGAAAACAGTGAAACTTATGATTTCCTTAGTACTAATATCTTCGAGATTATGGAAAAAGATTTAAAATGACGTATTACAAAGTTTGATATACTCATTTATTGTTAATATAATTGCGAAAAAAGCTCGGAATTGCAAAAAAATATTTTCTTAATAACTGTTGTAAAAATTAGTGTACAGCTTTGAAATTTTTGTCAAATGAGGGTTCTTTAGTGCTTAATATGTGATAAAAATTTCAAAGCGACTTATTCAATTGTTTAAGTTTTATTTAAATTGTTTATCCCAGAGAGTATTTTTTGGCAATAACATAAGTCAGAAAAAAATGACCTTAGAACCATTCCACAGGTGTCAAATGAAAGAGCATGAGCTACATTTTCAACATGGTTTAAAAAAGTGAATAAAAAATGCATTTATTAGTAATAAATAATTATACAAAAGTATCGTCAATTTTTCTTTATAAACTTTTTGAATAACTTTTTCCAAAAAAATTAACTTTTTTACCCTGTTTTAGAGCACAACTAACAAGTAATGTTATCTATATCATAATTGATAAAAAATTGTAATAAATATATATAATTTCTTATATAACAAAATAAAAAGTTTATAAGGAAAGATTTACGATACTTTTGCATAATTATATTATTTATTACTAATAAATGCATTTTTTATTCACTTTTTTTTAAACCAAGTTGAAAATATAGCTCATGCTATTTCATTTGACATATGTGTAATGGTTCTAACGTCATTTTCTTCTGACTTATGTTATTGCAAAAAAAATGCTCTCTGGGATAAACAATTTGAATAAAACTTAAACAATTGAATGAATCGCTTTGAAATTTTTATCACATATTAAGCACCAAAGAACCCGTATTTGACAAAAATTTCAAAGCTGTACAGTAATTTTTACAACAGTTATTGCGAAAATAATTTTTTGTGCAATTCCGACCTTTTTTCGCAATTATATTAACAATAAATGAGTATATCAAACTTTGTAATACGTCATTTTAAAGCTTTTTCCATAATCTCGAAGATATTTGTACTAAAAAAAACATAAGTTTCCCTGTTTTCCATTGATTTGAAAAAAAAAGTGAAAAATGCCATTTTTTGACATTTAATTGTTTACAAATAAAAATGGCCGCCAGATCCTACGCAGGAAATAGTTACAATTTGCTCTTATAGGTATTACCTGTCGAGAAAACGCTTCAGTAGCCTGGCTGTTCAAGTGTCATGGAAAAAACCTTATTGCCCTGGACTAACGGTGAATTTTTGCAGTTAGGTACCTAGTGTCATATGTAGTGTGTGTGTGTGTTGAGTAAATGTCTTGTTACTTTGAAAAGTCGACGTCGTTGTCTTTGCAAAGAGACGCTAATTGTATCCGAACGTCTGCGGTCTCTCCGGTGAGTACCCATCACAAGGACAGAAACTATTTTCATTTATTAATTTTTAATAAATGAAGAATTTCTTACCCTGGTGAGATTCAAACTTACGACCATTCGGACCTTTCGATCCCAAGGTAGGCGCTCTTACCACTGAGTCACAGAGGGGATTTTATTCATTTGAAGTTTTTTAATTTTAAAAAGTTTGACTTTTGCTCTTTTTGACACAGTCTGTATCGTCTGTATCGTTTAAATTTTAGTACGTTTACCTCCAAAATGAGTCATATAGTCATATCCTGCCTTTCACCATTTTTATTGAAGTTTGTACTGACGGATTATAGCTATTAATAAACAATATTTAGTACTAAGAAAGAACTGAAATCCTTTGGAAATTTCCTTTATGTAGTAATCTTTATATAACATTAATATTTACACTGATGAAAGTATCATCGTAACCGGCAATTATAACATTTTGGTAATGTCTCTAAATGACAACATATTGACGTTAAATTATGCAGCAGATGTTAAGTGTGTGTGAACAATACGGCTATCTTAACGGCATCGGAAGAAGTATTACTGTAGATAACACAAGTTGTCTTGCACTTTGATAACCCATATGGTATAGTCAGATATAATGTATGAGACACACGTTTAATAAGAAAAAAAATACTGGAAATATTAATTGAAGCCATTCCAATATATGATGCGTATCATAATGCCGGGTCCTCATTGGTAAAAATTTGCGTTCTCGAGGTAAATTGTGCTAATGTGGACGTGTTCGTCGCATAAATCGGACGCAAGAATTTTCGACGCACAGAACGCACACGCTCCATCGGTTTTCGGTTTTCGAGCAAAAATCAAATTATTTGAACACCGCATCCTCACTGATAGAAATTTGCAAAGCAAATTTTTGTAACGAACCTTTAGTTCAATACTCACGAAAAATTTACCAGAGAGGACGCGGCTTAAAATAAGGGAATTGTGTACTTATTATTGTCATTAACAAGCGAAGATATAAGTGGAAAGGTGTCTAACGCCACATTGTGTAAATTTAGCGAAAATAACGGAAATACTTTTAAAATTGGAATTTTTTTGTTTGGTTTACAATTTATTTAATAGGTCTGGATCCCAGGTATGAAAAAAAAGTTGATTAATAGCAAGCTGAAAATTTGTTAATAGCTTAAGGGTGTCTAGTCGGACAAACTTTGATATATGGGAACGCTGGAACAGGAGAAGTTTTAATTGTGGAACAGGTTAAAAATTTGGAACGGTCAGACCACAAAAACTCTCCGAACAGAGATTAAACTCTCATGCAAAAATCAGATTGCTATTTATCACCAAATGGGCGTTTTAATGAGTGGAACATGTAGAATATGTTAAATGACAGGAATTATGACAGGTGATAAATAGCAGTCTGATTTTTGCATGAGAGTTTAATCTCTGTTCGGAGAGTTTAAGTCTGTTCTGTCGGACAAAATAAATGTGCCGTTTTCGTGGTCTGACCGTTCCAAATTTTTAACCTGTTCCACAATTAAAACTGCCCCTGTTCCAGTGTTCCCATATATCAAAGTTTATCCGACTAGACACCCTTAAGCTATTAACAAATTTTCAGCTTGCTATTAATCAACTTTTTTTTCATACGCGGGATCCAGACCTATAAGTAATGCCTGTTTATCTAGATCATTTTAGATTTTTGTTCCTTCGTATAACCTTGCTTCATTAGAAATTGACGATCTCTTCGATCTGACGAAATATAATGGCACCTAATCATGACAGTAGCACCTTACAAGATTCATGATTATAGGACCTTCATAAGTTAAAAAGTTCTTCTTCTTCTTTATAAGCAATTCTACTTGTTCATTGGAAGGTTGTCACTCCATCTTTTGCACGGTCGGCCGATACTTTTTCTGCCCATTGGTGATTTATCTCTTGCTAATTTTGACCACAAGGGTATTCCCCATTCTGCTTGTGCGGTTATTCCATCCTTTTTTTCTTTTTAGTGTCGATTCGTTTATATGTATTTACACTGTACGTTACATTTTTTTTTTCAAATGTCTTCACTCCTCTTTCGATCTCTCAGCATATTACCAGTAATTCTTCTCAGTACTCAAATGCCTTCTTCAAGTCAATCAGACACAGGAATTATGGTCTATTATACCTTCTTCTTCTTCTCTAGGTGCCGTGTCTGTATTCAGACGTTGGCCGTCATCATGTTTACAATTTCCTGAAATCTCTCTCTATCGGCTGCTGCGCGAAATAATTCTTCTACTGTGCAGTCACGCCATTGTCTAATATTACGCAGCCATGAAAGTTTCTTTCGACGAATTCATCTCTTTCCCTCCACTTTTCCTTGAATTATAAGGCGAAGCAGATGGTATTTAGGTCCTCTAATTATATGACCGAAGTATTCTGTTTTTCTTCCCTTTATGATGCTTATGAGCAGAAGTTCTGAATTCAGAATTTGAAGAACATCTTCATTGGAAGTGTGCGAAACCCACGATATCTTTAGGATTCGTCGATAGCACCACAATTCGAATGCTTCTATTTTGTTTAGCATTGTGGTTTTTAACGTCCATGTCTCACAATCATACAATAGGATAGACCACACATAACATTTCAGCACCTTCTTTTGAATATTCATCGACAGGTTTCTGTTGCATAAAACTGGTTTCCAGGTCATAAAAGCCTTTCGTGATATTTCGATCCTAGTTATTATCTCTTCATCAGAGTCACAATTTATATTTAACCAGCTGCCAAGGTACTTGAAATGATTTACCCGTTCTAACTCCTCTCCAAGAGAAAGCTGACCTTGATCAATATTAATCTTTCCAACTGCCATCCACTTTGTTTTTGAAATGTTGATTTTAAGGCCTCTCCGATAACTTGCTTCACTGACTAGATTTAGTAGTGTCTGAAGATCTTGTAAATTTTCAGCAAGAATGGCTGTATCGTCAGCGTATCTAATATTGTTGATTACTTCTCCGCCTAGGCTTACTCCCTCTTGTCTGTCATCCAAAGCCTCCCTAAAGATTTCTTCAGAGTACAGATTAAAAAGGGTGGGTGATAAAACACAACCTTGTCGTACAACGTTTTATCGGCAGTTTTTCAGTACGACTGTCTCCAATTTGGATAGAGGCTACTTGATTGTAATATAAGTATTTCAGCAGTCATATCGTAGTGGTCAAGTCCTGCTGCTGGCAGGCAATCGAAAAGTGTATCATGTTGTACTCGGTCGAATGCCTTCTCGAAGTCGATGAAACAAACATAAACGTTCTTTCGGAATTCACAACTTTTTTGTAATAGAACTCGCATACAAAATAGTGCTTCTCTAGTTCCTAGACCATTTCTAAATCCAAATTGCTTATTGCCCATTCTAGTTTCGCACAGAAGGAATACTCGGTTTTGTATAATACGTAAAAGTATCTTAAGTGTGTGACTCATCAAAATGATTAGTCTAAAATCGCTGCATTTGGTGGGCCTGCTTTTCTTTGGTAATGTTATAAACAGTGACTCCAGCCAATCATCTGGTATTTTTCCTTCGTTGTAAATTCTGTTAAAGAAAGTAGTTAAGTAGGTAATGTTTTCCTCATCTAAAAGTTTAAGTAGCTCAACAGGGATTTGATCTGGTCCAGGTGCTTTATTGTTTTTGGCTTGTTGTATTGCTTTTATGACTTCTGAATTCAGTATACTGGGACCTCTGTCTAATTGGTTGTCACAGGTAGTATTTGGAGCATTTTCTCGAGAAGCATCGTCAAAAAGGTCACTGATGTGTCTCTCCCATTTTTTGCACTGTTGTTCGTGATCACAAATTTTTCCGTCTGCGGTTTTAATTACGTGAGCATTTTTCTGTTTTCTAATTCCGGAGCTATATTTAAGTTTCTTGTGGAGGTTGAAACTGTCATGCTTTTTTTGGAGGTCTTCTATTTCTTTACATGAATTCTCGAGCCAGGACTCTTTGGCCTGTTTAATTTTTCTTTTTATGAGTTTGTTGATTTCACGGTATTTGATAACATTTCTATTTTTGTATTTTCGTCGAACTTCCATCAGGTCTAGAATTTCTTGGTTCATCCAGTCATTTTTTGCCAACATTGTAGGTGTTTTTAAAGATTCCTCTTATACCTACTAGAGTGATTTCTCAGTAATTTGTTTTATGACGAATATTGCATCTGTACACGATCTTCCAGTCCGAAAACCCTGTTGTTCATCTGCTAAACTTATCCTCTGGGCTCTGATTCAGTAGTTTGTGTAAAATTTTAGCTGTAGTGTAGTGTTCTGGCTGTTTTTTATCCTTTTTGAATAGTAGAATTAGTTCGCTTATTCTCCAATCTTCCTGTATTTGTTGGGTTTTATAATTTTGTTAATTAATGTTGTTAATTGTTCTGTTATTGTTGCTCCAGAATATTTTAGTAATTAGTTTGATATTTCGTCTTTATCTGCACCTTTGCTGTTTTTCATCTTTTTTTTTTTCGAAAAGAAAAAAAGTGTTTTTCGAACTTCTGTGTACTTACATTAACTTCTTTATTTGTGGTAATTTCTGGTGTTGCCGGTTCTAGCGTCATTTGTTCTTTCTCTGCATAGAGCTTTTTTAGATAGCCAATCTATGTATCCTTTTCTATGTGTTTTGGTTCTGTTAGTTTCTTTATCTACGTAGGTATTTTGACCTCTTATAATTCGCCATATTTCCTAAGTTAAAAAGTTGGTAAAAATAAATAGAAATACGAAAAAAATCAGCCTCAAAATGACAAACATACAAAAAATAATGTCTGGTATTCAAGTTTATTTCTCTGAGATTTAAAAAATTCTATACAAGTTAAATTAATTAATTCCCGACCTATATAAGCAATTATAAAACACAGTGATTTAAAAGTTGCCCATAACATTATCCAATTATTGTGTTACCAGTCATATAATTAGCGCCACAATTAGTCCAGCAAAGTGCATAAAGAACAATTAACAAATAATTACAAATTTGGTTACATAATTACGCCCACAGCTTGGCGAGCGCTGCTCGATATACAAATTCTTTTATTTTTTTTAGCGCCCGAAAAAATCGTTCTCGTCACACTAGAGTGCATCCGTGCTTTCGAATTACCCAACACCTTGTGTGTGTTTTGATTATTATTGGGACTAATATATCATTACCCGCTTTAACAAGGTGGACGTAGAAAAAAAAAAACGTTAATAGAATGTAATTTATAAATGGTTATTAGGTTTATTTTAGTTTATTGAATTAGGAGTTTCTTTGAAACTTTTATGACAAAATATTGATTTCAACGTTAAATTATGCTACAAAAAGCAAAATTTGATAGGAAATAAATAAAGGAACAATTTAGAATAATGACAAGAAACAGTAGACCAGAGTAGTGATGTCGAAAGGCTGTGGCAACAAATAGAAAAATCAATTAGGGAGTCGGCAGAAATAATAATAGGAAAAAGCAGGAACAGAACAAGGAAATGGTTTGATAGAGAATGCCAAGAAAAACTACAAGACAGACGGTAAATGCAAAGCATTATGCTCCGAACAAGAAACAACAGAAAGTTAAGAAAACTATGCAACATCACGCCGAGAAATAAGAAAACTAATTAGAGAGAAAAAAATGAAATACGAACAACACCAATATGAAGAAATGGAAAGGAATAGACTACAGTAAATAAAATAAGGATGAAATAATGATGAACGAACAGGAACTGCTTCAAACATGGCAAGAATATTTCAAAAATTTACTAAACATACATCAGGGTGACGAACATGGAGAAGATATAATAATATATATCTTGGGGTGGACCTACCGGTAGAGGAGCCAAACAGAGACGAAACATTGCAAGCAATTAACAAATTGAAGAATATAAAAGCTCCAAGTTCCGACAATATACCGGCTGAATTCCTTAAGTACTAAGGAAAAACTTTACACAGGCAAATACACAAACTAGTAACACTTATATGGTATGAACAGAAAATACCAACAAAATGGCACGAAAGCGTAATAATACCCACCTATAAAAGAAGAGACAAAACCAAGTGCTTGAATTATTGATGCGTCTCTCTACTCAATACGGTGTATAAAATCTTATCGAACATCCTACTAAGTAGGCTAGCACATTTTGTAGAAGATTTCATGGGGAATACCAAGCCAGATTCAGAAAAAATAAATCGACCATAGATCAGATTTTTACTTTAAGGCAGCTGCTTAAAAATGGATGGGAATTCAATAGAACTATCCGTAATCTCTTCATAAATTTCCGACGACAAGCGTATGACAGATAATGACAGAAATTTCAGTTCCAAAAAACTTATCCGTCTTGTTAAGATATGTGAATATGGCTGTAGCTCCAGAGTACGGATAGCTAACAAACAAAAAGAGAAGCGCTGTCACCTCTCATTTTTATGAGAGAAAATAATATCAATCCTGGCGAAAATAGTAAGAACAGCACAAATTAGAACAGAATTACTGACAGTCAATGGACCAAAATTACTACTAGCATACGAAGATTACATTAACATTGTGGGAAACACAGTCACCAATGTGAAGGAGACTTTCAATAAATTGGAGGTAGAGGCAAAAACTGGTTTAAGAGTAAATAAAGAAAAAATCAAATATATGTGCATTAACAGACAAAAGAGACGAGATATAACAGGGCAAAATGATAGATAGATACATATAACTTTGAAACACTGGAGATAACGATATCACGGAAGAGATAAAAGAAGAAATTCAACAGCAAACAGTTGTATGTGTAGCCTCCACAACACTATTATATAATATCTAAGAGCCTAATAGACCAGGGCGCATCTGTAAATATTAGTACATTTGGATGTTGAGAGGTGACTCAAATTTTTTTGCAGAAAATGCTTGAGAATAACTCATATAATAATATTTGAGTTATCCTCCCACTCAAAAAGGTCCGGAACATTGTTTAAATAATCAAATTGTCAAAAAATGAAGGAAAAATTCGATTGTCTTCTTCGTTTTTTGATTACAACTTTAAAAGTATTCATTTCAGATAAAAATTGTGCAAACATAAAAGTTGCGTAACTAAATATCCTACATAGGAATAGCTAAAATTTTTAAAAACTGTCACCCTTGTTGCAAAATAGCAATTATTGCGAAAAAATCATGAAAAAACTAATATTCGCATTTTACGGTTTTAAACCATTTATGCTACACTTAGGACCTTCATATTTCTCACAGAAAAACTATATGATACAGTAAAACTATACTGTAAATTTAATTAAGATCGGTTTAATAAATTTTGCAAAATAAATTTTGCAATCCAGTTTTCGCAAAGAAAATTATTTTTTTCAAAATGTTGCAGGACTGAAAGTAAAGTAGACAGCAACTTGAATTATTTTTACGTATAGAAGAATACCGTATACTATACCTCTCATTAATATTATACCTCTCATTAATATATTTGTAATTTGCAAAAATTAAAATCGGTTAACTAACACGGCGTTGGGAATTTTTTTAAATAAACATTAATTTTTGGTGCTACGCGCAGGACAGCCGATACGGTTGCTCTGATTACGCATTCCAATGACCTTTGATAATGATTGATAAATTTTAATTTTTAGTACATTTCGATATAAAAAAATAAATTTGTTTATTGCAAAATGAAAACACATACTCTGTCCTTTGAAATAACACTTTTTTAGCAAAAACTTTCTTTGTTCATATATTTTAACTTGGAGAATGACAGTTTATTATTTTTATACATATGCAATTGTTTAAACAATATTTCACAAACAATAATAAAATTAGTTTGATTTTTGTGGAATTCAAATATTAAAATACAACAAAATATAGAGTAAGAAAATAATATATTAGATAAAGATTGGAACAAATTTTGGTGAAAATCAACTTGTGTGAATCGAACACCGCTGTCCTACGCGTAGCACCAAAAATTAATGTTTATTTAAAAAATTTCCTGACGCCGTGGTAATTAATCAATGTTAATTTTTCAAATTGCAAATGAAAGGTACAGTACACTTCTATAAGCAAAAAAAATTTCAAGCTGCTACCTGCAGATAGCAAGTTGACATTTTTTTGCCTATAGAAGTGTACTGTACTTTTCATTGGCAATTTTGCAAAATTAAAATCGATTAACACCACGGCGTCAGGAATTTTTTTAAATAAACATTAATTATTGGTGCTACGCGCAGAACAGCGGATAGTTTGCTCTGATTGCGCGTTCCAATGACCTTTGATAATGATTAATACATTTTAATTTTTATTACATTTCGATTTAAATAAATAAATTTGTTTATTGCAAAATAAAAACACATACTCTATCCTTTGAAATAACACTTTTATTAGCAAAAACTTTCTTTGTTCATATATTTTAACTTAGAGAATAAAAGTTTATTATTTTTAAACATAAGCAATTGTATAAGCAATATTTCACAAACAGTAATAAAATTAGTTTGATTTTTGTGGAATTAAAATATTAAAATACAACAAAATATAGAGTAAGAAATTAATATATTATATAAAGATTGGAAGACATTTTGGTGGAAATCAACTGCGAATCGAACACGGCTGTCCTGCGCGTAGCAACAAAAATTAATGTTTATTTAAAAATATTTCTGACGCTGCAGTAGTTAACCTATTTTAATTTTGCAAATTGAAGATGAAAGGTACAGTATTTTTCTATACGATAAAAAAAATTTCAACTTTCTATCTACTTTATTTTCAGTCCTGCAACATTTTGAAAAAATTATTTTTTTTGCGAAAGCTGGATTGCAAAATTTATTTTGCAAAATCTATTAAACCGATCTTAATGAAATTTACCGTATTGTTTTATTCTATCACAAAGTTTTTCTGGGTAAAATATGAAGGTCCTAGCTGTAGCATAAATGGTCTAAAAACGTAAAATTCAAATGCTTGTTTTTTTATGTTTTTTTCGCAACTATTGCCATTTTATAACAAGAACGACAATTTTTAAAATTTTTAACCAATCCTATATTGTAGGAAATTTAATTATGCAACTTTTATTTTTGTGCAACTTTCTCGGAAGTGAATACTTTTAAAGTTATAATCAAAAAACCAAGAAAAAAATCGAATTTTTCCTTCATTTTTTGACATTTTGATTATTTAAACAATGTCCCGGACCTTTTTGAGTGGAAGGATAACTCAATTATTATTATATGAGTTAATTCGAAACAATTTCTGCAAAAAAATATGAGTCACCTCTCAACGTCCATCTCAAAACAGATGCGCCCTGGACTATAACACGAACATCAAAAATCAGAATTATAACAGCGACTAGACCGGTGCTCATGTATGGGTGTGAAACGTGGACGCTGACCAAAGCAATTGAAAGAAAACAATAGTTTTGAGAAAAAAAATCCTCAGAATAATCTTTGGACTTTATCACGACCTTAATACCGAATGAAAATAAATACCGAGATCAAGCAGATATATAGGGCGAGGGACGTAGTCCAAGAGATTAAATCCCAACGTCTAAGATGTCGCCATGGTGGCCATGTCCATAAACTCCCTAATAACTGCCTTGCCAAGTTAATCTGAGAGGAAACCCCCACAGGAAGAAGGCTCTTAGAATGCCCACGAATGCGATAGAGAGATAATATATGGTATTATAGTAAAAGTAAACATAGATTTAAAAGTTTTTCGATATTTTTAAATTGTTTTTTCCAATTTTAAAAACACCAAAAAATTTATGCCTTTGAGATGTGTTGTTGGAGAAAAATGATGCGCACACTTTAGACAGCTCATTGATTGAAAAGTTTCCATTCGTAGCCAATTTGACATTAAATAACACTGTCTACAACATGTCTGCAGCGAATTCTACCGTTGTTTGGTCATTTGGTTCGCAGAGGTGATGATAATTTAGATAGATGACTTAGAACTCTTAGAGCAGTTGAAGATAAGGCCCAATAGAGAAAATGTATTAGGAGTATTGGAGGAAATTACGATTCTCAGTAATGGGTAAACGATGAGAAAGAAAGAGAGAGATAGAGAGACCATATAATACATATAAATCAATGATAAATAAAGTATTTGAAGGATTCGACCGTTACAATTAATAAAATTTTAAACCAAAAACTCCATAAGAAAGCTCTGAAATTAGTCAATCCACCACCACAGAAAGAACTCAGTACCTTCTGCTCTATCACATATACTGGCAAGATAACAACAAAAACAGCGAGATGCATAAAAAGAAAGGAATAACACCAGCCTTCAGAACTAACAACAACTTTAGCAAATATATTATGAGCAAAATAGGAGCGGAAATAGAAAACAACTACAGAGTGGTGTTTACAAACTAACTTGTGGTGACTGTCCGAAAACTTACATCGCTCAAACTGGCAGAACCTTTGACAAACGGATAGCAGAACACAAAAGGGCTTTCAACAATAGAAAAATAGACACTTCTACATACGCACTTCACCTTCTAGATCATAATCATTCTTTTAATGAAGAGTTTTAAATTCTGCATATTCAAAATAAAGGCCTTAAGCTATCTTTGTTAGAATCTATGGAAACTAAATAAATTAAAAAATACAGATATAATTCTGAATGACCGATTCGAGACAAACAGCTCCCCACTCCTCAACCTCATCAGTTAAAGACTTTAAAAAGGCAAACCCATAGTAAACTAAATCACTTGAGAAAGGCACTCTGCCGAAACAACTGTAGTCACATAGTTATAATAAATTTTGTGGAAGTATAGAAAACAAACGTTTTCAGTGTTTTATTGTTAAATAAAGTATTGTTAATTTGCTTTATGTATTTTCATTTTATTCATTTAGATTACTATATTTATTAACAATTAAAAAATACAAAACATTAATGATTTGTATTTGAAATCGGTTTCCGAAGTGAAAATCAAAACGTCAAATAAACTAAATTTTAAAGTAAAATCGTGGCACATTTCCAACAAAAATGGTAAATTAAAATTAATATTTGTGTAAAATATGCCAGATCGTAAAGTATACTAGACTAGAAAATCATTCTTAGAATGCTATAAAAATATATTTAAATCGTTAAAATATAATTTTCTGTGCACAGTAATTCAATTGTTAACAGTTTTAAGTAGCAACATCTTATATAATTAAGTGCCAATTACTTTCAATCATATTAGGTATTGTTTTAACTCCACAAGATCGAAAACCTTAATTATGTCTTTATTTTCAAGGCAAAGAGGTTGTTACAAATACCCTATCATTGTTAAGAAACCGGACATAAACACAGACATACATACAACCAAGACAATGGAAATAGCAGACAAAAGTGTCCAATAGTTTTAAAAATATCTCAATTATTGTAATACGAGTATGTGAATAATGTTTTAATCAAGGCTAGGATCAGACGGAAAATCTAGTAATTGATTTGTTAACGATTTTTTTAATTCTTTTCCCACCATGTTATCATTTTTTATTTTATTCTTTATGAAAATATTAGTCCATTCACTAACGGTAAAATATTGCAAAACCTCTAAATTCTAAACAACCGCTCAGATTTAAATAAAATTTTGCAAATAAGCTCACCTTATCCTTCTCTTGAAAAGTGATATGACTACAATGTGTGCTTTTTATTTTTAAGGGGTGAAAACTACCCTTTTTTACCAAAAATTAAAGACAGCAGTTATAAGCATTATTTAAATCAAAATTATGTGTGGGTATGTTAAATAGTATGCTAAATATAGGAATTTGAGTGTTTTCCATATTGCAATATATTTTATAGTTTATAACTATCTTTAAACCCTTCAAAACTACCCTCTAAATAAGAATTTGTATAAAAAATATTTTGTAACATTAAATTAGGTAATGTTGCATTTTGTAGTGATTTAAACTTTATTTTATGTTCACAATTTAGTTTATTAGGTATTTAATATTTTCAACCCTAATAAACTACCCCTACAAAGACATATATTAGATCATTCACTCACGGTAAAATATTGCAAAACCTGTGTATTTTAAAGAACCGTTTGAGTTGACATGAAATTTGGCATTCACTTCGCTAATAAGTCAAAGAAAAAAAGTAATATACAGTGGAACCTCGATAAGTCGGATTAATTGGGACCGCGGCCGATCCGGGTTATCGAAAATCCGGGTTAGCCGGAGAATATGGTAAAAATTACTAAAATATAGTATACTTACAGATAAACTCCATTATAATTGCAAAAATATGAAATACATATAATATGCACAGTCATGGGCGCCCATATAAAAATTTTCAGGGGGGCCAGACGTGAAGATTTTGCACATTATATTTTGTACACTATGGATAACAATATATAGTTTAAAGCATCCGAAAAGCTAAGGGGCAACGGCCCTCCTGCCCATGGGTATGGACGCCTATGCGCACAGTACATCTAAACTACGTACAGTTGTATACAGTATTGTTCATTTATTGGTAAAAAACTCAGTCAAACTGAAAAAATGTTTGTTTTGTCTGATGGAAATCGGTCCGAGTTAACCGGAGTTCCGGGTTATCGGAGGCCGACTTATCGGGGTTCCACCATAGTACCGATGTGTGTTTTTGCCCTGGGGTGACTTTTACCCCTTCTCGGGGGTGAAAACATATAGGTCCAAAATAAGTCCGGAAATTGATAAACTGACTAATTTTAAGCAACTTTTATTTTATAGAGTTTTTTCACTAAGTCAATATTTTCGACTTATTTGCGAGTGAATATTATTTTTATTTTTCAACAAATGAAAATATCATCATCAATATCATTATCATCATCATCAATATATAAATAAACATATTTATTTGTTTATAGTTATAGTTTGTTCTATAAACATATATCCGCAAATACTTCGCTTCCAAGATACGGGGTGTTGAACTTTTTCTTACAAAGTGAAGATTTATTGATTGCTCTAAAACTGGTTGAGATATGCAAATGAAATTTGGTGGGTTTTAAGAGGTAGTTATTACGCATTTGTTTAAAGACTTACTATTAAGAATTTTTTATTCATCATTGGCGCGCATACGGGTAATATTCTGAATTAAAAAAAATATAGCACGCCACTGAGGTATTTCAAATTAAAATGCATTTCTGTGTTACATGTTTAATTTGTGACAGAAAATGTATCTTCTCTTTTTTTCATACGATGCGCCGTTTTCATGAAAAAAAAAATAAAATATATCAACGCTTAAAAAGTATTCGACATAAGTTTCAATATGGTTTTTTAACGATAATTTCTGTAATTTTCAAGATATTTCATTGTTGCAAAGCTTATTTTGTCGCAAATTGTAAGTGCTAAAAGTTCTCAAAAGTTGGACTTTCTGGAGGTCTCTGATTTTTAAAGCACGCAATTCGAAGAACTTAGAAAACTGCTTCTCACACTTACGTGCAAACTTAAAGTATAAATATCTCAGTCAGTTTTTATCATAGAGACATTAAAAAAACTGAAAAGGTTTCAGAATGAAAAATACTACATTTTAGTATTAATATATATTTTTCAAATTTCTTTTAGTTTTCCAGGAATTTTGAAAAAATGGAAAAAATTTATAAAATATCAAAAAATATTATAATACTAAATTGAAATTTTTTTCAAATTTAAGCACTTTACACTGGTCAAAATCTCAGAACACGTAGTCAGTTTATAGATAAAGCTAATTGTATATGAAATAATGTTAATTTTTATTTTTGTGGAAAATTCACCGATTTAAATAATTATTTTTTTGTTTTTTCAACGACATAATCGTTTTGTTTTTGTAATAAGTCGGCCATTTTTTATCCAAATCGCTTTTATCGTAGCATCTTTTAAAGATATCAGTAAAATCTTTAAAACATGTATCTGTAATTTTTTTCGAAAAAATTATCTTTCTTGTCGTATTCAATGATAAAATGTTTAATTCAAGGTTAATTCGAAAAAACCCCGATTTTATGTAGGCTGTAACTTAGGTTGTGTTATTGCTATAATAATTTAAAGAACACCACTCCATTCATTAATTTAAAAGGTTTCTTTTTGGTTCTTATGACTTTTTCGTAAAAATACATAATTTTAGAGTTATTTTTGAAAATCCACTCAAAAACATGCATTTTTCATGTAGTAAATCATCAATTTCGATCGTGAATAACTTGCCAAATATCAATTTACCGAAAAAGTCCTATATAACATTTTTTACTCAAAATTGAAATCTCTATCGATTTCTGAGGTTATTTTGAGGTTAAATATTTCCACCCCCGAGAAGGGGTGGTACCCACCCACAGAGCAAAAGCACACATCGGCACAATATCACTTTTTTTCTTTGACATATTATCTATAAGTATGCCAGATTTCAAGTCAATCCAAGCGGTTCTTTAAAATTTACCGCAAAAACCGTCAAAGACTGGACTATATCAGGCATAATATACTATGAGATATGAGATGTATGAAGTTAAACAGACTAACAAGCTAAACAAATAGTCCTGCTTTATTATTTTCTCCTGGTGCACCTTTCCAGAGCCTAGCTACAGGTTATCAATATACCTGTGAGCGGTTAAAGTTGATTGGATGAAAATTAAAGGAGTTTTTTTACAGATCACAATTCCTCTTCAGAACATTACACTTTCCCTTTTATATTTGTGAACAGATCTGACAGTTTTCGTCCTTGCTTGTCTTCTTCGACCTTTAAGTACATGATTTCGTGGGTCATCTGATTTTACACAAATCCTGACTTTTTCTGAAATTAGCACATTTTGTCAATTCTCAATGTTCCAGCTTTGGTGGCGAAGACACCAATTTAGGCGATCAAACTTTGCTGCCTGGATAACTTGGGAACCCATAACTGTCTCCTGCTGTATACTTCTTGGAACGAACTCTTCTTATCGTTTCAACTGAAACAGTTACACCTGTAGCTTCCAAAAGCTGCCTTTGGAGCTGCAGGTGAGAAATGGTTGGGTGTTTTCCAGCTGGTTAGAAAATTAAACGATCGTGGTGAGCCACTCTTACTTTTTGGCGACTTTCCCTTGCTTCATTTTTGAGCTTTTCTAGTTCCTGTTACCTAGCATAGGTTTTGGACAGAAGCCCTGTGTTACGCCTACCTCTGCAGCTATGTCCCTTTGAGAACATTACTTGCTCCACAAGACCAATAATATTTCCCCGTTGTCAGTTCTATAACCCCACATGAGGCATATTTTCGTTTTTGGACGCAAAAGTTAGTTTATTTATTTTCGTTCAATTTGCAACTCAAGCAAATAACCTATACAGTACCAAGCTGTACTATCTGATTGCCTTATCGATTTGTTTATTTTCAACAAAAATCGATTTATTTATTCTTCGCAATAATAACAAGTTTTTTCAACAGAAATAAATATTGCTTTGAAATATATGGTGATTCCATATAAGTTTGTTTGTGTGTATATGGTAATACCCAAAGATCCGATGCGATGAATGTTAATAATGAGTACATTATAAATTAGATGATAAATTTTAGTTATTTGGGGGTAGAGGTAGAGACGTCGCGTAGCAGAAGTGTGACTAATGAAGTGGAAAATTAGATCACAAAAGCTGCAAGTCTCAGGTTGTTTACAATTACAGGACATACTATGAAAAAATAAATACATATATGACCACAAAGAGTAAAAGGCAAATTTATAAGATCTGTCTTAGGCCCATACTGACTACACTTCTGAGACAACAGCTGAAACATCAGATGCACAAAGGAAAGTGAGAGCAACAGAGATAGAAATTGTATGAACAATAAAGGGAACAACATTAAATGATAGAAGACATATCGAGGAACTTCTAACAGAATTAGGACTGCAGGGGTAATTTCAGGGCTCCTCTATTGAAGAGACCATATAGAATGGATTGATCATTCGATCATAGATCGAATTGAGAAGTGGGCCACTATACAAAAACCAGAATAAACCTACAGTTGGTAGACCCTCAAAACGTTTGTATGGCAGCTGGACATCAACGTCACAGGAACTCAGGTGGCAGAAACGATAAAACCTCCTCCTACGAGAAGAAGAAAAATGTGTCGATAAGTTTGGAGATATAGTATTTTTATCAACTAAAAAAATAGTTGAATATTAATAATTATGTTCAACAAATTGTTTATTGTTGCACAGGATAACTGTGGTTAAAGGGATCGGTACAAAGTTTCGGCTCCAATGCTATTTAAATGGAATTCATTTTTTTCAAATCCTGAGAAAACTAATAAGTACTTTTGAAACATTTAAACGCAGAATAAAAGATTACGTTCTTACCGAGGGCAGAAAGTCCCTGAAAACTTCTATATTGTTTATTTTAATAAGTTACAGGGGTGAAAAACTAAAAGAAAATGTAGTGTGATTTTTTATTTCAAATATCTCATTCAAAAGAAACTTTTTATTCATTCTAAGGGACTTTTGGCCCTCGATAAACATTTAGTCTTTCATTCTGCTTTTATATTTTTTTAAAATATTTATTAGTTTTTCAGGATTCGAAAAAATGGACTGTTGGGCTGTTGTGATATTTTCCAGATCGAACATTCGCTATCTTTGTCATACAATGCACTGAGTCGAATACGAATAGAATATGGTGGCAAGACAGTGACAATTTTAAATATTTGATATGGCATCGGAAATATTTTGAATTGTTGATTAAATCATATTGATAGTGTTTTGATAAATAATTGATTTAAGACGTGAACTTAATAAAAAGTTATTTATTGTTTATTATTTATGGAAGATCCAAGCAGAGAATACATCAGGATATATTCTGTGATCCAAGTATTTTGTTATTAAAGATGTTTAAAATTGTAAGCTTCCATAGTAACAATATATTATTAAAAAATCACTTTATCACTTTTCCTCTTTTCTCGATTGAGTATTAGTTTTTGTTGTACAGTAGGTATTTAAATTATTGCAATCACTAAATACATAGTTAGTGAAAAAATTATCATATTAATTAACTGAAGTAATAAATACAAGTAACAGTTATCCAAGAACATTCAAAAGCAATATCTTTAAAGTTAATGATGACATTGTCAAGTAATAATTACATATTCATACCAGTGAGAATTTTACTACACGTAATTTGCCGTGTAAAGATAGAAAAAGTAGGGATAGCCGTAAAATATTTGCGCCTACACTCTTTAAGCTGCACACGTAAAAATGTAATAACTTCTTTTATAGGTAATATATTACCAATATAATTCGTGGTCATGGGAAGGTATCTTATGCAAAACTATCAGAATTATAATTATTTTTGTCATAATGTTATAATGTGCTCAATAGATATATTTCACCATGTAAGTCGAAAAATTAGTTTCAGGCAAATAAGCAGCTAAAGCCGGTAATCACGATGTTAAATTTTTTGTCTTTGATTGTTTAATGGACCATAATTTTATATGACCAGCTAATCGATTGATTTGATTAGAATATTGCTTAAATTCAGTTCTCCGCCGGTGTGCATGATTTCCTCCTTACAGCGTCTAGCAGGTCCGGATCTCCATTATTAAAATGCTGTAAAGGATTATTTTTTAAAGTCGTTTTCATAGTTTCTTTAAAAATCATCCGACCTACTTTTACTTTCACTTCATAGTTTACATCGTGACTATTTATATTGTATGTCTTAATATACAGGTTGTGTCATGGGAAATGCATATATTAAAGGTAAAAAAGGGGCAGTTAGTAAGCAAATTGGTATAAACAAGATGTGTCATAATTTATTAATTTGGAATAATTCTCTGGACTGCCTGTCAAATTTTTAACTTCCCAATTAACCTAACTACTAGACTTCCTGTCCTCTCCCAATTATCTTTATTCGATGCGGTTGTCATTTATCTTCTCCAGCGTGTTTCTTAAGGTCGTTAGTTCACCCAACGTCTTCGTTTAAGTATCTTTGATATCTTCTTGCAGCGCCCAATATATATTATCTGCCTTTTCCATTTCTCGTTATTTTTCGAATGGTATCTACTGCCGATTGCCAAATGAGCTTTACTGCTTGATGCTATAATAATCATTTTTCTATTCTCATACTATAATATATCAATTATTATGATGTCACTACCTGTATTATAATGAACTTCATTAAGATAAAGATTTTTAACCAATAGAATCGCGATATGGCATTCGCGATAAAAGTGGTACACGCGCAGTGACCAATGGCGAGTCAAATACATACGCTTTGACAGTTCTTAATATGTAAACAAACCGTCAAACTGAAAAACTATTGAATTTATCTGTGTTACAAAATTAATAAATTTTAATATATTTTTTGTTGTGAATGATCATAGAAAAAATAGTGTATACAACTTGCATTTAATTATCATTATGAAGCTCGTACTCTATACGAAACTCGCCGCATACGACTCGTTTCGTAACCCTCATACTCGCTTCATAATGACCATCAATAAATGCTCGTTGCATAACATACTATTTTCTATTCTCAAACTGTAATAGGTTTGTTCCAACTCGATATAAAACCATTCTTAAATCGTTACGCGCATGCGCAATAACGAATAATTACGCGAAGTAACACATTTTTTCGTTACTGTGCGGTTCACGAACCGTTCAAGAACGGTTTTGTATCGAGTTGGAACAAACCTAATATGTCAATTATGATGTCACTACCTGTATCATAATGAACTTCATTATGATAAAGATTTTCATTAAGATACAGATTTTTAACCAATATAATCGCGATATGGCATTCGCGAAAACGGTGGTACACGCGCAGTGACCAATGGCGAGTCAAATACATACGCCTTGACAGTTCTCAATATGTAAACAAACCGTCAAACTGACAAACTACTGAATTTATTTGTGTTACAAAATTAATAAATTTGAATATATATTTTGTTGTGAATGATCATAGAAAAAATAGTGTATACAACTTGCATTTAATTATCATTATGAAGCTCGTACTCTATACGAAACTCGCCGCATACGGCTCGTTTCGTAACCCTCATACTCGCTTCATAATGACCATCATTAAATGCTCGTTGCATAATATACCTATAGGTCTGGAACCCGCGTATGAAAAAAAAGTTGATTAATAGCAAGCTGAAAATTTGTTAATAGGTTAAGGGTGTCTAGTCGGACAAACTTCGATATATGGGAACACTGGAACAGGGGAAGTTTTAATTGTGGAACAGGTTAAAAATTTGGAACGGTCAGACCACGAAAACGGCACACGTATTTTGTTCGACAGAACAGACTTAAACTCTCCGAACAGAGATTAAACTCTCATGCAAAAATGAGACTGCTACTTATCACCAAATGGGCGTTTTAATGAGTGGAATATGTCAAATGACAGGAATTATGACAGGTGATAAACAGCAGTCTGATTTTTGCATGAGAGTTTAATCTCTGTTCGGAGAGTTTAAGTCTGTTCTGTCGGACAAAATAAATGTGACGTTTTCGTGGTCTGACCGTTCCAAATTTTTAACTTGTTCCACAATTAAAACTGCCCCTGTTACAGTGTTCCCATATATCAAAGTTTATCCGACTAGACACCCTTAAGCTGTTAAAAGATTTTCAGCTTGCTATTAATCAACTTTTTTTTCATACGCGGGATCCAGACCTACTACTATTATTAAGTTTAGTTTGCTCAAATTCATATGTACATAAGTTCTTAAAAAAAGGCTTGAACTGTAAGAACAGGAGGAATGAAATGAAAGGAGGTGAGTAATTTGTTTTGTGATATAATCTTTCTCTTTTCAGAGACAATGACGTCGACTTTGCAAAGTAACAAGACACTTACTCAACACACACACACTACACATTACACCTGAGTTAAGTGATAAGTTATACAATTACGTGGCTAGTTCTAAACCAAGGCCAGAATCAAAGAAAAAAAAAAGATTTTCATTAAGATACAGATTTTTAACCAATAGAATCGCGATATGGCATTCGCGATAAAGGTGGTACACGCGCAATGACCAAGGGCGAGTCAAATACATACGCTTTGACAGTTCTCAATATGTAAACAAACCGTCAAACTGACAAACTACTGAATTTATTTGTATTACAAAATTAATAAATATGAATATATTTTTTGTTGTGAATGATCATAGAAAAAATAGCGTATATAACTTGCATTTAATTATTATTATGAAGCTAGTACTCTATATGAAACTCGCCGCATACGGCTCGTTTCGTTACCATCATACTCGCTTCATAATGACCATCATTAAATGCTCGTTGCATTATATACCTATAGGTCTGGAACCCGCGTATGAAAAAAAAGTTGATTAATAGCAAGCTGAAAATTTGTTAATAGGTTAAGGGTGTCTAGTCGGACAAACTTCGATATATGGGAACACTGGAACAGGGGAAGTTGTAATTGTGGAACAAGTTAAAAATTTGGAACGGTCAGACCACGAAAACGGCACACGTATTTTGTTCGACAGAACAGACTTAAACTCTCCGAACAGAGATTAAACTCTCATGCAAAAATGAGACTGCTACTTATCACCAAATGGGCGTTTTAATGAGTGGAATATGTCAAATGACAGGAATTATGACAGGTGATAAATAGCAGTCTGATTTTTGCATGAGAGTTTAATCTCTGTTCGGAGAGTTTAAGTCTGTTCTGTCGGACAAAATAAATGTGCCGTTTTCGTGGTCTGACCGTTCCAAATTTTTAACTTGTTCCACAATTAAAACTGTCCCTGTTACAGTGTTCCCATATATCAAAGTTTATCCGACTAGACACCCGTAAGCTGTTAAAAAATTTTCAGCTTGCTATTAATCAACTTTTTTTTCATACGCGGGATCCAGACCTACTACTATTATTAAGTTTAGTTTGCTCAAATTCATATGTACATAAGTTCTTAAAAAAAGGCTTGAACTGTAAGAACGGGAGGAATGAAATGAAAGGAGGTGAGTAATTTGTTTTGTGATATAATCTTTCCTTGAAACTAAAAAAAATATTCTATAAAACTGCCATAAGATCAGCTATAATATATGATATACAACACTAAATGTTGGTCAGTTAAAAAGAAAAAAAAAACAAAGGGATAGAGATTGGATATTTAAAGGAAAGTCTAGGGCTAGCATTGGTCTTTCTCTTCTGGTCCGTCTCGAAGAGGAAAAAAGGTCTGGTAAGAGACGATTAGGCTTGGCATATCGGTGAGAGAAATTAATGAAATTATTATGAACCAATATTAAGCTGGAGAAATATAATGGGGGAAACGGACACAACCTGTAGATAAAGGCAAAGATAAGGATAGGTAGTCGTACTGTAGGCTTAACGGCTATCAATGCTGTAATGATGTATAGGTTTAAAGTACATATATATCTTAATGTTCAAGTTCAATGTCAAAAGAGTTATTTAATACGAAGTGTTTGAGTTTATAGTTGGTGTGGGGCAATAAGACCAAAAGGGACACAGTGGTATACACTTAAATGAGACAACTACGAAAAGGATTATCATCAGTGTAATCATGGGTAGAGTACCTACATCTGAAGGAATAAAATGTAGGCAATAAAGTTATTACTTAATTTAGTAAATTATTAATTTAGCATATCCCCAAGTCTCTAAAGAGATATTATTTTACCAATTTATTTTAAAACTACAACTATTGACTTACGATACACCCTATATTTTGAAGTTATGAATACGTACCTGAAAAAAAAAGAGAAATTATTAATATATTAATATTTACTTCTGGAGAAAAAGAGAAAAAAAATGAAAAAAAAAATCTTTTGTACTGCAAAACACGTTGCGTTGATAAAATTCTGTTCAAATTTAAAAAAGCAGTGTTGTATTGTTATCCTTTCCATGCATTCTTTAATTTAGATTACTAATTACTAATATTTTAATTTTCGGACTAGAAGTTGAAAGGTCAAAATATTGTAAATTTTAATTACGATAATTGTAGTTTATTTTTTATTATAACATATTTAGTGTAATAGGTCTGGATCCCGCGTATGAAAAAAAAGTTGATTAATAGCAAGCTGAAAATTTGTTAATAGCTTAAGGGTGTCTAGTCGGACAAACTTTGATATATGGGAACACTGGAACAGGGGAAGTTTTAATTGTGGAACAGGTTAAAAATTTGGAACGGTCAGACCACGAAAACGGCACATTTATTTTGTCCGACAGAACAGACTTAAACTCTTCGAACAGAGATTAAACTCTCATGCAAAAATCAGACTGCTATTTATCACCAAATGGGCGTTTTAATGAGTGGAACATGTAGAATATGTCAACTGCCAGGAATTATGACAGGTGATAAATAGCAGTCTGATTTTTGCATGAGAGTTTAATCTCTGTTCAGAGAGTTTAAGTCTATTCTGTCGGACAAAATAAATGTGCCGTTTTCGTGGTCTGACCGTTCCAAATTTTTAACCTGTTCCACAATTAAAACTGCCCCTGTTCCAGTGTTCCCATATATCAAAGTTTATCCGACTAGACACCCTTAAGCTATTAACAAATTTCCAGCTTGCTATTAATCAACTTTTTTTTCGTACGCGGGATCCAGACCTATAAATTAAGGAATATAGTAGGATGGAGAAATTTTGTGTTCCTTGGATATATTTGATGTGTTTATTTTTTTTCTGCCGTTTCGGTCTACGAAGCACTACAAAGATTTTTCATCTTTCTCATGACTAGGTTTGCCTGCTTTGCCAGTAGGTTTTTATTTTAATGAAACGTTCCTCTTTCCTCTCTTGTAACCTCTTGCTAGCAGTGCGAGGAGCTTGGATAGTGAGAAGGAGAAGGTGGTTAGTAGATTTGATCCTGTCTCTGAGAATTTCACGATCTTGGAGATTACCAGGTGAAATTTTTGCCGTGAAATTGAACCGTTAATGCGTTAAATAAGTTTTTGACGGTGACAAAGGTTCAAGGTGACCATACAACATCATTTTTCGATTTCTCATGTTGGTAACAATAACTTCCAAGTTTTTCTGTAGCTAATAATTATCATTTTAAGAGACTTCTGAGCTTCACCGATGAGGCATAAGGATGCTGAAATAGCTATATGGAGATGGTGGTCCAACTCTGAATCAAATATAAACAAAACCTGCCTTGATCTTTTTTATCAATTATCATTTTCTTTTATTGTTCAATTATGATTTTTCTCAACATTTTCCAATCTTTTATTTCGTAAAAGTTTTCGAAATAGTCCTTTATTTACCTTACTTAAACCTTTGCATGCATATAATTATGTAGGGCTGACGGCCTAATCACTGTATTGTAGGTAGAGCGTTTTAATTTTAAATATAAAACTTCTGCTTTTGTACAAGTTTTTGTACAGATGGAATGCATCGTCTAATTTTGAACATCTACTTTCAATGACAGCATTCTCCGGATCATTAGCTGTAATAAACCTTCCAAGGTATTTAAACTTTTTTAACTTTGACTTTTATTGTTTTATTCGTGACCCGTCAAAATAGCCCGGTCAAAACAGCCCCGTCAAAAAAGCCCCGTCAAAATAGCCAGAACACAAAATAGCATCGACAAAATAGCCCGCAAGCAAAATAGCCCCTACAAACTAGATCGCACACAAAATAGCTCCGGTCAAAACAGCCCCGGCTAAAATAGCTTCGGCTAAAACAGCCTCTTATAAACAATTGCATAATTATTTATACAAGGTGTCCAAAAACTTTTTTTTAATTTAAATTATTTGACAAAAAGGAAGAATGTATTTAATTTATTTAATTTAAAATGCATTTTACTGTTGCCCGAAAACAGAAAAAAATGTTTATATCATAAATAAACATTGATTTTCTATTAACTTAAATGTTCAAACTTCCAAGAGGCAGCGAATACAGGACTCGAGTTCTCTGAAAAGACCATTTTTATTTAATGTGGTTAAGATAAACATCTGAATTGAGGATAATTATCATTTCCGAAAAAATGTATTTTTAAGGAATGATTAATTTCATGATGAATTCTGAAGGGAGCTTTTTGACGGGGCTATTTTGTCGGGGCTATTTTGTCGGCGGGCTATTATTCCGCGGCTATTTTGTCTGCAGGCTATTTTGTCGGAGCTATTTTGTGTGCGGGATATTATGTCGGGGCTATTTTGTCGGAGCTTTTTTGACGGGGCTATTTTGACGGGGTACCGTTTTATTTTAATCTTGGTGTATTCTTGATGTTTGTAATAAACTCAGTTTCATTGAATGCTATTACCAGGCCAGTTTATGTAGTAATTGATTGAAGGCTGGACAATTGAGTTTTAGCTTCATTGACATTATTAGCTAAAACTGCAAGGTCATGGGCAAAAGTTAAGCAGTTTATATTCTTCAGACCCTTTCTTTTGTGCCCAATTTGTATTCAATAACTTGACTTTATAGTTGTTGTCCGCTCTTTCATAAAATTCTCTAACACACAGTTGAACAGTAGAGGGAAAACTACGTCACCTGTCTGAGTCGCTTGCGGATTTCAAGTGGATCTTTTACTTTATCTCTGAATTGTACTTTTGATATACATATTTTTGAAAGTAGCATCGATTAAGTTTTTTTTCTATCTAAACGTGTTTTTTTTCTATCTAAACCAAATTCGAAAATGGTATTTGTATTGCTTCTCTGTCGATTGAGTCATATGCTTTTTGGAAGTCGACAAAGGCCACAACAAAATTTTTTGAACTTGATTTTGTGTTCGTAATTACTAGCTTTATGTTATAAATTTTTTTCTCGCAGTTTTTGAACTAAAATAAGCTCGGCTCTATTTAAATACTACAGGGTGTAACAAAAGTACAGGTCATAAATTAAATCACATATTCTGGGACCAAAAATAGTTTGATTGAACCTAACTTACCTCAGTACAAATATGCACAGAAAAAAAGTTACAGCCCTTTGAAGTTACAAAATGAAAATCGATTGTTTCCGATATATCGAAAACTATTAGAGATTTTTTAATGAAAATGGACATGTGGCATTCATATGGCATAAAAGTCCTAAAAAGAAATTATATTGAAATTTGTGCAGCCCATAAAAATTTTATGGGGGTTTTGTTCCCTTAAACCCCCCAAACTTTTACGTGCGTCCCAATTAAATTATTTTTGTAGTACCATTAGTTAAACAAAATGTTTATAAAACTTTTTTGTCTCTTAATACTTTTTCGATAAACTAGTTTTAATCGAGATGCGGCTTCTTTTTTAATATGGTTCAAAGTATACCTCAAACTGTAATTTATAAATAAATTTTCATATTATTACCAAGTCTCTAAAATCGTACTTAACAGTACACAAGTATGTGGTGGATTTGACAAAATATTCAAAATATCTCAAAAAAAACTAACTTTTCTAAAAAGTACTAAGAGACAAAAAAGTTTTAAAAACATTGTGTTTAACTAATTGTGCCACAATTATAATTTAATTGGAACGTACACAAAAGTTTGGGGGGGGGGGGGTAAATTTTTATGGGGTACACAAACACTATAATTTTTTTTTCAGATGTTCCTATCATAAGAATGTCATATGTCCGTTTTCAATAAGAAACCTCAAAGAGTGTTCGATCTATTGAAAAAAAATCGATTTTTATTTTGTAACTTCAAAGGGCTGTAGGCTGTAGGGCTTTTTTTAGGTCCACATTTGTACTAAGGTAAGTTAGGTTCAATCGAACTATTTTTGGTCCCAGAATATGTGATTTAATTTATGACCTGTATTTTTGTTACACCCTGTATACATTCCAGAATAAGATTCAAGAAGTCGCCCATGCGAAAAGTGGTCCAAATTTTTTTTAACAATTTTTTCTTAATCAAATTGCAAAAATCAATGTTGTTGGCCAGAACAAATTTTTTTTATGTTTTTTTGGACCATTCTGGATAAAAAAAGTTCTCTTATAATTTTTCGTTCAAGTTAATCGTTTTCGAGGTAAAAGCATTTTAAAATTGAAAAAAGAAACTCGATTTTTAAACTCAAAAGAAAACCGATTTTCAAGGCTTAATAACTCGGTTAAAAGTTATTGCTATGAAAGTCAGAAAGTAACTAAATCAAAGTTTAAAGCCCCCCTTACAAGATCCTAAAGAAATTTTTGTCATTATTCGATTACTAAGCTGTTAGTTTTAAGTAAAAATAATGAGCGCCATGCAAGTATTAGGCGGCCGTCCATGATGAGTGCGAAAGAGATGCCATTCAGGCAGTCCAATGGCGCATCTCACTCGCACTCACATTTACAGCCGCGTCAATACGATCTTACCACTCATTATTAATAATTAAAAATAACAGCTTAGTAATAAATTAATGACACAAATTTCTTCAAGATCATGAAGGGGGGGCTTTAAATTTGATTTAGTCACTTTCTGACTTTCATAATAATCATTTTTAACCGAGTTATTTAGTCTTAAAAATGGCCATTTGCGCGTTTTTCAAATTTTAAATTTCTTATAACTCGAACACGATCAACTTTAGAGAAAAAATATAAGAGACCTTTTCTGTCCGGAATGATCCGAAACATCTAAAAAAAAATTCTCCGTGCCGAAAACATTGATTTTTGCAATTTGTCTAAAAAAATTGGACCAATTTTCGCGTGGGCGACTTCTTGAACCTTATTCTCTGGTGTGTCACGAATCTGATTATGCAAAAAAATCTCATGGGAATATTTTTTCCAACGAACCCACCGTTTTCGCCTTGTCTATACAGTCTAGATAAGATTTTGTAGATCAGATGTGTTTTTTAATATAATATATTATATCGAACATGAAATTCTAAGAATAGCTTTTCATGCAGTTATCTACACCGAATAACTTTATTATCTTTATTGATCATATTACATCTAGGGCCGGTTGTTCGAACGCTAATCAACATTGATCACTATCAAATATTTAATTACTGTCACAACTGTCAATGTCAACTTTGGTTGGGTTGCTGAAAACATAGTTAATTATGATTATGAGATTAGTTAGTCAATTAACATAATAATTATTAACATAATTGATTAACTAATTTCATAATGGTCATCAATAATTATGTTTTCGGCAACCCAACCAAAGTTGACATTGACAGTTGTGACAGTAATTAAGTATTTGATAGTGATCAATGTTGATTAACGTTCGAACAACCGGCCCTAAATCATTCTTATTTTACTATAAATAGTCATATACGTCACCTCTGGTTATCCAGTGCAACATTGAAATCTCAATTATCAAGTAATATCTTACATCTTATCCATCTAATGCAATCTTTGACGTCTTAATAAAAGTTCAATACTAACCTGAATAAATTGGTATCTAGTTAATATTGAGAACTCGTGAATTAGACATTAGACGTTGGATAAGAAAATGTTTTTGTTGTTTTAACGCATTGTCCTTCTAATTACAAAGTTCAGAATGATTAAGTAAGTTTTGTGTGGGATTTTATTGCTAGATTTATTTATCCTAATGAAGTTAAATGTTCATACATTACAACCAAACCTTAATTCGTAATTATTCCGGTAAAATATTTAATGCATGGTCAGAGCTTCATTCTAATAGGTTAATTTTACCAACGAACCACGCCAATAGATGTTCGATATAACAATTATATGCCATTATTGCTTGGAATTAAAATTTAAAAAAATATCACCAAAAATAAAACCTCAAAACAGCTTTATTTTCAGGACTAATTTGTTTCACTAAGATAAGCACAAAATCAAATATGAACAAACATCCCAGAAGATAGATCAAAAAATGTAGAAATGGAGAAAGCAGGAACTAAACAATACGAAAATATCAATGTCATTATTTTTTATCTTGAAGGAAAGTTCTTATTTGACAGCATTAGATTGCTGGTGTATTTGTTTCCTCTTATTGTTTTGCAATTATTTTCTTCTACCATTTAATTTTTCTAATTAATAAATAATAGGAATTAACCACAATTGTTCTGTAACTGATTTCTTGTAGCATGTTTGATTTAGTATAATGTGTTTATGGGATAGAGCCACCATTATTGTTAGTGTAATGAAAATTACATTTCTTAGTTATTATAGTTCAGAGAAATAAAGAAGAAAAAATATCCTCACAATAAAACACTGAAAAACGTTTGTTTTCTATACTTCCACAAAATTTATTACAACTATGTTATTACTACAGCTGTTTCGGCAAAGTGCCTTTCTCAAGTGATATATTTTACAATGTGTTTGCCTTTTTAAGTCTTTAACTGAAGAGGTTGAGGAGTGGGGAGCTGTTTGTCTCGAGTTGGTCATTCAGAATTATATCTGTATTTTTCAATTTATTAATTTCCATTGATTCTAAAAGTGATAGCTTAAGGCCTTTATTTTGAATATGTAGAATTTGAAACTCTTCATTGAAAGAATGATTATGATCTAGAAGGTGAAGTGCGTATGTAGAAGTGTCTGTTTTTCTATTGTTGAAAGCTCTTTTGTGTTCTGCTATCCGTTTGTCAAAAGTTCTGCCAGATGACCGATGTAAGTTTTCGGACAGTCACCACAAGTTAGTTTGTACACACCACTCTGTAGTTGCTTTCTCTTTCGGCTTTTATTGTTTTTAATATGTTTGCTTAAGTTGTTGTTAGTTCTGAAAGCTGGTGTTAATCCTTTCTTTTTTATGTATCTGGCTATTTTTGTTGTTATTTTGCCAGTATATGTGAGAGAGCAGAAGGTACTGGGTTCTTTCTGTGGTGGTGGATACACTAATTTCAAGGCTTTCTTATGGAGTTTTTGGTTTAAAATATTGTTAACTGTTTGTTCGTTATAGCCATTGTTTACTGCTATTTGTGAAATTAGTGTATGCACCACCACAGAAAGAACCCAGTACCTTCTGCTCTCTCACATATACTGGCAAAATAACAACAAAAATAGCCAGATACATAAAAAAAGGAATAGCACCAGCTTTCAGAACTAACAACAACTTAAGCAAACATATTAAAAACAATAAAAGCCGAAAGAGAAAGCAACTACAGAGTGGTGTGTACAAACTAACTTGTGGTGACTGTCCGAAAACTTACATCGGTCAAACTGGCAGAACTTTTGACAAACGGATAGCAGAACACAAAAGAGCTTTCAACAATAGAAAAACAGACACTTCTACATACGCACTTCACCTTCTAGATCATAATCATTCTTTCAATGAAGAGTTTCAAATTCTACATATTCAAAATAAAGGCCTTAAGCTATCACTTTTAGAATCAATGGAAATTAATAAATTGAAAAATACAGATATAATTCTGAATGACCAACTCGAGACAAACAGCTCCCCACTCCTCAACCTCTTCAGTTGAAGACTTAAAAAGGCAAACCCATTGTAAAATATATCACTTGAGAAAGGCACTTTGCCGAAACAGCTGTAGTAATAACATAGTTGTAATAAATTTTGTGGAAGTATAGAAAACAAACGTTTTTCAGTGTTTTATTGTGAGATAAAATGAACTTCCATCAAGTAACGGTCGAATCCATCAATTATTAAAAAATATCCTGTTGGTGACATAACCCCCTCCAGACCGAAGCCAAATTTTTTGAGTAGTATGGACATTTATAATAATAACCTATATGTTTACTGCAGCCGATTTTGATGATATACATAGTTACAAACAAATGAAGATCAAAAAATGGTAAATTTTCGTTTTTTTTTGTCTATTACCAAAAAGTTAAGCATTTTAAACAAATTCGAGAGTAAGAAACTCATAAATCGTGTAAAAAACTTCAATATGGCCTTCGCGGAATATGTCTATCCTTATCGGTTGCTTAGAAAATTGCAAAATAAATCATAAATTTTGAGTTTCTTTAAATAATTATAACTTATGCAAAAAATAACTTAGAACCTTCTTATTTCGCGGAATGCTGAGACTTCTAGTGCTTAAATCGTACCCTAAATTTCAAAGCAATTGGTCAAACAGTTTAATAGTTATTTAATTTGTTTATCCCAAATTAATTTTTTTTGCAACACTATAAGTCAGAAAATAATGAAGTTACAATAATACTTTGGATAGTTTATGAAAGAAAAAGATTTACACTATTAATTTAATTAAGAAAATGACAAAAATAATTCTAAATATTGCAAAATTATTTTGCATGAACATGTGAATTAAAATGGAGGGGGGGGCTAACTTCGTTCCTAATTTTCCTAGGATAATTGTTTTTCTTTCTAAATGTGTATAAAAATTCAGTCTTTTTAAATATAAAAAAATAATTTTTCTACGGGTAACGGTTAAAAAGTTATTCTAATTGTTTATAAGTAAGCAAAAAATCGACATGTTTTTGCAAAATATTTTTACACTGTTTACAATTACTTCTTGTCATTTTTATTTAATTAAGTTAATAGTATAAATGTTCTTCTTTCATAAACTCTCCGAACTATTACTGTAAACTCATAATTTTCTGACTTATAGTGTTGCAAATAAAATGAATCTATATATATAAAAGAAAGTCGAGTTATGTTAGTTACACTGATAATAACTCGAGAACGGCTCATCAGATTGTTATGAAATTTTACAAGTGTATTCTACCGGACTGGGAATAGGCATAACTCTGAATTCATGCCCGTACGTCATAAAGGGGCTTGCCCCCCCTGATATATTTTTTTAATTTTTTGACAAACCGTTTTTTCTTAATTTTGTATGATGTAGAAGCAAAAGATACATACAATCCTAAATTTTCACTTTTTTATTTTCAACCGTTATTTTTTAATAGCCATTTAAATATTTTACATCTATATATATAAAAGAAAGTCGAGTTATGTTAGTTACACTTTGTTAGTTTGTTGCCATACTCCTCCGAAACGAATTGACCGATTTTCATGAAATTTGGCAGGTAGATTCCCTGCTGAATTCCGAACAAAACGCTGCTATTTTTTCTTCTCTAGCGCAGTCCGTTTCCGAAATAGCGAACCGTAAGCCGTGACAAAATTCTGAGCACAGAAGAAGAACCAATGGGAAATTTCATAAAAGAGAACTGCAACAAATTAGCTTTTGGACTCAAATTGGATAAAATATGAATTTTTTAATTTTACGAATTTTTAAAAAATCTTGCTTTTGCGTGGGCAAACCATCCAGTTTATTTATGTTTAGTAGATGAACTAACGAAAAATATCATGTACACTATTGCATGTATTAAATGATTGATAATATTTTTTGTTATTGTGATAATTAATTAATATTTAGAATTTTAACCTTTAACTACACGCACATCAAAATATAACATAACTACACGCGTGGCGTTCTTTATACGCCACAAGAAAATATACTTAAAAACAGCGGATTTGTTTTTTTTTTTGAAAAATTACACTTATTTGTTTGTTATAAACCTTACTCGGCGTCAGCGGATACTTGGAGTTCCTTCTCAGTAAGCAAATTGGGATATATAACTGGAATCTGATTCCATGATAAATAAAATTGCTAATAATATTTTTTTGAAACGATATTTTTTACCTGAGAAAAAGTATTGTTAGTTGAAAGACTGATATTTGTATTGAAAGACTGAAGTATTGTTTATAAAGAAAAATATATTTGTGCCATAATGACTAAAAAACATTTGAAATATGTACTTATATTACTAATTGTATTACTATAATTGTGGCGTATGTTATCCACCACCGGAAACAACAAATAATAAATTGTAAATTACGATCTTCCTAGAATGCCGATTATAACGAAACTAAATCCAGTGTAAAGCACATTCCAGTGATAGGTTAGATAAATAAACAAAGACAAAAATTAAATTTTTAAATTCATTTGTAGTAGAATTCTTATATGTCGCGTACAAAAATACGCCAGCGCGTGTAGTTAAAGTTTAAGGTATGAATTAAAATAATAAAATTTATTTTACTTTAAAACCTAAACAGTTTTTCCATTCTCTTAGGCCAAAAATATTTAGCTACCTACTACATTCTCATATTTTGACGTTTATTTGTGTCAGTAGAAATGATTTGTAAATTTTGAGGTTAATGCCCCTTAATGCTAACAACCATATTGTCATCGAGAAAACTCAGTTGCCTCAGTTATCTCAATATAATACAATGTATGTATTTATGTATCTAAATCTATATATTGTATGTTCCCTATGTCCAGCTGAACGATTTACGTACTGTATACGTGGAATATCATATAATTTGTCATATTATGTATCTTTCTTATGTATTGTACCCTCGGAGATCGCTGGGAAAATTTAGACTCAAAATAACAAAATCCAGTTTGGCAACACTGTGTGAATGTTGATAGTATCATATCCCTTTTAAGATAAACAGATCTGTAATTTAGTCCAGACAAATTAATATATTTTTGGCCAGCAAAAATGAGATTTTTCAACCAAATACTGTCTCAAATATGATATGCAAAATAATTTTTAATTGTTTTCCACTCATTAAATCGTTATCGTCCAGTTATTGTCTTAATTATTTTAACTTCTATTCTATTCTGAATGATTAATAAGTTGTTAAAACATTTTATCTGTAGCGGCTTCTGGAATGCCTTAAAACTATCGGATTTCATTCGACCATACTTACAAATTTTGCATAAAATATTTGGACATATAATTTTCTTTTTTATTCGAGGAAATTGCATTTCGATCAATTTTCATGTCTAGAAATTCATTTTCGAGCAGTTGATTTTGAGTAATTGATTTTTAGCCATTACGTTCAAGCAACTGATCTATAATCAAAATTATGACAGATTATCTAATTATGACACACTATCTAAGGTGCAACGAAGTTCACCGGTTCAGCTAGTTTGGGATAAATAAATTAAATAACTTTTAAACTATTTGACCAATTGCTTTAAAATTTAAAATATAATTTAAGCAGAGGAAGTCTCAGCATTCCATGTAATAAGAAGGTTCTAACTTAATTTTTACATAAGTTATGAACATTTGTAAACTCTCAAAATGTATGACTTATTTTGCAATTTTCTAAGCAACAAACAGGGATAGACATATTCAGCGAACGCTATATTAAAGATTTTTGTATGATTTATAAGTTTCTTTTTCTCGAATTTGTTTGGAATGCTTCACTTTTTAGTAATAGACGAAAAAAGCGAAAATTTACCGTTTTTGATCTTCATTTGTTTATAACTATGTATATCATCAAAATCGGCTGCAGAAAACATATAGGTTATTAATATTCAGTCCATACTACTCAAAAATTTGGTTTTTGGCCTGGAGGGGGATGTATCACGAGCAAATATTATTTCTCTGAACTATTAACTACTGTTTGATGTTTCGATTTTCACTCCCGAAGTCGTTCTCAAAATGAAAAAGGAAATAAGTTTGAAAATTCCGCGAAAATTTTCACAACCTGATCTTTTTAGGTTATATTTCCGGAGTGGAAACGAAACTTCCAATAGTATTTAACTAAGAGATGTAATTTTCATTACACCAACAATTGTGGCTCAATTCCATAAAAGCATAATACTAAACCACAATAATTGTATTAAAACTGAAGGCATAGAACGAATGATAGTTGAACCCAACGTAGCAAGCAAAAGATCCAGAGGAATATATCCAGTACAGTGATCGTACCAAATAAAGAACATGATTGGTGACTCATTTTCCGAAAGAAAACAACACGCAGAGCAAAGATAATTGGACACAAATAGTTAAACAAATTATAAGACTCCGCCACATCCTTACGAAAGAGAAAATATAGAGAAGGCATTGAAATAACTTTCTTCACGTTTCAGCTATTTTCAAAATACAAAATTTGGAATAATAAAAACATTCTTGCAATGAAGAGGAACATCATCATCAACTAGTTGGCTGATACCTTTAACGTATCCAAAAATTTGCAGTCACAATTCACTGTCATATATGTTGTTATACACACACCCAAACTTATATGTAATCACCATGTATTTCAAAGTAATATTTATTTCTTTTGAAAAAACTTGTTATTGTTGCGAAGAATAAAGATTTTTATTGAAAATAAACAAATATATAAAACACTCAGATAGTACAGCTCGGTACGGTATAGGTTATTTGCTTGAGTTACAAATTGAACGAAAATAACTACAACTAACTTTTGCGTCCAAAAACGAAAATATGCGTCATATGGGGTTCTAGAACTTACAACGCGGAAAAATTATTGGACTTGAGGAGGGACATATGTCCCTACATATGTCCCTCAGAGGGACATATGTAGCTGTAGAGCTAGACGTAATACAGGGCGTTCTGTAAAAAACCTATGCTAGGTAACAGGACTAAGAAAGCTCAAAAATAAAGCAATGGAAAGTCGCCAAAAAGTAATAACGGCTCGCCACGATCATTTAATTGTCCATTCAGCTGGAAGACACCCAACCATTTCTCACCTGCTGCTCCAAAGGCAGCTTTTAAAAGCTACAGATGTAACTCTTTCAGTTGAAACGATAAGAAGAAGAGTTCGTACCAATAAGTATACAGCAGGAGACAGTTATGGGTTCCCGAGTTATCCAGGCAGCACAAGATTGATCGCCTAAATTGGTGTCTTCACCACCAAAACTGGAACATTGGGAATTGACAAAATATGTTATTTTCAGAAAAAGTCAGGATTTGTGTAAAATTAGATGACCCATGAAATCGTGTACTTAAAGGTCGGTGAAGACAAGCAACAAAGAAAACTGTCAGATCTGTTTACAAATATACAAGAGAAAGTGTAATGTTATGAAGAGGAATTGTGATCCGTAAAAAGCTCCTTTAATTTTCATCCAGTCAACTTTAACTGCTCACAGGTATATTTATAACCTGTAGTTAGGCTCTGGAGAGGTGCAACAGGAGAAAATTTAATTTTCTTGCATGATAATGGACCTCCACATACCATTAGAGTGACTAGAGATATCATTGAAGCAGAAGGTATCCCTTGTTTGGAGTGGCCTGCCTGCTAACCCCTTTAGAGAATTTGTGGGATATGCTTAAAAGAAAAATTAGAGCTCGCCAGGATAATCCACAAAACACCTCACGGCTAGTAAAAGCTGCTCTTGTAGGATGCAGCAACCTACCACAACAAAATTTTTATAATTTGATTAGCACTGACTACCAAAAAAAAACAAAAAAAAATAAAAACAATTTAAACATTCGTTTTACATTAAAATTTTTTATGCTATTGACTTTAAAATAGCTAATTTCAATTTTTTTGTTAAATACTTTATTGTTTTATTTAATTGTTATGTATTTGTTATTACATTTATTTAAAATAAATAGGTCTGGATCCCGCGTACCAAAAAAAGTTGATTAATAGCAAGCTGAAAGATTTTAATAGCTTAAGGGTGTCTAGTCGGACGAACTTTGATATATTTGAACACTGGAACAGGGGAAGTTTTAATTGTGGAACAGGTTAAAAATTTGGAACGTGAGACTACGAAAACGTCAGATGTATTTTGTCCGACAGAACTTCCAATTGATTTTTTACCCTTTTATTAAACTCTTATGCAAAAATCAGACTGCTATTACTAACCACCCTGATTCCTGTCATTTGACATGTTCTTCGTGTTCCACTCATTAAAATGCCCAGTTGGTGATAAGCACCAGTCTGATTTTTGCATGAGAGTTTTGTGAAAGGGCAACAAATCAATTGGAACTTCTGTCGGACAAAAGACATCTGACGTTTTCGTAGTCTCACGTTCCAAATTTTTGGGGTCCGGAGAAATAATCCCCGGACAAATAATCCCGGACAAAAAATCCCCACAAATTGTCCCTGGACAAAAAATCCCCGGACAAAAAATCCCCGGACAAATAATCCCCGGAAAAAAAATCCCCACAAAAAATCCCGGCAAATAATCCCCACAAATTTTTTTTGGAAAAAATATCCCCACGAAAAATCCCGGACAAAAAATCCCCAAAAAATATTTGCTGCCGAATAGTTATCTAAAAGTTTTCCCCAAATTTTAACAAATTTCGAATTCCAATTCCATGCTGAAAACTTCAAATTTTACATGACAAAAGAGTGTGAGTTTTTTCAAAAATCGTGGAAGATATGGGGAATGAGCTATGGCCCCGTTTTCATGTCAGGCGCTTAACGTGCGTTTTTATAACGCGCGATTACAACTACATACATTTTACTGAAGACCGTTCACATGCTAATGCGCGTTTTAGGTCAGTAAGATCAAAGCGCCTGTCATGAAAACGGGGCCTTAGCTCATTCCCCATATTTTCCACGATTTTTGAAAAAAAAACTCACACTTTTTGTCATGTATAAACAAATAAAGTTAACAAAAATATAACACAAATAAAGTTTTCAGCATGGAATTGGAATTTTAAATTTGTTAAAATTTCAGGAAAACTTTTAGAGAACTATTTGACAGCAAATATTTCTTGGGGATTTTTTGTCCGGGATTTTTTGTGGGGATATTTTGTCCAAAAAGATTTGTGGGGATTATTTGTCCGGGATTTTTTATGGGGATTTTTTGTCTGGGGAATATTTGTCCGGGGATTTTTTGTCCGGGGATTTTTTGTCCAGGGATAATTTGTGGGGATTTTTTGCCCGGGATTATTTGTCCGGGGATTATTTGTCCTAGCTTCTGTTTGACTTCGTGTGTTCGTTTTTTTAATTCGCACGAAATAATAATTATAAAAAAAATAAAACGGAATAATACCCGAATATAATACTCGATAATAATTATAAGTTTGGGTGTGTGTACTTCTTATGACGCTGTTATACATAATACATAATATATTCTTTGTTTATTTTCTTTTGTTATATATCTCACAATAGGCTATTCAAACTTATGGCTCTTCTTCCTGTATTGTTTCTGTGTTTAATAGCTTAATCTATTCGTTCATTATTCCTAATATACAATAAAGGCCGAGTTATTTTTTCCTACATTGTTTTATTTCTTGTTCACATTTTTCATGTGCCGTACTTTGCCATTCTCCGCCGATACACATCTATTCCGATTCGTCGATGTTTACGTCAAGATCCACTTTTTGTATTCTTTTATTAATTTTCGCATAATATATTCCGCATCCTCATAATCCTGTACAATTATTGTCTGGTCATCTGCAAAGCATAATATGTTGTACACCGTTGTATCATTCAGAGGTATCTATTATCTATGTATTGTTATATTTCTATTTGATATGAAAATTAAATTTTAATAATTATAAACAAAATTCAATTTAATATAAAATATTTTCAATTTTCTCAACCACGGGCATATAAATTTAGAACAACCTGTATACAACAAATTGTTATATTTAATTTTAAGAAGTGATTAAACGAAACTCGGGAAAATGCGCTTAGAATAAACAAAGTGAATGGCGTACCATTATCGTCGTTCGCGGAAGGTTCGATCATTAGCCTATGCTAAATAAAACTCAAGTGAAATCGATAATAGGTCATTATCGTAGTTCGCGGAAGGTTCGATCATTAGCTTATGCTAAATAAGACTCAGTTGAAGTAGATAATAGATCATTAAATTTTGTAATTAGTAGAAAGTAATTTTAGAATGGTAATTAACTATTTTTCTTTTGAAATCCATTAAGCATATTTAGAAAGATTAAAAATTGGTTTTGAGGAATACTGCGAATGAGAGTTGGTGGTGGAAGTTTGATTTGTGAATCTGGAAGGGATATTTAGAAAGAAGGGGAATGAATGAAAAATAGAGAGCAGAATGTTTTGAGCTGTCGAGAAGTGAAGTCCAGTAGTAGACGGTAGTGTACGGAGAGTGAGAAAGCCGGTGTAGTTCCGTGAGTGTGGAGTATCTATCGTGGAACGAGAGGTAGGCCAGGTTGAGAGTAAAAGAACCTCCTTGAGCCAAGAGTTCCCGGTAGCTGATTGCAGTTTCGAAAAAGGTAGAACACAGCATCACGACAGAAGCAGGAAACGAGAGCTATACGAGCTAGTTTCAAAGGAGAACATTACTGGAAGCCAGGACGAGGTTTTGATTGCAGCCAAGGATAGCAGGAAACGGGTCTTGTGTGAAGACATTCTCAGTTCACCAGAAAAAGGTCAGTCTCATTTGTTTGGACATGAATGTATGGGTTTTTCGTATTAAATACCACATTTAAAATTGAAGAAACATAATCAATAATATCAGAAAAGCTTCATCAAACTTAAATAGAATTGTTGCTAATAAATCATAATAGTTAAATGTTAATACAAACTTTCAATTGGAAACCAAAAGGAAATAAGATTCCCATGTGTAAATGTTATGTTTAAGAATAATAAGATATAGCAAATATTAAGCAGTGATTGCCATTTAAATAAAATAAACAATATTTTGATTACAATTGTAACCCATATGTGTTATTATTTTACTCTTTACTTTCCTATCCCGATTAGGAACCATTGAGAAATACTTAGAAGCCACGTAAGTAAGTAATTAATTTTATAAAAAGCCCTGAGATTGAAAACATATTGATATGTGATCTGGTAAATTAATTAGATTATTATTAATGCATTGATTAAATTAAATGACATATAAAAATATTATCTCATATCAATAATCAAGATCACATCAGTATATAGTTATTTTCCTAACAAGTGCACAAAATCATACTTTTCCGCACGCGACTGCAGTCGAGTGCGGAAAAGAGACTTTCTGCAAGAGTTAGGAACAATATTTTTTCTACGAGTCTTTAAAAAATGACCAAATATTAATCAATTAATTTAATTAATATGAAAATACATACACAAATTATTTCTTTGACAAGGTTGTCAAAACCAAACTTTCAATATAATTAGTTAGCATGACGACGATCTTGGTTTCCATAACGATGATTCAAAACGACTGTTAATGTCTACCGATTTGACTTTCGAAAATTATGTCAAAATAATTTTATTTCATCGAATTGTCGCGTTAATTTCATTAAAACAGGAACACAATAAGATACATTTAAAATAAAATAGTAAATAATAGGGAGTTTTTGTGCACACAAATACGTAAACGTAACGCATCTTTTTGACATATACGCTTGCGCATTAATGGTTGAACTCCCGTATCGCGATACGTATTACCTAAGGTTACGGGCTGGTACGTTAGGTTAATACGCATCCCTATCGAGCCGAAAGTCATCGAATGCACACGAGGATCTTGCCCGATTACCTACCAAATGAACATTTCATCAGCGTACTACCCGTTTATAAACATTTTAAGGTTATATTGGTTATTGGTTTAGTCTATTTGAGTAAAATTATTCTGTCTTTGTAATTGGAAATTGGAACTTTATAATAGATTTAAAATTTTATTGTTTTTAAGTTGTCTATTAATAAAGCAAAACAAACAAATCTTGTATTAATTTAAGAAATACAGTGATCACCACAATTAGTAAATAGATAAACAAATGACCTAGTTTCAGTAAAATTTTCAAATAAATATTACCACACTATTTACATTATACCTACTGGAATTCTGATGGTGGTGTACAATAATTTACAACTAAAAAGTAGGTATAAACAAAAATAAAAAAATTTTAACCTAAGGAAAAATATTATTTTTGTATTTAAATAGAAGGAATTAAAACCATACAATTTCATCATTCATTTATCTTTTTTTACATTTGTATATTAATTGTATATTGTATGAACATTGTTTTATTTTTTTAAATGTCAACGGAATTTAAAAATGACTTTACGATTTGCTTTACGTTACGTTAAGGCAGTTACAAAAACTACCTATTTTAACATTCATCCTCTACGACACGTTAGTTGCTTTACGTATACGGAGATGCGTACGTTACGTAGCAACAAAAACTCCCTATTATCTAAATATTAGTTTATTGCATGTATTATAATTATTTTAAGGCCATATTAAAATATCCACACTCGTGCGGAAAAGTAAAACGCGTGCGGAAAAGTGAAACTTTCTTAACTAAAACGCGTGCGCGAAAGTAGATATTTTTGCACGCTCGTAGAAAAAATATATTTCAATTTCTAAATTTCTCAAGCTTTTTCTAAATAGGTTTTAAAGAGCGTTGGTTACGAACAGCATCCTTGATTTAGTATTTTGTAGATCTTCAGACCTTTTAAAGAGACCCATTTGATTTTATTATGGCTGTGTTGCTTTGGTATAGTTTTTGGTCAGCTTTTATAAGAGTGTATTTATTTCGTTTTCGTATTTATTTGTTTCGTGGAGTAATTTCCAATTTTTTTTTGAGAATGGCTGACATATACTTTCTTGGGATCCAAATAAACAAGGTGAGTTTCCTGGTTTCTTCTCACCCTTTTTTGTCTATTATTTCGGAGATGGAGAATAAATGATTTATTTTGGATAGTCGCGATCTAAATCCTGCTTGTTCCTGTGCAGAAATCTGTGCTCGGTATTTATACATGTGTTTAGAAATTGTCCATATACTTTTGAAATAATTGTACTGAGGACTGTAATCCCTCTATAGTTTGTAACGTTACAAACGACACATCTTTGCTAATTTATTTTTGAATAATTATTTTATTTTAAACGAAATTAATTTCGACTCAATTTTAATCAAAACGAAACGGTTAAGATTTTCTTATTTTGTTAATGCCATACTCTGCATAGAGTACAAAGACTCGTTTCATATGGGCTCTCTGAACCGCAAAGTGGAATGCTTTCCTGGCGGTGCCTTTTGGTATGTTATACCTGGGTTAAGCAGACAGCTTGAATTGAGTCGAAATTCATTTCGCTTATTCCCCGTTAGAGGGCGTTCTATCCATACTGCGATGTAAATTATTTTAATTTATATCGACAATCTACGGTCGGAATGGTAAAAATCTGTCTTCCTTAGAGCCTCCTTGACAACAGGTAGACCTAGAAATAGTGCTATCGGGGGATGGAGGGAGACAGATTTTAATCAAAACGAAACCGTAGATTTTCTTATTTTATTTTATTTTATTTTCTTTAATAATTCATTAATTATTTTCTTCTATTTGTTTTACCTGTTTTCTTCGTTAAAAACTCGTTGGCGCCCTCTTTTATTATACTCTTTTATTCTCTTCTATTTACATTTATTATATCTCTTTTTATTTAAATGATCAACTGAACATACTAAACGTACCCCGTATATCCTTACTCTGTAGATATCTGTCTTTTAATACGGAACATGTCTGCCACCTCCTACGGCCCACTGTCATGGCAGTGGCACTTCGTCTCTCAATTCTCAGTATGGTGGTGGAAAATTAATTTCGGTATAAAAGCCGAAGAAGCTTCAAAATTAAAACAATTTCCATCAACACTACATATTCTCTTGGAGTGAGTTTTTCATACAGCTTTTTATAATAATTTCTTATAGTAATTTTTTCCTATGCCTAACCTTCCATATCTACGACCACATGATCAGTTTTAAATACATATTTCTTTCTAATTTTCATATATGCACGTGTAAATCAAATTTTAACTATTCCCCTCATCTTAATTCTATTTAATTTGTCCTTTGCCAATTACTACTTTTTACGATTATTTGGCAAAGGCTCGTTTTTGGTTTTTCTTCTTGATGTTTGATATTTGTTTTTATCTTATAGTTTTTTGGGAATAAAACCACTTTTCTCCCTTCGGGAGCCTCAAGCCGTCGACATCACCGGTGATGCTACTCATAAGTCGAAGACAACAGGATACATCTAGATAGACAGTAGCACCCAACATCTGCAACACCACCAAGACCGTAGCTGCAGGGACCTAGGGCCACATCTGCCCAGGTCTACAAGTCAACAGCTGTACCATTCGACATCAAGAAGTTAACATCGAACCAACACCACAAGCCATGCATAAGTATAATCCAGAATTGTTAGTTTTTGGCAAAAATTTGAATATATTTGTTAATGCATTTAATAAGTCACATTTTTATTATATCTTTATTGAACAATAAACATGATTAGTTAAAACATTGTTTTCTTTGCTTCCATTTTAAATTTTCAGAGTTCATAACTAAGATTAGGACAAGACGAACACACACCCTAAGAGACTGAGCTAGGCTGGGGTGAACCATGGCTATCTTGAATGATTGGAGTAATATTTTCGAATATTATTTCAATTATCTGGGGTAGTTATTGTAGATTTCGTTTCAAGTTATATAATAATCATCGGCATCATAATTCTGAGGCCAGAATCCGGAGGACATTCGGAGGACAGAATCCCAAAACAAGTACAAAACTGGAAACCGCAAGGTAGAAGAGGAAGAGGTAGACCGAGGAAATGTTGGAAGGCAGGAATAAACAAAGCCATGGATGAAAGAGGTCTGCAAGTAGATCAATGTGCGGGCAGAGAGGAATGGCGAACGGGTATCGGAAGACGAAGAACGTTGTAAACCGATAGTATATATTTATACCATGTCATTAAATTTTAAGTTTAAATAACATTTTACATGTATCCATGTATCCGTTTTGGATATTTGATTATAAATTAAATATACTAATTACACAAGAATTTTTATACTTCCTTGGTAATATCTACATAAATATGCACAACCGCTGCATATTAGTTCTTCTTAAAGACTCCATGTGTGGTCAAAATCATTGAAGTCCTGTATTTGTCATTAATAAATATATTTACATAGAATTATAGAATTATTTATGGTCAATAGAAAAATAATTAACAGTTTCTGCATATTATTAAATTTTTGACTATGATTAATGGAAATTCGCGATGATATTGTTTAATGTAAGTATTAATAAATCTTTTATAAATACTTCCTAATTATTTCTAAACAAGATCTTCGTTCCTAAGGTCGTTTAATAATCTTGTAGTAGCTAATTTGTGACAAAGAATAATTTTTAATAATTTTAAAAAGAAGTGATATTAAGGTAACATTTGTTTTAAAAATTTCCACGAATTTTAACTTATGTCATCGGTTAAAATAAACATACAATTTATTTAAGTAAGGTAAAATTCATCATCTAATCTATAATATGGGGATCTGTACTAATTTTTTTTTTTTTTAGTATACGAATATTCATACTATGAAAATAGGAATAGGAGATATATTATTTCTAATAGAAAAATGATAAACAATATGATTTTTATTATTATTATTATTGTGTCTTCTTTTTGTTTGCCATCTTAAGAATATTTACTTTGTGTAGTACTACTCTGAACCAGTTGAAAAGAAATAAAATCAAACCAAACTAAAATAAGAAAATATTTTCAAGATAATTAGGTAGATAGAGAGGAAGTATCTTTAGACTTTAATTGTCAAATTTGCAAGACTTATCACTTTGGGAGAATACTTTGAAAACAAACTACTGCCTTACAACTTAGCACCAAAATAACTTGGAATGACTCTTGACATAACGTTGAGCTTTGAAGCTATAAAGAACGACAGCAACACAAGAAACTCAAAATAATATTGGTACATAGTTTGTTTCTCTCACCACGTGGCCCAGGTATTGTGATTTTCCTACCTTTTTTAATTGAACATAGAATATTATTTCACATTATATAGAATATTTAGTAGTAAATTTCAATATATTAAGAGCGTAGGCGCAAAATTTCGGACCAATGTTTTTTTAAATGCGTAATTTTTTTTTGAATCCTGAGAGAATCAAAGTAGATTTGAAAAATTTAGACACAGAATGAAAGATTACTTTGTTACCGAGGGCCAAAAGTCCCCGAAAACTTCTACAATGTTTATTTTAATAAGTTCCAGGGGTCAAAAAAAAGTGAAAATTGAAAATTGATTTTTAACTTCAAATTGTTTAAAATTTTGTAATTAAAATTTATTTGTTTGTCCACTTCTCTCTAGGACTGACTATCTTTGGTTTTGAGTTTAATTATACATAAGAGCGTAGGCCCAAAATTTCGAGCCAATGGTTTTTAAATGCATTTATTTTTTCAGAATCCTGAGAAAACTAGTAAGTATTTTTGAAAAATTTAAACACAGAATAAATGATTACATTATTACCGAGGGCGGAAAGTCACTAAAAACTTCTATAATGTTTATTTTAATAAGTTACAGGGGTGAAAAAAAGAGATTATTGAGTGTGATTTTTAATTTCAAGTATCTCATTTAAAAGAAACGTTTTGTTTGTTCTAAGGGACTTTTGGCCATCGGTAATAATGTAATCTTTCATTCTGCATTTAAACTTTTCAAAAATATATATTACTTTTTCAGGATTCGAAAAAAATGAACGCATTTAAAACACATTGACCCCAAATTTTGCGCCTACGCTCTTCAACAATATACCTTTATAGTTTATTAAGTGTTTTATGAAGAGATTAATTTCATCCCAGTGAAGTACTAGGCTGTCAAATGCAATATTTAAAATTTTATTCCTTGCAAAACAATAATTGCAGTATATGGAAAAATTCAAGTATTATCAAAAACATCACCATCATCACAGTTACATAATAGTGCGGAATATATTTTCTGTTTAAAAATTCAGTAACACCATTAGTACCTTATTGCGCATTAAGTTATAAAGATAAAATTATTATAGGTAACTCAACTCCATTGTACATTACAAACAAAAGAGGGAAAATGTCATGATACTACCGCGACACGAAAATTACGAGATTTACTTTAAACTTAAATTGGTAAAATTGGACGATTCATCCTACATAGGGGAACAAGAGAACAAATATTCTTAATATTCGTAAACTTTTAGAAAAATCCCTAGACTTTAAAATATTTGTGCTTTGATGACCACGTTGATAACGTAAAAAGGGGATAAAATGTGACATATGTACGTAATATACTTAGGGAAATGAGTACGCCAGAACATCTATTAGTATGGTATAGTTAGACAAAAACCCAGACATCCAAAGTGAAAGTTATCCTCCAACACCAAATTGTTCTATATGGTCCACATAATGTTCAGAAAAAAGTCACACAATTTTGAGCGTCGGGTTTGGGGAGGAGAGGGGGGAGAAATCTGCAAATTCGTAGTTTTTTAGGTTTTTCGTCAATATTTCTAAAACTAAGCGGTTTAGCACGAACAACCTTCTACACGAAATTGTTCTACATTAAATTTTAAATAAAAAAGGCCCTATGCATAACCCTTCTAAAATGAACGGTTCCAAAGTTACGGAGGTACTATAGTATAATTGGTCCAAAGAAAAGGCCTAACCCAGACATCCAAAGTAAAAGTTTTCCTTCAACACTAAATTGTTCTACATGGTCCATATATTGTTCAGTAAAAAGTGACACCAGTTTGAGCGTCCGGTTTGGGGGGGAGATGGGGGAGAAGTCGGTAAATTAATAGTTTTTTTAAGTTTTTCGTCAATATTTCTAAAACTATGCTTTAGCGTAAGGAATGTTCTATAGAAAAATGTTTTACATAACATTTAAAAAAAAAGGTTCTATACATAATTGTTATAAAATCAACGGTTCCAGAGTTACTGAGGGTGAAATGTGGAGGTTTTCGATACTTTTTATATTTACCGAATTCTCCCCCCCCCAAACCCGACGCTCAAAATGGTGTGACTTTTTTCTGAACATTATGTGGACCACATAGAACAATTTTTTGGTGGTCAAAAATTTTTTAAACGTTTTTTTTGTTTTTTTTTTCTAAAATTATTTTTCTTGCATGGAAAAAAGTTTTTTTAGGTTTTTTGGATCATTCCAAACAGAAAAGGTCTTTAGTGACTTTTCTCTAAAAATGATAGTTTTTGACATATAAGCGATTAAAAATTAAAAAATTGCGAAATCGGCCATTTTTAACCCTCAAAAACTATGTGAAAAACTAAAAATTTGAATGTTGCCAAGGTAGGTAGATATTTTTTAAACATCGATTGATGAAATCCCGAAGAGTTTTTTGCAATACAATATTCAAAACTCCTTTGTTTTTTAATTGCTAATCAAGCGTGCGCGACACTATTTTCCACCGACAGTATGGTGCAAATGAAAGGAATAAATTCGTTATTTCGTAAACCGGCGAGATTAAGGAAAAATCCCGAAACAGGTCGATTTTTATTTTTAAGGTATGATATTGTGGCATATATGGTATATTAGTGACGTCATCCGTCTGGGCGTGATGACGTAATCGATGATTTTTTTAAATGAGAATAGGGGTCGTGTGGTAGCTCATTTGAAAGGCTCTTCAATTCTCTATTCAGTAATGTAAACATTTACATAATTATTTATACAGTGTGTCCTTCTACTTATGTTTTTGTCAAATAATTTAATTTAATAAAATTTTTTTGGACACCCTGTATAAATAATTATGTAAATGTTTATATTACTGAATAGAGAATTAAAGAACCTTTCAAATGAGCTAGCACACGACCCCTATTCTCATTTAAAAAAATCATCGATTACGTCATCACGTCCAGATGGATGACGTCACTAGTATACCATATATGCCACAATATCATAACTTAAAAATAAAAATCGACCTGTTTCGGGATTTTTCCTTAAAGTCGCCAGTTTATGAAATAACGAATTTATTCCTTTCATTTGCACCATACTGTCGGTGGAAAATAGTGCCGCGCACGCTTGATTAGCAATTAAAAAACAAAGGAGTTTTGAATATTGTATTGCAAAAAACTCTTCGGGATTTCATCAATCGATGTTTAAAGAATATGTACCTACCTTGGCAACATTAAAATTTTCAGTTTTTCACATAGTTTTTGAGGGTTAAAAATGCCCGATTTCGCAATTTTTCAATTTTTAATCGCTTATATGTCAAAAACTATCATTTTTAGAGAAAAGTCACTAAAGACCTTTTCTGTTTGGAATGATCCAAAAAACCAAAAAAAACTTTTTTCCATGCAAAAAAAAATAATTTTAGAAAAAAAACAAAAAAAAACGTTTATTTTTGACCACCTTTTGGTCCTGGCAACATGCAAATTTGTTAAAAGGAGTCCTTTTTGAGTAAGATTGTGCAAAAAATCCGAATTAGAATATTTTTCCTAGCGGATGCGCAGTGGCTTTCTGGACTAGTTGGGTACGGTGAGTAACAAACAGAGATAAGAAACATGACGAAATACGAAAGTAAGAAATCGTCAGATAATTTAATTACTTAGGCTCTGTCGTCATTAACAGTAGAGGGTGGGAAGAAGAGATCCGTCGACGAATCATAATTATTCATAATGGCCATATCGGCAACAGTCAAACTCACAAAAATATAAAAGAACACTGAACACTAACATTAGAAGCGAATATCTTTTGAAATGTGGGTCCACCGCAGAATATTGTGCATACTATGGACCGTATATCGCGCAAATGATTCAATACTAAAAGAAGTGAATATTCTGAGATATTTTGGACATATATCTAGAAGAAAGAGAAGACATGAAGTGAATGATAGTTGAAGGCAATGTAGCAGCATGATAGTGAGACCAAGTAGTTTAAATACATGACGCCACTACATTCTAACCTATACGAGAAAAGATAAAGGAGAATATTTGATAAGACTACAGTAATCGAGTAGAGTATGTTCAATATTTTCTCGTAATTTTTATTGTCTCTTACATTGACTAGTACTTAATTTGTACACCAATAGATCTGTATATTTTGAGGCTAACGATTTTATCATACAATCCTTTAGTTTTAGTGAAATTTCTATAATATACTTACTCACTTTTACAGTTATGAAAAACCTGTAACTTTTAGAGATTTCTAAATGTTGGGAAAATTAATAACAATTAGCACTATAATCTTTTACGATGTTTATCAAATTATGAAAATAAAAAATTATGCCAATTAGAAGGCAATTTACAGTATAACAAATCTTATGAAACGGTTTTTGTTCGCGTAATTGTAAGGAATTAATTTAAAAATTTCATTATTTTTGCTTAATGTGATATACTCACACATTTACAGATAATTATATCTTAGTAATATAAAAGTATTGCATTGCAATAAAAAAAATGTGTACAAAATAATTTTTTTTATATTAAAAAAAATTGGGTTCTATTAGGTCCTTTAAAGGGTTTCCATGCTTTGACCGTGAGTTTGGTAAGCACTACAATTTTGATGACGTTTGTCATTTAGCTCTTTTGAATACGTGTAATGGATACATAATATCTTATTATAAACTTGTCCAAGTTATTAGTTATGAAAATTAAATTTAAATATATAGTTCAGAGAAATAAGGAAAAAAAATATCCTGTTGGTGACACATCCCCCTCCAGGCCGAAACCAAATTTTTGAGTAGTATGGACATCGATAATAATAACCTATACGTTTCCTGCAGCCGATTTTGATGATATATATAGTTATAAACAAATGAAGATAAAAAAACCGTAAATTTTCGCTTTTTTCGTCTATAACCAAAAAGTTAAGTATTTTAGACAAATTTGAGAGTGAGAAACTCATATATCGTATAAAAAACTTCAATATGGCGTTCGCTGAATATGTCTATCCTTATTGGTTGCTTAGAAAATTGCAAAATAAATCATAAATTTTGAGTTTTTATAAATATTCATAACTTATGTAAAAATTAACTTAGAACGTTCTTGTTACACGAATTACTGAGACTTGTGGTGCTTAAATTATATTTTAAATTTCAAAGCAATTGGTTAAATAGTTTAAAAGTTATTTAATTTGTTTTTCCCAAATTAATTTTTTTTGCAGCGTTATAAGTCAGAAAATATACACTAATACTTTGGATAGTTTATGAAAGAAGAAGATTTATACTATTAATTTAATTAAGAAAAAATGACAAAAAATAATTCTATATACTTCAAAATTATTTTGCAAAACATGTGAATTAAAAAAGGGGGGCTGACTTCATCCCCTGATTGTCCTAGGACAATTGTTTTTCTTTCTAAATGTGTATAAAAATTCAGTCTTTCCAAATACAAAAAAAAAATAATTTTTCTACGGGTAACGGTTAGAAAGTTATTCTAATTGTTTATAAGTAAGCAAAGAATCGACGTGTTTTTGCAAAATAATTTTACACTGTTTAAAATTACTTGTTGTCATTTTTTTTAGTTAAGTCAATAGTATAAATTTTCTTCTTCCATAAACTGTCAGAAGTTTTACTGTAACCTCATAATTTTCTGACTTATAGTGTTGCAAAAAAAATGTTTGACCAATTGCTTTGAAATTTAAAATATAATTATTTAAGCACCACAAGTCTCAGCAATTTGTGTAATAAGAAGGTTCTAAGTTAATTTTTACAAAAGTTATGAATATTTATAAACACACATTCGCTTTCTGTTGATGGAGGTCAGAACGTCTGATGCTTTTTAGTGCAGTGAGTAATTTTTTAAATGTCCGGTCAGCTGATTTGAATTGTCGTACAACGCGACCTCTTTTTTAATGACCGTTTATAATTCTTCATACCCACAAATTTAATTCAAAATAAATATTTACCTTATAATTCTGGACGCTTCAAAATGAATCAGATTGGTTACATAAACAATAGAATGTTTATGCTGACCGATATGATATATTCTGATTTAACGCCAAAATTGGAAGAGAAATATTTTAAGTGGAATACTTTAAAATTATTATCAAGCAGACAGAGATAATTATTACTTTTCAGCGCTTCTCATTTCATAATGTGGATTCAAAAAGAAGCCACAATAGCTCAAATAAACACAAATTTAACGAATTTATAAGTGTAAACCTATGTTTACTGCAAGCTAACTTTTAAAAAAACTGTGTGAGTGACGTAGTTCGCGCCAAGGAGGTTCCGCCCACAAATGCGCACCATCCTATCCCTGGCTAAGTGTATCGTGCGGGGGTAGAAATGGCAAACTCTTTTTGAACTCGTTGAGGTCCCAAAATTGACATTCTCGGCGAAATTCAGTTGTTTGTATGATTTTAGAGGACAAATTTCTGACGACTTTACTATACAGGCTGAAGAAGTGCAAGGTAAAAGGTACTAGCTCAGAGAAATAAGGAAAAAAAATATCCTGTTGGTGACACAACTCCCTCCAGGCCGAAACCAAATTTTTTGTGTAGCATGGACATCTGTATTAATAACCTATATGTTTCCTGCATCCGATTTTGATGATGTACATAGTTATAAACAAATGAAGATCAAAAAACGGTAAATTTTCGCTTTTTTCGTCTATAACCAAAAAATTAAGTATTTTAAACAAATTTGAAAGTGAGAAACTTATAAATCGTATAAAAAAACTTCAATATGGCGTTCGCTGAATATGTCTATCATCATTGGTTGTTTAGAAAATTGCAAAATAAATCATAAATTTTGAGATTTTATAAATATTCATAACTTATGTAAAACTTAACTTAGAACTTTCTTATTACACGAATTTTGAGACTTATGGTGCTTAAATCATACCCTAAATTTCAAAGCATTTGGTCAAATAGTTTAAAAGGTATTTAATTTGTTTATCCCAAATTAATTTTTTTGCAACGCTAAAGTCAGAAAATGATGAAGTTACACTAATACTTTGGATAGTTTATGAAAGAAGAAGATTTATACTATTAATTTAATTAAAAAAAATTACAAAAAATAATTCTAAATACATACTGCAAAATTATTTTGCAAAAACATATGAATTAAAAAAGAAAGGGGGGGCTAACTTCGTCCCTAATTGTCCTAGGACAATTGTTTTTCTTTCTAAATGTGTATAGAAATTCAGTCTTTCCAAATATAAAAAAATAATTTTTCTACGGGTAACGGTTAAAAAGTTATTCTAATTGTTTATAAGTAAGCAAAAAATCGCCGTGTTTCTGAAAAAAAAAATTTACACTGTTGAAAATTATTTTTTGTCATTTTTTTTATTAAGTCAATAGTATAAATGTTCTTCTTCCATAAACTGTCAGAAGTCTTACTGTAACCTCATAATTTTCTGACTTATAGTGTTGCAAAAAAAAATGAATTTGCGATAAACAAATCAAATGACTTTTAAAGTATTTGACCAATTGCTTTGAAATTTAAAATATAATTTAAGCACCAGAAGTCTAAGCAATTCGTGTAATAATAAGGTTCTAAGTTAATTTTTACATAAGCTATGAATATTTATAAAAACTCAAAATTTATTAATTATTTTGCAATTTTATAAGCAACCAATAAGGAGAGACATATTCAACGAATGCCATATTGAAATTTTTTAAGACGATTTATGAGTTTTTTACTCTCAAATTTGTTTAAAATGCTTAACTTTTTGGTTATAGACGAAACGAGCGAAAATTTACCATTTTTTGATCTTCATTTGTTTATAACTACGTATATCATCAAAATCGGCTGCAGGAAACATAGGTATAGGTTATTAATATAGATATCCATACTACCAGGGATTTATTATTTATTAAAACGGATTTAAGGGGGGGCAGGCTGAACAGCGGCCCGGGGCCCCCAAAAAGCCCAAAACTTAAAAAAAATCAGCACATTATTCACATAGAATTAATTTTTGTCAATCAATTAACTGTAATATTTCGTTATATGGAAAGTTTCTTTCCTATTAAAAATGTATTTTTCGCAAATTACGGTCATAAATCAGAAGATATATTTAAGATATTCTTGCAAGAAGATGATATCGATTTGAAAAGCTGCAGGGGACAGTCCTACGACAATGCGTCAGTTATGAGTGGAAAATACAATGGTGTTCAGCTAAAATTTAGATAACACAATATCTTGGCATTGTAGATTTCATGTGTCGCCCACTCTCTAAATTTAGTTGCTAAAACTGCAGCTAAGTGTTGTCCTGCTGCCATAGAATTCTTTGATTTTTTTAAGGACTGTGTGAACCCTATGTATTTTTCACTCCCTCTACATATAGATACAACTTGTTAATTGAATGTTTAAAAACGTCTTTAAGCAAGAGACACGCCGACCATGGCAGAAATATTATCGTTCTTAAAAAAGAGTAAATACTACTAGATGGTCGTCTAGAAGTGATACCGCAAAAGAACTAGTTAAAGGTGATAATCAGATAAAAGAGCATTATCCAAAATTTCAAAAGACGATGGGCAACAACTTGAAACTTGTAGCGATACAATGGTTTGTATAATCGAGTGTGTTTACTGAAAACAGGGATATTTGCAATATTTTGGATTGAAATCTTAGAGAGGATAAACAGCACAAGTCGTATTCTCCAAGATCCAAAGATCCATTCATTCCAATTTTGGATTTTTACATTATTTGGAAAATTAAACTTCCAATGAAATTGAAGCTCACTCACTGAAGATTACCGACAATTATAGCAATGATTTAGATAAAAAACTAGGTGTCGAACTAGTACAATTTGTAGAATGTTTCAATTCATTTAAAGAGGAAATCGGCTCATCAAATATAAGTAAAGAACTTCAAATGTACCGACAGTTAAAAGAGAAAAATGTGAATGATGCGGTTCCAAACGTTGTAGTGACACTTCGTTTATATTTAGTTCTGATGGTAGCTAACTGCAGTGGAAGGAGATCATTCCAAAAATTTAAGCACACTTAAAGCAACTAGACATGCCCGACATAATCAAGGAATTTTCAGTTAAAAAATCTCAAAAAGTTCCTGGACTTTAACCATACCATAGTCATAACAAAAATTTGTTTAATGGTAGGAGGTAGGGCCCCACACCAATTCTGCCCAGGGGCCCCCACTGCCTTAAATCCGGCTCTGCATACTACTCAAAAAATTTGGTTTCGGCCTGGAGGGGGATGTGTCACGAGAAAAATCTTATTTCTTTGGACTATAATTAAAACTGTAATAACTAAATATTACATAAATTAAACGCCGATATCTAAAAATAATTCACTTACACTATTTAAAAAACAGTACATGCAAATATTCCGTAATGAGCTTAATCATTTTAAACCGGTTTAGTAAAGTCACTGGTTTAGTACTCTTGAACCATTAAACAAAAGTAGTATTACTAGTATTGCAAGTGACAGTTAGATATACCTAAATACATTGCGAAAGTAAAAAAAAGAAAGTGAAGATTATCAGAAATGCTTAAACAAAGTAATTATTTTGATTTCCTCAACATATCAAAATTAAAACTATTTTAAACAGGATAACAGTTTTCTACTCTAAAAATTCTATAAATAGTATTATTTACAGAGAAAGCGATCGTGTCTTATGGATACGAGATATAGTGCAGTCACTAAAGATTTTCACCTTCGATTTCTTTGAACCTCCATCGATTTTCATGAAAATTGGTGTATTATTATAAAATTCCTCAGGAAACAAAAGTGACATGGTGACAACTTGCCCTTTTACCCTGGGTTTGGATGTCACCTCTTCCCAGTGGTGAAAATTATTTTATAAAAAATATCGATAGAGGGACAAATTCTAAGCAAAATTTGTTATATCAAGTTATGAAAATAAATCAATACGTTTTAAGTTATTAAAGGTCAAAATTTTAATTTTTCGTGAAAATAATGTTTTGAAGCGGTTTTTCATAAATAACTCAAAAACTACAAGTTTTTTCAAAATATTGAAGTTAATAAAAAATTAAATAAAATTCTTACTTGAAAAAACATTTAATTTTAATTTAAAGTAAGTTATACATAACTGAGTGTATATTTTTTTTCGGCGGATACTCAAATTTAAGTATTCAAGCTTAAATAACGGGAAAACTATGCATTTTATAACATATACCTATAAAACACTTATCAAAGTCCTTACGAATGCCTACAAAATGAGCTCCAGAAGAAGTTGGTAGCATCACAATTAAGCAAGTTATCATGAAAATAACAGAATCCTTTCGAATTTTTTAGGAAAAAGTTAAAAATTAAATATATGCCATTTCCACAAAAATTAAAATTTATAGTAATCTCTAGAAGAGTTTCTTTATTTGAGCATAAGTAATGACCTCAAAAATTTTGACCAGTTCAGAATGTATATTTTTGAAAAAAAAAAATATGATAAAAAATCAAAATTTTCAAATTTTTGTAAATTTTCTTTTCTTGCGACAATAACTTCAAGGATACTCGATTATGTAAAAAATGATACAGTACCTTTTAGTATTTTTTTAACAAATATTTTAATTTTTTATTATTTTTGTAGAATTAAAAATAACAGATAGAAACGTTTAAACCTAAATTTTACTGCGAGAACCATGTAACCGGTGACTTTAACCTTTTATCTTTAAAAAAGAAAGGAATTTAAAACATTAAACTTAACAAGAAACTTAAAATTTAAAGATTTTATTGCCCTTGACATTACCCTACAAATGATTTTTAGAAGAAGCTGATCATAAAAATTAACAGTTATTCTAAAAAAAACAACAGTTCTTTTGGAAAAATTTTTGGAGCACAAAGTTTGAAAAAAATTAGACCATAAATTTTAATACTATTAACTTTTTCGGGAGCTTATTTGATAGATATTTCTTAGTACTTTGACAAGTGTTTCGTAAGTTTATGTTATAAAATACATTGTTTTCCCGTTATTAACCCTTAAACGCCCAACCTTTTTTAGGTTCCCTGTACGCCCAAGGGTGGGTAAAAAATGTCCACCTCGAAAATAGCTAATATATTTATTGAGAGTTGTTGGAAATGGATTAGAATTAAGATTCTTATGCTTAATAAACACAGCATCTTCTAAAATATTAATATAAACAATTTACAAACCTTACAACTAAATTACAATGTACATCAAAATTAACATACCAGTAAAAGCCAGTAATTCAGATTTGTCGATTTTCTCCACATTCTTCCTTTCAACCTCCTCATTGCCGGATAATTATGTAGATTATGTAATTATACGTCGATAATTATATGGATTATCTTCCTACCAACGAGAAATTATATAGAAACCTTTAGTAACAAGTTTTACCAAGGGTGTACTTTTTATGCCCACCCATATTTAACTCAAGATGCTACTTTTATTTTCAAAAATATCGGTAGAACCAAATTAACATTCGAGAAAGGGCTGTCTTTTTAACAATAAATAATTAAAAAAAAACTTTAAACATGTAATAAATATGTTACAAGGGAATATGCATTAGGTGGACATTTTTTACCCACCCTTGGGCATTTAAGGGTTAAGCTTGAATACATAGATTTGAGTAATCGTCGAAAAAAATACACATTCAGTTACCTATAACTCACTATGAATTAATATTAAAAGTGTTTTTCAAATAACAAATTTATTCGATTTTTATTATCTTTATTTTGGTAATAATAACATTTTTCTAAAAACTTTATAGTTTTTGAATGATTTATGAAGAACCTCTTTAAAACATTTACCTATTTTTTTCACGAAAACTTTAAAATTTTTGATCTTTAATAACTCAAAAATATTGATTTAATTTAATAACTTTTTATAACAAATTTTGCTTAGAATAATTTATCTCTCTGTCGATCTCTTAGAATGATTTTTAACAAACTAATGGTCACCCCCAAGAAGGGGTAGCATCCAACCCCAGGGTAAAAGCGCAAAATGGCACCATGTCACTTTTGTTCATTGAGGTATCTTCTAACCCAGGGGTGGGCAAAGTGCGGCCCTTTATACATTTTTTTGCGGCCCGCGGAAAAAAAATTGAATCGAATTGAATGCAAAACATTAATAAATTAAACTAATTAAATAAATGCTAGCTTATTAATGTTTTGTAATTTGATAACGATTTCCGAAGTGGAAATCGAAACGTTAAATAAATTTAATTTCAAACTTAAATTGTGGTTTATTCCCAAATGAAATAGTAAATTGCAAAGATACCGCCAGGAGATAGCTTCTGAACAATATTAGTGAAAAAGAAATAGGTTTTAGATAAAATAAAAACAAATAAATATTTATATACATATATTTGAGGGAAATAGCGTGCTTAAATAAATGCAAATGTTATTTAGGAAGTGACACGGGTATGGTCTCATAGTTTTGAAATTTTCGATTTTTTTTATTATTTTAGGTAAGTAAATGAAAGTACATAACTTCAATAACATAAAAGTACACACCACATAACTGGGTAAATAAAAACAATGACCAAGGTAGAGAAATTAAGACACGCATTTGCAAGAAAAGCATTTATAAAAATAAAAAAAAGTGTGTTAATCGAGACCTTCCTCTGGAGCTGAGGATAAGAGCCTTAAGATGTTACGTTTTCTTGACTTTGTTGTATGGAATGGAAAGCTGGATACTAAAAGTACACAATATAAAGAAGTTGGAATCATTTGCGATGTGATGCTATAGAAGGATTTTAAAAATACCATGGATCCAACGAGTAACAAATGCAGAAGTGTTAAGAAGGTTACAAAAGGATAGCGAGGTGATAAAGAATATCAAAACAAGAAAGCTGAAATATTTGGGTCATACTACGAGAGGTGCTAAATATTGAGGTTCGTAATACAGGGTAAAAGATCCATAGATAGAAGAAGAATTTCTGGCCTGAGAAAGTTAAGAGGGTGATATAGTTGCAGCTCAGTAGATCTTTTCAGAAAAGCCGCCAAAAAGGTACCTACGGATATCTGTGATGATAGCCAACCTCCGATAGGAGAAGGAACTACAAGAAGAAGAATACCTAACTTCAAGAATACTCTATGAAAATATGAGTTTGACCGAAGTAAAATTACCAGAAATACAGCATCTTTAATATCCATATCTTCGACTAGCTTTGCAGCAGATTGAGCGCATTGAGAAACGTTCAACAGCCAGCTGTTCCCTTCTCTTTTGTAAATTACTCCGCCATTCCAAAACATATTTCGATGTGCATCACGATTTGACAAACATAAAAGAAATTGAAAATAAAATTTGTCAAAACTTTAAACGCGTTGTTGTCAAAATTGCCTTTTTCAAAGGCGGTGGATAACTCAAAAACTACTTGACAGATCCACCGGAAGTTTATCATAGATTTTCTTTAGACATTTCGTGAGGTAACGTTGTCGGGATATTTTTTGTTTTATGCTTATTTTTTGTTTAACAATAATGAACATGTTGATTGTTACAAAAAAAAATCTTTCTTACAAAAAATTTCGTTTTTTGACTTCTGAGTGATGTCAAAAACTCAAAAATAGTTTAAAACTAAAAAACAGCGTTACCTCAAGAAACTCATATGCTAATAAAATATTTGTTTGTTTCATATGCAATGATCTTATGAAGAGTTCCGATATCTACTGCAAAATCCATTTTTTTAGGTGTCTGTAAAAATTTGTCAGCGCTGACTAATTTTTCAATATTTTGTCTTGAAATTTTTTTTGAATATTCTTTTAATTGTACTGAATATATGTTTATTTAAATTAAAAATAAAATAGTTATACCATAGTTTAAAAAATCACAAAAATGTGTTTGAAATGTTGATTTCAACCCCACCCCAAATTAGTAAAAAGTTACAAATTCGAACATGTTAAGGTAATAAATATTGCGGCCCTCAGTAATAAACCAAAAACATTTTGTGGCCCTTACTAAAAAAAGTTTGCTCACCCCTAACCACTCACCAATTTTCATGAAAATCGATGGAGGTTCAACGAAATCAGAGGTAATAGCTCAGATCCACCTTCAATGACTGCACTAATACGAGATAGTCGTAACCGGCCATGATCTTTAATGAGGATAATGTTTTGAAGGAAATTTGTCAAGTGTAAACATGAATGACGGGAAACAAATTAACCACTTGTATGGTGTGTTAAAGGAATTTACTTGTTAAATTATTATGCACTAAAATGTACTACATGCTTTAATGTGTTTAATTTTTATCGCCTAAGGGCATTAACATAATTTGCAATTAAAAATAACGCAAATATTTTTTGTAGTTTATTTGAAGTTGAAGCCACAGACAGAAATTCTGTGTGTCGCCTCAACACTGTCCAGATGGACGAGTGTTTTGAAGGGTTTTCTGTGGAGTGTTTTTAATAAAAATCCACAAGGAAAAAGTTTTCCTGTAGCTGGCTGTATACCATGTGATACAAAAAACAGTAAAATCCTTTATAAAAGGTATATTTAAAATCCCTAAAAAGGACTACATCACAATCACATAGCTAGTTTTCGACTGGTTTACCAGTCATCATCAGTGCTTATCTAAAATGAATATAAGCTGGTAAAATAATGCAAAGATTTTGAAATTTTGACTACAAGAAAAGTTGTAGGTTATACTCACGTGAAGTTTACATGCTAACCACCAAAGTAGTCAAAATTTAAAAATCTTTGCATTATTTTACCAGGTTATATTCATTTTAGGTAAGCAATGATGATGACTGGTAAACCAATAGAACACTAGTTATGTGATTGTGATGTAGCCCTTTTTAGGGATTTTAAATATACCTTTTATAAAGGATTTTACTGTTTTTTCTTTTTAATAACTTTTTTTGGAAACTTTCAAAGTTTTTTTAAATTATGAAGGGAAGATTTTATTCCACTGTTTAAACAATGGGATCCCTCTTTTCTATAGGTACTTTTTAAATTTTTACCATAGCTCTGCAAATAGCAGCGATGTAAGCTGAAACCGCCCAGCTAGGAATTAAATGTTTTATATACTTTTAAAAAAAATATTTTCCATTCATTCTTTAGATTCTTCTGTTGTAGTTATTAGTATGTGACATATTAATAATCCTACCGAACTATCAGAAAAAAAAATATCCAAATGTTTGGCATTGGTTAAGTCATCGAGCTAATGAAAGTTTCCGCTCCGCTTACACGGTTTACTTATATAATCGCTTATAGAGGAATTTATTTGTCTCTAATCTTCAAATATCTGGTGATCTGATAAGTAACCTTCTTCGCCGATTAGGGTGTTGCGATCTCAAAAAACATTTTTTTTTTTTTGGCTTGGACTTTAGTCATTAACACTGCCTGGGATAACTATCAGGTGCATCGAGTAGCTTGGTAGTCATCACAGCCGGTCCCAAGCCCGGATAAAAGTGGAGGGTTAATAGGCGAGGTTAGCAACCTACCTATCGTAAAATGAAGCAATGCTCAAAGAACCAACGGGATGCCTCGGAACAGGACGGATACACAGATGACGAAAACGGCGAGAATCAGGACAAAGAATAGGAAAAATATACTCAGAATTGCAACATGGAATATAAAATCATTGAACAACAGAGACCAGGAGTTAGAAAAGGAACTGAGAGAAAATAAGATAGAGATATGCGCGATCCAGGAAACAAAAAAGAAAGGAAAAGGACAGATGTGGCTTGGGGAATACTTCTTGATCTATAGTGGTGTACCAAAAAATATGAGAGCCAAAGAAGGCGTGGCCTTAATGATACACAAAAAATGGGCAGATAACATATATGAATGTCAATATATATCAGAAAGAATCGTAGTTACTAAGATCAAATTAGAGAAGCAAAAAATAAATATCATAGGGGTTTATAGCCCAGAAAACTGCAAACCCGAAGTCGACAGAGTCCACTTTTATAACGAGCTTCAACAAACAGTCGACGAAATACCAGCCAATGAGATAATATACATTTTAGGAGACATGAACGCAAGAGTCGGTAACATAATTATACCAGGAATAAAGCAACGATTCAATGAAGACAACAAAAATGAAAATGGGGAACTACTTATTAACTTTTGCTCTCAGAACGAATTTCGAATAAACAATACGTTCTTCAGACACAATGATCAACAAAAATATACATTCCAAAATACAAGAGGACACAGATCCGTTATTGATTATATATTGACAAACAGAAACATCCACCACTCTCAAGTACTAGACATACGATGTTTAAGTGCACCTAATATTGGAAGCGATCACAACCTAGTACTTGGAAAAATCAGAATAGAGCTACAAAGAAACAGGAAAGAAGACCCTGTTGAATGTGAGACAAGAATAAAGGTAGAACAGCTACGAGACTTGTCAACACGAGATCTATACCAGAGAAGATTGCAAAAAGTACTGAATGAAAACTACATTACACCGGATGAAGACATAGAAGAAAGTTGGAGGAAGATCAGAGATAATATCAAAATGGCAGCAACGGAAGCACTTGGAGAACGTAAGATAAGTAAACATATACGAAAGAAAAGGAGAACTCCATGGTTCTGTGAAGAAATAAAAATAAAATGCCAAGAAAAAAAGAAAATCTACCTAGAATACAAGTCCAAAAGAACGAGACAAACATATGAAGAATATAAAAGAGTACGAAATGAATTAAACTCAATAGTAAGAAGGAAGAAAACAGAACATTGGAAAGCATTTTCAAAAGAGATGGAGCACGACTTTTATGGGATGCAAAGGGAAATGTGGAAAATGATAAGAGGTCAAAGAGCAGAGATGAAGGAATTGATAGAAGTAAAACATATTGATACAAATACATGGACAACTTACCTAAAAAACCTTTATCAAACAGCTAATCACCAAGAACTGGAAACACCACGATTAGAATCGGATGAGAAAACAGAAATTAAAGAGGAAGATATAAAGAACGCCTTAAAAAAGATGAAAAATCGAAAAGCTCCTGGGAAAGATGGAATAGCTAATGAACTTTTAAAGTACGGAGGAGATAGACTTCACGAAGAACTGAATATCCTTATAAGTAAAATAATAAATACAGGAAGAATTCCAGAAGAATGGAGAACCACTCAAATGATAGCGTTATTTAAGAAAGGTGATAGGGCAGACCCCAGTAACTATAGAGGGATAAATTTACTGAGCACTATACTGAAACTCACAACAAAAATACTTATGGAGAAAATAATGGCGTGCATAAATATATCGGATGAACAACAAGGATTTAGAAGTGGAAGATCATGTAACGATGCAGTTTTTGTGATAAGGCAAATAGCGGAGAAATCATTAGAATATAACAAACCAGCCTTTTTCTGTTTCATAGACCTAGAGAAAGCGTTTGATAGAATCCAATTAAAAGATGTGATACACCTTCTATATGAGAAAAATTTACCACTGGATATCATAAAACTGATAGAAAACATATATGTAAGAAATAAAATAGAGATGAAAGTCAATGGAATAATAACAGAACCCATAGAAACAAACACAGGAATCCGGCAAGGAGATTCACTAAGCCCTCTACTGTTTAACATAATATTGGATGCAATAATAAAACAAGTGAAGAAAAAAAGAGGGTACAAAATGGGCAATAGAGAGATAAAAATACTCTGTTACGCTGATGACACCGTGTTAGTAGCAGAGTGCGAAGACGACCTACAAAGATTATTGCACGAGTTCAACATTAACGCAAAAGAAATGAATATGAAAATATCAGTCCAAAAAACAAAAAGCTTAGTAATTGCCAAAGAACCAATAAGATGCAAATTGGAGTTAGACAATCAAATTATACAAGTAATGACTTTCAAATATCTGGGAATTAATCTATCAGCCGACAACAATATCGAAGAAGAGGTAAAAGACCAAATAATTAAAGCCAGTAGAACGGCCGGATGCCTAAAAGACACAATTTGGAAAAACAAACACCTAAGATTGGAAACAAAGGCCCGAATATATAAGTCAGTTATTAGGCCAGTTATGACTTACACGGCCGAAACAAGACCAGATACAAGCAAAACACGAAGACATCTGGAAACCAACGAAATGAAGATCTTAAGAAGGATTGCTGGAAAAGGACTACAGGATAGGGTAAGAAGTGAGGAAATCAGACGCATATGTGGAGTAGACAATATAAATACCTGGGTAAAGAACAGAAAAGAAGAGTGGAATGAGCACATAAGCAGGATGTCTGAATCAAGGATAGTAAGAATAGCCAGGGACAAGTCACCGTTAGGCAGGAGAAGTATAGGACGCCCAAGGAAAAGATGGAATGACAACTTAGGGGCAGAATGAAAGGCACCGTTGAAGAAAAACAGGCAGTACTGCCTATATAAAAGAAGAAGAAGAAGAAGAAGAAGACTTTAGTCATTCAAGCATAACTAGCGGTAGCGTTCAAACGACCCGCTGGAAGTCAGCCGCTGTGAGATTTACTAATACCCTGTATATACGACAACGATTAATCGTAATGATGTGACTGCACAGTTCATTTGTGCAGTTTTATCGAACTTGTGGACGAAAATTGAAAAAGATTTTAGGTTGGTGAAAACGAGGAAGGCAGGAACTAAATTTATTCTATAAATCTTTGTCGATCACGACTGCACAGTTTTATCGTAGTGTATGACGGAAGAGAGGTAGATCATTCAGCTCGTTCACAAGTCTTGCTGTAGTCGGACACATTTGCGCACTTATTTATGTTATTTTATTGAAAGTATGGATTTATGTTTTAATAGTTTTCTGTTGAATGTGATTAAAGTAGAATAAATAAATGAAACATCAATTTTTGTACTTAAATTAATTGCTTATTTCTTTCGTAGAAAAATTATAATCGATGTAAATTTTGTAGACGTGTGGACACTCAATGGACGTTCGATAAACTGCACAAACGGACTGCCCAGTCACATCGCTACGTTAAATCGTTGTCGTGTATACCGGACATAAAGCTAACTGTCCACTTGAGATAAAATCACGAGAGAACATCTCGAGATTAGTCTCAAGGTGTTGTCCATTTGAGATCAATTGCGAATTGCGGTCTCGAGATCGGCATGGGAGACTCGCTGGTGACTTTAGTCTCGAGACCAAGACATTTCCGTGTCGACTAGAGAGTCAACACATAGCCCACTGTGTGACTTCATCGCGCGTATACATATTTTCATTCTTCAAAATGGATTTGCGTCAGGCTTTTGTAATTGCGTATACGATTGTGCAAAAACGAAAAAAATGTGAAAGAAAAAAAAGTATTGAATGAGAAAATGGGTGGATCATCAAATGGACTTGGGAGACGGTTAAGCTCGTGTAAATGAGTCGCGGTTAGAGGATGAAAAGCAATTCAAAAATTTTATTCGAATGCTGTGCAGTTTGGACTGTTTTTAAATTTAGTAAAACATCAGATTTACGAGAATATAAATTTAAATTGTGTAATTTTTTTAGTTCGTTTGCATCATAATAGTTTATTAAATTTTATTGGAAACTCTTCATAAAAACTCTTTTTTTCGCGGTTTCTGTATAATTTCTTGTGGTTCACATTTCATATTACGGGGGAAAATAGGTTTAGGAGCCCGATTTTTCATGTTTTTTGAGAATTTTTTTTAGGTCGAAATAAAATTTCATTTTTTTGCAACTTTGGGATCATTTTATACATATTCTAAAGTATATGTCCAAATTTTTTTGAGTTATTATATTTAAAAATAGAGCAGTTGTAGACCGCAACCCGTGGACGTGCGCCGCACGAATATGTCGCTTGCGTGACATGTAGAGGTTGTAATTTCCGCTTAAATTAAAAATCCAAAAATTTTTACGTTTACTACAAGTTTCTCTTTGATATGAACCTCAAATCGGCTAAAAAAATTAAAAATTTGAAAAATTACGCAAGTTTGAAAAAAAAAACAAATTTTTACCGTTTTTTTTTCAGTTATTTGCCCTTAAAAATGCACTTAAAATCCATTTTTTATTCCGATTGGAGGTTCATATCTAAGACAATTTAATAACCAACAATAATCACTTTGTTTTTTTAAAATTGGTTCATTATTTTTTTAGCTAGACGTCACGCAAGCCGAAAAAAAGTCGTTTCGAGAAAACGCGTTTGAAAAAAATCTCATAGATTGCGCTCTACGCGAGCGCGCTCCGTATAATTCTCATAACTTGGCTTTGAAATTTTCAGAACACATTCTTGAATAGTAATACTATAGATTCATGCTAGTTTCAAAAAATTTGAAATTTTGAAACCTCTAAACCTATTTCCCCCTTAATTCACAAAGATAAATTAATTGCAAAATTTCATCATCGGTCCAATGTCGAACACTCATTTTTTAGCAAATTAATATTTACTAAACTCCAACTTGAGATTAGTTTCAGCTCTTCTGGCATAGACAGAAGCCTGGAGATTAGATCTTGAGATTATAGATAAGCATGTCCACTTGTGACAAGCGCAGTCTCGGGGACAAGTTACATCTTGTCTCGGAGAGTTCTCTCAGACCCATATGTATGTGAGTGTAGTCTCGAGACTGCTCTCGAGACCATTTTGTCTCAAATGGACACTTCGCTTAACGTTCCCTATAGGGTTTTTCATTCACAGTCATTTGTTTCGAGCTTTTGTCATGTGTCACATAATATTAATATATCTACGCCATACGCTATTGATATATACTATATACCAATGATACAAACTAAAGACGTATGACGTAGATATATTAATATTATGTGACACATGACAGAACCTCGAAACAAATGACAATCGATGAAAAGCTCTATTGCCGGTGTATATTATGTACAGTCCGTCTAATTTACTTACCGTTGCACGTCATTATTTACGTTAGAGATCTAAGTTGAAATTGTTGCCCAATTACAAAAAAATTCTTGAATTAATTTTAAATCAAATAGATCAAACAATTTTTGCGGAAGTGGATTATACAGGAAAACAAATTAATATTCAATTTAAATAAATAAAAACTTTAGAAATAGAAAACAAGAATTAAGTTATAATCTTACGTTAAAGTACATAATAAAAACAGTTAATATAATGAAACAAATACTTATAGTAAAGAATATAAACAAATATGAAGTGTCATCACTGCAACTGTCAAATAAATGTTACCAATTTATGTCAAAATATCACCTTCGTTCGATTATTCTTCTTCTTCTTGTGCCACTCTTATCGGAGATTGGAAATCATCAAGGCTACCCTGACTTTGTTTACAGCTGACCTAAAAAGTTCATTAGTGGTGCAGCCAAACCACTCTCTCAAATTCCGCATCCACGACATTCTTCTACGGCCTGGATTCCGTTTTCCTTCTATTTTTCCTTGCATTATATTTTGAAGTAATGCGTATTTATGACCTCTGATCAGGTGACCCAAATACTCGAGTTTTCTTAGTTTTATCGTTAACAAAATTTCTGGGTTTCTTCCTATCCTTCGTATTACTTCAAGATTTGTGATTCTTTCAACCCAACTTCTCTTCAGCATTCGACGGTAGCACCACATCTCGAAACTTTCAATATTTTTTATGTTGTTCTGTTTGAGAGTCCAGGCCTCTACACCGTATAATAGCGTGTTAAATACGTAGCCTCTTAGCATTCTTAATCGTAGAGGGATGCTTATATCTCTGTTGCAGAAGAATTTTCTCATCTTTATGAAGGGGGCCCTGGTAATTTCGATACGTCTTTTTATTTCATTGTTTTGGTCTCCAGTTTCGTTTATTAAAGTTCCCAAGTATTTATAACTTGATACTTTTTCAATTTGAATGCCGTTTATACTAATATGTGCTGGTTGTGTCATGATTTTACTGAAGACCATATACTTGGTTTTTTTGATATTAATGTTTATGCCATAATGGTTGCAAGCAATATTTATGTTTGTAAGTAATCGTTGTAATTCTTCTACTGTTCTTGCAACTAGTACAGTGTCGTCTGCGTATCGAATATTATTTACAACCTCTCCATTGATTACGATTCCTTCATTTGCTTGCAAAAGGGCTTCCTGACAGATGCTTTCACTATATACATTAAATAGCAGTGGTGACAAAATGCATCCCTGTCTTACTCCTCTACGTATTTCTATTGCTTTTGATATCTCGTTTTCTCTTTTGATGTTAGCTTTCTGATTCCAATATAAGTTGAGAATTATTCTCAGATCTTTATTATCTATGTCTTTTCTTTCAAAAATGTCTCTTAGCCTATCGTGGCGTACTCTGTCAAACGCTTTTTCAAAATCGATAAAACATGCATGTACTTCTTGATTAACGTCTAGGCATCTCGAGCTTCTCGAGTACCTAGTCCTTTTCTGAATCCCATCTGTGTATTACCAATATCTGACTCCAACTTTTGATAAACTCGGTTGTGGATGATTTTTAGAAATATCTTTAGTAGATGGCTCATTAAAGATATTGTTCGATGTTCTGAACATTCTTTTGCATTGGATTTCTTTGGCAGTGTAACGAATGTAGACAGCAGCCGTTCGATTATAGTTACAATTAAATGAAACATATTATTGTGTATTTCTGTAAGTTAACATTAATAGAAATCTTTAAATATTATTTCTATGCGTATATAATAAAATATGCCTAGTGGCTGTAACGCCAGTGTACTCGGCAAAGTCATTCTAAAAAAGAACACACGTACCGCCTAAATATTTCGTGTTGGTATCATGTGACGTCACGGGCTATGACGCGGATGACGTGCAACGGTAAGTAAATTACATGGAGTATATAACCACTTAAGGCACTAAGCTGCTGTGTGCTTACAGTCAGCCGCTGAGGTCGTCCGAACGCACCAATAGATCATTTTGAAAACCTAATGAACCCAAATACATACCTACTAATAAAAGTATAACATTTTTTTTTCATTCGAAACTTGTCGTTAATTACCTCGTTAATAATGTAGCAAATATTTTTTTCAGTTATATCTAATTGACTATTTTTTAGTTATATAAGTTACTTTGTAGATTTAAATTACACTTTGAGTATAAAGTTACTTTGTATAATATACAATAAAAGAGCCTACGTTGATTTCAACACGTCCTCTACATATTAAAACTTCTTGCATAATGTGCAAGGTTAAGGTCAAGAATTTATTTATACATTAGGAATTACTGCTATTCAATATTAAAAGATTCATTTATGCAGTTATATCTTATAAAAAGTTTTACATAACTCATAATTATTATTTTAATTTTTTCCTGTTAGTTACGTATTTTACGGATTTTCGAATAAGTATTATATTACTTCAAATATTCTTCTCTCTGGGTTTTTAAACAACATAATGTGTAATGCTCTTAAAACAGCCTCAAAACAAGATGAAAACTACGGAAATGATTCACGCGAGTTAAAGGACAACGAAATGGAAAACAAAATGCTACTATGAGAATAGCAACATGCTATATGTTTTATCATTAAACAGCAGAAATTCACCAGTAAATGGAAAAAGGAACGTCATTTTTATTAACCTATTATAAAGGACAAAAAAGAAAGAAGTAGAAAATCCTTTAGAAGTAGAAAAAAAAAGAAGTAGGTAGGCACTTTAAGAATATGTATTGTTATAGGTACAGTAAAAGTCAGAAACCAAAAGAGGGAATGAAGCATCAATCTATACATCCCAACAGATACGTAGTGATTATGACTGATCCGTTTCCTCCAGGGATCGTCTTGCTATTTTTACGCTGTCTACCCATCTGTCTCTATTTTGTGTGGCACCAGTGGCACGTACCGTACCGCATTAGCGAACTTCGAGTATAATAACTTCTTGATTCTGCCAGTCCTGTATCCTTCGGTTTTCCTTGGACTACTAGTCTCTCCATATTTTGGACACGAACTGTATGTCCAAAAAATGGATACTGGAGATACTGGATAAAAATGGAGAGACGTCGTTGATTGTTAATATAAAAAAACAAATGTATTTGTTCATCTGACTGTCCAATGGTATTGAAGCGTTCTTCTCCAACACTACATCTCAAATTGTATTGATTATTCTCGTATCTACTGTTCAGATGGTGTACGTTTCAGAGATATAACTAAATATTGGAAATCCAGTGTTCGTAGAAGATTGATCTTAGTGTTTTTTGTTAGGTGTGTGTTTTTCCATGTTTTAGTGAGGTTGGGCATAGCGGTTCTACATACCTGTATACGTTGTTGAATTTCTTGTTCACAGCTTTTATTTTTGTTGATGGTGCTGTCTTAATAAAAAAAACTGTCAACTACTTCATATTCAGCAATGTTCTGAATTTTTGTTCTGTTGTTGGTTCTATCGACAATCATTACTTTTGTCTTGTTTTTATTAATTCGAAGTCCATGTTACTCACAAAAATTTTGGTTTTTTGAGTATTAATGTAAGCTCTTCCTTATCTTGTACTATAAACATTGTGTCTTCGGTAAAGCGAAAACTGTATATGATGATTCGTTGCCAGAATCCTGCGCTAATAAAGCTGAAGTTCTGCGAAAAACAAGCAAAAATCTACTCATAGTCATAATAGGGTTCCTTATTTAACATGCTGTATACAATTCAGCTGTATCAACTGTAAGTTAATCATATCTTCCATAATTGCTAAACATTAGACTGCTAATAAGCAGTTACCCTGGGCACCAGGTGGTCCGGAGGTCGTTTCTGATGGCGTATTCGTTATCAGCTTTCATGCAATTTAGGATGCATTTTATGAAACTTAAAACGAAATTAGGCATTTCCACCCATTTTCCTATCGTAAACTTTTTCCTGGCGTCATCCTGAACACAATACAAAAAGTTTGCAACTCAATTGGTGCTGTATTCAAAAATCGATTTAGTCCGATGTTTTTGTTCTAAATGCCATGGTCTAAAACGGTGATTAGACCGTTAAATGGATGATATTGATAAATAAATGAATAATTCACTGACAAATTTAAATTCATTATAAAAAACCAGAGAAATTTTCTGAATTCGTGTAATCGTTCGTGTTTAGTCATATTTTATATTTGTGAAAACCGTGAATAAAGCAATAAAACCATATTTAAATTAAGAAAAATCCTGATAGTGATTTTATGTAAATATGGGAAATTTTATTAACTACAAAAAATCCAAACCAAAATGCAAATTAAATAAAAATAACGGGTATTACGCTAATTTTATATTCGGTTGCATTTTCAATGGTAAAACTCAACAGTATTCAGTTATTAATATAAAATATGCGTGCAGCCTCAAATAAATTATTTATTATTCTTAACTTCATTCATATTTTGACAACGGCATCTGATTTGAACGTCGAAACGTTAATAAAATTATTTTTTTAGTAAAATTGTGGCTTATTTCATATTAAAAATAGTTAATTACAAAATTTCCACAAGAAATTAGCTTCAGAACAACATTACAAGTGAAGTTAACATAACAAGTGAAGTTAAATAGCATATGTTAATGTAACAAAAATACACCAATGAGATGCTTAAACACGGAGGGAAAAAATTGCAGAACAAATTACATACTAACCTTACTTAAGAATATTATAGAAGAACAGAGAATACCGAGCGAATGGAAAAACAACATAACAATACTCATTTTCAAAAAGGGAGGGAAAATACATCTAAAAAACAATAGGGGAATAACACTGCTTAACAGCACTCTCAAACCATTCACAAAAACTATACTTGAAGAAATCGCCAAAACTATAACCATACGGGAAGAACAACAAAGTTTCCGGAAAGTAGATCTGCCATTGATGTAATACTTGTTATCAGACAGATAGCGGAAAAATTTACATGAACCTGTTTATATTAGGGGTTTGTCGATATGACCAAGGCTTTTGACAGAGTGCGATTAAATGACGTGTAAGAAATAATGGGAGAAAAAGGGCTAAACTACAGGTTAATTAACCTAGTTCATGATATTAACAAACAATGTAAAACAAAAATAAGGGTAGGACATTTGACAACAGAAGACATAGTTTAAACACAGGAATCCGTCAAGGCGATTCACGGAGCCCTTTCATATTGCTTTTGATTGTGTAAATCACGACATTTTGATTAAAAATCTAAATTTCTATGGAATTCGAGGTATTTCTTCGAATTGGTTCCAATCTTACTTGACTAATAGGAAACAATTAGTTAGAGCAAATGATACTGACTCTAGTGTTAAAAACATTGTATGTGAAGTACCACAAGGTTCGGTATTGGGTCCTCTACTGTTCCTCATCTTTATAAATGACATAACTAATTTAAAAATCGAAGGAAATTTTTTTCTTTTTGCTGATGATACCAGTATCACTTGGAGCAACTCAACTATTGCATCTCTTCATGCAACTATAACTTCTGATTTGCTTACGATAAAAATCTGGTCTGATTCTAATTAAGATTCTCTTTTAACGTGGATAAGACAGTAGCATTATCCTATAAAAATGCTCTTCAACCCTTGCTTGTTAATAACAGCCAGATCTCTACCGTTGGTTCTGTAAAATTTCTTGGTATTTTTTTAGACAGCAACCTCAAATGGTCCCTTCATGTCGATTTGTTAAATAAGAAACTCGCCTCAGCCTGCTATGCTATAAGATCTGTTTCGAAAGAACTCAATTTAGCAACTTCTAAACATCTTCGATATGGTCTTCCTTTTTGGGGTTCTAGTACAGCTGCCCAATTAGATGTTATTTTTAAATTACAAAAAAGAGCAATAAGGTATCTGTTTGGCCTCAGAAGAACAACACATTGCAGAAGTTACTTCAAAGATTCCGCAAAAAAACTATACAACCACCTCGCTTTACAACTCAAATCTGTATCATCTTTCCCCAAGTTCCGTAAAATGATAAAAGCTCATCTATCTAAAAGACCATATTATTCAGTAGAAGAGTTTCTTAATGACTAACTAAGAAATTACAGTAATGTACAAGTAACCAAACTTATAATCTATATTTGGGTGTCACATGCAGCAGCTTAAATTTGTTAGTTCCTATGTCTGTAGTTTACTTTTTTGTATGTTCACTTTGCAATTTCTATTAATTGTTGCAATATATCGATTTTGTTTTTTTTTTCTTTACTTTATTAACTTGTATTTTTTTATATTGACGATTTATCAAATTTCAGAAAATTGTATTTGTTATTGTTATTATTTATTTATTTTTTCTGACTTTATATTAAGCTTTGTCCATAAAATTTGTATAATTTTCAGTGACAATAAAGCATATTTCTATTCTATTCTATATTTAATTTAATAATGGACAAAATAATAGAAAACCTTCCCAGAACAGCTAGATTTAAGATGGATAACACATTCTTTAGAGTCGTTTGCTACGCTGACGATGTTATCCTTATCGCCAATTCTGAAGACAATCTCCAAAGGTTACTGCATGCATTTAATACTAAAGCTAAAGAACTAAATATGCTCATCAACACCGAGAAGACTAAATGCCTAGTAATTTCCAAAGGACCGATAAGATGCAAATTGTAAATTGACTCCAAAACTGTGGAATAGGTGAATCACTTCAAATATCTTGGAGCGGAAATAACAACTTATGGAAATCTCTCAAAAGAGGTCAGAGAACAAACAATGAAAGCAGCTAGAATCTCGGGATGCCTGAAAGAAATCGTATGGAAGAACAAATAGCTAAATACTGAAAGTAAAGTTAAAATATACAAAACAACAATGAGATCTATTATAACTAGTAATTGAAGAAAAAGATCTTCTGTGTAAAAGGTATATTAGTTTGAAAACCCCAAAAAAGGGCTACATTAAAATACAGAACGTTTTCGCTCTAAAGCCTAAAATAAGTATAACCATAATTAGTGAAGACAAGAGTAAAAAAATTTTTTTTAAAGGATGACCAAGATAAAAAATCAGGTTATACTTACAAGCTCTACACGCATGTACTTTTGTAATTAATGGTATACAGCTAGCTACAGAAAAAAAATTTCCTTATGGATTTTATTATAACTAGTGTGACCAACTAGTCCGACAAATCCAGAAGATGGCCCGAAATAAAAAGTCGTAGTAAAAAGCAGGGCAGAATAATACGATACTGAGAAAAACGGAAATCAGCCAAGAAACAACAATACATGTAGATATACAATCACAGTACCAACTCTTCTATATGCGAGCGAGACATGAGTTACAAATAAAAGATATGAAAGTGCCATAAATGCAGCAGAAATTAAGCAGCTGAGAAAAATAGCTCTGGAAAGATGAAGCTGGTCAGGGAAAGGAACGAAAACATCAAAAACGTGTTAAGACAGGAAGCAATAGATAAAAAAATTGAAAAAAGAAAACTGAATTGATTGGGACATATAACTAGAATGCACGAGAACAGACTAGTAAAGAAGATGAAAGATGCTAAAATAAAGGGGAAAAGATGAAGGGGCAGACCTAGAAAGGAAGGGGTGGATGGAACAAATCCAGGAAATCGGGACCAAGAGAGGGAAAACAGTGCAACAGATGAAGGAAATGGCAGGAGACCGGAAGGCGTGGAAGAAATTGGTAAAAGATAGATAGGTGATAGCAAAGTCTGAGGCTCTTATTGGACATAAGGACAACGAGAAGAAGAAGTATTATAATTATCCTCTTCTGAAAAAAACAATGGCCCGATTTTCATTGAAAAGTCCCGGATTTCAGATAGTTTTTTCAGCCTTGTCCCGGATTCGACTGAATTGGAGTTGGTCACACTAATTATAACATATACGGCATAAACAAGACCAGACACAAATAGAACGTTACAAATGATGAGAAAAGTTGAAATCAGAACAGTAAGAAGTATACAAGGCAAAACTCTACGTGACAGAATAAGAAGTGAAGACATCAGACAAAACTGTGGAATACAGGACATAGGAAGGTGGGTCAGACAGAGACGAAGATATTGGAACAAATATATAAAGAGAATGGAGAACAGCAAACTCGTTAAAAGGGCAAAAACGAATAACCCGAATAACCCAGTAGGTAAAAGACCACAGGGTAGACCAAAAAAAGGATGGCGAGAATGCTGGACTACATCATCCGGGGAAGACTTAATGGCAATCAACAGGCAGTAGCCTACTAGCATGATCGATCATGCTAGAAAGAAGAAGAAGAAGAACAAAAATGTATATATTATGTATTATCTCCTATCAATCAAAATGTTCTTGAACCAAAAAGAAGTCGTTTACATCCAAACCTTGAATTTGCTAATTTCACGTTAATATTAAATACGTGTAAATAAAAATAATTTTAACTAAAATAAAAAGGAAACAACCAAATCTACATGGATTTACAAAGCCTAATAAAAGAGCCCGCAAAGTATTAACCTTCACTAATTGAATTAAAAAAAAATAACAAATTATTCTGCAATGTACTCGTATATTAATAATTATTAAGATTTAAAAGGAATATTTGACTAATTTACAAAATTATACATTAATTTAAGGAGGTGAATGCACTTGTTTACATGTTTAAAAATAACTATAATTTAAAACAAAATTAATAATAAATATTTTTATTTTTACTGGAATGAGATTTATCTTCACTCATGCAGAATTATTCTGCATTGTAGGTTTATTAATTATTAAGATTTACAAAGAATATTTTTGACTAATTTACAAAATTATAGATTAATTTGATATATGAGGTGGTGAATGAACTTGTTTGCATATTTAAAAATAAGGATAATTTAAAACAAAATTAATAATAAGTAGGTATCTTTATTTTTACTGGAATGAGACTTATCTGCACTCCTACAGAATTATTCTGAATTGTAGGTCTATTAATTATTAAGATTTACAAAGAATATTTTTGACTAATTTGCAAAATTAATGATTCATTTAAGCTGGTGAATGAACTTGTTTACATGTTTAAAAATAATGATAATTGATCATTTAAAACCATCTTAATAATAAATTTTTTAATTCTTACTATAATGAGACTTCTTTAACAAAACTTTTTAAGTTACACCTAAAGTGTGTACTAATATAACGTTTTTAATTTTTTCTTCCAAAAAAATATTCTCTTTTCTTATTGAATCTTTATTATTTTTAACATTTTCTTAACCGCATAAACATACTATTGCCATAGTAAAATTTATCATTGACGAAGTTATTTTGTTTATAAAATCATAAAGCTGTCTTTCCTTATTTCATTTTATTCATATTTGAGTACTAAGGATGCAGAATTCTGTTGGAATTTTTTTTACATAAGCGGACAGGTGATGAATTCAAATTGTAGATTTTCACATGTTCGCTATTTATCGGTCTGCTTAATTAGACCTAAAAGAAAAATTTTCTATTTTCTCTTTTGTTAAAAAAAAAAATATTTTTTTGTTTATCTCACCAACAAAATGCATTATGAATAATTTTTTTCAGTCGATGGAGCAGACCAATATATGTCACTAAGGAATAATTTTCACGTTTAAGTACTTTTTTGGAAGCTGTTTTAATATATTCTTGTTACCTGATCACCTTGTTACCTGATAGGGCATTATATTTATCATACTTAACTGACTTCGAAATCATGTCATTATTTGTCAAATAATATACCAGTCGGACATTAACATTTTTTAATATTGAAGTAGTAAAAAATTACTACTGATATCTTATTATTTTTAGAATCTGAAGACAATGCAGAAAACATAATTCGTTGTTGGAAATATGATAATTTGAGTGTTGAGGAATCCGACCAATGTTGGAGGGCATGTTCTAGATACCTACGGCTTGGTTCAAATAAAGAATTTTGCTTCAACAAAATCTATTTTGGAAGCATGGCCATTTTATAAAAGTCCTTCGGGATATCGTTTGGTATGTGATTAATTACGAATAATGAATAAATTTGGCTTACGTTTATTGTTTTTGCGGATTGACATATACAATTTCTTTAATGATAATAATTTTTAAATATTTTTATGTGTTTTTCTAATTTAAAGTCAGCCAAACATGCATTCTTTATTTGAAAAAGTAACGACATTTTTTAACGGCAAATTATCGTCGAGATAATTTCAATTTATAAAATATCTATTTATAATAAAATATTTTAAGTATATTTATTAAATCTATCTGAAATAATTTATAATAAAATATTCTTCTTCTTCTTCAGGTGCCGTGTCCGTATTCAGACGTTGGCAGTCATCATGTTTACAAGTTCTTGAAACCTCTCTCCAGGGCCGCGTTTAGGACAATTGACGCCCTAGGCAATTCTCTAGTAGCCGCCCTTCAAGGATGTACCATTTTTGCGAAAAAAAAAAAATTGCAAGCAGATTTTTTTATTTAAATAAGAATACATAAAAATTTTCATTCCAGTTCGATTACATCAGGACAAATTGTTAAGACGTTCTTGCGTCATACTTGATCGGAAATTATTTTCATGACAATTTTAAATTCTTGACATTTTCGAAAATGACCTTTCAGCGGACACGTTGGTTGGCAACTGGGAGGCACAAATAAATGCGCAAAGCAATACCAAATTAGGGAAACATCTTTCAATCCACTCTTTTTTAAATATTTAGATATGTCAATTATTGGTGATTGGTGATTTTATTATGGTATCCAAATGAACCTTTAAGTGAATGCATTCATGTATGAATGATGTATATCTATTAGTGCAGTCAGTGGGGGAATTTGGCTCTGAATTCCATCCTACTGCATCAATTTAGTTGATATTTTCACTGTAAGTAGGGAATAGCTCAAGAAACAAAGTCTACGCTATATCCTACGACGTTTTTAAGTTAGGGGTGGTTCCCACCCGTTCTCGTGGGTAAAATTTTTTTTATTAAACACCGGAAGTGGCCAGAGAATCCAATTCTAAGCAATAACTGCTTTATAAAATTTTTTGAAAACTCAATACTTTTTGAGTTATTCGTGGTTAAAAATTTGCCTTTTTCATTGAAAAATGACCTTTTCGGAGACTGTTTTTTGGGAATACCATAAAAATTGTGCATCTAACGAAAAAAACTATATAAAACATTTTTGTAGTTTATGAACAATCAGAGAGATTCATTTTTCATAAATCTTCTAGTTTTAATAAAAAAAGAGATGGTAGGCAAAAACAATTTTTTGGTGCATGCTCAAATCGGTGTATTCAACTTAAAATAACAGAGGAATTGTCGATTTTAGGGGTATATTGCTTTGAATACCTTTTATAGTGCCTGAAAAGACCTTTAAGACGAGAACTGTTAAATGTCGGTTACATTCAAACTAAGCGAGATATGGTGCGAAAAACTTATGATTAATGTACACTCCTGGCCAAAAAAAAAAACGGGACACCTTAAAAATGGGTCACTTTTGATGTCTCGAATCTCCTAAACCTGTTGCCCGATTTTAGTTATTTTTTAATATGTTATAGCCTTATTCTCTAAGAATATGTATGTAGTAATAGTGTTACTGAACATGTAAATGTCATTGTATACCGGGTGTAACAATAATACTGTGTTTTTTCCTGAAAGTTCATAACACCCTGTGGAATATTCTAGCATTTAAAAAATATTGAAATTAAAACTCAATTGTAGCCTTAGCCTCTCTTAACATTCTGCTTTTTGACTCATTCACTTATGTTGGATAATGAAAAAGTTAGGTACTTTGATAAGTAGCCATGTTCTTCATCAATATAGGGTGTTTCTAAATAAGTGCGACAAACTTTAAGGGGTAATTCTGCATGAGAAAATAATGACCGTTTGATTTATAAACATATGTCTGCAAATGCTTCGTTTCCGAGATACCGGGTGTTCAATTTTTTCTTACACACTGACGATTTATTTATTGCTCTAAAACCGGTTGAGATATGCAAATGAAATTTGGTGGGTTTTAAGAAGCAGTCATTGCGCATTTTTTGACGTACAATTATGTATTTTATATTCATCATTGGCGTGCATATGGGTCATATTACCCGGTCATATTACCTGTATGCACGCCAATGGCGAATATAAAATTTTTAGTTGTATGTCAAAACGTGTGAAATAACTACCTCTTAAAACCTACCAAATTTCATTTGCATATCTCAACCGGTTTTAGAGCAATAAATAAATCATCAGTTTGTAAGAAAAAATTCAACATCCCGTATCTCGGAAACGAAGCATTTGCAGACATATGTTTATAAAGCAAACTGTCATTATTTTTTCATGCAAAATTAACCCTTCAAGTTTGTTGCACTTATTTAGAAACACCCTGTATTGATGAAGAACATTGCTAGTTGTCAAAGTATAGTATTTTTACTACAAAAGCGATATTACGTAGGTAAAAATTTTTGACGTAAGAGAACTGTCAAAACATTAGAATGTGACTTTTCATTATTGCCATGTTTATAATAAACATGACAATAATGAAAAGTCACATTGTAATGTTTTGACAGTTCTCTTACGTCAAAAATTTTGACCTACGTAATATCGCTTTTGTAGTAAAAATACTATACCTACCTTTTTTATTATCGAACATAAGTGAATGAGTCAAAAAGCAGAATGTTAAGAAAGGCTAAGGCTACAATTGAGTTTTAATTTCAATATTTTTTAAATGCTAGAATATTCCACAGGGTGTTATGAACTTTCAGGAAAAAACACAGTATTATTGTTACACCCGGTATACAATGACATTTACATGTTCAGCAACACTATTACTACATACATATTCTTAGAGAATAAGGCTATAACATATTAAAAAATAACTAAAATCGGGCAACAGGTTTAGGAGATTCGCGACATCAAAAGTGACCCATTTTTAAGGTGTCCCAGTTTGTTTGGCCAGGAGTGTATTTTAAGGAAAAATGAGAAGTATACTTAACCCCTCATCCACCAGAATTTAAATGCATCGTTTTTCTTCTAGAATACCTTCTACTCTAGTGTTATTTCTGTATTCAAAAAGTTGGACGGGTTTAAAATGAATGGTTTTTGAAAACAATAAGATCAAATTATAGAACGCATTTTTAAATTTTCTTCAAAATCTTCTTTTTCTCCATGTAATTCGAAAGTGATAAGAGATACGTAAAAAAATACCTTACAAAAATGTAGGTTTTCTTTTAGATAACAATTTTACTTTTCTTTCATTACTGTATCTCTTAGCATTTTCGAGTTACATGGAGAAAAAAAATAAAAAAAAATTTAAAAATGCTCTCTATAATTTGATATTATTTTTTCAAAAACCATACATTTTAAACCCGTCCAACTTGGTGAACATAGAAATAACACAATTAATACAAGTAAAAGGTATTATAGAAGCAAAACGATGCATTTAAATCTGGTGGATGAGGTGTTAAAAATATATTCGCATTTTATCGTAAAATAAATTAGCCATCCTTTTTTGTTGCACCATATCTCGCTTAGTTTGAATGTAATCGAAATTTAACAGCGTGGTAGTTTTAAAGGTCTTTTCAGGCAGTACTAACAAAAGATATTGATAGCGTTATACCCTTAAAATAGACCATTTCTCTGTTATTACGTTGAACACACCCATTTGAGCATGCACAAAAATTTTTTTTTCACCTACCATATCTCTTTTTATGTTATCACTAGAAGACTTATGAAGGAACGAATCTCTTTGATTTTTCATAAGCTACAAAAATATTTTATATAGTTTTTTTCGTTAGATGCATAATTTTTAAGGTATTCGCAAAAATCCGTCCGAAAAGTCGACATTTTTCAATGAAAATGGCAAATTTTCAACCACGAATAACTCAAAATTATTCAGTTTAAAAAAAATTATAGAAGAGTGCGCCCGCCGCCTTTGCGGTGCTGCCGACGGCCCAATAATCCCTAAATTTACGACTTCTCTCCTTTGTGAATGAATAGTGTTAAGAAAATGCAATTTGTTTTCTAGAAATGAAAGCCCACTTATATTCCATTGATGGATGTACGATGTACTTAAATGTTATTCGATTTTAATTTTTATATACAAATATTTTTTGTACAGTATTTTTGCCGCCCTCTCATAATTTGCCGCCCTAGGCAACTGCCTATATTGCCTAATGGATAAAGCAGCCCTGCCTCTCTCTATCGGCTGCTGCGCGAAATAATTCTTCTGCCGTGGAACCACACCATTGTCTAATATTACGTAACCATGAAAGTTTCTTTCGACCAATCCATCTCTTTCCCTCCACTTTTCCTTGTATTATAAGGCGAAGTAGGTGGTATTTAGGCTATCTAATTATATGGCTTAAGTAATCTGTTTTTCTCCTCTTTATGATGTTTATGAGCAGACGTTCTGAATGCATCATTTGGAGAACATTTTCATTGGAAGTGTGCGAAACCCACGATATCTTTAGGATTCGTCGATAGCACCAGAATTCGAATGCTTCTAATTTATTTAGCATTGTGATTTTTAACGTTCATGTCTCACAACCATACAATAATATAGACCACACGTAACATTTTAGGACCTTCTTGCGGATCTTCTACATAAAACTGGTTTCCAGGTCATAAAAGCTTTACGTGATATTTCAATCCTGGTTATTATCTCTTCATCACAATTGCAATTTACATTTAACCAACTGCCAAGGTATTTAAAATGGTTTACTCGTTCTATCTCCTCTCCATCAAGAGAAAGCACGCCTTGATCTACATTTGTCTTTCCAACTGCCATCCACTTTGTCTTTGAAATATTGATTTTTAGGCCTCTCCGATAACTTGCTTCACTGACTAGATTTACTAGTGTCTGGAGATCTTCTAAATTTTCTGCAAGAATGGCTGTGTCGTCAGCATATCTGATATTGTTGATTACTTCTCCGCCCAGTCTAATTCTCTCTTGTCTGTCGTCCAAAGCCTGCCTAACGATTTCCTCAGAGTACAGATTAAAGAGGGTGGGTGACAAAATACAACCCTGTCGCACATCCCGTTTGATGGGTAGTTTTTCAGTACGACTATCTCCAACTTGGATAGATGCTACTTGATTGTAATATAAGTATTTTAGCAGTCTTATATCGTAGTGGTCAAGTCCTGCTGCCTGTAGGCAATTGAAAAGTATATCGTGTTGTACTCGGTCGAATGCCTTTTCGAAGTCGACGAAACAAACATAAACGTTCTTTCGGAATTCACAGCTTTTTTGTAAAAGAACGCGCATACAAAATAGTTCCTCTCTAGTTCGTAGACCATCTCTAAATCCAAATTGCTTACTGCCCATTCTACTTTCACACAGAAGAAATACACAGAAGGATTAGTCTAAAATCGCTACATTTGGTAGGCCTGCTCTTATTTGGTAATGTTATAAACAATGACTCCAACCGATCATCTGGTATTTTTCCTTCGTTGTAAATTTTGTTAAAGAAATTGGTTAAGTAGGTAATGTTTTCCTCATCCAAAAGTTTAAGTAGCTCAGCAGAGATTTGATCTGGTCCAGGTGCTTTGTTGTTTTTGGCTTTCTGTATTGCTTTTCTGACATCAGAGTTCAATATACTGGCACCTCTGGTTGCCACAGGTAGTATGTGGAGCATTTTCTCGAGAAACCTCGTCAAAAAGGTCAGTGATGAATCTTTCTCATTCTTTGCACTGTTGTTCGTGATCACAAATTTTTCCGTCTGCGTTTTTAAGTACTGAGCATTTTTCTGTTTTCTATATCCGGAGGTGTATTTAAGTCTCTTGTGGAGGTTGAAACTGTCATGTTTTTTTTTTGAGGTCTTCTATTTCTTTACAGGAATTCTCGAGCCAGGATTCTTTGGCTTGTTTAATTTTTCTTCTTATGAGTTTGTTGATTTCACGGTATTTGATATTATTTCTATTTTTGTATTTCCGTCGAACTTCCATCAGGTCTAGAATTTCTTGGTTCATCGAGTCATTCTTTGCCAACATTGTAGGTGTTTTTAAAGATTCTCTTACGTCCTCTAAAATAGAGTTTTGAATATCGTCATTTACTGTAATAAAATATTGCAGTATGGTATTTTTTTTTAAATTCATTCCGGCATTCCTCTACGTAGTTTTGACTAACGTTAACTTTACACTATGAGTTTTTTTATAAGATTTCTTTTGCGATTTTTTCTTTTTATACTAGGCAATCGATTTTAAGTAATGCTTTATCAATATGGTAAAGTTAAATTATGAGGGAAATCACATGCGGAATCCCAGTGTTAAGTCCATTAGGTTTAGGACAAAAAAGAGGCATTTAGTAGGAATGACTAGAATTGCTTGTAAGAATAACGGTATTTATTGTGGGAATGAACGGAGTTAATTGTAGGAATGAACGGAAATAATTGTAGAAATAAACTAAATTGATTGGATGCATGAAACAGTATACGCTAGGAAAAATAACACAGTTATTGACACAACGAATAGTCTTTTTATAGTATCGACTAATTTGAATTGTCGGTCAATTAACGACGTTGTTGGTTCAATGAACAGTGTTCGTTGATTCAATGAACACTTTTCGTAATATCAATAAAGTGATATTATGGTATAAATAATCAATTCAACATCAATTCAATAAACGTAATACATTGGATCAGCTAATGAAAATAATGAATTGATGAGCATCGCTTTGTTCCAATAAAACCATGAATTGGACAAATTTTAAGTATTGCTTTTGTTGTCTGAATTAACACTTTTATTAATATTACGTACCTTTTTCGTTGAGTGTATGGGACAGAGCTAGAAGTGCAGATATACGACAGAGATACAAGGTGGACAACATTAATGACTGGGTAAGAAACAGAAGAGTAGAATGGAACGACCACATAAGCCGAATAACAACAAATATAGTAGTAAGGACGGCGAGAGACGGTTCCCTAGTAGGGAGATGATCAGTGGGAAGACCACGAAAACGATGGAACGACAACTTACTGGAGGCACATTAAAAAACAGACAGAGTCATGTCTATACAAAAAGAAGAAAAAAAATTTGAAAATGATTCCTAAAAAGCAATGTTTTAGTTTTTTTGTACATGTTCTCACTATCCGGATTTTTTTAAGAAGCCAATAGTTATCATAACATTAATTAGAACAAATAACTATTATTCTGCTTATATGCATAATCCTACAGATAAGATAAATTTAATTGAAATAATTACAATGGTTGCAACCAGTAGTTTTATATAAAGTATCCTCGCCAGTTTCAGATACAATGCTTTCTTTCGTTGCAATTATTTATTTGTACTTTCTAACACCCATTACAAGTAAAGTAGAACAAACATCAAATGCTATGATTTAAAACAAAATTGGTTTAGAGAATTAAAATTTACGATTAATTAATTTTATATTGGTACTATCAAATAAATCATTAGAAAAAGTGGCTGCTATAAAGTATGATGCCGTTGTAAAATAGCTTCTTCTTCTTATTATAGTGCGTTGGCAAATTATCTTAAGGTCAGACGTCTGTCTTTTGCGGCATGCAAAAGTTCGCCAGTGTTATTTATGCCTGTCCACGTCTTTATATTTCGCAGCCACGCCATTTGTTTGTGACCTACTCCTCTCTTGCCCTCAATATTTTCTTGGATGAATAGCTGAAGGATTGCGTATCCCTCCCCCTCCCGGCTCTCTGGATATGGTCAAGGTATCCTGTTTGACCCACGATTAGTTTACCGTGAGTATACGTTGCTATAAAATATATATATATATATATATATATATATAATATATATATATATATATTATAATAAATATATATATATATATATATATATATATATATATATATATATATATATATATATATCGGTTTTAAAACGTTCTCCTACGTCTTCCGATGCCTAGTCGCCATTCACTTCGGTCCATCCAAAGGTCTTCATCCAATTCTCTTTCTCTCATTTCTCGATTTATGCCTTCTCTCCAACTCAGGCGGGGTCTTCCTCTTTTTCGTCTACCATGAGGGGTCCACGTTAGGATTTGTTTCGGGAGTCGTTCTTCGGACATTCTTTGTACGTGTCCATACCATCTAAGCTGTTTGGTACTAATGTCATCTACTATTGTGTGTTTCACATTCATTATTTCCCTAATTCTGTTGTTGGTTACCCTTTCTAATCTTGATTTTCCTGCTGAGCGCCTCCAGAAATCCATTTCTGTTGCTTCAAGTTTTCTCTTGTATCTTTCTTTTATTTGCCATACTTCACTGCTGTAAGTGATTATACTCTTAACAATTGTATTGTATATTCTATGTTTGTTGTTGTTTGATATTGACTGGTCCCACAGGATGCTATTGAGAAGGGTAATTGCTTTTCTTCCCTGGTTGTTTCTTTCTTCTATCGTCCGGTCTACGCTTCCTTCTTGTGTGATGGTCATACCAAGGTATTTATATGCGTCGCATGTTTAATAATTTCGCCATTCCCCAGTGTAAGGTCCTGCTGTGTCCCACCGATACACATATATTCGGTCTTCTTTATGTTTATTTCCAAACCACCTTTTTTGTACTCCTCTATTAATTTCCTTGTCATATATTCTATATCATCGTAGTCTTGCGCTAGTACAAGTTGGTCGTCTGCAAATGACAAAGTGTATATTGTATTGTTGCTGATCGGTAATCCCATGTTTTTGCATTTGCGTTTCCAAAGTTTTAGAGTTTGTTCGAGGTAGATCTTAAATAATGTCGGTGAAAGGCAGCACCCTTGTTTTAGGCCTTTGCTAATTTGGAATCCTCTCGATAGCCTGCTTCCAACTTTCACCCTTGATGCAGTTTTGGTATACAATTGTTTCGTCGCTGTTATTAAATTTGCGCTTATATTGGTTTTCTCTAATGCTTCCCATAGTTTGTTTTGTGGGATGCTATCGTACGCTTTTCTTAAGTCCACATATAACAGATGCACCTCCTGGTTGACGGCCAGTTTCTTCTCAATAATCTGTGTAATACAAAACAGATGGTCAACCGTTGATCTCCCTGCCCTGAATCCTGCCTGTTCTTCAGCTTCTATATCTTTATATTCGTTTTCGATTTTATTTTTAATCAGTTTTCCGTATATTCTGCTGATCGAGTTCGTTACAGCGATGCCTCTGTAGTGTCACATTGATCCCGTCTGCCTTTTTTATGTATGGTGGATATCCATGATGTCTTCCATTCTTCTGGGATTTCCGCTCCGTTGATGCATCTTTGAAAGAGTTTAGCCAGGTTTTCATATAATTTTGTTGCTATAAAATATTACTTTAGCAAATTAAAATAATATACGACGACACTTTTCGATAGAACTCTTTATTGATTGCTATACGTGTTTACAGATCTAATTTTCGCTCGCTACTGAATACCAGAAATCTCTGGTGGTGGGGAAAACAAAAATGTCTATATCTGTCCTACAAAATTTCACTTTGGAAAAAACGTAATTACAAAACCGTTGAAAACCGTTTATCACTGTCCTTCTCAGAAGGGGGCAATAACCGCTTGACTCGCCTAACTTTCCAAATACCTACTTTCTAAAGAGGATTATGATACAAATGACAAACGTTACCCAGAAATATAGGTAAAAATAAATGTATTTTAATCTTATAAGAGATTTCTGGAAAATAATTTACCCAAACTCTAAGAATGGTCTGATATGAATTACCATCGTAAAATAAAATCGAAAAAACTAAAATTAATTAAACTGTAAGGAGACGGAACAGTATCCAATTTTTCGTGTCTTGATCAAGTTGAGCAATTTTCTTTAAGTATTTGCTATTCTTAAGACTTCCTCGTTTTTCACCCTATCTGTCCATGGTATGCGGAACATTCTTCGCAAGGTGCACATTTCGAAAGACTCCAACTTATTAATGGAAAATATTTTCAATGTCCATTCTGTAACGGAGATTGAAAGAAATATTGCGGTTTCAAAGTAGCGGTTTAAATTTAATAAAAGCTTGTCGTGCTTGTTTGGTATGGCATTTTTTTCTTGTTGAGAATCCCATTGGTCATTTACCATCATTACCAAGTATTTGAATGTTTTCACTTTCACGCTCTGTTGGAGCATTATCTACATACTTGCAGTGGTACTCTTAAAAGTGTTCCCTTTCTTATTACCATGCATTTCGTTTTTCCAGCATATATTTTCAAGCCAAATGTTTCTTCAAGATAAATGTTGTGTGATTATCGCGGTGTCGTCGGCGTACCGAATGTTATTTATCGGGTACCCGTTAACCTTTATACCATAGTCATTCTTTACATAGAGGTTGAACAGTACAGGAGACAAAATACACCCTTGTCGCACCCCTCTTTTCAAATTCGTCTGTGTTCGTCGATGTGTTCAGACTCACTCTTTCTTTTTGATTCCAATAGAGATTCTGGATAACTCTTAAATCTTTTTCATCAATATTATCATTGTGCAGCATTTTTTCATTTTATTTTTCATTGCATTGTAAAATGGCAAAAGTTATCAAAGCATCAAAATAAAAGTAGTAGATAAAATTGTTCTTATTTTTCAATTTTCTTGTGACTCTTCTTTCGTGTGATCTTTTTTTATTTAAATTACCGTGTATCAGCACGATATCATCGGCCATTGACACGGTTACAAAAGTAAGGATTACAGTACAGTGGAACCTCGATAACTCGGATTAATCGGTACCACGGCCGATCCGGGTTATCGAAAATCCGGGTAAGCCGGAGAATATGGTAAAAATTAATAAAATACGGTATACTTACAGATAAACTCAGTTATAATTGAAATACGAAATACAAAATCGGTCCGGGTTAGCCGGACTTCCGGGTTATCGGGGCCGACTTATCGGGGTTCCACTGTACATTTAAAAAGAATTACAAGAGCAAAATGATAATAACGATATCTATATGGTGCAGTACGACTGATAGACTTTGATAAACATTATCACATTATTAAAGTTTCTATTGTCACTAAGAGTGCCTGTGTTACGTCTTCATCCAGTTTGTTTTGCATATATGGCACAAAGGAGAATTGCTTTTACTCATCAGGTAACCATGCGTAAGACGAGAATGTCCAATTCTTAGTCTTCTTGTGACAACTTTGTCTCTTCTACAAAGTGCTGGTATTTTTAAGGAAGAGGTTCTACATTGAATACTAAGAAGTTTTGCTTGTTCTTTTCCAGAGGTTTTGCCAGGTTCTCAAGCGCATTTGATTTACCTACTTTAAGTTGTAAATCTACCCCAAGTTGAATACGTTCTATTGAAATATCAGAACGGGATGCTTCTCTAGCCGCTTAATCTGCATTTTCATTTTCTGTAATATCTACTTGCAATGGAGTCCAAATAATGTTAACCAATACATTCTTATCTTCCAATTGGTGGTCTGTGTTGTAGATATTTTGAATTACGTGGCCGTACCATTTCAGTCTTCTCTCGTCTATATATTGCAGGGCATCTTTTTCCACTTGCATTCTTCTCCTTATCTCCTCATTTGTTATTCTGTCTCTTCTGGTGAGACCACAGAATCTTCTCCAGTATTCCACTTCGGTTGCCAGAATGCACTTTTGAGTTTTTTGTTTATGATCCAAATTTCCGCGGCATATATCATGATGCGTCGTACATATATATGTATGTTTGGTATATCATTTTTTTTTTTTCTCTTGATTATTCCAGATACTTTTTTCCTTATTCCAGATTACAATATGGAGTTGTCTGATGCAAGATCTTGTTTGTCCCAATCTATTTTTTATTTCTGCTTCTGTTGTTGTATTTATCAACATTATAAACGCCAAATATTTAAAATTAATCATTCCTTTTATTTCTACTTGTTCTTCTATTTCTAAATGTTTGACGTCTTCTTCCGATATTGCTCAGTATTCCGTTTTCTTCATATTTACTTCCAGGCCCACTTTTGTATTCAAAAATAAATAAAATCCTTTATAAAAGTTATTTATTTAAAAATCCCAAAAAAAGGGCTACATCACATAACTAGTTTTCGATTGGATGACCAATCATCATCAGTGCTTACGTGATCTAACATGCTAACCATCAAAATACAATATTATAAAAATATATGTGTAAAAAACCCTGTCTACAATACCAGACTTACTACCATACTGTCAACATGTGAACAAGTCGAATTAGAGCTCAGATAGTACCTAGAGCATATTGCATGGAATATTTTGAATAATCATGTTAAAGTTCGCATATTTCATTTATGTTTCCTTTTACCCATATATTTTTATAATATTGTATTTTGGTGGTTAGCATGTTAGATCACGTAAGCACTGATGATGATTGGTCATCCAATCGAAAACTACTTCTGTGATGTAGCCTTTTTTAGGGATTTTTAAATATTTACCTTTTATAAAGGATTTTATTCGTTTTTATATTATATGGTATACAGCCAACTACAGGAAAACTTTTTCCTTGTGGATTTTTGTATTGCTCTTTTAGTTTTCTTACCATGTAACTGATATCTTCTTAATCTTGAGCCATCACCACCTGATCGTCTGCGAAACACAATGTGTAGAGATAATCGTCCCTCATCGGTACTCCCATACCCCTACATTTTGTGTTCCAAGTTGTTAGTGCGTGTTCTAAAAATATTTTAGTGTTGGTGTTAGTGTAGAGTTGGTGACGTTAGACATCCCTGCAGTAAGCCTTTTGTTGTTTTAAAGATAGCAACTACCTTGTTTCCTATTTTTATATTTACTTCATTTCCGCTGTATATCTTCTTGATTGCTTGTGTTAGGTTAGGTTCAAAAATGTCATAATAATATATTATTTTGCCTTTGTTTTGATGGAAATCAAATTCTTATTCAATATAATATATTGTTCGATATTGTTCAGCACAAATCGCACGCTGTCATTATTTATATGCAAGAGATTTAAATTAAAGTTGTTTTTATGTAATCAATAAACAATTCTCCCATAAAAAGAAAGTAATAAATATGAGTGCGATAATTATCATGGAATGTAAGTTACTAATAGGTGCTAATATCATTAGTAGACTTTATGAAAAAGTAGAAGTGGAAGAACAGACAGGATTACAGGAGCGAACATAATCTATCGATCACGTTTACTGCCTGAGTGAAAAAAATTATTTATAAAAATACAGGGTGTAACAAAAATACAGGTCATAAATTTAATCACATATTCTGGGACCAAAAATAGTTCGATTGAACCTAACTTACCTTAGTACAAATGTGCACACAAAAAAGTTGCATCCCTTTGAAATTACAAAATAAAAATCGATTTTTTTTTAAATATATCGAAAACTATTAAAAATTTTTTATTGAAAATAGACATGTGGCATTCTTATGGCAGTAGCATCTTAAGAAAAAATTATAGTGAAATTTGGACACCCCATAAAAATTTTATGGGGTTTTGTTTCTTTTAAACCCCCCAAACTTGTGTGTACGTTCCAATTAAATTATTATTGTAGTACCATTAGTTAAACACAGTGTTTTTAAGACTTTTTTGCCTCTTAGTACTTTTCCGAAAAGTCAGTTTTTATCGAGATATTTTGAGTATTTGTCAAATCGACCACATATTTGTATGTATATGGTTAAGTACGATTATGGAGACTTGGTAATAATGAAAATTTATTTATGATTTATATTTTTAGGTATATTTTTAACCATATTAAAAAAGAAACCACATCTCGATAAAAGGTGCCTTCTCGAAAAAATACAAAGGGGCAAAAAAGTTTTAAAAACACTGTGTTTAACTAATGGTACCGCAGTAATATTTTAATTGGAACGTACACAACAATTGGGGGGTTTAAAAGAACAAAACCCCCATGAAATTTTTATGTAAACATATTAAAAAATAAAAAAAAAATGAGGCAAAAAAGTTTTAGGAATATTGAATTTAACTAATGGTACCACAATAATAATTTAATTGATACGTACACAAAAGTTTGGGGGGTTTAAGGGAACAAAACCCCCACAAAATTTTTATGGGGTGCACAAATTTCACTATAATTTTTCTTTAAGATGTTGCTGCCATAAGAGTGCCACATGTCCATTTTCAATAAAAAATCTCCAATAGTTTCTGATATATTCGAAAAAATCGATTTTCATTTTGTAACTTCAAAGGGCTGTAACTTTTTTATGTGCATATTTGTACTAAGGTGAGTTAGGTTCATTCGAACTATTTTTGGTCCCAGAATATTTGTTTTAATTTATGACCTGTATTTTTGTTACACCCTGTATATTACTTATAAACAAGAACTACATGTAGTATTACAGCCGGAATGCGCAAAAATAAATAAATGCATATTTATTGTTTTTATCTATTTTACAAGATTAAAATGTGAAAATCTTGAATTATCCATGTCTGTCTGACCGTCCATAATAACAACCCCTCCGTTATTAAAACAGATAAAATAATAAATGAGATGTCGAATGAAAGCTTATAACTAACCTAAGAATGGCACTGAAGGTGAAACATTTTACCTCGGACTTCCGGCTCCAGAGTTGCAACCGGAAATACTGTTTTAAAGTCACCAAAATAGTAAAAGCGATATATTATTCGACGTGCCTTAGCAAGACCAGATCAAATATAAACTTCCGATTTCATGCTTGCCTGTCATCATCCTGTCAAATAAATGGAGAATTATTAACATGTGTGGGAGAAGAGCTGAGTAAAGAGAAATATGAATTTATCGATAGCTTACTACTTATCACCGTATCACTTTACTACATAGGTATAACCTTAGATTAACGAAATAATCTAAGGGTATAACATACGCAGTGCTAATATTTTTTTGTATTGGCATTCACATTAGTGATTTGGCCATTTGAAAATTAATGTATTAGTCCTAACTACCCTAAGTAGTCCTAACTCCCCTAAACGAATATACAAAAAGGAATATGCTAATAATGGTTTGTTTTAAAAGTTTTGTTTTAAATATAATAATAATTATTATAATAAATTAATATAATAATAAGTTTTGTTTTAAAAATATACATAGGTAATGAGAAAATCGTAAAAAAATGCTCTCCAAGGGATATGGGTAGTTTCTGCAGTTTATTTTCAAGGATAGGGGTACTTTCCGCAGGGATGTTGCAATAATCATATATATTTATGAAAAACCCTATTGATGGAGCATATGTCCATATGGGACAAAAAGCAAAAAAAAAATTTTTTTCAACCCCTCCTTTATTTATTTTTTTTTGCTACAGGGGTTGCATCAAGAAATCGCTTTTGGTGCCCATCTATGGATAATAAGAACGTGCACAAAATAATATATAAAGTATTTTAATAAAGGGCATGGTGTGTGAAGGATTTCAAGAAAATCACTTTCTTTATTAATTATCCGTTTTTTTGGGGTGGTTCCGGAAAAAAATGGGGTGCATTATAGAAATTTGTAAATAATACCAGTATATGAATAATCGCTGAAAGTTTTTTTACTCTAGTATACGCGGTTCAGATGGTATAAAAAGGGGTTTTTTTAAATGTAAGACCCTGTAATTAAAAAATTTGCAATTGCCTTTAAATGAAACCTATACCAAAAAATCAGCCACTTATTTGTGATTAATTGTCGCAGGGTTTATTCATAATTTTCAGTACAGTTATGGAAAAATATATTTTTTTTAATATCTTTTTTAAAAATTTGTCAACTTTGGGGCGCCACCCCCGCTAAATGGTGTGTGATAGACATATGGTGTCGAGAAATAAATAGTAGAAAATATAATCCTCTTCATTTTTTTATTTAATAAATTTTTTGTAAAACGCACAGGAAGGGCTACGTTTCGTAAAAACCCCAAATTACCCCCTTTAAAGGGATGAAAAGGGAGGTTCCGGGGCGAAATTTTTTAAGAAAATATTAGTCTCATAATATGCACCCCTCGATATACCAGAAAAAAAAATAAAACCAGACTTGTGTCCATTTTGCGAGGTTCAACCTCTGTTTCCTACACTACAAAGCGTCAAAAAATGTCAAAACTAAAATTTATTAAGTTAAAAATTTAAGGACGAAAAGGGTGCATAGGAAAATTATCAATATCGCAAAATTTAGGACAATACCGCGCATGAAAAATAAATAGAATCAGAACACAAAAATATGGCTAATAAAGTGAACAAACTACTAAAAATCTAGTAGCACTGTTATCTAGAATCAAAAATATTAAAACCCCAAAACGTCAAAAAATGTCAAAACTAAAATTCAATTAAAAGTCTAAGGACGAAACAGAAAATAAAATATTCAAAACAAAAAAATTCACTAATATAAAAAAATAAATTTTCATCCCTCCACAGAGCAATTATCACTTACAAATCTCATTGTAGTTATCCAAGAAGTAATTAGTCAGTCCACTAAGTAATATGTAAGAAGGGAGTATTAAAGACCAATATGAAGTAAAAACAACATTAGAAATACAAAAGCACTGCGTGGAGAAACTTTTTCAGTAGTAGCGGAAAAATATTTATGCAGCTTGGAAATTATGTATTAAAAACTGGTCCTTTAGTGATTAAAAATACAAAATATTTAAGAAATATAATAGACATTAAGACAATCGAAGATAAAACATTAAAATTTGCGAAGATAAATAACAAATTAACAAGAATAAGGTCGTAAGTGATGACAGCTTGTGATAAAATTATTACTATTGTTAATACTACATTCTTTCACGGTTTTTGCTGTAAATTTTAAAGAACCGCTTGGATTAACATGAAATTTGGCATACGCATAGCTAACATGTCAAAGAAAAAAAAGATATGGTGCCGATGTGTGCTTTTGCCCTGGGGGTGAATTTCACCCCATCTCGGGAGCGAAAAAATATATGTCCAAGATAAGTCCCGAAATGGATAAACTGACTAATTTTAGACAACTTTTGTTCTATAGAGTTTTTCACCAAATCAATACTTTTGAGTTATTTGCAAGATATATGTTAATTTGTCAACAAAATAACCACGTTTTTAGATGGTTTTTCGCAAATAACTCAAAACGTAAGCATTTTGTCGAAAAAAATATTCTTAGCAAAACTATAGCCCATAAAAAAGTTTAAAAAACGGTGTATATATTAGGTCTCTATACCTAGCAAAAGGAGAGTTATAACTAATGAAAAAAGGTTCATATTCGAAAAATTCCAAATAGAATAATTCAATGTAAAATATCCAAATAATGGAAAACACATTACAACTTTTTTTAACGTGTTTAAAAAAAGCTTTATTTCTATTTTTATAAAAAAAAATTCTAGCATCAAATGTAATCAAGTTACGCTCAAAATAAAGTTGGTCCCTTTTGTTTTGGCAAAAAAAATTCCAAATAGAATAATTCAATGTAAAATATCCGAATAATGAAAGCATTCTTGGGGAAAACACATTACAACTTTTTTAAAATGTTTAAAAAAAGCTTTATTTCTGTTTTTATAAAAGAAATTTCTAGCATCAAATGTAATCAAGTTACGCTCAAAATAAAGTTGGTCCCTTTTGTTTTGGCAAAAAAAAAATCAGGAAGATCACCCCCCAATTAGCAACTTAAATGAAATTAATCGTTACCGCTTCACAAGTTACTTTACTTATGTTGTGTTTATACGATTTGTAAGTTTCATCGATTCAAAGTGCTTATTTTTGAAAAAATTTGGTTTTAAAGTAAAATTTTTAAAAATTTTAATTTTGAAAAAAATGCTTTTTTTTAAATAACTTAAAAATTGTTAGAGATACCATAAATCTTAAACAATAAAAAAGTCGGCTTTACTTTTCTGAATATTTTGTATTTTTTTGTTTTTCTGTAAGACAAAAATTGGTTAAGATTCGATGTTCCTAAATTTGCATACACTCGTGATAGGTGACTCCTTCAAGCCCTTTTAACTACAGCTCTTTCAAAAATAAGGACTTTGAACTGATGAAACTTACAGATCATATGATCAATACATAGTAAAAAACTTGTAAAGTGGTAACAATTAATTTCATTTGAAATGCTAATTAGGGGGTGATTTTTCCGATTTCTTACCAAAAAAAAGGGAACAACTTTATTTTGAGCTTAACTTGTTTACTTTTGATGCTAATTTTTTTTAAACAAAAACAAGCATTTTTTAAACAATTTAAAAAATTTAAAATGAGTTTTTCCCAAAAAAATGCTTTGTTTTTTGGTTATGGCACGTTAAAATATTCGAATTGGAATTTGACGAATATGAACCTATTTTCATTAACTATAACTCTGCTTCTACTAGGTATAGTGACCTAATATAGACACCATGTTTTTCACTTTTTTACGTGCTATATTTTTTTTCGACCAAATACTTACTTTTTGAGTTATTTGCGAAAAACCGTCTGAAAACGTGGTTATTTTGTAGAAAAATTAACATATTCACTCGCAAATAACTCGAAAAGTATGAACTTGGTGAAAAAACTTTATGGAACAAAAGTTGCTTAGAATTAGTCATTTTATCCATTTGCGGACTTATTTCGAACATATATTTATCACCCCCAAAAGGGGGTGAAACTCACCCCTAGGGCAAAAGCACACATCGGCAAAATATCACTTTTTTCTTTGACTTGTTAGCTATGTGTATGCCAAATTGCATGTCAATCCAAGCGGTTCTTTAAAATTTAGAGGTTTTGGAATATTTTACCTTTAAAAAACGTACTAATATACAGGGTGTAACGAAAATACAGGTCATAAATTTAATCATATATTCTGGAACCAAAAATAGTTTGATTGAACCTAACTTACCTTAGTACAAATGTGCATATAAAAAAAGTTACAACCCTTTGAAGTTACAAAATGAAAATCGATTTTTTCCAATATATCGAAAACTATTAAAGATTTTTTTATTGAAAATGGACATACGGCATTCTTATGACAGTAGCATCTTAAGAAAAAATTATAGTGAAATTTGGACATCCTATAAAAATTTTATGGGGGTTTAGTTCCTTTAAACCTCCCCAAACTTTTGTGTACGTTCCAATTAAATTATTATTGTAGTACCATTACTTAAACACAATATTTTTAAAACTTTTTTGGCTCTTAGTACTTTTTCGAAAAGTCAGTTTTTATCGAGATATTTTGAATATTTGTCAAATCCATCACATATTTGTATATGGTTAAGTACGATTATGGAGACTTGGTAATAATATAAAAATTTATGTATGATTTACATTTTTAGGTATATTTTGAACCGTATTAAAAAAGAAGCCATATCTCGATAAAAGGTGCCTTCTCGAAAAAATACAAAGAGGCAAAAAAGTTTTAAAAACATTGTGTTTAACTAATGGTATTGCAGTAATAGTTTAATTGGAGCGTACACAAACATTTGGGGGGTTTAAAGGAATAAAACCCCTATAAAAATTTTATGTAAACATATTAAAAAAGAAGCCGCAACTCGATAAAAACTGCCTTATCGAAAAAATAATAGGAGCCAAAAAAGTTTTAAAAATATTGAATTAAACTAATGGTACCACAATAATAATTTAATTGTAACGTACAGAAAAATTTTGGGGGGGTTTAAGGGAACAAAACCCCCATAAAATTTTTATGGGGAGCACAAATTTCACTATAATTTTTCTTTAAGATGCTCCTGCGATAAGAATGCCACATGTCCATTTTCAATAAAAAATCTCTAATAGTTTTCGATATTTTGTAACTTCAAAGGGCTATAACTTTTTTTATGTGCATATTTGTACTAAGGTACGTTAAGTTCATTCTAACTATTTTTGGTCCCAGAATATGTGATTTAATTTATGACCTGTATTTTTGTTACACCCTGTATAATGTTAACTAAAAAAAGTTAAATTAAAATCAGAGAAGCGTTAAATAGATATCCGATATTGTGACTAATATAATAATGTATTAAACATGTAAATATTATACTATGCACTTACTATGTTAACTAATATACAAATGACAAATGTAGTACATTATTATTATGAACAAAAATTAATTTGGTAAATTAAAAATTAACTTTGGAATGGTTTTATAAAGTACTGAATATGAATAATATTTGAAAATTTTAAAAAGATAAATGTTTACAAACTCGGTAAAAGGTGGAAATGACAATTCCAATTATGGATAATAAAGGGAACAAACTACTAGAACAAAATAAATCTAGTATCACTATTATTTAGTATCAAAAATATCAAAAAACATAAAAAAATATCGAAACTAAAATTCATTAAATTAAAAATTTAGGGGCGACACAGAAAATAAAAATTCACTTCACTTCCACTTATTTAAAAAAAATGATCATCCCTCCACCGAGCACTTATCACTTACAAATCTCATTGTTGTTATCCAAGAAGTAATTAATCCACTAGGTCAAGGGGTGCACTGGAACCCAACACTTAGAACCACACAGTCAATCGGCTTTGGTACTAAAAGAAAGATGCGGAGCAATTGGCCCGTACTTAGTTTTATATAGCTATAATACTGTTCAACCTCGATGCACGAGGCCAATTCGCGGAAGAACGCACTGCTCGCATTGACCGGCGAAGGTTCCCAACGTACAAGCTCACGTTATGAGTACCTACACCATGACACATGGTAAAGTACCGGAGGATGAGCACGTGGGTACAAGGAAGCATCCCGTTTACCCGGTTTCGCTCCTAACGGACACTAGGAAAACAGTATAGTATCTATTATTATTGTGTATTGTATTTATTTTGCATGTGTGCGAGGATTATTTACTGTCTACTAATAAAAATTAATCAAGGTATTTCCAAATTCTGATAAAAAGTTTAGTAAAAGATTTATGGTTAATTAATTATTTTTTTAATTGATTTTGCAATGTTACAAAAGATCATACAAGGCCAGGTCACACAAAATTCTATCTCCACGACTGTTATAGAATAAACCCATTTTTTATTCTTTTTCTCATTTAAATTGCAATTTTCACCCATTTTATTAAACGCTTTTCTTTACTTCAATAGTTTGCATCAAATCTTTAGACGTTAATTTGACTGACTTTTCTTCAATGCAAATGAATTAAAATTTGCAGACATATGCATTCGCGAGAACAATACACGAATAGTCAATAAAAAAATTATGTTTATTAATTATTTAAATAAAAAAAACTATTTTAATGGAAAATGCTTAAATTCTCGTGTTTTTTACAATGTAGAAACTTAAAACTTTTACGGATTGTAGCTAATGATATGAACTATACATAATTCCACTTTTTTACGTTAATTGTTTACGTTATGCTTCATACATAAACAATAAAGTTTCAAATTTTGAACGCTCATATATTTGTTTATATAGGGTGTCTCAAAAGTAGCGGAACGGTCGAATATTTCGCGAACTAAACATCAGATCAAAAAACTGAAAAATACGTGTTCAATCATTTTCAAAAATCTATCCAATGACACCAAACACCAATCCCCATTACACCCCCTGGAGGTGGGGTGGGGGGTAACTTTAAAATCTCAAATGGAAACCCCCAGCTTTTCATGCAAATTTGGATTCGTTACGTAAAAGTAGGCAACTTTATTCAAGAAATTTTTTCGAACTGTGGATAGATGGCGCTATAATTGGGAAAAACGATTTATCCTAATACCATAGGTAAATTATAGAAACGGTCTAATATCTCACAAATTAGACTTCCAAATGAGAAACCGAAAAACAGATTTTTAATCTTTTTCAAAAACCTATCGAATAACACCAAACATAGCCCTCCAACCCACCCCCTGATAGTGGGGTGGGGGGTAACTTTAAGATCTTAAATAGCAACCCCACTCTTTATTGCAGATTCGGATTCGCCATAAAAAATTAAGCAACATTTATTTGAAACATTTTTTTAAATTTCTGATAGATGGCGCTAATAAATCGTATTTTTCCAATTAAAGCGCCATCTATTAACAATTCTAAAAAATGTTTCGAATAAATGTTGCTTAATTTTTCGTGATGGATCCGAATCTGTAATAAAAATCTGTAATAAAAATAAAAAAATCTATTTAAGATTTTAAAGTTACCCCCACCCCACCCCCAGAGGGTGGGTTGGAGGGTCACGTTTGATGTTATTCGACAGCATTTCGAAAAAGATTAAAAACCTGTTTTTTAGTTTCTCATTTGGAAGTGTATTTCGTGAGATATTAGACCGTTTCTATAATTTACCTATGGTATCAGGATAAATTGTTTTTCCCAATTATAGCGCCATCTATCTACAGTTCGAAAAAATGTCTTGAATAAAAGTTGCTTACTTTTACGTAACGAATTAAAATCTGCAATAAAAACTGGGGGTTTCTTATTAAGATTTTAAAGTTACCCCCCGCCCCACCTCAAGGGGGTGTAGTGAGGGATGGTGTTTGGTGTCATTGGATAGATTTTTGAAAATGATTGAACACGTATTTTCCAGTTTTTCGATCCGATGTTTAGTTCGCGAGATATTCGACCCTTCCACTACTTTTGGGACACAAATTTCAATACGATATGAAACAAAACTTCAACCAAAACTCGAATTCGTGTTTTTATTGTAGTCTTAGAAAAACCACCGGTAGAGACGTTTTGTGCTACAATTTACATTAGAATTCGTTTTGTCGTATTATTAAACGCTTTTCTTTAGTTCAATCGTTTGGGTCAAATCTATTGGACGGTAATTTGACTACCTTTTCTTCAATGCAAATGACTAAAAATTTGCAGACATATGCGTTCGCGGGAACAATACACGAATAGTCAATAAAACATTTTTTTTTTTGTTTATTAATTGTTTAAATAAAAAACGATTTTAACGGAAAATGCTTAAATTCTCTTGTTTTTTACAATGAAGAAACTTGAAACTTTTACAGATTGTAGCTAATTATATGAACTATACATAATTGCACTTTTTACGTTAATTTTTTACGTTATGCTTCATAAATAAACAATAATGTTTCAAATTTTTTGCCGATTCCGACTACTTTTCATGTTTGTACATCATATGTTTTACACATATTTTAATAAACATGACGATATATTTTAATGTTTGAAAAGTGTAAAACTAAAAAGTAAAAAATAAAAAAAATATGAAAAAAATATGTTTAAGAAACGCTTTTCTTTAGTTACGAGTGACTAAAATTAAACATATAAAAAAAATCAACTAAAAAGCAAAAAATAAAAAAATTGAAAAAATCTAACATATTCGTTAAAGAAAAGCGTGATGCGAAAACCGTTTATTCGATGAAGACGCGCCAAGCTTTTCTTTGACGAAAGTGTTACGACTTTTTCAATTTTTTTTTTGCTTTTTAGTTGATTTTTTTTTGTAATATGTTTAATTTTAGTCACTGGTAACTAAAGAAAAGCGTTTCTTAAAAATATTTTTTCATATTTTTTTATTAGTAATCGGTGACTTTCATCTAAAAATCAAATTAATTACTTCTAAAACTGAAACGTCAAATTTTAACTTCGAAATAATCACTTGTACCTAATTACACAAGAGCTCTGAAATTACCGATTGGTATCCCGCCCGAGTGACACTTTACCAGTTTTAATTTCCCGACCCGAAGGACAGGGAAATGATGTCAAATTGTCACGAGGGCAATACAAATCGATCATTTTAAAAGCTCGAGTGTAATTCGTTAAGATTATTTCATGAATAAAACTGTATTTTAAAATCATTTTAAATAATATTTTATTAATATCTTCGCCTGAATATTTGCTAAACCTGCTCATGGTGTTCCCTTTGACAAGTTAATTAGACAAAACATTAATTGTGATTAATTATATTAAATGTTTATTTAATTTTAAATTTGCTTGACAACGAAGAACATCTTTCGTGCTACTTGACGACGGGAAATTGTCAAAAAAAATATTTTTTTTATTAAATAAAACTCCAACAGGAATCTTATGATTATTGCTATCTGATCATTTACTAAGATCAATCAGCAAGTTAGATCTATACAAAATATTACAAAAAAAACTTATCTAAGGTCATATTCAGCAATATTCCTTAGGCTCTAATAGTCTGGGCTGATTATCGGAGAATGGGCCATTTTTGGGAAAAGTTATTCACCAGCAATTTTATTGCTGGAATCGAAGCTTATGATTATATATATATATATATATATATATATATATATATATTAATAATATAGGTATGCAAAGTCTGCAGATAGTGTGCTACTTTTTTTATTAACAAAATGGCGCCCCCAAATCGTGTTTTTTTTTCAATGTTTGCTCCATAACTCCGAACGTTTTAACTTTACACCAAAAACACCCTAATAAAAATTCGCCGAAATTAAATTCTGCATAAAGACATGTTTTCCCGATCTGCTCCGATGAAAATTTTCCTCGGAAAATGCGGGTTTTCCCAACAAAATCTTTAAATTTCAAATAAAGTTTTAGATAAGTAATTATCTACCAATAATTAAATAACTCGGTGACATAAAATCTTTCCTGGTTTAGATTATAGTTTCAGAAGCCGGTGAAACTTAAACGAATAGTTTAGCAACAATTCAATTGTTAATTAATAATTTACGGTCGCAATAATAACCAAAATAATTATGATACACTGATCAAACTTTGAAATCGTATAAAGATGAGATGCCTATTTTTTGAATAATCTTTAAATGTTTAAAAAAATACTTATAAACAAATTAAAGTTTCTCACAAAGTTTTTATTATATTCTAATTGAACAATATCCCTTCGTTGGCTCAGTGTAGATGGTCTTTAAGTTGTGATGGAAACACCAAATAATAGTATCAGAGTTTATTGATGAGAGTTACACTATGGATGTTGACCCGGGGTACTTTGAGTAGAGACTTAAATGATGAGCGTTGAAGACAATCACTCGCGTTAATGAATTAATAATAATTGAAATTCTAGACAAGAGATCTTAGTTTTATATAAGTTTAAATTGGGTCAATGTAAACACGGGCCCCGCGTGATTTTGTGTATCTAATTAAGGTAAATTGTTTATCTTATGTCAGCAACTTTTGGCTGATGTCCAAATTGTATTATTGATAATTGACCAAATGTGTATGTAATTTAATTAATTACGTGTGTGTGTTTAATAACAAATAAATGCATTCGATCTACTGGGTGATAAAATGATACTGTCCAATTTCGGATATGAATACTGAATATTTGATATTGGACATACTGCGGAATCGGGCAAAAACTGGCCCAAGTGTCAATACTCAAAAGTTTACATATAAGTATTACATAAAATAGTCAAATTCAAACATGTTAATAAATAAATAGTTTAAGAATAATCAACAATCTTCCAACCGTACTCTAGCTATCAATGTCCGACTCTATCTCTAGATTAAAATTAGGGCAATTGGATGAAAATGTGGAGAGTGGGAGGTCGGCCTTTGAAGTCGACGGTACATTGTTATGCCGATTACTACTTAATACAGGTACTTCCTGTTCGTTAGTCTGAGTATGTGGATTCCCTGAACGACATAGTCGTACAACAGGACGGTATTTCCATAACGTGAGTATCCCAATTATTACCATTATAGTAATGGTCCCGGTGGCTACAAAATAATGCCAATTAGATTCTGGAATCGATTGCCACTGCGTATGCGTCATTTCTTGTTCTAGACTTTCCTCCTCAAGTAACGCGTGACGTAGCTCTCCTCCTGGTATGTCCAGGTAGGTGTTTAGAGGCATGTTAAACCTGCGGGGTGTCCTCGCCACCAATTGGGCCACGGGAGTGATTGGCGCCTTCAGGTAGCTTGTTACCGCTCTCTCCATCCCACTGCTAGTGGGGAGTAATGTAATATTTTTCGTTTGGGCGATACATTTGGGTGAAAGTTTCAGGAATGTGACTCGTTCCAGTACTCTTTCGCTCCGATTTCCATCGCAAATAATGGATATGTGTATCGTGACTGGCGTGATAACGAGCCAGAGGTTGGGGGTACCCATCTTACTCCATTGAGCTGTCTGTATTGTCCTGGCTACCACTGGACATGTGCTATTCTTAGATCGCTCATAAATTTCTTCAAGTATGCAGCTTGGTTGGGTATCCATGTTCCTTATAGCCGTTGGTGAGCACGCTATCTGCGTCTTTGTCAACAGTAAACATCTTTCCCTATCTTCTGCGGTCAATTCGAAGTAGTGCAGTGTGTTATAATCTACGACCAGTAGATTCCTTGGGGCGACAAATGTGCGCAACACCGACCCCTCAACGTTAAGTGGTATCGCCGTGACTTTCAGCATGCTGTACTCAATTTTCCCTGTCACTATGAAATAGCCGATGACTGTTATATATCTGTCGTCATGACTGACTTCTGTTTCTATAATGGGCTGTCGTCATATTTCGACCCCTTGTGGCAGTATCTGCCCTGCTTTCTCTATCAATTTGGTTATCTCATCCGGTTTCACTATATCAATGAAGTGTCCGTGGTTATAGTGAAGGTTTAATATTCCCTCGTAAAATTGAGTATATTCGTTTATGAATTCCATAACTTGCAACGCTATCGTTTGTATTCGCAACGTGCTATATTCGGTTTCTAGTCTCTGTGCTTTGTCTTCTACTTCGTTAAGTCCTTTAGATATTTCTTGTAGGCCTGTGATTAGTGCTTTGTTAAACTTGTTCATTTGCTCGTTTATCCTGTTCTCTGTGTGATTGATTGATGTTATTGTTTCTAACATTATCTTCGCTTGATGCTGTGATCCCTTTATTAGCTCCTTTTGGTTATTGTCTAATGCTTCAATGTTACTGTAGGCTTCGTCATTGACTCCAAATACTGAGGTTAATATTGTTCCTAATATTCCTCTTCTTTCCCTTGCTTTTATTTCTACTGTCAACCCCTCGCTTACTGATTTCGCCTTTCTTTGTCCTTCCTCTAACTTCCCTATTATATCCTTACAATTCACGATTTTTATATCCTGACACAGTTCTCGTACTCCTTGTATCATATTTCCTATTAGTTGGTGCTCTGTTCGAATTCTTCCCTTTTCTAGTAACACCTTTATTCGAAATGTTCCCCGGTCTATAACGACCTCTCCAAGATCTTCTGTGAAAAATCCTGGTTCCGGATTATATATTTTATACGGTTCTGCCTTTATGGGTTTTAACATCGTTAAAAACATTATAGCTACTAGTATTTTCTTCCATCTTAGTGCTGCTGCCTTCTTCGGCTTTTCCTGTTTCTCTTCTTCCAGTCGTATTAGTTTATGTATGGGTCTTTTTGTCAGTTTCCCGTTCGCCTTTCTCACTGTTACGACTCTGGTTACTCCCTCCGCTCCAGGGTGTGTTTCTGTTACCCTCGCTAATGGCCATCTGCCTGGAGGTGTATCTTCTTCTTTTATTATAACTATTTCTTCTTCTTTTATGTTAGAGTGCGCCTTATGCCATCTATTTCTCTGTTGTAATTGGTGCAGGTATTCCTGTTTCCAAATTTTCCAGAAGTCTCTTTTTATTTTCTCCAATAATCTCCACCTCGTCGGCATCTTCAAATAAGTCGTAAGCTCTTCTTCCCGATTTGGTGATATAATTTCTCTCCCTATAAGGAAGTGAGCTGGTGTCAGGGCTATTTTCCCTTCAGGGTCTTCTGATGACCCACATAATGGTCTCGAGTTCATACATGCTTCTATTTGTGTCAGCACCGTACTCAATTCTTCATATGTTAGAACTGTTTCCCCGATGATTCTTTTCAAGTGATATTTCATTATCCGCACTGCGCTCTCCCATAGTCCTCCGAAATGTGGTGCATATGCAGGTATGACATGCCATTGGGTACCTAGTGCCAGTAATCCTTGTTTTATCTCGTCATCTATTTTTTGATTTTCTTTTTTCAACAAATTTGCTGTTCCTACGAATGTGGTTCCGTTATCGCTGTATACGTTGTTGCACTGTCCTCTGCGTGCCGTAAATCTCTTGAACGCCGCGATGAATGCATCCGTAGACATATCGCTTACTACTTCGAGGTGTACTGCCTTCGTTGACAGACACACAAATACTGAGATGTAGCCCTTACAGCTCCTCTGTCCTCTGCCTCTCGTGGTACTTATTTTTATTGGCCCGGCATAATCTATCCCTGTGTTAGTAAAGGGATGACTCGGGTTCACTCTGTCTTTCGGTAGATCTCCCATTAATTGTTGTGCTGCTTGGCTTTTATACTTCCTGCACCTTAAGCATTTTGCTAGATGATCTTTCACGGTTCTTCTGCCGTTGATTATCCAGTATTTCCTTTTTATATACTGTAGTGTTTGTTGTAATCCGCTATGTAGATTTTTTGCGTGACTATCTGCTATAAGTAACTTTGTTAATGCACTATCCTTTGGCAAAATTATCGGATGTTTTTCTCCGTACTTTAGATTCGTGTGTCTCAGTCTTCCGGTGACTCTTAGAATTCCTTGTCTATCCAGGAATGGTACCAATGACGCTAATTTATTTTTCTTGTCTAACTGCTGTTTCTTCTCCAGCTTCTTTATTTCTTGTTTGAAGTAGGCGTGCTGTGTGTGCTTTATCACTTTTAATAGCGTTTCCTCTAATTCTTGGACTGTCAGCTGACTTTGTCCACTGTCCTTCTTTTTTCTGCATTTGTCTGCAAATCTCCTACAGTATGCAAGTACTCTTCTCATTCTTTCTAAATTTGAGAATCTTTCGCATATGTCCTCCTTTATCGTTGTCGTGTGCACCGTTATTTTCGTTTTGACTTCCTCCTCATTTGTCTCTGGTATTTCTTCTGATTCCTGCGTTAAAGTTTTGTTACTAGTCAGCCAAGTTGGTCCCTTCCACCATAGCTCTGCTTCTAATAATTCTGATGCGGTACTTCCACGTGAGAGGATGTCCGCTGGGTTTCCCTTCGTATCTACCTTATGCCAATTTTTCGGTCCTATAACGCCTCTTATTTCCTCTACTCTGTTGGCGACGAACATTTTCCACCTTTTTGATGATCCCCTTATCCAAGCCAGGGTTATCATTGAGTCTGACCATGCATATACCTCAATGTTTTCCCTATTCAATGCTTGTAGGGTTTTCTTCATTAAATTTGCTAATAGCACCGCGGCACACAACTCGAGCCCCGGTAATGTCGTTTTTCCTTTCAATGGTGCGACTTTCGATTTTGCTATCATTAGATTCGTTTTGATTTCTGGGCCTAACACCCTTGAGTAGATTACCGCTCCATATCCTTTCATAGATGCATCTGCAAATCCATGTAGTTCTACTCTGTTTGTCTTGCTTAAGTTGTTCTACCTGGGCAATGTTATTTTCTCCAGATTTACTAATTGCGCCTGGTATGTATTCCACCTGCTTTGTTGGTTGCTAGTTAATTCTTTATCCCAACTGGTTTTTTGCTCCCATAATTCCTGTATGAACATTTTCGCCTGAATTACTACAGGTGCTATCCACCCTAGTGGGTCGTATAGTTTTGCTACTTCTGACAGTACGTGTCTTTTCGTTATTTTCTTTGCTGTCGTTATCCCTATTTTGAATGTGATTATATCTTCTTTAGGGGACCAGTGTATTCCTAACGTTTTCCGTACTTCTTCTTGTTTGAATGCCTTGGAGTCTACGTTCCTCATTTCCTCCGGTACGTTCTCCATTATTTTTTCTTCGTTGCTCAACCATTTTCTGAGAATGAAACCTCCTTTCCTGAACAGTTGTATTAATTCCTTTTGGGCTATTTCTGCTTCCTGCACTGTTTCCGCTCCTCCTAGTATATCGTCTACATACATGTTTTCTTTTACAATTTTCGATGCCAACGGGAACCTCGCTCCTTCGTCTTCTTGTAATTGCTGTATTGTTCTCAACGCTAAAAATGGTGCTGCGGCCGTGCCGTATGTCACCGTCGTTAAGTTATATTCTTGTATTGGGTCCTTTGTGTCCTTTCTCCACAAAATTTTTTGATATTTTTGGTCTTCTTCTGCCATTCTGATTTGTCTAAACATTTTTTCCAAATCCGCTGAGTATGCTATCTTATTGGATCTCCATCGTAATAGTATATTTGTCAAATCTTGTTGTAATTTCGGCCCTGTGTGCATAATATCATTCAGGCTTACTGCCGATGAGCTTTTACTTGATGCATCAAACACGGCTCTTATTTTCGTTGTAGTACTGTCCTCTTTTCTCACTGGATGATGAGGTAGGTAGTACCCATCTCCCTGGTTTTCTGCTATTACCATATGACCTTGGTTTTCATAATCTTCCATGAATTGTCTGTAATTCGCTTCTAACTGTTTGTCTTTTGCAAACTTCCTTTCTAGTTGCATCAATCTGGCGAATGCCTGCTGCTTAGATTCTCCTATCTTTGTTACGTCTTCCTTAAACGAAATTCTCACTTCGTATCTCCCGTCTTCATCTCTTTTTACTGTCTGTCGATACATTTCTTCACATTCTTGTTCTTCTACTGATAAACTTGTTTCCTGATTTACTTCTTCTAATTCCCAGAATTTCTTTATTTGTATGTCCATCTCTTGTCTGGATATCATACAGCATACTTCTGCTTTTGTAGTCTCCTTCTCTCGTGCTATCCCCGAAACTATCCATCCTAGTTTGGTGTTTTGACTCAGGAGTCCATTACTTATTCTGTGCATCCCTTCTGTCAATATGTAACTGTATTCTTTTACTCCTAGTAGTAAGTCTATTTTCCCTACCTTGTAATATCTTGGATCTGCCAGTATTGCATTTTTCTCGTTATAGTCCGGTAGAATTATATCCTGTTCCGGTAAATTCCTTGTTATCTTCGGTAATACTAGTGCTTCTATTTCCATCTCGAAGTCACTTTCGTAATGAGTTTCGATTAAAAGTTTCATACTCCAATTGGCTGTTTTTTCTCCTGACGAGCCTATCCCGGATATGGTCGCCTGTATGGGCTTCCTTGTTGTTCCTAGCGTCGTCGCAGCTTGTTCCGTTATAAATGCGCATTGTGACCCTTGGTCGATTAATGCTCTCATTATGTGTGAATCTCCTTTCGCATCTCTTATGCGTACAACAGCTGTCGCTAGTAATGCTTCACCTTCCTTATGGCTTGCACAGTTTACTGAATTCTGCCCTCTTTGGTGGTCGTTGATATTCCTATGCCCATTGGTATCTTGTGTATTTTCTCGCCTTCCGTTATTTTGTTCTCTGGCGTTGTATGGATTATTATTTCCTCCTCTGTACCTATTAGCTTGATACCCGTTTCTTCTATTATTCGAATCTCTTCCATTTCTTTCTTGTATTTGTTCTCCTTTCGTTTCATTGGAGTTTCTTTTGTTGCCTGTGGTTCCTTTCTCATAATGCAACATATGGTGATGGTCTCCGCCACAGTGTCTGCACCTATATTGTACATAACATTGTTTTTCTTTTTTATGTGCTAGGCAGTTTGCACACAATCCTTTTTCTTTTATCATCCTGTTTCGGTCTCTTACATTGAGTTCCTGAAATTCTCTGCAGTTCGGTACTCCGTGATCTCCGTTGCATATCACGCAACGTGTTCTTGGTTTCCTCCCAGATCCTCCTTGCTTCTCTTGTCTTTTTTCTGACTCCAGCAGTTCCAGTGTCTGGAATCTTCGCTGTAAGAATGTTTGTGTCGATTGGTACGTCGGTATCTCTCTACTGTCTCCAACGTGGTTTTCGTACAGCCTCCTGGTTTCATTGTCCCATTTCGTTATGATAATTCGGGCTACCAATGGGCTCCACGCTTCCGTGTCTGTTCCTAACCCTCCTATGGCTTCCAGACTTTCGTGGAAGGTGTCATGTAGTGATTTCAATGCTCTAGCAGAAGATTCCTTTACTTCCTGTGCTAGTAGCATCCTGTCTATCAATTTAAACAATATCGTCCTTGGATTCTCATATCTATCTTTTAGCATGTTCCAGGCCACTTCGTAGTTGGCCTCGGATATGTTTAAGTGTTGTATCATTCTGTTGGCTTCCCCTCTTAGTTGAGTTTTTAGGTACTGCATTTTTTCTGCGTTTGATAACTGGTCGTTTTCATGTATTACTTTAGTAAACAGATCGTGGAAAGTTCTCCACGTTTCATACCTGCCTTCATACACAGGGATTTTTACCTGCGGTAATGTCACACCGTCCCTCCTCTGTGTGCTTTCTGGCCGTTGCATTCCTGGCCTTATTTTCTTCAAGGTTTCCCTGACTCTCCTCTTTAGTTGATTTATTCTCTCTACTTCTCCATTATCTATAGCGTCTAGTTCCTCATTTACTGCTGCTTCAATTATTAGTGTATTCACCTTTTCCATGTATTCTCTTAACTCTGACTGCAGCTCTTCATCCTCCTGCAAATCTTGTTCATTTTCTGGCCGTAATAATTCCTCGATTCTTTGCTTCCTTATCTGTATCTCCTTTACTTTCGGTGCTTTTCCTCTTTTCAGCACCCTTCCATATTCTTCCAACAGGGTTTTCCCCTCAATATATGTCTTAAATACCTGATCATGGTATTTTGTTTCAAAATATTTTTCTTTCGTTATACCTCCTTCTAGCAGCTTTTCGTGGTTATTCAGAAATTTTGCCCAATATTCTTCTAATTTTTCCTGCCTATCCCGGATGTATTGTTGAGTCCTCCGAGATTGAGAATCCTTTTTAGTATTTGAAACTAGTTTCGCTAATTCTGCTCCTATCTCCGCTTGCTTAACGTATACACTTTCCATGGTTATTTTTATAAAATTTTAAATTCAGCGGTAAATATATTAAACAATATGAACTGTATTTTATTTATTAAGCAATGTACTTAAATATGCCTATAATGTCTGGCTAATTGGCTAGTCCAAGGCCATCAAATTCACACAAAAAAAAATATCTGCTTATTAACAATTATATTTATTTACTATACCTGTACTATCACGCCTCTCGTAAGCCAGAATGTATATAAATAAAAATGTAATTGTATGCCCTTGTCAAGTTTGCAATTTTTCAACGTTACCGTAGGTCGCTTGCCTGACTAAGTGATTTCTGTTTGTAAATAAACTGAATAGTATTACGATTTCACTAACGCTAAAATTGAAATTCTTTGGTTGGATAATTTAATGAACCTTTGTATTTATAAAAGATCTGTAAATGATATATGTAATATTAATACTGGAATCTTATTCAAATTTGGCAATTAGATATCTATGTGATTAATTTTTACAGAAATAGGTAAAATATTTTCATTTTCTAAAATAGTGAAAATTTAACTGAAATTATTATATAGAGTGGACTTTTATCGTTCTATAAGTTACGTAGTATTTTAATTTTTTCGAAATAAAGTATTTAATTGAAATTAAAGCAAGCTATATGTTTATGAACGTTTCTTTTTTTCAAATTATTTTTCAAATATATTTTTGTCTCTGTATTATTTATATGGTATACATTCTAAAGTACATTATTTTACTATTGATAGAGTGGAGAGTGTTGTTCTAGATTGTTGAATTATAATAAAAATACAAACTTGTTAAATTGTACGATTGTAACAGTTGGAAGATTTTGTAATTATTCAAAAACTTACGGTTTTTTTTTGTTTTCTTAGACGTCTAGGGTCCCTCGCTTCTGGTAGGCTCTGCAATCGGCTCTCGGCTATGGTACTGCTCTTAGCTCTGCAATCGGCTCTCGGCTTTGGTACTGCTCTTAGCTCTGCAATCGGCTTTCGGCTTTGGTACTGCTCTTAGCTCTGCAATCGGCTCTCGGCTATGGTACTGCTCTTAGCTCTGCAATCGGCTCTCGGCTTTGGTACTGCTCTTAGCTCTGCAATCGGCTCTCGGCTATGGTACTGCTCTTAGCTCTGCAATCGGCTCTCGGCTTTGGTACTGCTCTTAGCTCTGCAATCGGCTCTCGGCTATGGTACTGCTCTTAGCTCTGCAATCGGCTCTCGGCTTTGGTACTGCTCTTAGCTCTGCAATCGGCTCTCGGCTATGGTACTGCTCTTAGCTCTGCAATCGGCTCTCGGCTTTGGTACTGCTCTTAGCTCTGCAATCGGCTCTCGTTCTCCCGGGTCTAGTGGTCTCTCTCTGCTACTGAGGGTGTTGCTGGTGTGGACTGTATAGGCTTTCTCAAACTTCCTTGAAGTATTCTTTTTCTCGATAGGACCATGAACAATATCCCTTCGTTGGCTCAGTGTAGATGGTCTTTAAGTTGTGATGGAAACACCAAATAATAGTAGCAGAGTTTATTCATGAGACTTACACTATGGATGTTGACCCGGGGTACTTTGAGTAGAGACTTAAATGATGAGCGTTGAAGACAATCACTCGCGTTAATGAATTAATAATAATTGAAATTCTAGACAAGAGATCTTAGTTTTATATAAGTTTAAATTGGGTCAATGTAAACACGGGCCCCGCGTGATTTTGTGTATCTAATTAAGGTAAATTGTTTATCTTATGTCAGCAACTTTTGGCTGATGTCCAAATTAAATTATTGATAATTGACCAAATGTGTATGTAATTTAATTAATTACGTGTGTGTGTTTAATAACAAATAAATGCATTCGATCTACTGGGTGATAAAATGATACTGTCCAATTTCGGATATGAATACTGAATATTTGATATTGCACACTAATTTTAAAAAATAAGTAAAATGCGTATTTCAAAGATCTTGAAAATGAATGCTTTAAAACTTTTCTGCAACCATTTGGAAAAAAGTAATGAAACAGCAAAGTAAACATACGATTACTACGTTGTTTATAATTTTTTTTAATTCTTTCAAAGCGTAAGAGTGAGTTTAAAGTACAAGCTAATTACTTACAAAAAATATCGATTATTAGTTAATGGTTATATTTTAATTAAAGATTATAAATATTTTTTTTTGTAATTTACACGCGCGAAAGTAGACTAATACAGTAACGTAGCTAAAATTTTCACTCGAAGCGACGACCGCCGCGCGACGTAGAGTAGTTAATAAATAAAATTATGTATTATAACCCGTCCACATACACAACTTGCGCGAGTTTAAAGCGTGTCAAGTCACTTCGAGTGAACATTTTAGCTCCGGCTCTGTATCAAGCCTACTTTCGCGCTAAAAATTACAAAAAAAATATTTTTAATCTTTGATTAAAATATAACCATTGAACTAATGTTTGATATTTTTGAGAGTAATTAGTTTGTACCATAAACTCACTTTTAAGCTTTGAAACCATTAAAACAAATTATAAACAACGGAGTAATCGAATGTTTATTTTGCTGGTTCATAACTTTTTTGCAAATGCTTGGAAAATTTTTTAAAGCATTCATTTTCAAGACCTTTGAAATACGATTTAAAGTATTTTTTAAATTATAATATAATAAACAATTTCTGAGAAATGTTAATTTGTTTATAACTATTTTTTTAAACATTTAAAGATTATGCAAAAAAATTAAAAATTAATATTTTGTCGACAAAATATTAAATAGGCATCACATCTTTATAATCTTTCTAAATTTGATCAATGTCTCATGATGATTTTGGTTGTTATTGCGACTGTAAATTGTTAATTAACAATTGAATTGTTGCTAAAATATTCGTTTAATTTTCACCGGCTTCTGCAGTTATAATCTATACCAAGAAAGCTTTTATTTCACCAAGTTATTTAATTATTGATAAATAATTACTTGCCCAAAAAATTTATTTGAAAATTCGAGATTTTGTTGGAAAAACCTACATTTTCCGAGGAAATATTTCATCGGAGCAAATCGGGAAAACATGTCTCTATGTAGAATTAAATTGGGGTGAATTTTTATTTGAGTGTTTTTGTTGTAAAGTTAAAATCTTCGGAGTTATAGACCAATAATTGAAAAAAACACGATTTGGGGGCGCCATTTTGTTAATAAAAAAAGTAGCACACTATCTGCGGACTTTGCATACCTATATTATTAATATATAGGATCATAATATTCGATTCCAGCAATAAAATTGCTGGTAGATAACCTTTCTTTGTACTTTACTAATTAGACCAGCGTATTATAACTATTTTTTTTTTCAAAATTTAAAGATATGCAAAAAACGAAAAATTGATATTTTGTCGATAAAATATTAAATAAGCATCTCATCTTTATAATCTTTATACGTTTGATCAATGTATCATGATTATTTTGGTTATTATTGCGATCGTAAATTGTTAATTAACAATTGAATTGTTAAAATATTCGTTTAATTTTCATCGGCTTCTGGAATTACAATATATACCAAGAAAGCTTTGATGTCACTAAGTTATTTAATTATTGATTAATAATTACTTACCTAAATCTTTATTTGAAAAATAGAGATTTTGTTGGGAAAACCCGCATTTTCTGAGAAAAATTTTCATCGGAGCAAATCGGGAAAAACATATCTCTATGCAGAATTTAATTTCGGTGAATTTTTATTTGGGTGTTTTTGGTGTAAAGTTAAAATCTTTGGAGTTATAGAGCAATAATTGAAAAAAATACGATTTGTCGGCGCCATTTTGTTTATAAAAAAAAGTAGCACATTATCTGCGGACTTTGCATACCTCTATTATTAATATATAGGATCTTATAATTCGATTCCAGCAATAAAATTGCTGGTAAATAGCTTTTCCATGAATTTTGCTAATTAGCCTAGAGTGTAATACATTATAGTACTACTAGCTAACGTGTACACTTTAGCCGCACTTGGCTCTGCTTTTTCACTTTCACGCAGTTGTTTAACTTATAGCACTAACTCAAACGGCTTCGTTTTCTTAAGTCTTCTCATCTGCTTGGCGTTGTCTAGGAGTTTTATGGCTTCGATATTCACATGGTTGGAGAGCCTTTGTTCATGACTCTCGGCAAACTTACTTATTGTCTGGACAACCGTATCCATCTGGAGGTCTCGATGAAGATCACAGTTTCTGAAGTACCATGGAGCGTTGACGATGTTCCTTAACATTTATTCTGATATCTTTGTATAATTAGGATGCTACTTTCTTTTGTACAGCCCCATAGCTGTATCCCATATGTACATATCGGTTTAAGGACTTGCTTATACAATAACGATTTATTATAAGTAGACAGAGTGGATTTTTCCCATCAACCAGTACATCTTTTTGAACTTAATTTCTAATTCTTCCTTTTTTTCTTAATATGCGCTTTCCAACGTAGCTTTGAATCTAATGTCATACCCAAATATTTTGCCGTATTTGCATAAGGTATTTGGTTTCAATTTATACTGACTGGGATATATTGTTCTTTTTTGTTAGTAAAATTGACATAAACAGATTTTCTTTCGTTCAATTTGATACGCCATCGCCTGGTCCAGATGTTAATTTTTTCAACAGAATTCTGTAGCGTGGTTGCTGCTTCCTCGTGGTTTTGCCCAACTGTTAAAATGCATGTGTCGCCTGCAAATGTCGCAATTCTGTTAGTTTCTAATGATGGGATATCGCTGGTATAGAGCAGGTATAGCACTGGACCCAGGACACTTCCTTGTGGAACTCCAGCTTTAACTTCTCTTAATTCTGAATGAATATGCTTCCTCATTTTTAACTCGAAAGTATCTGTCAGATATACATACATAATCGGTTGCCTCTTTTACCATTAGGTGTCGAGGATTCCTCCTTTATATAATACTCTCTGCAAATTTACGCCACTTCTTCCTAGCTGCTGCTAAAACTTTTGCTTCTTGCCACGATGTTCCTATTTTCTTGAGTATTTCGTTTACACTAGTGTTCCAGCTTTTCCTTGGTCTGCCCCTCCTGCTTTTACCCACTGCTTTGGCCTCCCATGTCATTTTTACTTGTCTCTCACCACTCATTCTTATCATGTGTTCAGCCCATTTTAACTTCTTTTCTTCAACTTTTTCGTTGAGCGATTTTACCTGTAATTCATGTCTTATATCTTCGTTTCTTCTTTTGTCTAATCTTCTTGCTCCCACCGCTTTTCTTAAGTATCTCATTTCTGTAGCTTGTAATCTTTTTCTTTGTCTGTCATTAAGTACCCAATTTTCTGCCCCATATATTGTAATTGGCATATATACAGTTTTATATACTGTCATTTTGGTTTTCCTCGATATTTCTTTTTTGTTTAGGAAATTTTTATACAGTGAATAATAAGTTCTCGTTGCCAATTTTATTCTGTTTCCAATTTCATCTTCTTGTGTACCTTTGTTGTTTAACATTATTCCCAAATACTTAAAGAGGTCTACTTGCTCGATTTTTTGCCCTTCGATTTCAATATTTACAGTTGCTTCTTTGTTGGCTATATATGATTTTAGTCAGATTCTTCTGTCAGATATATATGATTCTAGTAGTTCAGAATATTGTTTTGGTAAGTAGCATCTCATTTTATGATATAATCCGTCATGCCACACTTTGTCAAAAGCCTGCGCTACATCGAGAACAATTGCAGAACATACTTTTCCTTCTTCTAGAGCTTTTTCTACTATATCTGTTATTCTATGCATCTGATCTATCGTTGAGTGGCTTTCTCTAAACCCAAACTGATGATTAGGATTTAGATTTTTTTTCTCTATAATCGGTTTTAGTCTCTTCAGGAGTAATTTTTTATATAATTTAGACATGACAGGTAACAGTGAAGTGGGCCTATATGAAGAAGCTTCTTGTGGAGGTTTTCCTGGTTTTAGTGTCATTATAATTTCTGCCACCTTCCATATCTTTGGTACGTAGCTCAGCCTAAAGGAAGCACTTATAAGATATGTTAATTTTATTATAGCTTTCCTTGGAAGTTGCTTTAACACTTCCCCACTAATGAGATCAAATCCAGGAGCTTTCTTTGGGTTTATATTTTCTTTTATTTCCAAATATACTTCTTTTGGAGTAACAGGGCTAGCCTCCATTTCATCTTGATCAGGGAGCTCCCAGTTAATTATTTCTTGTTCTTTATTTGGTTGAGGAGTATTTTCTAGGTGATCAGCAAACGTGTTGGCCTTTTGTATATTGCTTTTTGCCCAGCTACCATACCCATATGAATTCATAGTAAACAAGGTATCAAAGACATGCCGTATTGTTTTTCCTTGTTTAACTTATTGTGTTTTCTATGGACAAGCGGCTTAATTCTACGATATAAGTTTCTGTGAGTAAAGAAGAGACCTAGTTAAAAAAATAATTCGTGAATAATTTCATGCATTTGCAAAGTTACAATGGAAGAACTTATAAATGTGATTGTTAGCAGGCGCCAAGAATTTATAGTTTGTATAGATATAATTAAACTATTCAAAAATGTTACTTAATGTGACACTGAAATTACTCATGAGACTGTAAAAAGTGCCCCAGTTATAATGAGGAAGCATTTTTATAGCCACTATTTCCTTCAATAACTTTTGTACAACAAGCACTATAATTACTCCAAATCTACTCGTATTTGTAATAATTTAGACGTAATTTCCTACATATTAAACAATACCGGCTCTGCAAATGTTTTCAAATTTTTATACTACTTTCCAAATGTTATTTTTTTTACTCTAAATATAATTTGCTGGCTAGTTCATTCAGCATAAGCCATTTTTCGGAAAAAGTATAATTTGAAATAAAATAAAAAAAATATCCATATGAAAGTAATGATGCCAGTATACGAGAAAATCCTTCATATCCAAAAAATATAGATTCAAAGAAATATAGACGTTTTCTTCTTGTGCCTTGTGCTTAGTTCCACATTGGTGATGATCTGTACTCTCCAAACCATCTGTAGAATTTTGTTTGACATATTGGGGCGGAAACATGGATTGTGCAAGAGAAACATGAATCAGTGATAAACGCGACCGAGATGAAATAGATGAAAAGAATAGCTGACGTTACGAAGTTTGAAAGATTTAGAAATGAAGATATAAGGAGAAAGCTGGAACAAGAACCGATAATGAGGAAGCTCGAAAATAAACAATTGAACTGGTTCTGCCATATGGAACGAATGGAGGAAAAGAGACCAAAAAAGAAGGTACATGAAGACAAAATTGAAAAAAGGTAATGCCGAGGAAGACATGAATGGATCAGATCCACGATATACGTGAAGAAAGAGACATGAATATAAGAGTTATGAAGAACTTGGCCACCAATAGAAGCGCATGGAAGAAATGGATAAGAGGCCAAATCTTACATCCGATTCTCTTAAGAGCACTAAGGAATATGAGAATGAAGAAGAAGAAGTTTTCGGCACTTCAAAGTATGTTGTCTACGTCTTTATTGTTACAAGAGTTCCTGGGCCTCAGCATTTCCTTTCTTGCAAAACGAGTTTCTCTCGTTTCTTGCTGACCTCCTGAAGGCAGTGTAGTGACCATCGTGATGTCTTGTAGTGCATCAAAAGATCCCTATCCCTTGTCGTTTCTTTTAACTCATGCAGTGGCGTAACTAGCCCCACAGGGGCCCCCTATAAATGTTTGTCGCGGGGTCCTTTTCCACGACTGATAAGAGATAGTGCTAAAAAATGTTTAACAAAAGCAGCAAAAACGCTTGTATAGAATAGAATACAAATATATGTACTGTACTGTCACTGAAAATTTTACTATTTTATGGACAAAGCTTACAAAGAGTAGAAAAAAAAAACAACAACAAATACAGTTTACTGAAATTACATAAATCTTAAAATATTACAAAATAAAGATAACAAACCAAAACAAAAACAATGTACCTATAGCAAAATTTACTTAAATAAATTGCAAGTTGCATAATACAACCTTAGGAACTAATAAATTCTCCGTATCACACCCAAATATAGATAAAAAAACTTTAGTTGCTTGCATTTAACGGTAACTGTACTTTTTTAGTTGTTCATAGAAACTCTTCTACCGAATAATAATATCGATAGGCTTTTGTCAGTTTATGGAACTCGAGGAAATATGTTGCAGTATAACTCAGTGGACCGGATCGGTAAATAGACATCAAGGGATAAATAGACATTTAGGTACTTAGGTGTTTACAAATTAAGCAAACAGTTTGTAGAACATAGAAGGAAGTGTATTTATTGTAAGTAGATCAGAAACTATAGTTGCATGAAGATTTGCAATATTTGAGTTGCTCCAAGTGATACTCGTATCATCAGCAAAAAAAAATGTTTCCATCGTTTTTTAAATTAGCGATTTATAAATATAAGAAAAAGTAGAGGACCCAATACTGAACCCTTTGGTACCCCACATACAATGTATGTGAGCATAAAGTCAGTACCATTTGTTCTAACCAGTTGTTACCCAGTGGCGGATCCAGAATTTTTTTGGGGGAGGGGGGTTATGGGTTTTGAGGAGTTGAAATTACTTTTCTCTTATGCAAGGTCACTTAGTCTTACCACCGCTGGGATAAGTGTGTTTACAATTATTTTTTGGATAGGCTTAAAATTTCTTTTTTGGTTTGAGATCTCTTGGTTTTTCTTGTTTCAAACATTCAAAGGTATAGCGATTACAAAAATTGCAAGTTGGCATTATACTATTGTACATTATACAGTGTCTCACACACAGCCAACGGTGAATGGACAGTGGACAATGAAAAGTAGGTTGAAAACAAAAAGCTCTGTTATTATGGAATAACGGCGAATAATAATAATTTATAATAAGATAGATAAAGAATCCATTACAAGAATATGTTGATGACCAAACAATACATACTGTTTTAAAGCGTTTTAAGAACGAAATTGTAGAGTATTTTGTTCAATTTTTTTAATTGGAACTTTTGTTTCGACATGCCGCGCCGGGGGCCCTTATAATTGATACAGCTGATACGGCGGTAGCTACGCCTCTAAACTCATGCATAGGTCTTTTGCATATTCCTGTAATTTGGTAGATCCATCTTGTTGCAGATATTCCTCGTGATCTTCGGCCTTCTACCTTTCCTTGTATAATAAGTATTTCTATGTTTTCTGTGCCATCTGCGATAACATGTCCAAAGTATTTTGATTGTTGGAGATGGACTTTGCTGTAGAGCTGTTTGCTAACCTTTAGTTCATTTAAAATTGATTTTTTTTCTGTGCTCGGTCACGGAATTCGTAACATTCTTCTCCAAAAGATCATTTCAGTTGCATCTAACTCTCTTCTTTCCGATTATCTGAGGGTCCAAGATCCACATCCGTATGTAAGTATACCAAAGTAGGGAGAAACTGGCACCAAATAACACAAAACAGAGAAGAGTGCATGGGAAGGCCTTTGTCCAGGAGTGGACGCAAACAGGCTGAAGAAGATATAATTATTGGGAATATTAAGCAGTTGACCAACCCCATTTTTAGAGTACGGGAAATGTGAGAGTCGTTTCATATTTTTTGGCTATCTTTTCTACGGCGACATTTAGTAGATCACATCTACATTTTATAGTACATTCTTTCACGGTTTTTGCTGTAAATTTTAAAGAACCGCTTGGATTGGCATGAAATTTGGCATACGCATAGCTAACATGTCAAAGAAAAAAAGTGATATGGTGCCGACGTGTGCTTTTGCCCTAGGGGTGAGTTTCACCCCATCTCGATGGTGAAAAATATATGTCAAATATAAGTCCCGAAATGGATAAACTGACTAATTTTAAGCAACTTTTGTTCTATAGAGTTTTTTCACCAAATCAATACTTTTCGAGTTATTTGCAAGTGAATATGTTCATTTTTCAGCAAAATAACCATGTTTTTAGACGGTTTTTCGCAAATAGCTCAAAACGTAGGGATTTTGTCGAAAAAAATATTCATACAAAAACTATAGCCTATAAAAAAGTGAAAAAAACGATGTATATATTAGGTCTCTATACCTAGCAAAAGCAGAGTTAAAGCTAATGAAAAATAGGTTCATATTCGAAAAATTCCAAATTGAATAATTTAATGTGAAATATCGAAATAATAAAGCATTCTTGGTGAAAACACATTACAATTTTTTTAAAGTGTTTAAAAAAGATTTATTTCTGTTTTTAGAAAAAAAAATTTCTAGCATCAAATGTAACCAAGTTACGTTCAAAATAAAGTTGGTCCCTTTTGTTTTGGCAAAAAAAATCAGGAAAATCACCCCCCAATTAGCAACTTAAACTGGTTTACTAGAAACTAGTACACCAATCGTGATGAAATTAGTTTTCCATCTGCTTGTGATTTGTGAATTCACATTTTTACGTACCAAATTATTAGAATTGTAGGTACATGACTAAACATGAGTGACTCAGATTCCGAAGCGACAAAACAGTTACGTGAGGATAAAAATGAACAATTGTTATTTGTTAATCTTCTTGAGAATTATTAAATTTTATTTGATAAAAGAATGACCCCAAAAATTAAGAATCTTCTTCCTAGTTTGTAGATTTTTCTATGACACACATTCATAAACGCTGCCATATTGTAACAAAAAAATACCTACGCCGAAGTCGTCCATCCACCAACTTCACTTAAACTGAAGCAAATACTACGAAACTAGCAAATACTTCAAAAGCGTAGTACATTCTTCTATGTATCTGGTAAATAGTAGCAGATGCTACGGAGAAAAGTAAATGCTTTGTAAGTGTAGTAGAATCTTCAAAAATGTAGTACAAACTTGAAGCATTAGCAGGTACTACGTTTTATGCATTCCACCTATTGTGTTCGTATAGTTCAGTTATAAGTTATTAGTTTAGAAATGTAGTATTTACTTTAACAGTGTTGTAGATATGGCCAATGTGAAACATTTTTTTATTACCCGATTTAAAATTTTTCGATTTTCTAAATCTGACTGAATTGAAAATTGGGCCAACCCCCATCTTAAAGTTCAAGAAAAGACTCACCCATTCATATGTCAACCATCCATTTTGGTCCAAGGGTGTGGATTTTACGGCCCTTCCTATTTAGGGTCTGTTTTTCGTTTTCGTCCCCAAAACTCCCAAAAACTTCGAAAATTTAACTCCGACCTTTACGGCTTCTAGTAGAAGCGATCATTACCTTTCCAACGCATGTCTAATTTTGAACATTGGGTATACCGTTCAAAAGTTACCGAGCTCAGAAATATGAGTCAATATTTATTTAAAAAGGGAAACTGTTTGTGGATATGTATGTATGTATGTATGTATGTATTATTGTGTTTTCAATTTATCAATCAAAGGCAAAATGAAAATTAAATTAAATTTTTTTTTAAATAACGCGGGCACATAAATTTTATACACCCTGTATATTGATCTGTAAATATTTATTAGAATTTAGTTTGGATATAAGTAGATTTCTCTTTTAATGAGCTTTCCGATGAACCATTAAAGACTTTTGTGAATAATTAAAGTGAAAAGGACGATGTATTTAGTTTTAAAATGGAAAAAGATTGTTTATTACGGGAACTATAGAATCTACAGGTAGAGGTAATTATCATTTTCTAGAAAAATGGTTTAAAAGAAAGTTTGGAATTTTAATATCTTTGTTTCAACCCGAGTAAATATTGTAGGGTTCCCCGAAAGTAATTAGGATGGTCGGAATAATTTTGAAAATGACTGTTTGTTTGTCGAATGGAAAAGAGAAAATGTTTATGATTCTTGGCAAGTTGGAAGGGGAAAAGTGGTTTGAATGTTGAGTGAGTTTGAAAAAGAAGTTATTATGTTTTTGGCATCGCTGAGGAGCAGTTCGACGTTTTCGTGGATAAGTAGTTAGCAAGTACCAGTGGTTGTTTGATAGTGGAGAATAGTGCTGAAAAGTGGAACGAGAGACAGATCAAATTGAGACGAAATACCTCTTTGGTTCTGTAATATTGTGAGAAGGAGAGCAGAGAATTTTTGGAGTTTGTGTGAATCGAGTACTGGTCAAAAGAGGCTTTGGCTCGTTGGAGAATTGGTGCTGGTATGCTGATAGTTTTGAAGCTGGAGAACGTAGAACGGAGAGCTGTTTTTCGGTCACGAGAAGACATCAGAGTGAGTGAAGAAAAAGGTCAGTCAACTTATGTGAAAGATATTTTTATGTTCGGAAACTAAAATTTTGAGTAAAAAGCATATGAATTAAAATTCCAATATTTCTAAAAGTAAATAGGAAGTATATATAATCTTGCGGATACATAAATTTGTTTTGTTTAGTTTGTTTTACCAAAGTCATCGGGAACAAACCGATAAATTGTTTTTTTTTTAACTATAATAAATTTAAGTGGTAAAAATTTCATTCGGACATCTGTGTCCACAGGTTTTAGGTTTGATAGATTTTTAGGGTATTGATTTTGATAAATAAAAGACAATTCTGTATGTTTATTTTATATTTTTGCTTTATTTCTTTTTTCCTATTTTATCCCGATTAGGATCAACTAAGAGATACTGAACCCACGAGAGAAGATAAATATAACGTAAGATAATTTAGACATTTTTTTAATATTATAAAAAGGCACCCTGAAATTTTTTTTTATTCATTTTTTATGTATGATTTGCGACAATTAAATAATTAATCAAATAAATAATAATTAATATAAAATTAATAAGAAGCAGATCATAACAGCATGTATGTATGTATTTATGTATGTATTGATTTGATCTTGATTATTGATATGAGATAATATTCTTATATGTCATTTAATTTAATCAATGCATTACTAATAATCTAATTAATTTACCAGATCACATATCAATATGTTTTCAATCTCAGGGCTTTTTATAAAATTAATTACTTACTTACGTGGCTTCTAAGTATTTCTCAATGGTTCCTAATCGGGATAGGAAAGAAAAGAGTAAAATAATACACACATATGGGTTACAATTATAATCAAAATATTGTTTATTTTATTTAAATGGCAATCACTGCTTAATATTTGCTATATCTTATTATTCTTAAACATAACATTTACACATGGGAATCTTATTTCCTTTTGGTTTCCAATTGAAAGTTTTTATTAACATTTAACTATTATGATTTATTAGCAACAATTCTATTTAAGTTTGATGAAGCTTTTCTGATATTATTGATTATGTTCTTCAAATTTAAATGTGGTATTTAATACGAAAAACCCATACATTCATGTCCAAACAAATGAGACTGATCTTTTTCTGGTGAACTGAGAATGTCTTCACACAAGACCCGTTTCCTGCTATCCTTGGCTGCGATCAAAACCTCGTTCTGGCTTCCAGTAATGTTCTCCTTTGAAACTAGCTCGTATAGCTCTCGTTCCTGCTTCTGTCGTGATGCTGTGTTCTACCTTTTTCGAAACTGCAATCAGCTACCGGGAACTCTTGGCTCAAGGAGGTTCTTTACTCTCAACCTGGCCTACCTCTCGTTCCACGATAGATACTCCACACTCACGGAACTACACCGGCTTTCTCACTCTCCGTACACTACCGTCTACTACTGGACTTCACTTCTCGACAGCTCAAAACATTCTGATCTCTCTTTTCAGTCATTCACCTACTTTCTAAATATCCCTTCCAGATTCACAAATCAACCTTCCACCACCAACTCTCATTCGCAGTATTCCTCAAAACCAATTTTTAATCTTTCTAAATATACTTAATGGATTTCAAAAAAAAATAGTTAATTCCCATTCTAAAATTACTTTCTACTATTTACAAAATTTAATGACCTATTATCTACTTCAACTGAGTCTTATTTAGCATAGGCTAATGATCGAACCTTCCGCGAACAACGATAATGGTACGCGCCATTCACTTTGTTTATTCTCGGCGCATTGTCCCGAGTTTCGTAAGCTTCTTCTAATCACTTCTTAAAATTAAACATAACAATTTGTTGTATACAGGTTGTTCTAAATTTATATGCCCGTGGTTGAGAAAATTGAAAATATTTTATATTAAATTGAATTTTGTTTATAATTATCAAAATTTAATTTTCATATCAAATAGAAATATAACAAATCCCCGCCTTGTATTCGATAAAATTTATCTGCATTTTTAAATAAATTTTCTCGAGGCAAAACCAACTCCCTGTATATTTCCTTACTTTAATCTACGTCTTATATCCTAACTTACTATCTACTTCATGTGATTCTGTCTTTTATTCGTGATATTTGTATACATCGTGAATATTATAAATTCCTCGGATCTTTTCCGAGTTCCTGTGCCTCAACTCATAACTATTTATCCCATTTTCATTATTTACGATGTACGGGAATTCGAAAACAGGCATCAACTTTGCGCAAATGCCCCCAGGAAGATTTGATACTCGTAATGCCCTCACGAGTACTTTTTCACCCTTTTGGAAAGTCACTGGTCTTCTTTTTCTATTTTGTTCCTGTCTTTGGATATATTTTTCGTTGCTTCGCCGTAATCTTCTCTGTACGGTTTCAATCACCTGTTGATATTCTTTTGGCTCTTGGTTTTCCCATGGCCTTATCGGCAGTACACCCTTCATGATGTATTCTGGGGTCTCTTTTGTTACTGTGCTCGGAATTGTATTTAGATACCTTTCTATTTCCGCCATTTTCCTGTCCCAGTGGCGATGTTGACCATCTGTTGCAATGCGAAGAAATTTCGTCACTTCCTGTATGAATCGTTTCGACGGATTACTCTGTGGATGCCTGATGCTGACAAAATTTGTCTCTATTCCTCGTTCTCGAAGTTGTCCCTTGAAACGATCATTTCGGAAATACGTTGCATTGTCCAGTAGAATCTTTTTTGGTGTTCCTACTATGGCTATAAAATTGTCGATTTTTCTTAATATTTTTTCCCCCTTTGTGGTGCGGCAACTATATAATTTTACGTATTTTGAAAACACATCCACCATTACCAGAATATGTTTGTTCCTTTTAGTGGTCATAATTAGATCGCTTAACATATCTATTGCTACAATGTCTAGTTTGTTTCGGGCTTCAATATTTTTGGCAACATTTTCGTTTTTGAAATTCCGACTCTTATATTTTTGACATACATCGCACTTCTGGGTAATTTCCTTTTCAATGCGGTAATCCTGTCGGCTGATGTAATTTTCCCTAAAAACGAGCCAAACTTTTCTGCTACCGATATGCCCATTGTCCTCATGTAATTTCTTTATTATCTTTTCGGCCAATGTCTGTGTCACTAAATATAGTTCCTTTCCGTCTATTCTCTTAAAATATATGTTATTTTCTACTTCCGCTCTTCTTTTCTCTCTTTCCTCTAGGTCTTCCTGGTTTGTCCTTATCTCATTTAACGAATATATCCCTTCTTCTTGTATTAATCTATTTAGTCCCACCTGTAGAGTAATTGTTTCCTTTTTTCCGGTGTCCTCATCCCGTGTTAGAGCGTCGGCTATTATGTTGTCTTTTCCTTTTATATATCGGAACTCAAAATCATACTCCTGTAATAATAGAATGCCTCTATGTATTCTATTATTTACTAATCTATTCTTCATGATATGTACTAAAGCTGCATGGTCTGTTTCGATTGTGAATTTTGCTCCCAATAAGTAAAACCTCAATTTGTTTACGCAATATAGTACACTGGCAAACTCCAATTCTGTAACACTATATTTTCTCTCATGTGTTTTAGTCACTCGAGATATAAAACATATCGGCACTTCTTGGTCGTTTTGTATTTGAGACAGAACTCCTGCAAATTTTTGTATGGACGCATCAGTTCGGAGTATAAAAGGTAAATTGTAAATAGGGTGGTAAATTTTCGTTCCTTTTGCGAATTCTCGTTTTAATGTTTCGAAAGCTTCCTCCTGTTCTTCTTTCCAATTCCATTTTATTCCTTTTTTAAGCAATTTTATCAGAGGGATTTCCTTTTGGCTCAAATCGGGAATCAGCTTTTTAAAATAATTAATCGTGCCAAGAAAACCTCTCAATGTTTTCAAATTCGTTGGTCTTGGGTATTCATCTATGAGCTTGATTGACTCTGTCTTCGGCTAATCTTACTGTTTTGGTGTCCAATTGAAAACCCAAATAAATGACTTCTTTTTGAAAAAATTTACATTTTTCAATGTTTAATTTCAATCCCGCTGTGTCCAATTCTTCCAGAATTATTTCTATGTGTTCCAGATGACTCTGAGTATCTTGTGAAAAAATTAATAAATCATCGATATAATGAACTATGAAATCTTCATGGCGATTCAAAATGGTATGTAGAGCTCGGACGAGTGCAGCACAAGCACTCTGCAATCCAAATGGCACTACCTTAAACCGGTAGACAATACCATCAATAGAAAAAGCGGTGTAGTTTCTACACTTTTCAGCTAACGGTATCAACCAAAAACTGTGTTTTAAGTCAATTTTCGAAAATATGTGTGACCCGGTGATTCTTCCAAAAATGGCCTCGATGTTTAGAGGTGATTCATATTGTGATACAGTGTGCTGGTTGATATTCCTGGCATCTAAACATAATCTCAATTCTCCATTGCTTTTCTTTACTATCACAATCGGGTTAACATACGGTGAATCACATCTTTCGATGATTTGATCTTCCAACATTTTATTTATTTCTTCTTTCACCTCTTGTCGATACTTGTATGGAATCGGGTAAGTCTTTGATCGAAAATTTCCCAAGTTTTTCACCTCAAATGAATGTTCGTACTTTTTAGCCACTCTGTTTTCCTCATTGATCAAATTTTCGTAGTTTCTTAACATCAACCGCAATTCTTTTTCTTTCCCTTCTCCACATATTAATTTTCTATCTTCTTTCTCAGATTCTTCATACATGTTTACCGTGCATTCTGCATCCTCGTTTGCATATACCTCCTCTTCAAATACCACTGTTTCAATCATATTCTTTTCACTTTCATTTTTAGCTTTATTTCTTCTTCTCCTGAGCTCGTCTCTTCTTTTGAGGAATCCCAGGTTTCCTTTGTTTCTGATACTCTCAAATTTTCTTCTTCTGGGCTCAACTCTTCTTTTGAGGAGCCACAGGTTTCATTTTCTTTTATCTTTTTCTGACCTTTTCTCCTTTTTTTTCTTTGTCCTTGCTTCGTTGCCAAATTCATTTCCACTGTTTGTTCTTTACCTGATTCGTCCGTATTTTGTTTCTCATGTTCCTTGTCCTGTTCTTTTTCTTTTTCTTCTGTTAGTTTCATCGTATTATTTTTAAAATCTATCACTACATGTTTTTCTGCCAATTCGTCAACTCCTACTATCATGTCATGTGACATGTTTGGCATTATTACACATTGTAGTGCATACATATTCTTACCCAGTCGTACCATTACTCGTATGCCTTCATTTATAGTTGCCAATGTCCGTTTGTTTGCGCCCACTAAATTTACCCTAGGTATTTTGTAAATTAAATTTGTTAAGTTAACTTCTTCTATTAGTTTTCTGTTGACCAATGTTATTTCAGATCCAGTGTCTATCATAATTTTAATTGGTTTCTCGTTGATAAATCCATCCACAAATTTTAAATTAACTCCATTTTTCTTTTCGTTGTTTCCTGCCAATTTAATAAACTCCTTGGGGTGACAAAAGATTCCTGTTTGATTTTTGGTTTTTAGTGAGCGCCGTCGTGAAAAGACGCCGGTTGCTCATCGTTGTTTATATTTTCGTCATAATGTCTCTCTCCGTCATATTCATCTGTCTGGGTATTATTTACTTCTCTTTTATTTTCTCTTGGTCTGTCGGATCTGTTTCGGTTTTCTCGATATCCCTGTTCATTTTGTCTACCATTATTTCTGTTTTCTTGATTTGAGCGTGTGATGTTTCTACTCTGGTATTCTCGATTTCTGTCCTCATTCCATTGCCTATTTCTTTGTTCATAATTTCCTCTTCCGTTGTCTCTATTTTCGTTTTCCCTTCTGGGATTAAAATCTCGTCTTGTATAGTCTCTCCTATTTTGATTTCTCTCTCTGTAATCCTGTGTCTCTCGGGGCCTGTAATCTTCTCGCGACCTTCTTGATTTTCTTTCTCTTAGACGTGATTCTCTTATTTGTAAGAATTGGCATAGACTATCTATGTCTTTGTAGTTTTGCAATGTGATATGGTCTTCCAGCGTTTCTTCGAAATGTCTTGCAATCAGCTCGACTAATTGTTCCGATGAGTAATTATATTGTAAATGTTTTGCATTATTGTAAATTTGTAAAGCATATGTCCTTTCTGATACCCCCATCCTATCATTGTATTTCCCATTTTGCAATTCCTTGTTAATTTCCAATTGTTGGACTTTTCCCCAGAAGTAATTCAAAAATTTTTGTTCAAATTGTTGCCAATTGCCGAATTCTTCTTCTTTACTATCGAACCATAGGCTTGCTTCATATTTGAGATGGTTTCTGATAGTTTCTTTTGCTGTTTCGAAATTTCCGATGTGTTGTATTTTCTTTTTCAGGCTATTTATGAACGGCACTGGGTGTAATCTTCTTACATCCCCGCCAAACCTTATCTTCACGTCATCTGTGCTATGTATAACCATTTCTCTTCTTTCTCCTACATTTTGTTGCGTCCGGTTTTCGGTGACTTGTTTTTCTATTTCTGTGATTCTTTTTTCCACTTCTTCTCTGTCTACTTGAATAGCATTTTCCAACTTATTTTCCAAATTTTCTAGTTCCTTTTTCTGGCCATTCGTTAACTCCTTTATTTTATCTTGAATTTTCATTTCATACTTTTCTATGCGTTCCTCCATTTTCTTGTTGTTCTCTTCTATGGCTTGTTTTGTTTCCTTCTGATTTTCTTGCATTATTCTTTTTGTTTCATCCATTTTTTGATCCAATTTTTGTTGTGTTTCATCCATTTTTTGTTGTGTTTCATCTATTTTTTGTTGTGTTTCATCCATTTTTTGATCCACTTTATCCATTTTCTTTGATGTTTCTTCCTGATTTTTATCCATTGTCCTTTTTGCTTCATCCATTGCTTGTTTTGTTTCTCTTTGATTGTCATCCAGTTTTTGTGACTGGAGTTGCATCAGTTGTAATAGTTTATCTATTCCTGATAATTCTTGCTGTTCTGATGCCATGATTGTCGTGTCTAAAATATCTTCTTGGTCTGAATGTTCTTTTTGTTTTTTATTGTCTTTGCTTTGGCTTCTTGTCACAGACATTTGTTTTCAAGAAGTACTGTCCCCGCCAAATATGAAATTTTACTAGTATGTTACCAAGACGACTTTTTCTCACCCAAATATTATAAATTGTCAATAAATATATCAAATGTAAATATCGTAAAATAAAATATTAAATCAGTTATGTAAAATTTGTACCTAAAGAGATCTAAAATTTTATGTTATCAAATGTAAGTATCTCACTTTTTACCACAGGCATATAAATTTTCAAATACCGGCTTTACTCTTTCTATCCTTCAAATTTGCCACTAGAAATACTTTTCAATGCCCCACGTTGGGCGCCAGTTGATTTGATCTTGATTATTGATGTGAGATAATATTCTTATGTCATTTAATTTAATCAATGCATTACTAATAATCTAATTAATTTACCAGATCACATATCAATATGTTTTCAATCTCAGGGCTTTTTATAAAATTAATTACTTACTTACGTGGCTTCTAAGTATTTCTCAATGGTTCCTAATCGGGATAGGAAAGAAAAGAGTAAAATAATACACACATATGGGTTACAATTATAATCAAAATATTGTTTATTTTATTTAAATGGCAATCACTGCTTAATATTTGCTATATCTTATTATTCTTAAACATAACATTTACACATGGGAATCTTATTTCGTTTTGGTTTCCAATTGAAAGTTTTTATTAACATTTAACTATTATGATTTATTAGCAACAATTCTATTTAAGTTTGATGAAGCTTTTCTGATATTATTGATTATGTTCTTCAAATTTAAATGTGGTATTTAATACGAAAAACCCATACATTCATGTCCAAACAAATGAGACTGACCTTTTTCTGGTGAACTGAGAATGTTTTCACACAAGACCCGTTTCCTGCTATCCTTGGCTGCGATCAAAACCTCGTCCTGGCTTCCAGTAATGTTCTCCTTTAAAACTAGCTCGTATAGCCCTCGTTCCTGCTTCTGTCGTGATGCTGTGTTCTACCTTTTTCGAAACTGCAATCAGCTACCGGGAACTCTTGGCTCAAGGAGGTTCTTTACTCTCAACCTGGCCTACCTCTCGTTCCACGATAGATACTCCACACTCACGGAACTACACCGGCTTTCTCACTCTCCGTACACTACCGTCTACTACTGGACTTCACTTCTCGACAGCTCAAAACATTCTGATCTCTATTTTCAGTCATTCACCTACTTTCTAAATATCCCTTCCAGATTCACAAATCAACCTTCCACCACCAACTCTCATTCGCAGTATTCCTCAAAACCAATTTTTAATCTTTCTAAATATGCTTAATGGATTTCAAAAAAAAATAGTTAATTCCCATTCTAAAATTACTTTCTACTATTTACAAAATTTAATGACCTATTATCTACTTCAACTGAGTCTTATTTAGCTTAGGCTAATGATCGAACCTTCCGCGAACAACGATAATGACCTATTATCTATTTCAACTGAGTCTTATTTAGCATAGGCTAATGATCGAACCTTCCGCGAACAACGATAATGGTACGCGCCATTCACTTTGTTTATTCTCGGCGCATTGTCCCGAGTTTCGTAAGCTTCTTCTAATCACTTCTTAAAATTAAACATAACAATTTGTTGTATACAGGTTGTTCTAAATTTATATGCCCGTGGTTGAGAAAATTGAAAATATTTTATATTAAATTGAATTTTGTTTATAATTATCAAAATTTAATTTTCATATCAAATAGAAATATAACAGTATATATGTATGTATATATGTATGTATATATGTATGTGTGTATGTATGTATGTATGAATGTGTGTGGAAAAGTTAAACCGATCTGAATTTTTTTTCTGTGTTTGAAGAGCGGGTGAGGGCCGATTCAGAACCGGTGTAGTTTGTGAGTTTTGACTACCCATAAGCCAGCTATAGGACTTGGTAGGTACAAAACGGCATATTTTTTGGCGGTATATATCTTCGATTCAAGAAGAGACAGGAGAACAGTAAATACACCAAATCAATAGAGTTGAGTTAAACTTTCAAATGGTGTCTAAGCTGTCAGGATCAGACATACACATGGCTCAGTATAGCCAAAACACTGAAAAACTAAACTTCGAAAATTTTGGTTTTTCGACAATTACTCAAAATTTCAACCTACGAATTACGCCAATAACTGAGCGTTTGTAGAAGGACTCTAGACGAATCTAACGGTGTATACCTTATATCCGGGAAAATTCGATTTTTTAAGTTATAGGCTTCATAAATATGATCAAATCTATTTCTTATGGGAAAAACGGTTTTTCAAGCTCATTAATTCCTGTAATAGCTTCAGTTACCATGCCTGACCTTAGATGCATAAGATACTACTTGTCAATACGTTTCAAACTCATGTTTAGTGAACAAAATCGGTTAAGCCGTTTAGAAGTTATTAAAATACAAAAGTATAAGCCAATTAACGATTATTCCCTAAATGGTTTATGTAGTTGTAGTGGTTACGACGCTAATTTGATCTGGCAACGGGCAATCCGAGTTCATTTACCGGCCATCCCAATATTTTTTTCAATCTATTTCGAATAGAAAAAGAATCTAATGTACATTCGATGGACACTAGATCATTTGGGAGATAATGCGACAAAGGCGACCATTTATAAAGCTTAACATGTAATCGAGAAACATTGCATTCAACTTTATACATTTAATTTATAAATAACTTTGAAAAACTCCTGATACAAGAATAAAAAACCGCTAAACGCCGTAAAAATGAGTGGCGCATACAATATTCCAGCTACAAAAGATCTGATATGAATATTACGTGGCGCGAAAATGTATTTTTATTTTGATGCAAAACAAAATTCTAGTTTTATTTTAAAAGATTTTTTCATAATATTTGCTAAATTTGAAGTAGACGCGCCACAAAAGAGTTTCAAAATTCAAACTGTATCAAAGTTACTCTTTTGAGGCGCGTTTACTTCAAATTTAGCAAATATGAAAAAATCTTTTAAAATAAAACTAGAATTTTGTTTTGCATCAAAATGAAAATACATTTTTGCGCCACGTATTATTCATATCAGATCTTTTGTAGCTGGAATATTGTATGCGCCACTCATTTTTACGGCGTTTAGCGGTTTTTTATTCTTGTATGATTTTTACTTTACTTAACGATGTTTCTGTCGATGTCAAAAGGCTCTTATTACGCGCGGAGAGAACTAGTATGCTGCGGTCAGCACGTGTTACAGGATTCTGTCTACTACAACCCTATGAGTTATCAACGACTGTCCCCTTACATTTGTTGGCGAAAGAGAGAGAGAGAGAGAGAGAGAGAGAGAGAGAGAGAGCGGGATACAGAATTTTTCAGCGGAAAAATGGGGAGATACAAGGCGAGAATGTCAGAAGCGAGAAGAGAACCACATCCATTTTGATGTGGCAGGACGAGTGGGATATAATGGGAGATGTGGCGTAGTGGAAGAAGTCACTGATACCGAATCTGTGGAGCTAAGAATAAGAAAAAGGGATGAGCTAGAGAGTGTGATCGAGTCGATGAGAGAGATAGTAGAGAAGATGGTGATGGATGAGTGGTGATGGAACAAAATCCACAACTATGTGAGAAACAAAGGTGTAACGATCATGTCTAGATGCAGTTCTAGCAGGTATCGAGGAGGCAGAACTTGGCCTGCAGGCGTAGGAAGAAGGAGAGGTTGACAACACAAGCGTAAATGCCAGTACGAACTACAGAGCGAGAACTGGCTCTGGCTGCAGGATTGAGGGAGCAACAAGACTGGTGGAATGATGAGAATGTCGACTGAGGAGCAGACTGAGAATTGGGCAAAAAAAAGAATACCGTAGCGAAGTAATGTCCTAACGGACGGTTCACCGCGATGCCCTAGTATGAGGGGGATGGGGTGTAGCTGATCTCAGTCACATCGGAGTTACAGAGGGCAGGGAGGTCTGACTCAGGGTCAAGCTTATCGACGAGACTCTGAATGGGTTTTCTTTTAGTTTAGACACCCACAACTATCGGAAATGTTTACTTCCGGCATAAATTTGAATATTCCGTACTTAGTTATGAAAAGAAAGATACGGAAAAAGAAAGTCGGACATTCTACATGGTAGTCAAACACTCCACCATTTCAGCTATTCTGCCTTATAAACCCAATTAATAGAGTGCTTCTTATTTATAATTTAGCTTAATTTTGATTAAAAAATATTATTAATGTCGTACCTATAGGGGAAGGGCGGGCACAACGGGGTGGACGGGCAAGACGGGGTACCGCGATTGAGAACGAAACCCCCAACTCTATCTACTTTGTACCGTAATAGGTACTTGCAGGAGACGAGCCTCTGTAATTTGATCGAGTTTTAAACCGGTAGTGCAAACAATACCGTTGTAGGCGACTGAAGTGTATTGTGTGACTAACGGACGAGTAGTAGTTGTAATTGTTAAGAGCGATTTAAACTAAGGTAAGTACTGTTAGTTTATTTGCACATTATTATTTTTTCATTTCAGCTAAACATGTACTATTTTGAGCGTAATATGTCGTAGCGGTTGTTCAAATAAACAATGTTGTAAGAATGTTTTAACACTTAACCTAAAAGTAGTGCAAAGCGGGCTAAACGGGGTAGAGTAGGGTAGGGTAAAATGGAGTACCCCATTTTGCCCTTCCTTAAATTAGGTACTTTGTTTCAGATGGTGTTTAAATACAAACGTGTCACCCAGAGGCAGAGCTGGTCTACACAGTCTATGGAAGGGGCGGTCAGAGCTGTAATCAACGGCGAAATGGGACATTACCGTGCATCGGTTCAGTTTAATGTCCCACAAACCACACATACAAAGAATTTGGAATTAATAGATTATGCAAGAGATAACGGTGTAATTCTCTTATGTTACCCTCCTCACACAACTCATCGGCTGCAAGCTCTTGACGTCTCATTCATGAAGCCGCTAAGCACTTATTAGGAGGACGAAGTGAGAAAATGGCTGAGAACCAATCCAGGTAGAGTAGTGACATTTCACCAACTCTCATCATTATTTAGTGCTGCTTTTATAAGGGCGGCTACAATGACAACTGCTATAAATGGGTTTAAAAAACTGGGGTGTGGCCTGTAGACTTAGGTGTTTTTTCTGACGCAGATTTTTTGCCATCTGCAACAACTGAGATTGAAAAAAGAGAGAGAACTCCTGAAAAAATTGTGAGGTCTATCGAACTAGCAGTAAGACAAACCAGCAAACAAATAATAATCCGACGTTTTCTGATGCAGTGCCATCAACTTCAAAAGCTATTACTCAATTCGAAGAAATAACACCAAGAAAGAAAACGATACCCACCGTTAGCCCACAACCAGACACATCAAGAGCTACTGTTCCATTCGGCGAAAGAACCCCTGAAAAGAATACAACACCAATCAGCAATGCGAAGCCAGGTACCTCTAGTTCCAATGATTCAGCTTTTCCGATAGTATCACCAACCGTTTTTATGCCTATTCCGCAAGCCAGTGCTGCAACTAAACGGAGTTCACACAGAAAGGGAAAAATGCTATTTTGACTTCTACTCCTTACAAGAAAGAGCTGGAAGACGCTTTAGAAAAAAATAAGCCGAAAAGAATGCCAAAAATAGGAACCATTAAACAAACCGAGGGTATTAAAGGGAAAACTATCACGAAAAAAGTAAAAATTTCTAAAAAGTGTGATTCTTCAAGTGATAGTGAATCCGGTGCTAGTGACGCAGAGTGACTTTATTGTGGAGATCTTTATTCTACATCCTCTGAAGGTTGGGCTTCATGTTCTAGGTCCATTCGTTGGGAGCATATGTCATGCGCTGGGATTGAAGAAGATGACGAAGAGATTTTTGTTTGTGAACTCTGCAAATAGGTAGTTTACGTGTTTATTGGGTTATTATGCCTTATTTTGATCCTACCCCATTTTACCCTACCTGACGGGCAAAACGGGGTAAAAGGACTTTTCTTAATTTTTTATTGTTTTCATGTTGTATTTGTTTTTTGCTAGGAATAATTTATGTTTTTTTTGGATGTCCAAATATGCTTTTATTAATAAAATCATATGATGTTATTGTAAATATACAAATTTTTTTTGTACTGATCTTTCAACCTCAAGTACCCCATTTTGCCCGCCTTTCCCCTACTTATTCTTCTTTAAGTTCTATCCCCTATCGAAGGTTGGAAATCATCAGGGTAAAATGCGGACCCTGTTGACTGCCGCTCTAAATAGCTCTGCACTACTGCATTCGAGGTACCTATACGTGGTACCCATATCCTACAGACAAGGTAACATAAATATATTTAAATATAAATGGGTGTTCTAGAAATTTACATGATTATTATTTCTAATTTTTTGTTCTTTTTTATTGCATTTCATTAAGGCGCTCCAGAATAAAATGCATATAATAGACTTATTGATTTATTACATATTATGTACTTTATATTGTATCCATAATTGATACATATTATATTTTTTACCATATTTATAGATATTTTTACTGGTTTAAATAAATGTCAAGTATAATATATATGAGAACAGAGGCTCAGTAAGTTATTTATATAATAATTATAAACTATTTATTGCTATTTAACATATGATAAGTTTCTCTGCCAAGATACTAAATAAATGCTTTTACTATAATACGAGCGCAAGGTGAAAAGATCTCGGTCTGGTGCAAAGAAAGCACTACTATAAATAAAATTATGTACTGTTTTGCTAATAGTATAAGATACGATATAAGGTCGATCTGCACCGATATGTTTAATGGATAAAAATTATTAATTGGATATATGTAATTTAGTATGTTTACAATTATAAAAAAGAAGGGGTCCCGATCTAATGTTTTTCTGACTAGGTATAATTAATTAATAATTAAAAAATGACTTTTTTTATAAATAAAAATAATTCGACCCGGGCAGAGATTTTTTCAGATTTTTTGGTTCATTCTAAACAAAAAAATTCTTGTGTCGTTTTTCTCAAGTTGATCGTTTTCGAGTTATAAACAATTTAAAACAGAAAAAAGATCGAAAGATGGCGATTTTTAAGGCTCAAAAATAGAAGTAAAAAATAGCATTTTTTTAAATCACGAAATACCCAAATTAAAGTTCAAACCTTATTCTATCAGTTCTTGACAAGTATTTTGGACTTTTTTCATTCTAAAATATTATTTTTTAGTCATTAATACCCGTCTTCCCAAAAGGAACCTTCCTTATTAACAATTAAAAAAATATATTTTAAAATAAAACTTGGCAAAATCTTTTATCGGAACCTGATAGAAGATGATTTGAACTTGAATTTTAGGTACTTAATGATTACAAAAATAATATTGTTTACTTTTGTTTTTGAGCCTTAAAAATCGTCATCTTTCGTTCTTTTTTCACTTTTAAATTGTTTATAACTCGAAAACGATCAACTTAAGAGAAAAATTGCAGCAGACTTTTTTGTTTAGAATGATCCAAAAAATCTTAAATGGCACTGCTCGGTTCGAATTTTTTTTAATTAAAAAAAATGTCATTTTTTAATTATTAATTATAGTCGCAACAAAATTAGATCAGACACCTCTTGTTTTTTATAATTGTTAACATACTAAATTACATAATATTATATCCAATAATCTTTATCCAATAAACAGATCGGTGCAAATCGACCTCTGGCGACACGCTTTAATTACTATTTTTGCTAATTTTAATATTTAATAATTTCTCTCAAAACGAAATAATATGGGTCATATAAAATTCACATTTATTATACAAACCAGATGCTAAGAAGGGCACGGTTTTACGAAACGAAATGTATCCCTAACCATATGTTTTTGGTGTGTTCAGTTTAACAAACTGAGTTTCCCATAAATTAATTACCTTATCAGACCTTATGTCAATAACTCACTTTGGAGATGCATTCGAAGACGTTTCTTAAAACTGCAGAAATGTTTCAACTTTTAAACGCCAGATCTAAATAATTGATCGCCTTTCTGGCCAGATGGTATAACCACAAACATATTAGCGTTTGTGGTTTTTTTCAGCCACGGCAGTCGATTCACAACCTCCCCTCGGGAGCCACACCCCAGCGGGCGTCGGAATAGCTCAACAACACACCCTTACTAAATATAAGCAAAGCACGTCTTTTTACCGATTAAAAAATATATTATTGTTTGTTGTGTTTACATTTATTTTAATTTTAGTTAATCGTTCCCAAACCATTCGGAACAGACCTTATATCGTATCCTCTACTATTACGCCAGTTAATGAGAGCAAAAACAGGATATTACCTGCGAATTCTATCTATCCTACTGCTTGCATTTTAATGAAATTCTGGGAATCAAACAACAGAGTTAGGCAGTAGAATATGACTGGCATGGGCGGCTTACGGAAAACTGAGTGAAGTGTATAGATCAGATATTTCCATGTGCTTAAAAGGAAGGTCTTTGAACAATGTGTACTCTTAGTTCTAACGTACAGAGCAGAAACATTGACCCTTACCAAAAAAGTAACGAATAAAATACAAGCGGCACAAAGAGCAATGGAGAGGTCAATGTTGAATATACAGAGACAGAGTTGAGACAGAGTCATATAGAGGTTCCACAGTAAACTCACTCTTCTGTCGGCTCTTTGATCTCAGGAAGTAATACCGGCAGTACGCAATTGGTAATTCACCAGTGGTGGATGCGGGTTTTCCCTCTTAAAAGCCGTACGTTTCTATACGAATAACAATGCGAGAGTGGGGCAAAAGCGACTGCCAACATTGCGCGGTCGCCATGCGCGACTACAGATTTTGCTTCCAATTTTTCGGAGAGTGGTTCTACTGTCCCTCTTTATACTGTAACAGAGTTTCAAATACAGTATCCGCCAAAATAAACAGTACCGAATATTAGAAAATATATTTATGAATTAATTGTTATAATACGTCTGTTCAAAATATGCACCATGACCTTGCAAACAAGCTTCATAACGTTTCTGAAGAACATTAAACATATTTAAGAAAAGTGGTTGCTACAAATGTTGAAAGCAAGTTATTATTCTTTGCCGTAGTTTTTCAACACTTTCTTGCGGATTTTCCGACCGAAATTGCGAAATATGGAATTCAGAAGCCACCTTAAACCCAAAAGGTTACTCGAGCACTGTGGAGAGGCTTTTTAGTACATTATTTGACGGTTTCTGCTGTAAATTTTAAAAAACCGCTTGGATTGACATGAAATTTGGCATACGCATAGCAAACATGTCAAAGAAAAAAAGTGATATTGTGTCGATGTCTACTTTTGCCCCGAGAAGGGGATGAAAAATATACGTTCAAAATAAATCCGGAATTCGATAAATTGACTAATTCTTAGCAACTTTTATTCTATATACAGCTTTTTTACTAAGCCAATACTTTTCGAGTTATTTGCGAGTGAATTATGTTCATATTTCAACAAAACAAACATGTTTTTATACAATTTTTCGCAAATAATTTAAAAAGAAAGTATTTTATCGAAAAAACTATTAAGCGATAACAATTAAATAATAAATTTAAAAATTACCGGTGAAAGTTGAACTAGTAGCCGCTAGGAGCGACACCAGCGAAGCTCAGAGCGTATATTTTTGTTAAGAGGAAACAGTAGCTATCAACAGGTAGCTAAAACGCGATCCATGATTGCGCCTGTAATTTTGAATATTTTTTCGAGATATTTGGCACACGTATTCGTAATATAATAAAGAATGGTGGTACAGAGCCCAATTTGAAAAATATATTAATATGTGGAAATTACTCTGTAATTAAATACAATATTAAAAAAACGAGCCTGTACCGCCATTAAGAAGAATAAAAAAATACACTTTCTTCAAATAAACTTTTTTATCCGATGCCTAGATTTTGTGTCATTTTGGAACTACTAAATTTTTTTATTTCATTAGTAGTTCCAAAATTACACAAAATCTAGGCATCGGATAAAAAAGTTTATTTGAAGAAAGTGTATTTTTTTGTTCTTCTTAATGGCGGTACAGGCTCGTTTTTTTAATATTGTATTTAATTACAGAGTAATTTCCACATATTAATATATTTTTCAAATTGGGCTCTGTACCGCCATTCTTTATTATATTACGAATACGTGTACCAAATATCTCGAAAAAATATTCAAAACTACAGCCGCAATCTTGGAACGCGTTTTGGCTACCTGTTGATCGCTACTGTATCACCTTAATATTTACAACGCAAAAAAGTAATTAAATTGTAATCGATTTTGTTAAGATGTTGCTAATGATTTTGACGTTCTATTGATAAAATATGAATTTCTTACTTCGGATACTTTCACAATTATCGTGTAGATGGCGCTAAGATTAATATATTAATTTATAATTACATATTACGGAACATTAAAAAAACTTAAATTCAGTATTTAAAACGTTAGTATATTTAAGGTAAAAATATATACCACAGCTTTGACCAAAAAATATTTTTTATAATTAATGTTTTTAATTTTAATTTTAAATTAATCACTTTGACATTTATGTCAAATTTCCGGTAAAGGTTTACAGACTTGTCACTAGTGGCGCTCGCGAATTTGTAAATATCCCCTCTACGTACGAGCTCACAGCGTATAGCCTATGAAAAAGTGAAAAAAATGGCGTACACATGAAGTATCTAGACCTAGTAAAAGCAGAGTTATATCTAAAGAAATATAGGTTTATATTCGCCAAATTTCAAATAAATATAATTCAACGTGAAATAACCAAAAAATGAAGCACTTTTTGGAAAAAACTCATTACAACTTTTTTAAAGAGTTTAAAAAGTTTTATTTCTATTTTTATAAAAAAAAATATATCAAATCACTAATTTAAAATAATTAAAAATAAATCACTAGCATCAAATGTAAGCAAGTTTCGCTCAAAATACAGTTGGTCCCTTTTGATTTAGCAAAAAAAAATCGGGAAAATCACTCCCTAATTAACAACTTCAATAAAATTAATCGTTACCTCTCCACAAGTTGCTTTATTTATGTTGTGTTTATATGATCTGTAAGTTTCATCGATTCAACGTGCTTATTTTTGAAAAAAATTGGTTTTAAAAACATTTTTAAAATTCTTAATTAAAAAAAATGCTTTTCTTCAATATAACCTAAAAATTATTAGAAATACCAAAAATCTTAAGGAGTAATAAAATGTACGTTTTACTTTTCTGGATATTTTGGATGTATTTTTTTTGCCTGTTAGACAAAAATTGGTTATGCTATGGCTGTTCAAAGTTTGCATAAACTTGGGATTAGTGACTCGTTCAAGCCATTTTACCTACAGCCTTTTCAAAAATAAGCACTTTGAACCGATGAAACTTACAGACCATATAAATAATAAATAAGCAAAGTAACTTGTGAAGCGGTAACGATCAATTTTATTTGGGATGCTAATTAGGGGGTTCTTTTCAAGATTCTTTTTACCAAAAAATAAAAGGGACCAACAATATTTTGATCGTAACTCACTTACTTTTAATGTTATAAGTTTTTTAAAAAACAAAAATAAACCTTTTTTAACACTTTAAAAAAGTTGTATAGAATGTTCCCCGAAATGTGTTCCGTTTTTTGGTTATTTCTCGATGAAATATTCTATTTGGAATTTGACTAATAAGAACCTACTTTTCATTAGCTACAACTTTGCTTCTACTAGGTCTGCAGACTTCTAATATGCACCAGTTTTTAACTTTTTTTATGCTATATTTTTATTAAGAATATTTTTTTCGACAAAATGCTTGCTTTGTGAGTTATTTGCGAAAAACCGTCTAAAAATGTGGTTATTTTGTTGAAAAATGAACATATTCATTCGCAAATAACTCGAAAAGTGCTGACTTGGTGAAGAAACTCTATAGAACAAAAGTCGCTTAGAATTAGTCAGTTTATCGAATTCCGAACTTATTTTGGACATATACTTTTTCACCCCCGAGAAGGGGTAAAACTCACCCCAGGGACATAGCACACATCGGCACAATATCACTTTTTTCTTTGACTTATTAGCTATGTGTATCTATGCCAAATTTCATGTCAATTCAATTAGCCTAATAAAATAAAAAAAGTCAAAATGTAAATTAGTACAGGTTAAAACAAATTTTATATCAAAGTTTAGGTGGGTACAAAAGATATTTTCAAGAAAGTATCCAAATCATACAAGGGGATCATTGTTTAAATAATTAAAAAGGGGTCATTTTTGCAAAAAAAATACTTTTTTAACTGCTGAGGTAATTCACTTATCAATGAAGATCTATGGGATTTTTTTCTACAAAGCTGAAGGGTAAATATTTCACATAAGACTTACTAAATTAAATTTGACCCCCTATTTATTTAAATAATTGTATATAAAACTTAAAAAACAAATTCGCAAATAATTATTTTTAGCGTTTTAAATAAGCACTATAAAATATCTTATTTTACAGACTAAGTTGCGCTATGTTACGAGTATTAGCAAAAAAAAATTGGTCAAAAAATATTTAATATTTTTTGAGATATTGAAGTTGTTTATTAAATGTTACTATATTTTCAATTGCAAAAACGCGGTTGTTGCCAAAGAAATATTCACCTGCTTAAGATCTCAATATTTTTATTTTTATGTATATTGTCGATAATTGTATGGATACATTCAAATTTCAATTAAACTCCCCCCTAAAATGGCATTTGAAAATCATACAAATTTGTTTATAATTTGTTTTTTTAATAACGTCGCGGGGATTAAGTATTTTAAAATGCCGTTTCGATAATTGGCTCCTGGGAATTTTTTACTAATTAACACAATTTTTTTGTCGTTTTTTCTTCTTCTTTTTTTCCTTGGAGTTATATTACTACGGGCCCTTTTAGGGTTAAATTTTATTAACAATGTCGAGTCTATGAGATCTAGATTGTAGACCTAAAAATATTAAGATTTAACTAAAATCTCTTAAATAAAATGTGGCTACTTACTGAGTTACGGGGTGTTTTATTTAAAAATTTAAAAATTATTGTTACCAAGTACTTTAAAACTATTTAACGTATCCTTATCATACTTGGCAGAAAGTGTGGCTACTATACACCCTACTAAATTGTGTTTAATAAACGTTTCTAGCTAGTGCCAGAGGCGTACGACAGGTGATAGTGAATGATTGACCCTTCCCAAATTCTACGCCACTGAGTGAATTACTATTTTAATGAAATTTTTTGATTCTCCAATACTTTCTATGTAAATAACTTTATTGGTATCGATAAAGTCATCAGTTTGAGAGATATTGGAAGTTTAAAATGAATGAATGAATGAATCAAAATAACTATGCCGTTTCATTTTTAACGTCCAATATCTCGAAAACTAATGACTTAATCGTTACCAGTAAAGAGTATATTATTTACATATAAAGTATTGGAGAATCGAAAAATTTCGCTAAAATAGTAATTCCCTCAGTGGCGTAGAATTTGGAAAGGGTCAACCATTAACTATCCCCTGTCGTACGCCTCTGGTAGTAGCTAGAAACTTTTATTTGTCACAATTTAGTAGACTGTATAGTACCCACACTTTCTGACAAGTATAATAAGGATGCGTCAAATAGTTTGACAGTACTTGGTAAAAATAATTTTTAATTTTGAAATTAAACACCCTGTAACTCAGTAACCAGCCACATTTTATTTAAGTGATTTTAGACCAATCTTAATATTTTTAGGTCTAGAATCTATAACTTAAAGATTCGGCATTCTTAATGAAACTTAACTCTAAAAGGGCCCGTAGTAATATAACTCCAAGAAAAAAAAAGAAGAGGAAAAAAGGACAAAAAAATTTGTTAATTAGTGAAAAATTCCCAGAAACCCAATTATCGAAACGGCATTTCAAAATATTTAATCCCCGCGACGTTATTAAAAAAAAATTTATAAACAAATTTGAATAATTTTCAAATGTCATTTTAGGGGGAAGTTTAATTGAAATTTGAATTTATCAATACATTTATCGAAAATATACATAAAAGTAAAACTAATAAGATTTAATACAGGTGAATATTTCTTTGGCAACAACCGCGTTTTAGCAATTGAAAATAGAGTAACATTTAAAAAACAAATTGAATATCTCAAAAAATATTAAATATTTTTGGAGTAATTTTTTTTTGATTAATACTGATAATATAGTGCAACTTCTCCTGTAAAATAAGATATTTTATAGTGCTTATTTAAAACGCTAAAAATATTTTTTTGCAAATTTGTTTTTAAAGTTTCATGTATAATTATTTAAATAAATAGGGGGTCAAATTTAATTTAGTAAGTTATATGTGAAAGACTAACCCTTCAACTTTGCAGAAAATAATCCTATAGACCTTCATTAGTAATTGAATGACCTCAGCAGTTAAAAAAGTAATTTTTTTGCAAAAATGACCCATTTTTAATTATTTAAAGAATGATCCCCTTGTGTGATTTGGATACTTTCTTGAAAATATCTTTTGTACCCACCTAAACTTTGATATAAAATTTGTTTCAACCTGTACGAATTTACATTTTGTTTTACATGTAGTGAAATTTTATTTTACTAGACTATTATGTATGTAACTCCGTATGAGCGAAAATAGTGTTCTACTAAAAAACTTTTTCTTCGGTAGACAGAACCATAATGACAAAGATTTTAATCGTAACGTAATGTCAAGTTGACAACTAATGGCAAGTACATATATCAAATGTGACAAATTCAACTTGCTTATGCAATTTCACAGCCCTCTTAATTTCGGTACTGTTTATTTTGGCGGATACCGTACACTAGTTAGGAGAAAAACTGGTGTAACGCACGCAGTTCAAATAATTACAACGCTGAAATGGAACTGGGCGGGATGTGTTGTAAAGATTTAAAAATGGAAGATGGAAGATGGACAAAGAAAATTCTAGAATGGATATCTAGACACGATGCTTGTCGAGGACGTCCTCCAACAAGGTCGCATCATCAAGGACGACATCAAGCGCATTCAGCACAACTGGATTCAGCAGTGGCGTAGTGAGCATGGTTCCGCGGGTTCTGCGGAACCCTGGGCACGGGCCCCGCAGGGGCACGCTTTACCGCGCTTTTTGCTTCTCTTGTTTCTAATTTGATGGAGACATTTTGAACTACACAAGTACACACATAGGAAATGTAACTGCTTAATAGATTTAATTTTTGTGTAGGTACTTATAATTAAAATCGAAGAATTCATATTCCTCAAAAAATTTGAAAACAAAATTTACTGAAATACAGTGTACAATACTGTTGTAAGATTCCTTACTAGTTTAACCTGCTTTCCAAAGCCCATATTTCAACACCTGTAAAGGCTAACCGCCAGGGCCTGCCTACACGTGATAACTCAAAGACTTATATTTTTTATATTAGCAAGATTCATGAATAAGATGTAGGTAGGTAAACTACAAAGTTGCAAATATGCATTGCAAGTTTTATACTGGGTCATAAAAATAATCCCAATACAATAGGCTCGATCCTCGTGTTTATAAAACCGTCATCATTCAGCCTGTACTTTTATTTAAGTAGGTAATTCTTAAAAATTGAAATTAAATTCTAAATATAGACATTAGTGGTAAAAATAACAAGACCCTATAGACACTAATTTCTTTTTAAGAAAATCTCGTCGTTTGATAAAAGATATCAACCCCACCGTTATCCGAGGTTTTTTTGATATTTTTTTATTAAGGCGTTTTATCTCCCTCGAGGTTTGTATGTAATTATTATTTAACTTATTTATAAATATATCATATGCAATTTGAGAATCTATTTTGTTGATATAAATTTCATTCCAATGTTCATTTTTTAAAAGCTGTGTTAGTTTTCCGATATTAAGGTTTTTAATTATGACTGGAGATTTGGATGTAGAAAATTTTTGAGTTTTATTATTTATAAAAACGGCTGGCGTAGTGATCGTGATCAGTCATGTCAGTATGAAAAACAATAGGAAAAATATTAATTTACCTACTGTTTTAATAGTGTATTGTTTTTTTTTTAGTTTCTAACATCAAAAGCAAATAAATTTCGATCAAAATAATATTGGTACCTTTTTTTTGGTTGGTAAAAAAATAAATCGTGAAAATTACCTTCTAGTTAGCATCCAAAAAGATATTAATCGTTACCGCCTAACAAAAAATTACTTTACTTATTGTTTATAAGATATGTAAGATTCGTTGGTTCAAAGTGCTTATTTTTGAAAATGCTGTAGTCAAATGGGCTTAAACAACTCACTAATCACGAGTGTATGCAAATTTTGAACAGACATGTCTTATAACCAATTTTTGTCTTCAGGAAAACAAAAAGTCCAAAATATTCACAATAGAAAAACCTAGATTTTTTATACTAGTTGAGATTTTTGGTATCGCCAATACCTACATAGTAAGTTATTTTGAAAAAAATTTTCAAAATTAAATATTTTTTTTTATTTAAAACCAAATTGTTTTTAAGCGGTAAAACTTACAGATCATATAAGCGATATATAAGTCAAGTAACTTGAGAAGCGATAACGATTAATTTTATTTGGAATGCTAAATAAGGCGTGATTTTTACGATTTTTTACCAAAAAAAAGTGTTTAACTTTATTTTGAGCGTTACATAGTTAATATGTATTGAATGTTGATGCTAGAAACTAAAAAATGAGAAAAATATAGCTTTTTTAAAAAACTTTAAAAAAGTTATGATGACTTTTTCTCGAAAATTGATTCATTTTTCGTTATTTCACGTTGAAATATTCGATTTGGAATTTGACGAATAAGAAACTACATTTCATGACCTACTGGGTTTAAAGACTTCGTATATACACCATATTTTTCACTTTTTTATAAGCTATATTTTTACTAAGAATATTTTTTTCGATAACATACTTACTTTTTGAGGTATTGGCGAGAAACCGTCTCAAAATGTGTTTTTCTTTTAAATGAACATATTCACTACAAATAACTCGAAAAGTATTGACTTAGTGAAAAACTCTATAGAACTTAAAGGTTGCTTAGAATTAGTCAGTTTATCCAATTCCGTACTTATCTTGAACGTATGTTTTTCAACCGAGAAGGGGTGAAACACCCCTAGGGCAGAAGCGCACATCGGCACTAGGTATCACTTTTTTTTGTTTGACATGTTAGCTATGTGTATGCCACATCTCAATCCGAACAGTTCTTTAAAATTTACAGCAAACACAGTGAGTAAATGGACTATAAATTAGCTTGAGTTTTTATGATATAATTTATGATATAATGATTTTATGATTATTTATATTTATTGTTTTGGGCGGGGGGCCCGCATCCCAACTGGAACCAGGGCCCGCTGATCTATCAGTACGCTACTGGGATTCAGGGTACTCAAGATCGGATGCAATAGAATTATTTACGGAGGCCTATGTCCAGCAGTGGACTCAAAACAACTAATGATGATGAACCGAAATATCACTTTAATAACGTTTACTAGGCAAAATTATAATAAATCTGTATTGCCGTGGTTTCTTCTAGACTTAACCATAGGACAAAAGAGATGGTAAAATTCTAGAATTATTGATAGCCGCCTATCTAAACATAACGGCGTAACCCACAATAATCTCAGATAGTGAAAAGGTTTTTGCAAACTGCCAGTGTCTAAAACAAAATAACGTTTGGGTCGATACAGAAGGAAAACAAATTCAATTATTGGTGGACGAGCCAACACTCTGTGTTCCTCGAGTAGAGCTTTGGTTTTAAATTGTGGCATTTCGTAGTGAACAGTGATTTTTACTCTCTTATTTTTATTTTTTTTTTATAGTTGTCTTAACTATTTGCACTTTTTCTGTTACGTCTTTGATGTCTTTATTTATTGTTATTCTGTAATTTTTAGTACATACTACTACATACAGTGGAACCTCGATAACTCGAATTAATCGGGACCGCGGCCGATCAGGTTTATCGAAAATCCGGGTTAGCCGGAGAATATGGTAAAAATTAATAAAATACTGTATACTTACAGATAAACTCCGTTATAATTAAAATAACATGAAATATATGCACAGTACCTACACATCTAAATTACTAAAAACACGCAAACACAAACCTAAGCAAACGAAAGAGAACAATACAAGCCTGTACTACACACAATACAGTCACAATCGGAACGATCTTATGTTATTTAAGAACAGTGAAAACATAAGACCATTGTTTAAAAAATAATTGTTTAAATAGTATTTTAATCTTTTTTAAACAATGCTAAAACAGTTTGAAATAAATAAGTAATACCAGCTACTTGTTGTTTCCGATAATAACGTCGCTCTGCTGCCGGCGCCGTGTGCCATGAGCTATTTTTACTATCGTATAGTTCAAATTACACAAACACACATTATCTCTCAAATATTATATTACATACATTTTTATTGTTGAAATATTTGTCTGGCGAAAATCAAATCGGTCCGGGTTAGCCGGACTTCCGGGTTATCGGGGGCCGACTTATCGGGGTTCCACTGTAATTGAAATAACATGAAATACAGTCGGAAAAATTAAAGAATACCCATGCTGTACACGCTGTATTTTCCTGTCACCGTGTCACAAAGAAAATTGCCCAGCCCAAGTAGATGTAATAATAATTATTACATGTACTTGCGCTGGCCAATTTTTGTGTGACACGGTGACAGGAAAATACTGCGTGTTTTATATGTTCGTTCATGGATATTCTTTAATTTTTCCTACTGTATATAATGCACAGTACACATCTAAATTACTAAAAACACGTAAACAGAAACCTAAGCAAACGGAAGCGAACAATACCACACTGTACTACCCACAATACAGTCACAATCGGAACGATGTTATGTTATTTAAGAACAGTGAAGACTGAGACCATTGTTTAAAAAATTATTTTTTTAAATAGTCTTTTAGTCTTTTTTAAACAATGCTAAGGCAGTTTGATTGAAATAAATAAAATAATACTACACAGATGCCTGTTGTTTCCGATAATTCAGGTAATGAACGTCGCTCTGCCGATGCCGCCGTGTGCCGTCATTTTTACTATCGTATACGCTGTGAGCTCGTACGTAGAGGGGATATTTACAAATTCGCGAGCGCCAGTAGTGGCGGCAAGTCTGTAAATGTCGGAAAGGACATCGCACACATCTTATGGAAAATATAATGTCACTCAAATTCAATAAAACTTACATGAATAGATTCGTTTCAATGTAACGGTCACTTATTATCATTGCGCCAACTCTGAATTTTCAGTAATAAGAGCAGGAATTGATATAAATTAATCTGAAATCAAATGGGTAGGTACATAAGTTAGAGAGAGAAAAAATATTTTAAGATATCCAAATTGTCGGGACTTCATAAATCTTTTAAGATTATTAAGCCTCTTACCTTGTAAATCATAAATGACAACGCACTTCCAGTGACGCACCGTAAAACAAGGGTATTTAACGCACTAATGAAAATTTAACAGAATTTTATTTAATTAACACTATTGAATTACGACTTAAATTGCATTCTACTGTGTTTTAACATTATCGATCAATTAAAAGAAAATTAGGCAAATCGTTTGCTTTAGAAAGAATCAAAAGTTTTTGTCACTAGTCAACTTTATCTGGTAATTATTGTAAACTAGTAATTATTATAAAGGGTCGTTACGTTCCGCCAAATGGTTAGTTTTTGTCGAACTGTTGTTCTACTATTAACTATTTTAATTAGTGAAAATGCAGTGTTATATTTGTGATGTTCGAGTTCGTGCTAGAGGTTTTCGTCGAGTTGAGAACTTAGATAATCTTCCACCAAGATTTCAGGAGATTGCATTGGGTCGCCGCATGAACAACAATCTACCGGAAGCCAATTTTGATATTGGGATTGTGATTCACATAAACTGCTACAGATACATCATTGAAGAAATTGAACAAGGTAATGATGATAATGTGAATGCTTGTAGATTCAAGTGTGTACTACAAAGAAATAGTTTATGTTTTGTATGTGATAGAGCTAGAAATCTTAAACGTTTGTCATTAGAAGCTAGAGTAGATATCTACATGAAACGAGAGATTTTTGTAGGAAAGGGTGCTTTATGTTGCAGTGATCACATAAATGATGACAGTATGTTAGATCATAATATAATAGAGAATTTGCGTGGTAATATGCGTAATGTTAACTTAAGTCCGAAAGAAGTTTCAGAGTGGTTTCAAGTGTTACGTCTGACAGCAACTGAAAATACTACTAATCGTTTCGAGACAGACACGGGTATTCAAGAGGACGACTTCAAAGCATTGACAAACTTAAGCAAAAATAATTTTCAAGATCTTTATACTTATTGCGATGAGGTCGTAGTTTATGATAGAACTAGAGTTATTACTAAAAAGGATTTAATTACATTTCTTATGAAATTAAAATACAATTTAAGTGACGTTAGTCTGACAATAACTGCAGTACGTACAAGTCTTTGTCAACGATTTGTTAGAGAAAATCTGGGTTTAGAAGCAGTTGGTCGCCAAGAATTTATTAGAACCCATGTTACAGATTTTGCTAACTCTTTGTACAATCCAAATCCTGACAATCCTTAAGCCATTATTTACATAGATGGAACCTATCTCAAAATTCCCAAATCGTCGAATTTTCGAAGTCTTCGCCAAACTTACTGTCTACATAAGGGTTATCATTTAATCAAACCTGTTTTAATAGTCGGACCTGACGGATATATTTTGGACGTACAAGGCCCCTATTTTTCTGATTCAAGAAATAACGATGCTGCAATTTTACAACATCACCTTGAAGATGAGAAACAAGACGAAGTAAATAACTTGCGTAACTGGCTGCAACCAAATGATATTGTAATTGTAGATAGAGGCTATCGTGATTCTATTCATTTATTAAATTATTTAGGCCTAGAATGTCATATGCCACCACTTCTACCAAGAGGACAAAGACAGTTGTTTACTGAAGATGCTAATAAAGCGCGATTAATTACTAAAACAAGATGGATAGTTGAAGCTCGGAATGGACATTTAAAAAGTATTTTTAAATTGTTTTGTGGATTAATACCGGTCCATCAAGTGCCTAATATTAGAATGTTTTTAAAAATTGGGTGCAGTTTAATTAATAAATATTTTCCACCTATTCAAATGCAAGGTGCAACTGCAGAATTGGCAGAAACAATGCAGGAATTGGCTGCATATGAAAATGTCGTAAAAGCTCGTGTTGAAGTTGACCGTTTGGACTTACAACGTATTCAAGACGATGCATGGGTGAATTTAGATGAACTTATTTTACCAGAATTTCCCATGTTGTCGTTACAACAGATTAGAGATTTGACTATTGGAATCTACCAAGTAAAACTTGCACCCAGTTACATTCAAGATAAATTACAGAGAGAAAACATTAAACATTTTACATTTCAAGCACTTTTAGAAGAACAGGGTCTTCTTAGAGCTCGTATTTACTCTAGATTTCGTCAGGCGACTAAACATCAATTATGGATAGCTTTTCAACCACTCCATCTAGAAAATGACGGTGACAATATACCAATCGACGGCTACTACTGCACTTGCAAAACTGGTGCACGAACTGTTGGATGCTGTGCTCATGTTGCAAGTGTATTATGGTATCTAGGGTATGCAAGGCATGACGCAAATGTAAGGTATCCATCAACACAATTATTACATTCTGTCTTAGACGCTCCTAATAGAGACGTGCATTTGAATCAGTAATTGTTGACTTTTTGAATACCACAACTTGGTTTTTAATTTTTTTATATATATTTTTAATAATTAATGACAACATGGATTAGGCCTAATGGGAAACCATGCAAAAAAACGCGCCTTGCATTTTACCTCAATGGTGGTGGGGAAATGAATGCATTATTTAATCGAAATTAGTTACAGATTTTATGTATACTTACCATACATAAATAATAAAAAATGATTAGTATTGCACAACATTTACACAGACAAACCACTCACTAATGAATGCATTATTTATTCGAAATTAGTTACAGATTTTATATATACTTACCATACATAAATAATAAAAAATTGATTAGTATTCCACAACATTTAAACAGGCGAACCACTCACCATTGATAATTTTTAACGAACGCCTATGTAATAATTAAATATTTGGTGAGAAGTAGGAAAGTATAAATAGTTTCACTAATCCGCTTTTAGGACCCGCTGGGTTTAAGCTGCTTTGAATAGCACCCTGAGTAATAGTAATTGTAACTGACATTTTTATGAACTCCCAAAATATGATTTTGATAAACTTTAATTGCAATTTGCGCCGTAATTAATCATAATTAAGAGTTGGAGCAATGATAAGATTTGACCATTAATTTAAAACGGATCTATTCGTATAAATTTTATTGAATTTGAGTGACATTATATTTTCCATAAGATGTGTGCGTTGTCCTTTGACATAAATGTCAAAGTGATTAATTTAAAATTAAAACTAAAAACATTAATTATAAAAAATATTAGTTGGTCAAAGCTGTGGTATACATTTTTACCTTAAATATACTTACGTTTTAAATACTGAATTTAAGTTTTTTTAATGTTCCGTAATATGTAATTATAATTTAATCTAAAAATCTTAGCGCCATCTGCACGATAATTGTGAAAGTATCCGAAGTAAGAAATTCATATTTTATCAATAGAACGTCAAAATGATTAGCAAAATCTTAAAAAAAATCGATTACAATTTAATTAATTTTTTGCGTTGTAAATGTTAAGCGATAACAATTAAATAATAAATTTAAAAATTACCGGTGAAAGTTGAATTAGTAATCCGCTAGGAGCGCCACCAGCGAAGCTCAGAGCGTATAGTTCAAATTACACACATACACAATGACATTATCTGTCAAATATTATTTTACATACATTTTTATTTTGAATTGTTGAAATGTTTGTCTGATGAAAATCGATCCGGGTTAGCCGGACTTTCGGGTTATCGGGGGCCGACTTATCGCAGTTCCAGTGTATTTGTCTTGCTTTTATTTTCCATTATAACTAGATTTTCGTACGTCAGACGAAAGACCTTTTGGTCGTATATATTGCTCTACTACAGTTTCATTAACTTTAAATTTTTCTTCTACTTTATCATGCTCAATTAGAATCGCTTTCGTAAGATTTTTTTATTTTGTCGTTTAGATTTTCATCTTTCAAGAGGGTATTGTGGTCTGACTTAGTATCAGCTCCAGAATATGTTTTCACTTATAAAATTTCTGACAAATTTAGCATGGTCGCCATGTTTTTTGAAAATTATAACCCGCTTAAGAACTTTGGTTATAGGTACTTTTCGCACGATTTTTTCACGAAATATTCGTTTTTGAAAACTATTTCCGGAGTAGAAATCGGAACATCACACAGTTCTTTAAAATTTAATGAGTGAAATGAATGTCGATAACGAATCAAGTAATCTGTTAACCTAGGTACCTACTCAGTACCAAACGGGCGACGCTAGGAAATCAGTCTTCTTGCAAAGCCTCTCTGATAAAAGGTAGACCCCGAAACGCGGTGTCAGAGGATGGCAAGAAACTCGATTTGAATCAAAACGAAACCGATTATTTTCATTTTTCTTTAAAGTTTAATTTTCATTACAATCAATAATTGTGGGTTAACCCAATATAAACATATTTTTAACTTAATCCTTCCAGTTCTAATGTACGGTTGTGAGACATATATAGTCAGTGCAATAAAAATTAGACCCTTCGGTGGACTGGACATCTAGTAAGAGCAAAGGAAAGCTACCCTTCATAAATAATTTTGGACATCTTAGGTATTAGTGCACCCTATGTAACGCACAGCTGAATCTTATGTTTGTGCTTCACAGTGTTGCCATGCCATTTCTTTCATAATTTCAATCAATGTTAAATGTACCTACAAGAATAATAGAATAATAACGTTTACTTCTCCGTCATTATACTAGGTAGAATGACAAATGAGGTGTCAAATGAAAGCTTATAATCCAAGGATAGTACTAAAGGTGAGAAATTAGACCTAGATTGTCTGTCCCTCAAAAAATAAGCGTTATATTGGGGATTTCCAATGTCGATATTAAAAGTTGCACTATTTTTTTCTATAAAACATTTTGATCTAAAACTTACCAAAAAACTTCTTTGTACTCTCTACTTTCAAATAAACGTGATTAAAAAGCCAACTTTTTATCTTCGTCACACAAAGTTTGCGATTAAACTTTGCAATGCAACAATCTGTACCTTTTTCTTTGAAAAATTCATAACCTTTATCATGATAAAAATAAAAACTTGAAACGGGTACCTTTGTCTTCAGAAATGTTAGATCTATATACTGTAAATATTTCAGAAAAAAATGTTAAAATGGAACAGAGTTGTAGCGAGGTAAACGCAAAAAAGGTGATTTCATTTTTTTTATTTTTAGATTAAAATTGCGATTTTGACAATGTTACCCCACATAAAATTCAAAATAAACCTCATTTTCGTTTTCAGCACCCTCGAAAATATAAAGTATAAATAAAATTAGCCATTCACCCCTCCGTGGTCAGTATCTCGAAAACTAAGCGCTTTTTTGAGGGTGTCCTGCTCGTGTATAATATCACAAAAAATTGTAACGTGACAGTATGAAAAATTAGAGGATACGGCAATGGTGTTACAAGTGATGGTCGGATCCAATGCCAAAATCTACACAGACATATTAGGGTGCACTAATATCCAAATGTCCAGAATTTTATTGGCGAAGCCCACGAAGAGATAGGCCGAGGTTGAGATGGAGGGATGGTGTATACAGGGTGTTTGGTAAAGAATGGGCCATAGATTTCTGAGGTTAAAAAGGTCGATTTAAGCTAACTTACCTTAGTACGAAAGTTGATAATAACCGAAATACGTCAAAGTTAAACTTTTATTTTACTTATTCTTGAATATTTCCTGACAGGCATGGGGTAACAACACAAAATTTGGTAAGCAGGGGTTTTTTGGGATGAGAAATATAATTTTGCCACCAAAAATGATGTATTTAGAGGGCGCCACATACACCTTTCAGCGCTCATTTAATAGGTTCAATTTTTGTTATTACCCACTCTACATAATTTTTGACTGTATACAAAACCCTAATAAGACCAGTGCTAACATATGGTTCAGAAACTTGGTCACTTACACAGAATGACCAAGAACTGCTCAAACGTTTTGAGCGAAAAATACTAAGACGAATATATGGAGGCATAAAAGAGCAACGTTTGTGGCGCAGGCGTTACAACTTTTGAGTTGTATAGAAGTTTTGGAGAACGTGACGTTGTAAAATTCATTCAAGTAGATGGATAGGTCATGTAATCAGACGAGAGAAAGATGCCATAGTCAGTACCGGCGCTAGGGTATAAGGCGCCCGCCTGCAAAACTAGCATAGGCGCCCTTTGGTTTCTTTTAAATTAGTATTTTGTATAGCACCAGCAGAAAAAAGCTCAATTTGGCGCCCCCAAGCAGGGGCGCCCGCCTGCAGTGCATCCCTTGCAGGCCCGTTATCGCCGGCCCTGGCCATAGTCAGAAAAGTTTTTGACTGAAGAGGGCCGATAGGACAACGAACAAGACGAGGACCGAGACTTAGGTACCAAGACAACCTAGAAAATAATTTGAAATCTATTGGAATTAGAGCATGGAGAAGAGTTGCCAGAGACAGGGGCGAATGGAAGATAGTTCTGAAGAAGACTTTGGCTCATAAAGAGCTGTAACGCTACTGATGATAATGACATACTTTTTGAATCAAAACTTTTATTCTCTTAATATTTTTACTTAAAAATGTATACTTTTTTAAAAAAGGTATAAAGGTAAATTAGCTTAAATCGGCCTATTTTAAGCTCAGGAAACTAAGGTCAAGCTATGGCCCTTCTTTACCAAACACCCTGTATAAGGATGCCAGAAATATCGGTGTTGTCCACTGGCATCAAGCTGCAGATTAGGGCGGAATGGAGGAATCAGCTGAGGAAGGTCGAGGCTCAACTCGGACCGTAGCACCAATGATGGTAAAGATGATGATGAAATTTTTTGTCATAACCAATATTTGAAGTGAATTTGTAGAGTAAAGGCTGATTCACATTATAGCTCAAGTCACGCTCCGCTCACGGTCAGCTCAAGCCACGATCAAAATATTCTCTCGGAGAAACCACGCGGTCCAAAAAAAGGGACGGAACTTGACCGTCGTGTTTAGTGCGGATAGCATGATTAAAATGCGTGTAAGAATAGTTGACCGAACCTTGAGCTGAGCGTGAGCGTACCGTGACCTGAGCTATAATGTGAATCAGCCTTAATGAATTCCCTTTAAATCTAAGAAGCATTTTCGTGATAATGCACTGCAAGTTTTTTCTGTTATATTTGTGAAACATTTTTAAGCACCACATTCCTGTTTACAAATAATAAATTTAGTATAGTATAGTTGATCCAAAAGATGGCATAACCCAGACATCTAAAGTGAAAGTTATCCTCCAACACCAAATTGTTCTATATGGTCCACACAATGTCCAGAAAAAAGTCACACCATTTTGAGCGTCGGATTTGGGGGGGAGAGGGGGAGAAATCGGTAAATTCGTAGTTTTTTAAGTTTTTCGCCAATATTTCTAAAACTATGCGGTTTAGCATGAACAACCCTCTATACAAAATTGTTCTATATTAAATTCGAAAAAAAAAAGGTTTTGTGCATAATCTTTCTAAAATGAATGGTTCCAAAGTTAGGGAGGTAGTATAGTATAACTGGTCAAAAAAAAGGCCTAACCCAAACATCCAAAGCAAAAGTTTTCCTCCAACACCAAAATGTTCTATATGGTCCACATATTGTTCAATAAAAAGTTACACCATTTTGAGCGTCCGGTTTGAGAGGGAGATGGGAGAGAAACCGGTAAATTAGTAGTTTTTTTACGTTTTTCGTCAATATTTCTAAAACTATGCTTTAGCGTAAACAATGTTATATAGAAAAATATTTTACATGAAATTTAAAACAAAAAATGTTCTATACATAATTGTTATAAAATCAACGGTTCCAGAGTTACGGAGGGTGAAAAGTCGAGGTTTTCGATACTTTTTATATTTTTTGGGCAATATTTATGATATAACTATACCAAAAACCCAGACATCCAAAGTGAAAGTTATCCTCCAACACCAAATTGTTCTATATGGTCCATATAATGTTCAGAAAAAAGTCACACCATTTTGAACGTCGGGTTTGGCGGGAGAGGGGGGAGAAATCGGTAAATATAAAAAATATCGAAAACCTCCACTTTTCACCCTCCGTAACTCTGGAACCGTTGATTTTATAACAATTATGTATACTCGTACAACCTTTTTTGTTTTAAATTTTATGTAGAACATTTTTCTATAGAACATTCCTTAGGCTAAAGCGTAGTTTTAGAAATATTTACGAAAAACGTAAAAAAACTACTAATTTACCGACTTCTCCCCCATCCCCCCCCCCAAACCGGACGCTCAAAATGGTGTAACTTTTTACTGAACAATATGTGGACCATATAGAACAATTTGGTGTTGAAGGAAAACTTTTAATTTGGATGTCTGGGTTAGGTCTTTTTTTGGACCAATTATACTATACTGCCTCCGTAACTCTTTGGAACCGTTCATTTTAGAAGGGTTATGCATCGAGCCTTTTTTATTTCAAATTTAATGTAGAACAATTTTGTGCAGAAGGTTGTTCATGCTAAACCGCTTAGTTTTAGAAATATTGACGAAAAACATAAAAAACTACGAATTTGCAGAAATTTCCTCCCTCTCCCCCCCAAACCCGACGGTCAAAATGGTGTGACTTTTTTCTGAGCATTATGTGGACCATATAGAACAATTTGGTGTTGGAGGATAACTTTCACTTTGGATGTCTGGGTTTGGGTCTAACTATACCATACTAATTATATTAATTAATAAAACACCGTGATGATATGTACATTATTTTAAAATTCAATAAATAAACTCACTGTAGCAGAAAACCTTCGGATGTAATGGACCAATACGTATTTATTTTAAAAAAGTCAGACTTGATTACTCAACATTGACTTCTTTGTTTACTTAACCATTAAGGATTTTTTGACATTGGCATATTTGTCAATCGTACCATCACACAATGCATTATCTGAAGTGATACTTGAAATTACTAAAATTAAATCATTTGAATGTTAAAAGACAATATAAGTACGTTAGGTGAACACTGAAAACTTCAAAAAAATGTTAGAAAATATTCTTCTTTTCAGTATCAGATTCAAAACTAAAACCTCTAACTAACATTAATGTTTCATTTGTAAGCTGACTCCTATGAATATATAGTCCATTAACTCACGGTTTATGCTCCGTATTTTAAAGAATCGCTTGAATTGCTTGGATGCTGACATGGTCACTTTAAAACACGTTTTTTTTATTGGTACCCCATTTTCCTTAATTAAAGTACGCTCCAGCGTGTTTAAATTCAACTTTTAAAAACGCACGTGTTTTAAAGTTACCATGGCAACATCAACATCAACAATGGACTCATTAAACATCTAAGATCTAACAACATCACGAGAAAAACCAAATGCAAAATATACAAAACCCTGAAAAAAGCGGTCCTTATATATGGATCAGAGACATGGACACTGTCGAAAAGCGATGAGAACTTATTATGTACGTTTCAACGAAAAATCCTTAGACACATAAATATATAAGGGGGTGAAAGAAAATGACGTATGGCGCAGAAGATTTAATTTTGAACTATACGCAGAATACAACGAACCCGACGTCATAACATCCATAAAAATCGGACGTTTGCGCTGGATGGGCCATGTTGAACGAATGTTGGAGACCGAAACACCAAAACATATAATGCAGCAAACACCAGTAGGGAGAAGGTCAAAGGGAAGACCCAAACTTAGATACATGGAACAGGTGGAACAAGATCTGAAAACACTTGAGATACCCACTGGAAGAACAAAGCAAGGAACAGAACAGAATGGCGGAAAATCCTAGAACAAGCCAGGACCCAAAAAGGGTTGTCGAGCTACTGGTGATGATGATGATGATGGCAACATCAACAGTTTTAAATATTGATCTAAGCTGACAGGAGTACATACCTTGTAACGTCAAATAAATAAAATAGGAATAAAATATTACTAACAAATGTTTCAAAACTTTATTCAAATATTTGAAAATCTTAATCATTTAAATGAATTTGTAAATTGCAAATTAATTTTTGTTTTTCTCATTTCTATAACATCGAAAGGTATACTGATGTAAATCATAAATTCAACCATTTGCAAAAAGGTGCCAAGTGACATTTTATTCAAAAGAGGGATTATGTTCAAAAATGATAGGTATGAAGGTTGTACCTATTCTGTTAAAGGGGTCAAGTGTATTACTTATTGTTGTGGAGATATGTAGTCTCATAATTTTTTTGGTGCCAAGTAGCATTTTGTTTTAAACTGGTTGTGTAAAAGGGAGCTAAGGTCCACTTTGTAAAAATACAAAAATGTTACTTGGCCCCTTTTTGAAAATCAGCGCCGATTTCTATAATTTATTTCATTTCCTCATACTTTTATAAAAACTTGACAGTGAACTATAAATAATCCCCTTGAATACCTTCAACACCATCCCAAAATGGAAAGGGACGATATCATTCATGTGTCAAATTAGCAAAATCTATAAGAAACAAGGCCAATAAGTGGGCAAAAACAACCATAGTTTGTTCAAAATGCAAGTATGTACAGTGACTAATAATAAGCCCCAATAAGCCGGCCTCCGATAACCCGAAAGACCGGCTAACTCGGACCGATTTTCATCAGACAAAACATTTTTTCACTTTGACTGAGTTTTTTACCAAGAAATAAACAATACTGTATACAACTGTACGGAATTTAGGTGTACTGTGCATATATATTTCATTTTTTTGTAATTATAATGTGTATTTGTTTATTATTTATATGTATTTTATTAATTTTTACCATATTCTCCGGCTAACCCGGATTTTCGATAACCCGTATCGGCCGCGGTCCCGATTAATCCGACTTATGAAGGTTCCACTGTATGCGATAAGCACAGCAAGAACTCAAAATATTTCTGTATCCTACGATGATGCCAATTCCCTGAAGCCGAAGACTCCGGATAAAATATAAATTTGTATCTTTTAACTGTTCCATTAGTGTCTAGGAATAATATAAAAGTGTTATTTTTAAATGAGTTTTTCTACAACCGTGTTCAAAATGCAATTTTTAGCACTCCATACGAGCGTTAAAAGTGCTACTTTAAGGCACTAGTGCTTTAAAAGTTTTATGGCACTGCAATTCGTATTGACCGTATAGACAATTTTGATGTAATGTCAAAAAAATATAAAAATGGAATGTCAGTCCAGTTCAAATAGAAGTTTTTGTAGATATTGTCCTATAATTACGTTTGTAGAAAAAATATTGTATGATATGCGTGTTAAAAAGTACATTTTTAAGGCACTCATGTGAATTGTAGAACTCGCCATCGCGCATTCTGCAAACTTTCACATGCGTGCCTTAAACGTGTACTTTTAACACTTATATCATAAATAACTATTAAATAAATAAGCACGTTTTTGATTATTTATGTGTGGACATTTATTGACACTCCTTCGTTCTCGCTGTTTCTACTAAAAGGTTGGTCCTGCAAGGGTTAAATAAAGCACTTACTCCAGCTGCGCCGTCGTGCCCGAAAAATCGCAGCTGTTTTAAAGAGCTCAATATCTACTTATACTTTAATATACTATAACCATAACAAAATTGTTAAGAGTCGACACTAGCGCGTCATCAATATAACTTCATGAGATAGTATCATACCCTTTGGCAACAGTGGCAATATTTGACTCATAGGCGCGCTAAATGGAAGTAATAGAAAACAATTTTATTGTTATAACTATTTATAAAAATAAACCAAAATGGGTGAAAATTTTATGTTACCGTAGGTATTTGCACCAAGTAATAATAAAACAATAATAAATAGTCATTTCGTTGTGAAGCGAAACAAGATCCATCTTATTTTATTTAGTTCATAGAGCGACAAAAGCACTCTAACTAGTTTCAACCCTTTTTTTAAATAGAACTTTAAATGAACTTTTCCCATTTTTTTAAACTATTGATATTATTTTTAGAATAAAAGATCCTTCTAAAACTTTATATACTTGCATTAGAATTCGAAATATTTTTACGTAAATATACTTACCTACAAGTAAAACTCATAATTAACAATAATCTATTTGTTCAAATAGTCCAACAACTTAGTTCTATTGCAAAAAAATAATATAATAAATTAATTATAAAATAAACACTACTTCCCTATAGATCAACACTAAGGAATACTTAAAATAATACACTACTGCACAGATCAGATATCGATATAGATAGAATAGATAAGAGAATCGTGCTATTACCATTATTACACTTAGAAATCTGACGCAGGTTTGTCAAAATGACAGTGACAATTTCTCTATGTTGACTAATCAGTTATTTAGTTACTTATGTAGGATTGTAAATATTTTATCTTAATTTTTAAGATACCCTGTATATAATATTTCTTTAATTATTCGTATTTACAAACACGAAACGAGCGGTTGTCGGCGAGGCTCTAAAATGCACAGATGGGTGGGCGTATCTAATCGAGGGGTAGTTTAAGTGAGCAGTTTCTGTTTATTTTTAAGACATAAAAATAACAAAGTAGAGCCCTTTGACCCAATTTTTATTACTAATAGGCTAGTTCCCGCGAAAGCGAATTAAACCATGAAAAGGGGAAGATTAGCAGTAAGGGAATTTTGGTTGTGTGGGAACGAATTTTTAGTCGATTTTAAGATCTCAACGACATTAGACGTGTTATTGATTACAAGACGCATAGGGATAATACTAAGACGGGTATTATATTGATTAGACGCAAATTATCGATAAATACATTTCTTTTGTAAAAATAAGAACACGTAGAATTTTGGTCGCTAAGTACACTTTTACATTTCGATAAGTTAATAGTAACAATAATTTAGTTATCTATTTTATTAGTTAAAACTATTAAACATCAAACGGACTTTAATTACGATCGTCTTTAAAGAAAACCTACACTTATATGTTCGATTTCTTGTTAGAGATAAAAAATTTTAGTAGTTCCAATATGACATCAAATCTAGGCATGGGATATAGTATATTGTACAACAAGTGAGAAAAAAGTCATATTTCTCACGAGCGCAAAAGTTTGTTGGCACGAGCCGAGGCACGAGGCGAGGGCTGCAAATCAAGCGAGGGAGAAATGTCATTTTCTCATGTGTTGTACACTGTACTGTTTCTATGGATGCTGTTTTGTCAGGAGTTCAAACTTCAAAATTAAATAATTTATGTGCTTTTAGGTATATTATTATTTATGCATAAATTGAAATAAAATACATATACATGTAGGTATAGTCGGTCTAAGTCGGTTCGCACAACTCAGACACAACTGGCTAGTGATTTTAGTAAGTAATTTTGCCAATTTGGTAAAATTCGCAAAAAAATAATTACTAAACAGTTAGTAATTACTAAATAGTTAGTAATCTTGCCAATTTTGCCAAAATTGGCAAAAAACAAAAAAATTACCTACTAGAATCACTAGCCAGTTGTGTCTGAGTTTGGCGAACCGACTATATTTAATATTCTTAAAATTTATATATGTACCTTATTTTTTAAAATTTTAAACAGTTATTTTTGTACAGTTTTGAAAGGTAATTCCTGGCAAGTTTTGTTTTAACACATTTGTTTGACAACATTAATTGTGTTTGTATTGTGCTTGTTACCATGGAAACGGCGATCATAGTATGGAAGACCGTAGGAGAACCCGTGAGAAAAAATATTTCTCCCTGCAATGGCCGACTTACCTCACTGCGTGAGGAATTGTTCGTTTTGAATGTATGTAAGTAGTGAGAGAAGTTGCATATTGTATAGCATCGATAGAAAAAAAATGTTTATTTGAAGAAAGTGAATTTTTTTGTTCTTATTAATGGCGGTACAGGCTCGTTTTTTTAATATTGTATTTAGTTATAGAGTAATTTCCACATACTAACATATTTCTCAAATTGGGCTCTGTACCGCCATTCTTTACTACATTACGAATACCTATGTGTGCCAAATATCTCGACAAAATATTCAAAATTAAAGCCGCAAAATTTATAAATAGAATTTCTAAGAGGACTAGCACATAATTACAACATGGAAATACTTTATTAATTTATATTCTGTTGAATAATTTTTGTAGGTTGGATAGAAACACATAATATGTAATACATGTAACACTGTATTTACAAATAAAATATTTTTTATAGTGGTACTATTTTTTGTTTATTTAAACAATGCTGTAGCGTGCGTAAATCAAGTTTTCTAGAATGCGCGTGTTTTAAAGCTACCATGGCACATCAGTATCCCTAGAAACCTCAAATCTAAAGTCAATCTTTTTAATCATTGAACTGACAGAATTAACCTGTAACGTCACCAAGTAATTCCAATGCCGAAATAGCCAACGCCGAAACGGCTGACGTCAACTTGGCTCGACGCCCAAACGACGACGCCGAAATTGCCCCTCCGAAACGGCGACGCCAAGATGTCCCATTCCCCTCCCCTAGTGCCATGCGCCTTTTTTTACTATTTCTTCGTTTTCGTCAAAGAACTTTTTCTATATGGAATAAATCTCACGGAACTGTCGTAACCATTTATAATAAAATAATAATAATAAGATCATTATTACCAATTAATCCATTTTTAATTTTAAAATTATAGGTATATTGTATTGCACGAGACAAACAGGAGCGTATGTTAATTCTATTTGGCCATGAGAGAAAGATAAATAAAAATATCCTCACATACTCTACTCAGGACGCATATCCTATTATATATTACTAATATGCAGGGAAATATGAATGTTGGCTGTATATCTATAAACAACACACCTAGTCCAATTTTGCTGAAAATTATTTCTGCAGTAATTTCGTCTTCAGTAAAACCTTCTACCTTCTACCATCTGTTTGACGTTTATAAATGAAAGTGTTCAATGGTCTACTTCAAATATAACGATTAAGAAGAAAAATTGAATTAGTTAATTTATGATGGTTATAAAAAAATACAATTACTTTCTCACCTGATATTTTTTATGTATACGAGATAGTACATATGTCATTTTGCATAAAATAGCTGAAGGTCTATTAACATAGATACATAGATTTTTATTGCTCAATAGTGCCTGATAGTTCAAGTAATAAAAAACAATACTGAAATGACATGTGGTATGTACAATATTCTAGATTCTAGAAATAAAGCATACCTTCCGCCTGGATTCGGCTAACAAGAGAAGAGATGACCATGGTGTGCTTAAAGGTGAAGGGAAGGTGAGAAAGCAAAATAACTAGATTGGTGATATAAAGTATATACATGAAAGAGTATCAAGCAATCGAAAAAAGTCTTAATTAGGGTTGGTTGTGAAATAAAACTTTCGTCGGTTAGTAGATTAGTCGCTCCCACACAATAATTTAAAGCAAATATGACATATTCCAACTTATTTTTTGCAATTTTCTGTTGTCTTTAAAACACCTTAAAGAAAATTAGATAATCTTTTTTCCCTTTTGTTTAATTTTGTAACATACACGAATTTCTATGTAATTTTCCTAAATTTATTATAAAGCTCATAAACAAGGGCGTTCAAAGTTAAATCGTAGATATTTTTCTGCAAGTGTGGTCTATTTTAAATCTCTGAAGCAGTGGCGGCTTGTCAGGGTCGGCAGTGCCGACCCACGCATTTATGGACACATTATAGATTTTTTTAAATATTTAATTTAATCAGAGTTGATGATATTCGTTTCTGTGAAATAAAAAAATATCTATGAGATAATACAGACTAAATTTTATTCATTGTTTTTAAAAGAATTCGATCGATCCGATACGTTAAGTGATCCCTGTGCGCTGTGCGTAAGAGACTTTTCAAATTAATGATCCTATAGTCATGCACCCGATTGCGATAGGCCCGCTTTGGCAAGCCGTCCCCAGATTGACGATTTGCTTGTAATAAGAAGCTCTGGAATATTAGCCGATAGGCAACCAATTATACATTCCCCGTATTCATTTGAGTGGCCAAGTCCGGTAGATACCAATCTGCCGATCGGTGATCGGCAAACGGCAGCAAGGCACGTGTGTACCTAGCCACGTACCTTGCTAGCGCGCCCGGAATGAAACTATGAAATAAGTAGTTTTACGTCGTTTAATTATTGGTATTGTAGTTTTTTTAAGTTGCCATATTAAAATTTTTTGATGTCAAAAATAAATTGGTAGGACAAACTTATGACGGCGCTGCCTTTTGTCTCCAGGCAAAAGTTAAAACTATTACATCCCCGCTTTATTTACTGACTGTCATAAGTAGGGAGCGGATTTTATGCTAAATGCATATTGCATGCATATTTCGCATATTTGAGAACTTTACTAAATTTTGCATATTTTTAAAGAAACATGCATATTTTGTGCCTATTTAAAAACATTTAAGTCAAAAAAAAATTTAAATTTTTTAATTCGACACAAAATATTTCCCCGCACAGGCTGTCATCGCACCCTCAGTGCAAGACTGCAGTAATTCAAAATAAGTAAGTTTCGAGATAAAGACGATTTTGTTTATTTTCGTGCTAATATCGGTGAAATAAGACATAAGTTTTAAGAAAAATTAACATTTATAGTGGAGTGCATTTAGATTTTCACTTCGGAAAAAATTAAACAAGAAAAAACTTTTTGTAATTTCATTAAGAAATGTTTAATAAACAACATATCAAAAAGTTCTACTCGAGAAGTGGGTGCTTCATTTTTTATTAAACAAATGAACAGCGAAGTTAGATGTTTTTTAAATAACTCCAAAAATATAATTTTTAGAAAAAAACTGACTTGACCATTGAAAAGTTCAGAAAATTTTACAAAAAAAAACCTTATATAAAGATTTTTCTAAAATTAAATCTCTAGCTTCTGTAATTTTTTATTTATAACGCTAAAGTCACCCTTCTCACACGCATTGGCGCACTGTATACTAGCGTTGGAAGAAGTGCACGGTTGAGTTTTTTTGATGTAATTTTTTAACTAATGGATCAAAAGAAATTTTACAAATTTGACATGAAAGAAGATGAAATAAGCTATCTTATGGTTGTAATAAAAAGAAATAAAATGTATGGACATAAGTACGGTGTGGGCGGAAAGTGAGCCTTACATGAATTTTGTTTAAAAATGATTTAAAAATGTGTAACTAATACAATTTTACTTATAAAACTCTCAAATTTGCACAACTTACCTCTCAATCATCTTACTAAACGATGTTTCATTCAAAAAAAATCTCAAAAATTTAATTCAAATAATACGATGTCTCAAAAAATGTAATTTTTGAAAACTTCGTAGTTTTACAGAATTCCCACCAATTTAAGACGGTATTACTCAAGTTTGAATAAATCTAATACAATTTTTTGCTATTTTTTTTTTAGAGATTGGGATGTAGTCTTTACAAAACATTGAATTATTTTAGTTTAAAAATGAAATAAACAATTTATTTTTGAGAAAACTAAGAAAGATAACAAAAATGTAATACAAAAACCGAAAATTACCAGCCGAAAAAATGTATATACAGAGTGATCAAAACTTTTTTCTGTAAAACTTACCTAAAATACATTTAATAATAAGCTTTAACAATAATAAATGTTCAACAAAAAAAATTTTTTTAGCTCTTATACAGTATGTCTGCGTAACTTGGAACCTATTGATAACTTCTTTAATATCAGTTTTACGAAAAAAAGTTGTTCTTTATAAAATACTCTGCATCGTATATAACATAAGATACAACTATCAAATATAAAATTTTGTTAATTTTGTACGAGGTATGTCAAAAAATATGAATTTCACTCAAGAGTAAAGTACCTTTATATTTCACAATATCGAAAATTTTTATAAAGAAAAATTGTTTGGAATTAAAAACTATGTTCCAATATGTAATTATATCCTTCTAATCGAAAATTTGTTTTTTCTTTAAATATTCTTTCTAGTACATTTTAATTTTTAATATTGTTGTGAAAATTATTTGTTTATCTTTTTTTTAAGAATGAAATTCCATATTTGTTTGATTGGATTCTACTTGTTTTTCATTTAAATATCCGCCATTTTGGATCCGCCATTTTGAAATTTAAATTTTTAATCTTTAATTCAAATTCAACAACCTGTTAAAAATAAAGACAGTAAATGTTTTAGAAAAATGTTCTTTTTTATGTTCTTTTTAGAAAATCCGCATTTTGGATCCGCCATTTTATAGTTTATAATGTTAACATTTAAGTTAGGTTTATCAAAGCTCTCAAAAATAAATATATGTAGAAATAAATACGCTTTGTAAAGAAATTATGATTTTACAACTATTTTTTAAGTTATCCGCCATTTTGGATCTGCCGTTATATAATTTAAATTATCAAAATTTGATTCAGGTTCAGCAGCCTCTCAAAAATATCCACATATATGTAAACAAACACGTTTTATAAAAAAAATTCGGATTTTACAACTACTTTTTAAGGATTTTTAGAAAAAATCCGCCATTTTGAATCCGCCATTTTGAATTTGCAAATTGTAATGTCAGAGTCGGGTTCAGCATAATCAAAACTAAAATAAAAACATTTTTATCAAAATAAAATGTTGAATTCACCCATATTCTTAACATTATATTTATACAAAACAATTGTTATTGTTTAAACAATTAATAAACAATTAGCGGCGAAATTTGTGAGTAGAACTTTTTACTTTAACATATTTATAAACTAACAAAAAAAGTTTTAGAAAAATATAACCTTGTTTGATTTTTTCCGAAACACTGTATCTTTTCGTTCTATATTACATTAACCAAAAATAGAAATTTAAATAAAATAATATTAATGCAAAAAAAATTAGGAATTTCAAAGTTACAACAGTTTTGCACGGAGAAAATTGTAAAAAGTGTAGACACATTTACTTTTACAGTAAAACCTGTGTTACCGGCCACCTGCCAACATCGGCCACCTGTACTAACGGCCAGTTTAAAAATTCCCCAAACCAATTATGTATATCTAGACTACAAAAACTGGCAATACCGGCCACCTTTCTATATCGGCCATTAGTTATAGTTATTTCATTTTTAGTGGCCGTTGCTGACAGGTTTTACCGTAGTTGTTGTCCTCTTCTCGTACATCATCTTGTGCCAAAATATTTTTATAAAAACTATGGTGGGCTTCTGGTATCATACCCGAATGGCATAAGTATACCAGATCTTTCTTTTTGGCCATTTGAATTTTTGGCTGTTCTTTGGCAAGTTTTCTGAGAATAGATATTTTTGACCTCTCAGTATTGTCAATATACAAGTTTTAAGATAACTGTTTTCCCTTTCATGAGAAAAAATACTTTTTGGTCGTAAATAATTAATCTTAATTTATGTGGTTTTAATCCAATCTAACAAATAAATGGTCAAACGACATTGCACACATTTTATGGAAAATAAATATAATATCACACAAAGGACATAAAATTTACATGAATAGATTGGTCTCGAAAATCTTTCGTTTATTGTCTCAGCCGTTAATGGATTACGTAGATACGTATATATTAAAATTAATCACCACAGATATAGATATTAAAATAACAAATATCTCACTTTTTCATTGCTTGTTATCGAATCCGTTGCAATGTTCCGTGCAAAACTGTTGTAACTGTGTTACATTAGAGTTACAACAGTTTTGCACGGAACTTATGTTCAAAAACGCAAAATAGTTAAACTGTTGTAATATTTTGCCCATTAAGCATTTGAAAGTTACTAAAGTTTTACAGGGGATAGATATGCATGTTTACAATCGAATTCCATGATTACTTCATTTCATACGGCTCATTCACTGCCTTTTCATTTTTTCTTAGAAAATACCCGATCTTTACACAAAGTACTTATAGTGCTTATTTATAGTACGCCGTTATAAAGTGATTGTAGGGTGTTAAAATGATGAAGGATGGTTTACCAGGAAATCCGAATTTTATTTACTACTTTATTTAGTAGGGACCTATAAATCTGGTGATTCTTTTAAATCCCCTATTGTTAAGAGAATTTACACCTTTAACCATAGTTTTACGATTTTCTAACGGAAATTGAAATATTCATGCTTTAGATCAGATCCCGTCTTTAAACGGGTTTAAAACTTTGGAGGACATATTTATGCGAAATTTTTAATGGAAATTTTGAAATTGATTTTGGTGCAGAATTTTCGGCTTTAACAAGTTATTTTAAATACGCCTCAATTACTTCTGTTGATGTTGAAAGGAGTTTTTCAAGTTATAAAAAGATTTTATCTGATCAAAGAAAATGTTTCCTCGTACAAAATTTGGGAAAAACACATTGTAGTGAATTATAATCGAAGATATATACAGTGATGAGCGTGCTAATAACCGGCAAAATAGCTCAAAAGATGGAAAACATATTAAATTGTGAGATAACAAGAAATAAAACTAGTATAGTTGTTAAATTTAGCGATAGTAACATATAAATTGACATTATATTGATTATTTCCCATCTTTAGACGTATCAGAGGAGTAAGTCAATTAAAACTGTCACTGTGACAGTGGCATTTCTCAAATTCGTCCGATACGTCTAAAGGTGGGAAACAATCAATAAAATGTCAATCTATAAGTTACTATCGCTAAATTTAACACCTATCCACTAGGTTCATCTCTTTTTATCTCACAACTTAATATGTTTTCCATCTTTTGCGTTATTTTGCCGGTTATTAGTGCGCTCATCTCTGTATATAGTGATATTGTTGTTTTATTTTAAATAGGTAACTATTAGTATCACTTTTTGGAAAAAATGTGAATAAATTGCATATATAAAAAATAATGATTTTATTTGAAAGATAATAAATGAGATTGCCGCCCCCCCTATAAAAGAACCCCCTAGAATAGAATAGAACAGAAAATTTGTGGTTTCTCGAAATGCGCATTTTTTGAATTTTTTTGCATATCTTGCGCATATTTCGTAATTTTTTACTGCATATATATGCGCATATTTCATCAAAATTGATCGCATATAAATCCGCTCCTTAGTCATAAGTCATTTTACCTCTTTGACGATTCAAAATTTAAAAGTTACGCCAAAGAATTTTCAAAATATCTATTAGACAAGTTCATTAAAAATTATTCATCACTCTTTAATCAAATAAAATAAGAAAATGAAATTTTATATGCTGATTCAAACATTTTCGGAAGGTGGGATAAGTTACAAAATATGTATAATTTTATATACTGCAATTCATTAGGTAATATAACAAACTGTTTCCGAAATTAATAAATTATTGTTCTCAAATGTGGGCAACTTCTGCCTCAAATGAACGGGATTTCTCTTGTCTCAAAAGAGTCAAAACGCATTGTCGAAACACCATGAAACAATAGAGAATGTTTCAAGCTTATCTCAAATGTCAATAGAAAAAATCTTTTAAAATTTCTTCAAAACAATAATAAATTTTACACTGACGTTATAACCCATTTTGCTACTTCGAAACAACATAGACTAGAGTTAATTTATAAACACGTTTAGGTTCTAAATTTATAGGAAAAAACAAACAAAACGAAAAAATAAAAATAAAAAACCAAAAATCTCCTATGAAATTGAAGCCTTTTAATTAGATGACATACCTATCTGACGAGACAAAACCTTGCCGACCCTGCCTCTAAAGCCACGAGCCGCCACTGCTCTGAAGCATACAAAAATCCTCAAAATAAGCATAAACATAAAGAACATCTTCAAAGTCGAGAACTCTGATGATGTCATTGGTATTTTTAGTGAAGTGAATATTAAATGATGTCGGGAGCCAATAGGTATTCACCGGCGTCAGAACAACCTAGCGAAATCTGTTAAAAATACTTATTTAATTAAAAATGAACTTTTTCATCTATGAAGTAAGGTTGAAGATTGGTTGAGGAAATTTGACAGGTTTGAGTACATGAGTAAATAATACTTTTAGGAAGGAATTGGATAGAGGTTAGATGGATAAAAAAGAACAACTTTGTGATTATTAAAAAAAAATAATTTATTAACGAATTATTACAGGACGCACATATCTTCGGGACAGCACATGTCTTCAAACGAATCAAAGGATTGCCGCCCGTCCGTTGGACGAACAGCCAGGCGGGCGGTAATCTATAAATCGCACTTTAGTGCCAATGTAAATTTTCTTTAATCGTGTTAAAGCATATTTTATGTTAAAACAAAGTAAAGGATCCGCTCTTAGGCGCTCGGCGCCCGTGTGCACGGCACACCCTGCACAATAGGTAAAGCCGCCTCTGATGGCACTCTAAGTGTTAAAAAAGTGTACCTAAACGTTGCTTCAATGCATTTTCAATTATTAAATCCAACGTTATTGAAACGTTTCGGACTTTTTAAAAAATAACCTCCGAAACCAACCTAGTTACTCGGTCAGGACATAAATTATCTAAAAGTGTTGAATATTCATAAAACAGATAAATATGCACCTATTAAAATAATGCCAGGTTGTACAACTAATATGAGGATATCAAATCAAAGTTTAATGATTACCATATCATAGAGGTTTTTGTTTTCTTAGCTAATTATCTAGTAAGTACCTACATGACCAAGAACTTGAGTAAATATTTTAATATCGATGAATGCAAACCAACAATTTAAGGATTATATTAATAAAATTTCAATCTCTAGGTTTTCTTTACCGTTTATAAACGAATTGGAGTGTTACGACTGCGATTGTAGTTGAGTACCTCCACCAAAAATGTCGGATTGTGACTTAAACTGATCTTATTTTATTTGATTAACCTTCATTGGTATGAGATCGATCTACCTTAGTTGTCAAGGTCGACCAAAAATTAAAAGTAATGACTTTGCTCTTACCAGCTCACGTCAGTTACTGAAAAGTGAAATGCATTTTTGCATATATTTTATTTTATGCTTCAATCAAACGAGGAAATAAAAGAGAACGTAAGGTCTTACATTTTTAAATGATATAAGAATTGTTACCAACTTTTTGTCGAGCATTTCTTTTTTGTTTTTTTTTTGGTCTTTCATGCTGTAAAAAAATTAGCCGGATCTTTTTTAGTAATGATTAACAACTTCATATACACAATAGGTCAAATGATTGTGTAGGTCAAATGATTGTGTGTTAACATCGTCGGATAAAGGGGCGGACAAGCCGGGCGACTGCCCGGGGCGCCCAATATTCAGGGGTGCCCAATATTCAGGGGCGCCGATATAGAAATAAAATATTTTTTACAATCATTATTTTGTTTTCATTTTTCATGAGACATTGATTGAATAATTGTAATCATATTTGTAAGTCATCCTTGCAATAACATAATATGCTTAACCTATAGAGTTAAAATCATAAAAACTGGAACTGATAATAGGTCTTTCAAAAGATATAGGTGGGAACTAACGTTCCAAAATATTAGTCAATTTAAAAACTTCTAATAAAATATATATGTAAATAATTAAGATCAATAATAAGACTTTATAATACGCTCAAACTACATAGAGAAAGGTCTCCTGAGAAAGCTAGCCTCCGAAGGGTTGACCTGGGCGAAACTTTTAACGCTGAGACCGATATAAAACACTGTGTACAATATCCTGAAAATATAACATACGACACAGAGATAAACATAGAGGAAAAGTACTACAAATATAGGTAAAAGTAAATGTAATGCAATCCATGTAAGTTAACCGAATGAGTAGCAAAAGAAATAAACCAGAACACAGTAACTCATCCGACGGGGAGGAAGTCTTCAAAAGAAGCAGATCTACGGTAAGAACACCTCCAAAGGATAGCTTAAAAAATAAAGAAATGGAAGAAATAAAGATAATGCTAATGGAAATGAATAAGGAGATTAAAACGGAAATAAATGTGTTGAAAACAGAAATGAAGAAAGAAAATAAGGAGATCAGAAGAGATATAAATGAAGTAAAAGAAGAGATAAAACAAAACAATGAAGAAATAAAAAAACATCAAAATAGAAATAGAAAGGATGAAGGAGGAATGGACTAAAGAGAAACAAGAACTGAAACGTGAACACGAACTAACCAAAACCGAAAACAAAAAGATAACAGAAGAATTAAATTATCTAAAACGGTCATTGGAAAAATTAAATAAATAAAAGCAGAAAAAAGAACATAATTATTAGTGGATTAATAATAGACACCGAGGACCCAAAAACATTAAAAGAGGGAATGACTAATATGTTGGGAAACTACCTAGGAGTCAAAATAAATATTAAAAGATCACAAAAATAGGTCCACAAACACGCTTAATTGAACTAGAAGATGAAGGAGAAAAATCAACAGTCCTAAGAAACAAATACAAACTTAAGAATGCTTCACACGAGAAAATCTGGATAACAGAGGATCTCACAAAAGGAGAGAGAGAGAAAATGAAAGCTTTAAGAGATAAAGCAAGAGAGATGAGGGAAAATGGAAAAATGGTCAAAATAGGATACAATAAAATCACAGTAGATGGTAAGGAATGGAGATGGAGTTATAAAGAAGAAAAAGTAGTGAAAATAGCGAGTTCAAAAAACTACCAGAGCTGCATACAAGGAACCAAGGAGGGGACATGCAACGAACAGGGAAAAAAGAATTTCTAAATAAGTTGGACAATGTTAATAAATGTTTAGATTTAAGTAGTAATAAGAATAAGATTAGCAGTATAAATGATAAATACTGTATTAATAATATTACTGGTGATGGGAATATAGGTATTAAGTATAGTAACAATATGGGCAATATGATGCGTGAAGGAAATATTGGGAATGGGTATATAAATAGTAATGAAGGTAAGGAAAAATTAAATATAAATATTGTAAATAAACAGAGTAACGAAATAAATAGCAGATATAATGATAATACAAAAACCAGGGAGTATGAAATCAACGATAATAGTAGTAATGGAGAAAAAGAAATCGGTAATGAGGAAATACATCATAACGAGACAAATCATATAGGAATAGCGACATGGAATGTGACATCTCTGACATGCAAGGAAATAGAAGCTACAGAAGAAGTGGAAAAAATGGATGTACAAATATTGGGAATAAGCGAAACAAAAAAGATAGGCAGAGGACATATAAATATCAACGAGAAATATAGCCTATACTATTCCGGAGTACTGCAGGGACAAAGAGCAAACGAAGGAGTTGGTATAATAGCGAATAAAAGAATAGAATCAAGGATAGCAAATTACGAAGCAGTATCATCTAGAATAATTACAGCCCAAATAGAACTAAAAGATAAGATAGGAATATACAAATATACGGACCAACAGAACGTAGTGAAGAAGAGGCTATGATAGAATTCTACAACGAACTCCAATATACTGTGACGAATTTCTAACTGAGGCCGGTCCTGCCCCTAGCAGTCAACAAACAACAGCGACACGTCATCGACGAGTAACGTCTCCGCTAATCCAGAAGTTTCCCGATGATAGGCGGAGATCTGCCTCAGGCCTTCCAAATGTTCTCGAAGCAGAGCCGTATCTATATAAGCGGATGATTTTTAAGCAGCAGTGAGTCAGTCAATAAACGAGCCGCGACGCGTGATATAATTGTATTCGATTCGGATTTAGTGAAATGTATTTATTAGTTATCGGAAGTATGTTTAGTTAATTAAATCATAAATTTGAGTTGTAAATAAATTAGATGTGTTAGTTGGTGTTATTTGTAATTATTAAAATAAATAAGTGATGTAAATAAAATAATATAAGTAAGTCTTCCTTTATTTAAAATTAAACTTAGTGCCTAAAGATATAAATAAATAAAATAGTAGAGTCAATCGCGTAACAATACATTAGATAAGTTAAGAGAAACACGAGAAAAAATAATAATTTTAGGAGATTGGAATTCTAGAGTAGGTAAGGACGTCAATAGGGGACGTAGGATGTATTGGACAATATGGAGAAGAAACATTAAATAGAAATGGAATTAAAATGCTAGAATTCTGCCAAACGAATGACCTGATAATAGGAAACACATTCAGTGAACAAACCATTGAAGACAAATATACATTTGTGGCTGAAGAGAGAAATGCAAAGAGCTTTAATCGACTATATAGTATATACGAGAAATTTGGAACAAAAAATACAAAATATCTTAACGGAAAAAGAGCCGGAGCTGTCCACACAACACAGGCTTGTCACTGCAAAATTGAAGGATGAAAAAATAGAGGAGGTGGAAAGAAAAGAGTACAAGAAAGTAAAAGTAAACAAATTAAGATAGAACGTGTGCGAGAATTTTACAAGAAGGAAACCAATAAAAGATTGAGGCAGATAGAGTACCAAAAAGAAACATGGACAATGGAAGAAAGACGGAAAACTTACACGGAAGTATAGGGCTTTTCATTCACAGTCATTTGTTTCGAGCTTCTGTCATGTGTCACATAATATTAATATATCTACGTCATTCGTTATTGGTATCTACAATAATACAAACCAAAGACGTATGACGTAGATGTATTAATATTATGTGACACATGACAGAAGCTCGAAACAATTGACAGTCGATGAAAAGCCCTATTAAAGAAAACAGGAGCTGAAGTATGTGGAATCAAAAAATGTAATAATCAATTGAAAAGGACAAGATGGTGGAATAAAGAAGTGAAAACAGAAATAAAAAAAGAAGAAAATGGCATGGAAAAAATACATCGAAACGGGATTAGAAGAAGATAAAGAAGAATATTACAAGCAGAGACGATTGGTAAAAAAAAACAGTCACACAAGCAAAAGCAAAATCATGGAAAGAATTTGGAGAAAACTACAAGAAGGACAAACAATAGAAACTTTTGGACGACAATACGACACATGAAGGGGGAAAAACGAAAGGAAATAAATGCAGTAAGAGATAGATCAATGCAAATTCAAATAAACCCGGAACAAATAACTAGGGTATGGAAAGAATATTATGAGGAAAAATTTGATACCGAAGTAACACAGGTTGACAATGTAATAAATGAAGGACAAGAAAACACAGAGATAGACCAAATAAGTAGAGAAGTAATAGAAGGAATATCAAACATAAAAATAGACAAGGCAGGAGGAGATGATAAAATTGAACCGGAAATGGTAAAATACATGGGAGAAGAGGGAATAAACTGGCTATGGACAATATATAAAGAGACGTGGGAAAAACAAGCAATCCCTAGAGACTGACAGAATAACATAATTGTACCAATATACAAAAAAGGAGAACATATAAACTGCGAAAACTACAGAGCCAGTGGCGGCTCTTGGCTTTAGGGACAGGGTCGGCAAGGTTTTGTCTCCAAAGGCTTCAATTTCATAGGAGATCTTTGGTTTTTGTTTTTTTTTTATTTTTTTTTGTTTTTTTTTGTTTTTTTCCCATAAATTTAGAAACTATACCTGTTTATAAATTAACTCTAGTCTATGTTGTTTCGAAGTAGCAAAATGGGTTATATAATGTATGTAATTGTAAAATTTATTATTGTTTTGGAGGGATTTTAAAAGTTTTTTTCTATCGACATTTGAGACAAGTTTGACATTCTCTCCTGTTTCATGGTGTTTCGACAATACGTTTTGACTCTTTTGAGACAAGAGAAATCCCGTTCATTTGAGACAGAATTTGCCCACATTTGAGCACAATAATTTATTAATTTCGGGAACAGTTTGTTGTACCTAATGAATTGCAGTATATAAAATTATACATAGTCTGTAACTTATCCCACCTTCCAAAAATATTTGGATCAGAATATAAAACTGTTAATTCATTTTCTTATTTTATTTGATTAAAAAATGATGGATAATTTTTAATGAACTTGTCTAATAGATATTTTGAAAATTCTTTGGCGTAACTTTTAAATTTTGAATAGTCAAAGAGGTCAATGACTTATAACAGTGAGTAAATAATAGTTTTGCCTGGTGCAATTGTTTTAACTTTTGTCCGGAGACCATACAATTCACTGGACATCAAGACAGCCCCGTCATAAATTTGCCTTGCCAATTTATTTTTGATATCAAAAAATTTAATCTATCCTTTAAATTAAAACACCAAAAATATATTCTGTCTTATGGCTTCTACTCACGTCTGAAAACCTAACAACCTCATAAATTTAGACGTAACGCGTATCGAAGAACATTTATTGATACTTATGAATGACATGTTACCTCTATCAGTAGTTTCGTCTACTTCTACCGAAAAGGATCAAAATGTAACTACTAATTGATTCTTTCATTCTGTGCTGTTTTAGGTAGGCCGGTATATTCTTCGAGTCAGAAAATAAATTAGAAAATTCCAGATCGTATTTGTTAAACAGTTTTATTTGTTCTCTATAATTAACTTGATTTAACGAATGCTTCGATACATCCTGTCCCCTAAATGGTAATTCCTAACAACTTAAAAGAATTATAATATCAATAATAATATTAATAATTAAACGACGTAAAACTACTTAGGTACCTATTTCATAATTTTCCCGGGCGCGCTAGCAAGGCAATACGTGGCTACGTACACGTACGTGCCTTTCTGCCGTTTGCAGATCACCGCTCGGCCTCGGCAGAGGTACCCGCTGCCGTACTTGCCATTCAAATAAATACGGAGAATGTATAATTGGTTGCCTATCGGCTAATATTCCATAGCTTCTTATTATATAGCAAATCCTCGATCTGCGGACGGCATGCCGTGCCGGACTTTATAATAAGAATTCACACAATCGCAATCGGGTGCGGGTGCATGGCTATATAGGATCATTAATTTGAAAAGTCTCTTACGCACAGCGCACAGGGATCACTTAACTAACGTATCGGGATCGAAGTCTTTTAAAAACAATGAATAAAATTTAGTCTGTATTATCTCACATATTTTTTATTTCACAGAAACGAATATCATCAACTCCGATTAAATTAAATATTTAAAAAATCTATAATGTGTCCATAAATGTGTGGGTCGGCACTGCCGACCCTGACGAGCCGCCACTGTACAGAGTTATTTGTGTGTCATCGGTATGCTTTAAAGTGTATACGAAAATAATAGAGAAAAGACTAAGGCAAGAAGTAGAAATGAAATTGGGAGATGAACAAGCGGCCTTTAGACCAGGAAGACAAACAAATGACAACATATTTACCATCAGGAACCTAATCGAAAGATGCTTAGACACGAGGGGAAAACTGGTATTAGCATTCATAGACCTAAGAGCAGCATTTGACACGATAGAAAGACAAATTATAGGGGAATGCTTGAGGAAAATAAATGTACCAAACAGATTGATAAAAATTATAGAAAGTACTTACAAAGAGGTAAAAGGAAGTGTACAAATAGCAGGGGAAAGATCAGAAGAATTTAATTGGAATAAAGGTATTAAACAAGGAGATAGTCTCAACCCTTTGCTATTCATAATCGTAATGAATTAATTAATAAGAAAAACTAAAGCAAGAACCAACCAACTACAGACAATAATAGGATACCTTATATTACAACCGGTAACAATAGAGTCCTTAATGTATTCGGACGACATAGTACTAATAGCAGATTCAGAGAACAAAATGCAGAAACTAATGGATATATATGGATAGAGGAAATATAAGAGCTAAAAATGGAAATAAACGAGGAAAAAAGTAAGATAATGATAATCAACGGCAAAGAAGATAATGAAATAAAGATAAAATGCAAAAACTCAGAACTGGAAATAGTTACAACTTACGAATACCTGGGAAGTATCATTACTAACGACGGAAAAATAGACTGGGAAATAACAAATAGAGCAAAGAAATCAAACAAGTTATACTATGCCTTAGCCCCAATACTGGGGAAAAGAGAACTTGCAAGAGAGACAAAAATAAACACATATAACACAATAGTGATACCGACTGTGCTCTACGCAAGTGAAAACTGGACAATTCTGGAAAAACATAAGAGCAGAATAAATGCAATGGAGATGAGACATTTAAGAAGGATAGTTGGAAAGACAAAATGGAATAGATTAAGCAACGACACTATTAGGAGAATGGCCAACCAAGAACCAATAATGAATAAATTAAAAAAGAGACAAATGAATTGGTATGGGCATTTGATGAGGATGCAACCCAACAGAATTACTAGAAGAATCCACGAAGCAAGGAACATTGCAAAAAGAAAAAGAGACAGACCAAGAAAAAAATGGATACAGCAAATAGTAGAGGCGGGAAAAGTTAAAAGAAAATCACTCGAGGATTTAAAAATAATGGCGGAAAACAGAAAAGAATGGAAGAGATGGGTGAATGTAAATTAAAATAGCGATCCCAAATCCGACACCCTGGTAGGAGAAGGGGAGAAAGAAAGAAAGAAAGACTTTGCTCTTACCAGCTCACGTCAGTTACTGAAAAGTGAAATGCATTTTTGCATATATTTTATTTTATGCTTCAATCAAACGAGGAAATAAAAGAGAACGTAAGGTTTTATATTTTTAAATGATATAAGAATTTTTACCAACTTTTTGTCGAGCATTTCTTTTGTTTTTTTTTTCGTCTTTCATGCTGTAAAAAAATTAGCCGGATCTTTTTTAGTAATGATTAACAACTTCATATACACAATAGGTCAAATGATTGTGGTAGGTCAAATGATTGTGTGTCAACATCGTCGGATAAAGGGGCGGACAAGCCGGGCGACTGCCCGGGGCGCCGATATAGAAATAAAATATTTTTTACAATCATTATTTTGTTTTCATTTTTCATGAGACATTGATTGAATAATTGTAATCATATTTGTAAGAAAACTATTTGGATACTTTTACTTTTACCACTTATTGCCAGTGGTGGCAATCACTGGTTCTAAAGTGGCAATCATAAGTTACATTAATATTTGGTATTACAAGTATTTTGTTCATTCCAAAAATGGCACCTAAAAGGAATTATTCTAAAGAGCAATTGGCCAAAGCTCTAGAGGACGTGAAAAGGAGAATACCAGCAACGACAGCAGCAAAAAATCATGGAGTTCCTCGTAATCATCATTAGTTTGTTCTATGGACCCTTCTACAATTCTAACCAAAGAAGAGGAATCAGTCTTAGTAAAAAATGTATTTTACATCTATCAGAAAGATATTTTCCTGTTTCAAAAGTTCAGCTTTTGGATACAGTTAAATAATTTATAATAGCCATCTCAGTGATAAATGCGGTTTCACTTGTTTTTGAGAAGACATCCAGAAATATCCTAAAGAGAGCACAGAAATTTGTAAGTGATTACAATAATTTAAGACAGTGGTTCGCTTAAGTTAAGGAATATTTAAAATCAACAAATTTGTTTGATATAACAAAAGAACTCAATCGTGTTTTCAATGCCAATGAGAGTGCATTTTATTTATCACCTAAAGAGGAAAAGGTTTTGGCTAAGAAAGGTGATAAAAATATGTATCGCTCTGCTGGAGATAACAAGGAAAATATAACAGTATTGGTAACAGCTAACGCTGCTGGAAAAATCGCCCCTCCAATGATTGTGTTGGCATGTGAAAGAATTCCATCAGCTATATGATCCTATATCACAAGTATTCCCAAAGAATGGGCTCTGGGAACTTCAGATAATGGATGGATGTGCTCTAGTACATTTTATGAATACATCACTAATATATTTTTTAATCTGTGGTTCAATTAAAAAACCTATTATATATCATATTTTTTTATTTATTTAGCGTATGACTATATCACAGTTTTTGTATACAAATAAAGATAAACCATACATTATAAATAATAATAAATTTTTTACAAACGAAAATTTAGTTGGGAAATATATTCAATTGGCTCATTGGTCGTCACTAAAAAATCTGACCGATTGCCACTGTACGATCTGATGGGGCATTCCTCCTCCAAATGCTTAATCGTTTGTCTCTCAGCACCGCAATCGCAATTTGGAGAAGGTATTTTTCCCCATCTAAAAAGTGAATCAGCGCAACTACCACAGTTGGTTATAATTCTGTTAAGTGTCGCCCAGATCGGTCTTGATTGATTGAAACCCTCTGGCTTGCTTGAAATACATGGCATATTCCGGATGTCAGGTGGAGCGTTAGTCTCCCAATCTTCTGGCCAACGGTCGGTTATTTCGAACTTCCTTTCAATTAGTATTCTTGCAGAATCCAGAGGGTTTTTTCTTGAGCGAAGCCTACTTATGTCTCTGTCGTTAATACCAACGTGAGAGCGGAGCACAGGATCGGCGTTAATTTTTCTATACTCCCTGACAAGGGCATGTTCTCGATGGATGTGTGAGGGGATATGTGGCTTAGTGCTGGTACCCAACACGTTGGCGTGGCCTTGATTGTACCTGATATAATACGCAAAGCCTGGTTTAGTTGGGCATCAACATGTTTGGTGTGTGGGCTGTTGAGCCATACCGGTGCACAGTACTCTGCAACGGGATACACTATATCATAAAAAACACTAGAGATACAGTTCAATTAATTTTTTCGTATTTTTTATATCAACATGTATTTTACATGGGAAGGCTTCATTATTTTATTAATTATTTTGGTTTAGATTTTTATTAATAAATAAGATTTTTCAGTAAAATTTCGTTATTTATTTATGGCAATGACTGGGTGGCAATAATTGGTATTTTGAAAAATTTAGTGGCAATTATTGGTTTTTTGTCTTTACATGGTTTTTAGCTTTAACTTTCTTATAGTGGCAATGACTGGTCATTTACCTTATATTAAAAAGGAGAGATGACAGCGCATCTCCTTGTTTCAGGCCATTACTTATTTCAAACGATTCTGAGAGTTTGTTACATATCCGTAGTTTGGATCTACAGCCATTTACGCATACCTTAACAAGCTGGATAAGTTTTTTTAGAACTTTTCTATTCCATACCGTACAAATTTTTTACTAACTTTGGTTGGAAAAAAATATTTAATTGCTTTAGTATCCCAATCATTTTTTGAGTACGTGAATATTTCATAACCATGACTGCCAGTAATTCTGTATTTTCTGAACTCGTTCCACTGTTCATTTTTTGGAAAGTACTTATTGATATTTCACTATTTTGGTTAATAAATGTAGATAAAAATATCTCACACCGTGGCTTCTAAGGCCAAAAATAGTTCCATCATAGCTGGGGACTGGCAGGCATTATTTAAAATTTCTTAAAACTCACTGTTTTGTATTAGCAAAGAATATATACTCTCCTAGAAGAGTACTGCCCTGTAACGATTCAGCATAGGATTTTGTGTTCCTACTGAGTAGGTGCATGTGACCTGACAACGACTACGGAGCTTGCGCGATCTCAGCACCGCGGCCGCAACATCCCTCGTCAACAAGACTACTTCTAAACAGTGCCGGTTTATCCACTGGGCGCTTGGGGCGGATGCCCTCCTTGGCCCGGGCCCCTTTCCTTTTAATTATAAAATAATAAAGTCGCTAAATAATCTACATATTTTCCGAAAATAATCTCATACGCAGATATGCCAATAAGAACGCATATAAGAACTGTGATAACTTTTAAACCAAAGAGTGATTCCTTAGAAAATTGTAAAAAAATGTATCAAGATGGAGACAAAACTTATTATAGAAGATTAAATGAAAGCAACTTTTATAGAGTTAAACCCAATGGAGGCAAAGAAAAGAGAGATTGGCTAATATACGACGCCAGTGTTAAAGCTGTTAAGTGTTACCCATGCAAATTATTTTCAATTGAAAAAATATTTTAACTGATTGATTTTGGATGTACTGACTGGAGACATTTCACATCACATCCAAATCTCACAAAGAAAGTAAATTTCAACTGAACTCTATGGTCACATTAATAATAAGATCATCATTAATTGGAGTTATAGACGCTGGCTTGAAAGAGAAAGTGGAAAGCGAAACTGACTATTGGGTAAAGGGCATAAGAGTTGTGGCAACCATTAAATTACTTGCTTCTCAAGGACTAGCTTTCCGTGGATTCAATGAGGATTTAACGAGTCGTCATAGAAGCAATTACTAAGTTGTCTTGTATACTTGACTAAATTTGACCACTTTTTAGCTGAGCATTTACAGCGGTATGCGAATACAGGAAAAGGTTCAGTTAGCTATCTGTCCCGCCAAATTTGAAATGAATTCCTGGAAGTGATAAAAACAAAACTTGTAAAAACTTTTATACAGGAAATTATAGAAGCCAAATACTTCTCTATAATTGTAGACTCTACTCCAGACATCAGTCATGAAGACCCGCTTACATTTATCCTCAGGTATGTAAAGGACAATACGGTAGTTGAGAGATTCTTTGGTTTTATCCAGCTGGAGAGACACACCGCAGAGTATTTAACAGATGAAATTATAAAAAAAAATTTGAAAAGTTAGGCTTAGATAATATTGAAAAGTGTCGAGGTCAGACCTATGGTAATGCCGCAAGTATGTCGGGTCGTTACACAGGGCTTCAAGCAAGAATACGACCCATTGGGTCTATTGAATAAAAAGAAGTATTTGCTTTTACTTCCTCGTATTTAAGTATTTACTTAATAGTAATTAAATAAAGCATTAAGAAAATGACTTTATTCAATTACTATTAAGTAATTACAGTGGAACCTCGATAAGTCGGCCCCCGATAACCCGGAAGTCCGGCTAACCCGGACCGATTTTCATCAGACAAACATTTCAACAATAAAAATGTATGTATTATGTTAAAAACATTTTATCTGTAGCCGCTTCTGGAATGTCTTAAAAATATCGAGTTTCATTGATAAAACTTGGCTTTGACCATAATATAATATTTGAGAGATAATGGGTATTTTTGTATTGTAATTTGAACTATACAGTAAAGATGACTCATGGCACACGGCGGCAGCAGATTATCCATTATCGGGCTATCGCAAACAACAGGCACCTTTTATTCCTTTATTTATTTTCAACTGTCTTTTAAAAAATTATTTTTAGAACAATGTCTTTTAAAGTTTAAACAATGAAAGAGCCACTGTTCTTAAATAACATAACATCCTTCCGATGGCAGACGAAATTGACACAGCCGAAACTGACTGAGTTTTTTTTTACCTAGAAATGAACAATACTCTTTCTATACTGTCTATACTATACTCTATACCAGCGGTTCTCAATCTGTGGTACATGTACCACTGGTGGTACATTTCATTTTTTGAGGTGGTACACAAAACGCAAAAACAGCCTAAATCAGCACCACTTTTATAGTGAATTAGATCACCTAGTTAGATATGTATTTCAGTTAGTTGGTACCAAAAATAATAAAAAGTATTTGGTGGTACATGACAGAAAAAGATTGAGAAGCGCTGCTCTATACAATATACAACTATAATAGGTAAGTTAGATATGTGTACTGTGCATATATATTTCATGTTATTTTAATTATAACGGACTTTATCTATAAGGATACCCTATTTTATTAAGTTTTACAATGCTCTCCGGCTAACCCGGATTTTCGATAACCCGGATCGGCCGCGGTTCCGATTAATCCGAGTTATCGAGGTTCCACTGTACTTAAATACTTGTAAGTTAAAGCAAATACTTCTTTTTATTCAATAGACTCACTATCATCAACCGCTATTTATGTCCCATGTGCGAATCATTGTTTATCTAGCAGTGAATTTTGCATGTGAATCCAGCTTGGAAGCAACTGAGTATTTCAGCACTGTTGAAAGTATCTACACGATTTTTTTCGGCTTCTCCGCAAAGGTGGAATTTACTGAAAGAAAGCAGCAAATGTTATGTAAAAAGATTAATTGAAACTAGATGGTCCGTCCGATTTGACGCTGTAACTGCATTACTTAAAAACTATGGATTCATCAAACATATTTTTTCCAGTTAAGCAATAATAGAGATGAAAAATCAGCAGTTAGAAATAAAGCCAAGGCACTGCACAATAAAATGGATACTTTTGAGACAGCTCTATTGACATTGATTTAGGCAAGAACGAGTGAATGTAAAAAGCAAAACGTTAGAAACTGTGGACTTAAACGTGTCAATTGGAGTAAAATTAATGGCATCTCTTTTGAGCTTTGTTGGAGACGTAAGAAATGAGATTAGCGAAATTGAACAGGAAGCGAAAACTTTCTTTCGCGAAGGCGAGGATATCTCAGATATCTACTATACAACTGATCTTCAAAGAATAAAGAAAAGAAAAACATTTCTCGATGCAGCAAGTGAAAGTCAAACAATTTTAAAGGGGCAAGAGAGATTCAAAATTGAAGTGTTTAATGTTATATGCGACAATATTACTCACCATTTTTTCAAGAGAATTGAATGCTACAAGGATGTAACATCAGCTTTTAAATGTTTTTTTACTCTAGATAAAGAAGAAGTCAAGACGTCAATTAATACTTTATGCGAGAAATATAAAAACTATGTTCATGAAACCAAATAGAACTTTCATAATGAAATTACCCATTTTGTAAGGTTATGCCAAAATTTGAATAAACATACAATTTATGAAAAATTTGATGTCATCCAGGATGTAAAAGCAACTTTTCCCAATATTTTATTTTATTTGACGATACCAATTTCTAATGCGTCAAGCGAGCGGTCTTTTTTGGCTTTAAAAAGAATAAAAACATATTTAAGGTCAAATTTGGGTCAATAAAACCTAGACTCATTATCACTATTGTATATAGAGAATGAAGAACTGGAGAAACTGAATTGTGATAATATTATATTATGGCAGTTTGCGAATGCCAAGTCAAGAAAAAAAGTGATCTAATTTTTGTCTTTATGTATTTTTTAGAATATGTTTTTTGTTTGTCATATGTTGTTTTGTGAAACTTTCTGTTTTTGATTTATGTTTATAAATGTATTTTTTGGATTATTTTTTACGTTTGCTATTCTTCTTGCTTGTTTAAAAAAGTTTATGTTATGGATTTTACAATAAACCTTTATAGTTAGTGCATGTGTTTTCTTGTTAAAAAACTGACAACGAATAGCAATGAAGTGGGCCCCTAAATCTCCAGCGCCCAGGGCCCGAAATTAGGTTAAACCGGCACTGCTTCTAAAATATGGAAGAGTGGAGCAACTTTATTTAGATACTTTAGATACAAGAAAACTATTCAATGAAATGATTTCGAAAATGTTCTAAAAAGGGTAACTATAAAAAGTCTTGACAAAGTTGAAATTTTGGGTCGAATGTACTTTGAAATTTTTTTAAAAAGTTTCGTGGATGATTTTTTTGGGCAGGAATATATTTTCACAAAGAGTTACGTGCCGGTTTTTCGTTGTGTTGGAACAAAATCATTTTTAATTCAAAGTCATAAAATTTTCATACCTCTTTTTTAAATTATAAATGTAACAATTTAATGTATTAAAAATAAATATTTTATTGTGAAAAAGAGTTTGCAAATCAATGGCATCGAAATTTTATTTGATCTGGATGCAAAGTTATGCTCTGTTCGTATTCTTGTCCCACTTTCCCCAAGCCTAATAATAGTTTACGCTGCAGCATCGTTGGCTATTTGAGTTTATGCAGTCGTCCTCTACAAGAGTATCAAGGAGTATTTTGAAGTGACAAATAAACGTAACCATCTGTTCCATTCAAACTCCTCTTCTAGGTAAGTATATATTCTTTGGTACTAGGTACAATTGGATTTTCGTCTATAATCTGTGTGAGTGGTATCAATCTCTTCTCCCTTGCCTGTAACCAAATATTAATAATTATTATAATAAAATTGTAAATATGCAGCATTATACCAAAATTTGATAAAAACGATTAATCCCTATATGGTCGACATTTACAGTCTTGCTTTGACCAAAACCAATAAATTTCCTTCATAAGCTATGTAAGATAAAGTGGATCCGAAACCCTTTTTTCAGTGCGTCATTAATTTTGATGCCACATTTATAGGATTTTAAGAATATCGCAAATCATTACATTACATTTTAATTAAATCTGACAGTTTTCAAAATATTTATATTTATGTAAAGATCAATATTTATACAAATATTTGCCAGAATATTAATATTTAATAGTTATTTATGATATAAGTGTTAAAAGTACACGTTTAAGGCACGCATGTGAAAGTTTGCAGAATGAGCGAAGCGAGTTCTGCAATTCACATGAGTGCCTTAAAAATGTACTTTTTAACACGCATATCATACAATATTTTTTCTACAAACGTAATTACAGGACAATATCTACAAAAACTTTTACTTGAACTTGACTGAGATTCCATTTTTATATTTTTTTTTGACATTAAATCAAAATTGCCTATACGGTCAATACGAACTGCAGTGCCTTAAAATTTTTAAAGCACTAGTGTCTTAAAGTAGTATTTTTAACGCTCGTATGGAGGTCTAAAAATTGCATTTTTAACACGGTTGTAGAAAAAATATTTTAATGTAAAAATAAATAAACATAAAATCAAATTTCACCAATGGCTGCGTTCACCAGAAAAAATCGGTTGAAGTTTCAACTGAACAGCTGTGTTTCAGCGCTTTAAAACTACGTTCAGTCTGGTGAATGGTATTTTTCCGTTTGACACTTTCATAGTTGGTTTTGTTTTGTGTTCTCGCATGTTTTATGAATTATACCCCAGGCTGTGGGTGAAAAAACGTGAAATACTTCAGGAATTTTTGAAACCTATCAGGTGTTGTAAAGGACGATGCCAGGAATAACTTCTACTAAAATGTAACCAAAAATATTGTGCGCTTTTTTTTAATTGCGATTTTCATTTGTTAAATTTGCAATTTTTATTGATTTTTAATTTTGTAGCTTAGGATATTGATTTTAGAGAAAAACTTTTTTATAGAAAGTTGTAGTAAATTAAAAAACCTACAATTTGAGGTACGGCAAGTCTAATTTGGTTAATTGGTTATTGCAAAACAGCCTGCGAAAGGTCCAAAATGGCCGTTTTTTACAATTGCATTATTTATTGTACATATAATTTTTTTTATGTTTTAAAGCTTTAAAATGAAGATCTTTCAATTCCAAACATAAAAAAAATTGTAAAGCCAGATTAACGAATTTGTTGCTTAGATATTATAAATTGTTTATCCCAAGAGGTCAAATGTCGAAGGCTATAACTTTTTGAAAAAAAAAAATCGTAGAAAGTTTGTGAAACATCCAATCTCCTACGAAAGAGTTATATTTTCATAGTCTGATGTAAATAAATGCGTAAAACATTTTTAAACCTCTAATTTTTGGATTTGAAAATAAGGGGGCAAATTTCGTTATAAACATTTAGAGCTGAAGCGGCCCTGTACATCCTATGAGTTTTTAACTTACATATTATTGTTGCTGAAGATGAAACGAAGATTTATAAAAAATAAAAAAATTCTACGACCAACTGAAGCCGAGATAATTTTTGGGTTTGAAAATAAAGGGGCAAATTTCGTTATAAACACTTAGAGCTGAAGCGGCCCTGTATATCCTATGAGTTTCTAACTTACAGATTATTGTTGCTAAAGACGAAACGAAGATTTATAAAAAAATTAAAATTTTATACAACCAACTGAAGCCGAGATAATTGTTTTTTTTTTTTTCTTAAATCATAGTGCCTTTATTTATAACAATTAAGAAATTATTTTACAGTCATTGACTAAAGAAAGACTTATATTATCTTAAAATAAAAATTATTATAAAATATAATTACATTTAATTATTAAAAATTATTTTTTAAATCGGTGCTTTTGCAAGCGGCCGAATTTTGCAAATCGCCCGGCTCGCTTCAAATCCGCGCGCTCGGAAAATTTTTACGTAACTTGTATTAAATTTTGACAGAAAACAATTTAATAATATTACCATTATAATATACAGTCTATTTACCACTGTATTTGTTTTTTTTGATAAACTTTTATATGTGAAATCCAAAAAGAATAGTCACTACCAGAAGAAAAAGTTTTATATTGTATATTATAGTAAGAAGTAACAGTATTATTATTATAAAAAATTGAAGAATCTCAGATGCAGAATCCACCAATTTAATAAATTAAAATGGTAGAAAACTGAGATCCTTCGTGTTTGAAAGTTCTTACTGGTACATCCTCAATCTGCGACTTTTTCAATTAATAAGACAGCAGACGACGAATATAGAAAACGAAAGGGAAACGATCACATTTCGCTTTCATTCGTCTAGGAAAAACGGGCAGCAGAGGAACTTTCAGTACTCAAATCCGAGTAATAGGAAATAAAAATAATAAAATGATGGTTTTGCTTGTTTTCGATTCAGAGGGTTGCACACTAGCTAGACAGGCCCTGTTTCTACCCTTTCAGGCGTCATCAGTAGCTTTCCAAAGTGTGCCCACCTCTGAACCGAAAAATAGCTCCACCATCATTTTAAAGGGAATCTGAAAAATAATTCAAATTTCCCATCAGACGCGATACAGCGACATCTACTAAAAAATTGAAGAATCTCAGATGCAGAATCCACCAATTTAATAAATTAAAATGGTAGAAATTATTATTATTATTATTATATTTATATAACAATGAAAAAATTAAAAATATAGTTATATATTTCATATATGTGTATCATTTTTGTAATATTATTTCTTCAGAAACATATAAAAGTTTATCAAGAAAAACAAATACAGTGGTAAATAGACTGTATATTTTATAATGGTAATATTATTAAATTGTTTTGTGTCAAAATTTAATACAAGTTACGTAAAAGTTTTCCGACCGCGCGGATTTGAAGCGAGCCGGGCGATTTGCATAATTCGGCCGCTCGCAAAAGCACCAATTTTAAAAATAATTTTTAATACTTGTATGTAATTATATTTTATAATAATTTTTATTTTAAGATAATAAGTCTTTCTTTAGTCAATGACTGTAAAATAATTTCTTAATTGTTATAAATAAAGGCACTACGACTTAAGAAAAAAAACAACTATCTCGGCTTCAGTTGGTTGTAAAAAATTTTTATTCTTTATAAATCTTCGTTTTGTCTTCAGCAACAATAATCTGTAAGTTAGAAACTCATAGGATGTACAGGGCCGCTTCAGTTCTAAATGTTTATAACGAAATTTGCCCCCTTATTTTCAAACCTAAAAATTATCTCGGCATCAGTTGGTCGTAGAAATTTTTTATTTTTTTATGAATCTTTGTTTCATCTTTAGCAACAATATTCTGTAAGTTAAAAACTCATAGGTACAGGGCCGCTTCAGCTCTAAATGTTTATAACGAAATTTGCCCCCTTATTTTCAAACCCAAAAATTAGAGGTTTAAAAATGTTTGACGCATTTATTTACATCAGAATATGAAAATATAACTCTTTAGAAGGACATTAGATGTTTTACCAACTCTCTACGATTTTTTTTCAAAAAGTTATAGCCTTCGACATTTGACCTCTTGGGATAAACAATTTATAATATCTAAGCAACAAATTCGTTAATCTGGCTTTACAATTTTTTTTTATGTTTGGAATTGAAAGATCTTTATTTTAAAGCTTTAAAAAATAAAAAAAATTATATGTACAATAAATAATGCAATTGTAAAAAACGGCCATTTTGGACCTTTCGCAGGCTGTTTTGCCATAACCAATTAACCAAATTAAACTTGCCGTACCTCAAATTGTAGGTTTTCTAATTTACTACAACTTTCTGTAAAAAAGTTTTTCTCTAAAATCAATATCCTAAGCTACAAAATTAAAAATCAATAAAAATTGCAAATTTAACAAATGAAAATCGCAATTAAAAAAAAAGCGCACAATATTTTTGGTTACATTTTAGTAGAAGTTATTCCTGGCATCGTCCTTTTCAACACCTGATAAATTTCAAAAATTCCTGAATTATATCCTGAAATCGACCTATTTTTTACCCACAGCCTGGGGTATTATGAACTTAACCTAAAACGAGATTCGTTGTTTTTGTTTATTTTTATATCGTTCAACGATAACTTGGACGTGTCTTTACACAAATTTAATTCAAAAATGGATAATATAATACTACCTTTATTGTTGTTTGATAATGACATGAACAAGAAATAATTTTTAGTGCTGCTGGCTGTGCTGGACTTGACAGAAGCATTGGATGATGATGAAGTATTCCCACCATAAATAAATAATAATTGTCACGAGAAATATGAATTATGTTGAAAATATTGTTCCTCAATACAGATTTACAATTTCGTGAGCGTATACAATTATGTATCTCCTAAGTTTCAATTACTTTATAATTAAAACCATTGTAAAAGTAAATATTTTCAAATCAGCGCGCCATTACAATATATTTCTTAAACACGTTCAAGATTGAAGCGATGCAAATACTACGTTCAATAAAATGGCGACCGCTTCGTCAACACGTTGAAGTTTAGCCTAATTGACATGACGTTCACCAGAAAAAGCTTAAACAGTTTCAAACCGCTAACAGAGCGCACTAGTCTGGTGAACGCACCCAATGTCCAAATATACCAATGACATAAAACATATACAGAGTGAGTTTTTAGTGCGGGATCGGTCGATAATTCCATTATGGTATAGAATATCGAAAAAAGTTATTTAGAAAAAATGTAGGCAATGATATTCTCTAGGCTTGGAAAATATGTCCATTTCTACAGGGTGATCAATAACTGCGTGGTATATCAAACATATAATTTTTTAATTGGGACACCCTATATATTTTTTCATATTTATATTCCTCTCATAATTCCTGTTCATATAATATATGGTTTTGCATTACTATACAGAGTATTTAACAAGTTATGACCATTTTTATTTCGAAATCCCTATGAGATTAACACCATGTATGTAAAGAAGTCAAGGAGGAACAAGAAATGGAGGAGCAGTGGAAAAAAATCAAACAAGGAATAAACACTGCAGCAGAGAAAGTAGTTGGAAAAATGCAAAAAGAAAGAAGAAACAATTGGTTTGACGAAGAGTGCAAACTAGCAGTGGACGAAAAGAATAAAACAAGATTGAAATGGCTAAGCACAGGTAAAGAAGAGGAACGAGAAAAATACCAAGATCAAAGGAAAAAGACAAAGAAATTGTTTAAATCAAAGAAAAATAAAAAAGTAGACGAAATTATGAACGAGATCGAAACAGAAAATAAGAGACACAATTCAAAACCACTGTACCAATACTTAAAGCTAGGTAGTAGAAAACGGACAGCTAATGTAGCCATAGAAGCAGAAACATGGCAGAAGTATTTCGAAGAAATGTATCAAGAAACGGATGTAGAAGAAGAAAGAGAAAGAATAATGAACCCGGAACAAGGTGAAGAAGAAGAATTGACCTATACAGAAGTAAAAGATACAATATGCAAACTGAAAAACGGGAAAACAGCGGGAGACGACGGAATATGTGCAGAACTTATAAAATACGGGGGTGAAGCACTATACACAAAGATTTATGAACTAATACAGAATATATGGAATAAGGAAACAATGCCCGAAGAATGGAAGAAAGGAATTATTGTGACAATCCCAAAACAAGGAGACCACAGGATATGTAAAAACTACCGAGCAATTAATTTACTGAATGTAACATATAAAGTACTGACTGGGATAATTAGAGACAGACTAACAATATACACAGAACAAAGCATAGGAGACTACCAGTACGGTTTCAGAAAAGGAAGATCCACGATAGATGCTATCCATACACTAAAACAAGCGATAGAGAAAACATACGAGTACGACGGAGAAGCACATATACTTTTTCTAGACTTTAAACAGGCTTTTGACAAACTAAGTAGAAGAAAAATGATCCAAGACTTACAAGAGAGCAAAATACCAAATAAAATTATAAGAATGATAGAAATGACAATGCGAGATTCCCAAGCAACAATAGACACCGGAAGAGAGAGAACAGAAATAATAAAAATTAAAAATGGAGTAAGACAAGGAGATGCGCTCTCAACTGTACTATTTATTCTATCATTAGATAAGATAATAAAAAAGTTGTCAAACGCAGGAACTATAAATAAAAATACAGTACAAATAATTGGTTATGCGGACGATATAACCATAGTAGCAACAGATAAAAAGGCATTAAAGAAAACCTTTCAAGAAATAGAAAACGAATCCAAACTAAGAGGACTGGAAATAAATGAAAATAAAACAAAATACATGAATGTAAGTAAAAAAAAAGAAGACGCAACTGACAGAAATGACAATAGACGCACACAGCTTCGAAGAGGTTGAAACATTCAAATATTTGGGAGTATTAGTCAACAGAAGAAATGAAAGTGTAGATATGAAAAGAAGAATTCAAGCAGGAAACAAAGCATTCTACAGAAATAAAAAAATTTTCAAAGATAAGAAGATAAGCCGAAATACAAAAATGAAAATCTACAAAACGACCATGAGACCAATAGTGCTATATGCTTTGGAGACATTCACATTAACAGCAAGAGAAGAAGAGCAGCTGAAAGTTTTTGAGAGAAAAATTATGAGAAAAATTCTGGGACCAAAGAGGGAAAACGAAGAGGCTGCAAGGCAATGGATGAACCACGAAATACAAGAATGGATGGGTCAAGAGAACATAGTAAGAGCAACAAAAGCACAGAGAATTAGATGGTATGGACACATAATGAGAAGAGAGAAGAACAATCCGTTAAGAGTTATAACCGAATGGATACCACCAGGTACAAGAACCAGAGGCAGGCCTAAACTCAGATGGAGACAACAAGTGGAAGAAGACTTACGAAGTATGGAAATTAGAAATATAGGAAGCAAAATCAGAGAGAGAGAAGAATGGAGAAAGGTAGTGGAAACAGCGAAGTCACACCAGCAATTGTAAAACCAAAGTCAGAATGGGATGATCCCCCACAAAAAGGATCTTCAAGTGAAAACAGCTTCAGCTTCCTCGGGAGCGTACAGCTTGTATATATATATATATATATATATGTAAAGAAGTAATTCATAAACAATAATTTATTTTGTATAATAAGATAAACAATGTTCTTTAGTTTTTAAATTAAGTTTAACCGAAATCATTGACGGATATTTGTATACAGGGTGAACTACAAAACCAAATTACGATTTTCTCAAATTTTTTAAATGGATCACCCTATATTTTATTTTTTAGAAATATTGTACTTATGATATTCTTTCATTTTTATATAGCATTCCCTATATCTAAACTCGTCAGTTTCCGAGATATTTTCAGTTTACTTAAAATTTCGGGAATACATTCAATTTTTCTACTAAAATTACATAAGTTAGTATTGAGTGATAATAATATAACAAAATTATTTTAATTCAATAAATAACTAACACAGAATATAAACCATAACAATATGCAATAAATGTATCAATAAATATGATATTAAGGAATTATCATATTATTTCCCTAATATACAAGAATCGTAAAATTCCTACAAAAAAATATGTCTTGTGAGTAGTAATATAACAAGATTATTTTTATGTAATAAACAACTCACACAAAACATAAAACAAAACAATATACAACTGATGTAACAGTTTTTAGGTTGTTATATTAACAGTATTTTAAGTCAAGAAGTTTTTAGTAACACATTCCTAATTGCAGATTGTGACGCGCAGTTATTAATACTATAATTTTCATATTAATTTTCATTAATATGCATCAAGAAATCCCTACTTTGTTAACACTCGTAGTCAAACTAGGTGATCTATAAATGTTAAAGGTGCTATTGTTTGCGATTATTTGATTGGCCCACATTTTTTTTGACGGTTGAGGTTTTTACACGACTATGCTCCAGTTCTTCCAAAATTGATTGTTTCATGTGGGGCTATATAAAAAACCTTGTATACCAGAAGCATCCAACAACGCCTGATGATATGAAATAAGAATAGAATAAGAGGAGAAAAATAGAATAATAATATTAACTTACAAAAATGTTTAGAAATGTGGCTCGGTCATTTGAATATCGATTACAAAGTTGCATAGACGTTGAGCGTGGACATTTTCAACATTTACTTTAGACTTATATCCTTAATATCACATTAATTGGTACATTCATTAAATATTGTTATGGGTTATGGTTTATATATTTTGTTAGAAATTCATTGAATGCAAATATTTGTTATATTATTACACAATCATTTTTTATTAAGTTATTTCTACTTATTAAAAATTGAATGTATTTCCGGCAAATGAAGAAAACTAAAAATATCTCAGAAACTAAGAAGTTTAGGTATAGGAGATGCTATATAAAAATGAAAGAGTATCATAAATACAACATTCCTAAAAAATTAAATATAGGGTGATCTATTTAAAAAAAATTAAGAAAATCGTAATTTTGCTTTGTAGTTTAAAAGTGCTTATAACATTGAATGTTTTACTAAAAACTTCTTGGCTTAGAATACTGTTGATATAACAATCTAAAAACTGTTACATCCGTTGTATATTGTTTTGATTTATGTTTTATGTGAGTTATTTATTGAATAAAAATAATCTTGTTATATTATTATACAAGGCAATTTTTTTTTGTAGGAACTATACGATTCTTGTATATTAGGGAAATATGATAATTTCTTAATATCACACTTATTGGTACATTCACTGCATATTGGTATGGTTTATATTTTGTGTTAGTTATTTATCGAATAAAAATAATTTTGTTTAATTATCACTCAATACTAACTTATTTCTACTAGAAAAAATGAATGTATTCCCGAAATTTGAAGACAACTTAAAATATCTCGGAAAGTAATGAGTTTAGGTATAGGAAACGCTACATAAAAATGAAAGAGTATCATAAACACAATATTTAACAAAAATAAAATATAGGGTGATCCATTTAAATAAATTAAGAAAATCGTAATTTGGTGTTGTAGTTGACCCTGTATACAAATAGTTGTCAATGATTTTAATTTAACTTAACTTAAAAACTACAGTATATTGTTTATCTTATTATGTAAAAAAATGATTGTTTACGAATTACTTCTTTGCATACATGGTGTTAATCTCATAGGGATTTCGAAATAAAAATGGTCATAACTTGTTAAATACTCTGTATAGTAATGCAAAACCCTATATTATATGAACAGGAATTATGAGAGGAATATAAATATGAAAAAATATATAGGGTGTCCCATTTAAAAAATTATATGTTTGATATACCACGCAGTTATTGATCACCCTGTAGAAATGGACATATTTTCCAAGCCTAGAGAATATCATTGCCTACATTTTTTCTAAATAACTTTTTTCGATATTCTATACCGTAATGGAATTATCGACCGATCCCGCACTAAAAACTCACCCTGTATATTTAAGTCGCTGAAAAATACTAACCTAGAAATTACAATTGTCATTTTACCAAATGATTTTGTGAAAATACTGTCACAATCGTTTACTTTTGTGTCAAATTATCTTTATTCCTATCATTGATTGGTTGTCAATTTGGAGTATTGTATTCGCCAACCAATTATACATATCTATAAGTAGACAAGGCGGAAACGGCGGGTTCGTTGGGAAAAATATTCCCATGAGATATTTTTGCATAATCACATTCGTGAGACATCCCAGAATAAGGTTCAAGAAGTCGCCCACGAGAAAAGTGGGCCAATTTTTTTTTAACAATTTTTTTTAATCAAATTGCAGAAATCCATATTTTGGCCCGGTCTAACTTTTTTTAGGTTTTTTGGACCATTCTGGACAAAAAAGGTCTCTTATAATTTTTCTCTAAAGTTGATCTTTTTCGAGTTATAAGCAACTTAAAATTTAAAAAACGCGAAAATGGCCATTTTTAAGGCTTAATAACTCGGTCAAAAATTATTATTTTAAAAGTCAGATAGTGACTAAATCAAAGTTTAAAGTCGCCGTTACATGATCCTGAAGAAATATGTATCATTAATTTACTACTAAGCTGTTATTTTTAATTAATAACAATGAGTGGTTGTATCGTATTGACGCTGCTGTAAATGTGAGTGCGAGTAAGATGCACAATTGGACTGCTGGAATAGCTTCTCTCTCGCACTCAGCACTTACAGCCCCGCACACGTGCATGGCGCTTATTATTATTACTTAAAAATAACAGCTTAGTAATAAAATAATGCCAAAAATTTCTTCAGGATCTTGTAGAGGGGGCTTCAAACTTTGATTTAGTCATATATTGACTTTCATAATAATAACTTTTAACCGAGTTATTAAGCCTTGAAAATCGCCATTTTTCGTTTTTTTTCAATTTTAAATTGCTTATAAGTCGAAAACGATCAACTTTAGAGAAAAATTATAAGAGACATTTTTTGTCCAGAATGGTCCAAAAAATTAAAGAAAAAATTTTTCGGGCCAAAAATATTGATTCTTGCAATTTGATTAAAAAAAAAATTGTTAAAAAAAAATTGGCCCACTTTTCACTTGGGCGACTTCTTGAACCTTATTCTGGGATGTCTCACGAACGTGATTATGCAAAAAAATCTCATGGGAATATTTTTCCCTTCGAACCCGCCATTTTCGCCTTGTCTAAAGCCGTTTTAATATGCAAATACCTGTCAAGGAATACATAATTTTCTAAGTTCAATGTATAATAATCACACAGGTACATTTTTTTCTGTCACTTCCAACTGTAATTTGTTAGAGAGTATTCGATAATCTGTGACGCACTGAAAAAAGGGTTTAGGATGATCTGTACCTACCTATGTTTTGCAACTGAAGAATTTGGAAGCTGCTTACAAAAAAAGTTTAATATATCTGCATTATCCACAGATAATCTCCTTGTGATTTTCTGTTTATAACGTGGCATTTCCTCAACTGGAACAGGTTTATAATTATCATTTGTGTCTTTATGTTCATTTGACCAAACACTGTTAATACCCGTTTGGGAAATTTCCTCCAGACTTTCAATATTATCTACTCTAAAATATAGGAAAGCAAATTAGAGCACCTTTACTTTATATATAGTCGGTATACTGCAAAAGCTGACCAAGTCAAATTTTGTCAGTTTTGAGTTATCTTGACTAGGGCCCAGTCTTTTCACCTCCGAATAACTAGTTATCGGGAAGTTTATCTGACAGATTTACATGTAATCTGCCAGATAAACTTCCCGATAACTAGTTATCGGAGGTGAAAAGTCACTAAAGACAAGACTAATCAGCTACCTATAATGGAGTTATTGACATTATGTACTAATAATACCTACTTTCAACTAAATAATGAATTCTATAAACAAAATTTTGGTCTAGCAATGGGCTCTTCTTTATCTCCATTATTGGCTAATATATTTATGAAGGATTTCGAAACTAATATCATTTCTAAACAAAATTTAAAACCCATAATATGGTGGAGATATGTAGATGATGTGTTTTCAATATGGCCTCATAGATCAGAATTGCTGGATACATTCCTAAATATTATAAACGATCAAGAATAGACAATAAAATTTACAATGGAAAAAGAATATAATAACACTCTGCCTTTCCTCGATGTTTTAGTCTCAAAGAAGGATACTGGATATGAGACTCAAGTGTATAGGAAACCAACACACACCAACAAATCAAATCACAACATCAACGTTAAAAAGGGAATCATTAAATCCTTATATGATAGAGCCAAAATTACTTGTTCTAACGAAAATTAATTTTTAGAAGAAAAACATTTGTTAACATCTGTTTTATTAAAAAATGATTATCCTTTATCGTTTATAAATAAGGAATTGTCAAGATTGGATCGAATGGAACAGAACAACATAGAACGGGATCCTATAACATCCACAAGAAATAATACGAGGAAAATATCAATACCATATATAAAAGGACTATCTGAGAAACTTAAAACAATAGGAAATAAATTCAACATTTCAACAACATTCAAAACAACAAACATATTGAGATCTATTCTATCTAAAACTAAACCTAACAATGAACAAGAAAGAACAAAGAATTGTATTTGTAAAATACCTTGTGAATGCGAACAATTTTATTTAGGTGAAACATCAAGACCATTAAACGTTAGAATAAGTGAACATCAGTCTTATATTAAAAATAGAGAATTTGAGAGATCTCAAATATGTCAACACGCATGGGATAATGAACATAGAGTCCAGTGGAGAGATTCAAGTATAGTCCTGAAAGAAACAGATAGTAAAAAGAGAAAAATCAAAGAAGCGGCTCTAATTATGCTAAATGAAAACAATTGTGTCGCAAATTCCTCGGTAGAATGCAGTAGGATGTGATTACCCATACTAAAAGAGGAAGTCAATAGAAAGAAAATACCACGATTGGTAAGTCATTAACATATCAAGTTAGTACATATTTTATATTTTAGTATTTTTTATGTAATATCTATGTATTATTAATATTATTTATAATTTAAAATAGCATATATACATTACAGTCAGAATTTGGTATTAGTTTTGAGAGTAAACTAAATGTAAGCCCAAATACTTACGATGTCGGGATAGTATCACGAGGTTTTTTCCTGGTTTTCCCTCGTGATTTACTATGGAATCTCTAGCGCGAGTATTTTACTGCCATCGTTGCATTGGGTTGTCTTTTTAAAGACGAATCACATGCTATGATATTTTATGGCGGATATTCTTGAGTTGGGGTTGATTTCATGTAATCGAATGAACTATCTTTTAGTAAAGTCGTCCCAGGAACGCAACTCATCAATATTGGCAATATCATTTTAAAGTCTTCTACTTTAAAATGTATAATACATGCCTGAATTGCCCATATAAATGAGTCAGATTAAATAAATTATTAGAAGAATTTTTTACTAAGCAACAACATTTTTATTTATTTAGTATTATCTTGTATTTTGACAATGACACCCGACTTGGGCGTCGAAACGTTAATAAATTCATTTTTTGATAAAATTGTGGCTTATTTCCCATTTAAAATAGTTCATCACTAAGAGAAGTTGCTAGTTCTACCAGAAAAATTGACCAAGTCATTTAAATGCAATACAACCAGTGTTCCCAACAGTAGCCGTATTCGCGCAGCATTCCCCGAACGATTCCTAAACTACCCAGAGGAAAAACGCCTGCGCATTAGCTGTTCAGAGGGCAAAATTCAACCTTATCGAACGCCCAATTTTGTAATGCACAGGCGTTCTCCCTCTAAGCAAGTTCGGGATGTGCTGCACGAATAGACCTAAATAACGAGGTGGGAAAATACAAGGTTACTCTGTTGCCAGATTTTCTTTTAGTACATAATAAGGTCTGTATTCTGGAAGTATAACTAGAACTAGAGAACAGAAAACAAAAGAGGGCTTAAAAACTTTATTTGTCATGTTCATTTCACTTTAGTAAAAATTGTTTGTCTCTTACTTCTTCTCAGATTTAGGAATAAGTAGAAATTTCTATCTGAATATAAAATTAGGTAGAATTTCAGTCTATTTGGTTAGATCGGTAGAAAAGCGTCGAAATCGTCAGATCTACCGAATTTCCGGTAGGTTTGAGAATACTGAATACAACTGTCAAACAACACTCGCCCATAATTACCACCTTTGTTGTTCTTTAAAGATAAAGAATGTCAGTTGGGATCTGATCTGCCTGATCTTTTTGCAGAATATTTTCGGTCAGTTTACACTGACAAAAATATCAATCCGCAAAGTAAACCCTAATTTAATCATATTTGTATCTCTGATTATAATATTCCTATATCAACCATGTATGAGGAGATGGCTAATATTGACATAACGAAGGGAACAGGTCCAGATGGCATCCCTTCATGTGATATTCGATAAATCTCTTGCTTCAGGTATCTTTCCAGATTTCTGGAAAGCGAGTTATCCTACGCCTATCTATAAGTCTGGTAACAGAGCTGATATATCCAACTATAGACCATGCAGTCTCAATTCCATTCCAAAATTGTTTTATTCGTTCTCTGGATTAACTCTTTATAGAAGTTAAGACTAATTTTAATAGTTTTATTTTAATTAAAATACAAATGTATTGTTACAAACTTATCCGTCATTCAAAACTAATAACATCTTATAAAAGTCAATAGTCAAAAGGAACTCTTCTTCTTTTTTATAATCTTGTTTAAGGTAGGTAATACAACATCCCCCCTCAAGATGATACATCTTCAACATAACTACTGACTAATCTTCACGATAGCGTAAAGGTCTGACAACCGCTCTCCCAGAGCGCGTTGTATTCTTACTCTGCTCAGTCGAATTTGTTTGTTGAATCCCTGGCAGTTGTTTCAATACTCCATCGGGGATACTGCTTAGATATGGAGCAGGGATCACATGAAAACGGTTTCTCCTTATGGTGCTTATGGCGGTCTTAACTATGTATGATCTTGGATTAACTTCGTTAATGATTTCACCATGTCGTTTCAGATCTGTGATCCATACAAAATCACCAATTTGAAGTCGACTCAAATTCTTCGGTCCATGTTTTCCATCATATAATTTTTTATATTTCGAGCGGTACTTCCTCTCCGCGCTTACTAGCTTTTTTGATGATTTAAATTCAGCTAATGCGATTGATGGTAGATTATCTCTCAATTTTCTTCCAAACATCATTTCGGATGGACTGAATCCGTTCTCTAGTGGTGTGTTTCGATAGGACAGAAGTGCCATCTCTATGTTGTTCTTATTCTTCTTTATTATAATCTTGTTTAAGGTAGGTAATACAACAAAAATTATTCGAGAAAATAGTAGAGGCTTATTTAAGATCAAAATTAAGTTTGACAGTAATAGAAGAGAAGTTTGGGTTTCTTGGCAAAAAATCTGCAGAATTAAATTTAATTACTTTTGCTAACTATCTGTCGGATGTCTTGGGTGGGGGCAGGGAAGTTCACGCGATCTACACAGACTTTTCCAAGGCATTCGCCAGGGTAAACCACAAAATCTTGCTCAGCAAACTAGAAACCTGCTGGTATTCAGGGAACATTATTGGAATGGCTAGGCAGTTATCTAACTGAAAGATGTCAAACTGTAAAGGTAAATAATTACATGTCTAAAAATATTCCCAACCCCTCTGGAGTACTGCAAGGGTCCCACCTGGGACCCTTATTATTTGTATTATTTGTCAATGATATTTCGGACTGTTTTAAATTTGCTGAATTCTTGTGTTTTGCAGATGACCTGAAATGCTACCTCACAATATCCTCCCCAGAGGACTGTCTTAAACTTCAATCAGATCTGGCCAGACTGGATGAGTGGTGTGAGATCAATGCCATAGATCTAAACATCACTATGTGCAACTCCATAACTTTTACTAAAAAACTTAATAAAATTAATTTTGAATATAGTATTAAAGGGACACCATTGTCCCAATTCTCATCTATTAGGGACCTTGGAGTCACAATGGACTCCACACTCTCTTTTGTCAATCACATTGACATCATAGTTTCTAGAGCACTTAGGATGCTTGGATTCATTAAGCGAAGCACAAATGACTTTAGGAGTATTAATGCTATTAGATTGCTGTACTGTAGTCTTGTCAGGCCTTTATTGGAATATTGTTCTTTAGTTTGGAGCCCCCATTATATTTCACACATTCACAGAATTGAGCAGGTGCAGAGAAAATTCCTTAAGTACCTAGCATATAAATCCAATATACCTCGTGAAAATGAATTTTCATATGATTTTGCATTATTACAAGATACATTTTCCCTGCCTACTTTGAAAGTGAGTAGGATCAGGCAGATCTTAAAATATTTTTTAGACTCATTAATAGCATGATTGGCTGCAGAGGCGGCTTTACCTATTGTGCAGGGTGTGCGGTGCACACGGGCGCCAGGATGTTGGGGGCGCCGAGCGCCAAAGGGCGAGTCCTTTACTTTATTTAACATAAAATGTTGTGCTTTAAAACGATAAATGAAAAATTACATTGGCACTTAAGCGTGATTTATAGATTAGGTCAATATTGGTCAAATTGCTTGGGACTTGCCGGGAATTTTCAAAGGCGTTGAAGTAAGTGATATTATTCAAGATTTTCCAAATGCAAAAGCACGAAAAGTATCTTTTTCATAATTATATGTTGTAGTATGTACATCCTGTAATAATTCGTTAATAAATTATTATTTTTTAAATAATCACAAAGTTGGTCTTTTTTATTCATCTAACCAATTCTTTCCTAAAAGTACTATTTACTCGTGTAGTCAAACCTGTCAAATTTTCTCAACCAATTTTCAACCTTCATCATCAGCCAACCAATTTACGTCCACTGCTGGACATAGGTCTCCCCCAATTGTTTCCACACTTCACGGTTTTGTGTTGATTATTGTCAGTTTTTACTAATCCGCCTAATATCACATGTCCATCGTGTAGGCAGCCTTCCTCTACATCTTTTATCTTCTCTTGGTCCCCATTCCATTAGCTTTCGTGTCCATTTTGAGTCCTTCAGCCTGGCGACGTGTCCTACCCAGTCCCATTTAAGCTTGGTGACACGTTATATAACATCTGTGATCTCGGTCTATAACCGGTTCTTTGTCGCAGATCTTCATTCTTATTTTATCCCATAGGGTTACTTTCCAGCATGGAAACTTTCCATACGCTTTTGAGCAACCCTCATTTTCAACGCTGTTGCCTTGGTTAGAGTCAGTGTCTCTGCTACATATGTCATTACCGGTAGCACACATTGATCGAGCACTTGTCTTTTTAAACGGATTGGTATACTACTCCCAAATATGTCTCTCAGCGCTCCGTAGGCTGCCCAAGCAAGAGTTAATCTTTTTATTTCGCATGTTTGGATATATCTGCCAATTCTAATTTCGTGACCTAAGTAAATGTACTTTTCCACCAGCTCTACTTCCTGTCCCGTAGCTAGAAGTCAGATTAGTCATAAATTTAATTTTATCACAGTATAAAGAGGGACAGTAGAACCACTCTCCGAAAAATTGGAAGTAAAATCTGTAGTCGCGCATGGCGACCGCGCAATGTTCGTAGTCGCTTTTGTCCCAGTCTCGCATTGCTAATCGCATAGAAACGTACGGATTTTAACAGGGAAAACCCGCATCCATCACTTGTGAATTACCAATTGCATACTGCCGGTATTACTTCTTGAGATCAAAGCGCCGACAGACGAGTGGTTTTACTGTGGAACCTCTATATACTGTGGTTTTAGTAAAGTTCATTTTCAGGCCTATTTTCCAGAAGATAGCGTCTAACTCATTTAGAATTTTCTTTACTTCTCCTAGGTCATCAGTTATAAGGATTATGTCATCTGCAAATAACGAAGATAATTTAACTTTTCTCCATCTATTGTGATCCCTTTATTGTCACAGTTGAGGATCTTAAAGGCATATTCCAGAATAGTTATGAATAGTTTTGGCGAGAGTGTGTCGCCTTGTCTTACGTTGCGTTCTATGTTTATTTGTTTGGTTTTATCATGTATCTTAACACTCGTTTTTGTCTCTTTATAAATATTATTATAGATGATTGTACAATAATGATAGTCAATGTGGCATTCATTTATAGTTTTTAAAATGCTATCCAGCTTTATCGTGTCAAAGGCTTTATGAAATCCAAGAAAGCTAGGACAAGGGGCTTATTATATTCCATTGACTTTTCAGTTAGTAACTTTACTGCCTGCAGATGGTCGTTTGTTCCAAAGTTTGTGCGATATCCAGTTTGTTCTTTTGGTTGGTAAAAACCTAGCTTCATTTCTACTCTTGATGTTACTACTTTTGTAAAGAGTTTGTATAAGTGGTTTAGCAGGCTAAGGAGTCTGTAATATTTTAAGTTTGTCTTAGCTCCCTTCTTATGCAAAAGTACCTTTATAGTATTATTTTCAACCTTACCTCATAGACAAAAAAAGTTCATTTTTGATTAAATATTTTTAACAGATTTTTGTAGGTTGTTCTGACGCCGTGAATACCAATTGGCTCCCGACATCTTTTAATATTGCACTATTTGCATCTGGATTATTGTTTACATTATAAGTGTACCTAATGTACTAGTACTAGGTAGGTACCTATTCGACTATTCCATTTTGACCGCGCTTCTATCAAAGGGCGCCAGGGCATCGACTGCACACGGACGCTACATGGGCTAGGGCCGCCTCTGATTGGCTGTCCTTCATTGATTTCCACAATGTTGTTGTTGTTATCAGTTCCATTAAGAAACACCAGATCAGTTAACATATTTCATTAGCCGTTTAGGAGAACCAATGTTGGCCTTAATTCTTATATACCTAGAGTGTCACGAGTGGCTAACTGTTATGCTGATGGTTTGGATTTTTTTAATGAAAGCTTTAGTAAATTTGTGAGCCTGTTAAAGCAAATTGTGATATAAATTTTTCATCTGATATATTGTGATATATTGTAACACCGTGTAACTAATCATTTTGTACCTGTCAGTTTTATATATCAATGTTGTATTGTTTTATTATTTTAACATTAACTTTATTTTTCTAAGCACTTTTTAGACTGTATTTAGATTGTTTTTATATTAAGATTTTATTATTTGACTAATTCTATTGAGGTTTTTAAACTGTAAATTATTGTACTAAAAATGGGCAAGCCCGTTAATAAATAAATAAAATAATGACTATGTGCACAAGAAAAATTTTTTTACATACAGAAGTGACCAAGTCAATTTAGTCACATTTGGCTGTCAGCAGATTACACTTGTCTGTTTATTGTGTGTTGTTAGTTTATGGTTTAGAACTGTTAACAATTTAAAAACAGTAAGATATATTATACTTTAACAGTAAAATTTATACAGTATATTGCAAATACCATTCTCAGATGTGTTACAAATGTATAATTCTCTTAAATTGTGTGCTTACCTCCACCTGACAGCTTCAAATAATACACACTGTTACTGTTATACATGGACAGAGGTTAACGTAGTAGCTCCGAAATTAGAACATCATTGATCAAGTGGATAAAAACTCTGCCAAATGGCATCACAGAGATCAGTTTACATTCTCGACACCTGCAGCAGCCAAAATCCATACCCACATTGAGATTTTGCAGCATAATTTTATGGAGAAAGGACATTCGTATAAGAAAGTAGACTATACCGGGTGGTGAATTGGAAAACGAGCCATAGGAAACTCAATGTAAAATTCTAAACTCTTGAATTCCTGCTTCCCTAATTATTTTGCATCAAAAGACATTAGAAACTATTTGTAGAGGATTGAAATCTTTATTGAAAACAAATGTTAAAATTGTTCTACAAATTAAACACATTCCAAAATTTTGTAAAATATAATGAATGTTATCAAAGTTATTGCCGAATTTAGGCCACAAACAGTACAAAAATGTCTATAAGGTTGTGTTCGGTCACAATGAAATTATCATATTAAGAATATTTTATACTCACCGAAGGGACTGCAGACGTTCGGATACAATTAGCGTCTCTTTGCAAAGACAATGACGTCGACTTTGCAAAGTAACAAGACTCTTACTCAACACACACACTACATATTACTCCCCTGAGTTAGTGATAAGTTATACAATTACGTGGCTAAAGGTTATAGTTCTAAACCAAGGCCAGAATCAGAGAAAAAAAAACAATATTTTGAACTGTCACTATTTTTATTTTATCATTTATTGTTTAAAAAACAATAAAGTTGAAAAGATGTCCTCAGTTAAGGAGAAAGTAGTAATAATAAATATGTTTTATTCATTCAATAGTGTGCGTACTGTCAGAAATAGTAATGAGTGGCCTTACTTTTACGCACTTCTTACTATGGCAGATGTATTATATTTTTCAAAATTTTGGAATGTGTTTAAATCGTAGAACAATTTTAACTTTTGTTTTTAATACAGATTTTAATCCTCTACAAATAGTTTCTCATGACTTTTGATGTAAAATAATTAGGGAAGCAGGAATTCAACAATTTAGAATTTTACATTGAGTTTCCTATGGCCCGTTTTCCAATTCACCACCCAGTATACAGCGCTATTAAGTTTGCCAAGAAAAATGTTGCCATTTTTACATGAACGATCTGTTAAATATTTTAGCCCGTTCTACAAGGTACAACAAAAAGAGCAGTGCCTACAGAGTTGAAGAATTGCAGTATTCAGAATTAGTTTTGTATTAATATAACAAAACTAATAAATTAATGTAAAAATAAAATAAAAATCTGTGGCTAACGGACCTGCATCGAAGTGATGAGAATCTGTGAGAACCAAAAGGTTCTCACACCTGAACCAGTTTCTTCTGAAAGCGACGACACAGAAACTGATTGGATTTTAATTTTCTTTATGTACTGACCATATTTAATAAATTTATAATTTCTTAATAATGTGTCGATTATATTGACCAAGTCAAATTTCTAATATTTTTGTACAACAAAAAGTGACCAATAGTACATTGTTTACCGGGTAGGAAAAGCTTAACATTCCTGGACGACTGTGAAGATTGCTAAGTCGAGGCGCAAGCCGAGACTTAGCAACACAGAGTCCAGGAATGTGGCTTTTCCTACGAGGTAAACATACTATTTTTCCGCAAATCGTTTAAAATTAGACAGATATTGATTGATTTAAAAAAAAACGCGATAATTTTATTCCCAAATAAATGGTGCTTTGAAATTCCTAATAAAATTACTTGGGTTACTATGGAAACGTATTGAGGTTGAATTGTCAAACTTGACGCTTATAAATTTAATTGCAGGGCCCGGATTATGTACACTCGATACGCATCGTATCCGCCATGTTTTACTGTAGCGCCTTATGGGAAAACATGGCGGATACGATGCGTATCGAGTGTACGTAATCCGGGCCCTGGTGTTCTCGAAAGTAAAATGAAAAGTGATGATGAAATTTCCATTCCTGGGACTCCTCCAGAGCTGGTTGAGGCAGTGAATACTGCTTCATTAGAATTATTGCCAAAGAAATCAAGAGAAAAGTATGAAAATGCATACAGACGTTTTATGGATTATCGCATGGGTAAAAATACGAGTTCTTTCTCAGAAAATGTTGTAATGGCATACTTCCTAGACCTTTGTTTAAAGATGAAATCTTCAACATTATGGGCCAATTATTCAATGCTGAAGTCAACCCTTGCACTTAAACACAATGTAGATATATCTACATACTCAAAACTTCATTCTTTATTGAAACGGCAAGCTCAAGGTTATAGGGCAAAGAAATCTAAGATTTTAAGGAAGGAAGAAATTGAAAAATTTATCCAGGAAGCTCCAGATAAAGAAAATTTAATGATTAAGGTAATTTACAAGGTTTTAATAGCAATGTGTTTTCTATCATTTATGTAGAACACTAACAACTGTAGGGAAATATCATTTCCTTACAGTAAGGAAATGACATTTCCTTACAGTAAGGAAGTCCTGACTTTTTCTTCAAGAAATTTTGACAGGAATGTCAAAATTTCCTGGCGATTTGCGGAAAATACAATTTTTTTTTAATATTTAAAGTCTTGGTGGTTAAAAACTAAGGCTTTTAATACACAGGATATTAAAATTGCAGTCATAGAAAGCAATATAATATCCGATTTTATAAAAAACTTTTAAGTTAAACTTTAATTTCTCGAAAACAGTAATTTTTGACATGGTCAGTTTTTGCAGTATGCCAAGGATATGTGAATTACACAATTGACCTACCTTATACATTTGATTAAAAGAGCTGAAATGTGTTTGCATCGTCCACTATTGCCAGCTGTACAGGAACAATGCATTGCATTTATCTTCAAAGCATTGTCCTTAATGATCATTAATTCACCCTTTATTTCATGGGGATTATGGTTAATAGTACTGGATTCGTCACATAGAGCATAAATAAATATTTTGTTTAAATGCTGGTCAGTTATCCCAGCTAATAATAAATGCCCTGCATTTAGAAGTTCCTCACCTTCAACTACATATTCAGAATAATGTTCAGAACCTTTTAAATAGACCATATATTCGACTATACTAAGTCTCATCATTTCCTCCATCATGAAATGAGCTCAAAAAACGCACAAAAAAATCAAAGAAAAACAGAAAAATCGTAAATTGCAGAAAATACCTGCGAAAAACAAATTTGTGTGTGAGAATGAGGTTATGATCACTATATAGCACAGATCACTTAACTCTCTTTAGATGTTTCACGCAGGTATCTCAAGGTCATCCTAAACTAAATGTCATTTTTAGTAACGATACGTTTTTTGAGATGTCGCCATGCACCTGGAGTGAAGATCTCTTCTATATCACTGAGTCTGAGTGTCATTATAATTTGTCAATTGTCATCATCATTCATCAAATGTCATGTCAGTATGCCTTTATCTTTTTGTCAGTAAATCTGATTGCTAGCAAATAAAAAATCCTGACTTAGATAAAATGGATTCAAATACAGTTTTTGAAACAAAACGAATGTGATTTGAAGATCCCTAGGAAGATCAACTTCCTAGCTTACATTTGCATGGTGAGTCCAACAAGTATTTGTTGGACAAACAAATAGAGAACAAGTATGATTTGATATTTGATGGCCCATGAAGTAGTTCCAATATTTGCCGCAAAGTCGTGCGTTTGACGCATGACATAAAACAAAAGTAAATATGGACCGTGATAGTGTGACGTCAAAACGTCAAAATTTTTTCCAAACACGTTGTGTCTAGGTATACGCTAACGTGTACGCAAATAGAAAAGTTAGGTAGAATTAAACGACATAACAAATATTTTTCTATCAAAGAAACACTAAGGGCCGGTACTTTATGTCCCGGTTAAACCTCGGTTAGCTAACCGGGGTTTAATCGGGACAGAAAAGTACCTGATAGGGCCTCTTGCGTTGTAATAAAAGCAATTGTAATTATTATTATAATTATTTATGAACATAATAATAAGTATAATTGCGTGTATGTCTATTTTATGCATATATTTCTGTCCCGATTAAACCCCGGTTAACGAACCGGCTGTTAACGGAGACATAAAGTACCGGCCCTAAAAATATAAAAATAGCGTGTATCAAAATATACAGTCACTGCCCACGCTAAATAGTCACTAGCTTGATGAAGTTTAACTTTTTTATTTGCGTACATTTTAGCGTGTACCTAGGCACAACGTGTTTGGAAAACTTTTTTTGACGTTTTGACGTCACGACTATCACTGTCCATTGGTGGCATAGAACAAGTATAGGGCTTTTCATTCACAGTCATTTGTTTCGAGCTTCTGACACGGATTATACAACATATGACAGAAGCTCGAAACAAATGACAATCGAAATGACATTTACATTTTGACAAATGTCATTCGATATGTCAACAAGAATTATTTTGTCCTATCGAATTATGCAAGTTTATTATTATTTATAACTTCAATTGAAACTTAATAAAATGAAATTAAATTTGATAAAGAAGATCCATTTATACAATTTGTATTCAGGAGGGAGTTATTGAAAGGAGCTAAGTGGACGACAACAGGTCTTATCTTGGATTATCTTCTGCATATGGCAAATCAGATATCACTGTTTACATTCAAATACTGATAGTCTGCACTTTATTTCTGCAATATAAAACAAACATGCCTATTCCACCAATAACAACGGTCTTGGAAACTGAAACAGGTATGGAAATATGATTCATTAAAATAACAAAATGTTATGTCATGCAATCTTGCTGTGTATAATATTGTTAAAATAAACATTTTTGTAGAATGTCGCAGCATAACAGACAGTGTTGGATCACATTCTGATATATCTGGGACTACAGTGCACACTGGAAGCACAATGACCAAGAGTCAGATGGATGTTGTTTGTGTTATAGATATTAACCAAAATGAAAATATCTTACAAAGAAAAAAGGCATTGGAGGAAATTAAACAGGCTTGTCTTCAAGTTGGTGCTAATTTCAATCATCTTCAGGTAATATATTTTTTATTTTTTGGTACATCAGGCCCGTAAAGACCTAGGGGATATTTATAAATTATAATCATAAGTGTTATTATATATTCTTTAATTAGAAATAATACATTTAGTTAGAACAGGTGCTGGTTTATATGATAATTTGAAAATGGGTTAAATCAAAATTAATCAATTAAAATGTGTGTGATGTATATAATGTACGGTACCTTTATGTGCTGTCTTCTTCTTCTTCTTAGTCGACTAAGGCTGGGGGCGGTTTGGCACTGGTTTTGTTTTAAAACTAGATAAAACTGTGATTTCGCACTGAACTCTATGTCATGTCATAAAGAATGTCTATACGATTCTGAGGGATGCGTGTATATGCATCGCAAGCCAAGCTATTTCTTAAGTGGCTATTAGCTTGGGGGTAGTGCAGGACCGTATTAGTACGTAGCATACACACACATGATTAAACAAAAAAAAATGAATAATAATAAAACTTAGAATATTAATTACTAAATATATATATAAAAGAAAAATATGTGGAGGGACGGAACATTCCCACCCACCAAAATGCATATTTGCATTTTAATCAATATATGGTAGAGGGCATAGCTTCACTAAAGGTCGCCTAAGTTCACCTTTCGCGGTTTGTACAATAGCGACGCGAGCAACACTATCTTTGCCGAAAATTAAAGTTTTAATTTGACCAATTTGCCATTGTAAGGGAGGCTTGGTCTCATTACGAATTAATACGAGTGTACCTAGATTAGGATTACCCTCATTTTTATGCCACTTTGTGCGTTGATGAAGAGTATGTAAATATTCTCTACTCCATCTTCGCCAAAAGTCTGCATGTAATCGTTGCAGTAATTGCCAACGATTTAATCGATTTAAATTAACATCACTGTAATCGTGATCGGGAATGATCTTTAAAGTTTCCAATGTCAGGAAATGCCCAGGTGTTAATACTGAAAAATCATTTGGATCATTACTGACAGGACATAAAGGACGACTATTTAAGACAGCCTCTATTTGAATAAGTAATGTATTAAATTCTTCATACGTTAAAACTTGCTCGCCTATGACCCTATACAAATGACTTTTTACGCTTTTTATACCTGCTTCAAACAATCCACCAAAATGGGAAGCTGCAGGGGGGTTTAAATGCCATGTAATGACGTTGTCTTTATCAAACCGTGACTTAATGTCCTCTAGATATGATTTTGCGCCTACAAAATTTGTTCCACAATCGGAATATACAACAGAGCAACGTCCTCGACGTGCTATAAAACGTCTGAATGCGGCTAAAAATGCCTCTGTACTAAGCTCAGATACCAATTCCAAGTGCAAGGCCTTAGTGGCAAAGCATACAAAGAGACAAAGATAGGCTTTGGTGCGTTTAGCATTTTTGAGTTTATTGGCCCGTATCAGAAAAGGGCCGCCAAAATCGACGCCAACGCAGGAAAATGGTTTCACTTTGGATATCCGTAGGTCGGGAAGAGCCCCCATGGGTGGCTGATAATTCGAAGGTTTTAGTCTCCAACAGGAAATACATTTTGAAAGGACACTACGAATAACACGTTTGGACGAAATTATCCAAAAGTTTTGTGACAAGGCGAAGTGCGTACCTTGAATGCCTGCATGAAGATGTACAACATGAATTTCTGAGATGAGGAGTTTGACAAAGTTACCTTTGGAAGGCAAAAGAAGAGGAAAGCGCTTGTCATATGCTAATTCTGATTGGCTAAGTCTTCCACCCACTCTTAGAAGATCATGTGAGTCAAAGAAAGGATTCAATTTTTTCAAATATTTGAATTTGACAGCATTACCTTTAACCTGTTCTATTTCCTCCTTTAGATATCTCTGTTGCACTAATCTAATTAATTTATTAGTGGCATTACTTTGCTCTTGAATAGTAAGCATTCCAACGGTTCGTTGATTGGCTGATTTTAGATTACCAATGAATCAGAGAACATACGAGAAGACGCGTTTTAATTTTGAAAAGGAAGAAAATCGATTACACAGATTATCGATGAATTCATCTGTTGGAAAAGATAAAAGACAACTTTTCGGTTTTAATTCCACATCATGTTCGATAGAATCGGGCAAAGAGCATGACCAATTATCTTCAGTAGTGCGAAGGAACTCCGGACCCACCCACCAAGCAGGAGTATTTAAGAAATCCTCAGGGAAAAGTCCACGGGATCCGTGATCAGCACTATTTAATGACGAAGGAATATATCGCCAGTGTTTCGCAGCAACCCTATCCTGAATATAAGAAATTCTGTTACTTACGAAAGTTTTCCATTTATACGGTTGTGAATTAATCCAATGAAGGACGACAGTCGAATCTGACCATGCATAAATTCTACTAAATGAGATAGTAAGAGTTTGCAGTAAATAAGACATTAATTTACTAAGAATCACGGCTGCATTGAGCTCGAGACGAGGAATAGTTTGAACTCTGGTAGGAGACACCTTTGTTCGAGCTAGGAGAAAATAGGTTTTGATGGCTCCTGTGTCATAACAAACACGAAGGTATGTAACCGCAGAAGATCCACGTAAAGAAGCGTCGCAGAACCCATGAAGCTCACAGAAAACAATTCCATTTAACGGAATATAGCGAGGTATAGAAAACTTTGAGAGTAAAGGCAATTGAATTTTAAATTGCTCCCACTTTGAAGTAATTTCCAAAGGTGGAGTTGCGTCCCAATCTAAATTAAGTAACCAAAGACGCTGAATAATAGTTTTCACTATCAAAGTGACAGGATTCAGAATCCCATAAGGATCGAATATGCGAGCTATTTGGCTTAAGAGGTTTCGTTTTGTACAGGAAGTTTGGAGAGGTAGAATTTTGTAAAAGAAATTATCAGTTGTTGGATTCCATCCAAGCCCTAATACCTTCAACGATAATTGATCTAAGTCGAATGAAAAAGACTTCTGCAGAATACTATCCAAAGGAATATCACCAAGAGAGAATAATTGAGGAGCATTACTTGCCCATTTGTGTAGCTCAAATCCACCACGATTTAATAAAGATATCAATTCTTTTATAGCGACAACACTATCTTGTAAAGAATCTCTTCCTGTCACCACATCATCTACGTAAGTATCATTCAGAAGTATAGACGAGGCTACAGGTAAGTCTGATTCATCGAGTACTAGTTGCTGTAGAGTACGAATTGCAAGATATGGTGAGCTAGACACACCGAAAGTAACGCGAGTGAGTTCGTATTCAGCAATAGATTCCTGTTCTGAAAAACGCCAAAGTATTCGTTGAAACCTTTGTTGATCGGGAGCAATAAGAATCTGAGTAAACATGGATTTAATATCCGCAGTGAATACGTATTTATGAAACCTGAATTTAAGTAACAACTTTACGAGATCGTTTTGTAATTTTGGACCCGGAAATAAAGCGTCATTTAAGGACGGAAATGTGGGAGCATGTGCGGAAGCATCAAATACTACGCGCAGGGGCGTAGTACTGGACTCCTTGTAAATGCAATGATGCGGTAGATAATAAGCATTATTTATTGCCGCACTTGGCTGAATAGGATTTAGAAACTTATTGTCTATGAATCCTCTAATAAAGTTTGAGTACTGAATCTTAAGTGATTCATTCTTGGCAAATCTGCGCTCTAAAGAGCTAAATCTTTGTAAGGCTAAACGTTTTGTGTCGCCGAAAGAAGGTATATCATTTTTAAAAGGGAGACTTACAATAAATCTGCCCTCTGAATTTCTAGAAGTGGATTCAGAATATAATTTCTCGCAGAACGTGTCGTCCGGAGAACAAGATTTAATTTCTGGCACTTCCTCGACTGCCCAGAATTGTTTTAACGTTGCGTCCAACTGATCTGTGTCATCAGTTGAGAATGCAGTAAGAAACGAATGGATGTTTGTAATGTTTGTGGGTGGAATATTTCCCATCAAAACATACCCGAAACTAGTTTCAAGGGCTGATATCTGATCATTTCGAGTTTTAATGATTCCCCCTGTTAAGATATACGGAAAAATGTTGGCTCCCAATAGGACGTCCACTCTGCCGGGAATATGTGCCATTTTATCAGCTAACCTCAAATGTTGCAGATGTGACAAGTTGTCCAAGGAAATGGGAGCAGTTGGCATGTTTTGGCAAATCTGAGGGAGAATTATTGCATCTAGCTCGCAATGAAAGCTTATGTCATAAGACGAAGAAATGTTTAGTTTTATGCCTGATTTGGCTGGAGTACACATCCTGTCAAGACCTTGTATCGATAAAGCCGCATTAAATTTAGGGAGACTTAATTTGTCTGCACACTCTTTACTAATGAAGTTAGCTTGAGACGCACTGTCTAACAAGGCTCTAACTTCCAGGGCTTTACCAAAACGATCAAGAACATGGATTGTAGCTGTAGCTAGCAAGACATTATTTGTCAAAGTATTTGATAAGGCGGAAACAGAAGGCACATGGTCGTTAGATGAACTTGCAACCTCGTTATGAGTTAAAGAAGAATGATCATTGGGATTCTCAAAATGTAGAGAGCTATGATGCATTTTGCTGCATCGGGCACACCTTCTGGACGAAAGGCATTTGACTGTGGCATGAGTATTAGACAAGCAATTTACACAAAATTTATTCTGTTTAACTAATTCGAAGCGTTTTTGAGGTGTTTCAGCAAGAAATTTATTACATTTAAATATAGGATGGTCGGAATTACAAAAGAGACATTTATTATTGACAGAACTGGTCAGAAATGTAGAAGTTTGACGAGACGAATGTTTTACCTTATTAGAATTATCTGAACTGGAAGATTTATTTTTGCTTACTTGTCTTTTATATGACTCCAATGAAGTGCAACGCTGCAATGCGAACTTATAAACTTCCTCATACGTAGGTATATTTTTTGAAGCAAAGTATATTTCGAAAGCCCTAACTGTCTCTTCGTCCAATTTATCCATGAGTAAATTCATTAGAATGAAGTCCCATTGAGCGGGAGAAAAAAGTAATTTTTCTAGAGAAGCTAAGTTTTCATTGAAAATATCTAGCAATTTTCTAAGTGAAACAGGATCATCAGTTTTAACCGCACTGGCATTCTGAATATTTTTCCATAATGCTCTAGATAAGTCTCTTTTACCTTCATAGCGATCAATTAGGGTATTGTATGCAATCATATAGTTAGAATCTTGCAACTTGATATTTTTAATTAAATTGTAAGGTGCTCCCCTAAGTGATTGCAGAAGATAACTAAACTTTTCTATATTAGAAAGATCTGAATTATTATGTACAAGAGCATTATATAAATCAATATAGGTAGGAAAATCGGTAATCTCTCCATTATATATACTCAAATTCAGTCTGGGGAGACTTACATTAGGTTTAGATCTAATCGGTGAATCAGATGATACATTCTGAGGTCCACTAGAAGCAATGTTTAATGCTGAATGATGTTTAAAATAAAGTGAAGCTATTTTATTAATAGAATTAGCGAATTCGAACCTAATTAATTCTTCCCCATCTAAATCAGCATTTTCCTCAACAGCGATTAAATTAATTAACTCAGTATGTTTATCATTAAAACTAGTATTAATATTTTCGTAATCTTTTGCAGCAAATAGAAATCCTGGAATTAGAGACTCATCTATTAAAAGTTCATCTGCAAGCTTTTCAATTTGTTTAATTTTACAGATTTCAATATTACGAAGGGCACGTAGTCTTGTGACTCGATTTTGTGTTCTAGCTGCCATGATAAAATCTTTTTATTAAAATTATTTGTTAACTAAACCTTTAAAGATACGCTCTCAATAAGTTTAATCGTTAATAGTATGTACTTTTAAAGTGAAAACTCAATAAGTATCAATAATGTTTAATATTTATTATATTTGAGAATGTATAGCGGGAAATTAACACAGAATTATTAGACAAACAACAATATATTTATTTATATTTCCTTGTAACTAGAAAATCTACGCATAAAATATTTTTAAAATAAAGTATTCAATAAATATTGCGCTTTTAATTTCTTACGTTATTTAAAATATAAACAAATAATAATAATGTACCAAAATATGAATTAATAATAAAATATATTTTTCTTTATTCAACATTCAAAACTATAAAAACGCCACCCCTGTATATACATTTGCCTTAAAAGAATGCGTATATTTATGTTTGTATCTGAAAAAATCTGAAATGACCTCCCAAACATATGAATTTTAAAAACCTGCAGCCCTTAATGACATGAAACTAAACAGATGTTATGAATAGCCCCGTCGGCGTCGATGCGATGCGACTTCGGCTGAAAGTAGGCGAAAGCTTTTGTGAAGAATAATGCACTCAATAATTTGAAATTTTATAATTTTATTATTTTAACTGAATTAATTACTTTAATAGTTTAATTAATTTCTCTATTCGTTCTCGAAGGACCATTAATGTTATTATATATTCTTTAATTAGAAATAATACATTTAGTTAGAACAGGTGCTGGTTTATATGATAATTTAAAAATGGGTTAAATCAAAATTAATCAATTAAAATGTGTGTGATGTATATAATGTACGGTACCTTTATGTGCTGTCTTCTTCTTCTTCTTAGTCGACTAAGGCTGGGGGCGGTTTGGCACTGGTTTTGTTTTAAAACTAGATAAAACTGTGATTTCGCACTGAACTCTATGTCATGTCATAAAGAATGTCTATACGATTCTGAGGGATGCGTGTATATGCATCGCAAGCCAAGCTATTTCTTAAGTGGCTATTAGCTTGGGGGTAGTGCAGGACCGTATTAGTACGTAGCATACACACACATGATTAAACAAAAAAAAATGAATAATAATAAAACTTAGAATATTAATTACTAAATATATATATAAAAGAAAAATATGTGGAGGGACGGAACAATAAGATTAACTACAATTTCAAACTTAAGTAAGCACAGTCGAATCCGCTTATTAGAATAGACTCCGTGCCAAGCAAAAGTATTCCTATAACCTGGATATTCTAATAACTGGCCACTAGAAAACGTTTTGGGGACTCAAATTTCTAATCTTTCAACCAGGATATTCCTATAACCCGTATTCTAATTAGCCAGTTCGACTCTATATACAAAATTCTTAACTACTATTCTTAAATTCTTAACTATATAAGGACCTGATTAACAATATTTCTCCATTTACTTTTATTTTGTGTTTTTCTTTTTTAGTCCCTTACCTTCATGTGTTTAAGGTCTTCCTCCACTTTATTAATCCACCTCGTTCTGGGTCTACATTTTCTTTTGGAACCAATTAGTTTTCTGGTCATAATTAATTTAGACATTCTGTTCACTGCCATTATTTCTACATGTCCCAACCATCAATCTGATTCTTTGTAACAACTACAGACCTCAAACTAAAGTCCTTCTTTTTTCCTCTATTGCTCGTTTTGTCTTCATTTAGCTCCAATCTGCATTTCTGTGTTTCTTTAATAATTTCCTTCACAACTTTTCTTAATTCTTTTGTAGTTCTTGCTGGGAGAGTTAGATTCAAATTCAAATTCAAAATATCTTTTATTAAAAAAATTATAAACAACACACTTATATAGCAAATTGCCACAATTGAATAATAAGTGTGTAATATATGGGGTATTCCACGAATATACGACTGTTTTGGATTATCGCAACAACGAATATTTTAGTGTGCAACATAAGAAGTACGAAAGTATTTTGCTCTAACAATTACTCCAATAAACAACAATATAATTTGCAATTTACTTTCGTTCTTTATATTTTGTACAGTAAAATATTCGTTGTCGCGATAATCCAAAAGGGTCGTATGTTCGTGGAATGGGGTATACATACAAAATTACAATTACAACTACTATGAGTTAAAAGTTAAAATGTGTGATTTAAAAACTCATACACTAAATCCAATAAAATGCTTTTTATTTCAGTTCTAAATATATTAAAATTCTGTTGCAATTTAATTCTAACGGGTAATTTGTTAAAAAATTTTATACACAAATATGTAGGTCCTCTCTCTGTTGTGACTAGCCTATGTATAGGGAAATTGAGCCCTACATTAGGGTGGGCCGAAAAAACTAAAATTATTTTTTTCAAGTCGTAATACCGCAGAAAAGTGGCGAATGTATGAGACTAAAAAGGGGAAAGAATTTAAAAAATATCGGTTTATATCTTCCGTTCGCGCATGAGCCATAAACTTTGCCGAAATTGGTAAAAAACTGATTTTTTGCGATAATTTTTAACAGATTAAATTTAGCGTGGATACGTTTGTAATAGCTCATTTTCTCATTCTTAATAACCATACTAACTAAATTTAGCTGTGTTATTAAAATCTCTTAACATTTTCCGTTCGCGCATAAGGCATAAAAATAGCCAAAATGTGACAAAATTGCATATTTCATACACGTTTAATTTTTCGCAATTAAGAGTTTAGTTGAATGAAAATAGTACTCACATATACATTTTGTTAAACTTGTATTGAGAACACTTAAAATAAACACACTTTAAACACATCATTTTCAGAACTTTAGTAGGCTATTATTTAAAAATATTGTTTGTGAATATAGAAAAAACCAAATTTTTTTACGAGATGCAAGTTTTCAATTCTACAATATGGTCCAATATCCACCAGTCCATTGTCCAGTCCATCTTGTATTATTTTAACACCTTTTTGCTATTACATAGTAGAAGGCATGGGCGCCCATACCCACGAGCAGGGGGGGCCACGGCCCCCCTGGCTTTTCGAGTGCTTTAAATTATAATATATGGTATATCCAAAGTGTACAAAATGGTAGAAGGCACTTTGAACTGTGATTCCTGTGTAAAGTCCGGCATTGCAGACCTTGATAACAATATTGTTCTTATCAAGCCCTCGAGATTCTCAGCTCCGCAAACTTTTCCAGCGGCTTCTGTTACGAGTTTTACACATCGTTCTACTGCCTGTGTATGAACAGTTAATGACTTTAATATTACATCCCAGTTAGGGGCTGAATCACTCTGAATAATTAATTTTATTTCGGGTTATTGTTAATTATATTTCGTCAACAGGGTTGTTGACCCTGTTATTGAGCGTAATGCTTTTTTCGCCTATGCAGAACATTGTTGGCCATGACACAAGGTAACAGAAAACATATAAGAGAGCTTGGACTTCGCAGAATTCTGACAGCTAGAGAGTTAGATAAAACAAGATCTAACATTAGAATATTCAAACTGCCAAAACTAAATTTTGCATGTCGAGACTATTCAGAAATAATTCATTACTTAGACTGTGACTTATCTTCTCCTCCATTATTAAAAGATATAAATGATGATGAAATAACATTAATTATTCAGAGTGATTCAGCCCCTAACTGGGATGTAATATTAAAGGCATTTCCTGTTCATACACAGGCAGTAGAACGATGTGTAAAACTCGTAGCAGAAGCCGCTGGAAAAGTTTGCAGAGCTGAGAATCGTGACGGCTTCATAAGAACAACATTGTTATCAAGGTCTGCAATGCCGGACTTTACACAGAAATCACAGTTCAAAGTGCCTTCTACTATGTAATAGCACAAAGGTGTTAAAATAATACAAGATGGACTGGATGGACAATGGACTGGTGGACATTGGACCATATTGTCAAATTGAAAACTTGCATCTCGTAAAAAAATTTGGTTTTTTCTATATTCACAAACAATATTTTTAAATAATAGCCTACTAAAGTTCTGAAAATGATGTGTCTAAAGTGTGTTTATTTTAAGTGTTCTCAATACAAGTTCAACAAAATGTATATGTGAGTATTATTTTCATTCAACTAAACTCTTAATTACGAAAAATTAAATGTGTATGAAATATGCAATTTTGTCACATTTTGGCTATTTTTATGCCTTATGCGTGAACGGAAAATGTTAAGAGATTTTAATAACACGGTTAAATTTAGTTAGTATGGTTATTAAGAATGAGAAAATGAGCTATTACAAACGTATCCACGCTAAATTTAGGGCCGGTTGTTCGAACGCTAATCAACAATGATCATTATCAAATATTTAATTACTGTCACCAACTGTCAATGTCAACTTTGTTTGGGTTGCTGAAAACATAATGTGAAATTACTTAATCAATTATGATAATAATTGCTATGTTAATTGATTAACTAATCTCATAATTTTAATCAATTATGTTTTCAGCAACCCAATAAAAGTTGACATTGACAGTTTTGGTGACAGTAATTAAATATTTGATAGTTATCATTGTTGATTAGCGTTCGAACAACCGGCCCATAATCTGTTAAAAATTATCGCAAAAAATCAGTTTTTTACCAATTTCGGCAAAGTTTATGGCTCATGCGCGAACGGAAGATATAAACCGATTTTTTTTAATTCTTACCCCTTTTTAGTCTCATACATTCGCAACTTTTCTGCGGTATTACGACTTGAAAAAAATAATTTTAGTTTTTTCGGCCCACCCTACCCTACATACCTAGTGGGTATGCTGTGTTTTGGCTCAGAATGTGTAAACCTATCCCTATTCTTGAACAGGAACAGTAAACACTCATATATATAAAGCCCTGCCACCATTAATAATCCTAACTCCTTAAATTTTCCCCTACAGGTCCTTCGAGCTTTTATCTTGAGCATTGTTCTTATTGCTCTCTTCTGAGCAGTGAATACTCTATCAACATCAGTTCCTCCGCCCCAGAAAATAATACCATACCTGAGCACTGAGTAGATGTTTGCAAAATAAACTGTCTTAAGGTGTTGTAAATTCAAATACTTAGACATTACTCGTAATGAATAACATGCCGTGTTAATTCTTTTACGAACAAACCCAGATGCTCTGACCAATTCAGATGTTCATCTATGTAAATACCCAAGAATTTTGTATTTGTTGATAATACAACAGTTTGATCATCCAACTCAATCTCCTCTGGAATTATCTCATTATTTTGCTTTGTGTGAAAACAAACACAGTTAGTCTTCTCGGTATTTAAAACCAATTTATTTTTTAAGTACCAATTCTGAGCTGTTTTTAAGTGATCCGAAGAAATACTCAGAAGATCCTCAAACATTGATGCTAATGTTAATAAGTTTGCATCATCTGCAAAATTTACAAGGTGAGACTCACTGCTCAGTATTTCGCTACCAAGATTGTTAATGTAGAAAACAAAAAGAAGTGGTCCCATGACACTGCCCTGAGCAATACCAAGTTGTAAATTCCCTTCTTCTGAAGAAAACTGTTGTCCTTCTCGAGTTATAATAACTTTTTGTCGTCTGTCGGTGAGGTAATCTTTTATCCAGTCCCGAGCAGGGCCACGAATTCCATATCTTTCTAGTTTGTCAATCAAAATATGATGATCTATGCTGTCAAATGCTTTTGATAAGTCCAGGAACATTCCCAAAAAATCTCCCTGTTCTCCCATCCATTAAAAATCTTATCCACGAACTCGTATGTAGCTGTTTCAACAGATCTTCCCTTGAGATACCCATGTTGCGACTCAGCAATTAGGTGGTCATTATTGAAAAACGTTATAAGTCTTGTGCAAATTGCTATTTCGAAAATTTTTGAAAATGTCGGTAGTAAGCTGATGGGTCTATAATTTTCCAATTTGGTTGTATCTCCCTTTTTATGTAAAGGTTTCACTAGGGCTAAAAGAGTTATTAATAATGTGGCACAATGGTTCTGCAATCTCTTCTGCACAATGTTTCAACAGATTCGCTGAGATCCCATCATAACCTGCACTTTTTATATTTTTTAGCTTTGATATGATATTAAGAATTTCAGAAATAGTTACTGGTAAAAGAAAAAAAGATTTGTTGTTATATGGAATACTGCATGAAAAAGGGTCTTGAGGTTGAGTTTTTATTAAATTAGAACCTGCATGAAGTACAAATTTGTTAAAGTTATTACAAATATCCTCAGGCTTACCACTAATATTCAAATTTTGATCGACATATTCTGTAACTGTACCATTAATTTACCTAACAATCTGCCAAACACATTTTGATTTGCTTTCACTGTTATTTATATGTTCTTCATAATGAGCACTTTTTATATCGCTCAGGAGACAATTGTATTCCTGCTTCTTTGTTTTGTATAGAGCATGTCAGACCTACTAAGCACTCAGCAAACGCCAAGTACTGGTGCTCATTGTTTATGATTGTTTCTTCCACCTTCATGCTGCATTTTCTGATTACAGTTTTGTTGTATAGTTGTTAAGTTGAATAATGTAGTGGATTAAGGATCTCCCTGTCTCAAGCAACTGAAATGTGACTTTGCCAAGCAATTTCGCAGAGAGTTATTTATTGTCATTTTTACTTTTTACTATCCTGATCAGTTTATGTTTCATTGTTAGATATATTTTGACTCCATCAACTCTATCAAATGCTTGTCTAAAATTCACAAAAAAAAACATATAGAGAAGATTTGGTGTATACTAGATCTGTTCTTTCTAAAGCCAGCCTGATACTCATGTAGAATAGGGAACTTGCACACATTTTTTTTATTACATAATAATGTTCAGTTTTGTTTAAAAATGAGATTTCCAAAATGTCACACCTCAAAAACTCATAATAACTTAGGAGTACAAATTTAAAATATTATGTGTGTTTAAACCATTTCAAATGACCCAAAAAGTGGGCGAACACTTATGACGTCACATCATTATATTTTATAATGAAATTTATTGTATGTCATTGTAATAATATAGGTATATATGTCTTAACAAAAACCCTCAAATATTAGTCATAAATAGTAACTACCAAAATATTTATAAAACTGAGTGTCATAACGAATGCCAAACCTAATGAATTAATGTCGAGGTCATCAAATACTATTATGTCATAGTCATAGTCATACTTTATTGATCCTTTAAGACATTCAAAATAAATGTATAGGATACGTCACTACAGAATTCAGTATAAAAAACATTAATGTGTATACAGTAAAACCTCAGTTAAGCTCCGTTAACCGATTTTTAACCGAAACATTGTTTAACCGAAACGGCTGATTTCGTTAATAGAAAGTAATTTTTTATCGCAAAACGGAAAGAATTTGATGTTAATTTATCAACATTGCTTTCATACAACAAAAGAACGCAGTTAAATATACAACATTACGAATCCACTGCATAGTATTTTTTAATGCCAACTTTGCTCAAGAATACTGAGTAATTTGATATAAGAAAGATACAAAAATCAATGTTATTTTCAACCGAAATTCTTGTTATCCGAAACGACTTCCCCCCAATTATTTCGGTTAACAGAGGTTTTACTGTAATACAATATTCAGTGTAACAAAATTGACAAAACATAAAATATATAAGATTATTTCATTCATAGGAGATTCTGACCAATAGAAAGCTACAGAAATCTAAATTAAATCAATAATTTTTGATAATTTCCCGTCGTCAAGTATATTACGTCAGATGCCCTTCGTTGCTACGAAAAAATACATTGAGTGACATTAATGACAATTAATGTTTTAAAAATTATAAAAGTGATGACTTTCAACCGTCAAATTAATATTTATAACAACTGTTTGTTTAATTGTACTAATTTGTACTTACATAAATAAATTACAATAAAATTTTGGTTTTGAACAGTTTTATTCATGAAATAATCGCAACAAATCTCTCGATCTCTAAAATTAATATAGAATTTTTGCCCTCGTGACACTTTGACATAATTAAAACTGTCAAAGTGTCACTCGGGAAAAATTCAATAATTTTAGAGCTCTTGTGCAATTACTACTGATTACATTTTTACAAGTAAAATATGAAGCTACTGCAGTTTGTCCTCAAGATATGTATTCATTTATAGAATAATATGCTTTTCTTAAGAGAAAATCTTTAACATTTTTTTAAATGTATTGGAAAGTGGTATTTCTTTCACAGTTTTTGGCAAATGATTGTATAAGGTCAGTCCCATATCCCATATATCTGAAGCAATTTTGAAATTTCGATGTTCTGTGTTTAGGAACTCGTAAAGATTCAGCACTTCTTGTATTGTAATAGTGATTGTCTGAATTGAATGATATGATGTCGCGACCAATGAGGGCGCATTTTGGGCTGCCTGCTATAATTTGAATTTTCTATCGATTTTAATCGTCTATAATAGGGGCCAAACGAAGACAAAAAAACTTTTTTTCTTTGATATATGTTTTAAATTATGTTCTGTTGTGATTTATAGTATTTTTTTTTTAATTTAAAGTTTTATGGAAGTTTTCTATTCTCTTTCTGTATAGCTATTTAGTATATTTCTCAATATTCTTGCCAAGATTGTGTATATAGTATCTAGTAGGCTTTATCTCTATAATTGTCACACTTCAGTTTTTTCCTTTTTTATGCAGCTGGCATATGTGAGCCTCATACCAATCCATTGGCATTTTTTTATTTTCTCATACTTGCACTATTAGTTAATATATGTATATATCCTTCTCTGCTGTTGATCTCCACCAAACTTGATCATTTCTATGCATATGTCATTTTATTTATTTTATTTTTATTTATTAAATAGACGGGATCACCCCATTACAGCCTTATAATAACATTATATTTTTAATCTAATTTATCTTATAACTACACTTTAAAATACAATACTTAGAAATAATTCTAGAGTTTACTATAAATCATGGTTTTAAATTGATTAAACTTAAATTAAAAGGATCTATATCACAGTGACTATTTAAAAACCTTAAGGCCCTATCAAATGGATTATTGCAGGCATAATTGGTAGCATGAAAGTTTATATGAAAAAGTTCAAAAGATTTTAGTCTATGCTGTGGAATATTGAAGCTTATTTTACTTAAAAGTTCCGGACATTGAATTAAATTATTTAATACATTATAAATAAATACAGAATCAAACTGAATTCGTCTGCTATAAAGTGGTGTTGTTAGATTTAATCTATCTAAAATTACTTTTTTGTCTATATTTGCAACTGGAATTCCCATTTTGTAACCGCAATACCTTTTTTTGGACTGAGGTGGAAAGCTCTTAGCTGACTAGGGAAGATGTCCCTAGTACTGTTGGACTCGGACAGGAGAGGAGAACACGCCAGGGCACAGAGACCAGAGTATGGTCCATGCGTCTCGCGTGCCCCCCATAACCAGCCGCCTACCAACTAAAACCACCCCCTCTTCCGACCCGGAATATCCCTGAACGTGTTCAGTGGATGAACGAAACATGGAGATATTCCGCGCAGTCTAAAAGGGATGTCTGAAGATATCTTACGTATTAGAAAATCCTATTATGCTTGCCTAGAAGCGGCAGGCACATAGCAGGAAGTCTGTATTTGAAGTTTGAATAACTGAACCCAAAGCACCTGCCTCAAAGCGGCAAACGCTTGTGGAATAGGTCCTAGCTTAAAAGTTTCACCAGAGCAGCGGAGAAACGTAGCTAGAAGTGTTGTCGTATCTATGGTTCTGGATCAGGGATTCCTCTCAAGAGGGAGAAAAAATTGTCTTTAGAAAAGAGAATTAAAGTGTTCGAATATTTTCAACGAAAACATTTCGTTTATAAATTCGCAAAAGTGTGTGTGTGTGTGTGTGTGTGTGTGTTATTGCGTTGCCGCTCCTGCAATACTCAGATCAGATTTATCAATCGATTCTTATGTAGTTTTTTCTTCTGAATCCAAATCTGAAAACGACATTTCGATATTTCTAACCGTCTTCGAGATAATCGACTTCAAAGTCTAAAATGTGACGTCACAATCGTTTTATTTTCTGCCGACACATTACACGTCCAGCTGAAATCGTTGCTATTAAGTAGGCTAGTTTTTTATTCTCAATTTGTTAAGCAAAGCATAGGTTATTTACATTTGAGTTTGACACTTCGTGAATGTCAAACTAAATTTTAAATTAAGTATTAATAAAACATCAATGACATTTGATAGTGAATTTAATTATTATATAAAATAAATAAGATGTTCAAAAATACAATTTGAGTATATTTTAAAAGCAATAATTATTTATTAACAGCTTTAAAAAGGTTTATACGGGCATACGGCCTCCCTTTTATGATAAATGGACTGTTCCATTTGCTATGAAATTAAAATATAGTCGGTTCGCTAAACTCGACACAACTGGCTAGTAATTTTAGTAGGTAATTTTTTTGTTTTTGCGAATTTTGCTAAAATTGACAAAATTACTAATTATTTAGTAATTATTAACTAATTAGTAAATTTTTTTTTTGTCAAATTGGCAAAATTATTTACTAAAATCACTAACCAGTTGTGTCTGAGTTTAGCGAACCGACAGTATATGAAATAATATTGTTTCTTATAAAAAATTATGGTCTGATATGTGCAATTACATACATCCTTCTAATGGAAAAAAATATTTGAGGATTTTTCTCAAATTATGGATACCAACAACATTCTCATTTATAACTCTTTTATTTTTAATTTGACGAAGAAAAGTTATTCTTCATAAAAACCTCTTCATGTTCTAAGATTTATGATGCAACCATCATATACATAGGTATACCTATAAAAAATATGAATTTCGATCAAAAGTAAACTACCTTTATAACATATAAATAACATAACATTTAAATTACAATGATATAATTGCACATTAAAACAGAATTATTAATTCTAAACTACTTTTCATAATAGCAATTTTCCATATTATGAATTAAAATACGTAAATAAACAAAGTTTTCGTTATGATAATGCTCGCATTTTCAGCTTGTTTTTATATATATTTCATATACACATATATACATATACATACACATACATACATATACACATACATATATAATATATATTTTTACATTTTTATACCTTTTGTAATGGCCTGGAGTTACCTACCTCAGCCATTTTGCTCCAGCCTTTCCATTAGGGACTTACGCTTCATTATTTTTGTTATAATGTCAATAATGGTTTCGAAGTTGCTCTTACTGCTAGTCGCTATTCGCAGAAAATTATCAGGTCCAATGTCGCTTAGTCTATTTCGCAGGTTGCCCTGCTCACGGGCGAAAACATTGCATCTAAAAATACAATGTTCCGCATCCTCCCTCACGTGGCAGGTTTGACAAGTGTCATCGTTTGATTTCCCGATTGCGAAAGTGAATGATCTGAAGGATCCATGTCCTGTTAGAAATTGTGTAAAATAATAATTGACACGCTTAAACTTGCAGTCATACCACGTTCCAACATCTGGGATCAGTCTCTTAGTCCACTGGGCTTTCGTGTGCTCTGCCTCCCATTCACTTTGCCAATCTTCTATGATCCGCTCGCGTGCGATCGACCTTACTTCCGGTACGTGACCATTGCCGTTTTCGTATAATAATTGGCGTTCCTTGGCTAATAGGTGAATGGGGGGCGCGCCCGCTATCACCTGCAGGGCCTTGGTAGAAGTAGTTTTATATGCACTAGTGACTTTCAACAGAGGTTTACGCTGCGCTCTTGTTATCATATCCCTGTACTTTTGGTATCTTAGTACCCCGAACCAGACTGGGATTCCGTAAAGAAGGGTAGACTGGACGATATGTAGGTATAGCCTTCTCCTGGAACTGCTTGGACCTCCAATATTAGGTGTAATTTTTTGGAGGGCCGTCGTCTGCACTTCCGCCTTCTTCACCACTCTTTCCAGGTGTTTAGTGAATCTCAGTCCTTTGTCGAGGTCTATACCCAGATATCTAGCGCAGCGCGTCGCCTGGACGTTGTTATTTCCTAAGCGAAACAACAAGTCTGGCCCATTTCTCGGGTAACCGCAATACCTAAGAAACTTATTCTGAACTGTCTCAATGGAATTGATATACTGGTCGTACATAGGAGACCAGACTAGTGTGTCATATTCTAGTTGAGAGCGTACAAGAGAACAATACACAACTTTCGTTACATCAATTGGGATCTCACTACAGTTTCTTAATGTAAATCCAAGAAGTTTAAGACCTTTCAATGTAATCTGTGAAATATGTTCATTGAAATTAATGCTTTCATTAAAAGTGATGCCCAGGTCTCCAGGTCCAGGCCCAGGTCATATTGTTTATTCCCTCTAAAAAACTGATATAATAGCATTTATCGATATTTAATGTAATATTATTCTGTATAGGTACTTCAGTCCCATAACCTGTCAATATACAGTATATGGTACAATATATGTATGTCAGCTACAGATTTTAGACATCTATATAACTTTAAGTCATCTGCAAAAAGTAAAACTGATGATTCAAGATTATCAGAAATATCATTTATAAAGAGATTAAATAGTATGGTGAACAGTGGCCTCCTTGGAGGACGCCTGATAAAACCTCAAATGATTCAAATAGGAAATTAAATAGTTTCAACCTTTGTTTTCGATCCTTTAAAAAACTTGATATCCATTCTAAGGCCTCCATAGTAAATCCTAAATTTAGGAGTTTTGCAAGCAAAATGTCGAAATTGACTCTGTCGAAGGCCTTGGAGAAGTCAGTGTAGACTGAGTCTACTTGTTCCTTCCTCTCCAATGCCTCCAACAAATCCATTTCATACACTGCCAAGTTAGTAATAGTGGATTTGCCAGCTGCAAACCCATGTTGAACTACATACATTTTTCTTGTATTGTGTCACCACCACCTCCTCCTCTGTAGGCTGCCTTTTAACTATCTGATCTCCTCAAACTATCCAGTTCCAGTTATCTACTGCTTCAAGCTCCACCTCACCATTTAATAATTCTTTGAAATGTTTTTCCACTCCGTCATTATTTCTACCAGATCGCTAATTAAATTTCCATCTTTGCTTTCATATAACTACAGAGGCTTTTGTAACATTTTCCCATCTTCTTAACTCCTTGATAGAACGACTTCATCACTTTGTTTTTGAAGTTATCGTCTATCTCTTTTAATTTCAACTCATTATGGTATCTCTTTTTCTTTCTACACAGAGGTTTTAGTTTCCCTCCAGGTACTAGGTATATTAAATAAGCCAATAGAACAAAATATGTCTTCATATCTTCCTAATAATGTTTTTTTTTAGTTTGAAAAACTAGACTTTGGAGAAGCTAATGTTGTGAGCAGCTTTTATAATGCAGATGTTGTCATCATTGACTTATCTTTCCCAGCACAACAAAGTACCTTATTTTACCATCTTGGGGTGCGAGAAAGTTTCAATATGAAACAGAATATTTTGGTATATAACGACATTGATCCTGATGTTACCTTAAAATTAAAGGTAAGTATTTATGATTAAGTATTTAAAATAATGGTGATTTTACAATTTCATTAATATAAGTAATAATAATACCAATATTAACCATAGCTTTTTAACACGTTACCTGTGGGACGAGGCCTATCTGACCCCACCGTCAAAGTTCTTCGGACATTGGGAATGACGGAATCAATTTTTATAAGACTTTAAATATGACGGTACGAGGTCTAACAGACCTCTTCAGAAACTTTCTTATCTGGCGGTTCGGGGCATATGGCATATATGACCCCGAAGAGGATGCAATGTATTTTTGAAAATTGTTTTGTTATAATAAATGAAAACTGAATATTTTTATAGAAATTTAGTGCAAAAATGGCAAACAATATTCCTTTCTCACAGTTCCTAGATAATAATAAAAAATTCATAATTAAGTTCCATGAAAATTTTATAAGATTTTTATTGAAATAAAACCCAAAAATAGAAACATTTGTAAAAAAAGTGATATTCATGAATTATACATTGTCCATTTTTGACCACTATCAGCTGACTGTTTTTGTTGATGTCACAGTGAGAGTGGCAGCTGTTGTAATGCATAATATGTTTATAATGTGGTTTTTATCAATTTTTTAGCTTTTGGCGAGATTTTTCTGAGATTTAAGTTGATTAGTAGGCTTTTAGTGTGAAAGAATTATTACTAATCCCGTAACTTTTTGACTCCAAAATTAGTTTATGTATTTCAAAAACAACTGAAGGATATCCTAAAATAACTTTGTTTTAGTTTGTATTCTGGAATGTTTGATAGTTTAAGAGGAAACTTGATTTTTGCATGCAGAAATAACCTAAAGTTTGTCGCACTTACTTAGAAACACCCTGTATTGATGAAGAACATGGCTAGTTGTCAAAGTACCTAACTTGTTCATTATCCAACATAAGTTAATGAGTCAAAAAGCAGAATGTTAAGAAAGGCTAAGGCTACAATTGAGTTTTAATTTCAATATTTTTTAAATGCTAGAATATTCCACAGGATGTTACGAACAGGAAAAACACAGAATTATTGTTACATCCGATATACAATGACATTTACCTGTTCAGCAACACATCCATATTCTTAGACAATAAGACTATAACATATTAAAAAAATCACTAAAATCGGACAACAGGTTTAGGAGATTCGAGAAATCAAAAATGACCCATTTTTAAGGTGTCCCGATTTTTTTGGCTAGGAGTGTACATAGATGCCGTTAAGACAATCAGATAGCGACGCCGTGAAAACACGAGGCTTATTCGACCTCGTAAGTAGTTGTCAAATGGGTAAAAATCGTACTTTATGGCGGTAAGGGGTCAAATGAACCTTTTACATTTTCGTACAATAATTCGACCAGAGTACTCAAGAAGGATTCAAACGGTACCAATAACACTAAGAATGGTTCAAAAATAAACATTTTACAGCCTTAGCAGAGGGAAAGTTTTTAAAAAAAATTTATCTGCTAAATAAGAAGGTTTATGACGAGGTCTTTAACCCATTCACTGCCTATCGAAGAGGATGGAACTCTGCTAGAGTCCTTTTCATGAGCATTTTTCAGTGCGTCACAAATGATAGAAAAAAAAGGTAAGTCCGTGATAATACACATTTATGACATTTATTCTAACATGACATTTTAGTTAAATCTGACAGTTGTCACATTTTATTTGTAATTTGGCATAAAAACAAATCAATTGTGTTTATTGCATTTATAAAATGGTATTTTCTTTGATTTGTATAGTCTTATAAATTGTTTAGATTATATTCGTAGATACATATATTATATAATTCGTAAATATTTTTTTATTATAGCGCCATCTATCGACAACTAGAATAAATGTTATAAATGTCTGTAATCACAGACGTGCCTTTTTTTCTGTCACATACAATTTAATGCGTTAGAAAGAAATCGAAAAACTGTTACGCACTGAAAAATGCTCATGAAAAGGACTCTAGGATCCATTCTGTTGAATGGCACCTGACTGAAGTAACCATATTACTCGCTGGTGCGTGAACGGCACCTCACTGAAGTAACCATACCTCACGCTGGCACGTGATCGGCAGCGAATGGTTTAAGACCTTGTTCCGTCAAATAAGAAGTTATTTAAAAACTGTTCCCGCGGTTAACGTGTTAAATCTAAGGACATAAACTCAAAAGATATTTAGTAAATTGTTTATTGCATTTTAACACCTTGGCTGCGTTCGAGACAAATAGACCTCGTATTACAATAACGGTTGGCTATGTCAACTCTCATAACGCACTGTGGCAAAGGTTCACTAAGGGACATATTATATGCCCCGTAACGTATTCAACGTAATTTTATAAATATGTCTAAATGCAGCCAAGGTGTTAAATAAGATCTCAATAAATTTTAAGTGCAATTTCAGAATGTATAAATGAAATTAATTTAGAAGCTAGGACAAATAATCCCCGGACAAATAATCTCGGACAAAAAATCCCCACAAATTCTCCCTGGACAAAAAATCCCCAGACAAAAAATCCCCGGACAAAAAATCCTCACAAAAATTCCCGGACAAAAAATCCCCACAAAAAATCCCGGACAAATAATCCCCACAAATTTTTTTGGACAAAATATCCTCACAAAAAATTCCCAACAAATATTTGCTGCCGAATAGTTCTCCAAAAATTTTCCTGTGAATGCAATCGACGCAAATGTTTTTCAGCCTCAGTGCATGAGAGTTATAGATAGCAATCGCCATGAAACCGCTTTTCGGCACGAAAATAATGAATAGCAATTAAGATTAAGCATGAATTGTAATTTCGATTACCAAATTCCGAATTCCAATTCCATGTCGAAAACTTCAAACTTATTTGACAAAAGAGTCTGAGTTTTTTCAAAAATCGTGGGGGAGAATGATATGGGGAATGAGCTAAGGCTGTGGGAATCACGTTGTAATTATTCGCTTAAATCTTTTGCTCACTCTGCTTTGAATAACTATGAACTTGTGCATAGGAGTTACTTACATGCATTTGCGTTACCGCAGTTAGTTTCTTCTATACACCCAGCTCGGCCATTTTGGTCTAGCTGGGCGTACGTAAAAATTGTATTCCATATAGTGTTGGACGATTAATTGAATCATAAGCCTGTTTGGAATCTATAAAGATCTGATGCACGTCTTGATTATACTCCCAATCTTTTCAAGCATTTGTCTATTTAATAGTAAATATTTTATCAACAATCGATCTTCCAGTCCTGAAATCACACTGGTAGTCACAAACTATTTGTTCGGCTTATAGACCAAGAGGCAGCGCTGAAAAATCTATTTGAATTTACTAAAGCTAGATTTTTCACAGTTGATTACCGTAAGTGTGTAGAGAAACATACTGCGGTCGGTCAAGCGAAACGTAGAACAAGGGTTACTGAGAGGGTATCAAAGTTGCTTTTCTACGAAGGTAATTAAATCCATTTACTAAGGCTGAAAATCAGTATACACATTCTAAATTAAATATAAATAAAAGTTATTATGGTCGGTCAGCTGTATGACGGGACAGAGCCGGTCGGTCGGCCCCAATAGTCGATTGAGGAAATGAAGCATTTTGGCTCGCAATTTTTTCGTCCAGCATGGATTTACTTGAAATTTTCACAGAAGGTAGCGAATAGTCCAAGGATCAGTTTATATATCATGCCGCTATCATACGCTAAAACCTTGGGGGTGGTTGCCACCCCATCTCGGGGGGTGGGAATTTTTTATTACATTTTAACCATGCAATTCGATGGAAAAAGTGATTCTAAGAAAAAAATGTTTTTTACATTTTCTTCGTAAAACTAATATTTTTCGAGTTATTCGCGCTTGAAAATAACAGTTTTTCGACGAAAAATCGACTTTTTTAGAGGGTTTTTTTGAGAATACAGTAGAACCCCGCAAATCCGAACTAATTGGGGGGACAGCCTGTTCGGATTCCGAAAAGTTCGGATTATCCGAAAGTTAGCCTAAGAAGCTAACGAAGATGATTTTTAAAAGATTTGGACTGCCACCGATCCCTTTATGAAACTCTATCCGCACGTTTATGCCTCCAATATTCTAAAGCTGAAAAATATTTAGATCACTGAAATATTAAATCGTTAACGCCAGTAGTTTTGTTTCGTCACGGGACATGGGAATTCGGCCATGTAAATGATTAATTTAATTTGTAATCTGGATATAGATTACACTATGTTTCTCATGTTTCATATCTTTTTCAATGTTTTCGTTCATAGTATACCATGGAAAATGTGTATTATGCACATTCCTTTATTGATTGTGTTTAGTCTAACTCGACACTTTTATTCACCCATTAGTGTTCCAGTGTTTAATACTGTAGTAATTTTACGTAATTATTTTCTCACATAATAAACATGTTTTTAAATTTTTAGTTTGAATTTTTAAATTTTTATTTCACTTTTCGTTGGTTCGGATTTGCCGAAAGTTCGGATTTGCGGGGTTCGGATTTGCGGGGTTCGGATTTGCGGGGTTCTACTGTACCTCGAAAAATATGCATTTAATCAAAAAAACTGTAGATATAAAAATTGTATCTTATAGTAAGACAAACCAAATTATTTTCCTATAATATCTTTAAGACCAATACAAACCGAGATACGGCATGTTAAAAGTTAGCTTTTTTCGTTAAATGCATAATTTGAAATATTCAAAGCCAAATAATGGGAAAAATTTGCATTTTTTGAGGAAAACTTAAATAATCTTTTTCAAGTATACAATTGAACCTTTCAAAAAAAAAAAAAAAAGTTTTTAGCATGAAAATTAAACGACTTATAATCAAAAAAATGTCGGTACCTGCTTTTCTCTACGAAAAAATCAGTGAAAGCAACCCCCTAACTACCTTCCTAATTCAAAATTGGTCTTCACCTTTCTGCAGTTCCTTTTATATTTATACTATCAATACACTCAAGGAGTTTGACACATTTAAAATGTTTAATTTTGGAAAAATTGGAGTTTATAAAAAATTGATTTTTTGCAATTTGGTATTTTTCACCTTTTACTTCAAAATATCTCCGAAAATACTGAAGATTCGAAAAAAATTGTAAACGACTAAATTATAGCTTGTTTAATGACTAAAATTACCCTGTGCATAAATTTTCATCACAGTCAATAGTTAGCCAGATATAGCTGTTTAAAACCTCTATTTACCAGCAAACACCCCTTGTTCGAGCCCTTTAAACCCGCCCCAATTAAAAACTAAGGGATCTTACGGAATTTACACAGTCTTATAGCTCTTTAAAAATCCTACAAAATCATTTTTGAAGAAACTTTTTATCGCCAAAAATATATAGAATATTTTTCGAGGTATTCTCAAAAAAACCCTCTAAAAAAGTCGATTTTTTCGTCGAAAAACTGTTATTTTCAAGCGCGAATAACTCGAAAAATATTAGTTTTACGAAGAAAATGTAAAACACATTTTTTCTTAGAATCACTTTTTCCATCGAATTACATGGTTAAAATGTAATAAAAAATTCCCACCCCCGAGATGGGGTGGCAACCACCTCAAGGTTTTAGCGTATGATAGAGAAAATGATCCTTGGACTATTCCCTAACTTCTGTGAAAATTTCAAGTAAATCCATGCTGGATGAAAAAATTGCGAGCCAAAATGCTTCATTTCCTCAATCGACTATTGGGGCCGATCGACCGGCTCTGTCCCGTCATACAGCTGACCGACTATAATAACTTTTATTTATATTTAATTTAGAATGTTTGTACTGATTTTCAGCCTTAGTAAATGGAAATAATTACCTTCGTAGGAAAGCAACTTTGATACCCTCTCAGTAACTCCTGTTCTACGTTTCGCTTGACCGACCGCAGTATGTTTCTCTACACACCCACAGTAATCAACTGTGAACAATCTAGCTTTAGTAAATTTAAATAGATTTTTCAGCGCTGCCTCTCCATCTATTATGGTAGTTATATTTTTAGTAATATCGAAAAATATTTAGTCATCAGTTTCAATTCACTGCAAACAACATTTCAAAAACCTGCTTTAAAAACTTTCAAAAGCTATGTCAAAAACCTGTGTTCTGCGTTTTCACAACAAAGCTAAACATTCGTAATAGGGCAAAAGTTTTGCATGGATGCACACCACAGATAATACGAAATGTTTTGAACATAGTTATTCAAAGCAGAGTGAGCAAAAGATTTAAGCGAATAATTACATGATTCTCACAGCATTAGCTCATTCCCCATATTATCTTCCACGATTGTTGAAAAAACTCACATTTGTTTGTCATGTAAAAATTGAAGTTTTTGGCATGGAATTGGAATTCGAAATTTATTAAAATTTCGGAAAACTTTTAGAGAACTATTCGCCAGCAAATATTTCTTGGGGATTTTTTGTCCGGGATTTTTTGTGGGGATATTTTGTCCAAAAAAATTTGTGGGGACTATTTGTTCGGGATTTTTTGTGGGGATTTTTTCTCTGGGAATTTTTTGTCCAGGGATAATTTGTGGGGATTTTTTGTCCGGGATTATGTGTTCGGACCCTTTAATTTACGTATTATTATTTATAGAAGGAAAATAATGTGTATTTGAGTGAATTTTTTATTTGCTTTTAAAACCATTGCTTTCTTTAAGCAGTCCGTTAGTAAACTATGTTACAACCGAAAATAGGTACTTAAAAAGAATAATAATTTCTAAAATAAATTCAAATTACCGTAGGGCTCACCCTAATTTTTTGCTCGGCAGTGTATACGAGGCTATATACGAGGGCAATGGTTAATTCAAGTTAACTGTGTGGAGTTAAATAACTTTATATTTTCTTATAAACGAAATTTAATGAAAAAATAATGTTCTTATCAATATGCTGTTTATCCACAAACTATTGGTGTAATAAAAGAATTTGATACTGAAAAATATAATATTCAAAATGTAATTAGGGATATAAGATAACACCTTTTATAACATTTTATAATTATTTGGTCATGACAGTATCATCAGATATGTCTCGAGTGTTCTAATTATTTGCCATAATTATATCAAATCTCTCATCTTATTTTACTATCTGGTCATGTAAATATTGATTGATTAGTGCGGAATCACAATTCGCAATATTAAAGTTTATCTGCATACTTTTAAGGTACGCCGACACTAAGGTGGTTAAAAAATCGATATTTTTTTTTCTTTTGCCAAGCGGTTTTTTAGTCTCTTGTGATTAAAAAGAATTCCTTAAAATTTTGAGCCCTTAAGAATATTTTTAGAGGTTGCTCAACAACTTTTTTTTTTCAAAAATCCCGTTATTTTCGTTTTTTTTTTCTACTAAACGAAATAAAAAATTCATATTTCGCGTATTTGGGTGCTTTTCTTTTTCCGCAAGTTTCTCTCTCTTTAAATATAATCAAACTAAATAAAGAAATCTTTAAAACGGCCTAGGAACTCCTATATTTATTCGGGAGCTTCTGTATATCGATTTTTTGCTAATTATAATGGGTTTTTTTTTAAATTGTTCTAGGTGAGTACAAGGGTTTAAAAACATTTATTTCGTCTTAAAATTACTCATTGACATCCATAAAATATGAAAAAAAAATATATTTAATAGGATATTCAATATTAACCCCACAATGAAGTCTCTTAAATTTTGTCTCTTTGTGCAATAAAAAATATATCTTAAATGCTAGTTATTAATTGCTAATTCCTTTTTTAATGAAATTTTATCAGAAATATTGTAATTTTAACGTTAGAAAATAGAAATTTACTTAAAACCCTAGATATAATAACAAGTAGATTAGGCCAGGTCGGAAAAATAGCGTAACGCGGAGCATTTCGGGTCGGTGGTCTATCTATGTCTCTCTACCGGCGTTTAGCTTTCTCTCTCTAGCATATGATGGCCACCGCCTCTGTGTTTGTGCCGTTCCATTACTCCCACCTCTTGGTAGATAATCTCACACTCGCACGACAGACAAAGATAGCTAAACCACCCTACTTGATATTGGCGTTACACCCCGGTGCATTGAGTGGCATATATATAGCCTGGACTATTGTTAACATGTCTCTGTTTAAAACACCGGAATCATATGATTTCAAGAGTAAAAATGTAAGTTTTGTTTTCGATGAAAATTATGCATAACGCAACATTTTCAGTTACTTTCTATAAAAATTTAAAAATAAAGTTTTTACTTTTATCTTGAATATATACGCCAACTACTTTAATTTATGTCGGAATAAAAGCCTCTGAGAGTCACGGGAACCGTTTTTATGAAAATATTTGAAAATTAGGTTATAAAATCTTTAAAATTAGAAATATGCCCGCCCATGTAACGTTTTTTTTCCATATAAAAATCGCTATACAGTGAGCACGTAAAGGTTGGAATAAATTCATTTTCTTGAGAATGGACGATTTTGGAAAAAAATCCCGAAACAGGTCAATTTTTATTTTTAAATTGCGACTTTTTGGCATATATATCATACTAGTGACGTCACCCATCTGGGCGTGATGACGTCATCGATGATTTTTTTAAATAGGAATAGGGGTCGTGTGATAGCTCACTTGAAAGGTAATTCAATTCTCTATTCAGTAATATAACCATTAACATAATTATTTATACAGGGTGTCCAAAAAAAATTTTTTTTAGATTAAATTTACTGACATAAAAAGAAGAATAAAAGTAATTTATTTAATTCAAATACATTTTACTGCTCTCAGAAAACAGAAAAAAATGTTTATTTGAAAAATAATCATTGCTTTTCGCTTAAATTAAATGTTCAAACTGTCAAGAGGAAGGTGGGTGGCTGCTTTAATACTGAATTTAAGCAAAAGACAATATTTATTTGTCAAATAAACATTATTTCCTGTTTTCTGATAGGAGTAAAATGTATTTTGAATTAAATAAATTACACACATTCTTCTTTTTATGTCAATAAATTTAATCAAAAAAAATTTTTTTTGTGCACCCTCTATAAACAATTATGTTAATGTTTACATTACTGAATAGAGAATTGAATTACCTTTCAAATGAGCTATCACAAGACCCCTATTCTCATTTAAAAAAATCGTAGATGACACCATCACCGCCAGATGGGTGACGTCACTAGTATGATATATATGCCAAAAAGTCGCAATTTAAAAATAAAAATTGACCTGTTTCGGGATTTTTTTCCAAAATCGTCCATTCTCGAGAAAATGAATTTATTCCAACCTTTACGTGCTCACTGTATAATATGTTTAAATACAAAAAATAATTTTTTAAAGTTCAAACAAACATTAATATTTCTTTTTATTAATAAAGCATATTATTATTATTTTAGTATTTTACAAAGGTCATAAAAATTATACAATTTTATTTATAAAATATATATTATATATAAATCATTAACTTAGAAAAATAATTATTTTACATAATAATAGGATTTTTAATTGGATGAAAATACTGTAGACAAAGTATTTTTATTAGTATTTGGGACTTTTTTTCTCATTTCAGCTACAGCTAGTAACAAGAATTGTTTTTACTCTTCTTTAGATGTTATTATTTTACAATATTCTTGCATTAGTAAATAGCTTAAGTTTTAAGCTTTCATTTGTTATGCGTGTTTGATATGCAACCGTATTTTCATTAAATTCTGACTAATTATATTGCAAAAAAAGATCTCTGGAACAAACAAATAGAGTAACTTTTGGTGGGGTAAACTAATTGGTGGATTGTCCTAAAATTTTAGGTTTTGTTAAGTACCCCAATACCTAACTTTGTGTGAAATACCAACGTGCTAGGTTAATTTTTGGTAATAGTTATTAACAAATACCGACTTTTTAACTTTCAAAAATCGCCGTTTTAAATCTTTTTCAATGTTCTAAAAATCAAGTTTTGTAATTTTATGACATTATTTAGCTTTTTAATGGGGTGCAAAAAATCGAAAAAATTGCATTTTTCCACTATATTGTCAATAATTAAAAACAGCTTCGAACTCTTGTCAGGAAATAGGTAGGTTTTCTTCCTCTCAGTTTACAATAACTAAAAAAGTTGTCAGATACCTGGATTATTCCAGGGTCTCGAACAGGATGTTTTTGCTTGTTTCCATGGAGTATAGTGCACTGATTCTGTTTTTTGGCAACGACAGTTTAAAAGCCTAAAAATTTTGCAAATTAGATAGCCAATACAAATAAAACAGTCAGTTAAATGACTGTCAAATGATTTAGAGTGCTGGTTTGCGCTCTCTGTTCTAAGTGAAAAATAAGACAGTTTTGCCTTCGCATTACAACTCAATAAAAATGGTATACATTTTTATTTTTATTTTATTTTATATTAGTTTTACTCCTTTGAGTAACTACACTGGGGTGCAAAATTAACCAGACACCTTAAAAATGGGTCATTTTTGATGTCTGGAATTTCCGAAACCTGTTGTCCGATTTAATTGATTTTTTTAATATATTATAGCCTCATTCTTTAACACTATCGCTGTAATAGTGTTGTTGCTAAACAGTTAAATTTTCATTGTATGCCGGGTATATCAATCAAACTGTTTTTTTTTTCTAAAAGTTCGCATCACCCTGTGGAACATTCTAGCATTTATAAAATACTGAAATTAAATTCCAACTATAGCCTCATGTTTTCTCAACACTTTGTTTTTTGATTCATTCGCTTACATTGGACCATAAAAAAGTTAGGTACTTTAACAACTAGCCATGTTTTTCATCAATACAGGGTGTTTTAAATAAGTATGGCCAATTCTGCATAAAAAAATAATGAGGGTTTGCTTTATAAACGGTATGTCCGAAAATGCTTCGTTTCTAAGATAGGGGGTGTTGAAATTTTTATTACAAAATGACGATTTATTTATTGCTTTAAAACCGGTTGAGATATGCAAATGAAATTTCGTCGGTTTTAAGACGTACTTATTGCACATTTTTTGACATACAATTAAGTATTTAATATTGACCATTGGCGCGCATACGGGTAATATAACCGCTCATATTACCCGTATGCGCGCCATTGGTGAATATTAAATTCTTACTTGTATGTCAAAAAATGTACAATAACTACGTCTTAAAACCCACCAAATTTCATTTGCATATCTCAAGCGGTTTTAAAGCAATAAATAAACCGTAGAAATGTGAAACCGAAGTTAATCCAAGCAATAAAGAGTATATATAAATGTACACGTAATAATGTAAGAACGAACAATTGCTCATCTCTTGAATTCTACACAAGGACAGGTGTAAGACAAGGTGGTGTTCTGAGTCCTTTGTTATTTATCACTCTAATGGACGAAATTGCAAAAGAATGCAGGGGTAAGGTAAAAAGAACTAGGGTTGGGGTGTATAAACTTCAACAAGTTTGCGTGTCAGAGTTGATATATGCCGATGACCTGGTTATTGTGGCAAAATCAGAAAAGGACTTGCAGGTGAATGTGAATGTTTGGAATGAGGCCTTTAAGAAATTTGGGATGAGAATAAATATTGAAAAAACAGAAGCTTTAGTAATATCGAAAACACAAGAAAATATAAATGTTAAGTTGAATAATGAGACCATTACACAAGTTGAGGACTTCAAGTATCTAGGATCAACAATGAATGGGCAAGGAAATATAGAACCAGAAATAAACAGCAGGGTAATGAGTGCAACAAAATTATACTATGCACTAAATAAAAGTTTTATTAGGAAGAAAGAAGTAAGCCTGAAAACAAAAATGAAAGTATTTCAAACCGTGTACGAGCCGGTGCTACTCTACGGTAGTGAAACGTGGACAGTGAACGACAACATCCGTAGTAAAATCCAAGCATGCGAAATGCGATATTTACGTGCGGTATTCGGGGTGACCAGACGTGATCGTATAAGAAATGAAGACATACGTGAAAGGTGCGGTGTTGGAAGGACCTTAGACAGACTTGAAACGAAACAGTTATCGTGGTTCGGACATATGGCGAGAATGAGTGAAGGTAGAACTGTAAAGAGGGTATGGAAAGCGGCATCTGACAACAAACGAAGAAGAGGCAGGCCAGCAAGAACGTGGAATGCAAATATTGGAAAGGCTTGCGGAAAAAGAAATATTGGGTGGAGAGAAGCAGAAAGACTAGCTACCGACCGAAAGGCATGGAGACGTCTCATTTCTCCACTTACCTCGACACCGTAAGGTACAAGAGGACGGCTTAAGTAAGTAAGTAAGTATAAATCGCCAGTTTGTAAGAAAAATTTCAACACCCTCTATCTCAGAAACGAAGCATTTGCGGACATAGGTTTATAAAGAATATTATTTTTTCATGTAGAATTACCCCTTGGACGTTTTCCACACTTGTTTATGTATTCATGAAAAACATGGGTAATTGTTAAAGTATCTAACTTTTTTATGGTCCAACATAAGCGAATGAATAAAAAAAACAGAATGTTGAGAAAACATGAATCTATAGTTGGGTTTTAATTTCAGTATTTTATAAATGCTAGAATATTCCACAGGGTGATGCGAAGTTTGCGAAAAAAACACAGTGTCGTTGGTACACCCGGTATACAATGAAAATTTACCCGTTTAGTAACAATATTATTACAGCGATATTGTTAACGCATAAGGCTATAACATATTAAAAAATCACTTAAATCGAACAACAGGTTTAGGAAATTCGAGACATCAAAAATGACCCATTTTTAAGGTGTCCGGTTAATTTTGCACCCCAGTGTAGGTCCATTTTCCGTTGGAATTTACCAGCTGAATTTACCAGACGGGGTCGTGAATTGTAAGTTTTTGAATTCCCTCTTGTCTTCTTCGCTTCAGCATCCATCTGGCTTGCAATTTTTAGAAGCCATGGAGGTGTTACCAGGAAAATGGTCCAATAAGTTTTCAATTAAATATCTTTTAGGACTATTTTTAATATTTTTCAATATTTTTAATATTTCTATTAGGTTGAAAACTTTGACTTTCAGGTGCCAGATGTCGCTAGACACCTACTCCATAAACGTCAGTTGCAATGCGGGGATAAGCTCTCGGAGTTTCGTCACTTGGGGCAGAGAGCAGCAAACCTAAGCCTCTCTGATGATGACTCCAACTAGAGTCGAAAATCGTCGATTTAGAGTGCTGGTTTGCGCCCTCTGTGCTAAGTGAAAAATAAGACAGTTTTGCCTTCGCATTGCAACTGAATAAAAATGGTATACATTTTTATTTCTATTTTATTTTACAAATAGAACACTTCGAAAGATTAAACAGCTTGATGATGTCAATCATTGTTATGAGAAGACCTTGTACAACCACTAAAAATAAATCCTTTTTTAAAATATTTATATCTTAAGGTTTATATTATAAAATATGTAACACCATGTGTGATTATTTTATAAAAAATGAGATACTCTAGTAAACAGTATTATCTATGAGGATTATTGATAAAAAAGGTAAATACACTTTTGAAAAATAGTCACTTCCTGGAAAATTGTTTACCTAAATATTTACAATAATTGATTTAAATATTATTAAATAGTAGAATGATAAAGCTGATAAAAACTGTTGGCATTACATTATGAAACCGAATGAAGAACTAGTTGTCTTTCACATCTTTCAACGTAATGACCTATACTCCGTCTAATATACTTACCATTGCACGTCATCCGCGTCATAGCCCGTGACGTCACATGATACCAACACGAAATATTTAGGCGGTAGGTGTGTTCTTTTTTAGAATCATTTTGCCGAGTACACGGGAATTACAGCCACTAGACATTTTATTATATACGCGTAGAAATAATATTTGAAGATTTCTATTAATGCACATTGAAAGAAACATACCCTAACTTGTTTCATTTAATTTGTATAAGTGGAATATGGAGCGTTTTTATAAAGCACACTTGTTCAGATTACATTCTAACTGCAATCGAACAAAGGTGACATTTTGGCATAAATTGGTAACATTTATTTGACAGTTGCGGTGATGACACTTCTTATTTGTTTTTATTCTTTACTATAAGTATTTGTTTTATTATATTTGTTGTTTTTATTATTTACTTTAACTTAAGATTATAACTTAATTTTTGTTTTCTATTTGTTAAGTTGTTATTTATTTACATTGAATATTAATTTGTTTGTTGTATAATTCACACTTGCGATAATTATGTGATATATTTGATTTAAAATGGATTCAGGATTTTTTTATACTTTGGCAAATATGTCAACTTAGATCTCAGACGTACACAATGACGTGCAACGGTAAGTATATTAGACGGACTGTAATTAATTAATACCTAGCAACCCATGTACCACGTGTGGGAGTCATATGTTGCCCTAAGGCCATATCCATAGGGATTATATCTTTTGGATTTTATTATGTATCCATTTATATAAGACATTTAGTCTATTTCTAAAAGGTTTTAACCTTAGTATTTTTGGGTGGCTTAGCATGTTTTTGTAACACTGATGATGCTCTTGTTACAGAGCGAAAACGTTTTGTTTTAATATTTGTAGCCCTTTTATGGGCTTTTTAAATAAATATCACTTTTACCAAGACAAATTTTTCATTAAATTTACTTGTTTTCATAGTGTTAAATAAGCTTCCTGTTCGTCCCATTCTCTCGTTTATTTCCATGACATCGAAATTATTAGACAAAAGAACCAAAATGACTATCTACAAAACATAAATAATTAGACCCGTAGTAACCTACGGTTGTGAAACTTGTGTAATGACAAAAAATATTAACTAAAACGATGGCTGCATACCATCGTTGATTGAATACTCGTATTCAATCAACGGACTGAGCTAGTACTCATTCGAAATATATCTGCGTTTTCTAACCTCCTCTTTAATGAAATCCCACTGTGCATTGTCCAGTGTTATCAAATCTGGATATTTTGGAGGCCAATTCATGGTGCAGGACAGTTTGGAGAACCTCATATAACCCATTGGTCCGGGAAGATTTCATTCAGGCGGTTGCGGACAGCGAGAGCAAAATGGGGTGGAGCGCCATCTTGTTGAAAATAAACAGTGTCAAGTTTCCTGAATGCCGGAATGCCAACAAACATTGGCACGGTGCTAAAACATTATTGTTTTCACCCAATTTTGAAAAAATGTGAAAACGCTAAATTATCTATGTTCGTCTGTCCGTCCGTCCGTCTGTCTGCCGGAAACTTAGCTCCTCCGTCATTATACCAGGTAGAATGACAAATGAGATGTCGAATGAAAGCTTATAATCCAAGGATGGTACTAAAGGTGAGAAATTTGACCTAGGACTTCCGGTTTTAAAAATGCAACCGGAAGAACTGTTTTAAAGTCACTGGAACAGTACAAGCGATATATTATTCGACGCGCTTTAACAAGGCGAGAATAAATATATACTTTCGGTTTCATTACTGCCTATCCGTTTGTCCGTCCTACCGCGAATATAACTCCTCCGTCACTATACCAGGTAGAATGACAAAGGAGGTGTAGAATGAAAGCTTTTAACCCAAGAATGGTATTAAAGATGAGAAATTTGACTTCGGATTTCCGGTTTTAGAGTTGCAACCGGAAGTACTGTTTTAAAGTCACCGAATTAGTATAAGCGATATATTATTCGACGTGCCTCAAAAATATAAACAAATGTATACTTTTATATTTTATGTACATAATTTCCGGTTAAAAAGTTTTAAGCGGAAGTCCCATATTATAGTCGCAGGAATAGTACATGTGACATATCAGTCGAAATGTATTAAATGGTCGAGCTTGACTCTTAAGTCCTGGTTTTGAAATCATTTCCGTTTAAACAATTGAGTTTAAAATGACTCAAAATTAGAGAAATCGTATATCAATCGACGCAAAGTTACACGAAGAGTTCAAATATCGACTTCCGGTTCTACTTTCGATCGCTCAAAACCTAGGACTTACGAAGTTCAAGTACTTGTTATTACTGTAAACGGACTTTCCGGCCGTCCTCTATATTAACGGTACATGATTAAATTTATTAAACGTCGCTTTTATTTGTTTCAGTTATCTTGTAGTAGTTACTCATTTATCTCATATAAATTATCCGAGAATTCGTGCCTTACTACTTGCCCTAGTGGTCGAGTGGATGAACCTATCGATTTTCTGCATCAGAAATTGAAAAAGTTGTTACAAGATGTAGAAGTACAAACGAAGTAAGTATTAATTTAATTAAGTATTAAACTGCGCGTCTAGAAAATCATTTAACTAATTATAAACTTCTTGAAATGTATTATGAGGACATATGGTGCGGGGCGGAGCCTCAAACAGCCTTGGCTTTTTATAAATCATATATAAGGTCCATTATAGATTATGGCAGCTTCTTATATGGCAGTGCTAATAATAACTTATTAAAAAAATTAGATACTTTACAAAACAAAGCTTTGCGACTCTGCATTGGTGCAATGAAATCAACTCCAATTGAACCGTTAAGAGTAGAAACTGTGGAACCTCCATTAGAGCTGAGAAGGCAATTATTGGCAGAAAAAATGATAATCAAGTGCAAAGTCAAAAATTCATCACTTACTCAAAAGATGTCCACCCTAAATATTCAGGACCTTACAGGATCATACTGGTCTAATAGAAACTCGCCTCCTTTATGTGAAGGATTTAGAAACTCAATAGACTTCTCCCCTACAACAGTTAAAGTCAACTTAGATGTTTTATTGTTGAACATTCAAGTAATTATACCTAGATATTCTGAATTAAGATATCTTAATAATGAAATAATCAATCAGCTATTAAACAAATATCAAATGTATACTGCTATTTACACAGATGCATCAAAAGATCCTTATGGCACAGGTGCGGCGTTTATTGTCCCACTGCAAGTACAACGCAGATTTAAATTGAGTAGAAAAACATGCATTTTTACAGCAGAAGCGTTTGCTATTTTGAAAGCTATAGAATTTATAATGGAAAATAACATTTCATACTCCATAATTTTTTCTGATTCACTTTCGGTTTTAAATAGTTTACAATCACATTTACAAATCAACTCCGCATATAGTCATCCTTACATAGCCAAAATAAAAACTTTGCTCTCTCAAATGCAAAAAACTAGAAAATTTATTTTTGTGTGGGTGAAAGCACACTCAGGTATCACATTCAATGAACAAGTTGATAAAGCGGCTAAAGAAAGCATACAGTTGGGAGAAGATGTTACACCCTTATTAACATTAGATGAGAGAATAAATATTGCTAAGGATAATTTATATAAAAAATGGTCTAAACAATACAAACATTTTATTTTGACAAAAGGCACAAGATATACATTGCTAGAACCCGATATTCGAAAAAATTACTGGTTTAAAAATTACGATTATCCGAGAAGTTCCATAACAACCATATCTCGGATGAAATTTGGACATGCTTGCTATCCGGCACATTTATACAAAATAAAAATAATTGATAACAATTTTTGTGATATTTGCAATGAAACGGAGGACTTGGATCATATATTTTTTAATTGTAAGAAGTACACACATCAGTCGGACATTCTTACAAAAAATTTAAGAAGTTTAAACGTTTACGGTCCCTATAATGTTATGTATCTTTTGGCACTGAGTGATAAACGTATTTTTGATTTTATTTTGTTTTTCCTATATGACTGTAAAATTAAGTTATAGAATGACTAGATTAGGCTTGTAACCTTAAATGTCTTTCCTTTTGATTGCCTACATGCCTGCCTTACCTTGTGGGGTGGGTATATAGGTAATCAATAATTATTAAGAAAAAAGAAAAACCCTTGAATGAGAAAAGTGTGACCCTTGTCCTTATCCCAAAATTTTTATTAAGATTAATTTAGCAAAAATTCACTTTGAAAATAAAATGTTTATTATATCCATTCTTAACAAAAAAGTCGGTCAGACTTAGATAAACTTAACTTAGATTACTAATTAGATAGTTTAGATAAGATATATTATGTTTATGTATGTACTATTTACTTTGTTTCTGGCCGCATGGTCTAATCCTAAAGCCAATAAAAAAAATTATAATGTTTTATTATTGTGCTTAGTAAGACAGCGAAATTTAGTTCGATTTAGGGTACACCACAGGCATTTCTGAAGACTCTAAAAAGAAGAAACATATGTCAACCGATGGTAGTGGCCCCTGAATCGAATTAAATCCAAAGCTCTCTTTCCTTATTTTATTTTACTCATATTTGAGTACTGCTTGCTTTATAAATTATTGTAAAAAGCTCAGGCAATAGATTGTTACCAAAGATTCTACTTCTTCTTCTTAAAGTTCCATCTCCTAGCGGAGGTTGGATATCATAATGGCTATGGTCACTTTGTTGGCTGCTGCTCTGAACAGTTGTAATGAACTACAGTTAAACCATTCTCTAAGGTTCCTCAGCCAGGAGATGCGTCTTCTTCCTATGCTTCTTTTTCCTTGGATCCTTCCTTGCATAATAACTCTCAGCAGCTCATATTTCTCTCCTCTGGTAATGTGACCCAAATATTCTAGTTTTCTTGTTTTTATACTGTTCATAATTTCTAACCCCTTATTTAAACGTCGTAGCACTTCAACATTGGTAATCCTTTGAACCCACTGAATTTTCAACATTCTTCTGTAACACCACATTTCGAACGCTACTATTTTTCTTATATGTTGCCTTTTCAATGTCCAAGCTTCCATTTCGTATAGTAATATAGAAAATATGTAGCATCTTAGAGCCCTCAATCTGAGAGGCAACTGAAGGTCTTTGTTTGTAAGCAGTGTCTTCATTTTTATAAATGCTTGCCTTGCAGTTTCAATTCGGACTTTAATTTCTTTGCTTTGGTCATTTTTGTCATCAACCCAGGTTCCCAGATATTTGTATGTCTTTACTTTTTCTATTTGGGTTTGCTCTAGTATTAACCTTTCATTTCAATGTTGTGTTTTTGAGACAATCATAAATTTAGTTTTTTTCTTGTTTATTTTGAGTCCATATCGAATGCAATAATCGTTAATTCTATTTAACAATTCTTGTAGCGACTCAAGGGTGTCTGCCATTATAACGGTGTCATCAGCGAATCTTATGTTATTTACTGTTGTTCCGTTTATAGAGATTCCATCACTTAGTTCCGCTATCGCTTCCTGAAATATGGCTTCACTGTACACGTTAAACAGGAGCGGCGACAGTACACAACCCTGTCTTACCCCTCTCTTTATATCAATATTCTCGGACTCTTGTTCGTCTATCTTTATATTGGCCTTTTGATTCCAATACAGATTGATGATAATTCGTAAGTCTCGTCTGTCTATATCTCTGTTTTTCAATAATTCTATTAGTTTTTCATGCCGGACTCTGTCAAACGCTTTTTCGAAGTCGATGAAACAGGAATAAATATCCAGGTTCATATCTAAGCATCTTTGAGAGAGGACATTAAATGCAAACAATGCCTCTCTTGTTCCAAGTCCTTTGCGGAACCCAAATTGGGTATCATCCATATCATTTTCTAGCTTTCTGTATAATCTTCCATGAATCACCTTTAGAAATATTTTGAGGGTATGGCTTATTAGTGATATTGTCCTATAGTCTGAACAATCTTTGGCATATATTGTTTTAGGTATTGTTACAAAGGTGGACACCAACCATTCCTGAGGTATTTTTCCTGTTTTATATACTTCATTAAACAGATCCAGTAGTACAGGTAGAGTTTCATCGTCTAGACATTTCAGTAATTCTGCAGGTATTTCGTCTGGACCTACAGTTTTTTCCGTTTTTTGCGTTTCGTATTGCTTGTTCGATTTCCTCCATTATGATCTCTGGTCCCGTTTCGCTATCGATTTCTTCCGGTTCTTATCTATTATCCTCAAACAGATCTGTTATGTACGCCTTCCACTTTTTTAATTTCTCTTTGACTTCTATAATAATTTTTCCATTTATGTCTTTAAGAAGGCCATCTTTCTTTTTCGCTGTGTATTTATGATTTCCTTTATTTTCTTATGCATATTAAAGCTATCATGTTTTTTAGAATATTCCTCTATTTCACTGCATTGATTTGTCAGCCAGGTGGATTTGGCCTCTTTTATTTTCTTTATTATTAATCTCTGTATTTCTTTGTATTTTGCCTTATTCCTGCCTTTATGTTTTCTTCTTTCCTCCATTAACTCTAGGATTTCTGAAGTCATCCATCTCTGTTTTTTTCTTATTTTTGTCTGTAATATTTTCTTTCCTGCCTCTACTAACGTTTCTTGTATCATATTCCATTTGTCATTAACATCTGTTGTCTTTATCACGTCTTGTTTGATTTTCTTTAAGTTATCATTTATTTCTTGTTTTAAACTCTGACGTATAGGTTCTTCTTTTATCTTTGAGACATCGAATCGTGGTATATTTGTTTGTTTTTGGATCTTTTTTAATTTTATCTTCATTACGCCTACTAGTGGATTATGGTCTGAATTTATGTCAGCTCCGGGGTATGTTCTCACAGACTTTATAGTGTTTTTATATCTGGATTTGATTAAAATGTAATCTATCTGGTTTCTTACAATGTGATCTTCCGAATCCGCCGGTGATTTCCAGGTATAAAGTCTTCTTTTAGGTAGTTTAAATAATGTATTCATTACTACCAGGTCCTCGCTTTGGCAGAATTCGACAAGTCTGTCCCCCCTTTCATTTCTTTCTCCCAAGCCAAATTCTCCCACACATCCATCCACTTTTCCTTTTCCAATCTTGGCGTTGAAATCTCCCATCACCAACAATATGTCATCTTTTTTTGTGGATCTTATGATTTCGTTCAATTGCATGTAGAACCTTTCTATCTCGGCATCATCTTTGTTTGCAGTAGGTGCATATATTTGGACAACGTTTATCTTCTTAGAGAATGTTTGCAACTGAATCATCATCAATCTCTCTGAGTAGGGGGTAAAACCAACGACAGATTTGTTTGTCTCTTTGTCTACAAGTATGGCAACTCCATATCGGTGTCTTGGATCATTGTTACCAACATAATACATCATGCCGTTGTTTGTGGTTAGTTTTCCTGAATCCGGCCATTGAACATCGCTGATACCGAATATATTTATGTTAAGGCGATCCATTTCAGCTGTTAGGTTATCGAGCTTACCTGGTTGATATAAACTCTTCACGTTCCATGTGGCCAGTCTTAGGGTTCTTCCTTTTTCTATTTTTTCTAAACCAATGGTTTTCTTGGTTTCCTTCTGATTATGAGGGTTTCGTTTGCTAACGACCTGAGAGGCCTCATATTCTTCAAGTGTACCTCTCCTGCCGGATCTTGGTTTCCGACTTCCATGATCAGTAAGGTGTTTTTGGGCTTTTTCTAATGCCATTATGGTTGTCTAGGAATGCCTTTTAGACCTTTAATACAGTGGTTTTCCGTTCCCTTCCGTATCCTTATGCCGTTGACCACTTCATTGGTTCATCCGCCTTTAGGGCCAATTTCTTGACCCTAGGACAAAAGAGTGCCCTACCACTTACCAACTCATCCGCCCGAAGCCGTTGGTCAGTAAGTGGGGGATTGCTTATACCGGCAATCATTAGGTGAAGAGTATGTAGTAGAAAGAAATATAGTGACCCGTCTGCCCTCGGAAACCTAATAGCCATTCGGGGTCGGAAGAAACAAGAGTTAGCCAAGAGAGGCTGATAGTAAAGATTAAAGACATTTCACTCAAGACTAGTTGAAAATAAGTAAAATGTGAAGGCCCTTACGCCAGGTGCGTTTCATAAGGATTCTACACTCCTAAGTAAAAGAGAATTTTCTCTTGTTCCTTTTGTTTAATTAGAATTCTTCATATGTTATTTCTGTTCTTGCTGATAACCATCGACTTCATTACTATTGTTATTAATTTCATTGCAAATGATTCACAAATTTTTACTATTCTATTGATCAGTCTTACTTTTCTTTCAATACTAATTGGATCAGTTGTTATCTTTCTCACTATTTTTAGTTTTGCTGTGTCTCTCTAGTAAATGTTTGAGATAACTTTAATTTTATTATCTATAACTAATTACATACTATATTGGTTGTCTTCAAAAATAAATAGTTGCATAGTTGTTTATTAATCTTACATCATGAAAATTTATATAAATTTTCTTCTTAAAGTGCCCTCTCCTTAATAGAGGTTGATTCTTATTATACACGAGCGGGACACCTTCAAAAAAGCGCTTAGTTTTCGAGATACTGACCACGGAGGGGTGAATGGCTAATTTTATTTATACTTTATATTTTCGAGGGTGCTGAAAACGAAAATGAAGTTTATTTTGAATTTTGTGTGGGGAACATTGTCAAAATCGCAATTTTAACCTAAAAATAAAAAAAATGAAATCACGTTTTTTTGCGTTTACCTCGCTACAACTCTATTCTATTTTAATATTTTTTTCTGATATTTTTACAGTATATAACTGTAACATTTCTGAAGACAACGGTACCTGTTTCAAGCTTTTATTCTTATCCTTATAAAGGTTATGAATTTTTCAAAGGAAAAGGTGCGGATTTGTGCATTGTAATCGCAAAAGTTGTGTGACGAAGTATAAAATTTAGCTTCCTAATTACATTTATGTTAAAGTAGAGAGTACAAAGAAGTTTTCTGGTAAGTTTTAGATCAAAATGTTTTATAGAAAAAAAAATAGTGCAACTTTTAATGTCGACTTTAGAAATCCCCAATAATATAACGCTTATTTTTCGAGATACTGACTATGGGTGGTGAATGACTAATTTTGGTCTTAGATTATGTTTTTGACCGTGACAAAACGAAAATGAAATTTATTTTAAATTTTAGGTGGGGGAATATTGTCAAAATTGCAATTGTACCCTAAAAATAAAAAAAAAATGAAATCACGTTTTTTGCGTTTAGCTCGCTACAACTCAGTTTTAATATTTTTTTCTAAAATTTGTACACTATATATCGCTCACATTTCTGAAGACAATGGTTTCTGCTTTAAGCTTTTAGTCTTATTCTAGTAAAAGTTATGAATCTTTTAAAGTACAAGGTGAAGATTCGTGAATTGCAAAGTTTAATCGCAAAATTTGACTGACAAAATTTGAAATATAGATTTTAAATCAAATTCAAAAATAAAACTTGAGTACAAAGAAGTTTTCTGGACAGTTTTGGATCAAAATGTTTTATAGAAAACAAATGGTGCAACGTTTAACATATATGTTATAAATCCCCAAAATAACGCTAATTTTTAGAGATACTGATCATTGGTGGTGAATGGCTAATTTTTGTCTTACTTTATGTTTTTGATGATGCTGAAAACGAAAATCAAGTTTATTTTGAATTTTAGGTGGGAGAACATTGTCAACATCGCAATTTTGACCTAAAAATAAAAAAAGTTAAACCACGTTTTTCTTAAAATTAAAAGTTGCACCATATTTTTTCTATAACACATCTAGACCTAAAACTTCCCATAAAACTTCTTTGAACTCTATGGTTTAACATAAACGAAATCAAATAGATAGATTTTAAATTTTGTCACTTAATTTTTCCGATTTAACTCTGCAATTCACGAATCTGCACCTTTTATTTTTAAAAATTCATAACTTTTATAAAAAAAAATACTGAAAGACTACAGTTACTTTCATAGTCTTCACAAAGGTGAGAAATATATGCTGTAGAAATTAAAAAAAAAACATATTAAAACGGAACATAGTTGTAGTGAGTTAAACGTAAAAATTCGTGACCTCTTTTTTTTTCATTTTTAGGTTAAAATTGCGATTTTGACGATGTTCCCTCACATAAAATTCAAAATAAACCACTTTTTCATTTTCAGCACCATCGAAAACATAAAGTAAGACCAAAATTAGCCATTCACCTCCCATGGTCAGTATCTCGAAAAATAAGTGTTATTTTGGGGATGTATAACGTCTATATTAAAAGTTGCGCCATTTTTTTTATATTCAACATTTGTAACTAAAACTTTCCAGAAAATTTCTGTGTACTCTATGTTTTAACATAAACGTAATTAATAAGATAAATTTTAAATTTTGCCTCTCAACTTTTGCGATTAAACTTTGCAATTCACGAATCTGTACCTTGTACTTTAAAAAATTCATAACTTTTACTAGAATAATACTAAAATCTTAAAACAGATATAGTTGTCTTCAAAAAAGTTAGCAACATATAGTGTACAAACCTTAGAGAAAAATATTATAATCGACCAGAGTTGTAGCGAGTTAAACGCAAAAAAACGTGATTTCACTTTTTGTTATTTTTATGGTAAAATTGCGATTTTGACAATATTCCCCCACCAAAAATTTAAAATTTCATTTTCGTTTTCAGCACCGTCAGAAACATAATCTAAGACCAAAATTAGCCATTCACCACCCATGGTCAGTATCTCCAAAAATAACCGTTATGTTGGGGATTTCTAATGTCGATAATAAAAGTTGCGCTATTTTTTTTTTCTATAAAACATTTTGATCTAAAACTTTCCAAAAAACTTCTTTGTGCTCTATACTTTAACATACACGTGATTAAAAAGCTAAATTTCAAACTTCGTCGCTCAACTTTTGCGATTGAACTTTGCAATTCAGAAATCTGCACCTTTCACTTTCAAAAATTCATAACTTTTATTAAAATAAGACGGAAATCAAAAATGAATAGCCATTTTCAATTTCGTTGCAAAACGAAAATACAGCCGAACCATATTCCAGTCCAATCAGAGAGTGCTGCAAGCACCTCTACCGGTTTCGAAACTTATTAGTCTCTCATCAGGAGGCACATATGCTGCTCTCCCTGATTCAACCAAAACAAACCCCAGCGTGCAGTCCCGAATTGCAACGAACGAAATGGCATAGATGCCCTAGCGGCAACTGCTAGCAAAAGACTAAGTTTTCACTCTAATGGCATATAACATATCCCACCAGAATGAAAACAATGGGAACCTTCTCTGGTTACACCTCCGAGGCTTCTACAATTTGCAAGCCATACGGATGCTGAGACTAAGGAAGATGAGGGAATTCTACAATTTACAATTCACGTCACATCTGCTCAGCGCGGTAAAGTTCCAACGAGACTGGTTCCCTTCATACTCCACACAGAGTAAATGTAAATCAAAAATGAATAACCATTTTCAATTTCGTTGCAAAACGAAAATACAGCCGAACCATATTCCAGTCCAATCAGAGAGTGCTGCAAGCACCTCTACCGGTTTCGAAACTTATTAGTCTCTCATCAGGAGGCACATATGCTGCTCTCCCTGATTCAACCAAAACAAACCCCAGCGTGTTTACGGCATACTGTACAGCGCGAGACGGCATACTGTATTTTCGTTTTGCAACGAAATTGAAAATGGTTATTCATTTTTGATTTACATTTACTCTGTGTGGAGTATGAAGGGAACCAGTCTCGTTGGAACTTTACCGCGCTGAGCAGATGTGACGTGAATTGTAAATTGTAGAATTCTCTCATCTTCCTTAGTCTCAGCATCCGTATGGCTTGCAAATTGTAGAAGCCTCGGAGGTGTAACCAGAGAAGGTTCCCATTGTTTTCATTCTGGTGGGATATGTTATATGCCATTAGAGTGAAAACTTAGTCTTTTGCTAGCAGTTGCCGCTAGGGCATCTATGCCATTTCGTTCGTTGCAATTCGGGACTGCACGCTGGGGTTTGTTTTGGTTGAATCAGGGAGAGCAGCATATGTGCCTCCTGATGAGAGACTAATAAGTTTCGAAACCGGTAGAGGTGCTTGCAGCACTCTCTGATTGGACTGGAATATGGTTCGGCTGTATTTTCGTTTTGCAACGAAATTGAAAATGGTTATTCATTTTTGATTTACATTTACTCTGTGTGGAGTATGAAGGGAACCAGTCTCGTTGGAACTTTACCGCGCTGAGCAGATGTGACGTGAATTGTAAATTGTAGAATTCCCTCATCTTCCTTAGTCTCAGCATCCGTATGGCTTGCAAATTGTAGAAGCCTCGGAGGTGTAACCAGAGAAGGTTCCCATTGTTTTCATTCTGGTGGGATATGTTATATGCCATTAGAGTGAAAACTTAGTCTTAAGACGGAAATCTTGAAGTAAGTACCATTCTCTTAAGAAAGGTGGGAAATATATACTGTAAAAATTTCAGAAAAAAATATTAAAAGGGAACAGAGTTGAAGCGAGGTAAACGCAAAAAAACGGGATTTGTTTTTCTTTTATTTTTAGGTTAAAATTGCGATTTTGACAATGTTCCCCACATAAAATTCAAAATAAACCTCATTTTCGTTTTAAGCACATTCAAACTATAAAGTATGAATAAAATTAGCCATTCACCTCTCCGTGGTCAGTACCTGGTCATTTTAGGGGTATCTCCCGCTTGCCTATTAGCTCTGCCCTCTCCTCAACTGTTCAAAATTTAGCCCTGTCCATTGTCGGATGTTTCTAAGCCACGATAGTATTTTCCTTCCTAGTCAGCTCTTTCCCTCGATCTTTCCATTCATTTATTATTTGAGCATATTGGTACTTATTGTTTCTCAGTATGATGTGACCTAGGTATGACGTTTTTCTAACTTTCACTGTGTTCAAAAGTTTTCGTTCTTTGTCTATTCTATTCAGCACTTCTTCGTTTCAGATATGCGATGTCCATGAAATTTTAAGGATTCTCTGGTAGATCCACATTTCAAATGCCTCCAATTTATTTACGGTTGCTGTTTTAAGGGTCCATGTTTCAACTGCGTAGAGAAGACCCGACTTACCTTTTTAGAGAATCACATAGCAGTGTTTTGATTTTTTCGAAAGATTTTCTGGCCCGTTCTATTCTCGATTTTAGTTCTACTTAAATTTATTTACCTCTTCTAAAATGTGACCGTTTATTGTGCAAGGTTGAGGTACATTCTGGTTTTTTCGGATTGGCATCATCTTGGTTTTCTTAATGTTTATTTTTATGTTGAATTGCTCACAGATCGAGTTAGTCCTGTCAATGAGTCGTTGTAGACCCAAGTCGGAATCCGCAATCAACACCGTGTCATCGGCGTATCTGATGCTATTTATGTTTACGCCATTCACCTTGACTCCGTCCTTAGAATGCTCCAGTGCCTCTTTAAATAGAAATTCAGAATAAAGTTTAATAACAGGGGTGACAAAACATATCCTTGTCTAACTCCCCTCCTAATTTCTACTTCTGCGGATGTGGAACCCTCAACCTTAATTCTGGCGTTTTGGTTCCAGTATAAGTTCTTTAGTAGAGATAGTGCAAACAGTCCTGACGATGGAGCTGCGCGAAGGCGGAGTCAAAATGTCAAAATTCACGGAAAGACAGAAAGGTTCTATTGTAGATATAGTGCGTTTCGCATGGAAGTGGGGACTAAACCAAATTTCGTCTACTGCGCTGTGGTCAGGAGTGTTTGCACTATCTCTAGTTTGATTCTTTCCCATCTAAACGGACTTCTTGCAATTGATCTAATAGTAGATGGTGTCTTACTCTACCAAATGCTTTTTCGAAGTATACGAAGCATAAAAACATATCTTTCTCTTGGTCGAAGCATTCTGTAGCATAACTAGTAAACTGAACAGGGCTTCTCTCGTTCCCATGCCGGCTCTGAATCCAAACTGATCGTATCCAATGATTGTTGCGCACTTTTTATAGATTCGGTTATGTACGTCTTTTAATGGGACTTTTATTTCGTGGCTCATAAGGCTTATCAGACGGAACTCGTGGCAGTGTTGTGGGTTTAGCTTTTTCGGTAGTTACTTTTTTTACTTTTTCGTGTCTGGATCCGACTACAGTTTTTCTGCCCAATATCGGGCCACGTCTACACCCTTTGTATTTGCGAGCCATAAATCATCGAGGGTGCACTGTGATGGGCAAAGTCTGCATACTCTCAGGTGCTCCACGTTCTGTATTTCCCCACATTCACAAAGTGCGTCGTTATCTGTCTTGATGCCCCATTTAATGAGGTTCTGTTTTACAGGGGCAACACCTGTGCGTATGCGGTTGAGTGTCTGCCAGGTTCTCCAGTCCAGGTGCATTCCATTAGGTCGTTCTAGATGTAGGGGGAACAGTTCGGGTGGTTCGACGCTGACATTTCTCATAAACCTTTTCCTTGATTTAAGTCGGCTAGTTCCTAGCGGTTCGTCAAACTCGTATAATTGGTGCCTTTCGTCGAAAATTTGCCTGAACTTCTCCACATATTGTGAGGCGCATCTACGCTCGTCTGGTGATGCGAATCCAGCTGCCCGGTATAGTAGAAGTAGAGGGGTGGGCTTCATGCAACCGGTCATTATTCTACATGTTTCATTTAACGCCGTGGTGACTTGTTGGGCGTGTCTAGATCTACCCCAAACGGGACAAGCATATTCCCCTGTTGAGAAACATAAGGCCTCAGCTGTTGACTTTAAGACCTGAGGGTTTGCACCCCACTTGCTCCCTACAATTTTCCGGAGAAAGTTGTTTCTCGTAGAGACCTTTTGTCTTGTGCTCTGACAGTGGAATTTATACGTAAGTGACCGGTCTAGTATCACTCCAAGATATTTGGGTCTATCAGTATGTTCCAAGCGTTGTCCTTCCCAAGAAACATTCAGTTTTACATGCGCCAGATGGTTGTTGAGATGGAATGCACATACTTGGGTTTTTGTAGGGTTTGGTTTTAATGAGTTTTGTTTGTAGTAAGTTGACATCATGTTTAAAGCCTCTTCCATTTTCGACTCCACTTGTGTGAGTGTTTTCCCCTTTACGGCGATACCAAGGTCGTCAGCGTAAACAAAACTCTCAGTCTGAGGGTGCATCGGTTGGTCGTTGGTGTAGATGTTAATAGGGACGGCGCCAGAACGCTTCCTTGAGGTAGGCCATTTTTTTGGGTTCTCCATCTGCTCTTCTTTCCATTTAGCACAACGTAGAAGCGTCTATTACACAATAGTGATCTAATGATATTTACCAGGTCATAGGCAAGCACAGTGTTATAGATCTTAGTTAGCAAGGTTCTGTGGTTTTTAGTATCATAGGCCGCTGTGAGGTCTATGAAGGCTACTCCCACTATATCTTTCTGTTCAAATCCCTCCTCTATGTACTCTATTAGGTTTAGCACTTGGCCTGTGCATGATTTACCTGGTCTGAAGCCTGCTCGTTGTGGGATTAGTTTTGCATCTAATTTTTCCTGGATGCGGTTCAAAATTAGGCGTTCATACAATTTATACAAATGACATAGCAGAGATATCGGACGGTAGCTACCCGGTAGTTCAGGGTCTTTCCCAGGTTTCAGAAGGGCTACTACTTTTGATTTACGTCACAGTTTTGGAATCTGGTAGGTAGAGCGACAGATGTTAAATAGATCGAGCACCCATTGTCTCGCTTTTTCTCCGAAGTGTTTTATCTGCTCTGTTAGGATTTCGTCCACTCCAGGTGATTTTCCATTTTTCATACAGTCAATACCATTTTTGATGGTCTTCGATGGTAAATGGGTTTCGCAAGAGAGTTGTTTCCTGGTCTTGAGTTCTTATGATCTTTGGCGTTTTGCAACGATGGTTTGCTTTTTCGGTAGTGGGATGAATATTGATTCTAGCCAGTCATGAGGCATTTTTCCTGTATCATAAATGCGATTGAATAAAAAGACAAATATTTCGATCTTTTCTTCACTGATCAATTTCAACGTTTCTGGGTATATTCCATCTGGACCTGGACTCTTATTTGTTTTGAGTTGATTAATGGCATTTATAAACTGATTGACTTAATTGATATTATAATTTTTTAGAGCCCACATGAAAGAAAAATTTCTTTCTGACTTGAAGAAGCTGAAAGAACAAAAAAATGGAGAGGAATTAAATGAAGCGCTTCTATTAATGAGGAAACGTCTTGATGATCCGAATGTTCTTTCTGGAGAGGTTATATTAAACATGTTATTTTGTTTTCGTGACATTCAAGAATATGACGCAATGATACACTTAGTCGAAGACCTCAGGAAAGTTCCTACAGCTAGAAAGTACCTGAATTCATATATTATGTTTCTCTATGCTTTTGCCTTAAATAGGAGGAAAAAGGATGGTGATCGAAAGAACGCTCTTGCCGTGTGTGAAGAGTCTCTTAAAAGTGTAAGTTTAAATTTTAATGAAATACGAAAAAAATTTTATAAATTGTTTGCATTTTGGCCAGTTCTATAAATAGGACACTCGGACTTAAAGTTATCATTATTGCAAGTACCGGGTGTCCCAATAAGAATGGCTCTCGACCATATCTCAGGAACCGTTTATAGTACAGCTTTGAGAAAAAAAATTTTATAACAAAAGTTGTCTCGGGAAAATCCTGGAAATTATTTTCATAATTGTAGGTTCACCGCTAGAGGGCGTAATTGAATATCAAAAATTAAAAAATCTAAATTTTACAAAATTTGCTTAATGAAAATGCACTGGAAATCCGATCATCGCATTCTTCATAAAATTCTGTGCATATTTGATTTCACAAGTTTAAGTCTACCTTTGCAAATAAGAGGTGGGGGTGAGTGAGAACCTTGTTATGAAAAAATGGCTGTAAGCCCGGTTCTGCTAAATCGAATTTTGCAAACTTGGTCTTGTTGAAGACAGATCTTTTTCGTCAATGTAAGAGTTATAATTTCGAACCAGCCTAATAAGTAATATGCCAGCTAGGAGGCGTTATTTAATTTTTTTCAGAAATCTAGTTTTCTTTGAAAAATATTAAATACAAGTATGCATTTTTAATCCTGTATTATACAATTAGATTAAATTAGCAATAGAATAGCGAAAACCGCATGTAGATACCTTTTTTCTATCTCGAGATATCTTAAGAAATGTATAAATTTTAAACATAAGGCTAAGGCCACACACGCGATAATTTACGGCTCCGTAAGAGCACGTAAACCTGACAAGGCATTGTTGTAGATGAAATAGAAGTTAGTCAACCAATGCTCTTACGGCGCCGTAAATTATCGCCCGTGTGGCCTTTCGCTTACTGTTACTGTCACCGGTAAACTAAGTTAAGGAAAAGTAGTGTGCTATGGAAAATACAAAGAAACATTTTCCAGATATAAACGTATATAATTAATTAAAACAACAATAAGACAAACAACACAAAATATAACAAAGAAATAAACACATCTACTTAGTGACGACCTAAATCTTCAAATTGTTGCCCATCATTTTCGATGCAAGTTTACTACATTACTCGAGAAAACATTTCGAGAGCAGAAATTGAGACTGCTGTTCAATCTACTCTAGAAAGAGTAAATGCTTGCATCGAAAATGATGGGCAACAATTTGAACATTTAAGTCATCACTAAATAGTTGTTTTTATTTCTTTGTTATATGTTATAGTGTTGTTTGTCTTATTGTTGCTTTAATTAATAGGTCTTTTCAACGCTTCTCATTTGTTTCGAGCCTCGTGTCATAATATCGTATAATTCGTGTATAAGATTAATGTACCACATATAACAGAGGTTCGAAAGAAATAAGAAGCATTGGAAAGCCCTATTATGTACGTTGATATCTGAAAAATGTTCCTTTGTTTTTTCCATAGCACACTACTTTTCCTTAACTTCATTTACCGGTGACAGTAACAGTTACGTTTTTAAATTTACACGTTTCGTAAGATATCTCGAGATAGAAGAAAGGTATCAACATGCGGTTTTCACTATTCTGTTGCTAATTTGGTCTAACTTTGTAATATAGGATTAAAAATACATACGTGTATTTAATATTTTCCAAAGAAAACTAGATTTCTGAAAAAAATTAAATAACGCCTCCTAGCTCGCATATTACTTAGTAAGCTGGTTCGAAATTATAACTTTTACATTGACGAAAAAGAGCTGTTTTCAACAAGACCAAGTTTGCAAAATTCGATTTAGCAGAAGCGGACTTATAGCCATTTTTTTCATAACAAAGTTCCCACTCACCCCACCTCTTATTTGCAAAGGTAGACTTAAACTTGTGAAATCAAATATGCGCAGAATTTTATGAAGAATATGATGATCGGATTTCCAGTGCACTTTCATTAGGAAAATTTTGTAAAATTTAGATTTTTTAATGTTTGATATTCAATTACGCCCTCTAGCGGTGAACCTACAATTATGAAAATAATTTCCAGGCTTTTCCCGATACAACTTTTGTTATAAAATTCTTTTCTCCAAGCTATACTATAAACGGTTCCTGATATATGGCCAAGAGCCATTCTTATTGGGACACCCGGTACATATGTATGACTAAGTTAAAAACAGTTATGGGTATTAAAAAAATTTTATGTACATCTAATAAAAATAACTTTATTTCTTATGATATTGTACAAAATAATTTTTACACATATTACAGTACATTTTTCACAATATGTTAGTGGTTTGGCTTTACAATAATTTAGTTATTTACACGCTTCTTCCTGAAGTGTCCTTTGCCATCGAATCTTACTCCCGATAATATCTTTGAATGTTGATGTACTCGGCACACTACTTTTCCTTAACTTCATTTACCGGTGACAGTAACAGTTACGTTTTTAAATTTACACGTTTCGTAAGATATCTCGAGATAGAAGAAAGGTATCAACATGCTGTTTTCACTATTCTGTTGCTAATTTGGTCTAACTTTGTAATATAGGATTAAAAATACATACGTGTATTTAATATTTTCCAAAGAAAACTAGATTTCTGAAAAAAATTAAATAACGCCTCCTAGCTCGCATATTACTTAGTAAGCTGGTTCGAAATTATAACTTTTACATTGACGAAAAAGAGCTGTTTTCAACAAGACCAAGTTTGCAAAATTCGATTTAGCAGAAGCGGACTTATAGCCATTTTTTTCATAACAAAGTTCCCACTCACCCCACCTCTTATTTGCAAAGGTAGACTTAAACTTGTGAAATCAAATATGCGCATAATTTTATGAAGAATATGATGATCGGATTTCCAGTGCACTTTCATTAGGAAAATTTTGTAAAATTTAGATTTTTTAATGTTTGATATTCAATTACGCCCTCTAGCGGTGAACCTACAATTATGAAAATAATTTCCAGGCTTTTCCCGATACAACTTTTGTTATAAAATTCTTTTCTCCAAGCTATACTATAAACGGTTCCTGATATATGGCCAAGAGCCATTCTTATTGGGACACCCGGTACATATGTATGACTAAGTTAAAAACAGTTATGGGTATTAAAAAAATTTTATGTACATCTAATAAAAATAACTTTATTTCTTATGATATTGTACAAAATAATTTTTACACATATTACAGTACATTTTTCACAATATGTTAGTGGTTTGGCTTTACAATAATTTAGTTATTTACACGCTTCTTCCTGAAGTGTCCTTCGCCATCGAATCTTACTCCCGACAATATCTTTGAATGTTGATGTACTCGGTCTTCTTACTCTACTTCTTGCATTAAGAGTCAATTTTTGGTACGGAACTACTACAGACCGACGAAAATCTAATTAAGAAATATTTGACTTATTGACTCGTTTGGGAATGAGAGAATCCGTGAATGTACTAATGCCAAATCAATCATGTAAACATTGACCAATACCACTGTTAGTTCAGAATTTAATGGCGTAGTTTCCAACAAACCAGTCGAGGGGCCTGATTCTAATTCATTTCGAGGTCGCAATTTAATTTCGACTCCTCCATGACAGTCGCAATTTATAGCGATTCTTATTCATTTCGATATTAGTTCCAACTGGGGATATTAACGTTATCATTTTGACACTGCTCAGAATTTGGGTTGGTCCTCCTGTTTATTGGATTTATTCGCTATGCAACCACCGTAACGTTTGTTGACAGTCTGGGCAAATTATCCAAAAAATGTCATTTTTGGGAAAAGTTATTTACGAGCTATTTTATTGCTAAAATCGAATCTTAAGTTTGCGTAGATTAGTAATAGGGGGTATGACAAATCCGCATAAGGTGTGTTATTTTATTTATAAACAAATTAGCACTCCTTATAAATCTTCTTTTTTTTTCAATTAGTGCTCTGTAACTCCTAAGATGTGTGCTTTAAACCAAAAACACTCGAATAAAAATTCACCGTAATTTAGTTCTGCACAAAGTTATTTTTTTCCGATTTCCTTCAACAAAAATTTTACTCGGAAAATCCGAGTTTTCCCAAAAAAAATCTGCAATTTTCAATTAAAATTTTAGGGAAGTAATTACACGCACCGGCAAAATTAGCCGAACACCTTAAAAATGGGACATGTTTGATGTCTCGAATCTCCTAATCATGTTGTCCGATTTGAGTGATTCTTTTAATATGTTATAGCCTTATTAGTTAAGAATATCGGTGTAATAATATTGTTGCTGGACAGGTAAATGTCATTTTATACCGGGTGTTACAATCATACTGTGTTTTTTTTCTTAAAGTTCGAAACACCCTGTGGAATATTCTAGCATATATAAAATATTAAAATTAAAACTTGATTGTAGACTTAGGCTTTCTTAACATTTTCTTTTTTGATTCATTTTCTTATGTTGGAAAAAAAAAGGTATGTGCTTTAACAACTAGCCATGCTTTTTATCAATAAATCCTCATAGTAGGGGAGGAAAGTATGCTAAATTTGCAGTTACTAGAGCGTTATGGGAACCTATTGGATTGTGAAGAGTGGGTGCTAAAACCAAAAAAAGTTAAGTTAAGTTTTCCATAAAGTGTGGAACTTTCCATTTTTTAATTTAATTTTTCATTTCCACCAATCGTCGTTTTCCGATTATAGGAAATATAGGATATATCTATCCATAATTGGAAAAAATGTTGCAAATGAAAGTTGCTTATTTTTACGTCAAGGATCCCAATCTGAAATAAAAATTGGGGGCTCATATTTAAGATTTTAAAGTAACCCCCCACCACACCTCCGTGGGGGGTCGTGTTTGGTGCCATTCGGTAGATTTTTGAAAAATATTGAATAGGTGTATTTTGCAGTTTTACGATCTGATGTTCATTTCGCGAAATATCGCAGGATTCGTATTTAAAATTTTTAATTTGCCCCCCACTCCTCTCCGTGGGGTGTCACGGGCTCCCACGGAGGTGTGGTGGGGGATTTAATTTAAAATCTTAAATAGGAGCCCCCAATTTTTATTTCAGATTTGGATTATTTACGTAAAAATAAGCAACTTTTATTCAACACATTTTTTCGAATTATGGATAGATAGCGCTATAATCGGAGAAAAATGATTGTTTCAAATGGAAAATTAAATTAAAAAATGAAAAGTCTCCCACTTTATGGAAAACTTAACTTAACCTTTTTCTGATTTTAGCACATACTCTTCACAATCCAATAGGTCCCCATAACGCTCGAGTAACTGCAAATTTAGTATACTTTCCTCCCCTACTATGAGGATTTATTGATGAAAAACATGGATAGTTGTTAACGCACATAACTTTTTTTATTATCTTACATAAGTAAATGAATCAAAAAGTAGAATGTTAAGAAACCCTAAGTCTACAATCGAGTATTAATTTTAATATTTTATATATGCTAGAATATTCCACAGGGTGTTCCAAACTTTAAGAAAAAAACACAGTATGCTTGGTACACCCGGTATAAAATGATATTTACCTGTCTAGCAACAATATTATTACAACGATATTCTTAAATAATAAGGCTATAACATACTAAAAGAATCACTCAAATCGGACCAGTGGTTTAGGAAATTCAAGACATCAAACATGTCCCATTTTTAAGGTGTTCGGCTAATTTTGCCGGTGTGTGTGTATTTATCAATAATTAAATAAATTGGTGACATGAAATATTTTTTATAGTAGATTATATATCAGGAGGCCGCCGACAATCTAACCAATAGTTTAGCAATAATTAAAATGTTATTTAAAAAATTTCGATCGAAATAATAACCAGAAAGATTATGATACACCAGAATAATTATGATTTTCGTATAAACAAAGCACTATACCTATTCAACGTACTTTACAGGATTGAAATTGGACTATTTGAGCGGTCTCAGGAATGTTACAAAGAAACAATAATTTTTTGGCTTATAAACAAATAGAACCCCTTAGAAAATATTAGATTAAATTAAATTACGTTAACGCTGTTGAAAAGGGCACGACTTCTGTGCCCTTTTTCGAAGAAAAACAAAATTGAATTGCGAGGAGTGGTTCCAGGTATAACCGGTCAAATTTGACCGGCATTTGTGACTGAGTTATAAACAACAGGATTTCAATCTTTGAACCATTATCTTTTTATTCCGGTCCTCTTTGTACACACAAATCTTTTTTCAACAAAAAAGATTTGTGTCACCAAGTTATTTAATTATTGATAAATAATTACTTCCCTAAAATTTTAGTTGAAAATTAAAAAGTTTGTTTGGAAAACCCGAATTTTCGGAGGTCCTTTAGTTAGTTCAACTGAAATCCACAAGGATCGCATAGTCGCATTTCAACGTCGCAATATTGATTGCGACCTGTTTTGAGTCGAAATTTGAATTAGAATCAGGGCCCTGTCTTGTTGATGTACGCCTCTCATTAGGTATTATAATTTTTCAACACTTGTGGTTGAGAAATGAAATGTTTTCCTTTGAGCTTGCTATCCCATCTACTAACTTGTGCGAGTAAATTCAATGCTATAAAAAATCTTTTGCGAGAGGTTCTACATTATCAAAATTAGATGCTAAGTCTGATTCGTAATTCTTTGGATGCTGTGTGCTATTTCGAGATTGTTGCCGTTTGGTGCCAATATAGTTCTGAGATAATTCGCTAGTCTTGTTAGTCAACTCCAGTTCTTCTCAGAATTTAGATCATCTTTTAATTGTTAACGCAGTCAAAAGCTCTTCGACAATCGACAATAACTATTTAATTTATCAGCAATGAATAATAGAGACTCCTTTACATCGTTGGCCCTACTGTTACAATTTATTGATAAAATATATTAAAACTTGTAGAAAGAAAATCACTTTCCGGATATGCTATGCTTATGTGGAAGGATTTACAAGGATATGTTTACAGAATCTGATCATAAAGACACAAAAAGCTTGGACGCTGCGATATATTGGTACAGGAAAGGTTTCGAAGTTCAACCAAATGAATACGCAGGTATTTTATAATGCTTATATAGCTATATTACTATTAGGACATTAGTATTTTACCTAGTATATATCCGTTCTCAAAATAATATATAAACATACTTTTCGCCTCATTTCTGTCGATTTACATTCAACGTGAAGTAGAAATTCAACGGTAAGTACAGAATTGTAAATAAGTATTTTCATGGAAAAATATCATTAGTTAAATAAAATTAACATGAAGTAAAACTCCCTAGTGTAGTTGGTATATTTAATAAAAATTCTAAAAAATTTTTAAAAATCCAAACGGATTACGTTCAAAACGTTTTCGGACTTATCAGTCCATCATCAGTGAACTCTCTGTCCTTGCTAAATAGCCACAATGCCAAACACTGGTCAAGATGTATGTTCTAACTACATGGTGAAATCTGATCTACAATTTGGCTTACATTGGATGCCAACGGATTAGTACTAGGTACATGATGCTCTACTCCATTAATTAAGAGATTTTTTTATTATTAGGTCTACATTGAACTACGTTTAGACTGTCAATCAATGTCTGTTAATTGACAGACTAAACGTAGTTCAATGTAGACCTAATAATAAAAAATCTCTTAATTAATGGAGTAGAGCATCATGTACCTAGTACTAATCCGTTGGCATCCAATGTAAGCCAAATTGTAGATCAGATTTCACCATGTAGTTAGAACATACATCTTGACCAGTGTTTGGCATTGTGGCTATTTAGCAAGGACAGAGAGTTCACTGATGATGGACTGATAAGTCCGAAAACGTTTTGAACGTAATCCGTTTGGATTTTTAAAAATTTTTTAGAATTTTTATTAAATATACCAACTACACTAGGGAGTTTTACTTCATGTTAATTTTATTTAACTAGATGGTATACAGCCAACCTTCGGGTATTATCCCGTTTTATTTTTAATATCGTTAGTGTTTGAGTAATAGGATCATTCAGGAAATTTTTCTGTGATCTGACTAAAGAAGGTAGCAGATATGTATGTTCATGGGAAATTATCATCATTATTTTGTTTATTGGTATTTTAGGAAATTTTTGGTTGGCCCTATTCCCTAGTGATCATTCGATATTTACCTACTGAGCCAGGGCCGGATTTAAGATCTTGGCGGATGCCCAGACTGGGCAGATGCCCCCACATTCCGGGGGCCCCACAAAGCTTCAAACTTAAAAAAATCGGCACATTATTCAGATAGAATAATTTTTGTCAATCAATGTTATATTTCGTTACATGGAAGGTTTCACTAATGTTGAAAGGTTTCTCATATTTTTGCCACATCATCGTCATAAAGCAGAAGATATAATAAATCTTAAATATTATTAAATATCTATTAAATATTATTTAATACTCTAATGACATTATTGCAAGAAGATATTGATTTGAAAAAGTGCAGGGGACAGTCCTAGGACAACGCATTAGTTATGAGTGAAAAATACAGAGGTGTTCAGGCTAAAATTAGATAAAATAATATTTTGGCGTTGTGCATTCCGTGTGCCTCCCACTCTCTAAATTTAGTTGCAAAAGCTACAGCTGAGTGTTGTCCTGCTGCCATACTATTTTTTTTTTTATTTCTTGGAAGGACTATATGTATTTTTCACTTCCTCTACGTATAGATACAACTTGTTAATCGAATCTTTAATCGATAATGCTCGAAGGAGCATTATCCAAAAAATTTCATTAGACGATGAGCAACAATTTGAAACCCAAAGCGATGCAAATTGTTTGTATAATCGAATGTGTTTACTAGAAACAGGAATATTTGCAATGTTTTGGAATGAAATCTTAGAGAGCACAAACGGCACAGTCGTATTCTCCAAGATCTCCAAATATTGACCTTAATTCAGAGTGGCGGCACTTAGATCATTTAAAGAATTTATATTCGTTTAAGGAATATTTTAGGGACTTAAATGACGATATCAGAGAAATTTAGGACTCTTCTTCTGTAGAAAAATTTTTATCGCTATTATAGATCATTTCATTTCCTCTTTAAGTTAGAAGCTTTCTGCATATGAATCCATTCATTCCAATTTTGGTTTTTTACATTATTTGGAAAATTTAACTCCCAAAGAAATTGTAGCTCACTCACTGAAGCTTACCGACATTTTATAGCAATGATTTAGATGGAAATCTAGGTTTCAACAGGGTTTTCTAGAAGTACTCTAGGTGGGTAGATCTAGGGCCGGGGGAGATCGGCCTCCCTCTCAAACCAAGTGATTTAATTTTTTAATTATATATAAAGATTATAAAAACATTAATTTATTTTTATAGAAATTTAGCCAATCCCTCCCTCTTAACGATGCTGGATCCGCCACTGCCACTCACTACGTGGAGTAGTAACGGCGTCCGTGCGTGTTTCTTAGAATAAAATAAATGAAAATAAAAATAAATCAAATTTAAATAAAATAAACTAAAGTAAATTAAAATAAAAGAAAATAAATTAAACTAAACTAAAATAAAATGAAGTAGACGCTAAGAAAACTATACATAATTCCCCTACTCGTGCCAAAAATTCCGTTTTTTAATTGTAACTTTAGTTATTCCTTCATAATCATAAGGCCAGTTTCAAGCGGGTAAGCATTTTTTCCTCCGTAGATCTTCAGATTAGCCTTTTAGACTCACTTGAAGATTTTATTACAGTATTGTGACTAATGTTTTATATAAATAATTGTTTTTCTTTTATTTTGCAGGCATTAACCTGGCAACACTCTTAGTCATCAAAGGTGCGGAAATAGGCAAATCGGATGAACTGCAACACATAGGCATGGTATTAAATAATCTGATTGGTAAAAAGGGCAGCTTAGCTTCGTTGATCGACTACTGGGATGTTGCCACTTTTTTCGAAATATCCGTTCTTTTCCAACATTACAGCAATGCAACCCAAGCAGCAGCTTGTATGTTTAAGTTAAAACCTCCAAACTGGTACCTTAAGTCTACTGTTGGGAACATACAGGTAGGTAATACTAGTATTCACAGCATTTTTTAACTTAAAAAATGTTAAACTTTAAAAAACCTAATCCTAAAAAGCGCTACACACGTCCCCACCTGACCACCTGACTGTCGAAGCTGACAGCGTTGGGTCTGACTGTTGGAGCGTGTGTAGGCTTGTCGCACAACAAAAATGAGTCATCCTGACAGTCTAGCTGACCGATTTGGTCAGGTGGTCTTGCTTTTCCAATTTCCTATTTGCAGCTGTATATCTTAACACGTTGCAATTTTTGTACTCCCAATTGTGACGTTAGAAATTAAAAAATACGGATTATACACAACATAACACACATATAATATAGGTCGTGGAGTCGAGGGTCATTGATTCGACTACAGATCGAGAGGTCCCGGGTTCAAAGTTTCAAAGTAGTTTAATATTTAAATAAAATAAAAATAAACTGTTTAAAGTATTTTATTTCGTTGAAATCATTTAATAGAAGTATGACTTCTTACGTGCGTACAAAGTACACAGACACGTTCTTTTTTATTTTACTTATACTTTTTCTAAACTGTATATTATACAGTTTGGAAAAAGTATAAGTAAAATAAAAAAGAATATACAGTTTAGAAAATACAGTTAAAAAAGAATATACATGTATAATATACAGTTTAGAAAAAGTATAAGTAAAATAAAAAAGAATGTGTGTGTACTTTGTACGCACGTAAGAAGTCATACTTCTATTAAATCATTTCAACGAAATATAATACTTTAAACAGTTTATTTTTATTTTATTTAAATATTAAACTAATTTTAATACTTACCACTTTCCAAAAATTAAAAAAAGAACAATTGTCCGCATTTGAACCCGGGACCTCTCGATCTGTAGTCGAATCAATGACCCACGACTCCACGACGTCACTGTTTATACGGTTTCTCGGACATTATGACAAATCATGGTAACAAATAGACGAAGTGGAGTATAAATGTAAAAATGTTTTAATAATACGTATTATCTTACTCCCGAGGAAGACAAATCCAAAGACACAAAATTATAATAAATATATTTACTAAAAACGCTAATATATTCTTTCCACACCTTTTTTGGACTGATACATACATAACTTGAAAGATTTAGCTACGAACTTTGCTAAACGTGTGCGCTTGCGCGCAGAATAATAAAAATCCACTCCCAATCGCGCCTAAAGGAGTATAACTTCAATAATTTTACGTATACTATTCCATATTCATTAACATACAAATGCACAAGTTTAGAATTACGAATAAAAAAAAAATTTGAACCAACATGCTGTCAAAATTAAATCAATATGGCGTCTAGGAGGCAAACAAACGTTATTCTATCAGTTCTTAACGTGTTTTAGATAATTTTAATTGCGTTTGGTTGTAATTTTTTTTGTAAAAGGATTAATTTAACATTTTCACTGTATGAATTAATTTAAAAAGATAATATGCCTCATTTCTGTTGTGTTTTGAAGTGTGGAATGGGAAGTTATCATGATAAAGTTCAGTTTTATAGGTTACTATCAGTGTTACATTTTAAGCATAAAACACCTAAATAAGTTATCATCTGAGAGACAAAAACAATGGTTAAATACTATAAATCGTCCTATAAAAACGATAAATAACTATGTCCATGTTACTTACGCTTGGAAAACTGTCTCCACCATAGGTTAACTCAGATACCTTGAGGGAAAATTGATCTATATTATTTATTTTGACAATATTTTGCTTGTACCTACTAGCAACATATGTATGTCTTCTTTGTATATGCAGAAGGTTTCTTTGTATATGTCTACAATAACAACTAAAAAAGTTGTCAGATACCTCGATTATTCCAAGTCGTGATAAAATTAGGTGAAATTTATATTTTTATAGTGGAGGATCTTTTTATAGTAAAGTAAATAATAAAAACAGTAAATATAATAGAACAGATACTTATAGTAAAGAATATAAACAAATATGAAGTGCCATTACCGCAACTGTCAAATAAATGTTACCAATTTATTCTAAAATGTCACCTTCATTCGATTACAGTTACAGTGTGTTCCGAACAAATGTGCTTCATAAAAACGCTTTATAATCCATTTATACAAATTAAATGAAACATATTATTGTGTATTTCTTTAGGTTAACATTAATAGAAATCTTCAAATATTATTTCTACGCGTATATAATAAAATATGTCTATATAAAATATGTCTATATAATAAAATATGTCATGTAACGATGCAGTTTTTGTGATAAGGCAAATAGCGGAGAAATCATTAGAATATAACAAACCAGCCTTTTTCTGTTTCATAGACCTAGAGAAAGCGTTTGATAGAATCCAATTAAAAGATGTGATACACCTACTATATGAGAAAAATTTACCACTGGGTATCATAAAACTGATAGAAAACATATATGTAAGAAATAAAATAGAAATGAAAGTCAATGGAATAATAACAGAACCCATAGAAACAAACACAGGAATCAGGCAAGGAGATTCGCTAAGCCCTCTACTGTTTAACATAATATTGGATGCAATAATAAAACAAGTGAAGAAAAAAAGAGGGTACAAAATGGGCAATAGAGAGATAAAAATACTGTTACGCTGATGACACCGTGTTAGTAGCAGAGTGCGAAGACGACCTACAAAGATTATTGCACGAGTTCAACATTAACGCAAAAGAAATGAATATGAAAATGTCAGCCCAAAAAACAAAAAGCTTAGTAATTGCCAAAGAACCAATAAGATGCAAATTGGAGTTAGACAATCAAATTATACAACAAGTAATGACTTTCAAATATCTGGGAATTAATCTATCAGCGGACAACAATATCGAAGAAGAGGTAAAAGACCAAATAATTAAAGCCAGTAGAATGACCGAATGCCTAAATGACACAATTTGGAAAAACAAACACCTAAGATTGGAAACAAAGGCCCAAATATTTATATAAGTCAGTTATTATGCCAGTTATGACTTACACGGCCGAAACAAGACCAGATACAAGCAAAACACGAAGACATCTGGAAACCAACGAAATGAAGATCTTAAGAAGGATTGCTGGAAAAGAACTACAGGATAGGGTAAGAAGTGAGGAAATCAGACCCATATTTGGGGTAGACAATATAAATACCTGGGTAGAGAACAGAAAAGAAGAGTGGAATGAGCACATAAGCAGGATGTCTGAATCAAGGATAGTAAGAATAGCCAGGAACAAGTCACCGTTAGGCAGGAGAAGTATAGGATGCCCAAGGAAAAGATGGAATGACAACTTAGGGGCAGAATGAAAGGCACCGTTGAAGAAAAACAGGCAGTACTGCCTATATAAAAGAAGAAGAAGAATATAATAAAATATGTCTAGTGGCTGTAATTCCAGTATACTCGGCAAAATGATACTAAAAAAGAACACACCTACCGCCAAATATTTCGTGTTGGTATCATGCGACGTCACAGGCTATGACGCGGATGACGTGCAACGGTTAGTAAATTAGACGAAGTATATAAATATATCAGTGCAAGAAAAGGCGTGAAAAGAATATATTAGTGTTTTTAGTAAATATATTTATTATAATTTTTGTGTCTTTGGATTTGTCTTCCTCAGGAGTAAGATGAGTATTATTAAAACATTTTATTGTATATTTATTATACTTCACCTTGCCTGTTTGTTACCGTGAATTGTCATTAGGTACGTCCGAACCGATACAGACACAGTCCTCGTAGCGTATTTGGTATAGCATTCGGCCAGAGATCGAGAGGTCTTGAGTTCGAATCCGGAGCAATCCTATACTTTTTTTTATTTTTTTGAAAGCGGTAAGCACAAAATTAGTTTGGTCTTTAAAAAAAATTAAAACAAACTGTTTAAAGTATATTTATTTTTAAGAAATCATATAATAGAAATATAACTTCTTACGTGCGTGCAAAGTACACACACATTCTTTTTTTTTTTTTAATAATAATTTATTCTTGTAAACGAATATATTTATTTTCTAGCTCATAGACAGATTTCGTAAAAAATCTGAGGAGGCAGTTAGTCCAGAAGAACAAATATTTCACTTCTGGATGGAATTTTTTCTGGAAGCGACGAAAGAAGAGCAGGAAGAAGCGTTCAGATTCCCAGCTTTAATTTTGGAGCCCAGTAAGGAATTGATGCCTAGTTATGTGTGTATTAATTTAGGAGCAGACCCTCAAACTCTGCAGGTAAGTTACCACAGGTTAAATTTTTTGCTTTAAATACTATATTTGACAAAAACAATTTACAATTTTAATTAAAAATATTTTATATTTAAGATGTCGATTTCCACCTCGGAAATCGTTCTCAAATTACAAATTAAACGAATTATTTGTTTTGTTACTTCTTCTTCTTCTTCTTTAAGCTCCATCTCCTATCGAAGGTTGGAAATTATGGCTATGAAGACACTGTTGACTGCCGCTCTAAATAGTTCTGCACTACTGCATTTAAACCATTCCCTTCAGTTCTTAAGCCAGGATATTCTTCGTCTTCCCACATTTCGCTTTCCTCGGATTTTGCCTTGCATAATAAGTTGTAACAATTAGTATTTTTGCCCTCTCATCACATGTCCTAAGTACTCAAGTTTTCGTCTTTTGATAGTTAATATTATTTCCCCTTCATTTCCTATCCTTCGAGTTACTTCCACGTTTGACAATCTTTGAATCCATGATATTCGTAGAATTCTTCTGTAACACCAAAGTTCAAAGGCGGCCTACTTATTCAGATGGACTTATTTTAATGTCTACGCTTCCAAGCCATAAATAATAGTAGTGTCGTGTTGGGTCCTTAAGGGACGGAAAGGGAGCCAACTATCAGAACTAGGGAAACACTGACTCTAAACTATACTTTTATTTAAAGGTTTACAACATCCATAATCGTAAGGTTGGGAAGATGTTGTTTTGCGGGGTAGTCGTTCAGACACCCATCTCGCACAAATGCTAACTATAATGTGAATACTAATTATGAACTATTAATGCTCTCTTTTACCGAATTCTCTTCGGGCTTTTATATCAATCTTTATTTTGGACTTTGAAAGTACCCGGTACGTGAGTATCGTTACTTACTAGCGAAGTTACCCAAACAAACTCCATCAATCAACCTGGTTGATTGCTTCGCTTTGTTTGTGATTATAGAAACATCTTCTGTATCGACCTAATTATGCTTAAACTATATACATATTTTGGATACATATTATATTATACAGTAAGGGTTTTTCCCCTTACTGTACAGTAGTTAACATGTAACACCGAAGCATCCTTAAGCGTAGTTCTAATCTTATATCCCGATAATAAAGGAACTTTTTAAGTTTAATTTTGTTTGTTACTTGGAAAAGAAAAACTCATCTAATAGTTAATAATAGTTATTTTATCTTCCTCAATCATCTATTGGGACCGTGCAAGTTCGGCAAAGCGACACCTATTTCTACGCTCTGCAACTTTATTCGCACTTTTAATTATATTGGCCAATTATATTAGTCCTGGTTACTGGATAATTGTCAAGGCCATAGTCCAAAAAAATAATAAGAAAAAATAAGATTCAGGTTATGTTATTAAAACGTAAACAATTGTATGTAGTAAATAAAATTAGTTATTACCTCAAGCCCTAGAACCGCCATTTGCTCTCGACGAGTATCAGAACTCCCTCTCAATTAAATCTGACTCGGCTCCTGGTTTGGATCAGATTTCCTACTCCATGTTAAAAAATCTTCCCGTTGTTGGATCTTTGTTATTAATTCAACTTTTCAATGAAAGTCTTAGAACGGGTATAGTTCATGTTCAGTGGAAACAATCAGTAATTTTACCTATAATAAAAAAAGATAAAGATTGTAATAATCCGTTAAACTTTAGACCAATAGCTCTTTCTTCATGTGTAGACAAAATGCTCGAAACTCTTATAAAGAACAGAATAGAGTGGACTGTGGAACATAATAAGATTTTATTAGCTAAAACAAATATCCCTACCCCCATTGAAATTTGCCTACTTATGTCCAACCTTAATCCACGTAGGATTAACTTGATCCTTAAATTCCTTAACTTGGCTAAACTTAACTTATAAATTAATCAATTCCCAACTTTGAATTAAAAAAATTAAGAAGATAAAGATATAAAAAATATTAGACCTCCAAACGATAATAGTTTTAACCCTTATGTTATAATATTGCCTTTCCTGTAGGGACTGTCTGGCCCTATAAGAAGATGTTCCTACTTATATTTAAAAAAAATTGAGGCTTTAGCATATATATTTGGAAATATTCGATTGCCCAGAGCAAGACAAGAGTATTTCCCAGGTGTAAGCTGGGCGAATTATCCCGAGGGATATAACCTAATAAAGGAAGAAGAAGAAGAAAATTAGTTATTAAAATGCAGTACTGCAAGCAAAATACAATTAATTAAATTTACCTTCAAATAATAATATCATATCAATATTGTGGAGCAACATATAATTTTTCTTCTTCAATGACAGTAGATATGAAATGTACGTCAGTTTGACAATTTCAATTGACAATATGAATTATTTAAGAAAGTTGCAATATTTCTCCGCTATTCGCGCACGATCGTTTCTCAATTCCCTTCCAAGTACTTGCACACCGCGAATATTAAACATTTTAAAGTAGAGGACTTAAAAATGGTATTGTCGGTATTTTTGGAGTTCATTTCTGTGACGACTTTATTTGCGAATAATTTATTTTATTATATGAGATCAATCGATTTTGACATTTATTAAGAATACATGTCAGAAAACATAATAATAGCATGTGATTGCTTTTCAAAAAAGCTATCGTTATTTGTGTATTATTCAGTTATAGTTGAGTCCATGTAACCCAGTGAACCTGGTTAAAGAACCTCAGAACCTGGATCCACAACATCTGTGCAGCTTTTCCGCGTTGCTGCAGATAAAGTGAAGATTGCCATAATGATCGCCAACATTCGTCACGGATAGGCACACCAAGAAGAAGAACCCAGTGAACTTTCGTCCAATAAAATCCTGCCATAAAATAAACTATTAGATTTTTTCATTTTCAAGTAAAAGACATGTCTACTTTTTGTTTTGCGAACGATTTTTGAGCTGGAAATCAAAACGTCAAATAAAAATATTTTTAAACACACCGCCAAAATTAGCCGAACACCTTAAAAATGGGACATGTTTGATGTCTTGAATTTCCTAAACCACTGGTCCGATTTGAGTGATTCTTTTAGTATATTATAGCCTTATTATTTAAGAATATCGTTGTAATAATATTGTTGCTAGACAGTTATTTTTGCTAGATGCTAGACAGACTAAGTTATTTTTCTTAAAGTTTGGAACACCCTGTGGAATATTCTAGCATATGTAAAATATTAAAATTATTACTCGATTGTAGACTTAGGCTTTCTTAACATTTTCCTTTTTGATTCATTTACTTATGTAAGATAATAAAAAAGTTATGTGCATTAACAACTATCCATGTTTTTCATCAATAAATCCTCGTAGTAGGTGAGGAAAGTATACTAAATTTGCAGTTACTCGAGCGTTATGGGGACCTATTGGATTGTGAAGAGTATGTGCTAAAATCAGAAAAAGGTTTAGTTAAGTTTTCCATAAAGTGGGGGACTTTTCATTTTTTAATTTAGTTTTCCATTTGAAACAATAATTTTTCTCCGATTATAGCGCTATCTATCCGTAATTCGAAAAAATGTGTCGAATAAAAGTTGCTTATTTTTACGTAAAGAATCCAAATCTGAAATAAAACTTGGGGGCTCCTATTTAAGATTTTAAATTAAATCCCCCACCCCACCTCCATGGGGGCTCGTGACACACCACGGAGAGGGGTGGGGGGTAAATTAAAAATTTTAAATACGAGCCCTGCGATATTTCGCGAAATGAACATCAGATCGTAAAACTGCAAAATACACCTATTCAATATTTTTCAAAAATCCACCGAATGGCACCAAACACGACCCCCCACGGAGGTGGAGTGGGGGGTTACTTTAAAATCTTAAATAGGATCCTTGACGTAAAAATAAGCAACTTTTATTCGCAACATTTTTTCCAATTATGGATAGATATAGCCTATATTTCCTATAATCGGAAAAAACGATTGGTGAAAATGGAAAATTAAATTAAAAAATGGAGAGTCCCACGCTTTATGCAAAACTTAACTTAACTTTTTTTTGGTTTTAGCACCCACTCTTCACAATGAAATAGGTCCTAATAACGCTCGAGTAACTGCAAATTTAGCATACTTTCCTCCCCTACTATGAGGATTTATTGATAAAAAGCATGGCTAGTTGTTAAAGCACATAACTTTTTTTATTTTACAACAAAAGCAAATGAATCACAAAAGAAAATGTTAAGAAAGCCTAAGTCTACAATCTAGTTTTAATTTTAATATTTTATATATGCTAGGATATTCCACAGGGTGTTCCGAACTTTAAGAAAAAAACACAGTATGATTGTAACACCCGGTATAAAATGACATTTACCTGTCTAGCAACAATATTATTACACCGATATTCTTAACTAATAAGGCTATAACATACTAAAAGAATCACTCAAATCGAACAACAGGATTAGGAGAATCGAGACATCAAACATGTCCCATTTTTAAGGTGTTAGCCTAATTTTGCCGGTGTGTGTATTTCCGTTAAATGCAGTAGTTATCCATACATTTCTTAACCACTTCCTACCATTATTTTCTATCCAATGCTTTCTTTTCAATTATCAATATTAGTTTTTTTTAGTCTTCATATACGCTGTCCTTCCATCTCTTTTTTTGTCTACATTTCCTATTCTTTCAATGTGTCCTAAATATAGTATTCTTTGTGCATTGATTGCCGTCGTTATTTGTGGTTCGTTATATAGTTCTTCAAGTTCTTTATTGTCTAGCCGTAGTGGACGAGAATTTCCGGGAACTTTTTGGGGCTAGGTTAGGCTACATTTTTTGCGCCTTCGACAATTGTTGTCCCGGGCTGCATCTCGGGATAGCCAATTGTATGTTTTAGTATCCTGACTACAAATACTGAAAAAACTAAAAGTGCGAATTTTGTCATGAAATTTGGTACGTGGGGTTAGAATAATATTTGGAACAACTTTTCCAAATAACTTTTTCCGATATCTCTAACGCGAAGCAAAATATCGAAAATTCGCCCGGTTTTTAGATTCGCAGTAGATAAAGTTTAAAAGTTTAGTGAGTTTAAAATTTAAATTTGAGTTGACTATGACTAGACTATCTTAAAAAATGTGAAAATGACACTTGCTTGACTGCAAAATTTTAAATCTGTATTTATTTTGATAGCCGCAATATAAATAGGGATGTCTTCATCTTAAATGCGACACACTGTTTATATAGGTATACGAGTATATCGAGGGTATACCAGCAGAACGCACTAAGTCAATTTTTTTAGTTATTCAGCTATTAATGCAGTCGTATATAAAAAGGTATGCTCTATATACTGCAAAGACACACTAAGTCGTACTTATTATAATAACAGAAAAAAATTTAATACTAAGTCAGTTTGATTGTTTCATTTACTAGCAGAATGCATTAAGTACTCTTAATGCAGTCTGCTTGTACTATTTTTGCGAAAACCGAACATACAACACTATATTAACTTTGACTTAGAACATTCTGGTTGTATAATCTGTATACCTATCGTTAGGTTTAATCAAAAGGTTAATGTATGAAAAAAGAAAACCTTTTTAAGAGAAAGTAAATAGATTTTAAATACAGCATCTAAAGACTTGCAACTTTTTGCATTGTGTTCAGGATAATGTCGGGAAAAAGTCTCCAATAGAAAAATGAATGGGAATGTATAATTGCATTTTAAACTGCATAAAATGTATCCAAAAGTGCATAGACATGTCAAGATAATTAAGGGCCAGATTTTGTCACTCGGTGGCTTTTGGGGTCGCTGAATACGAATTCGCCATCAACACCGACCCTCGGGGTACCTAGGGCGCAGTGTCACTGCTAAGGCACATCATCTTCTGGAGTTTAGAGGGTTTTAGGCATTAAATTGATGCAAATAGATTACTCAGGGAGTCTTTGGGTGTGCCGAAGACGAATATACCTTCAGAACGGACACCTGGTGTCTATGGTCATACGCCATCTTCGAAGTTTCGAGGGATTTCGGCATTTAATGCAAGCAAATAGATTACTAGGCGGTTTTTGGGGTCACTTAATACGAATACGCCATCAGAGACGAATCCGGACCACCTGGTGCCCAAGGTCACTGCTAAGGCAAGTTACCTTATCGATTTTGGAGGGTGTTTGTTCATCGGGGGTCGGTTCTGATGTCGTATTCTTATTCAGCGGTCCAAAAACCCCTCGAGTAATCGTTTGCATCAATTTGACGAGAACCCACGAAACTCCAGATCATGTGCCTTAGCAGTGAGCCTGGGCACCATGTGCTGCGGTGGTCGGTTCTGATGGCGTTAGCGACAAAAGAACCATCGAGTGACAAAAACTGACCCTCAATACACTTATTTGGATATGTTTATGCACCTTTGGATGCATTCTTTGCACTTTTAAAATGCAAGTATGCATTTTCATCCATTTTTCTATTGTAGATTTTTTTCTGACATCATCTTGAACACAATTCAAAAAGTTACAAGTTTCTATGTGCAGTATTTAAAAATCCTAAATGCCCTGGTCTAGATAAAGAAGACTAATTATCTATTTGCTTTTTGTATTTTTTGTATCTAGTATTTAAATATCTGAAAATTTCTATTGTTCTTTTTTATTTTTATTTTTCAAGAGGATTTTTTTAATGCCGAAATTCTAGTTGTCTAAGATTATAGGATAAAACATTATAATGGTAAAATTGATACAACTAAAATTAACATTAAAATGGGATTTGTTGTCTGTCTACTTGTGTAAAATAGTAACATTACGAACAAGCAGAATGCACTGTCAGTTCATTATTTATTAAAAAAATAATTACTAATTAACCAAAAACAATAACTGTTGTTGTAATATACCACATTCTTTAAAATACCATTACTATTTCTATACAATTAATAGAATTAAACTAAAAGTAATACTTTTTGTGTAATTTTGATTTATATTTAAAAATTTTACTAAAACTTGATTTTCTCAAAACAGTGATTTTTGACTTAGTGCAATCTGCTCGTATACCCTCGATATAATATGTAGAGTATAGTAAAGTATACTGAGGTCACGAACCGCCACTGGTCTTAAGTAGCTAATTTTTCTAACTTTGATTATCTTTAGCAGCTCCCTATCTGTACCTATTCTCCTCAGGACTTTTTTGTTAGTGATGTGGGTTGTCCAAGGTATTTTTAAGATCGTTCTATAAAGCCAGAGTTCAAAGGCTTCATTATATTTATCGCTGTAATATATTTATTTATATCTTACTATCGATACTAATAGTCTGGGCTGATTATCGGAGAATAGGCCATTTTTGGGAAAAGTTATTTACCAGCAATTTTATTGCTGGAATCGAAACTTATTATTGTATAATATATTAATAATATAGATATGCAAAGTCCGCAGATAGTGTGCTACTTTTTTTATAAACAAAATGGCGCCCGAAAATCGTGTTTTTTTCAATTTTTGCTCTATAACTCCAAAGATTTTAACTTTATACCAAAAATACTCAAATAAAAATTCACCGCAATTAAATTCTGCATAGAGACGTGTTTTTTCCGATTTACTTCGACGCAAACTTTCCCCGGAAAAAGCGGGGTTTTCCAACAAAATCTTTAATTTTCAACTAAACTTTTAGATAAGTAGTTGTTAATCAATAATTAAATAACTTGGTAACGTAAAAGCCCTTTCCGAATATATTATAATTCCAGAAGCTGATGGAAATTTAATAAACAGTTTAGCAAAAATTGAAATGTTAATTTAAAATTTACGGTCGCTATAATAACGACAATAATTATGATGCTAAAAAATAGCTATGATTTTTTCATAAAAAGACACTATACCTATCTAATGTACTTTACAGAATTGAAATTGGACTATTTAAGCGGCCTCAGGAATATTTTAAAATTATAAACAATTTTTTGGCCTATAAACAAATAGAATATCTCGGGAAATATTAACTAAATTAAATTATGAAAACGGTATTCGAAAGACAGCGGCAGGACGCTTCTTCTAAAAGAAAAAACGTTTAATTATGACGAGTGGTTCCTGAGACACAACCGGTCAAAGTTGAACGAAATTTACGGCAAAGATATAGACAATAGGATCATAATTTTCAAACCATCACCTATTTATTTTTATCCTCTTTCTCCACACCAATTTTCATATCTTTATAATCCTCATAACATATATTATTATAATAAAAACTATTGATAATACGTGTGAAAATTGCCAAAAATAGCAAAACGCATTATTAAATGTCAAACTTGCTTTTTTTTTGTTATAATAAATTAATTTATTTATTATAACACAATATGAATTTTTATTTGGGTGTTTTTGGTCTAAAGTTAAAATCTTTGGAGTTATAGAGCAAAAATTGAAAAAAACACGATTTTCGGGCGCCGTTTTGTTTATAAAAATAGTAGCACACTATCTGCGGACTTTGCATATCTATATTATTAATACATACAATAATAAGATTCGATTCCAGCAATAAAATTGCTGGTAAATAACTTTTCCTTGTATTTTGCTAATTAGCCCAGAGTATAATTATATATTTTAGGTAAACAATCTTTGCGATCGGAGTTTGAGAGGAGAGTGTAAACAAATACACGACTGGGAATTTACAGCAAATCAAATAAGAAGTGTTAGCTTTTATAAAAGAGATGAAAGATGCCTGTTTCTCTATGTCCATCACAACTCAGATGATTTTCAAATATTTTTTCCGTCAGAGTCATGTCGGTATGTTATAACTACAAAATGCTTTCCCTTATTTATATGTTACAAATATTTTCAGAGAATGTTTTTATAAACTTATCCTCGAACTTACCAATCATCAAGAGGGTCTGGTAGAATCAGAACCCCCTCGAGATATTAAATATGAATACGAAAGAGATGAAATAGGCAAAAAACTCCTTTTAGGAAAAGGAACATATGGAATAGTCTATGCTGCTCGGGATCTCAATACACAAGTAAGCATAAACGAGATATGATACAACCTTGTAAACATGCCAACTCATTGTAAATTAGCAGGGTGTTCCTTTGAATAAATAGCTTTCTAGAATTATTTTTTTAAATCAATTTTTTACATATTTATTTTTTTTTCAGGTACGTATTGCAGTTAAAGAAGTACCTGAAAAAAATTTAGGGGCTGTACAACCTCTACATGAAGAGATTCGTCTTCATTCCCAGTTACGTCACAGAAATATTGTACAGTACCTGGGTTCCCTGTCCGAGGATAATTATTTTAAGATTTTTATGGAACAAGTACCTGGAGGTTCGCTTAGTGCCTTATTAAGATCAAAATGGGGTCCTTTAAAATCCAATGAGCATACTATGGCCTACTATACAAAACAAATACTGGAAGGATTGAAGTATCTACACGATCAGAAAATTGTCCATAGAGATATAAAAGGTAATATTTTTTATAATTTATAGGGTTCTCGAGCTTATGACTAGAGACTGGTTTTTCTGGCATTCTTCTATTTTCGTATATTGTTATTTTAACCATTCTTCTTTCGAGTGTTTAGTTTTGTAGGTTATTTGTTTGTTATACTTTTCTGTACGTCTGACTATCTTTGTTTTTGTTGAAATAATACTAAAAGAGTCGATTGGATCAGTGCGACCAGCGGCTGACAGCACTTCACATCTCCGTGAGGTATGCGAGTTAAAGCCCACCCAGGTCATCGGAAAAACAAAAAAGGCTAACGCGTCAGTATCAAATTTTAAATATGAATCTGGCGCTTAGACTGGAATATGCGGGCGTCTGATCAGCCTATGAGGGAGCAGTACGGCAAGGGATAAGGGTTTGCGACTCGGTGATACTCCCCATAGATCCCTACTGGAAGCGCGTTGACGCCTAAAAAGACCGGTATATATTATATATACTAAAAGAGGAAATTAAAGCACAAATAGTGGTTGAAATATATTAGAAGAAGAAATTAAAACATACAAATGAGTGCGTAGCAAGTAGTGATGTTGAAAAAGTAACTATTCATTACAAAGTACTCGTTACTTACGAATACCGAAAGTATCGATTACTATACAGAGAGGCAAATCGTTACTTTGATTACTCTGATTACTTCATACCAATCGTAACAGAGCGAGTAACGACTATTGTATCTACTTTGATTACTCTGATTACTTCGTACTTCGTGAAGGTCGTTATTATATCGGAATACCTATACAAAATACCTACCTACTGAGAAATACGATTCTCGATATGATTACTAGTACTCAAGTGCAAAAGTAATCATAGTAATCAAATAATTTTTATCCCTTAAACAAATCGGTGAAGGTCGTTGTTATATCGGAATACCTATACAAAATAGCTACCTACTGAGAAATACGATTCTAGATATGATTACCGGTACTCAAATACAAAAGTAACAAAAGTAATCAAAGTAAGGTGCCTATCCGTTCCGGATGTTGGCGATCAGCATGGCTATCCTAACTTTGCTTGCTGCTATTCTGAATAGTCCGGTTGTCAATGTATTAAACTGATATGATTACCGGTACTCAAATACAAAAGTAACAAAAGTAATCATAGTAATCAAAGTAACGAATACTGTAAATGATTACTTTATACAAAAGTAACGATTTGTAACGAATACTCGAAAGTAACTATAATCAACATCACTAGTGGCAAGGCTATTTGAGAAGATGAATAAAGATACGTCGCGTAGTGCCATCTGTTGGTTACTGGGTCTCCTCCGATAGATAAGGAACGTCTGCGGGAGTGAGATAAAGCTCCTCTTCATGCGACGAAATAAAGAATAATCTCAGAAACTGCGGCAGATTGGAGTGTTTTCTGAACCAACTGAAAAGGAAGTCTGAGCTGCTACAGAATAGGCAACAGATGGGTTACTACCTATGTAGGAAGAGTATTTGTGGAGGTATGTGTAAAATCGATGATGCATTTGTATGGTAACTTGCTGTCCAGTGGTATTTTCCCCAGAGTGTGGAAAGAGGTAAGGTTTGTTATTATTGGGAAGGAACAAATGGATGCAAAGGAACAAAAACGTTAAAGACCACTAAGCTTGCTAATTGTGATGGCAAGAGTGTTTCGAGGCAAAGGTTAAAATGAGAGAAGACAACATAATCAATAAGACAAGATATCTGAACGAAGGAGAGAGCTTCAATATGAGTACAGTTCCAAGAGACACCTGCAAGGATCTTCCTTGCCAGCCTTCTTGTGGAACTATGGAGTGTCGAAAAGGAAGAGGTGTTGAAAGTGAGGGTGAATAGACCCATTGAGCATATTGCATTGTAGATGAATAAAAAAAGACTGAATTTGGCCCCATAAAAGACACAAGCAGTTTCGTTTATAGAGAGCGAAAAATGACGGGGTTGGAGATCAGCGTAGAGACGGTACATGTGACGAACAAGAATAATGAGTGTGCGTTAGCTTGGGCAGAATTTACTGCGAAACGCTGATCGAGTTTTTAAGAGACTAGAAACAATATTGAGTGCTCTAGATAGACCGATGGCGAATGCTGAGCAACACAGGGCAAGTTCCAGAAGATTGCTGTGATCGATGATTCCATAGTCTTGTTTGGAGTACAGACATGTATGAGGTTTTTGACATCGAGAAGTACGCCTCTAATATGAAAGGAATCCAGAGAAAGCACTCCTAAGAGTATGTAGTAGCTACTGTACTGTGTCTGTAGAGGATCCACGGATAAATCTGATAGCTGAGGAAGGGATGTATAATTGTTGACGAAAAGGGGAAGGCCGAAGACGTGAGAGGGGGAGAGTAATGACTTAGTTACGAAGTGTTGCAACTAATCTCAAGAAGAATGGAGTATGGAGCATACTAAATTTGTATTCGAAGGATGACTGAAATACATGAGTGTGAGAGGGACATGGATCAGACACTCACCGTGGAGGTGCTAATTGAACTGTTGCTGCGTAGCGAGAAAGTTTGAAACAGAAATCCGATATACCTTCTTTTATAGTCAGGATGGTGTATTTTTGAAAAACAAAGCTTTCTATGAATATAGCCAAATTGAAAGTATGCAGTATTTACGTGTACAAAATTTTGTTTTTAGACAGAGATGTCAACTTTTAAAAAATTATTTCAGTTTAATCTCATCCTTACAAATTTTAGCATTTTAGCTAGTTTATGTTACATTATCGATAAATCTAATAAACTTGTATATTTTAGGTGATAACGTTTTAGTTAACACATATAGTGGTGTAGTAAAAATTTCCGATTTTGGAACTTCAAAAAGACTTGCAGGACTTTGTCCCAGTACAGAAACATTTACTGGTACTCTTCAGTACATGGCACCAGAAGTAATCGACAAGGGACAAAGAGGTGAGTGAAGACGTTATTTTTTGAGTGACATTTATTGAATATAATATTGTTACAATGTTTTGCTAATATTTTATAGATTTTATAAGATAGTACGGAGTTTGCGAAGCAAGTTGTTACGAGATACTACCTTCAGATCAGTCTTTTGGCAATGTGCTTTATAAGTTAGTGTTCTGTCCAGCTTTACACCTTGGTTTATGAAAAGATTCCTGGTGGTACACATAGTACTGTCGCCAGGGGGGGGGGGTACAACGGCCTCCTTTATTTAGATGGACTTACCTAAGTTTTTTTATGTATTTTGACCCGTAGAACACAAATTTTTTGGGTTCCGGATGTCGATAAGATTGTTATAAACAAAAAGCTTGCAAAAAAAAATCGATTTTTTTTATATTCTTTGGATCATTCTAAGTAAAAATTGTCCTTACAAGTGTTTTCGTAGGATACATAGTTTTCGAGAAACTATGGTTTCTCTAAGGAAACGCGGTTGAACCTTTAAAAAATCGAAAACAGTTTTAAAAAATTGCAATTTTTGAACCCGTATAACTTTTGATTAAAAAATAAAATAGCAATTCTGCTTGCAGCATTTAAAAGTTCAAGTGAAATTATACCGGTTTTGATTATTTGCATTGCTAAAGATTAATTTTTTTATTGTTAAACAAAGCTATACACAAATTGTATTTGAGCATTTTGAAGCGTGCCCAATGCATGCGTTTTAATGCATGCTACGTAGAAATTGCCTGTTTGCAGGCGCTTGCACTTGTACCTACTCATTCGATTTTAAATGAGAGATGCATTAAAAACATCACTCAAGCACTATGTGTTTGACTATAGGTTTGTTTAACAATAAAAAATTAATTTTTAGCAATACAAATAATCATATCGGTATAATTTGACTTGAACGTTTAAATGTTGCAAGGAGAATTGCTATTTTATTTTTTATTCAGAAGTTATTCGGGTTCCAAAATTGTAATTGTTCGATCTTTTTAAAGTTCAACCGCGTTTATCTCGAAAACTATGCAGCCTACGAAAAAACTTATAATAGTTACCATTTTTTACTTAGAATGACCCAAAAAAAAACAAAAAAATGTTTTTTTTTGCAAAAAATCGCTTTTTTGTAATTTTGAAAGTTTTTTTATTACAATCTTATAGACATCCGGATCAACTATTACCCAAAAAATGCATGTTCTACGGGTTAAAATACAAAAAAAACTTGGATAAGTCCATTTAAATAAAGGAGGCCGTTGTACCCTCCCTGGCGACAGTACTAACAGAAGTAACTGGGCAATTGTCGAGTTCGACGTAGAGGATTTCTGCGCCATCCTGGTTTGTGCTGTCTGTTGTTTTTACAGTCAGACTGCTTCTTCTCTGATCATCAATTATTTAACATTTGAAGGGATAGTTATATCTTTCTTAACATTCATATTGGTCACCCAAGTGAAAAAAAATTTGTCACCAACTTCGTCCAGTTTGTCTCTTGAACTCAAATATGAACCAATACCACTCGAATAATTGACTTGTAATTAACAATAATAATAACATGGAAACTCTCTCTCTCGCGCTGGCTTCCCATGATCCGCAATATCGTGTAAGGACGCAGACCAGCTCGCACTGACACACCGTGGGAAGTGTCTCGTCCGTGGTAGCATAGACACGTCTTTGCTGGTGCGTACTATCCGTCGAGAGTCGGTAAGATCAAAGATGCGGTAAGGGCCCGGTGCGGTAGCCTAAAGACGGCAAGTCAGAAGTTGTTCATTCGCTGATACGAGTAGTGGCTGTGGTGTTGCTACAGTTTGTTGCAGTTGTTTTTAGGAGTTTTTTGCTAAAAACACGGAATGGACAAACGAACTAATTTTTGATTTTTTACATCTGTATCAAAATGAACCAACTTTATGGAATTCTACAGCGCCAGAGCATAAGAACAGGAACGATGTATACGATGCATGGAACCGTATAAAGAATCAATAATTAAAGGATAGTACTGTTTAGAATGTTTAGATTGAAGAGTTTAAAAAAGAAGCGACTTAAATGGTTAAATCAAACACTACACAGACGGACCTACACACACTGTCACGGACCATGGGAAGAGCTCTGTCTGCGGTGCGTTGCCGTCCGTGGTCGTCAGCTGTGCGTGATGATCCGTAGAATCACACACCGTGCGAAGGAGATATCTCAGAAGTATCATAATGTGCTCACATTGCGGTATGGTTTTTTGTTACAAATGACTTCAAATCTTTTTAGGAATATAGTATTGTGTTTAAATTTTTCGTTTTTAGGATATGGTGCTCCCGCCGACATATGGTCCTTGGGTTGTACGGTAGTTGAAATGGCTACAGGGAAACCCCCATTTATTGAATTGGGATCACCGCAGGCTGCTGTTTTTAAAGTGGGTTACTACAAGGCGCATCCGGAAGTACCAGAAGAACTTTCAGAACGAGCCAGATCATTTATAAAGAGATGTTTCGAACCTGATCCGGACAAAAGAGCCACAGCTGCACATTTACTAGAGGATCCATTTTTAGGTAATGTATACTACAATACTTATTGGTTGCACCAACAAATCTTAAGGTCCAGCTTATCCCAGCTCAGCTTATAGATATATAGTAAGTCTCACTTATGTTGCACCATAATTTTCGATTCTTCTCGAAGCAATCTACGTGGCAATCCATTGTGGCAAGCTGAAAATTGATCTAGGACTCAATGGTGCAACGCGTATGTTTTAGAGCACGTCTTAAGCTTAAGATCTGTTAATGCAACCAGGCATTACTTACTTTCCGCGTCCGGACCACCAACAACTTTAAATTGTGTCCTTCCAATGATTGGCCTCATAGATGACGCTGTCATTTTCTAAAATTAGAGTTTCTTCTGTGCTGGTATCTCTCATCTCTGTGCATGATAGTAGATGGTGACTATTATGAACCGCACCACAGTCGCAGGTATCGTCCTCCTTATATCCCCATTTTTCAGGTTACTAGCACAATGTAAAACGCCGGTTATTAGTCTGTTTAGCGCTGTAGTCTTGTTATTGGCCCTGTATTAGGTAGGAGGCGTAATACTCGTTGATCTCGTTGCCATATTTATTTTGGTCTTTTTCTTCAATACCGTTTTCCATGTTGTAGAAAGCCTTTGAGCATCATCTCTTTAGTTTAGTTAGGTTAGGGTTAGACTGTTGGATTTTTTTCTATTTCTATCGTTTCTTTGATTTCACGTTTTCTTTTAATTTCTATGTTAGGTTTCGTTCATCATCGTTTGGTTCAGTTTATGCTCTGTATTTGCGACATGTTGTGCAAGGGACGACGTTTTTTCTCTCATATCGATGGCATTTTGGTGTTCTTCTGGTCTGACATGGATTCTTAGGTTGGTCTGTCCGATGTACGGCTTTTCACAATCACCACATGGAATCTCATATATTGATTTTCTAACGATATTTTAGTTTTTGCTGATGGTAAAAGAGTCGAGATTTTTCTGTCCGTGTTAAATATCGTTTCTATTTTGTGTTTTCTGAGCACTCTCCCAATTTTCTCTATTGTACCCTGCACATATGGTAGAATGGTTTTGCCAATCAGTTTTTCGTCTTCTCTTGGGTCCTTAAATATTTTTCTTCGAGCATTCTGAGCTTTTTCTGTGGTATATCTTGAGAAGCCGTTTTTTCTTAACGCTGTTTTCACATTATGCATTTCTTCATTTGGATGTTCTTCGTCTGTCAGTCTTTAGGATCTTGTAATCAAGGTTTTGTAATCAAAGCCGGAAAACCACAGAAAGCACATATAACTTTCTCGGAAAGTACCCCGCACAAACCTTATGGAAATTAGGTCCCAGTGGATTTCGTTCATACTTTGGGAAAATACTCTTTGAAGCATCCTGATAAAAAGTTCTCATGGGCACAACTCAATCGTATGAAGGATTTTCAAGATATAGAGGCACAAACTCGGAAAATTATAAGATTTACTGGGTATTTCAATTCCCTGAGTTATTGATTATCTGGCAACATGTAGAAGTTTGGATCAAGGAAAAGTACTAGTAGTCTAGGATGTTTTCCTGGCTATCCAATGGCGGCATTTACTTTGACCTGGACCTTCAACGGACACTTCTAGAGTTTCAAGGGTTTTTGGCATTAAATTGATATAAACAGATTACTCATGGGTTTCGGCATTTAATTGATGCAAATCAATTACTGGAGGGTTTTTTGAGTTCGTTAAACTGGTTTCCAAGGTCAATGAAAGGCGCTCCTGGAGTTTCGAGGGTCTTTGGTACTACATTAATGCAAACGGATTAGTTATAGGCTTTGGGGGTTGCTGAACACGAATACGTGATCAGCACAGACACAGGAGCACCTGGTGCCCAAGACAGGTTATCTTCTGGAGTTAAAAACCTAAGAGTAATCCATTTGATTCCTCCGAAACTCCTGGGAGTGCTCCGGGAGTCGATTCTTGTGGCATATTCGTGTTTAGTGACCTCAAAAAACCCTCCAGTAATTCATTTGCAGCAATTAAATGCCGAAACGATCGAAACTCTAGAAGATGACGTCCCTTGCAGTGGCCCTGGCCACCACATCTTCCGGAGGTCAATTCTGATGGCATATTCGTGTTTAAGCGAACCCAAAATCCCATGAGTAATCTGTTTATATCAATTTAATGCCAAAAACCCTTGAAACTCTAGAAGATGACGTTCGTTGAAGGTCAAGGTCAAAGTAAAGGTCGCCATTGGATAGCCAGGAAAAAATCCTAGACTACTAGTACTTTTCCTTGATCCAAACTACTACATGTTGCCAGAAAACCAATCACTCGGGGAATTGAAATACCCAGTAAATCTTATAATTTTCCGAGTTTGTGCCTCTATATCTTGAAAATCCTTCATACGATTGAGTTGTGTCCATGAGAACTTTTTATCAGGATGCTTCAAAGAGTATTTTCCCAAAGTATGAACGAAATCCACTAGGACCTAATTTCCATAAGGTACATGCAAGGGTACTTTCAAGTAAATTCAAAATATTTATTTAATTCTTGAGATTTATGCATTATTAAATTATATTTTTGTCCGAATTTAACAATACTATTGAACTTTTTTAATTAACGTAGGACCCGAGAGGAGACAAAAGACTGTTCGGTTAAATACTGAATTTAACCGAAGCGTTTCTGTACCCGCGGAAAAGAAATCCACAAGACAAACAGGTCACAACAGTGCTCCTAATCAGACACCAGTAAGCCCAGAAACTGAGTAAGTACTCTTTGTATGTCTTCTATTGCATGTCTTAAGTTTATTTGTATAGCATGATATTGTAGTGAACATTTATTATCGGTTTGTAAACACATATAAAAACTATGTACTTTCTTTAATCAGTGTCATTTTAATTATATCAGCCAAGCACTGCAGGAAGAAGAAAATTGGCATTCAGTTGGGTAAGGGATCTAATATAATTTGTTGAGATTTTTTTGTAGAATTATAAAAAATTTGACCCATTTCTCATCTACGAACTTTGCATGGGCACAATATAATTGGCAGTATTGTGTATGTGTACTTACTTGTTGTACCTATAGTCTACATACATACACGTACTTATCATGCATTTGTGTATTACGATAATAGACAAAACGAAAATGGCGGCTTCGTTGGAAAAAATATTCCCATGAGATTTTTTTGTATAATCACATTCGTGAGACACCCCAGAATAAGGTTCAAAAAGTCGCCCACGCGAAAATTGGTCCCAATTTGTTGAAACAATTTTTTTTAAACAAATTACAAAAATCAATATTTTCGGCCCGGACAATTTTTTTAGGTTTTTTGGACCATTCTGAATAAAAAAGGTCTCTTGTAATTTTTCTCTAAAGTTGATAGTTTTCGAGTTATAACCAATTTAAAATTTAAAAAAAAACGAAAAATGGTGATTTTCAAGGCCCAAAATCACCAGTAAAAAATATTATTTCTGAGTTTGCTAAAATCAAAGTTCAAATCTTCTTGTATCCGTTCGCGATGAGCATTTTCGGCTTATTTTATTTTAAATTATTGTTTTTTAATTGTTAAGGCCGGCCATTGGTAATGTTATAAGTATAGGCGATCCCATCACCTTTATAAAGTACACCACTCATAATCTAGAGCATATATGTATACCGAAAAATGCTTAACCTACTAACAATATATCTCGCTAATTACAGCCATATTTTTGCTATCCTACCTGTTGTGTACTGTTTATAAAAAAATGTGAAAGTTTTGCTTTTTTCTCAATAAATATAAGAGCGTTTATATCTAAATTACTCAAGTATTTAAATGAATTTCATGATAAAATTTCGTCTAGCACTAATATATATGTAATGGAAGGAAGTAACGTTAAAAAAATGTGAAGTAATAAAGTACTTTTTGCGTGGTGTACTTTTAAAATAAATTTCTTCAATTAATAGAAATTGGCATGTGAAACGTAAATCTTGGACATATAATACGAAAATAGTATAGGAATCTGTAAGAATCTAAGCTCTGTTAATGTAGCCATTATGTATAAGATGGCGCTACGAAAAAAATTATAAAAACCTAAAAAATTCAGGAGCGTAATGGCCCGTTTGAAACTTTCCTTTGGAAATTTCGGTATTTGACGAATATGAGTTTACTAGGGGTCCGGACAAATATAATCTCGGACAAAAAATCCCCACAAATTATACCGGACAAAAAATCCCCTCGAAAAATCCCCACAAATAATCCCCACAAAAAATCCCGGACACATAATCCCCACAATTTTTTTTGGCAAAATATCCCCGCAAAGAATCCCGGACAAAAAATCCATAAGAAATATTTTTGCCGAATAAAGTTGTCAAATGAATGCTTATAATCCAAGAATGCTACTAAAGATGAGAAATTTATACTGTCTGGCCGTCGGTACGTCCGACCGCGCATATAACTACTCGTCATTATGCCAGGTAGAATGACAACTGAGGTGTCGAATGAACGGTTATAATCCAACGATGGTACTAAAGATAAGCAATTTGGTCCGTCGGTCTGCCTGACCGCGAATATAACTCCTCCGTCACTGTACCAGATAGAATGACAAATGAGGTGTCGAATGAAAGCTTGTAATCCAAGGATGGTACTAAAGATAAGCAATTTGGTACGTCGGTCTGCCTGACCGCGAATATAACTCCTCCGTCACTGTACCAGGTAGAATGACCAATAAGGTGTCGAATGAAAGCTTATAACCAAGGATGGTACTAAAGATGACAAATTTGACCAATGCTGTCTGTTCATCTGTCCGTCCGACCGCGAATGTAACCACTCCGTCATTATGCCAGGTAGAATAACAAATGAGGTGTCGAATGAACGGTTATAATCCAACGATGGTACTAAAGATGAGCAATTTGGTCCGTCGGTCTGCCTGACCGCGAATATAACTCCTCCGTCACTGTACCAGGTAGAATGACAAATGAGGTGTCGAATGAAAACTTAAAATCGAAGGATGGTACTAAAGATGAGAAATTAGACGAAGGCTGTCTGTCCATCGGTCCGTCCGACCGCGAATGTAACTACTCCGTCATTATGCAAGGTAGAATGACAAATGGGGTGTCGAATGAACGGTTATAATCCAACGATGGTACTAAAGATGAGCAATTTGGTACGTCGGTCTGCTTGACCTCGAATATAACTCCTCCGTCACTGTACCAGGTAGAATGAGAAATAAGGTGTCGAATGAAAGCTTATAACTCGGGATGGTACTAAAGATGAGAAATTTAACCAAGGCTGCCTATCTATCTGTCCGTCCGACCGCGAATGTAACTACTCCGTTAATATGCCAGGTAGAATGCAAATGAGGTGTCGAATGAACGGTAATAATCCAACGATGGTACTAAAGATGAGCAATTTGGTCCTTCGGTCTGCCTGACCGCGAATATAACTCCTCCGTCACTGTACCAGGTAGAATGACAAATGAAGTGTCGAATGAAAGCTTATAATCCAAGGATGGTACTAACGATGAGAAATTAGACCAAGGCTGTCTGTCCATCGGTCCGTCCGACCGCGAATGTAACTACTCCGTCATTATGCCGGGCAGAATGACAGATGAGGTGACGAGTGTACAGTGAACGGTTATAATCCAATGATGGTACTAAAGATTCAGCACGCATTTCGTTTCCGAAAGTTGCACTTTCACGCACGGCGTGCGGGAAAGTAAAATACCTTGTCATATGGCATTATAAAATATTATAATACATGCAATAAACTAATATTTAGATATTATTTACTAATTTATTTCAAATTAGCTGATTGTGCTCATGTTTTAATGAAATTAGCGCGATAATTCGATAAAATAAAATTATTTTGACATAATATTGCTCATCTTTAGTACCATCGTTGGATTATAACCGTTCATTCCACACCTCATTTGTCATTTTACCTGGCATAATGACGGAGTAGTTACATTCGCGGTCGGACGAACAGATGGACAGACAGCCTTGATCAAATTTCTCATCTTTACTACCATCCTTGGTTATAAGCTTTCATTCGACACCTTATTGGTCATTCTACCTGGTACAGTGACGGAGGAGTTATATTCGCGCTCAGGCAGACCGACGGACCAAATTTCTGATCTTTAGTACCATCGTTGGATTATAATCGTTCAGTCGAAACCTCATTTGTCATTTTCCCTGGCATAATGACGGAGTAGTTACATTCGCGGTCGGGCGGACAGATGGACAGACAGCCTTGGTAAAATTTTTCATCTTTAGTACCATCCTCGGTTATAAACTTGCATTCGACACCTTATTTGCCATTCTACCTGGTACAGTGACGGAGGAGTTATATTCGCGGTCAGGCAGACCGACGGACCAAATTGCTTATCTTTAGTACCATCGTTGGATTATAACCATTCATTCGACACCTCATTTGTCATTCTACCTGGCATAATGACGGAGTAGTTACATTCGCGGTTGGGCGGACAGATGGACAGACAGCCTTGGTCAAATTTCTCATCTTTAGTACCATCCTTGGTTATAAGCTTTCATTAAAATACATAGACATTTTCATTCTAAAATAGACAATTAGACATATTTGAGTGATATAATTGTTCTTCCCTGGTATAATTTTATAATATTGGGACATGAGAAGTAGGTAACAAACTATGATGAACCAATATGCGAAATAGATTTCTCCAATACTTTTGGTTTAGATTTTACCACGAGATACGAGCACAGTATTTACCCGAGTAAAATTTTCAGCGAGACCACCTAGAAAACTAAAAGTTCGCACCTGATATATAAAACGATTTCGAGTCGTCTTAGCGAGGCCGCACCTGCATACCTCTCTGTACTGATTAAGAACCAAACTAAACTATATATCGGCCGGCTATGCTGCCTCACTTAGATATCTATTGCGTTATTTCTCCGATAGAGGCAGCATCTCTCGGGAAAGAATCTTTTCTCTCTGTTGCACCGAAAGTAGGGGACCTCTCTTTCATACAACGGCCGGCCTTAATGCAGCGCTTATGACAGGGCGGGCGCTTGGGCTGTCGCGCCTCTGGACTATATTATAATATTATGTAGACGTGTAATATTATGTATTATAATATCAGACGTTCTCGGCGCTTTTTTATGCTTGTTAAATATACATACGTTTTTGGTATAGTCCGTTCCCTAAACTCAGACACAATTGGCTAGTAATTTTAGAAAATAATTTTGCCAATTTCATAAAATTGGCAAAAAAAAATAATTACTAAATAGTTAATAATTAATAAATAGTTAGTAATTTTGCCAAATTGGCAAAATTGGCCAAAAACAAAAAAATTACCCACTAAAATCACTAGCCAGTTGTGTCTGAGTTTAGCGAACAGACTATAACCATGTTTTTTAGTTTTTATAAATCAATATGATTTTTTGATGTTTTTTATTATAGTTTTTGAAGGTAATCTTTTTCTCATAGGCATCTTTCAGTGCGTCACAGTTTTTCGATTTCTTTCTAACGCATTGAATTGTATGTGACAGAAAAAAGGCACCTCCGTGATTACAGACATTTATAACATTTATTCTAGTTGTACATAGATAGCGCTATAATCGAAAAAAAATTATTTACGAATTATATAATATAGTTCTGAAGTTATTTCCTTGTGGCATTTTTATAATAAACTATTTTTAATGGGAAATAAGCCACAATTTTACCAAAAAATTATTTTATTAACGTTTCGAATCCCAAATCGGGTTTCGTTGTCAAAATACAAAATACTACTTTAAAAGTTGTATTTTGACAACGAAACCCGATTTGGGCTTCGAAACGTTGATAAAATAATTTTTTTGGTAAAATTGTGGCTTATTTCCCATTAAAAATAGTTTATTAATATATCTACAAATATAATCTGTACAATTTATAAGACTATACAAATCAAAGAAAATACCATTTTATAAATGCAATAAACACAATTGATTTGTTTTTATGCCAAAGTGCAAATAAAATTTGACAACTGTCAGATTTAGCTAATATGTCATGTTAGAATAAATGTTATAAATGTGTATTATCACGGACTTACCTTTTTTTCATTATCATTTGTGACGCACTGAAAAATGCCTATGAAAAGGACAATATAAATAACAATTAAAAAATTAATAACGCGTTCGAAAGTTTACAAATTATGTGTAGCAAAATTTATTTGAAATTCATATTTTCGCTTTCATCTACATTGCAACCACATAAAGGTACACAAGTAACATTATTTTTCTTACAATTACATGCTTTAGTTTTACAAGTTTTTGTACATTTGCATCGTTGAATCGTACATGTTTAATGCAGGTCAGCGATATATTCGTAAACTATAACTACAGTCGGAAAAATGAAAGAATACCCATGCGTCATCGATGATATGCATACGAATCAAATCAAAAATTTCTAGTCAAAACAAAGTCTAAACTAAGTTAATACTGAAAATAAACGGGTGTGACTATTACCCCATCGTACGATTTTCCGCTACGTAAGAATGTGTCAAAAATTTTTTGTGATATTCTTTTTCTGATAATATATATTTATTGGTGATAAATGTTACTATTATTACCGTAATTAATTATTTGATATAGATTAATGATACAAAAATAATGAATAAGCAAATATAGTATTATGAATTTCTCCATGTTAAAGTTGCCAGTGGACGTAAATAGTAACAGGAATTTAAAAAATGTCGTTTATGTCAGCTGCATTAAGTGATTAAAATGAAAGTAAACTTAATGAATTCAGATCATTAGGTATCCAGATCATTTTCCAGACATTATCTGCAAATAAATGTACATTCGTAAAAATATACTAATCTGTAATTTCATACACTATGATTGAAAAGTCAGAGTAATATGTACACGTTTGGCGAACTCATAGACAGAAGTTAACCATATTGACAGATGATTACTTACAAATTTTATTGACGTATTTTAATTAAATAAATACTTACCAAACCAAAAATACAATATAATATCAAAATAGCTCTTAAAAGAATTGAATTTATTCAAGTAAATACGACTAATTATTAAAATTTATAAACTCTACCGAACCTAAACCAGTTTCACTGTCAAAGTGACAGAAATCGAATCAGTCAGATTATAGTTGACCAGCACGATTACTCGAATAGTAGTTTATACAATCATTATCTCTACTCATGTTGAATGTTTTTCTAAGAATGACATTAGAAGTACAGAAATAGTCAAGTGTGAGTTTAAATTTTCTACTAAATTAATATAACTACGTTGAACATTGTATCGCCGTCTCACTCTGTCAATTATAAATATGTAACTGCGTATGTCTTGGATAACGTTTTTGCTTTGTAGACAAGGCTTAATAATTTATCTCTCTCGTTTGTTATTTATAGAAAAAGGCAGCAAATCCAAAATATGTGCTTGATATGATCGTTCATGGGTATTCTTTCATTTTTCCGACTGAATTAATTGCTCTATTTTTGATATCGGCGATTTTGCATTCAAATTATACTTTAAAATTTGAATCTTAAAAATTACTAAATTTAATTTTAGTCTTAAAATTTTTTAGATCTCAATGATAAAAACTAAAAAACATGGTTACCAAAAACGTATGTATATTTTTAACAAGTATAAAAAAGCGCCGAGAACTCCCGAGCTACATAATATAATATAGTCCAGACACGCGACAGCCCGAGTGCCTGCCCGGTCATAAGCGCTGCATTATCAATTAAAAAACAATAGTTTAAAATAAAATAAGCCCAAAATACTCATCGGGAACGGATACAAGAAGGTTTGAACTTTAATTTAGGCACTTGTTAACCTCAAAAATAATATTTTTACTGGTGCTTTTGGGCCTTGAAAATCGCCATTTTTCGTTTTTTTTTTTTCAATTTTAAATTGCCTTTAACTCGATAACGATCAACTTGTGAGAAAAATTACAGGAGACCTTTTTTGTTCAGAATGGTCCAAAACCCCTAAAAAAATTGTCCGGGTCGAAAATATTGATTTAAGGCTATCGGTACATAATTCGCAAATGTTTTACGGCTATCCCTACTTTTTCTGTCTTTACACGGCAAATTACGTGTAGTAAAATTTACACTGGTATGGATATGTAAACATTACTATTGTCCTTTTCATGAGCATTTTTCAGTGCGTAACAAATGATAGGAAAAATGGTAAGTCCGTGATAATACACATTTATGACATTTATTCTAACATGACATTTTAGTTAAATCTGACAGTTGTCACATTTTATTTTCAATTTGGAATAAAAACAAATCAAATGTATTTCTTGCATTTATAAAATGGTATTTTCTTTGATTTGTATAGTCTTATAAATTATACAGATTATATTTGTAATATTATTCTCTAATTAAAAAAAAATATTTTTTTTATTACATGGCGCCATCTATCGACAACTAGAATAAATATTGTAAATGTCTGTAATCACGGACGTCCCTTTTTTCTGTCACATACAATTTAATGCGTTAGAAAGAAATCGAAAAACTGTGACGCACTGAAAGATAATCATGAGAAAAAGAATAGAATGTCATTCTACTTGAAAATGTTATCATTAACTTAAAGAGATGGCTTTTGAATGTTCTTGGATAACTGTTATTTGTAAAATTGCAAGTTATTAATTTTAATAAATGTGATAATTTTTTCACTAACTATGTATTCAGTGATTGTAATAATTTATATATGTACAATACTCAATCGAGAAAAGAGGAAAAGTGTTAAAGTGATTTTTTAATAATATATTATAACTATGGAACGCTTACAATTTTGAACATCTTTAACAACAAAATACTTGGATCACAGAATATATCCTGGTGTATTCTCTGCTTGGATCTTCCATAAATAATACACATTAAATACCTTTTTATTAAGTTCACGTCTTAAATCAATTATTTATCAAATACACTATATTTCAATATTATTTAATCAACAACGCAAAATATTCCCGATGCCATGTCAAATATTTAAAATTGTCACTGATTGTCACTGTTTGACTGACAATTATGCTGATTATTTCATTCATAGGAGATTCTGACCAATAGAAAGCTACATAATTACAAATTAAACTGATTATTTTTTAATGATTTTAACTTCCAATCGTATAGTAAGATATTTTATCACGTGTTTAATTCTGTCCAATCAGATTAAAATTATACTGAGAATTATCTACTGTAGAAAATTACCGATAGAATTTTTTTAAGTAGATTGTTTCTGTTTAATCGCAACCAGTTTCCTAGTTTTGACAACTGTCACATTTAAGAAAATATCCATAATATACGTATTAAAAAATAATCTTACGAATATCACACGACAGTAAGAATAAATAAGAAAATAATGCTTCATTTTTACTCAAATTTGTTGTCATTGGCCAGACAACAAATTTTCGAAAAACTGTCACATTATTTTCAATTTATTCTCACTCTCTTGTGATATTATACCCGATAATTTTTGATAATTTCCCGTCGTCAAGTATATTACGTCAGATGCCCTTCGTTGCTATGAAAAAATACATTCAGTGACATTAACGACAATTAATGTTTTAAAAGTTATAGAAGTGATGACTTACAACCGTCAAATAATTTATTATAACTGTGTGTTTAATTATTGTACTAATTTGTACTTTATTGTACTAATAAATTACAATAAAATTTTGGTTTTGAACAGTTTTATTCATGAAATAATCGCAACAAATTGCACTCGATCTCTAGAATTAATATAGAATTTTTGCCCTCTTGACACTTTGACATAATTTCAGTCGCCTTCGGCTCGTGAAATTAAAACTGTCAAAGTGTCACTCGGGAAAAATTCAATAATTTTAGAGCTCTTGTGCAATTACTACTGACAATATTCTATTCGACTGAGTGCGTTGTAAGACAAAGATAGATTTGGAAAATATTACCACGGACATTGTGTTCATTTTTTTCGAATCCTGAAAAAACCAATAAATATTTTTGAATTTAAACGCAGAATGAAAGACTAAATTATTACCGAGGGCCGAAAGTCCCTTAGAATAAATAAAAAGTTTATTTTGAATGAGATATTTGAAATTAAAAATCACACTAAATTTTTTCTTAGTTTTTCACCCCTGTAACTTATTAAAATAAACATTATAGAAGTTCTCAGGGACTTTCGGCCCTCGCTAATAACGTAATCTTTCATTATGCGTTTAAATTTTTGCAAAAATACTTATTAATTTTCTCAGCATTCGAAAAAAATGAATCCCCATTTGAATAGCATTGCAGCCGAAAATACGTACCCATCCTCTTAACAATTGTTTTAACAAATTGGGACCACTTTTCGCATGGGCGAGTTCTTGAACCTTATTCTGGGGTGTCTCACGAATGTGATTATGCAAAAAAATCTCATGTCAATATTTTTTCCAACGAAGCCGCCGTTTTCGTCTTGTCTACTTGACGAGGAAATGAAGCCATACACCTACCAATTTTTTTGCAGTTGAATGAATCCCAATGAAACTTTTTGCCTTCGAGTCGTAGGGGCCTTAGGAAACTTTGTGAACAAAAATGATGACTAAATGAAAATTGGATTATTGAACAAGGAAAATGCATTTTCCAAAATACATTTCGAAGTGATGAAAAACGATAAATTTGTAATTCCGAAATAATTGACCGAACTGAGTTCAGTTTGCTACCGGCGAATTTTTGAGCTCGCTGAACATGAATATCATGTCGGCGATGGTCTCCAAGGTACCTGGTGCCCAGGATGGGTCTCGTCTTTTGGAGATTTATGAAAATTGTGGTTAATGCAGAGTAAGAATAGCCAATTAAATTGAATAGTAAAAATAGTAAATAAATAGCTTCAGAACAATTTTTAAGTGGAGTTTGAAGCATTTGTTGCTGTTAATTTGAAGTTTTTTGCTGTTAATTTTAAAGAACCGCTTGGATTGACATGAAATTTGGCATACACAGAGCTAACATGTCGAAGAAAAAAGCGATACTGTGCCGATGTGTGCTTTTGCCCTGGGTGTGAGTTTCACCCTTTCTCGAGTACGGAATTGGATAAAATGACTAATTTTAAGCAACTTTTGTTCCATAGAGTTTTTTCACTAAGTCAATACTTTTTGAGTTATTTGCGAGTGAATATGTTCATTTTTCTACAAAATACCACGTTTTGTCGCAAGTAACTGAAAGGGTAAGTATTTTATCGAAAAAAATATACTTAGCAAAAATATAGCTTATAAAAAAGTGAAAAAATGGTGTATGTTTGAAGTCTGTAGACCAGTGGCGACGCGTGACTTTTTCTAAAGTGTTACCAAACCCAGATGTAGAATATCTTGTTTAAAAGAACCTCGCAAATATAAGCCAGTGGCGGATCTACGTGGAGGGAAAAGGGGAAATTTCCCCCCGACCAAAATTAAAGAAAAAAATTGTTATAACATAAAAATATATTAGCTGACATGAAACTTAAGCCACGGACAGACAAATTCAACAAAAAAACACTGTAGTTAGGAAAATTAAGGGAACTTAATGCATATAAGTTATTATTTATGTCTTTTATGTTGTTTTGGTTTATCTTTATTATGTTTTTTGATTGGTGCTGCATTGGAAGTTTTCCCCCTAAGGCAAATTTCACCTCCCAAGGAAAATCTCTAGATCCGCCACTGATATAAGTTTTTGTTTATTTTATCTGGAAATATGTTCATAACAGAATCGCAGAAAGAGGGTTCTGTTATTAATCCATTTAAAAAGCGTTACTCAATGAAAATTTAAAAAAATAACGACATTCGATCTTGCAATTGGGTATTTCTTCGGCATGTTTTAATCCGTTTCATTGCTGAAAAACTGCTTTCAACGGATGCACTTGTAGCCGGAATTATTAAAAATAGGTTTGCCAATTTAAAGGGTTCCTGTAATGCATTATCAAGTTCTGAAGACGTTAAATATTGATACAATTCTTGTACATTTTTTTTTTAATATAATCTGGATCATTATAAAGAACTGTCAATTCTGTTTTTTAACTTTACTTTGTCAAATTTTTCTCCATATAGCTGTACAAATTGATGAAAGGTCCTATCTGAAAATTTTTTGCTTTAAATTAGAAAACCTATTTTTAAGTTGGACAATCATAGTGCATAGTAGTATATATGTTACAGTTCAAGTTGATTCTCAGTTAGAGTTGACTCCAACTAGTTGGAGTCAACTCCAACTGAAACGAGCAGTAAAAGTTGATTTTAAAAATTTAAATCAACTTTTACTAGTTGGAGTTGACTCTTCCTGGATCGCTTCAGTAAATGTTGATTATACGAGAATCTCAAGTGCATTTTTGATGAGTGTGCGTTTATTTGTTTTGACCGTTTCAACTACTTATTAGTATACTCGTAGTCTGTAACGTCGCCCCCGTTAGGTAAATTATTCTGATTCGATTTTTTGCACAAACTTACTCAAAGAAATACATCCGTATAACAATCCTTATAACAAATACACAGGGTGTCACGCGGTACCGCGGTCGAAAAATTGTTTAACCAATTTCAGTAAAGTCAGTCAGTAAAGTGACTCTTTATCGACTGATATTACGAGCAGAGGAACAGACGCGTTCGATAAAGAGTATTGAGGTGGTGCGTACAAAATTGTATCGTTAATCATAAAAAACATTAACACTTACTTACAACTTTGAGGAAATTTTTTTAATTTTAGACGTAATAAAAAATTCGTATGACAGTAATGACAGATGACTTTTGCATGATGGCCGGTTTTGATGTTTAATCGATAGTTATCAATATTGTATACCTACCTAATTACTAAATCTGTAAAGTTTTGATTTATTTTGTATGAATATAATTGCGAAACACTACAGAATTTTACTTTTTGACATAAATTTTATTAATAATAAGATAAATTTTGTACAATATTTTTAATAATTAAAGTAAATAAATTTCAATTTCACTCAAATACATAATCGATTGCTGCCATTGACCACGTACATTCAATCTCGGTTAATTTGATTAATTATCGCGGCAGGTAAAGTAACATTCTTCTTTCAATACAACAAAGTGTTACTTTACTGCCGAAAATGAGGGCAAATGAGTACAATAATGAATGATTTTAGTGAAGTTTGGCGATAAACAATGATTTTAAACAAATTCGCAAAAATACATAGTTTTTTCACTTTGTACAAATTTTTTTTTAGATCCGTTGGGCCTTTTTTTCTCTAAAATTGACTGTTGTCGAGTTATTAGCGACTTAAAATTTGAAAAACGCCGAAATAACCATTTTCAAGGTTTAATAACTCGGTTAAAGATAATTATTGTGAAAGTCGAGCGAGCGGCCGTGGAGTAACGGCATAATCGCTGGCCTCATACGCCAGTGCACGTGGGTTCGAGCCCTGCTAAAGACAAATTATTTTCATTTTCAATAATGACACGAGCCGTCTCACCGTGCCTCGGAGAGCACGTTAAGCAGTTGGTCCCCCTGGGCTAGTGTACATCGACACTAGTTACTTGAAACAGGGTTAAAGATGTAATTGGCGCCGGAACTGTCCGAAAGGCAAAAATGCCATACGACATTATTATATTATGAAAGTCAGAAACTAAAAAAAAAACAAAGATTAACCTCTATAAGATCCTGAAGAAATTTTTGTCATTATTTCATTAATAAGATATTATTTTTAATTATCAACAATGAGCGCTAACCGTGTATTGAGGCGGCCGTCAATGTGAGTGCGAGTGAGATTCACCATTGGATGGCTGGAATGGTGCATCTCTTTAGCACTCACCATTGACGGCCGCCTAATACGCACTTAGCGCTCATTGTTAATAATTAAAGATAAAGCTTAGTAATAAAATAGTGACAAAAATTTCTGCTGGATCTTGTAGAGGGGGCTATAAACTTTGATTTGGTCACTTTCTGACTTTCATAATAATGGATTTTAACCGGGTTATTAAGCCTTGAAATGGCTATTTTCGCATTTTTCAAATTTTAAATCGCGTATAACTCGACAACAATCAATTTTAGAGAAAAATCACAAAATACCTTTTTTGCACAGAATAACCCAAATGATCTAAAAAAATTGTTCGAAGTGAAAAAATTATTTTTGTGAATTTGTTTAAAAAAATTGTTTAAAAAACAATTTATCGATCAAAGTACTGCCTGGCACCCAGTAGATTTGTTATAAGGACCTCTTTTTGAGTAAGTTTGTGCAAAAAATTCGAATCGGAGTAATTTACCTAACGGGGGCGACGATACAGCCTAGACTAATTTGAACATATTCAGTAACATTTAATTTCTAGAATCGGCTGTTTGTGTGAATCAGAATCAACTTTTACTAAATGGCATTGGGAAGAGTATACTTTTCCTAGTTGGAGTCTACTTTTACTAGTAAATGTTGAATATAAATCTTCATTTTATATTTATAATCAACTTTTACTGAAACCAGCCGTTAGAGTTGACTCCAACTAGTTGGAGTCAACTCCAACTGGATAATCAACTTGAACTGTAACATATATACATATTCTTTTTCTCATGATCATCTTTCAGTGCGTCACAGTTTTTCGATTTCTCTCTAACGCATTAAATTGTATGTGACAGAAAAAAAGGCACGTCTTTGAATACTTTGGTAATTATTCTAGTTCGGTGATTATTCTAGTTGTCGATAGATGGCGCCATAATCAAAAAAGAATTATTTATTAAATAAAATAATAATATTATCAATATAATCTGTACAATTTATAAGACTATACAAATGAAAGAAAATACCATTTTATAAATGCAATAGACACAATTGATTTGGTTTTATTCCAAATTGAAAATAAAATTTGACAACTGTCAGATTTAACAAAAATGTCACGTTAGAATAAATGTCATAAATGTGTATTATCACGGACTAACCTTTTTTTCTATAATTTGTGACGCACTGAAAAATGTTCATGAAAAGGAGAATACATAAATTTTAAACAACGTTTCTACATTTGTAAACATCGATATGGTCTTATTTTCAATTAAAAAAGTCATCATACTTTGAAGATTTTGTAAGATATTAGATCTGCTGTAAGGTTCTTTAAAATTGCAATTTCTTCCATTAAATCATCAACATCGATATCGTTCTCATATTCGGCAATAGTTTTCAAGTCTACTGTTTCACTATTTTCTGAACATTAGAGAGATTTTGCACCTCGTAAAATAACCGATGATTTTGGCTCCGCTATGGTTAACTTTATTAAGCATAACGATTACGGCAACGTTAAAAAGCAGAGTTTTTGCAGCCTGACAAGTAGGTTTTTTGTGTCATCGTTATCGTTATTTAAACATAACCTCACTTTACAACGTTATTGTAATTTTAAGCATATACTTGAACAGTTTTTGATATTTTAATTTATAGGTAATCAAAATTAGAATCTATGTAAATGTAATTTTACTGATTTTTTACATTCTGACAACAAAGCAATTTAACCATTACTAAAACGATAAGCACTACTTTAAACCTCCGTAAATTATGGAATCCCTTATGTTTAATAACGATAACGGATCATATATTCGCTACTGCGCAGACGTAGTATAACAATAACCATAACGGAATTGCAAAATAAGAGGTGCAAAATCTCTCTAATATGTTAAAAATATCGTTTACCGAATTATAAGCATCTTTTCGTATAGATAGTTGCGCAAATAAAGTATCCCAAATAGGTAAAATCTATTTATTTTAAAATTTTCATGTCCTTTTAAAAAAATTGATAAGAACGAATTATGGTTTATGAATATAACTCTTATTGTTATCATTTATCATTTCCTGTTCGTAAAATGAAAGAATGTTGAAAATTTATTTTGTTATTGCAATAAAAAAATTTTTGTGATCTTTGCGGGTCCCATTAAAATTCGGACCCGAGGCAGGTGCCTCACGGGCCTAGTGGTAAAATAGGCCCTGATTTTGACTAAGAAATTTTCCATCCCCAAGAAGTGGTGGGAACCACCCCTAAGATAAAAACGCACATCAGCATAGGGTAGACTTTGAATTAGGAGATAAGTAGAGGCTACTCCCAAAATTTCATTAAAATCCATGCAGTAAGATAGAATTCGGAGGTAATATCCTGTTTTTGCTCTCATTGACTGGCGATTGTTTATACAGTGATGACCGCGCTAATAACCGGCAAAATAACGCAAAAGATGGAAAACATATTAAGTTGTGAGATAAAAAGAAATGAAACTAGTAGAGATGGGAAATTTAGCCATAAAAACCTATAAATTTACATTATATTTATTATAAATTACTTTTAATGGGAAATAAGCCACAATTTTACCAAAAAAAAATGATTTTATTAACGTTTCGAAACCCAAATCGGGTTTCGTTGTCAAAATACAAAATACTACTATTTGTAACTCGATTTGGGCTTCGAAACGTTAATAAAATCATTTTTTTGGTAAAATTGTGGCTTATTTCCCATTAAAAGTAATTTATTATAAAAATGCCACAAGAAAATAGCTTCAGAACAACATTATATTTATTGTTTCCCACCTTTAGACGTATCAGAGGAGTATGTCAACTAAAATTTGTCACTGTCACAGTGGCAGTTGCCAAACTCGTCCGATACGTCTAAATGTGGGAAAAAATAAATAGAATGTAAATTTATAGGTTTTTATCGTTAAATTTCCCAACTCTACTAGTTTCATTTCTTTTTATCTCACAACTTAATATGTTTTCCATCTTTTGCGTTATTTTGCCGGTTATTAGCGCGCTCATCAATGTATAATCTGCAAGTTTCATTGGTTCAAATTGCTCAGTTTTGAAAAAATTTGGTTTTAAAGTTAAAAACCTTTTTTTTTATTTTGAAAAAAATTCCATAAATAACTTAAAAATTATTAGTGATACCAAAAATCTCAAAACTAAAAAATTGTAGGTTTTGGTTTTCTGAATAGCTTGGATTTGTTTGTTTTCCTTTAAGACAAAAATTGGTTAAGGTGATACAGTAGCGATCAACAGGTAGCCAAAACGCGTTCCAAGATTGCGGCTGTAATTTTGAATATTTTTTCGGGATATTTGGCACACGTATTCGTAATATAATAAACAATGGCGGTACAGAGCCCGATTTGAAAAATATATTAATATGTGGAAATTACTTTGAAATTAAATGCAATATTAAAAAAAACGAGTCTGTACCGCCATTAAGAAGAACAAAAAAATACACTTTCTTCAAATAAACTTTTTTATCCGATGCCTAGATTTTGTGTCATTTTGGAACTACTAAAATTTTTTATTTCATTAGTAGTTCCAAAATGACACAAAATCTAGGCATCGGATAAAAAATTTTATTTGAAGAAAGTTTATTTTTTTGTTCTTCTTAATGGCGGTACAGGCTCGTTTTTTTAATATTGTATTTAATTACAGAGTAATTTCCACATATTAATATATTTTTCAAATTGGGCTCTGTACCGCCATTCTTTATTATATTACGAATACGTGTGCCAAATATCTCGCCAAAAAAAATAGTCAAAATTACAGCCGCAATCTTGGAACGCGTTTTCGCTACCTGTTGATCGCTACTGTTTCCTCTTAAGGTATGGCTGTTCAAAATTTGCATAAACACTTGATTAGTGACTCGTTCAAGCCGTTTTCACTACAGCCCTTTCAAAGATATGCACTTTGAACCGATGAAACTGACAGATCATAATGTAAACAACACATAAGTTAAGTAACTTGTGAAGCGGGAAAGTAACTTGTGAAGGGAAGGTAATTTCATTTGTGATTCTAATTACGGGATAATTTTCACGATTTTTAAACACTTGTAAAAAAAATTGTAATGAGTTTTCCCCGAAAAATTCTTCATTTTTTGGTTATTTCACGTTTAAATATTAGATTTGCAATTTGACGAATAAGAACCTATTTTTCATTAGCTACAATTTATGTTTCTTCTGGTTCTGCAGACTTCATACATACACCATTATTATCACTTTTTGAAGTGAAAACTTCTTTAGGGACATTGTGCGATTTTTGGATAGGGGAAAAGCATTGAATTCGCGACCGTCATCTTTAGGGACGTTGTACGATATTTGGATAGGGGAAAAAGCGTTGAATCCGCGACCGTCATCGTGACCGTCATTGCGACCGTCATCGCTTATGCTATACTAGCTATAATACCCGGCTTCGCCCGGGAGTTGATATGAGATTACGCGGTAGTTGCAATAAAAAAATAAACTATGACGTAATAGTAAAAAAATTTATTGAAAACATTCGCTCATTTTTTACACTATTTGCTTATAAACAACGTTTTTCATTTTATTGTCTGGAGTATATATATATATATATATATACGTCTTCATATCAAGGCGAGATCCGACTAAATCGAGGACAACCCGAGATCCACCAATAGGAAACTAATTATTGGAGTATATTGTTCATAAGTATCTTTATAATTAACATATTAATCATGGCACACTTAGAGGGGAAAAGATTTTTGTACTTAAATTTTTCTGATAAATTTACAGCGAAACGAGATCCGTCGCTGAAAAGTAAGGGGGAGGACTTATATACGAAATTTTAGATATTTACCGTTCAACGCGAGATCACACACTGATGCCAGCTCTAAAGAGTATTAGTCGAGCGGTTGGAGCTCGTGTTGTATTGTATATTTCCCACGATATAAAGATATATAATGGGCGTAACTTTTAAGTATCGCTTCTTTTGTGTCTTTAAAGTCTACGATTGACCTTTCAGAAAGTCCCTTAGTTTTATTACATACATAAGGGTGTAAAAAAAGGAAAAGAATACTTGACAAATAATAACCATTTAATAATGATAATTATTTGCAATACAATATTTTAAAACTATACATTAATATTCTTAAAAAACACTTACTACGAAACCAAAATGTAATTATTATATTCTTAAATAATACAAATTGTTACAAAATAATTATTTAAATGATTGCTTGTTTTAAAAATACATTACAAGAAAGTAAAATTTTTTATAAATATTATTAAAGTTTAAAAAATAAAATAACTCAATATGTAATTATTATTTGATAGTTAAAAAATGATTTTAAGTAAAATGATTCAAAAGATAAAAAGAAACACGCATAATTTTCAGGGTCAACTCCTAATTGCATGAAAATTTGGATTTAGATTCTACCCATCCCCCACTTCAAAGTTGAATTTGTGCCGTTGATTGCTTTTACTTGGGTGAAAAAATATACGTTTAAAATAAGTCCGGAAACAGATCTGACTAAGTTTAAGCAACTTTTGTTCTATAGAGTTTTTTTAACTTAGGTACTAGGTTAATTTAGTAGTAGGTCTAATTCTTGGAAAAAATGTAGCATATAAAAAAAAACGAAAAAATGGTATATTCTTAGTCTATAGAACCAGTAAAAGTAAATTTGTAGCTCATAAAAAAGACGATCTTATCCTTCAAATTCCAAATCAAATATTTTAATGTGATACATAGTACCAAAAAATGAAGCTCTTTTCGGGGAAAACCCATTAAAATTTTTTTAAAGTGTTAACAAAAAGCTTTATTTTATTTTATAAAAGTTATATACGGGTAGGAGAGACAACGGAACGAATTTTCGAACGTTTAAACAGACGACATCCCAGATTTACCAATTTCTGGACAATTGATCCAAAGGCTAGATTCTAACAACGAAACAGTTGTGGATTTTCAAGTTCTCAATGAGAGTCAGAATGAAAAAACATTAGTGACCTCGAGTATGATGGTTTGGAGAATTTGGCTGGTTATATCTGCCATAAATTGAAGGACTCCAGTATTCAATCCGAAGATGTTTCAACGTACACGTGGGTTGATCATTTGAGTAAGTGTGGTCTATGTAAACCATCAGACACTCTCTTGTCATATATTAAGTAACTGGAGACAATTTTTCCTTCCACATAAATGGTGATTCCATTTTGGTAACTAAAAATTATTTAGAAAACCTTATGTCCAAAAGTGTAACTGTAGACTGTTCTAACAAAGCGAACAAGTTATTTTTTAGGTCTCGGATGTACTTCCGAATTAAAGAATTAAACAAGTCTCTTAACAACCTGACATTGCGTAAAAGAAAAATTATGAAAACTGCTACATAGTTGCTGTATGTACGTCTATTTCACATGCACAAAATTTAAATAAAGTGCATGGCATGAAAACTGTAAAACTTATTTTTGTCTTTTCCAAGCCTCTTACTTAAATCTGATGAAATACATTATTTAAAAAGTAAAAAATTTTGTTTTTTTATCAATCCATTAAATTTATGGTTTTATTTTGGGGCTTTTCTTCCCCTTGGTAAAAATTATATTTACTAATGTGTAGGCCACTAATCAATTTTTGCCAACTAACGAAATATAATAATTTTAGTAGAAATATAATATAATCAAGAAACTGGGAACTTTACAAATAACTGAAAATCAATTTAAATAAAAGTAAATAGTTTAATAATTTTCCTCTAAACTATAAAAATCACTTAGTTTCTTTTAGTCATAATTCATTCATTTGTACTATTCTCAAATTTCATTCGCGTTCGTATTACGAACGCATAGACGGGACTATGCTTTACTCTGTTGTTAACGTCATGCGCCAATCGGACGAGCTTACGCAACTAGAATATCAGGGTGTGCATATTTCCGGGTCCCGGTGAATTCGTATCTATTTTAATCCCCATCCTAATTACAGACCAACTGGCAACTCTGGTGCGCAGATAATTTTTAAATAACGCATTAACTACCGGTGAATTGGTAACTTTCATTTTTTAAGTATTGTTGATAATCTAATATCGGTATTCCAGGTATTTAGCGCTACACTCCTGGAAAATGGAAAAAATGTCACAGGAAGTGAAACCGATGATGAAACGAAACGCAAAAGAGAAAACTTGGATGATTGTTTTAATAGAAGTAAAATTAAAAAACGGTCACCAAGCAAAGCAGGCAACGAAAACAAGGAAGACATGGAAAATATTATGATTACAATAATGAAAGAGCTAATGAATAAAAACGATGAAATACTTCAGGAAATAAAACCAATAAGGAAAGAATAACAACAAACCAATAAAGAGTTAATGGGTGTAAAAGCAGAGAAACAAAAACTAAAAAAAGAAGTAAAACAGCTACATGAATGAATGGAGCAACTGGAGAAATTTAGCAAAAAGAAAAGCTTTATCGTAACTGGGTTGAAAGTAGAAACAAATGATTATAAGAAATTAAAAGAAGAAATGGAAAATTTCAGAGCCCAAGAGTTGCAAATACAAATAAAACTAAGAAGTGCAAAAAAAATAGGAGAAACAGTATGCGCAATAGAAACAGAAGCCCTCACGGATAAAATGGAAATCCTAAACAAGAAACGTAAACTAAAACAGCATAAAGATCGTATCTATATAAACAACGATTGGAGATCGAAAGAAAAAGAAATACAAAAGGAAATAACTAAAATAGCAAAGGACGAAAGAAGCAAAGGTAAGCAAACGAAAATCGGCTACAAGAAATTAATAGTGAATGTCAAAATCTAGATATGGGACGAAGAGAGAGAACAGCTGATAGAAAATTCAAAAAACTAATAAACGAAGAACAGCGGCTGAAATATGATATTGACATGGCAAAAAAAGACTCGGAAATGCAAACGGTTAACGAAAACAAAATAACGCACACAAAATAAAGAAAGAATCTCAATAAGAAGAAAAGAACAAAACCCATTAGAATGGGCTCTTGGAATATTAGAACCATGCTGGCAGCAGGTAAGATGCAATAAATAGCTCTTGAAATGAAAAAATACCAACTAGAAATCCTAGCCGTACAGGAAATACGATGGAAGAAAGAAGGAAAAATTGAGAAGAAAAACTTTAGCATGTATTATTCGGGAGAAAACAAACAGGGAACGAATGGTACGGCATTTATGGTGAACAAAAAAATGAGGAAAAAACTGATACAATTCAAAGCAGTTAATGAAAGGATATCTTCATAAGAAAATAAACAAGCCCACATCTCGATAGTCAATTGCTATGCACCCACCGAAGAAGCAAACCAAGAAGATAAAACAGAATTCTAAGACATCCTGGAAGAAACCTGTGAAAATATTCCGAGGAATGACATATTAATAATAGTGGGTGATTTCAATGCAAAGATCGGAAAGGAGGACTATAATCGTAATGTAGCTGGCAAAGAAACCATTCATGAAACTACGAATGATAATGGAGGAGAAATCTGCAACCTAGCAGCAGCAACAAATACATATATAGTTAGTACTGGGCATAAACATAAAAAAGAAAACAAAATAACATGGATGATACCAGGAAGAATGGATGGAAACCAAATAAATCATACTATAATTTCGAAAAAGTGGACAGAAATAGTACAAGACGTAAGGTCATATAGAGGGGCAAATGGAGGCACTGACCACATATTGTTGATAGCAAAACTTAAGATGAAAATAATCAAAGCAAATAATCATAAGGAAGGAAAAAGGAGGAAATGGAATATAGCCAATCTGAAAACGCAAGAAACAAAGCAACAATATACAGAACAACTGGAACAGAAATTGGGTCAGTACGAGCACATAGAAATAGAAGGAGAATGGAAAAACATAAAGAACAGCATAATAGAGACAGCAGAACAAATAATAGGATTCCAAAAAAAACAAAGAATCGAAAGAATGGTTTGATGAGGAATGTCACCAAAAAAGTCAACTGAAGCATCTCGCAAGAAACAAATGGCTACAAAGTGCCGAACAGGAACAACTGGACCAATATAGAAAAGAAAAACAAGAAGCATTGAAACTCTATAGAAGAAAGAAGAACACATGGATCTCTGAACAAATGCAAGAATTAGAAACGAATAATAAAGACAACAAGAAATTGTTCGAATAGATAAAACAACAACACAGTACCAAAAAATCTGTCACAAAAATAAACAAAAAAAATTGGGAAAAACATTTCACGGACCTATACAAAAACGACAATAAGGCATATTCAGAGGATGAGGATATAAGAGATAACAGAGATGAAGAGGAAGTCGCACCTACTTATTAGGAATTCATGGAGGTATTAAAACAACTAAAAGTAAACAAAACGCCAGGGCCAGATGAAATCAACAACGAACTGATCATCAACGGCGGAGAGGAGCTCACGAAGCGAATGCACAAGTTAATGGTTACAATTTGGAAGGACGAAAGCATGCCCATAGAATGGAAAAACGGACACATCGCACCAATCTTTAAGAAAGGAGATCCAACTAAGTGCTGCAACTACAGACCAATTATGCTACTAAATACAACGTATAAGATATTGACCACAATTATAAGAAACCGACTAAATCAATACACAGAAAAAATTATAGGACAATATCAACAGGGTTTTAGAACAATAGATCAAAGGAAGATCAACAATAGATGCAATACACGTACTGACACAAACAATTGAAAAAAGCTATGAACATGACATAGAATTACACATACTATTCATCGACTTCCAACAGGCCTTCAACAGCATATACAGACAACAATTATTAATAGAAATGAAAAAAATGGAGATACCGGCAAAATTAATAAGACTAACTAGAATGACAATAAAAGACTCAACAGCAAAAGTTAAAACAAATGAGGGCGATACAAATGACATCAAAATATAACTTGAAGTAACACAAGGAGCCAGTCTGTCAACGACAAACGACACTATTTAATATCGCTCTAGAAGGAGTAATTGGGGACACAGGGCTGAAAAAGGCAATTATTCAAAGCTCAACACAGATCATAGGATATGCAGATGAACTGGGACTGGTAGCACGAGATAAAAAAAGACTAGAAGAGGCACTTTTAACCCTGGTAAGAGAAGCAAAGACGAGAGGACTAATAATCAATCAGAATAAAACAAAATATCTTATAAGCACACGAGACAATGTAAACAGAATAGCAGAAATAAAGATAGGTGAAAATACATTCCAGAGAGTAGATTGCTTCAAATACCTGGGGGTGATGGTGGACGGCAAAAACGGAAGGAGTATAGAGATAAACGACAGAATTAAAGCAGGTAATAGAGTATATTGGAAATATCACCAACTACTCAAGGACAAAAACCTGAGCAAAAAAAACAAAATCAAAAATATACACAACAGCAATCAGATCAGTGATAGCCTATGGAGCAGAAGTAATGTGCCTTACGAAAAAAGACGAAGAAAAGTTAAAAATAATTGAGAGAAAAATTATAAGGATACATGGACCAGTAAAGACAGAAACAGGGGGATATTGAAAGCTGATGAACCATGAAATAATAAATATAAATAAAGGAGAAGATATAGTAAAATTCATTAAAGCACAAAGCCTCAGATGGTTTGGGCACACACAAAGAAGAGGGGTAGAAGAACTGATCAGGAAGATAATGAACTGGAAACCAGTAAAAAATAGACCAAGAGGAAGACCAAAAATTAGATGGGAAGATCAACTGCTAGACGACATATCAAAGATGGAAATTGCAAACTGGAGAGAAAAGATTCAGGACCGGAGAGAGTGGAAGAAGATAGTAGAGAGGGCAAAAAAACATCACAACCTATGAACTAAGACCTAAAGGAAAAGCGGACTAATTTACCGCGTGAAATGGATTAAAAGAGCTCATATTTGAGCGAACTATACTCTAACAAGAGTGAACGGTCCATATAATAATTCCAGGTATGTACCTGTATAAATTACCCTCCCTGAAGTTGGTGTAAAAGGTATTCACCATTTATGTATTGTCTTTTGGAAGGATTACTAGAGAAAATCCAAATAAATTTTGAAAAAATGGCTGAAATCGCTGAAATTCTTGTAACAGATTCCGTAATGAGTGTACATGGGTGGTAAATGATTTTAAATTTCACTTAAAGAAAGTGCTAAAAAGTCTAAAACATTTATGGTACTGTTCTGTATCTGGTTTCCAGGCAACCTGTTATACCGACGGTTAGTTTTTTTAATATTTTGAGTAGTAACTATGTTGGTTATCAACAATTTGATGTCAAAAATGCACATTTTGCCATTTTTTGTCTACCAGTAAGAAGAAAAACATTCAAAACAAAATTTAAGATAACCGCATTATAGAGCATGTAAAACAATTTAAACAAGGTTTTATAAATTTCGCTATACTTAATTGTTGCTTATAAAACTATAAATTAAGTCAGTTTAACGTTAATATAACTTATGTAAAAAATACAACTTATATCTCGATATTACGTGAAATAGCTCAAAGAAATGAGTAAAAATACACGGTTTTTATGACACTCAGTGTAACTACGTAACAATTGTTTTAGTTTCTATATGGACGGAATAACAAAATTTATGTAAATCTGACTAATTTTTTCTCAATTTAATTATTTATTGACAATTTAAATGAAAAATAGCCGATTTTAAGGATTTTCGTCTATAAGTTACAATGTTTTACCAAAAAACTGAAAAAAGAACTGATTAGTTTATTGAAATAGCCTTAAAATGAGTTGAAGTAAAATAGAATTGGAGCTTTGTTTATCAATAAACATTAACTATTCAAATTTATTTCTTACGTTTTAAGCTAACTACCTGAGGTACCCCTAAACCCTAAAAATGTCATCAAAACGACGATTTTGAAGCTCTTCCGACTGGATTAAAGAAGCTATTATCGATCCAAACAAAAGTTGTGTATTTTTAATTCTAAATTTCAACTATTTAATTAAAAATAAAGTGTTTCAGTTGAAATTTCAAAGTTGCTACACCCACCGCTTTCGCAGGCAGAATAAGAACCCTGCTATTGCATAAGTATATAGATTTTGAAAAACCATTCAAAAAGCATTCCAAAGTTTTTTCGATATGCCGTCTAGATCTCGAGATATTTGACAATCGCCTTTCTGGACAGAGCCCTTAAATAATGTAAACATTCTTATTCAAGCTAGACATAAGCCGAGTGAGAGAGCTGACCGTGAAATTCATTTGCGATGTTTCCAAATTTACCGGATCTCGGGTTGTCTGCAAAATATATATTTACCATATACACAACGGATCGCGCGCGCTGCCCTCTACAGCGGATTTAGTGGAACCACTGCAATATAAAATTCACCAAAAGGGGTGCAAAATGAGGTCCAGGCAAAAATCGATTTCCTTGTACCCTAACCATTGTTACATCGAGATGTCACTATATACACGTGAATACAAGGTGAGATCCAAAATCGGATCTCGCCTTGCAAAACGGATCTCATCTTGTATAGCTTATGATACAAACGGATCTCGCCTTGATATGAAGACATATATATATATATATATATATATATATATATATATATATATATATATATATATATATATATATATATAGATTTTTCGGATTTCCTACCCTTGAGCAAGCTACATATAGCTGACCGTGAGAGAAGCAGGGTTCTTTGAGGTTAATGCCACAATATTTTAAAGTTTGTCCTTGCGCTTTGTTAATTGTAAAACTAAAAGCTAATTTAATTGGAAATTGCAATCTTTTAAATTGAAATGGCAATTCAGAAGAGATCAGTGGTATTCTAGGTATAAATACTGTTTGTCTTTTGTTCTTTCCAGAAATAAGTTCAGCTTCAATAATATTATTCGATAGCTGTTTTACGATCATCCTCGTTCCATTACATAGTTTTGGAGAGCTGAGATTTCTCAGTAGTATGATTGGAGATCCAATTTTCAGACGAAGGCAGTGTAATGGCATTCCTGGTACTTGTAAAGAGTTCAGAAATTCTGTGGGGAAGTTGACACTTTCCTCGCTGGATACCATCGTGTCCATCGATTTATATATTCTCTCTTCACCAGGTATTTTCTTTAGAATATTAAAATTTATATCGTCAACAACATTATTTTTAGTAGCCAAAATTGCTCTTTGAAATAACCACTCTACGTTGGTATAGTTCTGAACAAAATTTGGATAAATTTTGTCGATTAGATCGTTTTCAGTAGTGGCTATGTTACAGAAATCACTATTGAGTTCAATGAGGCCGGTCGTTTGGTTAGTAGGATATGTGTCTTCACCTATTTGTAAAAGTATTTTAGCAAAATGTGCTGTTGTTTCATCTTTTGATAATTCAACTCTCATGTTTTTTGTTAATTGCAGTATTTGTACTTGTGACCAGAGATGTGACTTTTTTAAGCATGCATTGATTTCGTCTGCTGGTGTTGACTTGGGAATAACTGGAAGTGTTTGTCGAAAATCTCCCGACAGTATGAGTAGAGCTCCTCCCATTATTTCAGAGTTTTTTCGCAATTCTTGTAATGTTCTGTCCATTGCTTCAAGTGATTTTTTATGGGCCATGGTGCATTCATCCCATAAGATAACTTTAGCTTGTTTTAGACATTGACCCCGTCCAGATTTTCCTGAGATTTTACATACCGGGAATTGTTGTTCTGCTATATTCAACGGTAGTTGTAAAGCAGAATGGGCAGTTCGTCCTCCTTCCATAAGTGTGGCTGCAATGCCGGATGATGCTAGTGCCAGTGCGATGTGTTTTTTAACACGTATTTCTGCCAGTATTAGATTTAGTAGAAACGTTTTACCGGTGCCTCCTGGTGCGTCCAAGTAAATAATTCCACCAGTGTTGTTAATTATCCGGTCCATTATAACGTCGTAAACTTTTTTTTGATTGTCATTGAGGAGTGGTTTGTTGTGAGCAATGTATTCAAGCAGTTCATTGACGTTGTAGCTTTTTTCCTTTGTAATTTCGTAGTTTAACACACTGAAAGCATTTCTTTGTGGTGCTGGCATTCCAAGTTCTACTAAAGCCTGGTTATTTATTGCTAAACATTTATCTTCTAAGCGAATGAGTGTTTCATTGAAGATGTCATCATTGAATTCTATAGTCAGTTCTGGATTAGTTTGTCGGATTTGGTACAATATATCATCACTCATACTCCTCTTGAAAGCGTCCCATAGTTGTTTTGGGTTCGATGGGTTACATGTTGTTAGAATTATGGCGAATAACTCTCGAAGTTGTTCAGCTGAAGCTATGAGTGTAGCTTCTTGTAGTGTTAATTCCCAGTGGTTATCGTTTTCCAATAATCCTAAGCGTTGACATGCTTCTCTGTACGTCTGGCATAGGTAGCCGTTAATAGTCCTGAGATCTGTGAAACTTGTTGGTCCCCGTATTTCGTGTAACAACATCCGGAGATAGAAACATTCGGCATTGTTTGGATGTACAGTGTATACTCGACCTATTGTGTCAGCTTTCATGATTTCTGGATGACCCTCCTCTGGCATTCCTTGTTTTCGTCGTTGAAAAATTTTCCTTGTTTTGTCCCACGTATAATAAATAGGGACGTCAACATACAGTAATGTCTTTGCGAATGAATCCGTTTGGCACAGTTGGAAAAAAGCTGTTAATGTTGTGTTCTCAGATGGTTCGCTTGCAATTTTTCTAGCCGAGTCTCTTGTGAAGTAAACTCTTTGTCCATTCTCCAAATGTACTGCTAGATGCTGCACAGCTGGTTTGCGTTCCCTTTTTCTGAAGTCGGTTAAAAATACTTACATTTGATATTTCACAATAAAGGCTCACAGACGACTTTTTTCTTCTCGGCTTCAAAATCGAGAATTAATTAAACACACTATTAGAAATACTGACACGTGATACTTCAAAATAAATGCTCACAGATAACTTCTTTCAGTTCCTTTCGCAATCGCTTTTCAAATCGAACTAACTCTGGCGGGTGATACCGGGCCCTTATATATTCAGAGAGCTAGGCTCTAGCATATTCGGAAAAGTTCGAGAGTATTTTCTTTTACACATTCTAGAATGTACTCGACATTATCGTCCGCCGTAACAATAAGTTCTGCAGCTATAGCATAAGTAGTAAAGGCGCGAACTTTGAAAACTTAAATTTTTAAATATTTTCAGAATTAATAATTAATAATTTGAATAACTAAACTTATCTCGCTTCAACTCCAAAATATATATATTTATTATATAGGGTGTCCCAAAAGTAGTGGAACGGTCGAATATTTCGCGAACTAAACATCGGATCGAAAAACTGAAAAATATGTGTTCAATCATTTTCAAAAATCTATCCAATGACATCATACACCAACCCCCACTACACCCCCTGAAGGTGGGGTGGGGGTAAATTTAAAATCTCAAATGGAAACCCCTAGTTTTTCTTACAGATTTGGATTCGTTACGTAAAAGTAAGCAACTTTTATTCAAGACATTTTTTCGAACTGTGGATAGGTCGCGCTATAATTGGGAAAAACACTTTATCCTGATACCATAGGTAAATTATAGGAACGGTCTAATATCTCGAGAAGTACACTTCCAAATGAGAAACCAAAAAACAGGTTTTTAATATTTTTCGAAAACCTATCGATACACACCAAAAATTACCCTCCAACCCACCCCCTGGAGACGGGGTGGGGGGTAAATTTAAAATCTTAAATAATAACCCCCACTTTTTATTGCAGATTCGAATTCATCATGAAAAATTAAGTAACATTTATTCGAAACATTTTTTAAAATTGCTGATAGATGGCGCTAATAAATCGTATTTTTCCAATTAAAGCGCCATCTATCAACAATTCTAAAAAATGTTTCGAATAAATGTTGCTTAATTTTTCATGACGAATCCGAATCTGTAATAGAAAGTGGGGGTTGCTATTTAAGATTTTAAAGTTACCCCCCACCCCACCTCCAGGGGGTGGGTTGGAGGGTCATGTTTAGTGTTATTCGATAGTTTTTCAAAAAGTATTAAAAACCTGTTTTTTGGTTTCTCATTTGAAAGTGTATTTCTCGAGATATTAGACCGTTTCTATAATTTACCTATGGTATCAGGATAAATCGTTTTTCTCAATTATAGCGCCATCTATCCACAGTTCGAAAAAATGTCTTGAATAAACGTTGCTTAATTTTACGTAACGAATCCAAATCTGCAAGAAAAACTAGGGGTTTCCATTTGAGATTTTAAAGTTACCCTCCACCTCACCTCCAGGGTGTGTAGTGGGGGTTGGTGTTTGGTGTCATTGGATAGATTTTTGAAAATGATTGAACACGTCTTTTTCAGTTTTTCGATCCGATGTTTAGTTCGCGAAATATTCGACCGTTCCACTACTTTTGGGACACCCTGTATATAATGATGATAATGATGTTAATACCGGAATATTTAAAAGTTTGGCGAAGGGGCGAAATTGGGAATATTTAAAAATTTGGTGGAGGAGCCAGGTCTAGGGCTAGCCAAGCTTGCTAGGAAAAGCCCTTATATCTTTAAAAATACGCCCTTTAAGTTAAAACGGGAACTTACTTGTTCGAGGGGGGATAAAGGGCTATTGCACTATATAAGTCCCTTTATCGTATCGGGAATCCTTTTTAAGTTTTATCGGCACACACATTTTATCAACTTAGTTTTATTATATATAATGATTATGTGTATGTATATATAAATTGTGCAGAGGTATTTAAATTTAAAATAAATGTAAAGCCTATTTTAGGATGAGGAAAAAATATTGATTTCGCGACCATCATCGCGACCGTCATCGCTTCGGCGAAATAAATTTTGTACGTATCTATGTTATGTGTATGTATCCATAAATTGTATAAAAGTATTTAAATTTAAAATAAATGTAAAATCTATTTTTGGAATGGGGAAAAAAGATTGATTTTGCGACCGTCATCGCTTCGACGAAATAAATTTTGTACGTATATTATTATAATGTACGTATAATAATAATAATATTATTAAAGTGAAACCTTCTTTAGGGACGTTGAGCACTTTTTAGATGGGGAAAAAGTATTGAATTAGCGACCGTCATCGCGACCGTCATTGCTTCAACGAAATACATTTTTGAAGTGAACACTTCTTTAAGGTCGTTGTGCACTTTGTAGATGGGGAAAAAGTATTGAATTAGTGACCGTCATCGCTTCGGCGAAATAAATTTTTGAAGTGAAAAGTTCTTTAGGGACGTTGTGCACTTTTTAGATGGGGAAAAAATATTAAATTAGCGACCGTCATTGGTTCGACGAAATAAATTTTTGAAGTGAAAACTTTTTTAGGGACGTTGTGTCCTTTTTAGATGGGTAAAAAGTATTGAATTAGCGAGAGTCATCGCGACCGTCATTGCTTAGACGAAATACATTTTTGAACTAAACTCTTCTTTAAGGACGTTGTGCACTTTTTAGATGGGGAAATAGTATTGAATTAGCGACCGTCATCGCTTCAACGAAATAAATTTTTGAAGTGAAAATTTCTTTAGGGACGTTGTGCACTTTTTGGATGGAGAAAAAGTATTGAATTAGCGACCGTCATCGCTTCGGCGAAATAAATTTTTGAAGTGAAAAGCCCTTTAGGGACGTTGTGCACTTTTTAGATGGGGAAAAAATATAAAAAATACCGCGTCCAATACGCACGAAAAATTTACCAATGCGGATGCGCCATAACTTGAAACGTATTGACTTAGTGAAAAAACTCAGAAACTACAGAACAAAAATTGTTTAGAATTAAACAATTTATCCATTTGCGGACTTATCCTGAACATTCTTTTTTCACCCCCGAGAAGGGATGATAATAACCCCCAGGATAAAAGCACACATCGGCACAATACCACTTTATTTCTTTGACATTTTAGCTATATGTATGCCAAATATCATGCCAATCCAAGCGGTTCTTTAAAATTTAGAAGTTTTGCAATATTTTAGCTTGAGTGAACGGACTATTGGTTTCACTCGGTATATTCCAGCTCCAATTCCTTCATCGGTTTTAGATCACCATCATCGATCTGCTATTATGAGATTCGTTTTATTCGACGTATATTCGTTTTTTCCTAGAAAGAATAACATGTAATGCATACACCCCGTAGTTTTACTATCTTTTTAAATAATGTTAGTAACTTTTAATTTTATATCTTTTACGTACGGTACTTATAGCCACTACCTTTTTTTGTCGGTGCCTACTAAAAAACCTGTAAAAAGTTCATACCTGTTTTCGATGTATAGAGTTAAATGTTTAACGAATTTTTGACCATACGTACGTGTGCCATTCCGTAATAACAAAATGATTATTCCCAATATTCTTAATGTCGATGATTGGTACTGCAAATATGTAAATAAATGGTAATTTCACATTGTAATTTTGGTGTTGTAAGTATGTGAATTGTGTTTTCGTCCAAAAATATTGTTTGTAAATTGTAATCAGCTGTTTTTGTTTTGTTTGTGTAAAAGGTTTGTAGATGAGAAAAGGAATCTTGTTGAGGATTTTTTGGGCAATTGTTTTAATCTTTTGAAAAGTTTTAATCTTCAATTATTTTTAATTACTAGAATTTTGATTTACTGTATTTGTTATAAAAATTATCAATTACATAGTTCAAAATAATCTAAACAAAGATTTCGTATTCATAGAGGGGACAAGTAAATTTGGTTCAGAAAAATTTAATATAAGGAAATAATTTAACTATTATTAATAATGTTATAAAAGAAAACACGTGCTGTTGTCGTTTTAAAATTAAAGGCATATGTTCCGCAAAAGACAATTGACAAGTGACAATTGGGGTATTTATTCAAATCGAAAGATATCTACTAAAATCACAATAAAGATGCACTAGAAATAAACAAACCAAGACACGTTGAATGTTACAATGATTTACAACTTTTACAACTATTTACGATGTTACATATGATTTACAACTTTATAAATCATGATTTGGGAGTGCTCCTCGTAACATTCAATGTGTCTTGGTTTGTTTATTTCTAGTTCATCTTTATTGAGGTATAAGATGAAATTTGCTTAAAATTGTTTAATATGTATTCATTCCTGGTATTATTTTTATTAATTTATTTTACCCCCGAGGAGGTGTGGGGTCCCCCCAGGTCAAAAGCACCATATGGCACAGGGTCAGCTTTGTAGTACAGAGCATATGTCGGGTATCCACTTATATTTTCCCCCATTTTAACTGCCTATAACTTCTAAACGGCTCAAGATAGAAATATGCGATTTTCGCTGAAATGTTTTATTTTAGTAAAAGTTTTGTCTGAATGGATTGAATTTTTATATCGCTTTCAAATACGAAAAAATGGCGGATTTTTGAAAAAACGTTATTGACTTTTTTTAATGGAACACCCAGTATATTTTTTTGTAAATTGAAAGAAAGGCCATTAACCTATCCAGCGATATTCGCTGTGAGCTCGTAGGTAGAGGGGATAATTACAAATTCGCGAGCGCCAGTAGTGACAAGTTTGTAAACCTTTACTGGAAATTTGCTTTTTGACGTTCTGCATTAAGAGCTGCATATTATAGCTTTTAAATGTCTCACGAAAGTTGTTGTATTAAAGAGTGTCGAAATACTGGTTACAATAGTAACTATGTATTCTACAACTTTCCTGTCGCTAAGCATAAGGTGATTCAACGACAAAAATGGATTGATGCAATTAGAAAAAAGTAAGTAAACACAATTTTAATTTTAAACCGGTAGAAAAATTTGAGCTAAAGGATCAGTTAGCACACTCTCGAATTTTGACGGTCTCAATTTTACAATCCAATCCTGAAACAAAATTTGAATGCGTGAAGATAACGACCAATCATAGCGAACGTAGGATGCCGTTAACTGTCATTCATAAGTTAATATTTAAGAAGTATTATACTAAATTATTATACTTTTTGCAGCATAAATTTTTTTCTAATATTAGTTGTCAACATAAACGTCAAAACGATAAACAAAATCTGAAAAATATTCATAATGAATAATAAATTCTGTACTATTAATTATCGATTACAATCCAATTACATACTTCTTTACGTCGTAAATATTACACAATAAGAATTAAATAATAAGTTTGAAACAACTATTATTTGCTTTTCTACTCTCCTCTTTAAAATTCCGGCCGAAATAGGAACACTAGTCAACCGTTAGATGGCGATAGCAGCCATACCAGCGAAACTCACAGAGTATAGGCAACACTTTTTTCTTTCCAGAAAATTTCCGGTAAAAGTTATACTAGCAATCCTGTAGGTAGGTGGCGATACCAGCGAAGCTCGGAGCGGATAAAGTTTTTTAAAATCAGTTGTCAAGTCACTGAGTAATTAATTTTTAAAATGAGAGGTGCAACGTGGATATCACATACCCAAATAACATAACTAAGCAAATTGATATTATGTTATGTGATTTCCACATTGCATCTCTCATTTTAAAAATTAATTGCTCAGTCATTTGACAACCGATTTTAAAAAATTTTATATCGCTGGATAGGTAAATGACCGTTTTTTCAAGTTACAAAAAAATATACTGGGTGTTTTAATAAAAAATGTACACAACGTTTTTTTTTTTGTTATACTTCTTTACGATCGAGAGTGAAATTTTATAATCCCGGGCGCATGCGCACACAGACAGTATGTAGTTCGTTGCTAATCTTTCAAGATATGTATGCATCAGCGCTTTCAGCGCAAATAAGTCATTAAAAGGATGTATTAGTGTTTTTAGTAAATGTATTATTTATTATAATATTTGTGTCTTTGGATTTGTCTTCCTCGGAAGTAAGATAATAAAATAATTATTAAACATTTTTATACTTCACTTGATCTATTTGTCGCCGTGATGTGTAATTATACAGGGTGAGTCATGAGGAACTGTACATACTCCTACCTCGTATAGAGGCTCCTATGGGGAATAACAAATGACCATTAAAAAGTGTCTGCTCCCCTTGTTCAATAATATACAGGGCGAGTTTCGCATTTTGACAGAAATTTATATTCGTCATAATTTTTGAACGGTCAGATCAATGTGTCTCTTATTTTTGTCAATCGTTACACTATTACCACCTATTCAACTGATTTATTCAAACTAGAAAAAAATTAGGTCCGGCTTTAAAAAATTAGTTCGTTTGGGTCTTAGAAAAAATTTCACCCTGTATACCCTTTTTGAAAACTCGAATATGAATTTTACAAATTAGACAAATAGGCAATTAAAATGGCATATTTACTTTTTCCCAACATGATTACTTAATTTTTTATTAAAAAATCAAATTTGTCAAAATCGGAATTTTAACCTAAAAATGGAAAAAAAAAGATGAAATCACGGTTTAACTCGCTACAACGTTCCATTTTAAATTTTTTTTCTGAAATTTTTACAGCACATATCTCTTACCATTGTGAAGACTATGACAATTGTTGTAGACTTTCAGTCTTCTTCTCGTAAAAGTTATGAATTTAAAAAAATAAAAGGTGCAGCTTCGTGAATTGCAAAGTTAAATCGCAAAAATTCAGTGAAAAAATTTAAAATTTATCTATTTGATCACGTCTATGTTAAACTATAGAGTCCAAAGAGAAGTGATATAGGGAGTTTTAGATCTAGACGTGTTATAGAAAAAAAATGGTGAAACTTTGAATATTAAGAAAAACGTTGTTTAATTTTTTTATTTTTATGGTAAAATTGCGATTTTGACAAAATTTGATTTTTTTAATAGAAAATTAAGTAATCGTGTGGGGAAAAAATAAATATGCCATTTTAATTGCCTATTTGTCTAATTTGTAAAATTCATATTAGAGTTTTCAAAAAGCGTATACAGGATGAAATTTTTTCTAAGACCCAAACGAACTAATTTTTTAAAGCCGGACCTGATTTTTTTCTAGTTTGAATAAATCATTTGATTGGGTAGTAACATAAATCAAATATTTGTTTAAAAAAATAAATTTTTGTAATAAAAGGTATTTTTTTTAAATCTATGGTTCACTTTACCAAATTTTTAATTCATAGTCAAATTTGATTTTTTATAAAAAATTAAGTAATCGTGTGGGGAAAAAAATAAATATGTTATTTTAATTACCTATTTGTCTAATTTGTAAAATTAATATTAGAGTTTTCAAAAAGCGTATACAGGGTGAAATTTTTTCTAAGACCCAAACGAACAAATTTTTTAAAGCCGGACCTATTTTTTTTTTAGTTTGAATAAATCAGTTGATTAGGTGGTAATAGTGTAACGATTGACCAAAATAAGAGACACATCCATCTGACCGTTCAAAAATTATGACGAATATAAATTTCTGTCAAAATGCGAAACTCGCCCTGTATATTATTAAACAATGGGAGCAGACACTTTTTAATGGTCATTTGTTATTCCCCATAGGGGCCTCTATACGAGATAGGAGTATGTACAGTTCCTCATGGCTCACCCTGTATCCGAGACGTCACTTACAAGGGGCGTGATAGCTTGGTGGGTAGAGCATTGGACCAGAGATCAAGAGGTCCCGGGTTCAAATCCCGGACGATTCATATTCTTTTTTTTTTTTAATTTTTGGTATCGTTTTAATAATAAAAATTTTTAAGTGGTAGGTAAGAAAGTTAGTTTAATATTTAAATAAAATACAAATAATATGTTAAGTATATTTATTTCGTTGAAATTATATAATAGAAGTATAACTTCTTACGTGCGTACAAAGTATGTACACACACATTCTTTTTTTTTTAATCCGCCATTTTTTATTTAAAAGCGATATAAAAAATGGTCATTTACTTAAAAACTTGAAAAAACGGTCATTTACCTATCCAGCGGTAAAATTTTTTTAAAATCGGTTGTCGAATGACTGAGCAATTAATTTTTAAAATGAGAGATGCAATGCGGAAATCACATAACATAATTATCAATTTGCTTAGTTATGTTATTTAGGTACAGTAGGAAAAATGAAAGAATACCCATGAACGAACATATAAAACACGCTGTATTTTCCTGTCACCGTGTCACACAAAAAATTGGCCAGCGCAAGTACATGTAATAATTATTATTACATGTACTTGCGCTGGGCTATTTTCTTTGTGATACGGTGACAGGAAATACAGCGTGTTTTATATGTTCGTTCATGGGTATTCTTTCATTTTTCCGACTGTATGTGATATCCACGTTACACTTCTCATTTTAAAAATTAATTGCTCAGTCATTTGACAACCGATTTTGAAAAACTTTATATCGCTGGATAGGTGAATGACTTTTCTTTCCATTTCCAAAAAAATTTACTGGGTGTTCCATTAAAAAAAATCAACTTTTTTTCAAAAATCCGCCATTTTTTTTTCGTATTTGAACGCTATATAAAAAATTCAATCCATTCAGACAAAATTTTTACTAAAATAAAATATTTCAACAAAAACCGCGTATTTCTATCTTGAGCCGTTTAGAAGTTATTGTCAGTTAAAACGGGGGAAAATATAAGTGGACACCCGGTATAGTTAAATGTTAATGTAAAACGCGCAGGCTCAGAAAATCATACAGTTACGGTGTATTTTGCCATCATCAATTGGTTTTTAAGCTTTAAATTATGAAATATGATAGTCTAAGGCTCGCCCATGTGCAATTATGATATGATACAGAATATCACGCCTACCATGTAATAGCTATTTGTATAACAAGGGAGGAAAGTGTTACTTTTCCTCCCGAGAATGAAGTTTTGCCCGACGCGTAGCGGAGGACAGTAATCATTCAAGGGAGGAAAAGGCACTTTACTCCCATGTTATACATATGATTTTTCCACCTTCCTCAAATAGCAAGTCATTTTTTCATTATTAAATAATTTATTTATGTAACTAACTAACAAAATTTATTAGAGAACTAAAACTAACAAGTAGGTACAGTAGAACTGTCAAATATACGTCAAATTATTAATGTAAACATTGTTAAATCAAAATAATAATTTACTGTTTTTTACCATTCTGCAAAATACAACATACAAAATACGTTCTACAAGTAAACGTTAAAATGTATAGATACTTACGTAATAGATAATAGAATAGTGCTGCGGTTCTCAATCTGTGGTACATGTACCACTGGTGGTACATTTCATTTTTTGAGGTGGTACACAAAACGCAAAAACAGCCAAAATCAGTACCACTATTATAGTTAATTAGATCACCTAGTTAGATATGTATTTCAGTTAGGTGGTACCAAAAATAATAAAAAGTATTTGGTGGTACATGACACAAAAAGATTGAGAACCGCTGGAATAGTGTATAGGGCGTCTATAAGTTATTTCGGGGTATTCCCATCTCGGCCCACTATAATCCTTTAATACTTTATGATACCCCAGGTACATTTTAAAAACCCCCCAGCTCGGCTCGAATATTAACAGGTAGGTATTAGGGTGTATTCCCATCTCGGCCCACAAATTTATCTTGGAATTATAGATTAGGGAAAATATACTGTTTGGGTATCTGCTACGCCACTGCTCATGTAGTTAAAAACAATTATTTCTAGTTGAAGATACACTAATGTCACTGTTTTTGTACTATGTTTTAAAAAGCATGTTATTCGGTCGACACCTCGTAGTGTAATTAATGTATCTTTCAATTAAAAATTTCAGAGGAAAATTGTTATTAGTGTGTGAACGTTATAAATTTAAAGAACAAAAACGAAAATTAGCTTCAGGTGAAACAAAGTGGAGATGTGTAAAGGATAACTGCAAAGCATTCATCAAATCAATTGGAGAAAATAAGAATCGAATTACAACTAGTATAAACAATAGTCATAATCATAATCCGGAAGCAGAAAACCTATTAGAAAGACAAGTTTTAAGTCATGGCATAAAAAGAAAGGCCGAAGATGACTTATTTGAAAAACCTTCCAAATTAATTAGAAAAGAATTAAATACTGACAATAATTTAACCAATTTGACAACAAATGATTTACATTCTGCAAAAAAAAATCTGTATTATGCTCGTCGGAAGTCACAACCAGCTTTACCAAAATCAATTTTTGAAGTTCATGAAGTTTTAAGAAAATTAGAACCAAAAACAAATCAAACTCATCCTTCATTATTTATATTTTTAAATTCAATTTTAAATATACAAGCTGAAGTTCATGTTAAGTGTAACAGTATAAATACACCCCATAAATTTATAAATATACATTCAAAAAAGCGCAAAAAAATGTGTTTTTTTCCATTGAGATGTAAAATTATTTGATTGTAACAATTAATATCTCATGGGCTGAGCTGGGTATATTTTATATCGGGCAGTTTTAATCTTTGCGCCGACTTGGGACATTTTTAAAAGACCTACCTGTTTCTTGGGCCGAGATAGGCACTGCCCGTTATTTCATCAATGACATACCATGACGTCACTTTTACTTTTACTCCCTAGGGAGGCAAAGTACGACTTTGCTCCCTACAATCAGGTCAGGAAAAGTATAATTTCGGTAGAGGTAGGTGGAAAAACAATTATTCGAATTGTATATCGTTTTTAAAAATTACAATTCAGATTACTTTCATATTTATTGAAGTGTGCATTTTTGTTTGGAGATATTTAAATAACTTTAAATATCTCAGAGTATAGTTTGCATTCTCCATGTCTCCATTTTAATAATAAAGTCTTAATAAACTGTAAATAACGATTTATGTTTTTGAACCAAATATGTTTATATAATTGTTTGTGTGTGTTGTTTGTGGTGGTATAATAATAATTAACTTCCAGTTCTCATCAGAGTCGAGCTTCTTTACTACCACCCATACAAATGCCTACCGCCCTTACTTTTAACAGGTAATTTTAACATTTTTTATTTCTCTAAAACTTACTTAAAATTTTTAGGCTAAGAGTTCCCTACTTATTTCTGCAGGTGTCAGTTTTTATAATAGAACGGTATTTAATTGTCTAATCAACGATAGTGAAACCAATTCAAATTACTTCCAGGTAGCTTAGAAAACATGCAGCAATCGCCGTTAATTAAATTAATTAAATATCATTGTCATACTGTAACTGTTTTTAATTGAATATTCCCTTTATGTGGGCAGCTCTTTTTCTTATTTTCTGACTTAAGGCACTATCTTTTTGTCGCTCTTGGTCGTTAGAACTTGATTCCAGACCGTGCTCTTTTAATAAAATCCTTTAATAAAAAATTATTGAAAAATCCTTTGAAAAAGGTATAAAAATTTTTATTAAAATCCTTTTAAGGACTACATCACAGAACTTTTTCGAGTTTTTACAAAATCATCATCAGTGTTAAAAAATAACACAACAGGTTAAATGCTAGCTGAGCCACCAAAGAAATACCAAGGTGAGAACCCTTTAAATTTAAATGGTATATAATTATGTTATAATCGCATATTTGCTTGAAATTCCATAAGATGGATAATATTTATAAGGAATTATGCCCTTCGGCAAAGTACGACTTTCCCATTACGTGGGTTGCAAAGTGAGTTGATGTGTTTCTACATGATGACAGTTAGATGGCAACTCTTGCCATCTAACTGGATGGATAGAGTTGTCATATAACTGTCGTCAACTCTCTTTGCAAACCCCGTAATGGGAAGTCATACTTTGCCGAAGAGCATAATTTCTTATAAATATTATCCATCCTATGGAATTTCAAGTAAATATGCGATTATAACATAATTATATACCATTTAAAGGGTTCTCACCCTGGTATTTCTTTGGTAGTTCAGCTAGCATTTAACCTGTTTATTTTGATGTACATATACACTGATGATCATATTGTAAAAATCTAAAACGTTTTGTGATGTAGCCCTTAAAGCGATTTTAATAAAAAATTGTATATCTTTTACAAAGGATTTTACAATAAATTTTTGTGATTGATGGTATACAGCCAGCTACAGGAAACATTCTTTCTTTTCCTTGTGGATTTTGTAAAAATCCTTAATGATTTCTTCTAGCTACGCAGGTCAAATACACAAAAAACACCAAGTCAAACTTTTCCCTGTAAAATTTGGTTTCCCGATTTTTTTAATGTTCGCCTTATTGTCCTATGACGTTTCTATGTATATAGAAAAGTCCCCCCGTCGGTCTTCTGCATAAAAGTAATTATCGAAGACATTGGTTCAATAGTGTCTCCAGCCTCCGCTACGTAAACTTATTTCTATCCATGTATAAAGCTAGCACGATGTAGTTTATAATAGAGCTTCCAGTGCAGCCTTCATCGCGAATCCTTGGTTTCGTTTACTAAAACAATATTATGTCAGTTTCAGGTCCCCAATTTTTGAGTTTAGGGAGTTACTCGGCCTCAACACTTTTCCACTCCGCTTTTTCTTTAAAATGGTAATTTTAAACGACTCTTTCTCAGTCCATATAAACCTTAAGTACCTACCTGTAGTGACATCCCTCATATTGACTAGCTTCATCGATAACTGTTATTAGGTCATTTTTATGGACCCCTTCGAATATCATTTTCTCTGAATAATAATAGGGTCATGATCTCTGTTATCTTGAATACTTTTTTGCTACGGGCTGGCCCTTAGTAACTGTACGAAGGTCTTGGACCCATTGTCCCTGCTCTATCAGTTTCTTGCTAGTGAGGTTTATAAAGATTTATCCCTATTCCGGCCTCCATTTTAGACGCCCGTTCTGCTTGATAGAAACTCAAGCTTGCTCTCCGTCACTACCTCTACAAGGGTAAGAACAGAACAAGTGGGTCGAGGTGGAGGTGTAGGTCGCGGTGGATGCTACTAGTTAAGTCACGGTCGATGTCGACAGCACATAGCAAGGAGGTCACCTGCGCTGTCAGTCGAGCTAGAATCGCTATCAAGTGAAGTAGTTTAATGAAATTTGAATGACAAAAAGACTGTGCTTTTGCGATGTTGTGTCAGTCAAATGATGATAGAAATAGAAATATGCTTTATTGTCACTGAAAATTTTTACAATTTTATGGACAAAGCTTACATACAGTCAGAAAAACATAATATAAATAACAAATAACAACTACAATTTACTAAAATTAGATAAATCGTCAATAATGTACAGTATAAGATATAAAAGCCAAGACAAAAACAATTTATTGCAAAATATATATAAATTGCAAATTGAACATACAACAAATAAAATAAAATAGGTACAACATAAGGAACTGACAAGTTTATGCTACTGCGCATGGAACCCAATTTTCTTAGTTATTCATTAAGAAATTCTTCTATTGAATAATATGGTCTTTTGAATAGATAGGCTTTCGTCATTTTACGGAACTTAGGGAAAGATGTTGCAGATTTAAGTTGTAACGGAAGATGATTGTACAGTTTCTTTGCGGAATATAATATAGATTTCTTTACTAACTCAGTGGATGGAATCGGTAAATAAATATCAAAGATTGAATTTCTGGTGGAGAAAAGATGATTGGGCCTTGATGGAAAGACATGAAGGTGTTTACGAATTAAACAAACCGTTTCTAGAATATATAAAGATGGAAGTGTTAAAATTTCGTGATCTCTGAAGTAACTTCTGCAATGTGTAGATCTTCTGAGGCCAAACAAATATCTTATTGCTCTTTTTTGCAATCTAAAAATGACATCAAATTGAGCAGCTGTACTAGAACCCCAAAAAGGAAGACCATATCGAAGATGAGACTCGAACAACGAAAAATATGTTATTTTAGAAGATGCTAAATTGAGTTCCCTTGAGACAGATCGTATTGCATAGCAAGCTGAGGCGAGTTTCTTACTTAACGAATCGATATGAAGGGACCATTTGAGGTTGCTGTCTAAAAAAATACCAAGAAATTTTACAGAATCAACGGTACTGATCTGGCTGTTATGAAGTGGCAAAGGTTGAAGAGCTCCTTTATAGGATAATGCTACTGTTTTATTTACCGTAGAATGGGGATACATTGATCATTTTTAAATTTTAATGTTAAACAAAACTTTTATCTAAGAGTTCAAATCGACTAAAAAAATCAGTAATAATCGGGTTTCGTTTATCAAGACACACAATAAATATTAACACTAAATATTTGATACTTTTCAAGAAAAAAAATTTAAAGGACCTGATCAAAGATATACTGTAGATGGGGATATTTTGATCACACATGTAATTTTAGTTTAATATGAAAGTATCCCCAATGTTATTCACTTTGAAAACATATTTTGACAAATCTTATTTTATTATGACTTTTTAGGGTAAAAAAAAATTATGAAACTTACAGAAAATAATGTATTTGATGATAATGAAATGAAACTGCACTTCAACACCTTAAAAACTACGAATTTTACAGAAAAATAAGGTATGTTAACGTGTTTCAAATTAAACTAAACTTCAACTACTTTAATGTCTTTTTTAAAAATGCATTTGGTGCTTCCATCTAAACACTCTATAGATGCGGGATTTGGTAAAAATTCAACTATATCCTCCTTACTAATTTGGGATATGTCGGCATCAATCATCTTAAATTCTGTCTTGCTGGGTTTTATGGATTTATAGCCTATGACTATTACTTCCGGCTCTACCTCCAAAATTTTACAGACATAGATATAAGTTTTTTTTCCTCTCTGAGATAAGAATTTTGCTAAAATATATCTACCTGCTTGAACCTTATCTACTTCAGACTGCACTTCGTAGTTTTCTTTATTTTCTAACAAGTCTGATTCATTTTCGGACTCGGATTCATCTGACTGTGATATGTGGATTTCTTTATCTGAACTATCTTCTGATTGCTGCTCAGTTATTGCTGTTGACACACTAGCTCCGGGAGCTACATCTAGTTTCTTTTTTCTTGTTTTTGGTCTCTCTGGTCCTCCAAATCTTTGCTCCTTTAGAAGTGCAGTTAATGCATTTTCAACGGCGTCCGTGGGATCTTGTGGAGCGTCATCTGTTGGCAATTTCTTATAAACTTCACCCGGGCAAAACGGATAAATACCAGTAGAACGAAAGGAGCTAATTAAGTTTCGCTTTACTGCTGACGCAATTTTATCCGTTTGTTGGGATGGACCACCTTTCGAAACTCGAGGAGTGACTTCGTCAAGAGTTTTTAATGTTTTCCTTAAAAGAGATGAAAACATATCTTTTGGAACTGTACTTAGTCGCAAATTTTGTAATTTCCAATCCGTTAACGTCGTCCTCCAAGCCTGTTTCATTGGCCTGAAAAAGCCCACGTCCAGTGGTTGGCACAAATGGGTAGAATTTGGAACTAAGCATATGAAGTCAATTTCATGTTCAGCACACATCTTAAGAACTTCAACATCCATGTGTGACGACAAATTATCTCCTATCAAAGCTTTTCTTCCTTCTAAACGTCGTGCACGGGGTAAAAAGCAAGTTGTGAACCAGTCTCTAAAAGTTACGCCATCTATCCATCCACTTTGAGTACGATTATACCTAGTCCCTTGGTTGCAGCATGGTTTATCGCAGCAAGGTAAACCACGCGGTCCATTTTCCTTCCACGTATCATACAGGTGAATGCTTTTATAAATGACGTAGGGAGGGAGAAGAGTTCCGTCTGCAGCAGCACATACCATAATAGTGGTACAACTTTTGGAGTGATTCATCACTTTTTCGGGGTACTTAATGCCTCTTTTGTATATGCAACGTTTTTTCCCTGGATCGTCTGACAAATTAGATTCGTCATAGTTGAAAATTTTGGAACTGGGTAAATCTTTAATTACTGGCTCCAAGTTATTATAAAACTCTTCTAGTGTAACTCTTGAAACAGCAGCTCTAGCACGTTTAATATTTGTTGCTAGTCGTTGCCCAAACGAATCCTTATGCCTATTAAGTAGGCTGCATGCCCAGTTAATACCAGGCAGATTATTTTGAAATATAGCCACGTTTTTTCCTTGTTGATCCAAATACCAGTTTGCCATCATTCGTAAGTCCTGAATAGATAAAGGAAAGCCCCAGTCAGCACATTTAGCGGCTGCTTTTAAAATTGCTACCTCCTCTCCTTTGGTGAAAATAGTAGGACGTCCGGGGGTGCCAATATGTTTTCCTTTATATCTGTTATACAGGGTACCAAAGGGAATTTTATATTGTCTTGATGCTTCTCTAATAGATAGTGTACCTTCAACTACCCGTTCAATGGCTCTTTCTAAATTTGCTGGAGGGTAATCAGCGTAACTTCTGCTGCCAAGTAATCTTTTATGCTTACGGGGCATTTTCCTGCAAGAAAGAATACGTTTAAATAATATTTATTTAATTAATATTTTCATCTGTTCGAAAAAACGATTATACGGATCGTCTGGGGTAACATTGATCACACGATCAATGTTGCCCATTGTATTGATCAATGTTTCCCCCAGTAATTTCACGCCGTACTCTTAATCACTCCCATAACCTGGTTACGTTATTTTCAGTGAGATTCATGATCAAAGTACTTCTAATCACTACATGAAAGAATACGTTGTATAAACAATATACTTACCGTGATATGTACGAAGTTTTTCACTTAACAAAATTGATGTTAAACTCAATACTCCAAAAAAATGCTTGTACTTCTAGCACACGCGTGTGTATCGGTATCGAATGGTCATAAATACTAAATAACAGTAACATTGCTGCCGACTAGGCAAAATTCGGTTATCGGCAGTGGCTAAGCGCACACGCCTGAGGCATATAATTAATTTTTAAAGTTTTGATCAAAATAACCCCCGAGTTCAAAGTATCCCCAATCTACGGTACGTTAAAAGAGAGTAAATTAGAGTCAGACCAGGTCTTTATCGTCAGTAGATCCGAAGTTATAGTTTCATGAAGAGATGCAATAGTTGAGTTGCTCCAAGTGATACTGGTATCATCAGCAAAAAGAAAAATTTTCCCATTGATTTTTAAATTAGTGATGTCATTTATAAAGATAAGGAACAGTATAGGACCCAATACTGAACCTTGTGGTACTCCACATACGATGTTTTTGAGACTAGAGTCAGTATCATTTGCTCTAACTAGTTGTTTCCGATTATTCAAGTAGGATTGGAACCAATTCAAAGAAATACCTCGAATTCCATAGAAATTTAGTTTTGTAATCAAGATGTCGTGATTTACACAATCAAAAGCTTTGGCATAGTCGCAGAAAACAGTGACAGTATAAAGATTATTGTTTAGTGCTTGGTAAACCTCATGTAGTACAGAAAACATGGCATCAGTGGTACATTTATTTGTTAAAAAGCCGAACTGATTTTGTGATAAAATGTTGTTATCAACGATAAAGGACATAAGTCGAGTTTTAATGAGTCTCTCAATAATTTTGGAGAGTACCGGTAGTAAGGCAATAGGTCTATAGTTGCAGGCATCAGATTTTTCGCCACCCTTATGAAGAGGAATAATAATGGCTGTCTTTAGGCACTCTGGAAATTTACCTTTTTCGAAGGAATCATTAATTAGTGAGAGGAGGATTTCCAACACATTTTCTGTGAGATTAGAGAAAATTTTTATAGATAGTCCATCAGTACTACAGGATGATTTGCTTTTGATACTATTGATTGTTTGGATAAGTTCAGAGTTATCGACTGGTCGTAAAAAGAATGAATTCGAGACCTGTCTTGAATTAGGAAGATAGGAAATGGGATCTTGTTGCGGCAAAATTGTTGATGTTATATTTTTACTCACATTAACGAAGTAGTCGTTTAGACTTTCAGGATTTGGAAGGGAAAATGATTGAGCTGTGTGAGTTTTATTTCGAAGATCGTTTATTATAGACCAAGTTTCTTTTGCAACACTTTTAGAGCTTCCCAGACGATTTTGATAATAGGCTTTTTTAGCTGACCTGACAAGTTTTAGATATGTTGTCCTGTACTTCATGATATATTCAGTGACAGCAACATTGGTAGTAAATTTCTTGATGTATAGTAGTGAACGCATATTCTTAGCTGATATGCGAATACCTTTCGTAACCCAAGGTTTCCGATGTTTTGGCTTAATAGGAATTAAAGGAAATGCCTTATTGAAGATGTGGAGAAGCTTATCTAGAAAAACACTGAAATTATAGTCCACGTCTATAGAAGGAAATTGCCACTCAGAAGTTAAGCATAAATTTTGGAATTTACGAAAATTCTGGGCGGAAAAAATCCTACCTAAACGTCGGGTTTTTGAGGAGGGTTTGCTGAAGATGTTAAACTTTGTATACACTGCTTCATGATCAGATAGTCCCGCATTAATAACTGTAGAGCAGACATCAAGGGGTGAGAAATCTGAGACAATATAATCGATTATGGTAGATGTAGTTTTTGTAATCCTTGTAGGAGAATCAACGTGCATTGAGAGACTATACGATTCAAATATGTTTGCCAGGGACAGTTGGGTAGCACTAGCAGCAGCATAATTAATGTTAAAATCACCGCATAGAATTTTTCTGTTTTTATGAGGCAGGTCATCTAACAAATTTAGCAGGTTCTGAAAAAATAGTTCCACGGTAGAATCAGGTGATCTATAAATGCAAATAATGTAAAGATTAAGATTTTTATTATAAACTAAGGAAAACTCAAAGAAGGATTCACTTAACAAAAAGTCATATTTTGATACCAGAGAAAAATCATTATTTCTAGAGAGAATCAGGGTGCCTCCATGAGCCGAACTTGGACGATCATACCTGGCAATTGTGGTATATTTTTCTACAAAAAAAGGCTCGTTAACTTCAAGGCAGTGCTCTGTAACCGCAATTATCGGAGGAAATCCTAATTCCCCCAGAAACAAAAATAATTCATCAGTTTTATTTCTTATAGAACGAATATTAATCAGAACCATGCCAAAGTTGTCATCACTAAAATAATTAGTAATGAAATGTCAGCTGTAAATAATCAGATCCTCCTTCATATTTCAAAAAATTACTGAATTTAATTATTTTAGAAGTTTAAAAATAAACTGAATACAAAAAAGGAATTAGATAAAAAGTATCAACTCGGATAGCGCAGGTAATAACAACTTGGCTTCGAACGGACGTAGAACGGGTGTAGTGAGTTTTATTTCGAAGATCGTTTATTATAGACCAAGTTTCTTTTGCAACACTTTTAGAGCTTCCCAGACGATTTTGATAATAGGCTTTTTTAGCTGACCTGACAAGTTTTAGATATGTTGTCCTGTACTTCATGATATATTCAGTGACAGCAACATTGGTAGTAAATTTCTTGATGTATAGTAGTGAACGCATATTCTTAGCTGATATGCGAATACCTTTCGTAACCCAAGGTTTCCGATGTTTTGGCTTAATAGGAATTAAAGGAAATGCCTTATTGAAGATGTGGAGAAGCTTATCTAGAAAAACACTGAAATTATAGTCCACGTCTATAGAAGGAAATTGCCACTCAGAAGTTAAGCATAAATTTTGGAATTTACGAAAATTCTGGGCGGAAAAAATCCTACCTAAACGTCGGGTTTTTGAGGAGGGTTTGCTGAAGATGTTAAACTTTGTATACACTGCTTCATGATCAGATAGTCCCGCATTAATAACTGTAGAGCAGACATCAAGGGGTGAGAAATCTGAGACAATATAATCGATTATGGTAGATGTAGTTTTTGTAATCCTTGTAGGAGAATCAACGTGCATTGAGAGACTATACGATTCAAATATGTTTGCCAGGGACACTTGGGTAGAACTAGCAGCAGCATAATTAATGTTAAAATCACCGCATAGAATTTTTCTGTTTTTATGAGGCAGGTCATCTAACAAATTTAGCAGGTTCTGAAAAAATAGTTCCACGGTAGAATCAGGTGATCTATAAATGCAAATAATGTAAAGATTAAGATTTTTATTATAAACTAAGGAAAACTCAAAGAAGGATTCACTTAACAAAAAGTCATATTTTGATACCAGAGAAAAATCATTATTTCTAGAGAGAATCAGGGTGCCTCCATGAGCCGAACTTGGACGATCATACCTGGCAATTGTGGTATATTTTTCTACAAAAAAAGGCTCGTTAACTTCAAGCCAGTGCTCTGTAACCGCAACTATCGGAGGAAATCCTAATTCCCCCAGAAACAAAAATAATTCATCAGTTTTATTTCTTATAGAACGAATATTAATCAGAACCATGCCAAAGTTGTCATCACTAAAATAATTAGTAATGAAATGTCAGCTGTAAATAATCAGATCCTCCTTCATATTTCAAAAAATTACTGAATTTAATTATTTTAGAAATTTAAAAATAAACTGAATACAAAAAAGGAATTAGATAAAAAGTATCAACTCGGATAGCGCAGGTAATAACAACTTGGCTTCGAACGGACCAATCACAGGGAAGCATCCTTGTAAGCCGCGCAGTAGACATCCATGTAAAACAAACTCATTTGATTTTCAAAAGCATCAATGTAAACCTTCTTGATGGCATCGAGCTAAACTTCCACCGCGACTTACCTGCTCTGTTCTCTTCCATTCACTAGAATGTGTTTGTTTTACATGGATATCGACCGCGATCTCCACCACCACCGCGACCCACTTGTTCTGTTCTTACCCTTTGTGTGGTGAGAGTGGAACCATCGTTGCCTCGCGTTAGCAAAGGCTGGAAAGTCACCCATAAAGTGTTCGGCTGTCTCTTTCCTCTTCTCACATCTGAAACACATTGCTGATCTGATTGCCTGAGCCCACAGATATTTTGGGGTCTCGCGAGGTTGTCGTTACGGTAACATTGAAAAAGAAAGAGGTAAACTTATTGATGCTTTATGTCTATTTATGCTCATTGTATTTTAAAAATAGTGATAGACCATCATAAATATGTTTTCTATACAAAATAGCACATAGGTGCTAGGATGGCGGTCTGTCAAAATGTCCGCGTTCGCCGGTGCCTGTTATTTGTGTTAATTAATGTCACTCTTGATCACATTGTGTTGTATAGTTGTTCCATTTTATATTTGCCCATGCGTCACGGTTCATTTTCAAATAAATTAAATCAAAACATAAAGTGAAACGTACGCCGCGCCGATGTGTATAGTCTATAGTATACTGAATACAAGATGTATATATACATCGACGTTCGTTTCACTTTATGTTTTGACCTAATTTATTTGAAAATGAATCGTGACGCACGGGAAAAGTTAGAGTGGAAGTATTATATGAAAATGATACGTACGTGTGTTGATTCGTGGTGTTATTTATACTATCATTGATTATTCATGTAAAATAAGTTTTATTAAAAAACATCTGCAGAAGTAACGCACAGGTATAGATATAAAAATCACCATGTAATGGAATAAACTTCCGATTATTTTTCTATGGGTAATATTTTCAAAAAAGTTAGTTTATTCCTTACATCCTAATCTAACATTTGGGTTATCTAACTCAAATGTTTTTTTAACAATTATTTTTGTGCTCTAAAGATATATTTTAGATTTTTAAGTTTTATCTCAGGTTATGGTAGTAGTTAAGAACAATGGGTATATTTAATTATCATTATTATGATTTTAAAAGGCTATTGATAATGGGAACACTAATATTAGTAAGTAATGATCGACGTGTTGAAATTTATTGTTTTATAGTGTTTTGTCCTTTTCGTTTCAATGGTGTATTTTGTATTGTGTTTTGTTTTTGAAGTTGAAGTTTGTATTGTCTGAATATTCACTGTATATAACCAAGTGATCTACTATATTCATTGATTAAACATTTTTCATTAGTAAATAGGGATTTATGAAAGGAACATTCACAAGTTTCCATTAAAAAATTAATGATAACAAAAAAAAACTATGCAAAGTAGGTACTCCATTTGCACATCGTAATTTCGTATTATTTATTTTGGTGTTTTCGAATATAAATAATCAAATTATAAATACTTGTTTATATATCTGTTCTTATCATCTTCAGTTATTTTTAGAATTATAAACCGGATTATTAACCATTCTCTTCTTATGATTGCTGTGTCCTTTCGAAAGTTGTCGATATAAATAGCAATTGTAGCTTTGGAAATAGCTGCACAAGAGATTTCTGCGGAAGAGCGGCCAAATCCCCTCAGGTCTTTCAGCCACGAGTTCTTGGGTCTTCCTAATGATTTTTTGCTCTGTTCTTTACCGTCCAATATGCTTTAGAGTAATTCATATCTTTCACCTCTCAACACATGACCCCTTTGATTATTCTTAGTAATTATTTTTGTTTACTGATGCTCCGAAATACCTCATCGTTAATAATTTTTTGATCCCATCGAATTCTCAGCATCCGTCTGTATATACAGGGTGTTTCATTGGGAAACGGAAATACTTTAATGGTAAATAGAGGTCACCGAGCCGGTTCTAGATATACTACATTTTTTGCCCTACCGACTTTTATAACCTAGTTACAGGGTGTTTCATCGACTTTGTCCATTTCTTTCCTAAGCCATAACTTTAGAACCACCCTGTATATTTTTTTATATTTGGTACACATATGTCTCATTCAAAACCCAAACGACCGACATACTAAGCATAAGAGAAATCCAGGTCCGGATTAACAAAAAATTATAAAGTAATTGTGACCTTAAAACAACACCCTGTATATTCAAATTTTGAAAATCTGTTTGCATATGAAAAGAGTATTAAAAAGTAAGTTTAATGGTTCGCTTCAATTTTTCGGCCAGACAATTTTATGACTTTAATTTCGAAATTCTATTGAATTTTTTAAGAACTCTGACATTAAAAAGCAGATATTATTAAATTTTAGTTATAAATTATTAAAGTTAATGAATAAATACTCATTTTAAAAATAATCAATACTTATTTACCACATTGGAACGACCCAATTACTAATCACAAGAAAAATCCAAGGTAGGATTAACAAAAAAATATAAAGTAATTGTGACCTTGAAACAACACCCTGTATATTGAAATTTTTAAAATTTGTTTGCGTATTTTAAAAGAGCATAAAAATGCGTTAAAAGGTGCATGTCAAATTTTTGCGCAGATGTCTGTCAAGGTGACACGAAGCTGCCAGAAAAATTAAGAACAATCCTAATGTAATTGGAAAATCGATTCCAAATCTTTTAAAACGAGCAAGGAAACGCATCAAACAAAATGGCGAAAATTTTGAGCAACTGTTATAGTTCATATATTTTTAATTTATGTTAAGTTGTTGAATTGTTTAAACGAATATTTTGTTTATTAGATATAGCTGTTTTTTTTTAATTCTTTACTAAATCATTAAAATATCTCAATTCTCGCAATTCTAATTTTTAATGATGTGCATACAGCTACAAATACAGAGAATCCATGAAGCCAGCGTAGTAAATAAGTATTAAGTATTTTTAAAATAAGAATTGATTCATTGGCATTAAATTATTAAAGTTAATAATACCTAGTTTTTAATCTCAGAATTCTTTAAAATTTCAATATAATTTCAAAATTGATGTAATTAAATCAACGGCGCAAAAAATTAAAATGAACCTTTAATCACAGTTTTTTATGTTTTTTTTTTAAGCACAGACAAATTTTCAAAATTTCAATAGACAGGGTGTTGGTTTAAGGTCACAATTACTTCATATTTTTTGTTAGTCCGGACCTGTATTTTTCTTGTTATTAGTAATTGGGTCGTTCCAATGTGGTAAATAAGTATTAATTATTTTTAAAATGAGTAGTTATTCATTAACTTTAATAATTTATAACTAAAAGTTAATAATACCTGTTTTTTAATGTCACGAGTTCTTAAAAAATTCAATATAATTTCAAAATTAAAGTCATAAAATTGTCTAGCCGAAAAACTGAAGCGAACCATTAAACTTAGTTTTTTGTGCTCTTTTCAAATGTGCAGATTTTCAAAATTTTAATATACACATACAGGGTGTTGTTTTAAGGTCACAATTACTTTATAATTTTTTGTTAATCCGGACCTGGATTTTTCTTATGGTTAGTATCTCGGTCGTTTGGTTTTTGAATGAGACATATGTGTACCAAATATAAAAAAATATACAGGGTGGTTCTAAAGTTATGGCTTAGAAAAGAAATGGGCCAAATCGATAAAACAGCCAGCAACTAGGTTATAAAAGTCGGTAGGGCAAAATTTCTGTTATGTATATACAGGGTGTTTCCCAATGAAACAAAGACATCTATTCTTTTTTCTGTTTTCTAGTCCATTATCCAACTTATAGCCATACAGCAAGACAGAACAAACGTAACATCTGATCATTCGGATTCTGTGCTCCAGACTAAGGTCTGATCTTGTAAAAAATGTTTTCATTTTGATTCATGAGTGTTTTCCTCACTTGTTTGATTCTTGATAGGATTTCTTTGTTTGGGTTACACTGGCTGTTGATATTTGCTCCCAAATTGTTATGTTATATTTGTCCGTTGGCTACAAATGTACGTTTCTTGGTGTCTTTGACGTCTTGGTGGCTTGCAAAATAGTCCAAGCTTTAACTTCGTACGGCAAAGCCGGAATCATCTTACATTTAAATAGCCCCCTATTATAAGAGTACTCAATATTTATAAAGGTTCCATACCATCTATCAAGACTTCTCAATTGTATGCATATCTGATGTTGATTTTCTCCGTTCTAGACCAGAACTCTCTCGTGTTACATCTTATGTATCCTTGTTGTATTTCGCATAATATTTGATTTTCGCTGTTTGATTATAATATGATGTCATCATTCTTCTATCATTTTTCCATCCCAATTCGAGGTCGACCTCTCTAATTACATTTCTACATATATGAGCCCATTTCCTGTCTGAGCGTCTCTCCCAAGTCTTCTTTGATCTTCTTTTCCTGCTTCTTCCAGAAACTTGCAAAACAGCAATTGTTCGTATGGAGTGATTTGAGTCTTACCGTTGAACATATTGAACATTAAAGTCTTTTGATTTCTTTGCTGTATGTTTGGCTAATCTTACTCTCCCTGGTATCATGTAAACGTATATAGTTGCGTACGCTTCTGCTTTAGCTGTTGCTACTGCTACTTTCACTTCCTTTTTGGCAGTTTTTTCCCCTTCGCAATGGAAAAAAGCAGACCACTGCTATTTCTGTGAACCTGGTATACTTTACTTTTTTCTGAATATTGTTCTTACGACCGGTTAGTGATTGTTTAAATTGGTGTATAATAAATCTCATCATTCTAATGGAAGTTTCCGTACTTACTTAGTACTTATATTGATATTTTTGCAATGTTAAATATATTTATTATTTCATAAGTTTGGCCTCCACGCCGTCCTTGGATTGCGAAAGCGAGAGTCCAAACACAGAAAGAAGGAATTCATCCGGCACCTTATTATCACCTGAGGTTGACACCGGTACCGAAACAGATGGATTTTACCTGCTGAAGAAAGACTCACAACGACGAACAACGCTTGCTAAAGTAAGTTATCATAAGTTATCACTTGTACAATAATTAAGATCTCTTAAGGCGAGTTGACACGATCCAAGTTTACTTTATTCAAGTCTGCTAGGACTTGGGCGCTGCGCCCGCAGCACTTGGAAGCTGCTTTGATCGTGTCACCTATTCGTCCAAATACACTTGTTTCAACAGGTTCTATCTAAGTAGGACGCTGGCCAACTTTCTGGTATCTAAGTAGTGTCGAATTGTAAAATTAAAATGGCGTCGGAAGTAAACACAAAAAGAAAATGGTCTGAATGTGAGTTCTACGAAGCTGAAGAAGCATTATGGTCGAGTAATTACTTAGATTTTTTTTCTTTTTTTATTCCTTTTTTCGGATTTCAAGCTCATCTATCAACATATCAGTAATCAGTAACCTAACAATAAAACACTGAAAACGTTTGTTTTCTATACTTCCACCAAATTTATTACAACTATGTAACTACATCTGTTTCGGCAGAGTGCCTTTCTCAAGTGATTTAGATTACTATGGGTTTGTCTTTAACTGAAGAAGTTGAGGAGTGGGGAGCTGTTTGTCTCGAGTTGGTCATTCAGAATTATATCTGTATTTTTTAATTTATTAATTTCAATAGATTCTAATAAAGATAGCTAAAGGCCTTTATTTTGAATATGCAGAATTTGAAACTGTTCATTAAAATAATGATTATGATCTAGAAGGTGAAGTGCGTATGTAGAAGAGTCTGTTTTTCTATTGTGAATGCCCTTTTGTGTTCTGCTATCCGTTTGTCAAAAGTTCTGCCAGTTTAACCGATGTAAGTTTTCGGACAGTCACCACAAGTTGTTTGTAAACACCACTCTGTAGTTGTGTTCTCTTTCGGCTCTTATTGTTCTTAATATATTTGCTTAAGTTGTTATTAGTTCTGAAAGCTGGTGTTATTCCTTTCTTTTTTATGTATCTGGCTATTTTTGTTGTTATTTTGCCAGTATATTTGATAGAGCAGAAGGTACTGGGTTCTTTCTGTGGTGGTGGATAGACTAATTTCAGGGCTTTCTTATGGAGTTTTTTTTTTTTAATTTTAAACCAAAAACTCCATAAGAATGCCCTGAAATTAGTCTATCCACCACCACAGAAAGAACCCAGTACCTACCTTCTGCTCTATCACATATACTGACAAAATAACAACAAAAATAGCCAGATACATAAAAAAGAAGGAAAACACCAGCTTTCAGAACTAATAACAACTTAAGCAAATATATTAAGAACAATAAGAGCCGAAAGAGAACACAACTACAGAGTGGTGTTTACAAATTACCTTGGGGTGACTGTCCGAAAACTTACATCGGTCAAACTGGCAGAACCTTTGACAAACGGATAGCAGAACACAAAAGGGCTTTCAACAATAGAAAAACAGACACTTCTACATACGCACTTTACCTTCTAGATCATAATCATTCTTTTAATGAACAGTTTCAAATTCTGCATATTCAAAATAAAGGCCTTAAGCTATCTTTATTAGAATCTATTGAAATTAATAAATGGAAAAATACAAATATTATTCTGAATGACCAACTCGAGACAAACAGCTCCCTACTCCTCAACCTCTTCAGTTAAAGACTTTAAAAAGACAAATCCATAGTAATCTAAATCACTTGAGAAAGGCACTCTGCCGAAACAGCTGTAGTCACATAGTTGTAATAAATTTTGTGGAAGTATAGAAAACAAACGTTTTCAGTTTTTATTGTTAGATAAAATGAACTTCCATCAAGTAACGGTCGAATCCATCAATTATATCAGTAACCACTCGAAAACCGTCCATGATCACTTCCATCTAGTTATTTGACATCCAAATTATTTAACTGTGGTAACCAAGTTAACTCAAGTACATTTGTACAAGTGCACTTGGTCCAAATTGGAATCCAAGCATTCTCGGATCATTTCAACCCGCTCTTAGATAGATCCACATAGTGATCATTTCTAGATATTTTCCAATTTTCATCATTCTAGCTTTTCTTTTACTCCCACGTTTATAGTTATTTATTCTGTTTATTTATACTTATTAGATGCATTAGATAGGTTTTTCCTATTGGAACATGGATTTTTAATATCTTTATTGGAAGTGTGCGCAACATTATAGAATTCGTCGATAGCACCAAGATTCGAATGCTTCTAATTTGTTTAACATTATGGTTTTTAACGTTCATGTTTCACAACCACACAATAGGATAGAACACACATAACATTATAGGACCTTCTTGCGAATATTCATCGACAGGTTTATGTTACATAAAACTGGTTTCCAGGTTATAAAAGTCTTACGTGATATTTCGATCCTGGTTATTATCAATCTCTTCATCAAAGTCAAAATTTACATTTAACCAACTGCCAAGGTATTTAAAATGGTTTACCCGTTCTATCTCCTCTCTATTAATAGAAAGCAGACCTCGATCGATATTAATCTTTCCAAGTGCTATCCACTTTGGCTTTGAAATATTGATTTGTAGGCCTCTCCGATAACTGCTTCACTCACTAGATTTACTAGTGTCTGAAGATCTTGTAAATTTTCTGCAAGAATGGCTGTATCGTCAGCGTATTTTATATTGTTGATTACTTCTCCACCCAGTCTTACTCCCTCTTGTCTGTCATCCAAAGACTCCCTAAAGATTTCTTCAGAGTACAGATTAAACAGACTGGGTGACAAAACATTACCCTGTCGTACTCCACGTTTGATGGATAGTTTTTCAGTACGACTATCTCCAACTTGGATAGAGGCTACTTCCTAGGGACATCTAGATGAAAATTCAATTTTGTTTGTAAAGAAAATCACATGTGCTGCGACGATTTTCTCCCTTATGTCATTTTACTTATCGATATAGGAGTATTGATTATATTTTTAAAAGTTTGGCATAAGGGCTTCTGGTGTCCTAAGGGTGTTAATTAAGTTAAACATGCCACGTTAGTTGGTCAGTGTTCGTCATTTTCTTCTTAATGTTATTTGAAAGTTTGTTAGTTATCACGATAAGGAAGCTGCAAAAAAGGCAAACGAAAAACTTTACCTTTGAAAAGTTGCAGAACATAAGGAAAATTCGATTTTTAAAAAAATTATCCCAGTTCAACTCTAAATTTCATTTATTTGCTTATCTCATAATATGGCATTTTCAGTGCACAAAAAGACATAAGGAATAAAATTGTTGTTGAACTTGAAATTGTATTGACATCCGACGGCAACGGTCTAATCTAGATAGTTCAAAGTTGTGAAATTAATTACAATATATTTTGATCAATGCTGTTTGACAAAAATAGCAATAGGCTCAATGATTTTTGGGTTCGATTCCAATCAGTTGATTACATTTTTTGAGTAAACAACCTTACTTATTTATACGTCTATAAATTTTAATTATTTGTAGGTTCTTGCCAACGATGGTATAAAGATATGCGAAGTATGGATGCAAAAAGTTAGGGAAAAGTATTTAGGGGAAACGGTACTGACAGAAAAGCATCTTTTAAGGTTAATGGATGGCTTGAAAGCTTACCTCACGGAACAGTCAATGACAGTTGTCGAGAGCACTGTGAGACAGTTAAAGGAAGAACTGGACTTTGATTCTGCAGCCATAAATCAACTACAATTTGCCATATATCTTTACCAGGTAAGAGTCTTTGATTACAATGATTAGTTGTTATAATATGATTTTATTAAAAAAATAATAATTAGGTCTAAAATACCAATTTGTTTTGTTTAGGAATTAACTAAATTTGTTGTAAAAAATCAGTGTGTGTACTTTGTACGCACGTAAGAAGTTATACTTCTATTATATGATTTCAACGAAATCAATATACATACTTTAAACAGTTTCTCTACTACTTTCCAAAAATTTTTATTAAAACAATACCTACCAAAAATTAAAAAAATAAAAGAATAAAACACACACAAACACATTGAAAAATGCCACAAATGATTTATGAACAATAATTGTTGCCAACATTTTTAATTAATTACGTATTTTCTGAAAAAAATTATATAATAATATACTTTCAATCATAAAATCTATAAAAAAAATTAAAAAAATGATATAACCTGCATTGGGCTTGAACCTACTTCCCGTGTAGCCGTACGAGAGTCGAAGCGATTTCAAACTGCACCACCTTCGCGTATACGTCATGTGGGAATATACACAAACTGAACAACTTTTTGACATTTTGTTTATATGAATTTTTATTAGTTTGATTTTTGTCGAATTAAAATACAACAATATATAGAGTTAGAAAACGATACATTAGATGAAAATTTGTAGAAAGTTTGTTCGTAATCAGATTATGTAAATTAAAGTATTGCCTACTAGGGGTATAGCATAGCAAGTACTAGGTAAGTACATTATTTTTTTTTACATTTTCCAAATAGGTATGAAGATCATTTTTTATTGGAATACAACTGAAACATTTAGAATTACGTACCTGTGGCTTTTCAAAACTGTTTAAAAAGTCACTATAATTATAAATTTGATTTTATTTCTGTCCTCACAACAATAAAAACTAATATATTATACAACATTTTTGTTTACCGATAACCTCCATATTGAACAATTATTGACAGATCATTTCAACACCCAATCAGAGCCCGTATAAAGACTTGTACCAAACTGTCGGTGTGCGCATGCGCGCAGATCAATATAAATTCACCCTCAATCTCAATTGCGCCTAAAGAAGTATAAGTTCAAAAATCGTAAATACGAGGTATAAAGTAGAACAGAATAGGCTACAAAATATGATAGAGATGAATGAAGAATGGACCCCAACAGAAATGTATCAACGCTTAAAGGAAAAGATAAATAAAGCGGCAAAAGAAGTCCTGGGTATTGAACAAAAAGGAAAAAAAAGTTTCGTAAATGGCTAAACAACAGAGCCCCAGGAACTCAAGAAGAATATGTTAACCTCAGACAATAAGTTAAGTAAAGGAAAAGGCTAGAGAAGAACGAATACTGGGAGAGAAAGTGCCGGAACATAGGGTATAACAGGTCAACGGAAGCATGAAAAAAAATAGAAAACATTAGAAGTAATAAACGAAGTAAAAATATTATACAGATAATTACATCGAAAGAGTGGACATATTATTACACAAAATTATTTCAGGTGAATAGACCGGATTATATCTCAAAAGACCCTGTGACAATAGTGACAGAGGAAGCCGAAATTACACAGGAAGATATAACTTAAGCACTGAAGAAGCTAAAAATAACGAAGCACCAGGACCAAGGAACATAAAAATGGAACTGCTGAAATTTGGAGGTGCACGTTTCGTATCCTTTATGAGAATGTTGTTTTAATCAAATTGATGCAGAAAAGGAGATTCCAAATGAGTTGAACCTATCATACATGTCCTCCATTTTAAGGTGACAAAAGATCAACAAACAACTATGGAGGGATCAATGTAACTCCTTCATGAGCAAGAATCTTTTCTGAAGTTATAAAAGAAAAAATAGAACAGCACATGGACCATTACGGCGAAGAAGAAGCCGGATTCCGAAAAGCCAGATCAGGTCTAGATAATATATTCATCATGAAACAAGTGATAGAAAAGAACAAAGAGAAAAATATTAAAACACATATCGCACTAATAATACAATAGTGTCGTAACTCAAAAAAGATGATTTTTCAGAATCAATGAAAAACTCATTACTCATTTCCTATTGCAGGTAAACAAAAAATGAATGCATAATGTGTTTCTAATTAATATTAAAGGAAGTTTATTTGTACTCTTAGTTAAATAAAAATTATGTCAGTGAAGTTATTTAAGAATTTTAAGTTAAAACGGTATTGTTCTAAGCAAAATGATCGAAATGAAATATTATTTTTAGTTATGACATTATTTATGAAGTATTTTGTGTTACTACAACTAGATTTAATAATTTTTTTCTGCGGTTTACGTTAGTTTTTGGTAAATTCTGCGGACTCTTTGTCGCTCATTGTAAAATCAAAACAGTTAATTCTACTTTTATAAAAAAAATAATGAAACTTGGCCTCCTGGTACTGGCAGCACAGCTTGCAAGTCATATACGGCGAATAGTGTTGAATCTATGTTAGCATTTTTGTCTTTTTCTTTCTCTTTTCTGGACAGTCCTTTTTCTTTCAAGTGGTTTTCGTACGTCACAACAATAACGTTTTTTCCATCCTCATCAGCATTTTTGAAATTTTCACAAAGATCACATTGATATTTTTTGGTGTATGGAAGGAGATATTAAAATCATTAGTAAAAATGCGGTTAAAAGTAGTTGCAGACGCAAATGATTTGAAGTTTTCTTCTGTACATTTATCTTTGTAGTCTCGATATAAATCAGCTAAAGACTTGTCACACTGGATATATTCCCGTGACGTCTGAGCTCTAAGGTAATGTAATTCGACGCGTAGTGTAGCGTTTATAAAATGTTTGACACCTTCTTAGATCTCCGGTTCAACAGTATGTTGTTTGTCATGTTTCCCGCGTAATTTGCCATGTTTTCTGCGTTTTCCAAGAGCTACTAGTAGAAGGGCAACCCGATGAAGAGCTTCTTGAAGAAGAGCTTCTTGAGGAAGTGTTACTTGATGGTTTTACAGTTCGACATCGAAACAAACTTAGGTTTTCCTTTGCACAACAGAAACGAAATGCGGATCTCGGTCGGAATCATCGGAGTCAAAGTTGCTCTGGTCTGAGTGCACCGGTGAAATGTGATATTGCCTTTGGTTGGATCTGTAATAGGTTTAACATTACTGACCGTACTAAAGATCACTGTTTACATCAATTTCTTAAAGTACTTTGATGACTCGTCAATGGTGAAGGTATAGGTGCCGGTTGTACTTTCGTAACGTCACTGTTCTCTATCTGGGCACCAGATTCATTATTTGTACTCACCAGTGGGAATAACGACGGTGAAGAGTTTTCCTGCTCGCCATCCTTAACATTTGTTGCCATCTATGAATCGCCCCCTTAAAAATGAATTAAGGAATTATTAACATAGTTAACGAAATGACCAAGAACGTTACGAAGAGTGTGGTAACTCTAAATTTATAAAATATTTAGTATTTAGTAAGCTTTTTTAATAGTACTGCTGCACATTTTAAATGAGTTACTCCTATACGTTGACTGAAAAATAGATAATGATTAATAAATGTTTTACAAACAACAAAAAAATGGTTTTAAGTTATGACTCAACAATAGTGTAGCATGTCAAAAATAATGAACTGAACCAATAATAGTGTCGTTAGTAAAAATATTATTTTAAAACGTTCTTGTGTAAATCAGTAATAGTGTAATAAGTAGAAAAGCAACAATGTTATGGTTAGGTTCAAATCAACAAGAATGCAATAACTCAAAATATAGATATGCAAATTACATATCTGATTCAGCAATAACGTGGAAACTCAAAATCATGAGCAAAGCAACACGTACGTTCTCGATCACTGTTGGCCGCAACTAAAAATGGGGCAATATTGTGAGGGTGATAAAGACAGTCGGTCAGTCATGAATAACGTCTTATGGCGCCATTTCTTATTCATTTTTTGCACTATTAAAACGACGGTTTTATTGACTTGTAGGGAATTGAATTTTACGTCTGAATATAGTGTTATGTCAAATTCGCAACATTTTGAGTTAGACACTATTGTATTATTAGTGCGATACGATCCTTATTGACTAAGAGAAAGCATACGATAGCGTGCCCAGAAAACAACTGTGGGAAGCAATGAGAAGAATGCACGTTAGATAGAAATGGGTGAATATAACACAAAGACTGTATAAAGAAACACAGGTGCAAATAAAGATAGGCAATGAAATAACAAAATCAATCATCGCGACAAAAGGTCTCAAACAGGGATGTAGTCTATCACCTACACTTGTTATCATATACATCAATCAGGCTTTGAAAAGATGTTATATAAAATGTGGAACAATGGATATATCAGTACAAGGGAATATATTACATTCACTACTTTTCGCCAATGACCAAGTCATTTAAGGAAAGGGAGGATATGGAATATATGAGAAGAAAATTAAAGGAAGAATATGAGCTATAATAAGATAAATATGTGTAAGACCAAATATTTACTTATGTATTGGATGCAAGGTTGCAGATTTTAACTTTAGTTTAGAAGAGACTATTAAGAGTTGTAAGACTTTAGTATTTAGGGTCAATGATACGCCGAGATGATACTTGTATGAAAGATTTAGAAATGAAAAGAGCACGGGGAAAACAGGCCACAAAAGTACTCCATGGAGTGATATGGAACAACACTCTAACCAAAGAAAGTGCTGAATATTACCCTATATGGAGCGGAAGTATGACCAATGACAAAACGAACAGTTCTACGAAATAAAATACGAACATAAAATAAAAATGTATACCATTTTTATTCAGTTGCAATGCGAAGGCAAAACTGTCTTATCTTTCACTTAGTACAGAGAGAGCACAAACCAGCACTCTAAATCGACGATTTTCGACTCTAATTGGAGTCATCATCAAAAAGGCGTAGGTTTGCTGCTCTCTGCCCCAAGTGAAGAAACTCCGAGAGCTTATCCCCGCATTGCAACTGACGTTTATATAGTAGGTGTCTAGCAACATCTGGCAACTGAAAGTCAAAGTTTTCAACCTAATAGAAATATTAAAAATATTGAAAAATATTAAAAATATTCCTAAAAGATATTTAATTGAAAACTTATTGGACCATTTTCCTGGTAACACCTCCATGGCTTCTAAAAATTTCAAGCCAGATGGATGCTGTTGATATGAACAGTTGAATTGGACTTTATTGGATGTCTACAAATTATCAAAGAGGATAGAATAAGTCTTGAGGAAGTATGGAACAGAATGGAAGTAGAATGCTCAATTACAAAAAAGTTGGAAAACAGGGCCCTGTATTGGTACGGACATGTACAAGGAATGCCAGGGCACAGGTGGCCGTAAGAATATTAGACTGGGACCCGTCGGGAAGAAGACTGAGAGGAAGACCTGCTATGAGATGAAAAACTTCATAGAAAATGCTATGATGGATAGAAACCTCAGAGAAGGTGACTGGGAGAATAGAGTGCTGTGGAGGATGTAAATGGCGAACTCATAGTGGGAAAAAGCCGAAGAAGAAGAAAGAAGTTCTCCAAATAGTTTGTGAGGAAGATTTTGAATATTATATTCTCAACTCGCTAAAATTTAATTTCTAGCCTTTGAGGGTTGGTTTGCAAGTTTTTCCGAATAATATAGCGTGAGTCAGGTTTTCATGATGCGATGATGTTCACAAGCTAAAGCGAGATTTAAATTCTTTGGTGATAGTTTCTAGGGTTTTTCCGAGTGCTATAATGTGAAATTGTCTTTCTTAAGTAGTAGTAACATTTTGAATAAGCTACCATAGTTTATTGGAACCGTGCAAGTTCGGCAAAGCGACACCTGGTTTCTACGCTCAGCAACATTTTTCGCACTTTTAATTATATTGGCCAATTATATTAGTCCTCGTTACTGGATACTTGTCAAGGCCATAGTCCAAAAAAATAAGAAGAAAAAGTCAGGTTCAGGTTATGTTATTAAAACGTAAACAATTGTATGTAGTAAATAAAATTAGTCATTAAAATGCAGTACTGCAAGCAAAATACAATTAATTAAATTTACCTTTATTATATTGGGGAGCAATATATAATTTTTCGTCTTCAATGACAGTAAATATGAAATATACGTCAATTTGACAATTTCAATTGACAATTGAAGAAAGTTGCAATATTTCTCCGCTATTCGCGCACGATCGTTTCTCGTATCCCCTCAAAGTACTTGCACACCTCGAATAGCTGTTTGTGACGCACTTTAATTGTCATAAATATACAGTTTTTATTGTATTACTAATGTTTCTATTACTTTTAGGAATCCGTGAACGAAGTTCTTCGGCTTCATCCAATTAAGCCACATTGGATGTTCGCATTAGACAACCTGGTGCGTTCTTGTATCCAAGCTGCCATTACTGTGTTAACGCCTGAGTTAAGTGAACACATCGCCAATCATAGTTCTCCAAGTACAGTTAACTCGAGTAAAAGCAGTAAAACGAATGAGGGGTACGATGTAAGGGATTCTAATTTACAATTGAGAAATGAAAATTCGAGATTGTGGCAGGACCTGCTGGAATGTCAGAGACAATATCAGGGACTGGTAAGTTAGTTGTCGTCAAATATACCAAAATATTGGTTTAATAGGTTTAATAGCGGTTTACATATAAAAGGGATATTGTTGTACAGAGTGAACTAAAAAGCTTTGCGCTTTTGAAATCACTTTAAAAAAAGATTGTATGAACAGAAATGATTATTTAAAAAATTACTTTTTAAAGTTTGTACTGTCTAGGCTAGCTGGGCCATCTCGCCTTTCTCATTTCTCAAACCTGTTGAGTTACCCATATCTTAACGATTTTTCCTTTTAATTCCAGTATTGTTTCTGGTTTATTTACATAGACTTGGCTTTTAACCTTATGACATTGATTAATAACTACCTACACATAGATACCTCACCTTAAGGTAAAACCGAATTCAGTGTTAAACTCCGCCCACTTACACCTCTTTGCCCCTCAAGTCTAAGTACTACCTGACTGGACGATGGCGGCATTTATTGGAATTTTTGCCAAGATTGAAAAATAAATTTGAGTTGCTTGACTGGCGTAATAGACAACGATATAAGGGTAGTTATTCAGCATTTTCACAAATAATTTTAACGCGCTTGTAATCTCTATTTTGGAATTCCGATTTTACTTCAGATAAAACGCGAAAAATTGATTAATAAAAATAGTGAAGAGGTTTCCTAAAAATTATTTAATTATTAATACACTACAAAAAAAAACAACAAAATAGAAAATACATAATAAAATTAGCAGTGATAATTCACATGTAAATTATTTTTTGCAATTTGTAAAAGAAATTAATTTTCAGAACTAATGCGAAATAAAATATTTGAAGTTGATATACAGAATTTCTTTCCAGATCTAACCCATTCACTCAAGGTAAAATATAGCAAAACCTCCGAATTTTAAAGAATCCATTGGATTGGCATGAAATTTGGTATACACATAGCTAAAATATCAAAGAATAAAGTGATATTGTGCCGCTATGTACTCCTTCTCGGGAGTGAAAAAATATACTTTCAAGATAAGTCTAGAATTGGATAAACTGATTAATACTAACAACTTTTGGTCCATAGAGTTTTTTCAATAAATCAATACTTTTCGAGTAAATATGATTTTTGCAAACTACTCAATAAGTAAGTATTTAATCGAAAAAAAAGGTATATGTAGCAGAAATACCTATAGTTTTTAAAAAGGTAAAAAAGTGGTGTACGTATGAAGTCTGTAGATCCAGCAGAAACAGCGTAGTAGGTAATGAAAAGTGGGTCCTTATTCGTCAAATTCCAAATCGAATATTTCAACGTGAAATAAACAAAAAATGAAGAACTTTTCGGGAAAAACTACAACTTTTTTTAGTGTTTAAAAAAAGTTTATCTTTATTTTTGTTTGTTTCTAGCATCAAAGTAAGCAAGATATGGTCAAAATAAATTTGGCCCCTATTTTTATTCGTGGTACAAAAGTCGTGAAAATCATCCCCTAATTAGCATTCGAAATTAAATGAATCGAAACGGCCTTACAATTTACTTGTGTATTTTTTATATTATCTGTAAGTTCCATCGATTCAAAGCGCCTGTTTTTGAAAAAATTGGTTTTAAAGTAAAAATAACAATTTTTTGAAATTCTGAAAAAAGCATTTTTTAGACTATAAAAGGGGGTTTTGCTTTTTTGAATATTTTATATTTTTTGTTTTTTTAAGACAAAAATAGGTTAAAATATGGCTGTTAAAAATTTTCCAAAACTTACAGATCATATAAACACTACATAAGTAAAGTAATTTATCAAGCGGTGACGATTAATTTAATTTTAGACGCTAGTTAGGGGGTGATGTTTACGATCTTTTTTTTACAAAAAAAAAGGAACCATTTTATTCTGAGCGTAACTTACTTACTTTTGATGCTAGTAACTTAAAAAAGAAACAAAAATAAAGCTTTTTTAAAACACTTTAAAAAAGATACTGAGTTTTCTCCAAAAAGCGCTTAATTTTTTAATTATTCGACGTTTAAGTATTCGATTTGGAATTTGACGAATAAGAACCTACTCTTTCTGAACTACAACTTCATACGTATACCATTCTGCACTTTTTTATAAGATAGGTATATTTTTGTTAAGAATATTTATTTTTTCGATCAAACACTTACCTACATTTTGAGTTATTTGCGAAAACCGTGTAAAAAGGTGTTTTTTTTTTTGTTGAAAAGTGAATATGTTCACTTGTAAATTACTCGAAAAATCTTGACTTAGTGAAAAAAAACTCTATAGAACAAAAGTTGCTAAGAATTACTCATTTTATCTAATACCGGACTTATTTTAAACGTATATAAATTCGGGGCAAAACCCGTGAGTAAATGGAATAATTACTCCTACATATTTTGTGATGGCTCGAAATGTCACATAAAAGTAACGTCATCGTTCAGAAAAAAGTTCAGTTATGTTATAAAACTAAACAATAATACTAGAATATGTACTATATTAGAGGTACTCAAATACCTGCATTTTTAATTTACCGGAAATAAAAATGAGCTATATATTTTTTTCTGAGAGTACCTAACATTGTATTACAAAAAATTGACAATTTGTCTAGAAATGGTAAAATAGAAGTCAATTATATTCTGTACAAAATAAGAAATAGTATAGAGGTGAAATAAAATCGATAGGATCTACTGTTCGATCGCATACTTTTTACATTTAACAGAACAGAGCTACGGCCGTTCACCGGCATGATCACTCAATGCACTCAATGCAGAGCACGCGGGTTCGAGCCCTGCAAACGACAATCAATTTTTCATTTCTAAACATGGTAAGAGCCGTTTCACCGTACCTCGGAGAGCACGTTAAGCCGTCGGTCCCCCTGGGCTAGTGTACATCGACACTAGTTACTTGAAACGGTTAAAGATGTAAATGGCGCCGGAACAATCCGAAAGGATCTCTCCGGCAAAAATGCCATACGATATTATTATTATTACATTTAACAATTTCTGATGACCTTATGGAATTACTTCAAAGAGGTTACTAAAGCAGATAGTGATGTGTACCAAATACAATGGATTATATTTTTCTTTGACAAAACACCACAAGTTGTCAACGTTTAAATGAATAATATTGATACAATGGCAGGGAATTTCCAAAATATAAATAGCCGAGGACATCTAATTCTTTCATTTTGAGTTTTAAAATATGCAAGTTTTTATCAAGAATGCATTTTTTCCCCAAACTTTATAAAAAAAGTTTTCAATAATCGCTCACCCGGAAGAAAAGTAACACAACTCAAAAAATGCATAATTTCAGATCTTGTTAAATTGACTATTTATTGTATTATATTCATGTTTGTTTAACTTTACTTTTATGGAAAATAAGTAATTTTCTGTTTTTTGTTTGCTTTCATTAATGTTATACCACTGACAAGTTTTTAAAAGTTTGATTTTCACCAAGAATTTTATATTTTTTCTTTTATGGTCTTTACATTTTTCAAGCCAATTTTTAGTTAATAAAATATGCTTAGCCAAATAGGTTTCAATATTGTCAAAAACTGCATTACCTACTTTAAATAAATTAAAGGCCCCGTGAAACTTTTTCTAACATTATTGTAGTAATAGTAACAAACAAATCTGATGATCTCTGAAGAATCTTTATTCATGTGCTCCATATTCTCTAAGAAGTAACATTAATTCGTATTTCTGTAATAGAATTTTAGTGTCTGGCAAATCTTCATGGCATTTAATCCAATTCAAATTCTTTATAATTTTATAGTAAATATAACCAGTAGCATGCACATGTAACAGCACACGTTTCTAAATTTGTGGTTGTTGTCTTAAATTCCGCTTTAACTTATCACAGCACAATACGCAGCTTTTAGAAGGTAATACACCTATAGGGTAAGTTCGGCTCTGACGCACAGTGGTTCCAAATGCTGAAAACGTGGTCATGAGGCGAAAAAAAGTCCCTATTTAGGGATTTTCATGCTTATAGTTGTTTTCTCATACTATCGTAGAGTCCTAATACGCAGGTATGAGGATCAGACTCGATGTATTCTGGTTCACAGCTCAGGAACAAGTGAGCCATATCCGGGGTTATTTTGGTCGGCAGAGTAAGTAAAAAAGAACGCGTACATTGAAAACGCTGTAAAACGTTTTGTAGTTTATCAATTTTATCGCTGTAAAGCAGATTCTTCTTTTTTAAGTATGTAGTAATGTAAGATGTAAGTTAAATCAACATTTATTAATAATAAATGCCTTAAATTTGTTAATGCATAAATAGTGAAAATATACTTGAAATAATTAAAATTTTGAAAGATGCATTCAAAAAGTATAAAATTCTTCATAATTCTGCGACTAATGTTTATTAATCTGAAAATATATAGTAAGAAGATAAAGAATCACTTTGGTTTAGCTGCCTATAAATTAGAATTGCCTATCAATTGTTGGCAGTTGTTTGAATAAAAAGTGGCAAATGATGCATATTTCATGATTCTGGCGATTGTTGAGTATGTATGGGCAGTTGAACATAATTAATAGGTTCTGAATATTGTACTTCATAAAGAAAATGCATTGGTAATCAGCAGTTTGAAAAGTCCCTCATAATATAAAATTTTAAACAAAAAAGCGGTTAAAATAAAATTTTCGAATTTCTTTCGTCTATATTGGATCCGCCATTTTGTTTAAAAAAAAAGTAATGTTGAATTTGTAATCAGCGACCTTAACCTACCAAATTTGACAAAAAATTTTCCTTTTCGATTGATATTTTCAATTTCTTTCCGCCATGTTGAATCCGCCATTTTGTTTTTCAGAAAAAATAGTGTCAGATTCGTAATCAGCGATGCCAAAAACCCTTAAGAATGAGAGTAATTCCGAAATGTATAAACAATATACGCTTTTAAAGGCTCATGACCACGTTTTTGGCATTTGGAACCACTGTGTGACGCCACTGTTAACTACTCGCAAGTCAGACAGCGACTGAGAAACCTCGATACGTCTTTCATAAACCTGCTGTCTTTCATAATAAATAAGTCACTTTCGGAGAATCGCTCAGCTTTTGAGTGAAATCGATCTACGTACAAAAACCAGTGTAGCTCAAGTTTGGCAAGTTATGTTTGTCAGTTTGAGTTTGTCAGTTGGTAGTTCAGATTTCTTTCCTAGGTGGCGCTAGGAGTTATCGACCCGGACAAACTGCGCTTCCGCTTGACTTATCGTCCTAGCCTTTTATTAAATTAGATGATATAATCTATTTGATTATACACACTTGACACGTCAAGTAAGTTTGACTTGAACTTGGTAATCACAGTAAAAATTACCGACAGCACACATTTTATTCACATATTTTCAGGGGCCACTTTACCAAAATTACTTTCGAGCATTGATAGTAAACAAGAAAAACGTACAGTTGAGTCCAGGGTTCTTTACCCGTGCTTCATCATTTAAAGCATACGAAATAAGTCGGAAATTTACTAAACGCAACAGCAAGTGACAGATAGTGGCTACGGTTTCGATCACGGGTTACATTATAAAATTTGACGTTATCAAATAAATAGAATGTCAAATATAAGTTTTGCTTTAAAATTTTGGTGCAGAATGACAGCTACATTTGAAGTAGCTTAATAAATTATTTTAATATCATTAGTGATTAATAAATATATAAACAATTTATAAAAAAATTCAATAACAAATTTTCTTTTTGTCATTTTATTCACTTTGGCGGAGACTTAAACACAACCATTCCTTAACTGTGTGAATGAGGTTAGCTTTGTATGTTGTAAAAATTAATGGCATAATAAAATACACTTACCATAAAATTTCAAACTCCGATATAAATTTAGTTGTGAAAACAACGGTTTGTGTAATGTATAAAACTTCAAAATGCAAAAATTCGACAAAGAAATAGCAAAAAACAAACCAGAAACGTCACAAATTGTACTTAAAATCTGAAAACATCCCCAAGCGTCTTTTTTTGTACCTATCTATTTTCGATGTACTGAGTCTAAAGCGTTCATAAAAATAACATGTGTTTTTACTTAATAACAGGCGACAGCTGGTTTTTCTTTAGTTCCATGCGTGGAAGAGAATGTTGCTAGATAAAAAGTATGTGTTTTATCTCGCCAGGTATTAATGACGCAAGGGTAAAGAATCGTAGACTCAACTGTACTTAAACAGATATTTGTTGAAAATATTTCTATTTCTATTATAAATAATTCTTGATACAGTAAAAACCTGAATATAGCTTGTTATTGACTGGGAGTTATACTATAATATATATTATATCTCATATCGCTCACTATAGCAATAAGTGAGTCTGCATACACGGAACAATAAATTGTCGTTCATGATATCGTTCAATATAGTAATGGGTGAGCCTGCATACACGGAATTATAATATTGTAACGAAAGAGAACTCTTGGCCGACCCCCGTATAACGGTATACAACTCGAGAATGACGCAATTGAATATTCTAGGCGTCGGGGGAGGGGTAAAGAGAGTTCGAGAACGTACCTCAAGTAAGCGTAATGAGCCGATAGCTAGATATGAGTGTGGATGGTTCCAGAATAACAACTGGGCTATAAATAGGAAAGGATCTTGTAAATAAGTTTAGTTTAAGCTAGATATTTGTAAAGATATACAATATATATTATCGTTCATTACTATAGTGAGCGATATGAGATGTAATATATGAGATATAATATATATTATAGTATAGCTCTCCGTGCGTGACAAGCTTTAATTACGATAATATGGTTGGATAGTGAATTATAAAGGGCAGTAATAGAAAAAAAAACAAGGTTGAGCTCATCAAGCTCACACAAGGACAAGTAACGTATCGCATGACATAACGAATGGAATGAGAATCTAACAACACGCGTTTTAAATTAAAAATCGAGCATTGTTAGAGTTTTCTCCTACATTTCTTAATAAATATACGACATAATTAATGTTCTTCTCTTATTTGCACAATATAGTTTATTTTTTTATTACACGAATGTTTCTACTTGTAGTTGAAGCAGTTAATAGAAACCCACCGTCAAGAAATAGCCCTCCGCCAGTTATGTTGTCACAGGTGTTGCTGTCAGTCTCGTAACAATAACAATAATGATCTCCAGGAAATAGTTGAAGAAGACCAACGTCTCGCCAATTGGTTAGAAGGTTTAGGAATTCATGAATCTGCAAAAAGAATCTTCGTCTCCGAAGGCTACACGCTTGAAGAGGTAAACTTATTTCTAATATTTATCATTTTAATATTTATTTTTATTTTGTCAGAAGTTCAAAAAGAACTTAGAAAGTATGTAAATTTTGAAATAGAACACCTCTGACTAAATAACAATAATATACCCAAAAATTTATTAAGAACTACTTTTTTTACCGATATTTATTTTTCTAGTAACTCTGTATCTAGAGACATTGTCATGTTAAAAAGTGTATGTGATAAACCACATTCCTGTTTGCAACCTTTTGTTGCGTGTGTTTTTAAGTTCATTGCGTAACGTTATCTACACTTGTTGCTTTGTACAGTTTTTTATATTCACCCATTTCTCTCTAACGTGCATTCTTCTCATTGCTTCCCATAGTTGTTTCCTGGACACTCTGTCGTATGCTTTCTTCAATTCAATAATATTTTTCTCTTTCATGTGTCCTGTGTTTCATTTTTTTTTCTTTTGTATCGCTTGTCTCATGGTGAATATAAGACATGATTTGGCTTTTCAGAATCCGGCGTGTTCTTCTCGATAATGGTCCATGCACTGTTCTAATTTTTTCTTTGATAACTGTGGAAAAGATTCTTTGTCACTTTTTTGGAAAATGGAGGATATGTATGATAGATTCCACTCATCTGAAATCTCCCCTCGTATAAAGGATACTATCCTTGCGCCTCCATATTTCAACAGTTCCATTTTTATGTTCGCTGGACCTGATGCTTTGTTGTTTTTGGCTTTCTTTAGTGCTTAAGGCTATCGGTACATAATTTGCAAATATTTTACGGCTATCCCTACTTTTTCTGTCTTTACACGGCAAATTACATGTAGTAAAATTCACACTGGTATGGATATGTAAACCTACAATGTCATTCTACTTGAAAATGGCATCGTTAACTTAAAGAGATGGCTATTGAATGTTCTTGGATAACTGTTATTTGTATAATTGCAAATTATTAATTCAGTTAATAAGTGTGATATTTTTTTCACTAACTATGTATTCAGTGATTGTAATAATTTATATGTACAATACTGAATCGAGAAAAGAGGAAAAGCGTTAAAGTGATTTTTTCATAATATATTATAACTATGGAACGTTTACAATTTTGAACATCTTTAACAACAATATACTTGGATCACAGAATATATTATCCTGATGTATTCTCTGCTTGGATCTTCCACAAATAATACACAATAAATACATTTTTATTAAGTTCACGTCTTAAATCAATTATTTATCAAATACACTATATTTCAATATTATTTAATCAGCAACGCAAAATATTCCAGATGTCATGTCAAATATTTAAAATTGTCACTGATTGTCACTGTTTGACGGACAATTATGCTGACAATATTCTATTCGACTGAGTGCGTTGTAAGACAAAGATAGATTTGGAAAATATTACCACGGACATTGTGTTCATTTTTTTCGAATCCTGAAAAAAACAATAAATATTTTTGAGAAATTTAAACGCAGAATGAAAGACTAAATTATTATCGAGGGCCCAAAGTCCCTTAGAATAAATAAAAAGTTTATTTTAAATGAGATGTTTGAAATTAAAAATCACACTAAATTTTCTCTTAGGAAAATATTACCACGGACATTGTGTTCATTTTTTTCGAATCCTGAAAAAACCAATAAATATTTTTGAGAAATTTAAACGCAGAATGAAAGACTAAATTATTACCGAGGGCCGAAAGTCCCTTAGAATAAATAAAAAGTTTATTTTGAATGAGATATTTGAAATTAAAAATCACACTAAATTTTCTCTTAGTTTTTCACCCCTTTAACTTATTAAAATAAACATTATAGAAGTTCTCAGGGACTTTCGGCCCTCGCTAATAATGTAATCTTTCATTCTGCGTTTAATATTTTCAAAAATACTTATTAGTTTTCTCAGGATTCGAAAAAAATGAATCCCCATTTGAATAGCATTGCAGCCGAAAATACGTACCCATCCTCTTAATGATGCGCGATGATACGCTAATAGTAACAGATACCCTAGCAAATGTACAGTGTTTGTTGGAAAACAAACACTCATACCAACAAGTATGGTCTAAAACTGAACATGGAAAAGACTAAATTTAGATTGTAACAAAGAAGCTATACACCAATGTGAATTTAACCATAAATAATAAGCAAGTTGAAAGAGTTACGTCTTACAAATATTTAGGGGTTTGGTTCACTGATACTAATGACCAGACAAGAGAAATTAAGTGGCGAATAGAAATAGCGAGACAATCGTTTATAAAAATGAAGAAGTTCCTATGCTGCCGAGACATAAATGTGAACTTGAGAACGAGAATGTTAAGGTGCTATGTTTCTATGTTTTCTCCGTTCTGATGTACGGCATGGAAACTTGGATACTAACAAAGATAAACATCAAAAACATTGAGGCATTCGAGATGTGGTGCTACAGAAGAATGTGGAAAATACCATGGACAGAGAGAGTAACAAATCAAGATGTTTTGCTGAAGATAGGGAAGGAATGCGAGGTCATAAAACCATAAAAACGAGAAAACTGGAATATCTAGGCCACATAATGAGAGGGGAAAAGTACTAAAGCTCATAATCCGAGGAAAAATCTCGGGAAAGAGAAGTGTGGGACGTAGAAGGATTTCCTGGTCGAAAAAATTAAAGGGAGTGGTACGGGTGCAGTTCAATACAATTCTTCAGAGTTGCAGCCAACAAAGTTAAGATTGCTGTGGTTATAGCCAACTTCCGATAGGAGACGGAACTGCAAGAAGAAGAAGTGCTTTAGTTGTATCTGCCTCTGTGATTTTGGCTTCCCCCGTTGTTATTATCACAGAGTCGTGTGAGATATTCTCCGGATATTCTCCTGCAATATTTTGTGTAATATTTTGTCAACTTGTATTAAATAGTGTGTTGTTACTGCCTTCTGGTTCTAATTAATTAAAAAGACTAAACACGTCTTACTATACATATTATTTTATTCACTGGTATCCAATATCTAAACAATAACATTAATGATTCATAGCGCCTCGCCTTACTACATACTAACTTCTAATAATTATTTGTATATCTATATCCATACTGATTGTTCAGCGTGTTTTTATACCTATCTGAACCATAACAAATATAGTTCAAGTTCACTCGTAATAAACATGTGATACAAACTATAAGCTATTGTTTTTATGTATGTTCAATACCCTAAAGGTTAATAACATCATATTTAAATTATGATTTATACAGAGGGTTCATAATATACCACATCTCCGCCGTTTTTAAAAAAGAAAGTCCTAAGAAGAGAAGAAGAATATCTGACGCTATATTCCTCTTTCCCTTTTACAAAATGTTTATGGTTACCTAATACTATTTTCAAAAATTAAATTTCCTAACTATGCTAACTAACTGTAACATGGTACGTTTCAGAGTTTTTTTTTTAATCCTAAAAATTGTTTATTATTATCACTAATTCACTTTCTGTTCCGTCTTGCTTTTTAGTCTTTTCTCCATTCACAAAACAGTGTCCACATAAAAACAGTGACTAAACCTATCGGGATTTTTAATATAGTCTTTTAGTGCCTATAAGCATCTCATATAAGCAGGGGAATAATCTAATCTACCTACTAAAAATCTCGTATCTAACTAAAAGTCCTAAGCTAAGCTAATATTACTCGAATCAGTTAATAAAAATGTAACCTTTACTTTATTAATAATTCATATTTCAGTCTTCTTTTGCTTTATTTATATACTCCTTATTAACTTTAAAATAATAAAAATGTAATCTCTCTAAAAACTTCTAATATAAAACTTCTAATAACTCTCTTGTACCTATAATAAAGATTTAATCTCTCTAAGAACTTCACTTTTTGTGTCCCTTTGCTTACTATCTACTAACACTATTGTAAGATATTGTCTATCCTTAATTAAAACACTTCCATTTTCCGCGAAAATTTAACCTGAATTCATTATATACATTTAAAAATAAGTTATTTATAGTTTACGTTACTTTAGAGAAAAAAAAATTTACAACTTTAATTCTTAACCACAATTCAATGATTAGCTACTTATTTGATTAGTATATTATTCTTAATTCTGCTTGTTTATTTTGACATTTCTTACAAATTTTATGTCTCTTCTTTCATTTTTCCCACATATTTTAATAAAATTCTCTTTTTTCCTTTCTTTTCTTCTTGTCTGGTACTACAACTCATATAATTCATTTTTCTTCATATAATAGCACTTCTACAGTGTACATAATTCATCTTCATATACATATTTCATATAACAATCATATATCATTTATCTCATATATCATTTCATATAACATCATAATCATCACTTCATATACTAGCTCCGATACCTTCGTTTTACCTTAATAAAAGAGGTTTCACTCGGATGTCTTAGTTCTCCGCCAATATTAACCCGAATTTTCGCCCTGATCTGTACGCACCATTAAGGTGGTATAGTTAACTCAAAACACGAAATAGGTATTTTATGCGGTTCAAATTCTTCTAAAAATATCACAACCTCAATCCCTTGCTTTGAGGCCGTTGTTTATTCACGAATAATCATGAATAAAATAGGTACCCTTCAAAACACAGAGTGGGTCTCTAATAAGCGTTCAAGCTTCTATAAATCATTAGTACCTTCCTAATTTGACAAGAGCAGTGGGTTTCTTATTGTCTCTAGTTGCCTCATAATATTTAGCTTATAATATTGTTAGTTCTTCTTCTTATCTATATAGTCCTCCAGATTAACCCGGTCTATATAGACATTTCAAATAACAAAAATTGCCACAGAGCCAAATTTTGGTGGAGAGCTAGGGTATACCATAACAAATAAAGTTTAAAAAGTCCCCATCGATCCCATGTGTGCGTCAAAAGTTATTCGGGGTCAAAGGTCAAAATTTGAGATTTTTTGGATTTTTTTCGAAAACGGTAAGTTTTATCAAAAAAAAACCTTATACCAAAGTTGTAGATCTTAAAATTCTCTACAAAAATAGTCCTTACTATTTTTTTCCTAAGAGTTGCCATTCCTGAGATATCGCGATTCAAAGAGTCACATTATACATGATATGCACACGTTTCCACACCACCTGTGAGGTAGTGTACTCGGCGCGTTTTTTTTACCGTGGTTTCCCCTGTAGGCCTACTCCACTAACTGTTTTGACAATTTTAGGATAATTTAAGGAAACAATACCGGTCAAGTTCTAGATATTACCTTATTACTGATATTGATTATTGATATTGAATATATTTTATTACTATTGATTATTAGGTTAAGTATTGTTTTGATTTCTTTAGATATTTTAATCAGATTCATATTCTTGAAAGTCTACTTCAACAGTTAAGTCTTCTTCGATTTCATCTTCTTCCTCTTCCTCTTTCTGGATGTTCAAAAATTGTTCAAATGTGACTGAGTCATTGGTCTCTTCATTAAAATCACAGGAGTCTTCCTCTGTTGTACTAAACTGGACATTTGAGCAAGACTGACCTTGGCAGTTGGTACACCCTAGAGAACACAGCAACCCGACTTTTTTACATCCACATTTGGCACTACAACCTTTTTTGCAATTGCAAAAAATACTGTTAAGGAGTTTTTCTGGAGCAGGTGGGAGTAAGGTTTTAATCGGTTCCAGAGTATTATCTATTAATTTCCAACCCCAGTCTTCTGGATTCAGTTCATTGCCTAGCCATATTTGAACTTGATAATATACTCGATACAAATGTTGAAAAGCAGATGCTGATGTTGGAGGAAGACATGATAGTTGTACTTGTTTCTTGTTTCGCGTATTTTTTACAAAAGTTAAGTATCGGTATTTATCAAGACAAATAATTTTTTTTGGAGCTCCATAAACCGCAAGAAGAAAGCGAATTCCTTCCGTAATTATTGTTTGCGGTGTAGAATCAAGTTCTGTAAAAACTTTACAGCAGTCAGTCAAATCTTTTTTTTCGAATAATTTAAGTACTGACGTTTTGCCCCTCCTGTACATTGCGGATGTAGTGTCGCAGCCGGTTATCGCATGTAAAAATAAAATGTACTTTTGGCATTTGGGATAAGCCGATAAACTATTCGAAGAATATATTTCTGTTCGCTGTTGAGCCCTTCCAGGTTTCAGAAAATAAATAACTTTATCTACTGGAGTCCTTGCAGTAATCAGTACCAACAAATCAACATCTTCACCAACTACAATTGTTGTGTTTGTTGCCTTAAATTTTTCAATTGCTGTCTCAATTATAAGGACATCTGCGTCATTTTTAGCTTGTTTCACTTCAATATTCGCAGCTGTTAATTTGTCAGTTAACATGGAAATGAAACGAGATTTATTATTAATGTTGGCGAAAAATTGTTGTTGATTCGCTGGAACTGTTATATTTTCATCAAAGATAATCTCGGAACCCGATGATGTTTTTGTAGTTCGTCGACGTTGTTCTGCAGATTTAATATTCTTTGTCGAGTCATTGTAGCCGTCAAATACCACTGTCACTGTAAGCCCGTAATTTCTGCGTAGATACTGAACATATTTGTCAAAAATAACGCTAAAGGTTTCTTCTCGATCCCACACTACGTGATGTAGTAGGTACCCTCCATCAATAATGTAAGTAGCGTTTCTACGATCAACCTCAGTATTGACCGATTCAAAGCAATCATAAATTGCTGACTTTGTTGTTTTACGCATTCCAGCTGCATCGAAAAGTGATAAGGGGTAAGGAGCTAATTCATACTCAAAAAATTTTTCAATCTCATCCTCAAAAGCTTCAGTGATACTCATGCGTTGAAATAATAATACAGGATCTATAGCTACTTCTTCTTCATGAACTTTCACGGTGCTACTCGCATCTAAAAGAGGCAGTACTTTTTCAGAGCGTTTTAATTTTATATTATTAAATGTTTCACCTGTCATTATGGCCATTGAAGCAATCCCAACTTCACGAGCTTTATGGCAATTAATCTTATCATCACCAACCACTCCAGAAGCAATAGATATGATTTTATTAATTTTAGGAAAAGGATCATGTGATGAAAACCAGTCTAGAAGTTTTTTAATATCTTTAGCATCTTTTATGAGCCGCGAGTCACTTGCATCTACATGCTGATCTGTTGTGTCCATTCGAACATTAGCAAGAACTTGCAACCCCTCACACACAGTATTCATTGCATGCATTCCGTAAACCCATTTACTTATCACACTTTCTTTCGTACTTCTTCCTCGAGAAATGCCCCCATGTGTTTTCATAGATTTCATCATCGATTGTTCAATAATCATATCTGTTGAAGTTCCACAACAAAGTTTATCAGAACGTCAAACAGTAAAAAATCCTTCTGTAAACATTTGATAAATACTAGGATCCATTACCTCGTTCAATTGAAGCATGTCTTGTAAGTACAAGTGCGCAGACTTAGCATAAGATAAATGTCGAGATGCATGGAAATAAGGCAGCATTTCTTTAACGCAGTTCAAATGTGCTTGCCAATCTCCCATATGTTCTGCTCTTATAAACTCCTTTGCGATGGATACCATCCGAAAGTATTGTACCCATAATTGTGCGGTTGGCCCTCGTTTCTGATAATCAATTAATTTGTTATTAAACTGATCAAGTATTTTTTTACATATTTTATCATCTTCGATGTCATAGTATGAAAGAATGTTATTTAAAATATTTTCAACGGTAATAATAAGATTTGCATCCATTTCATCATCAATAGTGAGTTCTTTTAATATTCTTAATGCTAAAGTGAGTTGAAGTATTGTATGAGATCGAACTGCTCTCGCGTAAGCATGGCCATTAAGCATTTTCTCTAAAGATTTCAGTGCATAAATTTCAGCGAGTACTTCCTTTAAACCACTTCCTTGCATAATGTATCCGATTGCTCCAAAAAATGACATAAGTAAATGAAATCCTCCTAGTCTTATTATTATATTCGATACTTCAGATCCTTCAGGCGCAGCAGATACAATCTCACGAGCTTTCGCATACAGAGGTTGATCAAAAGTAATTATACATACTTTGTGGTTATAACGTTTAGCATTCTCTAAAGCACAAAGTAAAGTTGTGTATATTGTATTGTAATTACTTGCTGGTTGATGAACAAATGGCAAAAAAGTAATTTTTGACTTATAAAAATCTATAATATTACTCGTCACGCATTCAACGTAACCATTCCAACCAGGTAGAGAAAAATTTTTGTATTTGCCATAGAACCATGTCACATCAACTTTTTTCAAAAAAGATACTTGAGATTCACATTCATAATCAAAATTTCGCACATTTATTTTGCTGTACCCAACCACACCAGAGTTTTGATAGACCTGTATAGGTACATGGGCCTTTGCTGCAAAATCTTTTGCCGAAAGAACTTCAGTTACTCGTGGCATCGGCTCTTCTTGTAATACTGAATTTTTGGGAGTCACAACTTGGATAATACCCATTATATGAAGCGTATCATTGCCGTCCAAAGTATTTACGTTAATATCAGCATTGTCTGCAACATATTGGATGAATGTGCCTGTTTCTGGTGGTAAAATGTGAGGTGGATCACTGAAAACTGCTGCTGCTTCATAGTTCATTGTTTCACTGTAAGAGGCGCATAAACCAAGAGACGAAAAAATTTGTATGAGACGTTTCGAAGCAAACCGCCGATGAAAAAAAACTGAAAGACCCAGCTGTAGTTTAGATTTAAAGGTTCTAGGCCGAACAGCTGTCATGATGCAGTGGCTAATATTCGTACAAACTAATTTTAGATGATCTAAATTATGACGCTTGTTTTTTAAGATGACTTGTTCCAAAAAATATGACAATGATTCGGGAATATCGTTATTTATATCCTCGAACATTCTATCTGGTGAGGGGTACATAGTATTATCGAAAACACAAGATTGAATATCTTCACGAACAATTGCTGCTGCGGCTTTCAAAGTTTTTAACCGCTTGTCTTTTTCATCCAAGTCTTTTTTATCAGACCAGACTTGACTTAAAATATCTTGGTAATTGTCAATAAAACAAATAAATGTTAATTTTCCAGGCTTTTCTGTAATAAGAATTCTACTACCATACTTCAATTTCAATCGTATTTTTATAGTTCTATCATCTAAGACTACATCTTGACAAACATTCCTTAATTCATCCAACGAAAACTGGCAATCATCACTAGTTTCTATGAATTGAAACATTTTCTCCATCGCAGAGTTTACAGTTTCATCTTGTGGACGGCCAATTTTACGACCATTATTAGGTTTTAAGAAAGATTTGTAACAACTGTCATGGTATTTTGCATCAGCAGCGACTAAATCATACTCAAAATTAATACGTTCAAGAACAGCCTTCGAAACATCATCAGAACGATATTTAGCTAATTTCAACAGGGATTCTTTGAATTTTAGTGTAGTCACGTTACGAATTATTTTTCGAAGATGCTGTGCTTTCTTTGTCTCAGATTCTTCATTGGCTTCATTGCCACAAAATAAACAGTATTTTTTAAAACAAAAATGTGATTTACTTACTCGCGTTCTAGTATGAGGTGGACTTACTTTTGAAGTACTAGCCTGTTCCTCCTCACGTTGTCTTTTCACTGCAGCGATTGAAGTTTTCCGAATGTATGATTTTCTGCAATTCACGTGTATTGTAACGGATTTTTGAGTTCTTAAATACTCAATAAACTCATCACCTCTCTCGACACTAGCCTCGATTAAATTTGGCATTCCACGATCAACCACAACTGTTTTAGTTTCACTTAAAAGTTTTTTGCAAATAAAGCAAAACTGAGACATTTTTAAAACTATAAAATTGTACAAACAACGGTAACAGTACCAAATGGTAGACGCTTGTAATAAGTACTTATATTCACTTGAACTGAACCTTTAGCACTAAAAGAAACAGATAATATTATGGACCAGACCTGCCAACAATATTGCAGCCTATAAAAGACAATCTGTTCTTTTTTAAGCAATGGTATAGCCAAATGTTTTTCAAGGCCACGTGGATAGAGGAAATTCAGTTTGGGACTGATTACCTTTTGAAGAAATATTTTCAGAATAGTATAATATACTATATAAAAGAGACACAAATAGGCATTTACACTTGTCTTAAGGGCCACATATGTATATACGTGGCTTATATGTGCATATAATGTATAAAGTAACTTTTAAAATCGCGATATCTCAGGAATGGTAACTCTTAGGAAAAAAATTGTAAGGACAATTTTTGTAGAGAATGTTAAGATCTACAACTTTGGTTTGAGGTTTTTTTTTTGATAAATCTTACCGTTTTCGAGAAAAATCCAAAAAATCCCAAATTTTGACCTTTGACCCCGAATAACTTTTGACGCACACATGGGATCGATGGGGACTTTTTAAACTTTATTTGTTATGGTATACCCTAGCTCTCCACCAAAATTTGGCTCTGTGGGAATTTTTGTTATTCGCATTTTGATGTCTAAGTTGACCGGATTAGATTCTTTATCTCGACTCTTCAGGTCGGTTCGTTAAAAATATATCTCTTGCTTATAGCAATGTTTGTCTTAAAGCTCTTATATCAACGTATGTCATCACTAATCATTATTCATTAAAAAAATATCATTTATCACTCAAAAAAATATTAATTCAGGTTCATCTCATACAAAATTTAACACAAAATCGATGAAAATGTATCTATAGAATCAATAAATATCAATAATAAAAACAAAATGGCTAATAAAAATTCAATAATAGTATACATATTCGATACAAATTCAATTCAAAATTCAAAAACAGCCTATGCAAAAGTTAGATAAAAATATTCAAAATCAGTGCAAATCTCAAAATTCGATAGAATTTTTTTTGGAAAAATTCGATATTCCATACAATATTTAAAAATAACCGTACTAAAAATCGAAATCGGATAGAGATTTTTCAAATCAATTTAATAATTCAAAATTCAATAAAAATTCAAGAATAGCATATATAATCAACTTCTATAAAAATATTCAATTCAAAAATCACTTCATATTTCAAAATTTATAGATATTCTTAAAAAAAAATCGATACTTCATAAATTATTCAAAAATCAGCAAAGATAAATATTCAATGTTCAATAATAATATAAAACGAGGGAAGCATTTTTAATAAAGATAGACATTCTTACTTACATTTTATTTCCACTTTGTCTTTACACTGTCGCTCACTGGGTTTCCTGTCCATCTTCGCCGTCTCCGTTTCCAATTTGTTGCCGCCATCTCTGCTCCTTTCAGAAGACCTCCTCTAATCTGCAGGATCAGCCATGTATTAAATAGTGTGTTGTTACTGCCTTCTGGTTCTAATTAATTAAAAAGACTAAACACGTCTAACTATACATATTATTTTATTCACTGGTATCCAATATCTAAACAATAACATTAATGATTCATAGCGCCTCGCCTTACTACATACTAACTTCTAATAATTATTTGTATATCTATATCCATACTGATTGTTCAGCGTGGTTTTATACCTATCTGAACCATAACAAATATAGTTCAAGTTCACTCGTAATAAACATGTGATACAAACTATAAGCTATTGTTTTTATGTATGTTCAATACCCTAAAGGTTAATAACATCATATTTAAATTATGATTTATACAGAGGGTTCATAATATACCACAAACTCCTTTGATGACATTCGTTTATTACTTCTAATGTTCCTTATTTTTTAAATACGGAACAGTTAAAATTTCCAATTAATAGAATATTTCTTTTTCCTTTGCCTTATCTAATACATCTTTTAGTGCGTTGAAAAAATCTTCCGTTTCCCTTATGGTCGCATTGTCATTAATTACATACACTCCAGCAATTATTGTTGGTTGTCCAAATATACACTCACCGGCACAAAACTGTGTTTTTTTCTCGAATTTTGGAACACCCTGTGGAATGTTCTAGCTTTTATAAAATACTGAAATCACAACCCAACTATAGCCTCAGGTTTTCTTAACATTCTGTTTTTTTATTCATTCGCTTATGTTGGATAATAAAAAAGTTAGGCACTTCAACAGCTACCCCTGTTTTTCGTCAATACAGGGTGTTTTTAAATAAGTACGGCAAACTTTAAGGGGTAATTCTGCATGATAAAATAATGACAGTTTGCTTTATAAACGTATGCCCGCAAATGCTTCGTTTTCGAGATAGGGGGTGTTGAAATTGTTCTTACAAACTGACGATTTATTTATTGCTCTAAAACGGTTTGTGATATGCAAATGAAATTTGGTAGATTTTAAGAGGTAGTTATTGCGCATTTTTTTGGCATACAATTAAGAATTTTATATTCACCATTGGCGTGCATACGGGTATAAACATTTTAGATATATCCGGTATGCACGCCAATGGTGAATATAAAATTCTTAATTGTATGCAAAAAAATGCGCAATAACTACCTCTTAAAATATACCAAATTTCATTTGCATATCACAAATCGTTTTAGAGCAATAAATAAATCATCAGTTTGTAAGAACAATTTCAACACCCCCTATCTCGGAAACGAAGCATTTGCGGGCATACGTTTATAAAGCAAACTGTCATTATTTTATCATGCAGAATTACCCCTTAAAGTTTGCCGTACTTATTTAAAAACACCCTGTATTGACGAAAAACACGGTTGTTGTTAAAATGCTTAACTTTTTAATTATCCAACATAAGCGAATGAATCAAAAAACAGAATGTTAAGGAAACCTGAAGCTATAGTTGGATTTTAATTTCAGTATTTTATAAAAGCTAGAACATTCCACAGGGTGTTCCAAAATTTGAGAAAAAAGCACAGTTTGATTCGTATACCCTGTATACAATGACAATGTACCTGTCTAGCAACAATATTATTACAGCGATATTGTTAAAGAATAAGGCTATAACATATTAAAAAAATTACTTAAATCGGACATCAGGTTTAGGAAATACAAGACAATAAAAATGACCCTTTTTTGGGGTGCCCGTTTTTTGTGCCGATGAGTATATATTCATCCTAATTTCCATTATTTGTTCATTTATTTGCTGGTAATCTTTATATGTATTTTCTCCATTTATTTTTTATTTATGTTAACTTAACTTTTATTTATGTTAACCATTTTGTTGCTCTTTCATTTTTGCAAACCCCACTCCATATGTTTGTATATTCCCCTATAATTTCCTTTCCTTGACCCTTTTTTTGTTTCACCTAAGACTATTATACCTGTGCCTACTCTTTCGATTTCTGGGAGTATTTCATTTTGTTTCTTTGCGTTTCCTTGTATATTCCACGTTCTTATTATCATATACCTTTTTCTTCGCCTAAGTCGTATATCCCTTTTTCCGTCCAAATTCCGAGGCTGTGTTGGATTGTTTTTTGTATACCTACTCCATCCAGGATACTATTGGATTATTTTCCTCCTAGTATCCATAATATTAGGCGATCATTTTTCTCCTAGTGTCCAGGATACTAGGAGGGAAATGATAGGTTTGTATATATAGAACAAGTCTGTCACCTATCAAGATTATAGATGAGTATCTACCCGCTATATCTAGGACACATAATGCGCCATAGGGAATTTGAGCAGCTCCAGGTAATATTAGAAGGCAAGATCGAAGGTAAAAGGGGTATAGGAAGAAAGAAAAATCTTGACTACGAAACATCAGAGATTGGACCCACACAACAGAAAATGACTTAATTCATCAAGCCCAGAACACAGAGAAATTGGCCATATTGATGGCCAACCTCAATAGAGAAGGCACTTAGGAGGAGGATAAACCCACTATCATCACAATAAGGTGGGATTTGACTTTGAACGACATTGTTGATGAATTTTATTATTGACAAATATGTAGTACATATTAATTTACATTCAAATTGATTCCTTATCTGACAATCACTAACCATCGAAAAGTAGTAAGGCTTGTTCTAATTATTAAGTTTTTTTCGATAGCTCTTTTATAGATTATTCTAATAAAAACTTACCAACTAAAATTTTTTGTGTTTTAGGTATTGTATCACATAAGTCGAGAGGATCTGGAAAAAGTAGGATTAAAAGGTTCAACGGCTCTTCGAATCTGGAGGGGTATTGAACAACATCGACATGGAAACGAATCAATCATTTGCAACGGTGTAACACTAGATGAAAGCGGAACAGTATAGAACTGTTTTCCTCATACAAAAAGTTTATAATTGTTTCATTTAAATAATAATTATTTAAGCCCGATTCTCATTAGACGTGCAAAAAAACCGGACCGGCAACGGCAAGGCACGGGCAAGGTTTTCAGAGTCAATTCACACTGCGAAAGGCTTGCCGCGGAATAGTTGCTTTGTGTAGTGAAGAGTGTTCAAAAATTCTACGTTAATAAAAATTGCTCTATTAGATAAACAAACAGAAAATGGAAACATTGTAAGATTTGTTCCAACCCGTCACATTACCGTTCTTGAATGGTTACGAGTATGCGCAGTAACGAAAAATGTGTTACTGCGCATACGCGTAACCATTGAACGTTAATGTGACGGGTTGGAACAAACCAATGGTTTTGAAAACTGCCGCACGAAAAATGTCTGCAGATGAGCGGTCAAACCGTCTTTTGCTTTCAGGTCTTGCATTCAGCCACGAGTTCTACCGTCTTCCTACATTCTCAGTATCCGGCTGTATACAGGGTGTTTGGTAAAGAATGGGCCATAGCTTAACCTCAGGTTCCTGAGGTTAAATTCCTGAGGTTAAAATAGGCCGATTTAAGCTGACTTACCTTAGTACAAAGTTTATAATAACCGAGATACAGGGTGTCAAAGTTAAACTTTTTTTTTTATTAATTATTGAATATTTCCTGACAGGTATGAGATAACAACATGAAATTTGTTATGTGGGGGTTTTTTGGGTCGAGAAAACTAAATTCCCTACCAAAAATTATGTATTGCCCAGAGGGCACCACATACGCCTTTCAGCACTCATTTATTACGTTCAATTTTTTTATCCCTCACTCTGTATAATTTTGACATTAAAATTTTTATTCTCCTATTAGTTTTACTTAAAAAAGGTATACTTCTTTCATCTCCCTAAACTCGACCATTTTCGAGATAAACGCATTTTAAATCTGCGATACACCATCATTTTTAGCATATCATTGTAGTTACACCCGAAAAATAACATAAAACCATAAAATTATCCAAAAATGTATCGCAAATTTCTTCAAATGGAATTTGCGATGCAATGACATAAATTTGAGAACTGGCACAATTATTATGGTTTTAAGTTATTTTTCGGGTGTAACTACAATGATATGCTAAAAATGATGGTGTATCGCAGATTTAAAATGCGTTTATCTCGAAAACGGTTGAGTTTAGGGAGAGGAAAGAAGTATACCTTTTTTAAGTAAAACTAATAGGAGAATAAAAATTTTAATGTCAAAATTATACAGAGTGAGGGATAAAAAAATTGAACGTAATAAATGAGTGCTGAAAGGCGTATGTGGCGCCCTCTGGGCAATACATAATTTTTGGTAGGGAATTTAGTTTTCTCGGCCCAAAAAACCCCCACATATCAAATTTCATGTTGTTATCTCATACCTGTCAGGAAATATTCAATAATAAATAAAAAAAAAGTTTAACTTTGACACCCTGTATCTCGGTTATTATAAACTTTCTACTAAGGTAAGTTAGCTGTAATCGGCCTATTTGAACCTCAGGAACCTGAGGTTAAGCTATGGCCCATTTTTTACCAAACACCCTGTATATACATCTCAAAGGCAGCTATTCTCTTTTCTGTTTCAGAGTCCCATTGTACAACTTCTACAGCCATGCAGCAAGACATAAAACACATAACATTTGATTATTCGGATTCTGAGCTCTAGACTCTAGACTAAAGTCTTGCTCTATTACTTGTCCCTTGGCATAGAATGTACGTTTATTGGTGTCTTTAAGAATACTAAAATTTTAGTTTTGGAAACGTTTAAAACCAAACATTTCGCTATGACGAACTACCGCATTTATTATATTTTGTAGTTCTTGTGCGTTGCTTGCTATTAGAACGGTATCATCGGCGTGCCTGATGTTGTCTATGCTGGTTCCGTTAATCTTAATTCCACCTTGGACCTCGTCGTAATGCTTTTCTGAGTATAGACTAATACAGATTAAATAATAGCGGTGATAAGACGCAACCCTGTCGCACTCCTCGTCGGATTTGTATATCTTCGGATGTTGTGTGCTCTATTTCATATGTTGCTGTTTGGTGCCAATATAGTTTTGAGGTAATTCGCAAGTCTTGCTGTTTTAAATTTAACCGAATGACCATGGACAAATTTAACAACTTATTGGCGCATATTGGCGCAAAAACAAAATACTTCGACGCTTTATCCTCTATCGTCACTATGAAACTGATTTCAAACAACCACGATTGCAGATTGCTTGCCGGTAAGGTATTCACACTTCTCGTGATCTGCACGGCACATGCTAGGCAAATATTGTTTCGAAAGAACGTCGCATGCAAGGCCCGTCGATTACCGGTGCCTGGCACGCATAGTGTGAATTAAATCCCGCGAAGTTAATAAGATTTTATGTAAAATGTATCTTGCCGAGCCGATGTCTTGCCCATTAGTCCAAGAGGCAGCGCTGATAAATCTTTTTGAATTTACTAAAGCTAGATTTTTCACAGTTGTTTACTGTGATTGTGTAGAGAAACATACTGCGGTCGGTCAAGCGAAACGTAGAACAGTGGTTACTGAGAGGGTATCAAAGTCTCTTTACTACGAAGGTAATTAAATCCATTTACTTAGGTCAGAAAATCAGTAAACACATTCTAAATTAAATATAAACAAAAGTTATTATAGTCGGTCAGCTGTATGACGGGACAGAGCCGGTCGGTCGGCCCCAGTGAATGTACAGGGCACTATATTTTGCCCCCCTTGTAAACTGCTTTATTTGCAGAATTAGAAAAAAAATGTAAAATACAAAAGTTATTCGATTTTTAAATTATGATTTCTTGACATATATATCCTACTAATGACGTCATCCATTTGGGCGTGATGACGTAATCGATAATTTTTTAAATGGGAATAGGGGTCGAGTGCTAGCTCATTTGAAATGTTATTCAATTCCCTATTCAGTAATATAAACATTAATATTAATTATACAGGGTGTCCAAACAATTTTTTTTAATTAAATTGTTTAATTAATAATTCAAAAAAAATTTTGGACACCCTGTATAAATATTGATCTTAATGTTTATAGTACTGTATAGAGAATTGAATAACCTTTCAAATGAGCTAGCAAACGACCCCTATTCTCATTTAAAAAAATAGTCGATTAGGTCATCACGCCCAGATGGATGACGTCACTAGTACGCTATATATATTTCAAAAAATCGTAATTAAAAAATCGAATAATTTTTGTATTTTACATTTTTTTCTAATTCTGTAAATAAATCAGTTTACAAGGGGGCAAAATATAGTGAATAACCCTGTACATTCATTGGGGCCGACCGACCGGCTCTGTCCCGTCATACAGCTGACCGACTATAATAACTTTTATTTATATTCAATTTAGAATGTGTGTACTGATTTTCAGCCTTAGTAAATGGATTTAATTACCTTCGTAGGAAAGCAACTTTGATACCCTCTCAGTAACCCCTGTTCTACGTTTCGCTTGTCCGACCGCAGTATGTTTCTTTACACAATCACAGTAATCAGCTGTAAAAAATTTAGCTTTAGTAAATTCAAAGAGATTTTTCAGCGCTGCCTCTCCGTCTACATGCCGAGCACTTGCCTTGCATGACTGAGAATCAGCCTTTAAATTTTTTTTAATGCAAACGCGTTTTTGTTTTATTTTTACGTTTATTTCCTTATCTTGCCTAATCGAAAACCATGTTATTGTTTTTAATGAAACGATTATAAACGCAGGATAATGTGAAAGTTTGGCTAAAAATTGAATATTTCTTTCACTATGTCTTCTAATTCGAGGCTTCCGTACTTATTAAATTGAAAAATATATATTTTTTATATAGATATGTTGCAAAAATGTTACGTTTTAAATTTAGTTCTTTAAGAACGTAATAAGAAATTCGAATTTGATTTTTTTTTTTTTTTCGTTTTAATTCGGTTTGTTGTTTGTTTTTAAATTAGTTATTGACTAATTTATGTTTGTGTTAATTAGGAGTACTAAAATCATGTTAGTAGTCTTCCAAATATTATTAATGTATTTAAAAAATCAAAAAATATTTCATTTTTGAAAGCGGTTAATGTTTCCAAACAGTTTTGGAAGTTTGTAAATATTAGTATATTTTGTATGTTTAACAGGAGTAACACAATTTGGTATTAGTTTGCGAATTCCAGGGAGTCTTTCAGTAAGTCTTGTACATTGAAATCTAAAGCTTAAAATAGATATAAACGCACTCCCAGAAGTATCAAATTGCATATAAAAACAATCATTTACACCTATAAACCAAAAGATCAAAGATACTTCCCAAAATTGAGGCTTGGCATACAAGGGAACAGTCAAAGATACTTCTTTTTCTGCTTCTTCCTCTTTATAAGCAATTCTGCTTGTTCACTGGCGAATTGATACCTCTATGGAAGGTTGTCACTCCATCGTTGGCGCGGTCGGCCTGTACTTCTTCTACACCTGATTTCTCTTACTATTTTGACCAGACGTGTCTCCCCCATTCTGCTTAATATGTGTTTATTCCATTCTTGTTTCTATTTAGTGTCCATTCGTTTATACACTGTACGTTACACTTTCTTCTAATGTCTTGATTCCTCTTTCGATCTCTCAGCCTATTTCCTGTAGTCCTCAGTACTCTCATCTCTACCGTTTCCATTAGTTAGTCTTTGTATTGTGGCTGTACCGGGTCTTTTTTCTGATACATATGTCATTATTTGTCTTACACTGGTTTAAGTTAAAGATACAAGATACTTATTTACCCTACGTGTCTCGGATAAGCTCTGTAAATTTTATACTGCCAACACTTGGGAGGCATTGTTGTTGGCTGTTATTAAGTCAAGGCGAGTGCATTCTTATCTCAAATATTGCTTAGGGTTCTATATTTCGCCACAGTTATCCTCTGAATACCCACTGCTTTAATTACCTTACTTTTTCTTAACCGGAAAACTAGAGTTTTTTGGCCAAGTATGGGGTTGTGTCCAATGCTAGTTGGTTGTCTGTCCAAACTCATCGAGAGAGCGTCTATATGGGCAGTTTGGATAGGCTAGTAGATGTTCCATGCCCTCTATTTTTCCGCAATTTCACTTGGTCGGTACTACAGCGGTTCTTAAACGGTTCATCATACGCCACGTCAACCAGTCGCTTGACGTCCCGCTTTGTAGAGTTTATGTTAGTGGATAATAGGGTGGTGGTTAATACGATATTTTTATCGATCACGGTTTTAAGTAACATGAATCATTTTTCACCTTATTTTTCTAATAATGTGTTATTGTAAAGGCATAACTTTGATTATTAATTTCGTATCGCCACTTATTTAGTCTACCAAAAGTTTTCTTTCTGTCTAGACAAAGACAAAGCAGTTTTCACTAATATTTTTATTTATCACAATAAATTGTAGTTAGGTACATTTCAATTCATTTCAGATATGTCCATCTCGCAAACAAAAACAAGTAAAAATAACAACTGGCAGTGAGTCACGCGTCCCACGACCCAAGAAAACTGTACGCCGATGACAAACGTTCCCCAGCGAGACCTGCGAACGCATGCACTGATCGTAAAATATGTTCAATTTGCGGTCTCTCGCTTATAAGCATGATTCACAATACTGTCCACGCAGTTCGCCGATGCAGGTTGTGTCTCGCTTAGAATCAATTTGCGCCGGGGCTTATGTAATATGCTGGAGAACTTGGCATTTTTATTTTCAGTAAGAAATACAGAGGTTCTCAATAATTTCGCTAATGACTGAATATAAATGTATGATCGGATTGCATTTATATCAAGTTGTGTCACTTACAGTTTTGTATACATAATTTTCAATTTTTAAGTCAAATTTTCTGAGAAATCTTGTAGCGTATTTAGAGTAGAATGCTGCAATCGTTTAACATTTTCAAAAGCTTTCTGCTCTAAACCGTTTTGTCCTCAAACTGTGATTTATTTTTGTTTTAATTCGATGTTTTTATTTGGAAATTTCGTGCAATGACTGGATATATTTATTTTTAAGAATTTATTTATTTGGTTTAATTTTAATCGCCAAGTTAAGAGCGTAGGTCCAAATTTCGGGCCAATTCTATTTAAATACATACATTCATTATTTTCGAATCATGAGAAAACTAATAAGTATTTTTGTAAATTTTAAACGCAGAATGAAAGATTACATTATTACCAAGGGCCGAAAGTCTCTGAAAACTTCTATAATGTTTAATTTAATGAGTTACAGTTATGAAAAAGAAGAGAAAATAAACTTTTTGTTTATTCTAAGGGACTTTTGGCCCTCGGTAATTATGTAACCTTTCATTCTGCGTTTAAATTTTTCAAAAATTGTTATTTGTTTTTTCAGGATTCGAAAAAAGTGAATGCATTTAAAAAGCATTGGTCCGAAATTTTGCGCCTGCACTTTTAATTGGTTAACCTACACCGAATTTTATTAAGTTTTAATTTTGTTTTATCTGAGAATCAGTCTTCCAAATAATTTTGTTTATTAGGTTGCAAGATTAGCGTTTTAGCAGACTAAACCTTATTTTTAAGAAAATTTATTTCTTTTTGATAGTTCATTTTTGTTAAAGGTAATGCTATTTTAAAAAAAAGTTAGGTGTTTAAAGAAAACATATAATCTGAAAGTTTAAAAGGCTGAAAAAAGTTCATAGGCTAACATAGAAACAAATTTTTTTTTGTAAAATTTGATTTTATTATTCAATATAGTTCATTTAAGGGCGTACAACGATTATAGCGGTCATACAACTTTTCAATGCCATTTTTATAATAAAATTTCTTTCCAACGAGCATACGAACAGATGGTAACAATTCGACTGGCTCCGGAAACAATTCGAATCGAATTCATGAAATTTTACCATCGTTTTTATTGATTTGTCACACGGTCCGTTGTCTTGATGAAATAACACTTTCTTTTTCTTCAAATAGGGCCGTTTTTTCGCGATTTCGACCTTCAAACGCTCCAATAACGCAACGTAATAGTAGCTATTAATTTTCCTGGTGCAGAGTCCGAATTGTGTTTATCAAGCCAAGCTTTTGCTTCAACAATATTTTTTCACCAAAAAGCAATGGCCAAAATACACAGCAGAGTAACACACGAAAATATTAAAGATGGTTAAAATTAAGGCTTCAAATTTAGCTTAAATTGCTAATATCAATCTTCTCATCCACAGAACCAGAATGTCAAATTATTTGACAGATTTCTAAGAAGGAATATCAATTTTATAATAAGTTAAAAGAGAAACGGAACAGTCAGTTTCCTAGAATGAGTTTTGTACTATAATATGATTTTTAAATAGCATTACTATCAATAATTTTGTCCTTTTTTTTTTATTAAAACCCAGTTACCTATTAATACAATAATAAAAAGTAGCTCATACATCACTGTATATTTACTGTATTTACTTACTGTTGATTAAATTTTTATTTTTTTTTATAAATAATAAACGTTAGCGACTAATTCATATTGTTTTGTTTCGAGTAAACAAATTAATAAAAATAATTTGGTGCAATTAATTATTATTTTAATTTAACCTATCCTAAACAATATTCTCTTGGTCTAATGGGGCTTCTTTTGTTACTGTTTCTGGTACTCATGGGGAAAGAAATTGCATCAGTCCCACATGTTTTTGAAGTTAGACTTCTTTAGGAGCGTTGGGAATAAATTTATATGTGCGCGAATTCATCAAAAGTCTTAGTCCTGGGCGCAACTGAAACGTTATACGGGCTCTGTAGGCGAATTCTATAATTTTCGTTATTACCGCGAAAGCTAAGCTAAACGATAGCGAAGTTGATTATGTTCATATTCTATAAGGTTAGTTTTCGCTTTCGCTTCGTTATCATAGCGGCATACGATAATATACGAGTTTAAACGATCTATGAATAAATAATTACGGCAACATTGCAAATATATGTGCAGGAAGTAAAAAAGGAAGAAGTAAAGAAAGAAGAAGAGTAACTAGAGAGTTACATGACGTACCTATATAACCTTATAATCACAAGTTTGATTAAATTTTTATTATATTTTAATAAAAATGTTGCCGGTGCAATTTGTTCTATATGGAGAAGGAGAACTCGAGCGAAGAAACCATCTGCGATCTGCGGTTAACGCCAGAGGAAAGCAGGTTCCTTCGAGATAGAAGTGACCCATTTGGTTTAACAGATATAAGGTTTATTGATATTTTTCGCTTAAGCAAAGAACTAGTTTGATTCCTTTTTGATGAGCTACAGGAACTTACGGAAGATTGGGAAGGTGGTGTAAGAGCATCACTAATTCATAATTCATTATCAACAAAACAAAGAACACAGAATTCTTGTGAAATCAACACAACAACGAACAACCTGCTTAGCGCCTGCGCTTGTTTACCACGTGAAAATGATCGACCAATCACTATCGAAAGCGAAACGAAACGCAAGTCAAAAGTTATCGCTTTCGCTTTGTAATCGGCTTCGTGATCTGCTTCTCCGATTCTTCCCGAATGAGCTTACAGAATAGCAAACCGTCGGATAACGAACGTAATTGTTTCGCGTTGATCTTATAGAATCGGTCCACTGATTGGGTAATTACAATGATCTGTCAACAACTGTTCAATATGTCGGTTATGGGTACACAAATGTTGTGTATATTAGTTTTTATTGTTGTGAGGGCAGAGAAAAATGCCTAGGTACCTAGCATTTTCGAGCAGAGGAGGCATGTTGGCCTTTAGGCATATATTCTATTATATGTAACAACATCGACTTTTAGTCAACATATTCTACTTATATATAATATGTAAACCATATATTATGGGGTTACCACTTTAAATAGTGTGCTAGTTTCAAACTACTCTGCAGAATTTAAGTATTCCCACATGTTTTTTCCTTCTAACAGTCACAATTTTAACTTTTTGCTTTAATCTAACGTGGAAATACTTCATTCTAGGCACTGAAGATGTTCTGAATTAGAACGAAAACGTTTTGCAATCCATTTGGATGACTTTTTAGATAGTTTTAATAAACAATTTTATACCAGAATACAATTTGAAGTTTTTACTTCTGTATGAGTTTTTTAAACTATGGTATACAGCCAATTATTGGGATTTTCCCATTGATTTTAGTTTATTTTAATTTTATAGTAGAAACAGTTCCAGAAAAATATTGTTACTTTTATTTTTCATAGTAAACACACACACAATTCCATATTATCTCTTCAAACACTGTATTGGAAGTCCAATCTAAACAAACTGGTATATATTTTTATATTGTCATAATGAGAATTGTCATTTTATATTACGATATGACGTCACAGATCGTTTGAAATGATTTAAATACACAGAAGATTTTAAATTTGTATTTCTAACTTATTGTGAGGTTTTGAGGCGTGAAATTTTGGAAATGATATTTTTACACGAAACTGAACAATCTGATTTGCTGTAAAATTAATTATTTAATAAACTGTCTAAAGTAATTTTTCCATCTCTTTTTGACATCCTAGTCGTGAACTAGTATTTTATTATTTTCATCTCGGATACATCTAATTTGATTAAAATCTTTTGCTTTCTTTGGACAAAGTTTGGTTAGTTTATGTGTTTCTCCTTCCCCGGTATCAAAGTGTTTATATAGATTTATACAGATCATCCCAAACTCTTTTTTCAGTGCGTCACAGATTATTGAATTCTCTCTAACGCATTACAGTTGGAAGTGACAGAAAAAGACGTACCTTTATGATTATTATACATTGAACTTGGAAAATTATCTATTCCTGGACGGGTATTTTCATATTAAAACGACTTATACTTAAAGATGTACATTTGGTTGGCGATTACAATACATACTCTAAATAGATAACCAATCAATGATGCGAATAAAGATAATTTGACACCAAAGTAATCGATCGTGACAGTATTTTGACAATATCATATGGTAAAATGACAATTGTAATTTCTAGGTTAGTATTTTTCAGCGACGTAAATATAAATACACACACCCAAACTTTTATGGAATCACCATGTATTTCAAAACAATATTTATTTCTTTTGAAAAAAGTTGTTATTGTCGTGAAGAATAAAGGTTTTTATTGAAAATAAACAATTCGATAAGACAATCAGATAGTTTAGTACAGCTCGGTACGGTATACATAGGTTATTTGCTAGAGTTGCAAATTGAACGAAAATAAATAAACCAACTAAATAAAACGGCTCGCCACGATCGTTTAATTGTCCAATCAGCTGGAAGACACCTAACCATTTCTCACCAGCAGCTCCAAATGCAGCTTTTGGAAGCTATAGGTGTAACTGTTTCAGTTGAAACAATAAGAAGAAGAGTTCGTGCCAAGAAGTATACAGCAGGAGACAGTTATGGGTTCCCGAGTTATCCAGGCAGTACAAGATTGATCGCCTAAATTGGCGTCTTCACCACCAAAACTGGAACATTGGGAACTGACAAAATGTGCTATTTTCATAAAAAGTCAGGATTTGTGTAAAATCGTATGACCCACGAAATCATGTACTTAGAGGTCGAGGAAGACAAGCAAGAACGAAAACTGTCTGATCTGTTCACAAATATTAAAGGGGAAGTATAATGTTCTGGAGAGGAATTGTGATCCGTAAAAAAACTCCTTTAATTTTCATCCAATAAACTTTAACTCCTCATAGGTATGTTGATAACCTGTAGTTAGGCTCTGGCGAGGTGCAACAGGAGAAAATTTAATTTTCATATATGATAGTGGACTTCCACATACCATTAGAGTGACTAGAGACATCATTGAAGCAGAAGGTATCCCTTGTTTGGAGTGACCTGCTTGCTCACCCGAGCTTTACCCTATAGAGTATTTGTGGGATATGCTTAAAAGAAAAATTAGAGCTCGCCGGGAAAATCCACAAAACACCGCACGGCTAGTACAAGCTGCTCTTGAAGAATGGAGCAACCTACCACAACAAAATGTCGATAATTTGATTAGGAGCATGCTCACGCAAACTGAAGCTTGCATACGAACTAGAGGTGATAACACTGACTACCAAAAAAAAAAGAAGAATGTTTGTGTACTCTGTACGCACGTAAGAAGTTATACTTCTATTGTATAATTTCAACGAAATAAATAATATACTTAACAGGTTAGTTGTATTTTATTTAAATATTAAACTAACTTTCTTACCTACCACTTTCAACCAAAAATAAAAAAAAAATGAATCATCCGGGATTGGAACCCGGGACCTCTCGATCTCTGGTCCAATGCTCTACTCTCTACTAACCAAGCTATCGAGCCCCTTGCAAGTAACGTATCAGATACAATTACACAACACGGTGACAAATAGATCAAGTGAAGTATAAAAATGTTATACTTAGATATTTTATTATCTTACTACCGAGGAAGACAAATCCAAAGACACAAAAGTTATAATAAATAATACATTTACTAAAAACACTAATATATTCTTTTAATGACTTATTTGCGCTGGTATATTTGAAAGATTAGCAACGAACTACATACTGTCTGTGTGCGCATGCGCCAGGGAATTATAAAATTTCACTCTCGATCGTAAAGAAATATAACTTCAAAAAAATAAATAAAAACAGTTTAAACATTATTCGTTTTACATTGAAATTCTTTATGGTATTGACTTTAAAACAACTAGTTTCAATTTGTTGTTTAAATATATATATATATATATATATATATATATATATATATATATATATATATATATATATATATATATATATATATATATATATATATATATATATATATATATATATATATATATATATATATATATATATATATATATACCGGGTGGTGAATTGGAAAGCGGGCCATAGGAAACTCAATGTAAAATTCTAAGCTGTTAAATTCCTGCTTCCCTAATTATTTTACATCAAAAGTCATCAGAAACTATTTGTAGAGAATTGAAATCTCTATTGAAAACAACTGTTAATATTGTTCTATGAACAATAATTATTCAAAATTTTGTAAAAATATAATACAATTTTCAGAGTAATACGCCAAAGCTAGGCCACACACAATACAATAATGTGTATAAGATTGCATTTGTTGACAATGAATTTATTATATTAACAATTAGAACTGTCAATTTTTTAAATTATTTTATCATTTTTTGTTTAAAACACAATAAAGTTGATAAGATACCCTTAGTTAAGGAGAAAGTATTAATAATAAAGATATTTTCTTCAGTCAATAATGTGCTCACTGTCAGTTAAATAGTAACGTGTGGCCTAACATACCCACACATACCTACTGCGGTAAATACATTATATTTTTCAAAATTTTGGAATGTGTTTAAATCGTAGAACAATTGTAACTTCTGTTTTTAATACAGATTTCAATCCTCTACAAATAACTTCTCATGACTTTTGATGTAAAATAGATAGGGAAGCAGGAATTCAACAGTTTAGAATTTTACATTGAGTTTCCTATGGCCCGTTTTCCGATTCACCACCCGGTATATATATATATATATATATATATATATATATATATATATATATATATATATATATACTCATTAACCGATAATACGAAGCCAAAAGTTCCATATTGCCCTATTAATATGAAGCCCGCATCGACAATACGAGGCCCGACTCCGGGCTTCCTAAAGATTAACGTGTATATGTTTGAGCCTAAACTGTACGCTGCACAACGCTATCAATAACACATTTTTTTTTGGGCTTCGAATTGTCAGGGAGTATCTCCAAACATACGCCATTTAGTTCATCGATTTGATGGGTAGGGGGCGTCTCGAACATTAGGTGTATATTTATATACACATTTAATATATTTACAGCGTATTCGAAGCCCGAGTTGATTCACATACAGTACGAGTCCCGTTGAATTGGCAACATTGCTTCAAAGTATTGGCGACTGTTTTTAATACTCGAGACACCTTGTGCGGATTTAATGAGCCAGCTTTCTAAATTCTAATGGTGTTTTTTATAGAAGTATATCAAAAATATATACCGGGTGCTGCTTCTCATTACGCACCATAGGAATTACAATGCAAAAATAAAGAAATACATATTCCTGCTTCCCTAATTGTTTTAGCTAAGAAGTCCATAAGACTTTTTTTGTAGCAAATTACTTTTTATATCAGATGGCATTCTCAAAAAACGAATTATTTTAGTCGTGGAGTGAAAATTGTCGAAAATAATTTACCCTTTCCATCACCTATTTGAGTTATTAAGGAACAATCAACACCTTTTTTAAAAATTTCAAAAATCTGTCATATTTGTTGGCACAAGATTATCGTCAATTTATCACACTAAAATAACTAAAAAATGATTTATTTATTTTAAATGATTTATTTATATAATAATACTAATACTTAATACACTAATCATAAAATTTAACATACAACACAGTTTTAATATTTAATTAAAGCAAGTGCTCGAACATTCCACCATTTTGAACTAAACAATACCCTAATCTATTGTAAAATTCCCTACGAACGTTAGCCAATATTCGAGGAGAAGTTTTTCTACATTCTTCGCGTATACTATTTTTAAGTTCTTCTAGTGAATTTAACTTTTTTTCGGAATAAATCCTGGTTTTCAAATGCCCCCAAAGAAAAAAATCGATTGGGGCAAGATCTCCAGACCTAGGGGGCCTCTTAATTTGGCAATTTGGTCCAATAATACAATCATTAAAACAATTGTTGAGAAATTCTTTTACAGTCTGGCTATTATGGGCAGGACATCCGTCCATTTGGAACCACACCTCGTGGCCTTCTCGGACAACCTCTGCCAAAGTAGGCAAAATGTCTTCCTCTAATAACATTATAAAACGTTCTGCAGTTAGATTTTCCTCGTAGAAAAAGGGCCCAATTAAGTGATGACCTATTATTCCCAACCAGACATTTGTCTTCTTCGGGTACTGGGTGCGTGTTTCTAGAAAAAGCTGCGGTTTTTCAGTAGGCCATATCCTACAATTTTGTATATTGGGTTCATTGTTCAGAGTGAAAGTACATTCGTCCGTAAAACAGATATTTTTTAAAAACTCGCTATCACGATTGGCCCGCTCTTGCATCTCAAAACAGAACTCCGTACGTTTTTCAAAGTCTCCTTCTAATAGTTCTTGGTGACATTGGAACTTACACGATTTAAACTTTTGTTTATGCAAAATTCTCGAGATGGTCGAATTATTAGCTATAGTACGCAAACTACTTCGAGGGTTCTCAACTACAGCAGTTGTAACATCTTCTTCTTCTTAATATGCCGTACCCGATATCGGGCGTTGGCGACCTCTCGCGTCTAACTATGTTGTGCATAATTCAAGTGATTACACAGATAGACGGGACCTACAGTTTAATGCCGGTTCCGAACGTTGTTGTAACATACTCAGCATTAACAGGATCTTGATTCTGTCGGGGTTGTCTTCTTGTACACTTGCAGTGTACCACAGTTCCGAAATCTTCAAATTTTTTGACTGTCCTTCCGATCGTAGTATGATTTGGAATGGGACGATTTGAATATTTGGCACTAAATAATGCACTTATTTCCAGTGTACTAGTTCCAGAATAATACAATTTTATAATTTATACTTTTTCTTGTATGGAATAAATCATTTTGCAGTTATTTTAGTGTGATAAATTGATGATAATCTTGTGCCAACAAATATGACAGATCTTTGAAGTTTTTAAAAAAGGTGTTGATTGTTCCTTAATAACTCAAATAGGTGATGGAAAGGGGAAGATATTTTCGACGATTTTCACTCCACGACTAAAATAATTCGTTTTTTGAGAATGCCATCTGATATAAAAAGTAATTTGCTACAAAAAAAGTTCTATGGACTTTTTAGCTAAAACAATTAGGGAAGCAGGAATATGTGTTTCTTTATTTTTGCATTGTAATTCCTATGGTGCGTAATGAGATGCAGCACCCGGTATATTTATAATATACTGTATTATACATAAATAAGTTATACACGACTTAAGTAACCAGTAGAGGAAACATTTTCACTGCGAGTAAACTAATTTACAGTCAAATTTCAATTCAAACGCATTACTATCAATTATTATTGTCAAATATTTTTGCTTTAGTCACACCCAAATTACACTAAAAGCTGTTAATGTTATTTCTCTTCCGTTTTTTTTTCGTATTTAAGAACGGGAATAAAGTATGGGTAGAGTTAATAAAAGAACGATCTTACTCTTTCGATTGGTTGAAGAAAAAAAATTTACTGAATGGGCATAGTTGTTTCTAACTATCAAAACTACGTTGTTACGGATATTGATTTTTTTTTGTTAAATTTAAATAATACTCTAAAAAACAATAGGGCAAGTTATTGATTTCTTGAAACTCTTCTCTCAAAACATAAAAGAAAACAAATAATTAATGTTATTTCGAATAAAATGAGAGAGTTGGGCCGTTTACTTATTACATTAAAAAAATCATATGATATTAAAAATTTATTTGATGCCTTGAAACCAGAACTATTTTGTACTATAGTGAACTATACTTGAACTATAGTGTAGAGAGTAAAAGCTTCAAATCACCATCACTAGCGTTGCATATGGGAATGGGATCCAACTTGAAAACGGTTTGTGATGTAGCATACAAACTAGTTCTAGAAAAAAAACGTCTTCCTGGTATAGAATGGATCGATCAGAAAATTAAAAAAACCGAAATTAAAGATCTAAGAAAGTTAATTGAGGGTCACTGGTGTAACGAACTGTCTAGTTTAGCTTTGAAAACCCTTAAAGAGAAACACTGGGAAAAGCCTTTGCAATTGCCACTAGCAAGTGATATAAAGCTTTTTAATGACTACTTAAATGCGCTATCAGCTGAATCGTTTAAACTACTTCAGGAAAATACCAATATTAGAAGTAATTATAAAAAATTGACAGAATGTATTTTGGCTAAGACGGTGATTTTTAACCGTAAAAGAGTAGGGGACGTGCAGTATTTAACAGTAGAAACCTACGGGAGGAACTACGATACACTTAATCAAGAAAGTTTTACAGAGGCACTCACTGAAGTTGAAAAGATTATATATAAAAATCATAGGCGTGTTGTAACTGGAGGTAAAGGCTCAAAACCTGTTCCAATTTTATTTTCAATCCAGACGCAAAAATACATTAGCCTTTTACTAAAAGTCAGACAAGAAACCAATGTTGTACCAGAAACCAATCCATATATTTTTGCAAATCCTGATTCCGAAGATCACTGGATGTCTGGCGCAAACACAATTAGAAAGATAGCTATTAATTGTGGAGCCAAACATCCAGAACTATTGACATCAACTAGATTTAGAAAACAAATTGCCACGACTCTGCAATTATTAGCCCTCGATGATGACGAAATGGAACAAATCGCCACTTTTATGGGACATACAAAGAAGACACATACCGAGTTTTACAGGTAATGTCAACTTTAAGAGTATGCATGCACTGTTAATTTTGGTTAGGATTTTTTAAAACTTTTTATGCTTGATATGATATATTATACATAATGTAATAGAATTAGCAACAATGGTTAAGTTTCGAAAAGTTTACTTTAAAGGTATCTCGTACACAAAATAATTCAAAAAGCTTTCTTTGAAAAATAGTTAAAACCGGGTTTTAATTGTTCCTTGTCCGAACTTAGCAAAACGCGTGTTGAGTCTAAATTTGTTTAATGAATAAACATTTCTTTTTAAAATTTACCAGCATATTCTCTTTCAGCCTTTCCGATATATTTGAATGCGATATATGAAAAATCGTTATTTCCCCTTTAATATTCGAAAATCGTTGTTAGAATGTATGCTTCATAAATCCGTATTTAAAATAAATTATTGTTCTATTAGACTCTCACTGTTTCCGATAAGGTAAATTCGATGGATACCTAAACCATGTATCTACATAGACATTTAAATCGTTTTAAAATTAATACAATACTTTTAGACTACCGCAAGATATCTACCAGACTGCTAAAGTAGCCAAGATTCTTTTACTTATGGAAAAAGGCAAGGGAAATCGGTACCGAGGAAAAAAATTAAGTGAAATCAATATAGATGCTAACGAATACTATAGCTCTGAATACGAAGGCGATGAAGAACCGATTATGCAGAAGGTGCTAAAGCGGGAATTATGAATGTTCTTTGGAAAAACACTTTTTTAAAAAACTAAACTTCACAATTAAAACTTTTATTTCGACACACAAAGATTTTAGTGACAACTCAATAATTTAAAATCAGACTGAAAAATATTGATTTTTACATGGTGTTTTATAATTTTATAATTGCTGATCTTGCTGTCCAATACGTCGCAATTAGGTCCAGAATGTTCAAGCGGTAGACTCGTGTTGACTCCACGTGGTAGAATTTACTGGATGGTAGCGGTCATTGTACTGTAACTACTCCATCCCCTGAAGAAGTTTTGTGAGGGACGAACAGAACTGTTGAGTTGGCCTCTTCTGGAGTTTCGTCGCTAGAGTTGGGCTTTTTGTTATTTGTTTTATACCTGTAACATATATAGAGGCAGATTATTGTAATTAAGATATATAAAGGAGTCATCCAAAAATGGTTATGGCTATGGTTCCATAATTTCGGGTTAATGGTCTCTAGATGTTCCTCTTCCTTAGAGAGTTCATGCAGTTTGTCTAAGGGGATGTGATCTATTCTTAATGGTTTGAATTTAATCGCTGGTTGAATATCTATGGTCCTAATTTTGGGAAGCATTAGTGGTTCCTCTGGGATGGTTGTTCTTGAATTTATGTAACTCTGGATTGGGGTCTTGAATTCACATCTGGGTGGAAGATTGATGAGATAAGTTCCTTTTAGGCCTAAAATTTTTGTCGTAGAACATCGAGTTGTAATTTTGGTTGATTCGGGGAATATTCCTATATAGTGGGCATCTGATAGTCTTTGTATGATGACATCTCGAGTTTGGACGGGGGTGTATTGGCAAGAAGCTTCTTGGGTGCTCAACTGCAGGATTTGTTTGATACAGTCGTCAGTTTTTGTTGCTTCCAGCATTGTTCCTTCTTGGCAAAGATATCTTGTGTCGATTCGGGCACATGGTTCTTCCAAATATTGAAAGGATTTTTCGCTTATGAGGAGATATGGCTCGGGAGGAATGATTGTAGTAGAATTTGCGGTAGGTATAGGAAATAAATGATAATAAGTAAAGGAATTAGGATGTAGGACAGGAAAATGAAGGATAAATATAATAGTATTGTTTGAATAATAGGCGTCTACTTTGATGATGTCGTAGTACTTTAGGATGTCTTCGTCTTCGATGTACACAAGCTGGTCTGCCTTATGGTGCTCTAGCATTTTATTGATTATCCATTTTATTTCGTCTTTCTTGATCACACTGTTATGGAGAGTGTTTACACGAGAAAATGTAATGGCTTCTTCTAGGTCATTAAGTAACTGAAGTATAATTTGAAGGGTCAAATTTAATTGGTCCAGAACATTCCTTGCTTGCAAATAATGATTGAAGTCAAAAATAAATGTATTGAGGTTCGTGCTGATATTATTTACTTCTTCTGCTATTATTTCTTGGTTGTGTGTTAGTAATGTGATAGTTTCGTTAAACTCTTTTATAATCTTCTTGTTCAGGCTAATGTGACGATTAAGATGATTTATAAGATTTTCCTGATTCGTCTGTAAGGTTTCTATAGCATTGTTGTATTTTTCTGCGTCATCTTGATCTAAATTTCCAGAAATTGCTTTGATAATGCTTCCTAGTCCATTAATTAGCCCTCTTCTTGTTCTGCTATAGGGGTAAATTGTTGAGAATTTTTCTTGAGCTGATTTCAATTGGTATCTAAGAGCTTGGTCAAAATTTTGTAAACTGCTAAAATACGGATGGCTAAGTCCATTTTGAATTGCTGTGGTCACTGCATCGTACTGGGTTTCAATTCTGTCCAATTCTTCTTTTATTGGTAGTAGTTTGAAAAAGTGTATAAAATCGTGTGTGCTAGTATGAATCTTTGCTTGTCCCAGGTTGAGGGGAATTATTCCTGGGTTGTCTTTCAGGTCCTTGATCTTCACTTCTTCTCCCATCGTCAGGGTGATCCTGTGGGGAAGGTTCAGAATTAGTTTTTGACTTAGGTTGATGTTTTATATTTTTCTTGTGAACTGTAGCTTTTGATGTGTTTACAGTCACTTCGTTATTTCTTTTTATATATTTTGCGGAATATCGCGGAAGTAATTTATTTCTGGTAACTGTTTTTCGTGTATAGATTTTTGTGCTTGGTTTATACGTAATAGGGTCCTGTCTCGATTTGTTTCTATTTTCGATGACTTTATTTTTATTCTCTTGTATATGCTGGTTTACTTCCTTGTATAATTCCTTTGTTATCTCTCTATGATTCTGAATATAATTATTCAGTATTACTTTCTGTATGTCAACGTCAAAGGGATCTTTTGCGTCGATATGGCCGTTTAATATGTCAATGGGTCGTAACTTCGTTGCGGAATGTATGGAATTATTGTACCCAATTATAGCGTATAGCATTTGTTCTTTTATCGGGAGCTTTGCCTTGGTGTTCCTTAGGATTCGAAGATGTTCGATTAATGTAGAATGAAATCTCTCAATCATCCCGTTGGATTGCGGATTCTCTGGTGTCGTGTAGTGGATTGAGATTTTATGGGAGTCTACAAATTCTTGTATCACTCCATTTTTGAATTCCGTACCATTATCGGCTACTATCATTGTTGGGAGTCCATGATGGGTTATAAAAATTAGTAGGGCGTTGAGTACATTGATTGCGTTTCCTCCATTTATTGGATAGGCTTGTCCATACTTCGAAAATGCGTCTATTATGGTTAGAAACTTCTGTCCATCAGCCTGGAATAAATCGATGTGAACTATTTCCAGTGGTTTAGTGGGAGTTGGTGTAACCATAAATTTTGGTTTGGGAGGAAGTCTGTCATATTTATTTTCTTGACATATATCGCAGAAGTTTATGATATCTTCTATGTCTTTCTTCATATTAGGCCAGTAATATTTTCTTCTTATTTGGCTTTCTGTTTCAGCTATTCCTCTATGGTTCGTTTTACCTTCATGATAGTTTTTTATAATTTCCTTTTGTTGTTCTTCTAGGTTAACATCTTCCAATAAAAGATTACATTTTACTAAGTCATATGCGTTGTTTTTAAAAGTTTTTCTGATAATTTCGCAAATTTCTGCAAAAATTTCTTCTTCTGCTTCAAATAAAATTGCATACTTCTTTTTCGGGTTGAGGTGTTCCTTAAAAATTTTTATGGTATCAGCTTTTAGCTGATCTTTCGATAGCTGGATATGGTAACGTCTTTTATTCGGAAAGGTTTGTATAATTGCTGGAGGTCGTGGATTGTAGTTGACGATTTTGACTATAATTTGGTTATTGTAGAAGTTAAGTGGTTTTTCCGAAATAGGTATACCAAGAATTGGGTTTTCTACTGCTGTATGTATTGTTTCATTTCCGTCTTCATCCATGTTTTGATCTTCGTTTTCAACAGTGTCTTCTTGGATGTTTTGATCTTCGTTTTCAACAGTGTCTTCTGGGATGTTTTTTTGGATTAATTCTGTTGCTTTTTCTTCTACAATCTCGTCGATTATTCGATCTGCATCTGGATTATTAGTCGTTGACCATCCATCGTCTTCCATGTCTACTAAGTCGTCAAGGACTTCCTTAATTTGTGAATCGATGTCCTTAGTTTCCTTTGTGTGAATTTCGATTCGAGACAGTGCGTCGGCATTGGTATTAGCTTTTCCTTTTTTGTAAATTACCTCGTAGTCAAATTCTTCTAATTTTAATCTCCAGCGTACTAGTTTGGAGTTGGGTTCCTTTAGGGAAAATAGATATTGCAAGGGACGGTGGTCTGAAAGTATTTTAAATTTCCTTCCAAATAGGTAGGGTCGGAAATACTTAGTTGCCCACACCATTGCTAGCATTTCCTTTTCTATTGTTGAGTATTTGGTCTCAGTTTCATTTAGTGTCCTGGAAGCGAAGGCAATTGGTTTATCACTGCCAACTGGTCCTTGGGAAAGTACTGCTCCGATAGCAAAATTGCTGGCATCTGTTGTGAGGTTAAACGGTTTGGAAAAATCTGGATATTGCAATAAAGGCTCATTCATTAATAATTTCCTGCATGTTTCAAAGCATTCTACGAATTCGGGTGTATGTTCGATCTTTGCGTCCTTTTTCAAGCATCTTGTTAGAGGTTTTGTGATTTTTGCGAAGTCTCGAATAAACTTTCTGTAATATCCCAAGAGTCCAAGGAATCCTCTAATTTCTTTTGCTGTTTTCGGTATTGGATATTTTTCTATTGCTTCAATTTTCGCTGGATTCGGTTTTATTCCTTGTTGTGTGACTACGTGTCCCAGAAAATTAACTTGCTTTTTTAAAAATTCGCATTTGTCAACTTGGATTTTTAGTCGGGCTTCTCTTAATCGTTGGAATACTTTTGTGAGATTTACTATGTGTTCCTGTAATGATGTTGAGTATACTATTACGTCATCCATATAGACGAGACATATTTCTCCTTGAAGTCCCTTCAATACGTTGTCCATCATACGTTGGAACGTGGACGGAGCGTTCTTAAGTCCAAATGGCATTCTTAAATATTCATAGTGTCCATTTTCCACATTAAATGCTGTTTTGGGAATGTCTTCTTCAGCCATCTCGATTTGATGAAATCCGCTCGCTAAGTCGAGGGTCGTAAAATATTGACATCTTCCCAATTTGTCCAAAATATCGCTAATGTGAGGAATTCTGTATCGGTCGTCAATTGTCTTCTCGTTGACCTTTCTATAATCTACCACTATCCTCCACTTTATTTTACCGGATGAATCTGGTTTCTTTGCCACGACCCAGATGGGCGAGGACCATGGCGATTGGCTTGGTCGAATGATCCCTTGCTCTAACATTGAAGAGATTTGTTTCTTTACTTCTTCTTTGTGCACATACGGATACCGGTATGATTTCGTATATACAGGCTCTTCATCCTTGGTTTTGATGTGGTGTTTAACTTCGTTAGTAAAGCTGAGAGGAGTGTCTGGTTGATGAAATATATCGGAGAATTTTCGGCATAGTTGACGAACTTGATCCTCTTCTTCTTCGTTAAGATGTTCAGTTTTAATTAAGTCGTCGATATCTTGTCTGTAGTCTGGTCCGGAGGTTGTTTCCATGGAATATATATGGAAATCTTGAATGTCTATTTCCTGGCTTTCGAGTGGTTCCATAAGAGAAAGGTGAATGGGATCTGACGTGAAGTTGGCAATTTCGGTCCAGGCGAGGTGGTTCTCGGCGTTAGTAAGGGCTTCTCGTACTACGACGCCTTGTACTTTTTGAGTTGGAATAATGATGGTTCCTTTTTCTTCTTTGACTGGAATTTTGACTTGGCTAATTGAATTTGGTTCCAAATGGATGGAATAAAATTGTGTTTTGTTTGTTTCATAATATTTGATAGGGATTGTAGAATCTTTTGTAACTAGAAGTGATTTAGGAAAGTTTAATTGGGCTTCGAAAAGTTTTAGATTATCGAGGCCAATAAGACCATCGAAAGTTTTGTGAAACTTGAAGAGATAAAATTTCATTTTGCTGTCAGAATTAAATTCTGAAAATGAAGGAATTTCAGCACAATATTTTTGGGAATAATTTTGAAAAATTGATGTGACGATGAAGGGTTCGTGTTTTATATAATTTGGAAAATATGAAGAAGCTATTTCTGGATTAAGAAATGACTTTGTGGATCCTGTATCGATTAAAAGTCGTAAAGAAGGCTCAGAAATTTCGATGTAAGGTAGCTCCTTCTTGTCGGGAAATGAATGAAGTTCAATTACGTTTCGGCTGCTTCTGGTGGGTCCTCTCGAAAATTTACGTTTTCTTCGTATTCGGTTGGTTGATTTTCGTATGTATCTTGTAGAAAATTGTCGTATTCGGGTTCATAGTAATCATTGTAGTCGGCATTCTCTTCTTGCTCATCTCCGTGGCATTGTATATTGTAAAGTTCTTCTACGGTGAATTTTGGTTGTGCTCGGTAATTTGGTGTAAATTTTTGACGGCCTCCGGTTGTGGTTTCTGATATTCCACTCATAGGTGTTGGTCTAGGCTGCTTTGGCTGTCCGGGTTTGGGTGCCCATACATTTGACTGGTTCTGGGTCCTGAATGCTGGAGGGTTTGAATTTTGTCTAAATTGGTTGAAGTTTTGTTGTCGATGGGGTTGTTGAAACTGATTCTGTGGGTAGAATTGCCTGATTGGTTGCTGCCATTGCGGAGGTGCAAAATTTTGCTGTTGATAAAATGGTTTTTGGACAGGTAAAGGCATTTGCTGTCTCTGAGGTCGGCGTTCTTGATAATTTTCGCTTCTTCCTGATGTTGAAGGTTGACTTATTTGATTTTTTTGAAGATATCTAACATTATTTTCTTCCTGTACGTATTGTATCGCCGTAGCTAAACTTCCTGGTCTCATTGCTCTGATAACAGAGCCCATTGGTTCTCGTAGGCCTGCTAAAAATGTTGTAAGAGCTTGTTGACGGAAAAATTCCTGTTTGCTTCTTTTAATGTCGGCATTTACAGTATGTAATTCTAAGTAATTGTTGATACAGCTTAAAAGTCCCATTATTTTTTCGTAAAAATGCATGATAGATTCTGTTGCTCCTTGTCTTAAATTTACTAAGTCTCTTGTAAGCGAATTTTCGTCTCTTTGGTCTCCAAAATTTTGAATTAATGCATTTTTTATTTCGTCAAAAGTTTCGCATCCATATACAGATATAACTTCTTTGGCTCTACCTGTTAATTTACTTATAATACCATGAAGCAAAAATTTATTTTGGATATTAGCTGCATTTAGTCTATCATAATAATGGTTTAGAAGTATTGTAGAAACTTTAATAAATTCATGTAGTTCATTTGGGTTTCCGTCGAAATTTGGAAGAATGCATAAATTTTTCACGTCAAATTGTGGAACTGCCATATTTAAAAAAATTTCAATATATATAGTCAATAGTAAAATACGTATAGTAATTTCAAATATATCAATCTTAACTGCTTATTATTTATCTATTAATCTCTAGTGTTTATTAATATATAGTATTTATTAAGCTATTCAAATTTTTTTTTTAAATAAATTTCTAAATCTGGCTCTAAAGTCAATCTAAGGACTTAGAGGAGATATTTCTAAATTATTTTAATCTTTCTATTAATTTATTCAAATCTTTGTTTTTATCTTCTTAATCTAGCTCTGATTCAATCTAAGGACTCAGAGGAGTCTGATTTAATAATATCTCTTTCAAAAATTAATCTTCTTAATTCTAAGTAATAATAAAAATCGCTTACAGGATAAAGACGATGCCGATGTGCATTCCTTTGCTCCTGAAGGCTCCTAACTTCTATTTCTAACTGCTAATTCCCTTGGGTGAACTCTGCAACGGTTTCCCTGGGGCTGGTTCTTGGAACAGTGGACAAACACTTAAAAGTGACGAGGATCTGTAAAGACTCTTCCACTTCCGTACTGACTCTGCGCCAATTATGAATGTTCTTTGGAAAAACACTTTTTTAAAAAACTAAACTTCACAATTAAAACTTTTATTTCGACACACAAAGATTTTAGTGACAACTCAATAATTTAAAATCAGACTGAAAAATATTGATTTTTACATGGTGTTTTATAATTTTATAATTGCTGATCTTGCTGTCCAATACGTCGCAATTAGGTCCAGAATGTTCAAGCGGTAGACTCGTGTTGACTCCACGTGGTAGAATTTACTGGATGGTAGCGGTCATTGTACTGTAACTCGGGTTACAAGGGGAAAAAAACCTGAAGACGAATTAGATACTGGAGATTCTGACACATATGTGCATCAGTCAACGGAACGTGATCAACATAATGAAAACACATTATCAAGAAATTATTTTAAAACGGCGACTAGTCCGTTTCACGAATCTAACGAAGAAAATAGTGAAGAACCACCAACAAAAAAAACTAAAGGTATGAATAAGTAAAAGTGTCTACGATCATCACAAAACAAAATTTTTTGATATTCCGCCATATTTTGTCTAAAGTTACGTTATCAATGAATAAATATAAAAGTAAAAAGATAAAAGAAAGAAAAAACGGGAATACCTGAGATTTTTCCCTACTTTTGTTTTTTCAAAATTACCACCGTTATTACCAGGTTAACATAGAAAATATTTTTGGCGGTTAGAAATTTTAATATTAAAATAAAACTTTAAATGAATATAGGTCATAACTTTTTAAACGACCACTTTACTTTTCTGCGCTTAAAATTTGGATTATTCCTGTGGATCCGTCCCTGAAAAAAAATATGCAATAATAATATTAGATATTAAAATATTTAGTTAAAATACATTCATACGTGATTTTTTTTGTATTCTTTTAACGTTTTGACGTTTTTAGAATCATCCACGAAATCCATCCAGAGATTCAGAGCCAAATGGTCAGATAATGAAAAACAAGTTTTACTTCAGTACTTTGAAAAACATATTGAAAAAAAATTACCCCTCGGAAACATGAATGTGACGAACTACTGAAACTACATCCACGTGTTCGAAAATAAGGACTGGGTCCGAATAAAAACATATGTGTATAATACATTCCGTGAAAGGAAGTGATTGCTTATTTTTATTTTTACTGAACCACATACTCGTAATAGATTATTTTTAGTTCCAATAAATTACTTTTAAATAATATATATTTTATTTTCAAAAATGTTTAAACCTAAACAAATCCGATTTTTGTACGAAAAGATCATTTTTAAATATGATCAGGTACGCAATATAAAATAGTGAAAGTTGAGAAATCTGACAACCCTGTCGGGCTTCATATAGTCTGGTAAATATAAACATTTTATACAATTGGCTTCGTATTACCTTCAAATGTTTGGGCTTCGAAAGACCTAAACCATATATCTACTATTTGTGTATTAAAATAACTTACCCCTCAAAGGTTGCCTTTACTAACTTTAGAATTTCCTATAATACTACATAAAATACACTCCTCTATCATGCGTATTAAGGGTGGGCTTCCGGTTGTCTGACTAATATAGTGGGCTTGGTATTAATAGAGTAATGTATATATATATATATATACACATTATTCTATTAATACCAAGCCCACTATATTAGTCAGACAACCGGAAGCCCACCCTTAATACGCCCGATAGAGGAGTGTATTTTATGTAATTATATAGGAAATTCTAAAGTTAGTAAAGGCAACCTTTGAGGGGTAAGTTATTTTAATACACAAATAGTAGATATATAGTTTAGGTCTTTCGAAGCCCAAACATTTGAAGGTAATACGAAGCCAATTGTATAAAATGTTTATATTTACCAGACTATATGAAGCCCGACAGGGTTGTCAGATTTCTCAACTTTCACTATTTTATATTGCGTACCTGATCATATTTAAAAATGATCTTTTCGTACAAAAATCGGATTTGTTTAGGTTTAAACATTTTTGAAAATAAAATATATATTATTTAAAAGTAACTTATTGGAACTAAAAATAATCTATTACGAGTATGTGGTTCAGTAAAAATAAAAATAAGCAATCACTTCCTTTCACGGAATGTATTATACACATATGTTTTTATTCGGACCCAGTCCTTATTTTCGAACACGTGTGGATGTAGTTTCAGTAGTTCGTCACATTCATGTTTCCGAGGGGTAATTTTTTTTTAATATGTTTTTCAAAGTACTGAAGTAAAACTTGTTTTTCATTATCTGACCATTTGGCTCTGAATCTCTGGATGGATTTCGTGGATGATTCTAAAAACGTCAAAACGTTAAAAATATACAAAAAAAAATCACGTATGAATGTATTTTAACTAAATATTTTAATATCTAATATTATTATTTCATATTTTTTCCAGAGACGGATCCACAGGAATAATCCAAATTTTAAGCGCAGAAAAGTAAAGTGGTCGTTTAAAAAGTTATGACCTATATTCATTTAAAGTTTTATTTTAATATTAAAATTTCTAACCGCCAAAAATATTTTCTATGTTAACCTGGTAATAACGGTGGTAATTTTGAAAAAACAAAAGTAGGGAAAAATCTCAGGTATTCCCGTTTTTTCTTTCTTTTATCTTTTTACTTTTATATTTATTCATTGATAACGTAACTTTAAACAAAATATGGCGGAATATCAAAAAATTTTGTTTTGTGATGATCGTAGACACTTTTACTTATTAATACCTTTAGTTTTTTTTGTTGGTGGTTCTTCACTATTTTCTTCGTTAGATTCGTGAAACGGACTAGTCGCCTTTTTAAAATAATTTCTTGATAATGTGTTTTCATTATGTTGATCACGTTCCGTTGACTGATGCACATATCTGTCAGAATCTCCAGTATCTAATTCGTCTTCAGGTTTTTTTCCCCTTGTAACCCGCTTTAGCACCTTCTGCATAATCGGTTCTTCATCGCCTTCGTATTCAGAGCTATAGTATTCGTTATCATCTATATTGATTTCACTTAATTTTTTTCCTCGGTACCGATTTCCCTTGCCTTTTTCCATAAGTAAAAGAATCTTGGCTACTTTAGCAGTCTGGTAGATATCTTGCGGTAGTCTAAAAGTATTTTATTAATTTTAAAACGATTTAAATGTCTATGTAGATACATGGTTTAAGTATCCATCGAATTTACCTTATCGGAAACAGTGAGAGTCTAATAGAACAATAATTTATTTTAAATACGGATTTATGAAGCATACATTCTAACAACGATTTTCGAATATTAAAGGGGAAATAACGATTTTTCATATATCGCATTCAAATATATCGGAAAGGCTGAAAAAAAAATATGCTGGTAAATTTTAAAAAGAAATGTTTATTCATTAAACAAATTTAGACTCAACACGCGTTTTGCTAAGTTCGGACAAGGAACAATTAAAACCCGGTTTTAACTATTTTTCACAGAAAGCTTTTTGAAATATTTTGTGTACAAGATACCTTTAAAGTAAACTTTTCGAAACTTAACCATTGTTGCTAATTCTATTACATTATGTATGATATATCATATCAAGCATAAAAAGTTTAAAAAAATCCTAACCAAAATTAACAGTGCATGCATACTCTTAAAGTTGACATTACCTGTAAAACTCGGTATGTGTCTTCTTTGTATGTCCCATAAAAGTGGCGATTTGTTCCATTTCGTCATCATCGAGGGCTAATAATTGCAGAGTCGTGGCAATTTGTTTCCTAAATCTAGTTGATGTCAATAGTTCTGGATGTTTGGCTCCACAATTAATAGCTATCTTTCTAATTGTGTTTGCGCCAGACATCCAGCGATCTTCGGAATCAGGATTTGCAAAAAGATATGGATTGGTTTCTGGTACAACATTGGTTTCTTGTCTGACTTTTAGTAAAAGGCTAATGTATTTTTGCGTCTGGATTAAAAATAAAATTGGAACAGGTTTTGAGCCTTTACCTCCAGTTACAACACGCCTATGATTTTTATATATAACCTTTTCAACTTCAGTGAGTGCCTCTGTAAAACTTTCTTGATTAAGTGTATCGTAGTTCCTCCCGTAGGTTTCTACTGTTAAATACTGCACGTCCCCTACTCTTTTACGGTTAAAAATCACCGTCTTAGCCAAAATACATTCTGTCAATTTTTTATAATTAGTTCTAATATTGGTATTTTCCTGAAGTAGTTTAAACGATTCAGCTGATAGCGCATTTAAGTAGTCATTAGCTTTATATCACTTGCTAGTGGCAATTGCAAAGGCTTTTCCCAGTGTTTCTCTTTAAGGGTTTTCAAAGCTAAACTAGACAGTTCGTTACACCAGTGACCCTCAATTCGATATATTCTATACCAGGAAGACGTTTTTTTTTCTAGAACTAGTTTGTATGCTACATCACAAACCGTTTTCAAGTTGGATCCCATATGCAACGCTAGTGATGGTGATTTGAAGCTTTTACTCTCTACACTATAACCACTTATTTCTTTGGTAGCAAGTATTAGGTAATTAAATAGTTCTGGTTTCAAGGCATCAAATAAATTTTTAATATCATATGATTTTTTTAATGTAATAAGTAAACGGCCCAACTCTCTCATTTTATTCGAAATAACATTAATTATTTGTTTTCTTTTATGTTTTGAGAGAAGAGTTTCAAGAAATCAATAATTTGCCCTATTGTTTTTTAGAGTATTATTTAAATTTAACAAAAAAAAATCAATATCCGTGATAACGTAGTTTTGATAGTTAGAAACAACTATGCCCATTCAGTAAATTTTTTTTCTTCAACCAATCGAAAGAGTAAGATCGTTCTTTTAATAACTCTACCCATACTTTATTCCCGTTCTTAAATACGAAAAAAAAACGGAAGAGAAATAACATTAACAGCTTTTAGAGTAATTTGGGTGTGACTAAAGCAAAAATATTTGACAATAATAATTGATAGTAATGCGTTTGAATTGAAATTTGACTGTAAATTAGTTTACTCAGTGAAAATGTTTCCTCTACTGGTTACTTAAGTCGTGTATAATAGTGATGTAACGAATTTTCGTATTCGCATTCGCGAATATTCGCATCCGCATTCGAGAAATTTGTGCGAATGTTTTGCGAATATGAATATCAAAAAAAAATTTTGAAGATAATATTAGGTTAATAAAATCAAAATCTATTCACTTCTCATCTTTTTTTATTAAGAAAAGGTAACTTAACCTCAAACATGCAGCTACTCTCAAATGAAAATATGCAGGACACGACATTAGACAAAGAAACGGAAGATAGAATAAAGCGATAACTCACTGGAGACCTTGGGAGTACAAAAGAGGAAGGGGCAGACCACAGAGGAGATGGTCGGATGACCTAAAAAGATACGCAGGGACCAGATCGACAGCATTAGCACTGAATAGAGAAGAGTGGAAAAATTAGGGGGAGGTCTACGTTCAACTTTGGAGAAATGAAGGGCAATAGATAGAACTTAACCTTGTATAATCACATTATCAGCCTTCACTTTTTTTATTATTTGGTATTATGTAATAAAGCTTAAGTTTCAGATTCATTTAAACTGAATATCAATTAACTTTTCATTAAAAATTTAGGAAACATTACAAAAATATAAACAAATTAAAAAAAACTGAATATTCGCATTCGCGAATGTCGGTAGCAGATATTCGCATTCGCATTCGTATTCGCGAATGCTCAAAAAATGACATTCGTTACATCACTAGTGTATAACTTATTTATGTATAATACAGTATATTATAAATATACCGGGTGCTGCATCTCATTACGCACCATAGGAATTACAATGCAAAAATAAAGAAACACATATTCCTGCTTCCCTAATTGTTTTAGCTAAAAAGTCCATAGGACTTTTTTGTAGCAAATTACTTTTTATATCAGATGGCATTCTCAAAAAACGAATTATTTTAGTTGTGGAGTGAAAATCGTCGAAAATATCTTCCCCTTTCCATCACCTATTTGAGTTATTAAGGAACAATCAACACCTTTTTAAAAACTTAAAAGATCTGTCATATTTGTTGGCACAAGATTATCATGAATTTATCACACTAAAATAACTGCAAAATGATTTATTCCATACAAGAAAAAGTATAAATTATAAAATTGTATTATTCTGGAACTAGTACACGGGAAATAAGTGCATTATTTAGTGCCAAATATTCAAATCGTCCCATTCCAAATCATACCACGATCGGAAGGGTAGTCAAAAAATTTGAAGATTTCGGAACTGTGGTACACCGCAAGTGTACAAGAAGACAACCCCGACAGAATCAAGAACCTGTTAATGCTGAGTATGTTACAACAACGTTCGGAACCGGCATTAAACTGTAGGTCCCGTCTATCTGTGTAATCACTTGAATTATGCACAACATAATTAGACGCGAGAGGTCGCCAACGCCCGATATCGGGTACGGCATATTAAGAAGAAGAAGATGTTACAACTGCTGTAGTTGAGAACCCTCGAAGTAGTTTGCGTACTATAGCTAATAATTCGATCATCTCGAGAATTTTGCATAAACAAAAGTTTAAATCGTGTAAGTTCCAATGTCACCAAGAACTATTAGAAGGAGACTTTGAAAAACGTACGGAGTTCTGTTTTGAGATGCAAGAGCGGGTCAATCGTGATAGCGAGTTTTTAAAAAATATCTGTTTTACGGACGAATGTACTTTCACTCTGAACAATGAACCCAATATACAAAATTGTAGGATATGGGCTACTGAAAAACCGCAGCTTTTTCTAGAAACACGCACCCAGTACCCGAAGAAGACAAATGTCTGGTTGGGAATAATAGGTCATCACTTAATTGGGCCCTTTTTCTACGAGGAAAATCTAACTGCAGAACGTTTTATAATGTTATTAGAGGAAGACATTTTGCCTGCTTTGGCAGAGGTTGTCCGAGAAGACCACGAGGTGTGGTTCCAAATGGACGGATGTCCTGCCCATAATAGCCAGACTGTAAAAGAATTTCTCAACAATTGTTTTAGTTATTGTATTATTGGACCAAATTGCCAAATTAAGAGGCCCCCTAGGTCTGGAGATCTTGCCCCAAACGATTTTTTTCTTTGGGGCATTTGAAAACCAGGATTTATTCCGAAAAAAAGTTAAATTCACTAGAAGAACTTAAAAATAGTATACGCGAAGAATGTAGAAAAACTTCTCCTCGAATATTGGCTAACGTTCGTAGAGAATTTTACAATAGATTAGGGTATTGTTTAGTTCAAAATGGTGGAATATTCGAGCACTTGCTTTAATTAAATATTAAAACTGTGTTGTATGTTAAATTTTATGATTAGTGTATTAAGTATTAGTATTATTATAGTATTAAATCATTTAAAATAAATAAATCATTTTGCAGTTATTTTAGTGTGATAAATTGACGATAATCTTGTGCCAACAAATATGACAGATCTTTGAAATTTTTAAAAGAGGTGTTGATTGTTCCTTAATAACGGGAAATTCGTTTTTTGAGAATGCCATCTGATATAAAAAGTAATTTGCTACAAAAAAAGTCTTATGGACTTTTTAGTTAAAACAATTAGGGAAGCAGGAATATGTATTTCTTTATTTTTGCATTGTAATTCCTATGGTGTCTCGAGTATTAAAAACAATCGCCAATACTTTGAAACAATGTTGCCAATTCAACGGGACTCGTACTGTATGTGAATCAACTCGGGCTTCGAATACGCTGTAAATATATTAAATGTGTATATAAATATACACCTAATGTTCGAGACGCCCCCTACCCATCAAATCGATGAACTAAATGGCGTATGTTTGGAGATACTCCCTGACAATTCGAAGCCCAAAAAAAAAATGTGTTATTGATAGCGTTGTGCAGCTTACAGTTTAGGCTCAAACATATACACGTTAATCTTTAGGAAGCCCGGAGTCGGGCCTCGTATTGTCGATGCGGGCTTCATATTAATAGGGCAATATGGAACTTTTGGCTTCGTATTATCGGTTAATGAGTATATATATATATATAAATGGGGTTGAAGTTTATTGGGTATCCAGCTGAATAAAACCAAGTGGTACTCTGTTTAACAAAACGTTATATTTCGCTGATTTTCATCAGCATCATCATATTATATATATATATATATATATATATATATATATATATATATATATATAAGAAGTTTGGTATTATTGACTGATAATATGTAGACTTTAGTTTTTTATTGAGGTTGCAGTCATTTATTTCTAAGGGGCAGGGTAAGAGAAACTCTGTGTTATAATCAAGCTTTCGCAAAATTTATTTGCTTCGTCAGGATTAGCTAAAATTATTATATAGTTATAAATAAATACAACGAAATGAAAGAACATTGCATAAAAATTAGTACAAAAACTTACAACGTGAGGTTTGTTCCTTAATTTGACATTTCTACAAAACATAAAATATCTAAAAAATCTTTATCTTAATGGTTTTCAAGTTCCAATGTTTTAATTTTTACAATTCATGATAAAAAATATGATTTAATAATTTAGTTCTAAATTTGAATAATTTTTTTAAATTTGTTAATTTCTTAACAACTTAAAATCAAATAAACAAATACCTACGAGTGTCTTTTTGACATTATTTAAGTGTCTTTCTGGCATTATTCAAATTTAGAACTAAATTATTAAATCATATTTTTTATCATGAATTGTAAAAATTAAAACATTGGAACTTGAAAACCATTAAGATAAAGATTTTTTAGATATTTTATGTTTTGTAGAAATGTCAAATTAAGGAACAAACCTCACGTTGTAAGTTTTTGTACTAATTTTTATGCAATGTTCTTTCATTTCGTTGTATTTATTTATAACTATATAATAATTTTAGCTAATCCTGACGAAGCAAATAAATTTTGCGAAAGCTTGATTATAACACAGAGTTTCTCTTACCCTGCCCCTTAGAAATAAATGACTGCAACCTCAATAAAAAACTAAAGTCTATATATATATATATATATATATATATATATATATATATATATATATATATATAATCGGTTCATAACGTTCTACGACGTCTTCCGATTCCCAATCGCCATTGCTCTCGATCGTAGCACATGTCTTCGTTCAAGCCTCTTTCTCCGATTTCCCTATGGATTCCTTCTATCCAGCTTTTCCTAGGTCTTCCTCTCTTCCGCCGTCCTTTTGGTGCCCATCGTAGCACTTGCTTGGGTAATCTGTCTTCTTCCATACGTTGTGCGTGGCCAAACCATCTTAGTTGCTTTGTTTTTATATCGTCCATTATTGTATGCTTTACATCCATTATCTCCAATATTCTTGTATTTCTGATTTTTTGTATTCTTGATATACCAGCAGATCTTCTCCAGAAGTCCATTTCAGTTGTTCTGAGCATATTTTCGGATTTTTCTTTAAGTGGCCAAACTTCGCTGCTGTATGTTATAATGCTCTTAACAATGCTGTTATAGATGTTACGTTTATTTTCTTTGGAGATACTTTGGTCCCATAGGATTTTGTTCAATAATGCGATAGCTTTCCTTCCTTGTGTGCACCTTTCTTGGATATTCTTGTCCAACGTTCCATCTTGTGTAATTGTAAGACCCAAGTATTTATATTCCTGACAGTGATTAATAGTTATTTCATTTTCCAACGCTAGATCCTGCTGTATACCTCCAACGCACATATATTCCGTTTTCTTGGTATTCACTTCTAAACCCCAGTTCCGGTACTCTTCTATGATTTTTCGGGTCATATATTCAATATCGTGATAATCCTGGGCCATAAGAATCTGATCATCCGCAAAACATAAAGTGTATAGCATGTTATCATCATTTAGCGGTATACCCATATTCTTACATTTCCTTTTCCAGGATTTCAAAACTTGCTCTAAATATATTTTAAATAGTGTCGGCGATAGACAGCAGCCCTGTTTAAGACCCTTATTCACTTCAAATCCTGACGAGATTTCCTTGCCTAGCTTAACTTTTGCTATATTATGTTGGTATAGATTTTTTACAGCTTTAATGAGGTTCAGACTGATGTTAGTTTTTTCGAGGGCTTCCCAAAGTTTACTTTGTGGTACAGTATCGTATGCTTTTTTTAAGTCTATGTACACTAAATGCAGTTCTTGATTGTAGGCTATTTGTTTGTCTATTAACTGTGTTACACAATATAGGTGGTCAGTGGTGGATCTGCCAGCGCGGAAACCGGCTTGCTCTTCGGCCTCTAAGTCCTTGTATTCGTCTTCTATTTTATTTTTTTAAATTTTTCCGTAAACTCTGCTGATGGTGCTTGTGACAGATATTCCCCGGTAATTATCGCATATATTTTTACTGCCTTTCTTGTGTATTGTAGAAATTACAGACAATTGTCATTCTTTTGGTATGACTTCGCCATTCATACATCTATTAAATAGATCTCTTAGGTATTCATACAGGGTGTTGCTACCGTATTTGAGCAGTTCTGGTGCTATGTCGCCAGGCCCTGACGCTTTTCTATTTTTTAGGGATTTGCATGCATTTCGTACTTCTTCCAGTCTTAACCGAATCGGTGAGCCACTGACAATTACATTGAAACTTTCGTGATCTTCGTTTTTAATAAAATCTTCTCTATTTTCTACTAGTAACTGCTTGAAATAGCCATCCCACGTTTCCAGAGTAATCGGTGTTATTATATCCCTTTTTGGTATCTGTTCTCAACGTTTTAAGGAATTTCCAGCTCTCTGTGTTTCTTGTCCCCCCTATATAGGCGTTAAGTTGATTGCATTTGTTTGTCCACGTTTCGTTTTTCTTCTGTGTGATTTTTTTCCGCACTGTTGTTTAAATACTTTATTGTTTTCTTTAATTGTTATGTATTTGTTATTCAATTGCTTTAAAATAAATATTGTTTGACTTCGTGTGTTGGTTTTTTTTTAAATCCGCCCGAAATAATAAGAAATATCAGATGATTCCATATAAGTTTGGGTGTATGTATTTTATGTCATTGGTATATTTGGACATTGTATAGTGAAACTTAGAAACAAATTAGAAGCCTTCGAAATATGTTCATATCACAGAATGCTCAGAATAGCATGGGTTCAACGCATTTCAAACAGAGTAGGTCAAGGCAAAGGTGACTTGAAGATGATAAAAAAGAGAAAACTTATTGAATATCTGGGGTATATAGTTAGAGGTAACAGATACTGGATACTGCAGTTAATGCTCAACGGAAAAAGTGAAGTGGAATTGGTAGGTAGAAAAATTCATGGCTTCGAAACCTTCTTCAATCGACTGCTTCTCTATTATTATAGACTATTTAATAGTAAAATGTACTAAGAGTTCCCGAAAATTTTGTATAAAAAATCTTAGTCTTTTAAGGGTTAAACTGCCAGCATTAGGGAATTATGCAATCAACAGTCGGGAATGTTAAATGGAAGAAAAGATCCTTGAAACCAGCAGCTTGAAGTATTCTAAACTTGCGTTCCAGAATTATTTCATAATCACTAAGAACTAGCTGAGTGATAAGAAAAGAAGAATACACTAAATCGTAAACATATAGCATGTCTTTTTACAATTGAGGCCCTCACAGCAATAGTGACCTAAACCACAAATTGAGCATTTTTAGATTGATATATCAATAAAAGCAGCAACATTAGATCTTCGGATTAACAAGGGCCTGCACCAACTACCTCTATATTTGGATAGATGATGCTACATAATTTGTAGCGCTATCCTATAAACATAATGGAATTACGAATGCAAAGATTTCATTTATCTCAAAACTTCGTTTTTGGGCTTAGGCCACTGTTGCTCTGATAGAATCAATTATTTATACAGTGCATTCGTAAAGTGTGGAAACGGTTTATTATCTCATGACTTAATTATTTTCAGAGGTAAAGTTCTGACAGCTCGATTTTTATTTTTAAATTATGATTTTTTGACGTATATTCCATAATAGTTACGTCATCGATTTGGGCGTGATGACGTCATCGATGATTTTTTAAATGGGAATAGGGGTCGTGTGATAGCTCATTTGAAAGGCGATTCAATTCTCTATTCAGTAATATAAATATTAACATCATTATTTATACAGGGTGGCCAAAAAATAATTTTGAATTAAAATAATTGACGCAAAAAGAAGAATGTATGTAATTTATTTAACTCAAAAGACCTTTTACTGATGCCACATAACATAAAAAAAAATGTTTATTTCATAAATAAACATTGCTTTTTTCTTAAATTAAATGTTCAAACTGCCAAGAGGGAGGTGTGTGGCTGTTTGACATTTAATTTAAACGAAAAGCAATGTTTATTTATGAAATAAACATTTTTTTATAGTACGTTCTTTAAAGGTAAAATATTGCAAAATCTCTAAATTTTAAAGAACCGCTTAGATTGACATGAAATTTGGCATACACATAGCTAACAAGTCAAAGAAAAAAAGTGATATTGTGCCGATATGTGCTTTTGCCCCGGGGGTGGTTTTCAGCCCCTCTTGGGGGCGAAAAAATATTCGTCCAAAGTAAGTCCGGAAATTGATAAACTGAATAATTTTAAGTAACTTTTGTTCTATATATTTTTTTCACTAAGTCAATACTTTTCGAGTTATTTGCCAGTGAATATGTTCATTTTTTCAACAAAATAACCACGCTTTTAGACGGTTTTTCGCAAATAACTCAAATAATAAGTAATTTGTCGAAAAAACATTTGTAGCAAAAATATAGCTTGTAAAAATTTTTAAAAAATGTTGTAAATGTCACGTCTCTGTACTTAGTACAAGCAGAGTTATAGCTATAATTAAAAATTGGTTCATATTCGTCAAATTCCAAATGGAATACTTTAACGTGAAATAACCAAAAATGAAGCACATTTCGGGGAAAACTCATTACAACTTAATTAAAGTGTTTAAAAAAAGCTTCATTTTTGTTTTATAAAAAAAAATTCTAGCATCAAAAGTAAACAAGTTACGCTCAAAATAAAGTTAGTCCCTTTTTTTGGTAAAAAAATATCGGGAAAATCATCCCCTAATTAGTATCTCAAATGAACTTAATCGTTACGACTTCACAAGGTTTTTGACTCGTGTATGTACTGTTTATAGGATCTGTAAGTTTCATCGGTTCAAAGTCCCTATTTTTGAAAGGGCTGTAGTTAAAAGGGGTTGAAGGAGTCACTGATTACGAATGTATGCAAATTTAGAAACACCAAATCGTAATCAATTTTTGTCTAGAAGAAAAACAAAAAAATACATGAGATTCAGAAACGCAATGCTGACTCTTTTTGTTTTTCGACATTTTTGGTACCTCTAACAATTTTTAAGTTATTTTGAAAAAAATCATATTTTTCAAAATTAAAATTTTTGAAAATTTTACTTTAAAACCAAATTTTTTTAAAAATAAGCACTTTGAATCGATGAAACTTACAGATCATATAAACACAACACATGTAAAATAATTTGTGGAGCGGTAACGATTAATTTCATTTAAGTTGCTAATTAGGGGGTGCTCTTCCCCATTTTTTTTTTGCCAAAACAAAAGGGACCAACTTTATTTTGAGCGTAACTTGTTTAAATTTAATGCTAGAAACTTTTTATAAAAACAAAAATAAAGCTTTTTTTAAACACTTTAAAAAAGTTATATTGGGTTTTCCCCAAAAATTTCTTAAATTTTTGGATATTTCACTTCAAAATATTCTATTTGAAATTTGGTGAATATGAATCTATTTTTCATTGGCTATAACTCTGGTTCTACGAGGTCCAGAGACCTAACGCGTACACCATGTTTTTTACTTTTTACATGCTATATTTTTGCTAAGAACATTTTTTTTTTCGATAACATACTTACTTTTTGAGTTATTTGCGAAAAACCGTCTAAAAATGTAGTTATTTTGTTAAAAAATTAACATATTCACTCGCAAATAACTCGAAAAGTGTTGACTTGGCGAAAAAGCTCTATAGAACAAAAGTTACTTAAAATTAGTCAGTTTATCCATTTCCGGACTTATTTTGGACATATATTTTGTCACCCTCAAGAGGGGGTGAAAGTCACCCCCAGGGGAAAAGCACACATCGGCACAATATCACTTTTTTTCTTTGACATGTAAGCTATGCATATGCCAAATTTCATGTCAATCCAAGCGGTTCTTTAGAATTTAGAGCAAAAACCGTGAAAGAATGGACTATTATACAGTATGTCCCTGTAAGTTGTATCCATATGGAAAACTTTTTTATTATTACTTTTACGAAAAAAAGTTATTCCTCATAAAAAGCTCTGCATGGTCCAAAACCTAAGATTTAACCATCAAATATAAAATTTTTTGAATATTTTACGAGGTATGTCAAAAAGTTTGAATTTTACTAAAGAGTAAAATAGCTTTATTTTTCACAATATTGAAAATTGCTGTTATGAAAAGTTGTTTGGAATTAAAAACTATATTCTAGTATGCAACTACATCCTTCTAATTTTTTTTTTTTTTTTTTTGAAGAATTATGGAAAACTAACATTATTTTCAGTTATTTCAATTCAGATAAACTCTTTTATTATTAATTTTACGAAAAAAAGTGATTATTAATAAAAAGTTCTGCATTGCCTAAAACTTAAAATACAACCATCTGATGTCATATTTTATCAATTTTATACGAGGTATGTCAAAAAATATGAATTTCGCTCAAGAGTAAAATACGTTTATTTTTCACAATATCGAAAATTGTTATTATGAAAAGTTATTTGGAATTAAAAACTATGTTTCAGTGTGTAATTACATCCTTCTAATTGAAATATTCTGAACTATAAAGGTACTTTACTTTTGATCTAAATTTATCTTTTTTGACATACCTCGTATAAAATTGATAAAATTTGACATAAGATCGTTGTATTTTAGGTTTTAGGCCGCGCAGAACTTTTTATTAAGAATCACTTTTTTTCGTAAAATTAATAATAAAAGAGTTACCTGAATTGAAATAACTGAAAATAATGTTAGTTTTCCGTAATTTTTCAAAAAAGAAATTTCAGTTAGAAGGATGTAATTGCATACTAGAATATAGTTTTTAATTCCAAAAAACTTTTCATAATAGCAATTTTCAATATTGTGAAAAATAAAGCTACTTTACTCTTGAGTGAAATTCAAACTTTTTGACATACCTCGTATAATATTTAAAAAAATTGATATTTGATGGTTACATCTTAGGTTTTGGACTATGCAGAGCATTTTATGAAGAATAACTTTTTTTCGTAAATTTAATAATAAAAAGGTTTTCCATATGGATACAACTTACAGGGACGTACTGTATTATGTGGCATCAGTAAAATGTATTTTGAGTTAAATAATTTACATGCATTCTTCTTTTTGCGTCAATTATTTTAATTCAAAAATTATTTTTTTGGCCACCCGGTATAAATAATGATGTTAATGTTTATATTACTGAATAGAGAATTGTATCTCCTTTCAAATGAGCTACCACACGACCCCTATTCCCATTTAAAAAATCATCGATGACGTCATCACGCCCAAATCGATGACGTCACTATTATGGGATATACGTCAAAAAATAATGATTTAAAAATAAAAATCGACCTGTCAGAGCCTTAACTCTGAAAATAATTAAGTCCTGAGATAATAGACCGTTTCCACACTTTACGAATGCACTGTATAATTTACATAAGTAAAATAAAAGACTTCGAAATTTAGTAAATTATATTATAATGTCAATATAAATTCTTAATACATTCAGATAAGTTTGGTAGTCAAATCAGGTAAACATTTTATTTGTATAATCAAATTATTGTAAATTTCAAACAAGTTATTTTTATAGGTACATAACAACTATTTTTATAGATTCAATATGTCTCTTCGAATGTTTGTTTATTTTCCCAAAATGATTTTTCTAGAAGCACCAAAGTTCTGCCCAGCTTGAGTGGCACCTCTGTTTTGGCCAGCTTGGAGTCCAATAATAGCTTCACCAGCTCTTAATTGTTCGTCGCTGAAGTCTCTCCTGTTTTCTTCAGATGGTCTGGGTCCCAAGAAAGGACCGCGCCATTCAGGGTGTTTGTAACAGGTGCGACCTAGAGCAAAAATGGTAGTTGTGACTAAAACGATGTTTTTCCTGTCCCACAGGTCAGTTGTTTGGAAAAGATCTACATCGGGAACACCGTATTTCACACAAGCTTTTTGGAATCTGAAACAATAAAATAACTTTTTAGGGTTTTTGATAAAAAAAAAAAACAAAATTAACATATTGCATACAAATATACATCAATAACTATTATGAACTGCGTTTTATTTGTTTTCAGGATCCCCGTAACTGGGCGTGCAACAATCAATCCCAAAAGAGCGCCAAACCCTAGGTTTGGTAAATAAGAAATATTTATTTTAAATGAGATAATCGTTTTTTATGCAATTTAATTTTTTTATGAACACCTAGAGAAATCTTAAACGTCAAATATTGTATTATAACTGAAAAAATAATTAAGATCTTATTTTATATTTGCTGTTAATATTTGAGTGCCTGAGTAAGAGAAGGGGCTATGCCACACAACTTGAGATTTTGGTTTTTTTGTCCTTCTGCACAGTGCTGTCATCAAGGAACAATAATATGAACTTCTTGTAAGTGTGGCATATCCCCTTGTTTGTCTAAAATGCAATTGAAAATCCGACAATTCGAGCGTCAGCCGTTTGTTGAAAAAGATAAAACCTTTATTACTCAAAAAAATTTTTGTGGCATAATCCCTTCTCTTTCTCAGACACTCAATTAGTAGGTACTATTATTGTATTTCTAAAACAATGTAATATCCGAATGCCTATTTTGCAGTATTGATGTAATTGGAAGAATTGCGCAAATGAAATGGAACTGGGTAGGGCACGTGGCACGGCAAAACATCAAAAGTTGGACGAGAAACATTGTACATTGGAGACCACGCGAGCACAGTTGTAGTAGAGGAAGACCACAAAACGATTGCTAGACGACGTCAAAGCAAAATTGGGAAGAAACTGGCACCAAATAGCACAAAACAGAGAAGAGTGGAGAACTCATAGGGAGGCCTTTGTCCGGTAGTGGATGCAAACAGGCTGAAGAAGAAGAAGAATGTAATATTTTGGGTATGGTGCATAGTTCCAAATATTAAGGGAAAGTGGGGGAATGGTTTGCAGCGGGTAATCGTGCGCTGCATTGTATTTTAAATTCCGTGGATGATTTTAAGAACTCAATGAGTCCTACACGTTTTGGATGATCTCGTGAACGGTTGACGTCATTATCTTCAGTCGAATGTTGCACGTGGACTAAGTATGAGATCCGATTATTGAAAATCGCCAGAATTCTTTTAGTTTTTCTGCTCCAAAAATTAAGACGCTAAGTTGCTTTGAGCTTACTATTGATTTAAATCATGTTGTTTTCAGTTTTCCGTACATTTTGGTGCATCTGTTGATTTATATGGTTTAGTAGTTTTTTGTTTGTGACGACGTTTGCTATTTAAGGCGTAAAGGGGGTAATAGTGCGCAGGAGTGCGCATGATTACCCCCCAAACAATGAAGTGGTAAATAATAAAGTTACCATTTTCCTTTCCAGAGGCCACAAAACTACACTAGAAAATCTATTATTCTTAGATACATATTATACTAACGAAGATTTACAAAATGCTCTGCATACAATCAGAAATGACGGCAAAAAATAAGGGAAACGAATGAAAGCTTTCGAGATCGACTTCAAGAAAGAGACGAAAGGGTTTATCTACCTAAAGGAGCTACATATGTAGGCTCTGCCTGTTGATGGTGGAAGAACTATCATGGCCGTTTCTTGCATGGGTACTGGAGAAAAATATATTCCACTCATGTTGATCTATCACGAGTTAAATAGGAAATTAAAAGAAAATCTCGAACAATCGAAAAATCTTACAAGCTCACCAATGAAGAGAAAATTGGAGAACGCCAAGGAAAAAAGATGACTAAGGCACGTGAATCTCAACAGAAAGGAGGAACAGAAAGCAGCAAGAAAGGCAACTGTTCAAAAATGATTTGTTAAAAAATCGTTAGATACCTCGCCAGACAGAAAAAAACTTGAAGGCAAACAAAACAAGAAGAGAGTGCAAAAGGAGCTAACACCTGAGTAGTCTGATGTAACATACACTGATTTGTCAGATATTATCGATGAAGACAAATTATATGATATAAAATTAAGTTTCATTCCACCACCAGAGAACCAGCTGCACCTAGGCTAGGGAGATGTTGTATTTGCTGGAAAACAGAAAAGAACAATGTTTAAAGAATTTTATAAAAACATTATTCAGTGCGCACCATTTACCATTCCGTGCGCATGATTACCCTCATGGATGGGGAATTGTGCGTAAAGGCACTTTTTTTTCGTTTTTTAATATTTTGCTTTAGTACTTTGTATTTCTCTAAAACCTATTTTAAATAATATTCAAAGTAGAATAATTAGAGCTTACTGTAACGTACTAGCCGTTATGATAGATTTAAAGAATTTACAACAGAATCGATTTCTGCTTAAGTGCTCACCATTCCCCCACTTTCCCTTATTCAATAATTACGAACTGTACACCAAATTCAAGTCATACAATGCAAATAAGCCTAATTTTGGCATTTGTCTTGGCGACTATTTGAAGGACTATTTAATTTTGTAGTTCAACTATTACACAATTTAAATATATATGACATGAGCGGTCAAGGCTATGATAACGGCAATATATCGCCGATAATGATACCTCTTTAACATATAAAGTAGATTCAATCAACTAGATCAAGTCAGTGGCGTAGCTAGGGTGGGGCGGAGGGGGCGGTCCGCCCCGGGTGTCACCCTTTCGGGGGTGACACCCAAGAGACCCGATCACAAAAGAACGAATCGTTAATTTGTAACTTTACTCACTTTACAATCAAAACACAATTGGATATTATTTTATGAACACACGATGTCGAGGTCAAATAGGTATTTCTTGAATTTTTTACGTTAAAAGGAAAAAAGCAGTTGATCTAAGTAACGAAATTCTCAAGAAGCTTGAAATTTATGGTTTAGATATTATAAAGGGCCATTCACAGAGATACGATAAGGCAGCTGTTATGAGCGGCGTAGGTACATGGGGGACTACAAACTATTATTAAAGCAAAAAACAAAAACGCCATTTTCATTGGATGTATTGATCATTTAATTAATTTATGTTGCCAACACTCTTTTGCACAAAATTCATCTAGGGTAACATTTTTCGGAACCGTAGAGGCAATTTTTAATTTTTTTTCTGCTTCCACTAGGGGAAGTGCTTATTAAACACAGCAAAGAATCTGTTAAACAACTTTCCACAACGCGTTGGAGTGCTCACTATGCTGCAGTTAAAGTACTGATAGAATATTTTGATTGTGTTGTTGCTTCAAATGAGAAATTATGTCATCATTTCTTTTGGAATAATGTACTAAGAGAAATACATTTTTGTCAGATTGAATTGCAAAGTAAAGACATAACCTTTGATCAATCAGCGACCAGAATAGGGGCACTTCGTCTTTATAAAGCAATAGATTTTGCCACGAAAACATATGAGGACGACGACATTCCCACGAAAAACTAATTCGACGTAAACAAAGAATGGATGGTGAGTTAACTACCGATACAGGACTCACATTTCAAGCCTAACTTCAAAAGGATATGCTAGAATGTTTTGACCTATTCAATGTTCAATGTCCATTCATGGACTTTGATCTTGTGTCTTGCTTTGCTTTTCACGAACAGTTGAATTTGGCTATTTCAACATTTTGTAACTTTTACCATGAAGAAGTATCAGATGCAGACCTCCTGCTATAAATACCAAGGCTCAGAAGACAAGCGGCCAATATTATAGTCTCTAAATGGTTAGCTGTAGACTTTATAAAATTCATTGTGGAATGGGATTTCATGGAATCCCTCTCAAAATTAATGGTCGCATTAAAATTGTTTATGACCATTTGTGTATCGGTTGCTTCATATTAGAGAAGTTTTAGTAAGCTAAAATTAATCAAGAAGCGAGCAACAATGGCGCAAACAAGGCTAAATAACCTCGGTTTATTAACTTACTATGAAACATGAAGCAACACAAAACATAAATAATATTTATAGAAAATGTCTTCCCCACCGTACTACATAATATATCTTGTATGTTACAGAGATCTCTTATTCTGTCGTTCAGTATTATGTCTCTCAGTGTTTTCCCAGTTATTGACCTCAACGTTCTCATTTCTGATGTTCTCAGTATCCTCTTGGTTTCTGCTGTGTCACATCTTGTTTCTATCGCGTACGTCATGGTCGGTCTTACACATGATTTGTATATGTATGCGTACTGCGTACTTTCCCTTCCAGCCTAATATCTTTGTTTCTCCAGATGACATCCCTTAGACATCCTGACACGTAATTGGCTTTATTTGCTTGCTTTCGGACGCTCTCTTTAACATCTCCATAACTACATAATATTTCGACTCCCAGATATTGGAATCTCGAGACTTGTTCAATTAGTTCGTTGTTAATTACTAATTTGCATCTTATGGATTCCCTTGACACTACCAGGGAGTTTGTCTTAGCTGTCGATATTTTTATGTTGTAGTTCTTCGCCACTGTATTGAAAGTTTGTGCCATTCGCTGTAGGTTATCCCCGTTATCGTTATAGCCAATGCTCATATAGAACCGATTACCAAGCCTCGGATACCAGACAGAAACATTTGCCAAGACTCTTTACTACAATTTCATTAACTATAATTCTTAATTTTTTCATTATTCAAAACATACGTTTATCGGATTTTCGTAGATTTTAACAATCTTTATTTTTAATATTTGGGGTGACACCATCCATTACCGCCCCGGGTGTCACCCATAAAAACACCCAATAAACATAATAAGTACAATTCAAAGAATATTTAGAAAAAAATTCAATCCAAAATATTGAAAAGTCTTTGACAGGCAGCTCACAAAAAATGGATTTTGCGGTGGACATCAGAACTCGTCACTAGATCATACGAAACAAAAAATTCAAAAAGATTTAATTAGCTTATGAGTTTCACGAGGTTACAATGTCGAGATTTTTTATTTTTAATGATAAAAAAATGAAATTTTTGCTTAAATTTTTGTGAAAATCAACAGATTTATTATTGTTGCAAAACAAAAACAAAAAAACAAAAAAAATTTTGTATTACAAAAAATAAGCAAAAAAAGAAAAATATCTCGACGTTGTTACCTCATGAAATGTCTCAAGAAAATCTGTGCAAAATATCAGGTAGATCGGCCGAGTAGTTTTTCAGTTACAATGTCCACCGCATTTGAAAAAGCAGTTTTGAGAAAAATGCGTTTAAAGTTTTGACAACTGCATCTTCATCTTCTTATTTGTCTGCCAAATCGTAAAGTGATGCACATTGGAATATGTTTTTTGAATCGAGGAGTAATCTACAAAAGAGAAGGCGAACAGTTGTTTAACGTTTCTCACCACGCTCAAGCGTGCTGGCGCGAAGTCGCGGCAAAGCGAGTCGAAGGTAGAGATATTCAACAAGCTGTATCTCTGGTAATTTTACTCCGATTATTTTGAAATTTTCAGAGAGTATTCTTGAAAGTATGCACTTTTATTTGAAATAATAAAAAAAATTTAATATTTCAAACCACACCCTCCCTTAAAACATTTATTGACTTACACCGATTGGCTTCTGAGGCATCCACATATCAATTCCAGCCTTTCAAGAAGTAGTCAATCCCTTTGACCAATTATTTGACCTACCTTTATTTGCAGTTTCATTAAATTTTTGATACCTAAATCTCAAAATATTTTAAATTTTCTTAAACCGGCTCTGACTACGCCACTGTCAAGTACTAATTCGTTAAATAGTAGATTTGATATTATGATGTCTGGTGATGACAATGGTTTTTAATTACGTATTTGTTATGGGAAATAAGCCACAATTTTACTAAAAAATGAATTTATTAACGTTTCGAAGCCCAAATCGGGTTTCGTTGTCAAAATACAAAATACTATTAAAATAAAACAAACATGTTGTTGCTAAGTAAAAAAATTCTTCTAATAATTTATTTAATCTGACTCATTTATATTGGCAATTCAGACGTATATTATACATTTTAAAGTAGAAGACTTTAAAATGATATCGCCAATATTTATGAGTTGCGTTCCTGGGACGACTTTACTAAAAGATAGTTCATTCGATTACATGAAATCAATCCCAACTCAAGAATATCCGTCGCAAAAAAAATCATAGCATGTGATCTGTCTTTAAAAAGACAACCAAATGCAACGATGACAGTAAAATTCTCGCGTTAGAGATTCCATAGTAAATCACGAGGGAAAACCAGGAAAAAACCTCGTGATACTATCCCGACATCGTAAGTATTTGGTCTTACATTTAATCTACCTTCAAAAACTAATATCAAATTCTGACTTTAATATGTTTAAATTATAAATAATATTAATATTACATAGATATACAATAAGTAATACTAAAATATAACATTTGTACTAACTCGATATATTATTGACTTACTAATCAGATAGTAAAAAGAGAAAAATCAAAGAAGCGGCTCTAATTATGCTAAATGAAACAAATTGTGTCGCAAATTCCTCGGTAGAATGCAGTAGGATGTGGTTACCCATACTGAAAGAGGAAGTCAATAGAAAGAAAATACCACGATTAGTAAGTCAATAATATATCGAGTTAGTACAAATGTTATATTTTAGTATTACTTATTGTATATCTATGTAATATTAATATTATTTATAATTTAAACATATTAAAGTCAGAATTTGATATTAGTTTTTGAAGGTAGATTAAATGTAAGACCAAATACTTACGATGTCGGGATAGTATCACGAGGTTTTTTCCTGGTTTTCCCTCGTGATTTACTATGGAATCTCTAACGCGAGAATTTTACTGTCATCGTTGCATTTGGTTGTCTTTTTAAAGACAGATCACATGCTATGATTTTTTTTTGCGACGGATATTCTTGAGTTGGGATTGATTTCATGTAATCGAATGAACTATCTTTTAGTAAAGTCGTCCCAGGAACGCAACTCATAAATATTGGCGATATCATTTTAAAGTCTTCTACTTTAAAATGTATAATATACGTCTGAATTGCCAATATAAATGAGTCAGATTAAATAAATTATTAGAAGAATTTTTTTACTTAGCAACAACATGTTTGTTTTATTTTAATAGTATTTTGTATTTTGACAACGAAACCCGATTTGGGCTTCGAAACGTTTAGTCCTGTCGCCAGGGGGGGTACAACGGCCTCGTTAATTCAGATGGACTTACTCAAGTTTTTTTTATGTATTTTGACCCGTAGAACACGAATTTTTTGGGTAACAGTTGATCCGGATGTCGATAAGATTGTTATAGACCAAGAACTTGAGGAATCAAATAACAGCGATTTTTGGCAAAACAAAACAATATTTTGTATTTTTTGGGCCATTTTAAGTAAAAAATATTTCTACAAGTTTTTTCGTAGGATGCACAGTTTTCGAGATAAGCGCGGTTGAACTTTAAAAAAATCGAAAAATTGCAATTTTTGAACCCGAATAACTTTTGATTAAAAAATAAAATAGCAAGTCTGCTTACCGCATTTGAAAGTTTAAGTCAAATTATATCGGTTTTGATTATTTGCATTGGTAAAAATTTATTTTTTTATTGTTTAACAAAGCTATAAACACGTAGGGTTTCCCGTGCTTTTACATGCGTTTTAACGCATGTAACGTAGAAATAGTCTTGATTGCACTAGTACCTATTCTACCTACTCGTTCGATTTTAAATGCGAAATCATAGAAACATCACTCACGCACTAGTTGTTTGTAGCTTTGTTTAACAATAACACAATAAATTTTTAGCAATGCAAATAATCAAAACCGACATAATTTGACTTGAACTTTCAAAGGCGCTAAGCAGAATTGCTATTTTATTTTTTAATCAAAAGTTATTCGGGTTTAAAAATTGCAGTTTATCGATTTTTTGAAAGTTCAACCGCGTTTATCTCGAAAACTGTGCATCCTACTAAAAAACTTGTAGAAATATTTTTTGCTTAAAATGACCCAAAAAATACAAAATATTGTTTTGTTTTGCCAAAAATCGCTGTTATTTGATTCCTCAAGTTCTTGGTCTATAACAATCTTATCGACATCCGGATCAACTGTTACCCAAAAAATTCGTGTTCTACGGGTCAAAATACATAAAAAAAACTTGGGTAAGTCCATCTGAATTAACGAGGCCGTTGTACCCCCCCTGGCGACAGGACTAGTTAATAAATTCATTTTTTAGTAAAATTGTGGCTTATTTCCCATAAAAAATACGTAATTATAAAAATGCCACAAGGAAATAGCTTCAGACAATGGTTTTGATTTTTAGTGATATTTTTATACCAAGTGACCATGATATTTTAAAAAACTGTGTGACAAAGTAAAACAAGTGATTTATTTAGTGATATCTTTCAAATTATTTTCATGACTCATCAAATCCTCTTATGTTGAAAATATCTAACTTCATCTTTATCAAAAATATGTACCTACTCAAACATAAAAATACAACAATCGGTTACTGCTAAATGTGATTGGAGTTGCCTATCTATTAGAAAAGACCATGGCCCGGATTACGTACACTCGATACGCATCGTATCCGCCATGTTTACCGTAGGGAGTGATTACAAAACCTCTTTCCCTACGTTGTCGAACTTGCGTCTAGAGAAAACCAAATACTTTGCTTCGGAGCTTCTAGACAATTGACAGTTCTCTGGATTTGGCGGGCAATTTGAAAAGTATATATATTGTACCTATACAACGCCTATACTACTTATACATCATATACAACTTATACATCATTGAGTTTAAGACAGTAAATGAAAAACCTCAATTCGCTTGGTAGATTATCTATATAAATGTAAATGAAATTCAAAATATACTTATTAACTTAATTATATAGTACATATTAGCAATATTTTAAATAAAAACTTTGTCATGTAGGTACCTTATATGTACTTATATATGTATAGGATATGTTACTTATAGTTCGGTACCTCTTGGGGACTTAGCAATTTTACCAGTATTTTGAATTTCTCTATAAAATAATTTACCATAGGAAAGTTATAAATTACAGTCAAATAATTAACCATATTATAAAAGTTATATTATTACCACATCAAAAAAAGTAGGTACCTACTACCAAAGAAGAACATAAATATTTCACATAATAAAAATATTCTTAAACAAAAATGATTGTTTTCAATTAATAAGAAAAACCTTAAAGGAAAATTTAGGGTTTAAACAAACCATCTATTAGAGAAATTCAAAATACGGGTGTAAAATTTCGTCAATTGTCTAGAAGCTCCGAAGCCAAAGTATTTGGTTTTCGCTAACCGCAAGTCGTTGTCGATGCGAGTCAACTCGAAGGCACTGCTCGATACCTACGACCCTGTCGAGTTGCCAACTCGAACTATCTATCTCTCTCTGATAGATCGCTGATCTCCTATAACGCTTTCTCTCTTGCCGGTCCAAGTATAAAAATTAAGAAAAGTGAATACATAATGACATAACCTACTTACTTCATACTTTGATTTTTTCAATTTAAAAATAATGTAAATCGTTAATCAAACGATATTTAGATTATACGGTTTTGATAATAATTCTCATGTTTTGAACATTAAAAAAATATATTGTTTAAATCTCCCAGTGAGGTGTTATTACACTCATTACACGGACAGAAGTTCTCTAATACATACTTATTCCTATTTTAAAAATATGTGAAGGAAGAAAGCTCAGACAGAATTCGATGAAGTGAATAGGTAGTTAGCAGTGACCATTACGACCTTTAGTAATATTTTTATATAACGTCTCCCATCTTTCCCTGGCCATTTAATCTTTAACCCGCCATTACACGCGCTATGAGGAAATCCCTCACCATATTTGTTTATAACCAATGAAATTGTGTAAACTAATACGATAACCTTAAGCACCCAGGAATGCCTTTAGCATGGTTTATGAGAGGGTATGAAAAAGTTATAGAATATTTCAGGCGGCCAGTGTGCTGTGTGATAGTTGAAAGAAGAGACATCCCTCTTCAAGTGAGGGAATTCCTCACTGCGCGTGCAATCACAGTGAAATCACTTTTCTATTATCTCAAAGAAACTTTTAGGTTTTTATTTAATATTTAGGTAGGTTTAATTAAAATATTATTGTTTGGATTAGGTTAGGAACAGTGGCACACCGAGGGGGGGTTTGGGGGTTAAAATCCCACCCAGAGCATATAGAAATATATATAAAAGAAAGTAGGAAAATGTAACTTGTCTTTCACAAATAATACAAAAAACTTTCGGTGCCCAAGAAAACCCCCTCCCCCCAGAGGAAAATTCTAGGTGCGCCACTGGTTAAGAACCCATTTTTAAATTAACTATTCTAATTGGGAAATAAGCCACAATTTAACTTGAAAAATTGATTTTATTGACGTTTCGAATTCCACCTCGGACGTCGTTATCAAAATACAAAATATTAATAGTTAATTACATAAATGCCACAAAGAAATAGCTTCAGAACAGTTTTTAATTTTAATTTGTATTTTTAGTAAAATGAATTCGCGTAAAGAACGTTAATTTCTTCAGTGGCTTGCTGAAATTGAAAATTAAGAAAACTTGCTTTTGATCTATATTATTTTTACTTTTGTTTTGTTAAATTAATAAAAAAAAATTGGTTTACGAGACTTTCTATAATATGTGAGTAGAACCCATTTTATATTTATACATGTTGACATTCATTCTTCCTCGAAATAAGTCGAATTTATGTAGGTGAGGGCGACGCTCATACGCGTGCAACCACGTCACAATTGAAGACGCGTGTAACGGCGGGTTAATAACGGTAAAAAATCATAATCTTAAATTCTACTCAAGTTCGAAAATCATATATTTATATATCTAGGTACAGGTTCACTGTATCATCCTTAGAATATAAAATAAACGTTTATAACAATTAAATATGTAATAAAAACTTTATTTTATATTCTATTGTAATAATTATTGAAGTTAATTATGAGAAATTCCTTATAACGTGCACATCATTCCATTTGTTCGAAATATTAGCCCGTAGGTTCAAAAATACGAAAATTGCCGATGATTTTCTGACAGTCTACTCGAACCCAGTTCGTAATCACATTGGCTTCGATGCGTATTCGCATCGAGTTTGCCTACGGTTCGTTTTGCGATCTCGCATCGAGTGTTCCTAATCCCGCTGCATAATTAAACATAAAATTCACCAGTAAGATGCTGATACCTCCTCATTATGATGGTACCCTAATGATCTACTTGCTTTGTGCACTAGTTGATGATACTCAATCTCAGTTGGGCTTATTTAATTAATTAACATGAAATATCATTATCATTTAATTATAAAAACCGTCTAAATTACAGTAAATTTTAGAATTCATAGCTGGATGCTACTGATAATAGTCAGAGCCGGTTTAAGAAAATTTAAAATATTTTGAGATTTAGGTATCAAAAATTTAATGAAACTGCAAATAAAGGTAGGTCAAATAATTGGTCAAAGGGATTGACTACTTCTTGAAAGGCTGGAATTGATGCCTCAAAAGCCAATCGGTGTAAGTCAATAAATGTTTTAAGGTGGGGTATGGTTTGAAATATTTAATTTTTTTATTATTTCAAATAAAAGTGCATACTTTCAAGAATACTCTCTGAAAATTTCAAAATAATCGGAGTAAAATTACCAGAGATACAGCTTATTGTTGAATATCTCTACCTTCGACTCGCTTTGCCGCGACTTCGCGCCAGCACGCTTGAGCGTAGTGAGAAACGTTAAACAACTGTTCGCATTCTCTTTTGTAGATTACTCCTCGATTCAAAAAACATATTCCCATGTGTATCACTTTACGATTTGGCAGACAAATAAGAAGATGAAGATGCAGTTGTCAAAACTTTAAACGCATTTTTCTCAAAACTGCTTTTTCAAATGCGGTGGACATTGTAACTGAAAAATTACTCGGCCGATCTACCTGATATTTTGCACAGATTTTTTTGAGACATTTCGTGAGGTAACAACGTCGAGATATTTGTCTTTTTTTGCTTATTTTTTGTTCAACAATAATAAATCTGTTGATTTTTACAAAATTTTTACCAAAAATTTCATTTTTTTTATTTCTGAGTGATACCAAACATTCAAAAATCATTAAAAATAAAAAAACTCGACGTTGTGACCTCGTGAAACTCATAAGCTAATTAAATCTTTTTGAATTTTTTGTTTCGTATGATCTAGTGACGAGTTCTGATGTCCACCGCAAAATCCATTTTTTTTGTGAGCTGCCTGTCAATATTTGTCACCAATGGCTTACTTTTCAATATTTTGGATTGAATTTTTTTCTAAATATTCTTTGAATTGTACTTAATATGTTTATTTAATTTAAAAATAAAATAATTGTACCATAGCTTCGAAAAAAATTCACAAAAATGTGCTTGATATGTTGATTTCAAACCATACCCCCCCTTCTCTAAATGAGATAATAAGATGTTTGTGAAAATACCTAGCTGCAAAAAAATTAGGAGATTTGGATTCCTCATGAAAAAATAAGCAACATTTACTCAGAATACAATTTATTAGCGTCTCGAATAAAAGTTGCTTATTTTTACTAATGGAATCCAATTGTGCAATAAAAAATTGGGGTTTTTATTTAAAATTTTAACGTTACCCCCTACCCCACCTCCAGGGTGTGGAGTAGGGCGTTGTGTTTAGTGTCATTCCAGTCATTCGATAGATTTTTGAAAAATTTGAACACGTATTTTTCAGTTTTTCGATCCAATGTTCATTTCGCGAAATATTATGTTACGGACAATAACGTAATTTCGGTCAATAACGTTATTAACCGGTCAATATCGACAGTGGCCCAATGTAATGTAATGTTTATTGACTGATTTTGAATGATTATAACCATAACATAAAACTTGATGCGAAGAGTTCCACCTTGGGCACCAGGTACCTCGGACACCATCGCCGTCATGAAATTCGTGTTCAGCGACCTCCAAAACCCCCCGAGTATAAAAATTGAACTCATTTCCGTCAATATTTCCCGAGTTCTAAATTTTTCATTTTCCATCTCTTGGAGATGCACAAACATTTTTGCCGGAGATCAATTTAGTTCACAAAATTGTCTGACACTCTCTCGAATCGAATGCAAAAGGTTGCATGATGCAAAAAGTTGCATGGCGATTCATCTTACTGGTCAAAATTCCTAATTTTTGGACATTTTAATGCTTCGTCTAAAATAGTACTTTTTACACCCACCGGCCCTGTAGAATCAATTACTGATTAATCCTCCTCAAAGATTAGTTCCATCTCCTCAATGTTCTGCTATCCTAATACTACAATTTCATACTGGATGATTTATGTAGAGCAAGCAGAATTACATCGCTTTGGATTGATTTCCCCTAATGCAGCCAGGTAACTGTGTCTGGGTCCTGGGTGTTCATTCAACTTCAGCATAGCATAACAGCCATAACAGGACAAGTTTATAGAACCATAGAATATATATATGTTGAACAAGGACGGGAGACTTGAATAACCAGTGGTGTATAAGAAGTTGCCTATCACTCTCGTTTTTGTTGCCTATCGCACTCTTGCTGTTATCTACAAGGATCAGTCAAATAATTATTTAAAAGATGAAAAGAAAAAAATTAAATATGTTGTTTTCACCCATATGAAAACCTTGAATGATCTAAGTCTGTCTGGCTGGTCCAGAGACTTTGTAAGCAAAACTACACAACATAAGTCATTAGACTATTAGACCACATAGAATGACAACTTAGGTGTCGAATGAAAGCTTATAACCAAAGGATGGTATGTATGTATATATTATAAAGGTCATGTCATAAATTTGACCTCGGACTTCCGGTTTTAGAGTTGCAATCGGAAGAATTTTTTTAAAGTCGACGAAATAGTACCAGGGATATATTACTCGAAGCGCCTTAAGTTTCATTTACACTTGGCAAGTTTACTGACTAAAAGTGTACTTGCGGCCACTAAACTTGCCATCTGTAAACAACAGGAAAGTGCTAGTAAGTACACTTTATGTGGATTACAGGTGAGAATTTTGACCTTGGAATTCCTGTTTTAGAGTTGCAACCGGAAGTACTGCTTTAACGTCCGCGAAATAGTACCTATACGTCCTGTCTGTCTGTCCACGAATATAACTCGTACATTACTAGAACTGATGACAAATTAGATGATTAGAATGACAAATGAGGCGTCGAGTGAGAGCTTATAACTCGAGTATGGTATTAAAGGTGAGAAATTTAACTTCAAACTTCCGGTTGCAGACTTGCAGCTAGTGATGAGCAAAACAAGAACAAGACCAAGACCAGGCTAGTCTTGGTCTTGGTCTTGTTCTTACAAGCTTGGTCTTGGTCTTGGTCTTGCAGCTAAAAGGCAGTCTTGGTCTTGGTCTTGGTCTTGCACTAGCCGGTCTTGTTTTTGGTCTTGGTCTCGCTGCAAGAGTCTTGCTGGTCTTGCTTTTTTGGTAGTAATAATTTGAACCAAACAATTTCGAATAAAATACACAAAAATCAAATACTTTTTACTTTATTTATAATAATTAACTTTTTTATAAACTAACTAAAACATACTTTTTAGTAAATACATACATATTTACCATACCTATTTATAGACCTAATACTATATCATAATAACTAAACGTAATGGGGAGTTATAAACGCTTAATTCTGTAATTTGTTATCTTGAAGTTCTTTAATTTTATTTAAACTACATTGCTCTCGTAGCACGAGTGATTCGCACTTTTTATTTTCACATACTCTTGGATTGAATACCCATTATGACATTTAAAAAGTTGAAAATATTCGGATGTGGGTAGTAAAAACTAGAATTTGCATTTCAAGTGCGGCACATACTATTTGTAGTACTGGCCCTTTCTGGGGAAAACCTAGCTTCTTCCAAATAGTTTTCAACTAAGAAATCAGTAATAGCTATTTGTATAACAAGGGAGGAAAGTGCTACTTTTCCTCCCGAGAATGAAGTTTACTGCCCGACGCGTAGCGGAGGGCAGTAATCATTCAAGGGAGGAAAAGCACTTTACTCCCATGTTATACATATGGTTTTTCCACCTTCCTCAAATAACAAGTCTTTTTTCATTTTTACTTAATTTATTTATGTAACTAACCAACAAAATTTATTAAAACTAAAACCAACAAGTAGGTACAATATAACTGTCAACTGTCAAATATAAGTCAAATTATTAATGTAAACATTGTTAAATCAAAATAACAATTTACTGTTTTTTACCATTCTGCAAAATACAGGGTGTTTTATAAATAAACGTTAAAATGTATAGATACTTACGTAATGGAAAATATATATTGTACAGGGCGTCAATAAGTTATATTTCATGAATGAAATACCATGAGGTCACTTTTACTTTTCCTCCCTAGGGAGGAAAAGTACAACTTTGCTCCCTACAATCAGAGAGTATACTTTCGGTAGAGGTAGGTGGAAAAATTCTTTATGCGTTTGTCATCCGGGATTTTCACAAATAATTCAACTTCCAACTTTCGTTGATTGTAAACAATTAATCCAAAAAATAATTTTAAAAATTTCCCAGTATCGGAATTTTTGTCATTATATTCAGAAACTGAACTTAAATTTTGGATTTTGCGATAAATACCAAGCTTGACACATTACAATCGACAACCAGTTATTTTTTATTCAGGCCACAATGCTTTCACAGCATTGTGAATCCCTTTTGAAAATCTATTATGATATTTTTGGTATTAATTTTAAATTTAACCACCTACATTTTTCCTCGATTATGCGAAAAGAATTGAAATAAGTGTCAGTATTTTTATTAGACAAAAAAGCGAAAACTACTGGTACATAAAAGCCGTTTTTAATGGCATTATTTTTAAATGGATTACCTTATCTATAATTATATTTTTTTGTCTTACGAGTAATTTCAATTGTCCTTGAACTGTCGCCATTTGAAAACTTGCCTTCTGGACACTTTGAAAGTTGAAAAATTCAAACCGTTTGACTTAATCAAAACGACTTAAAAATATAACCAAAATATTATGTATTTTAAAAAATTCGATATTGTTTAAGGTTTATTACAATGTCAGTATATATTATTGAACTAAAAAATAAATTTAAATAATAAAAAACCAATTTCGCAAAAAAGTGCAAGAGTCTTGCAGGTTGGTCTTGGTCTTGCGTAGTCTTGCAAGGTTCGGTCTTGGTCTTGGTCTTGGTCTTGGTCTTGAATACCTGGTCTTGGTCTTGGCCTTGCAAACCAAAAGGCGGTCTTGGTCTTGGTCTTGGTCTTGCTGCAAGACCAAGACCAAGACCGCAAGACCAAGACCAGTCTCGCTCATCACTACTTGCAGCTGGAAGTAGGTACTGTTTTAAAGTCGCCGAAATACTACAGGCAATATATTACTCGACGCGCCTTAGCAAGATGACAATGCTTCCGGCTTTTACATGACTTCCGGTTAAAAAAGTGCAATCGGAATTGCCACATGTGATATTAATCATCGCGTATTGAAAAGTCGAGCTAAATATTTAATTCCAGGTTTGATGGTTCGCAAGAATGACTCAAAATTAGTGAAATCGTATATCAGTCGACGCAAAGTCACACGAAGAGTCCAATTATCGACTTTCAGTTCTACTTCCGGCCACGTTGGATGAAAACCTAGGACTAATAAGCGCCGGACTCCACTTACGATTTGTAGTTGCGCCATTGTTTTGTCGCGAAGATTGAACACATTGTTTCAAATACAACTCAATCCATGATTATTTAGTCGCAAATGGATTGACTTGTATTTGAAACAATGTGTTCAATCTTCGCGACAAAACAATCGCGCGACTACAAATCGCAAGTGGAGTCCGGCGCTTACAAAGTCCAATAATAGCTTGTTTGTTTTGCTTTTTTTTTTTCAAACGCCAGTTTTGATTTTTATGGTGACTTTTTTAGTTGTTAAGTACTCACTCTAAAATTATTTTAAGGTAGGAATATCTAATATTAAATGATCAAACCCTATATATTTTACACCTCTAAAGTTCATTCGAATTAATTAACTTCTATTTTGTTTATAGGCTTTTCTGAAGGTCTGTCTGTGTATGCCTTATTAGAACTTATACTGTCTATAGGTGATAGGTCTATGTATGCAGTAAGTAGCATTGTTATTGGCATTATAGTATTATTCCGTGTATTATGATTAGGTATGCAGAGAGGGATATAGATAGTAAGTAATAATGGCCCAAATTCATTACGGTCTTCTAGTTTAGCGCAAGGACAATACTAACTTTTCCTCCAATGAACAGGCTAGCAGAAAAATGAGAGGATGCAAAGTCGATAATAACGGCGATTCTGATTTGGACGATGTTGTCATGCTGAATAGATTAACATGTATATGAATACAAGAATAAAAAACCGTTAAACGCCGGCGCCGTAAAAATGAGTGGCGCATACAATATTCCAGCTATAAAAGATCTGATAAGAATATTACGTGGCGCGAAAATGTATTTTCATTTTGATGTAAAACAAAATTTTAACTTTACATAAAAATTTTTCCATAATATTTGCTCAATTTGAAGTAAAACGCGCCACAAAAGAGTAACACAAAAGAGTAATACAGTTTGAATTTTGAAACTCTTTTGTGGCGCGTTTACTTCAAATTTAGCAAATATTACGGAAAAATCTTTTAACATAAAACTAGAATTTTGTTTTGCATCAAAATGAAAATACATTTTCGCACGTAATATTCATATCAGATCTATTGTAGCTGGAATATTGTATGCGCCACTCATTTTTACGGCGTTTAGCGGTTTTTTTATTCTTGTATCAGGAGTTTTTCAAAGTGATTTATAAATTAAATGTATGAAGTTGAATGCAATGTTTCTCGATTAGACGTTAAGCTTTATAAATGGTCGCCTTTGTCGCATTACCTCCCAAATGATCTATTATCCATCGAATGTACACTAGATTTTTTTCTATTTGAAATAGATTGAAAAAAAATATTGGGATGGCCGGTTAATAAACTCGGATTGCCCGTTGCCAGATCAAAAGCGGTAACCACTACAACTACATAAACCATTTCGGGAATAATCGTTAATTGGATTATAATTTTGTAGCTTAATACCTTCTAAACGGCTTAACCGATTTTGATCACTAAACATGAGTTTGAAACGTATGAACAAGTAGTATCTGATGCATCTAAGGTCAAGTATGATAACTGAAGCTATTACAGGAATTATTGAGATTTTTTACATAGATAATAGATTTAATCATACTTATGAAGCCTATAACTTAAAAATTTGAACTTTCCCGGATATGAGGTATACACCGTTAGATTTGTCTAGAGTCCTTCTACAAACGCTCAGTTATTGGCGCAATTCGTAGCTTGAAATTTTGAGTAATTGTCGAAAAACCAAAATTTTCAAAGTTTAGTTTTTCAGTTTTTCGGCTATACTGAGCTGTGTGTATCTTTGATCGTGACGTCTTATACACCATTTGAAAGCTTAACTCAACACTATTGATTTGGTGTATTTGCGGTTCTCCTGTCTCTTCTTGAATTGAAGATATATACCCCCAAAAAATATGCCGTTTTGTACCTACCAAGTCCTATAGCTGGCTTATGGGTGGTCAAAAGTCACAAACTACACTGGTTCTGAATCGGCCCTGACCCACTCTTCAAACACAGAAAAAAAAATTCAGATCGGTTTAACTTTTCCAGTCACATACATACATACATATCCACAAACATTTTCCCTTTTTTTAAATAGAAATTGAGTCATATTTCTGAGCTCGGTAACTTTTGAATGGTATAACAGATTTTCAAAATTAGACATGCGTTGGAAAGGTAATAATCAGTACGTATTATTAGAAACCGCAAAGGTCGGACTTAAATTTTCGAAGGTTTTGGGAGTTTTGGGGACGAGAACGAAAAACAGACCCTAAATAGGAACGGCCGTAAAATCCACACCCTTGCACCAAAATGGATGGTTGACATACGAATGGGTGAGTCTTTTCCTGAACTTTAAGATGGGAGTTGGCCCAATTTTCAGTTCAGTCAGATTTAGAAAATCGAAAATTTCGTGTATATATTATGGTGTCGTGTGTAGGGGGGTGTGGGTGTGCGCCACTGGCGAGAACTGCCGTTCTCTGGTAATAAAGTCCTGTTTATTATGTACGTATCTACTTCCCAGTTTTGTAATACATATTTCAATTTTATCTGATGTTTTTTGTTTGTAAATAAATAATGATTAAATCGATACCAGCAATTGGTTTTAAGGTACATAATTATTGTTCTAATAATATGTAATGAAAATTTTACTCTTTAGTCATTTTAGTATGCAGTAGACAACTATGTTTTAGTGGTGACTAGCATGTACATTGCACGTAAGCACTGATGATGACTGGTAAACCAGTCGAAAACTAGTTATGTGAATTTGATGTGGCCCTTTTGAGGGTTTTTTAAATATACCTTTTATACAGGATTTATTGTTTTTTGTATGACATGGTATGCCAACTGCAGGAAAACTTTTTCCTTGTGGATTTTTATATTTTAGAAGTTTGACAACATGGTAAGCAGAATGGTAGTTGGTAGTTGAATTTAAATTGATTATTTTTTTAAACACGTTCGGACTTCAAACTTTCCAAAGTGTATTGGTATTGAATGTAAATAGTTAATAGATCCATCTTGTTGGAGATCTTCCTCGTGATCTTCGCCTTCAACCTTTCCTTGAATGATAAGTCTTTCTATATTTTCTGTGTCTGCTCTCATAACAAGTATTTTGATTGTTGGAGATGAACTTTGATGGAGAGGCGTTTGCTGACTTTTAGCTTATTTAAAATTGAATTATTTGTCCTGTGGTCGGTCCACGGCATTTGTAACATTATTCTCCAACAGAACATTTCAGTGGCATCTATTTTTATTCTTTCCGCTTGTCTTAGGGTCCAAGATTCGTATTCGTATGTCATTATTGGGAATGTGAGAGTAAGTGACAGATCTCAATAAATAGAAATACATAGAGGAGTGCGGCAGGCTCACCATTGCTATTGTTTAAAGTGAAAATGTCTACCAGGAAGTCCTCTTATATGCATCCGAGGGAATAGTAGTTTACATGCAGGTTATACATGATACACGCTAACGGCGCAGTATTATTTGCAGGAGTAGTAAAGAACTTACAGCGATTACTTGCCCGACCTCATATGAAAATTGGTGTGAAGAAAGAGGACAAAAATAAAAAGGTTATGGTTCAAAAATTATGATCCTATTGTTTATATCTTTGCCGTAAATGCCGGTCAACTTTGACTGATTGTGTCTCAGGAGCCACTCATCACAATTAAATGTTTTTTATTTTAAAAGAAGTGTCCTGCCGCTTTTTTCCAATGCTGTTTTCATGATTTAATTTAATTTAATATTTCCCGAGATATTCTATTTGTTTATAAGCCAAAAAATTGTTTATAATTTTAAAATATTCCTGAGGCCGCTTACATAGTTCAATTTCAATTACGTAAATTGCATTAGATAGGTACAATGTCTTTTTATACAAAAATCATAGTTATTCTTATGTATAATAATTATTGTGGTCATTATAGCGACCGTAAATTTTTAATTAACAATTCAATTGTTGCTAAACTGTTCATTTAATTTCGATCGGCTTCTGGAATTATAATCTATACGAAAGGATCTTTTATATTACGAAGTTATTTAATTATTAAAAATTAAAAATTTTGTTGGAAAAACCCGCATTTTCCGGGGAAAATTTTCGTCGAAGTAAATCGGGAGCCACACGTCTCTATGCAGAATTTAATTACGGTGAATTTTTATTTGGGTGTTTTTGGTGTAAAGTTAAAATCTTTGGAGTTATAGAGCAAAAATTGAAAAAAGACACGATTTTGGGCGCCATTTTGTTTATAAAAAAGTAGCACACTATCTGCGGACTTTGCATACCTATATTATTAATATATAGAGTTATAAGATTTGATTCCAGCAATAAAATTTCTGGTAAATAACTTTTCCTTGTATTTTGCTAATTAGCCCAGAGTAATTAGGTAGGATACTGGGATCCATTTGCGACAATGGTATATGGAGAATAAGGTTCAACCACGAGGTATACCATACCAATATTACAGAGAACCCTCTATAGCAAATTATGCAAAAATTCAAGGATTAGAATGGCAGGACTTATAAGAATGGATAACGATAGAACACCTAGTAGAACACTTAGCGGCACTATGGTGAGACGTATGCCAGTATGAAGACTCAGCGAACAGCTCCACGAGCGACAAGTTTACGCCAGCAGTAGCCGTAAAACGAACTTAAGGTTCAGGGGAACGGTATAGGAATAGCCGAACTGAACCGACTACGCACAAAAGTCCTGTAGTCGGTCCAGTTCGGCTATTCCTATTCCGTTCCGCGGACCGTAAGTTCGTTTTACGGCTACTGCTGGCGTAAACTTGTCGCTCGTGGAGTCGTTCGCTAAGAAAGAGATGGATAGACGAAGTGAGAACCGATGCTAAAGAGATATTGAGGGTGAAACTGGAGAAGAGCAGCTAGAGACAGAGATACTTGGAGGCGGATGCTGGGGAAGGCCAGGGTCCGAGTTGGGCTGTAGCGCCATAATAGGAAAGAGAGATACAGAGAGAGAGAGAGAGAGAGAGAGAGAGAGAGAAACGTCAATGTCATATTCTTAATTTGGATAAAGTTGGATTAGTGATTAACATTGACATTGACACTCACACCACTCCATACTCATAATAAATCTCATATCTAAACTCTAAAAACTCACTTTTCTAGCTTTTTTGGCTGCAAAATCTTTAATCAAATCTTTAAAGACTAAGGCTTGAAAAAGCTCAGCATTTAAAACAAAACTAGATAAACTAGGTAATCTAGAATCAAACGATCTAACAAGTAGTTTTTGATTTTTTTCAAAATGCTGAATGATCTTTCTACAGATGCATTAGATGTCATCCTGTATAGTAGAATTAGAATACGCAAAGCCGTGTCCATGTTCGGAAATAATGTTGTTAACTATTTTTCACGAATGAGTTTCAGATACGTTCCTAGAACTTTCCACAATCCACCTGCAATATGTAGCCTCTATACCCTGGCAAGTGTTAATATTTATTTTTGATATGAATGTAAGTTATTTTAATTAGATTGTATTGTTTATATACAAAAGTAATGTATTCGATTTTCAGTAGCTTTACAGTTGTAGCACCACCAAAATTTTTTTTTTTTACAAAACGCTGCGGCCCCGTTTTGCTTGCGGCCCTAGGCCGCGGCCTATTTGGCCTATTGGTTGGGTTTTTACCCACATATTTCTAATTTTGGTGGCTTAGCATTTGGACATCCTATTAGCACTGATGATAACCTTACCTTTTCACCTTAAAGTGCTCTAATAACAAGCTCAGGCTTCTGCACTTGAATTAACAAAAAGTTTTGACACCATTTATTAGTTAAGGCATGTAAAATCCGTAAATGAATAAAAACATCTTTTATCGAAATTTGTAATCACAATAGTCTAGATACGGTTCTGATACATCAAATGATCAAAGCCTGGATACAACTAAACTAACCACATTTATTACATTTTCATTAGCTAACACGAACTAACGTTGGATCAAAGTGAAAACATACGTTAGATTTATCAGGAAACTAGAAAGCTTGTGGTGTCTGTGATGTTAGATAAATAGATTGGAACTGCTCACCTCACCTGAACCGAATACCTTTCATTTTATTGGTATACATACTTATTATGAAATAGGACTTTTTTATTATTAAAATATAAGTACATAATTTAATATACCGGGTGTCCACTTATATTTTCCCCCATTTTAACTGCCTGTAACTTCTAAACGGCTCAAGATAGAAATATGCGGTTTTCGCTGAAATGTTTTATTTTAGTAAAAGTTTTGTCTGAATGGATTGAACTTTTTATATCGCTTTCAAATACAAAAACAAAAATGGCGGATTTTTGAAAAAAACTTTGTGATTTTTTTTTAATAGAACACCCAGTATATTTTTTTGTAAATTGAAAGAAAGGTCCTTCACCTATCCAGCGATATATAGTTTTTCAAAATCGGTTGTCAAATCACAGAGTAATTAATTTTTAAAATGAGAGGTGCAACATGGATATCACATAACATAATATCAATTTATGTGATTTCCACATTGCATCTCTCATTTTAAAAATTAATTGCTCAGTCATTTGACAACCGATTTTAAATTTTTTTATATCGCTGGATAGGTAAATAAACGTTTTTTCAAGTTTTTAGGTAAATGACCATTTTTTCTAACGCTTTTAAATAAAAAATGGCGATTTTTGAAAAAAAACGTTGTTGACTTTTTTATTAAAACACCCAGTATACTTTTTTGTAACTTGAAAAAGTGGTCATCTACCTATACAGCGATATAAAATTTTTTAAAATCGGTTGTCAAATGACTGAGCGATTAATTTTTAAAATGAGAGATGCAATGTGGAAATCACATAACATAATATATAATATCAATTTGCTTAGTTATGTTATTTAGGTATTTATGTGATATCCACGTTGCACCTCTCATTTTAAAAATTAATTACTCAGTGATTTGACAACCGATTTTGAAAAACTTTATATCGCTGGATAGGTGAAGGACCTTTCTTTCAATTTACAGAAAAATATATTGGGTGTTCCATTAAAAAAAGTCAAAAACGTTTTTTTCAAAAATCCGCCATTTTTTTTCGTATTTTAAAGCGATATAAAAAATTTAATCCATTCAGACAAAACTTTTGCTAAAATAAAACATTTCAGCGAAAACCGCATATTTCTATCTTGAGCCGTTTAGAAGTTATAGGCAGTTAAAATGGGGGAAAATATAAGTGGACACCCGGTACAGTATGGAACAAATGAAAGGAATAAATGCATTATTTCGTAAGCTAGCGATTTTAAGGAAAAATCCTAAAACAGGTCGATTTTTATTTTAAAATTATGATTTTTTTACATATACCTACAGGGTGATTCGTTAACAATGTCCAATGTCTGAGTTGTAGATTCTAGACCTCAAAATATTAAGATTTAATCCAAATCACTTAACTTAAATAAAATGTGGCTCGTTACTGACTTACAAGGTGTTTTATTTAAAAATTTAATAATTATTATTTTTACCTAATACCTACTTTAAAACTATTTGTCATATTTATCCTTGTCATACTTGTCATAAAGTGTAGGTACTGCACACCCTACTAAATTATGATAAACAAACGTTTCTTCCTATTACCAGAGGCGTACGACAGCGGACAGTGATTGGTTGACCCTTCCCAAATTTTATGCCACTGGCGAAATTGCTATTTTAGCGCAATATTTCGATTCTTGAATACCTCCTGTGTAAATAACATACTCTTCATTCGTAACGATACAGTCATTAGTTTTGGATATATTTGAAGTTGAAAATGAAACGGCACAGCTATTTTGATTAATGTAGGTACCTATTGTGGCCTTTCATTTTCAACTTCAAATATCTCGAAAACTAATGATTTTATCGTTACGAATGTAAAATATATTATTTATATAGAAAGTATTGGAGAATCTAAAAATTATTCTAAAATAGTAATTCCATTAGTGGCGTAGAATTTGGGAGGGGACTTTCCTTGTCCTACGCTTCTGGTAGTAGCCAGAAACGTTTATTTAATATAAATTAGTAGATTTTACAGTTAGTACATTCTTTCACGGTTTTTGCTCTAAATTTTAAAGAACCGCTTGGATTGACATGAAATGTGGCATACGCATGGCTTACATGTCAAAGAAAAAAAGTGATATTGTGCCGATGTGTGCTTTTGCCCTGGGGGTGACTTTCACCCCCTCTTGGGGGTGAAAAAACTGACTAATTTTAAGTAACTTTTGTTCTATAGAGTTTTTTCGCCAAGTTAACACTTTTCGAATTATTTGCGAGTGAATATGTTCATTTTTTAACAAAATAACTACATTTTTTGACGGTTTTTCGCAAAAAACTCAAAAAGTAAGTATTTTGTCGAAAAAAACGTTCTTAGCAAAAATATGGCCTGTAAAAAAGTAAAAAAATGGTGTACGCGTTAGGTCTCTGGACCTCGTAAAACCAGAGTTATAGCCAATGAAATTTAGATTTATATTCACCAAATTTCAAATAGAATTCTTCGAAGTGAAATATCCAAAAAATTAAGCACTTTTTGGGGAAAATCTATTATAACTTTTTTAAAGTGTTTAAAAAGAGCTTAATTTTTGTTTTTATAAAAAGTTTTATCATTAAATTTAAGCAAGTTACGCTCAAAATAAAGTTGGTCCCTTTTGTTTTGGCAAAAAAATCGGGAAGACCACCCCCTAATTAGCAACTTAAATGAAATAAATCGTTACCGCTCCACAAATTATGTTAATTATGTTGTGTTTATATGATCTGTAAGTTTCATCGATTTAAAGTGCTTATTTTTGAAAAAATTTGGTTTTAAAGTGAAATTTTTAAAAATTTTAATTTTGAAAAATATGATTTTTTTTCAAAATAACTTAAAAATTGTTAGAGATACCAAAATTCTCGAAAAACAAGAAAAAGTCAGCATTGCTTTTCTGAATATCACGTATAGTTTTGTTTTTCTGTTAGAGAAAAATTGATTAAGATTTGGTGTTTCTAAATTTGCATACATTCGTGATCAGTGACTCGTTAAACCGCTTTTAACTACAACCCTTTCAAAAATAAGGACTTTGAACCGATGAAACTTACAGATCATATAAATAATACATACACGAGTCAAGAAACTTGTGAAGTCGTAAAGATTAAGTTCATTTGATATACTAATTAGGGGGCGATTTTCCCGATTTTTTTTACCAAAAAAAAAGGGACTAACTTTATTTTGAGCGTAACTTGTTTACTTTTGACGCTAGAAATTTTTTTATAAAACAAAAATGAAGCTTTTTTTAAACACTTTAAATAGGTTTTCCCCGAAATGTGCTTCATTTGTGGTTATTTCACGTTAAAGTATTCCATTTGGAATTTTACGAATATGAACCTATATTTAATTAGCTATAACTCTGCTTCTACTAGGTATACAGAGGTGATATATACACCATTTTTTTAAATTTTTTACAGGCTATATTTTTGTTAAGAATGTTGTTTCGACAAAATACTTACTATTTGAGTTATTTGCAAAAAACCGTCTAAAAGCGTGGTTATTTCGTTGAAAAAATGAACATATTTACTGGCTAATAACTCAAAAATATTGACTTAGTGAGAAAACTCTATAGAACAAAAGTTACTTAGAATTAGTCAGTTCATCCATTTCCGGACTTACTTTGGATGAATATTTTTTCACCCCCAAGAAGGGGTGAAAACCACCCCCGGGGCAAAAGCACATATCGGCACAATATCACTTTTTTTCTTTGACTTGTTAGCTATGTGTATGACAAATTTCATGTCAATCCAAGCGGTTCTTTAAAATTTAGAGGTTTTGCAATATTTTACCGTTAAAGAACGACTAAGTGGCTACACCTTTTGGCAAGTATGATAAGAATATGTCAAATATTTTTAAAGTATATAGGTACTGGGTACAAATAATTTTTAAATTTTTAAATTTTTAAAATTCAAATTTTTAAACGTCTTGTAGTAAGGAGCCACATTTTATTTAAGTGATTTGGTTTAAAGGTTAACTATTTGTATTCAGTACTAAGGGGCTATCCTAGTGTAAAAGTACGAAATTCATATACTTTTTTTTTGGAATTTCTAAAATGAAAAGTACTGTACCAATTGTTTTGAAAATTTGCACGTTGCACGAGCATTTATTGTAAAACATTTTTCATAAAAAAATATTGAAAATGAAACGATTTATGCGTCATCTACTATAGGTCTGGATCCCGCGTATGAAAAAAAAGTTGATTAATAGCAAGCTGAAAATTTGTTAATAGCTTAAGGGTGTCTAGTCGAATAAACTTTGATATATGGGAACACTGAAACAGGGGTAGTTTTAATTGTGGAACAGGTTAAAAATTTGGAACGGTCACAGCACGAAAACGGCACATTTATTTTGTCCGACAGAACAGACTTAAACTCTCCGAACAGAGATTAAACTCTCATGAAAAAATCAGACTGCTATTTATTACCTGTCATAATTCCTGTCATTTGACATATTCTACATGTTCCACTCATTAAAACGCCCATTTGGTGATAAATAGCAGTCTGATTTTTGCATGAGAGTTTAATCTCTGTTCGAAGAGTTTAAGTCTGTTCTGTCGGACAAAATAAATGTGCCGTTTTCGTGCTGTGACCGTTCCAAATTTTTAACCTGTTCCACAATTAAAACTACCCCTGTTCCAGTGTTCACACATATCAAAGTTTATTCGACTAGACAGCCTTAAGCTATTAACAAATTTTCAGCTTGCTATTAATCAACTTTTTTTTCATACGCGGGATCCAGACCTACTAGCACCGTGAAAATAAAAACATAGCTCCACTGCTGCAGTGATTGGGACTAATAGAGATCCTGAAACATAAAATTTCAAAGTGATTATTGAAATATAAGTTATTTCCTATACCATTAACTAGGATTTTTGAAAAATATTTAAATTTGGAAATATGACGAAGTGATAAAAAAATTTTAAAAATCAGCTAAAACATTTTCAGTTTTCAGCTAAATGAAATTTTACTTACTGGTTCAAGTTATCCATCATTTTATAGTCTCCACCAGATGTGTTGATTTTTTGGATGATTCCAGGTGCCAAACGGTTCATCAATGTGCAAAGGAGAATACCGTCCCTAAGGCAATCTTCGTATGGAACTCCTGGAGGAAACCTCATTCCTGTGACAGCTTCTATCCATGCTTGAGCTTCGCGTTCTTGTTCTGGATCACGCTTTCCGGCTACCTGTGGAAACAAAAACATTCAGATTATGACAGTGTATTACAAACATAGTATCACATTATTACTATTAGAATAACATAATATGATAAAGACAATTTGTCGCTACTAAAAGTTAAAGCGGTACTCCCAAACAGATACGAAAAAAAAAGCACATCGAGTCAAATCAGTTAATAAAACAAGTACGGTACAATCTATACAGTTTAAACCATGAGAGTGTAAAGCTACTGTATAAAAAACGTTTAGACGAAAAATTAAAAAGGGGTAGTTTTGAAAATACCGAAGAATGCTACGAACACATCAAAAAGTCCATTTATTTAACAGCAGAAGAAGCACTGGGGAAATGTGACGAAAACCATAAAGGAATAAAACCGTACTGGTGGGATGAAGAATAGAGAAGGAAATTACAGATAAACGTCGGAAATACCAAACGTTCCTAACAACAAAAACAGAAAACGATAAAACAATTTACAAAGAAGCACAAGCCAAAGTAACAAAAATATAACTCAAAAAAGAACGAATGATGGGAAAAGAACTGCCACAAAATCAACACCTACACATGAGGTAGAAGAAGCACAGAGAGTTGGAGATTAATTAAAAATTTGAGAAATAATAAGAAAAAAGACGTTATATCACCAATAACAACGGCAAAATGGGAAGAATATTTCAAAAAATTACTAACAGAACATAGACTAGAATTTACTAACATGGAAGACAGCACGATAGGTAGGTATAAATATAAATTCATGACCATAACAAATAATGAAATCAGAGATGGAAGAAATAACCAAATCCCTGAGAAATGGAAAACACCTGATCCTGGTGATATCCCTGCAGAATTAGTGAAAGCCGGTACAGACAAAATCCAATACCAATTAAGAAAACTCTTTTAAGACTGCTTACATGGTGCCGAATTACTAAAAGAATGGAAATTGTCTATCATGTCAACTATCTACAAAAAGGGAAGCAAGGATCAGTGTGAAAATTACAGGGGAGTTACGGTAAACAGCACAATAAGTAGGATGTATGGGAAACTTATTAAGAACAAAGTTGAAAATGACTATAGAGATTACAAAGCAGAGGAGCAAGCTGGCCTTAAAGCTGGCCAATCCACAGTAAGCCCCAGTCAACAGCCGTCAATAAAGAAGTTCACCTGGTGTATGTAGACTTACAAAAAGCATATGACAGTGTGCTCCTCAGCAAACTATGGTCAACCCCACAGCAAACCACCATTAAACATGGTCGTATCAAAGCAGTCCAAAGTCTGTATAATGGAACGACTGCAAAAATTAAAACTGGATCAAGGTTGTCTGAGGGATTTAAGGTCACGAAAGGACTGACTCAGAGTTACTGTATTTCGCCTAGCTTTTCAAAATTTATCTGGAACAAGCACTCAAGCTGTGGAAAAGAAAATGTAATGGCATGGGAATCCCTCTCATTGACGAGACAATATTATACACTTTATGTTTCGCTGATGACCAAATTCTGATTGCTCAGGATCATGACGACTTGAGTTACATGATGCGGAAGCTGATAGAAGAATACAACAAATGGTGTCTTGAAGTCAACATTAAGAAAACTAAAGCCATGTGTATTGGAGGGACAAAGCAGTCCATTACATTAGACGATAGGGTAGAATTGAAACACTGTGATGAATACAAGTACCTGGGCATGAAGATAACTTAAGATGGAACACTGGATGCTCCTATAAAAGACGCTGCAGGGTAAAAAAGCCATATCCATGATGAACGGCATTCTGTGGGACCAAACAATATCTAAAGCGAACAAACAGCTCATATACAATACCATACTTAAAAGTGTAATCACATATGACAGTGAAGTTTGGCCAAAGAAACAAAGAACAGAGAAAATGTTACTAGGAACAGAAATGGATTTCTGGAAAAGTGCAACAGGCAAATCAAGAAGAGATCAGATACCCAATGAGAGAATGCGAGAAATGATGGGAGTCACGCATACAATAATTGATGACATAAAAACAAAACAACTAACATGGTACGACCATATACAGAGAATGCCAAATGACAGGATCCCTAAACAAGGTGGAGCATGGAATTGAAAAAGAACTAGAGGAAAGAGAAATCCTTCCAAGTCTATGGTTAAACCAGAAGAATGGCGGTTAGTTGTCAGAAGGCGTCGGAGAATGCTGTAAACCAATAGTAGCAGTATATTTTTTATATACTGCTATCCAATTTAATACTAAACGCAAAATTTAAACAAAAGTTTAATAAAATTGAAACAAGCTACCCCGATTAATTTTATTATTTTTTCATTCAATCCATATCCATCATGTTTTCATTATAGACTTATAATTTTATTGTAGTTATAGTAAACATGTCTTGCAATGTCTTTTATTTTTAATTTACAAAAAATCATCCATTTTATATGAAACTTAAAAATACTAAACATGTTTTCGTGCTCCAAACAGCTGGGTTGTGATTCTATTTTTATATAAGTGATAAATGCTAGCAGTAATTTTTATTTAATTGTTAGTGTAGACATAAATCAAAAAATATATCTGACATAATACATTTTACCGTTATTTTTAACACATATTTCGTTTATAGTTCAGATTGAAACTTTTGAATGAACATTCTTTAAAAATACGTGAATCTTCTTACTTATAAATAATAAAAAAGGTCTAAGAGCGGCCTGATTCATGGGCTAAGCGCCAAAGAAATCTGGATCCGGGGTTTCGTAGACGATATTTATTGTAATGGTAACGAGGGGAAAATTTTCCAGCACTGTTGCGAATCAGATGCGATATGCCCTTCATTATACAGGGTGATTCATTAAGAATGTCCAATCTCTGAGTTGTAGATTCTAGACCTCAAAATATTAAGATTGAACCCAAATCACGTATATAAAATGTGCCTGGTTACTGAGTTACAGGGTGTTCTATTTAAAAATTTAATAACCATTTTTACCCAGTACTTTAAAACTATTTGATATATCCTTGTCATACTTTGCAGAAAGTGTAGTTGCCATGGTATTCATTGATCATGAGAAAGCATATGATAGAGTTCCTGGAGAGATTGTGTGGTGGGCACTCAATAAGAAAGGAGTCCCTGGCGAATATGTAAAGATTGTGAGAGATATGTTTGAGGGAGTAACAATTAGTGTTAGGACAGGTGTGGGAGAGACTGATAAATTTCAGGTGAAAGTAGGATTGCACCAAGGCTCGGTGCTTAGTTCTTATTTATTCTCATTAGTTTTGGACCAGATAACAGCGAAACCACAGGGTAGCATTCCATGGTGCCAAGAAGAACAGAAAATCTAAGAGTGAAGAAAGCATAAATATTTACCATAGAAGCAATCATCATATTAACATTTCTGTTATCAAGTAAGCATAATTCATTTTGTTGACCAAGCTGACAAACCACTTTAACAAGTAGCATAGTGCAATACCGTGACTGCATATACAAATTATTCGAAAAACTCACCACTTTAGAATAATTATTACCCTTCAACAAAAGGCCATTGAACACCGATTAACATCTGTAATGGAACGTCAATTTAAAGGGGATAGGAAAAGAGTACAATATTTCTAATAGTATCTAAAATACCGTTAAAAACATGGTCCCTTATCGTCAAGAAAACCGTTCTAAGATGTCCTAGGTGTTCTAGAAATTTTCCATCTTCTCTATTTTGTTTTATCGTCATGCCCATCTTCCTCATATTCTCTTCTACACCATCCTTCCTGGTGGTAGGGAAGGCCAAGCGTGGATTTTGCGCGTTACTTGACTGCGTCAGAAAATTAAATGGGGAGAAACCTTGCACCGGAAGAAACCTTATATCCTCTAAATGTAACCCTACCATGTATGAACTCTTACAACAGGGTCGTGAGTTGGGGACAGTCCGAGAAAAATCTATCCTTAGAAAAACTTGAAACCGTCAGATTAAGACAAGGTTGGGATAAAGTATGGAACCAAGCAAATATCTTTGAAATGAAAAGAACAATATTTATGAAACTTTGCATGCAAGTACACTGACGCAAAAGGCATCTGTTGCCATATTTTTTGTTACTATTCCACTTCCGGTTTCACCGGAAATACCTCTAACTTATTTAATTTAAATGGGACACCCCATATATTTTTGCGGATTTTAAAAGAACTTGTTATTTTTAATTCATACATACCAAATTTGGTAGAGAAAATGTGTTAAAAAGTGTCTGTAGATAATTTTTTGTATGAATACAACGTAATAGGAGATAAACGAGTACCATCTATACCGTAGACTAAAATTGTTGTTTACATGCACTGCATGACTTATTTGAATTTAGTATAGTAGGTAAAACTGTTACTGAGCTAATTGACAGAAATAAGTTGTATTAAAAATGGTTCATTTAAGTGGAAAAAATCGTATTGAAATATTAATGATAATAGGTTATGGTGAATTTTCATTTTTTGGAAGTGAATTTTCCAAATCGATGGATTGGACGTAGAGGATTCATAGAGTGGCCCGCTCGTTCTCCGGACCTCAACCCGTTCGTTCAACATGCTTGCAGGATTTGAGACAAAGAATAATAATTGATGAATGTGAACTAATACGTGGAGAAATCTTGCAAAAAGTGACTCACGAATTTATTTATAGGCTTGCACGTTGTCAGGAGGTGAACAGCAAACATTTTCAACATTTGAAATTATTTTTTTTTTTATTTTTAATATCATTGGTCTAACGTAAATAAATTAACCTATTTTTTAACTGTAAAGAGATTTATTTCTTGTTTTAATAGTTTTTTCTTCTAAACTTGGTATGTATGAATTAAAAATAACAAGTTCTTTTAATATCTGCAAAAATATACAGGGTGTCCCATTTAAAGTAAATAAGTTAAGGGTATTTCCGGTGAAACGGGAAGTGAAGTAGTAACAAAAAATATGGCATCAGATGCCTTTTGCGTCACTGTACTTGCATGCAAAGTTTCATAAATATTGTTCTTTTCGTTTCAAAGATATTTGCTTGGTTCCATACTTTATCCCAACTCTGTATAATATATAGTCGAACCCGCTTATTAGAGTACCGGTTATAAGAATATCCCAGTTTATGGAATATAAATTCGAGGTCCCGAAACGTTTCCAATTACTCCTTAATAAATTTATCCGTTTATAGGAATACGTTTTAATAAAATAACGTTTAATCGAATATTATTCAGGTCAATGAATAAATTTTTACCTATAATTTCCTAAAAATTATGTCTGGTATTTTATGTTTTATGTTTTCTCGCCAAGGCCCTCGAAGTCCTGTAGTGCTGTTTTGTATATTTTGGGTTTGTCAGGTAATAATACTTTATTACTACTGTTTATGAGTACCAATTCAATCGATCAATTCAACCGCGTATTTTACAGGTCGTAAAATGATTTCATATTTTTGTCTACTAATTTCTATACCTATCTACCATATTATTACCACCCACTTGTTTGTTATAAAAGTTTTAGAAACAGTTAATCGGCCATCGTAACCGTTTGTAATGTTATAGCAAGTTTTATGGAGGGCTAATCCAATGTCAATTTTTCTAATTTTTCAAATTTAGAACAACAAGTGACTATGTAGTATTTTATGTAACAAAACAAAACAAAACAAGCTTTTTACCCATATTATTTTTCAAGACAAAATAATAAGAAAATATTTACATATCTATACATATATTGCATAGGTACATTTCGTATTAATTATCTGTATGCATCGACATAATATATAGTATATTGTGCAACAAGTGCAGAAAGGTACTAATTTCTCACGAGTTTGAAAAGTTGCGGTACGAGCGCAAGCGAGTGCCGCAATTCAAACGAGTGAGAAATTACCTTTCTGCACGTGTTTCACACTATACTTTTTCTACAAGCACAGTTTTTCCTAAAAATAAAAATCACAATTTCCAAACGACGATTAATTATAATAGGTACCTATGTGATAAATTTTAAACTGTATTTAATTAATACCTACTAATCAATTTAAATTCCTTATACCTAAATAAATTGCACAGAAATCAGTTAAAAAATTAATGCACTGCCTTAATTTGTTTAAATTTAAACAATTATTACACATTATTGACATTATATTTATGCTGTCACGGACTTACACAAAACCTACTTCATTCGACGTCTCTTGCACAGTTTGCTAAATCCTTATCGGTTATTTGATAATTATAAAATGTTTAATAAGAATAAAATTGTAAAATAAAACAGTTGTAACATCCATAATTTAGTTCTATGCTATAGTTAAATATAATAATTATCTTATAGGTTATATATTTGTCTAAAGTTTAACCACGGATGTAAACAGAATATAACGTTACTCAGAATGCGGTAGTCCACGGATGTAAACAGAATATAACGTTACTCAGAATGAGGTAGTCAACTGTGCGGAAAAGAACTTTGCGGCACAGAAACGTCACTTTGCGGCACAGAAACGTCACTTTTCTGCACACTAATGTCAAATATCTTATACTGTGAGAAAATATCAAGTTTGCTAACATAAAACCGTGCAGAAAAGTGCACTTTGAATAGTGGTTGTAGAAAAATGTATTTTTTCTACAACCTAACACGGCTTTTTCTAACACGGCCACTGGGGGAGTCCCGATCGAAAATCTAAATAAGTGCAAACTGGGTTGCCATATTACACGAATTATCGTGTAATTACACGATTTGTTCCTATTTTACACGATTACACGAATCAAGTACGAAATCTTACGATTTTTACCATTAAAAATTTTCAGTAGTGTTTTTAATACATTTTTATTAAAATTCACTTAATACTTCCCTGTATTGTTTAAAAATTACTTTGCAAAGAAAGAGAAATCCTCAGATATTTGTAATCTATACTTTCATACCTAATCATAACATACCATAATGATAACATAAACATCATTGGAAGAGTCTCAAGTTAAGTACTCATTTACACTAAAGTAAAATATAGGGGAATCCCCTGAAAATATTAGGAAGGTATAAACATTAGCCAGTCACCAACCGTTCTTGAATGGTTACGCGCATGCGCGATAGCGAATAATTATGCGCAGTAACACAGTTTCCGTTACTGCGCAGACTCGTAACCATTCAAGGAGGGTTTATTAAGCATTTTCCGACTTCACGATTTTACACGATTTTCAGTAGTCGAGTTTCACGATTTTTGCTTCACTTCATCTGGCAACCCTGAGTGCAAAATATATTAGATAAATAACGGGTTGTGATCAGTAAATTTTTTCAGTATCTGAGAAGCTTTAAAGCACTGTCTTCAATACTCGCAGGCTCGAAGGGGAAAAATATTGCACACTCCCATTGGTGGTAATTTGAGTAAACTTACTTTTAGACAAATTGGAAATATTGGGCTCATTAACTTAATAATTAAAATGATAGAGACACTACTGACGAGTAATTAATTTACTTCATTCAAGCTGCGAGAGATAAAATATACTGAAACACGGTAACAAATCTAATTGGATATACTGTATACATAGTTCTTATTTTGGATCCTCTTCATTTTGGAGAAAGCTTCTACAATCAGAGACAGTACAAAAATTTGAAGAAATATTTCAATAAATCCCAGAATGATCTACAGAATCCAATACCAGAGCCATCACTTAGTCTGAGAAAAGAAGATAACGAATTTGATTTAGATATTACTTACCTATTTAATAACGCTGACAATGATAACTTGCAATCTTGGAAGTATGAAATTGAAAAATACATAAATGAGCCTAGGTCAGAATATACTGGTCTGAGAATATACTTGATTGGTGGAGAAGACACGAAAATATCTACCCGTCATTATCGAAAATGGCCAAGGATTTTCTCGGAACGCCAGCTACATCTGTACATACCTGCGGAAATGCTAGTTTCAAGAGCAGCTTTAACAATAACAAAGCCAAGAAATCTACTAGACTAGACGTTGCTTCATGAGAAGTGTTATCTGCTTTAATTATTCATGGCTTATCAATTCCGATTTAAAAATGTGCTAAATTTGTTATTTAAAATAAAATCTAATTTGCAATTTTATTTTCAACAGGATTAGGTAAGTATCATTATTTATTTTTTTAATTTACCTTTTTGTAAATCGTTTTAGCAAAAAAAGTGTTAAATAAATTAAAATATGTTATGTTAAAATAATGTTATCTTTTCACAAATAAATACGTTTTAGAGTTTTCATTATTAGTCAAGATTTCTTGTTTAAATTTCTTGTCTTGTCTTGAAATCTAAAATTACTTCTTGTCTTGATCTTGTCTTGCAATCAAGACAAGATCAAGACAAGATCTTGAAATTTTCAAGAAGTTGGCAACCCCTAATTCCAATAAGCGGGTTCGACTATATATATGTATATTTAAAAAATCTGACGATTTGAGCGGAGCGTGAGGATACGGGCGACGCCACAAAGTATCACAAAAAAGCTAATATTTAGCAAAATGAACATCAGATCGAAAAATAAAAAGTACGTGTTTAATTATTTTTCAAAAATCTATCGAATAATACCAAATAGGGAGACGGGCTGGGGGGTTACTTTAAAATCTTGTATAGGAACCCCCATTTTTTATTGCAGATTTGGATTCCTTACGTAAACATAAGCAACTTTTATTTGAGACATTTTTTATGGACGGATGGAGCTATAATCTTAAAAAAACGATTTTTGGAAATGGAAAATTAAATAAAATAAATGGAAAATCCACACTAAAATAGAAAACTAAAATTTTTTGGCTTTAGGACCTAACCTTCACAACCCAATAGGTCCCCATGACGCTTTAGTAATTGCAAATTTAGCATCCAAATCTCGCCTACTATGGGAAGGAAAGCTGGGATTTTTTTTTAAGGAATAGGAAGACATATTGAGAGTAAGAACGAACAATAAACGCAAGCAGACCAGTCTTATAACGCAGATACAGGCTATAATATATACTATGATAAAGTTAGAATGTACTGTAAAGATCGTTTTAATGTAATAAAGAACGGTTTTACACTTTACATTTTATAAATAATATCAACGGAATTGATTAAAATATAATCATATCATCACCAAAGTTTATGCCAGATCGAAGTTCAGCGAATTTTAAAAATTCTATTTCAATAATACAAATTTAAAAACAATGTAACAAAAATAATCTCTTGTTAGACATGTCAACGAGATTCAAAATAAACAGAAGTTGTTTTATTGATCCCGTCATTTGTTATGACATCTAACAAATAATATATCTGATGCATTACATCATTTTACGCTCCATAATAGAGTTATATTCAGATGAGCCAACCGCTGCATTGGCATTGGCAAACCAAAAAAACTTTGTTGCCAATTTTTTTGACGGAAAATTAAAACATCATTAAATTTTATCAAAGGTGCGTATCATTCATCAACAGGTATTCGAAAATGAGTTAGTAATTACAAATATTCATTAGTAGAACTTGTTACCTATCTATTGATTCGTTCATGGCAGACTGCCTGGTTTTCGGTTTGAATCATCATGTGACGTTAAAGTTAAGTTGTTTTGAACTAAAAATGATTGTGATTGGTTTATTAATTTTGAAAAGAGATTTGTCATGAAATTTTAAGAAAGTTTTAATATCTAATCTAGTTAGAATAAAACATGTGAACGGGTCGTGAATATTTACAGCGTATTTGGACGATTATCCAAAAGGTTACCCACGTTAAGATAAGCAAAATGCCCTCACTCCCAGAATTAATATTTTTTAATTTTTTAGAGGCAGTCTTCACTCTTCACTCGTAACAATAAAGTCATTATATTTGAAGTTAAACATGTAACGGCACAGATACATATTTTGGTTAATGTTCTATTGTGCCGCTTAATTTTAAACTTCAAGTATCTCGAAAACTAATGATTTTATCGTTAAGAGTGAAGACTAGGTATATTATTCATTCGTAACGATAAAATCAATAGTTTTCGAGATATTTAAAATTAAAAATTAAGCGGCACAATACATTAATCAATATAACTGTGCCGTCACATGTTTAACTTCAAATATATTGAAAACTAATGACTTTATCGTTACGAGTGAAGAGTGAAGACTGCCTAAAATACAGTCATGTCAAAGATACGGCCCGCGGGCCGCATCCGGCCCCCGGGCCATACCAATACGGCCCGCGATCGCAATGTGTCACAGAAAGAAGAATCATGTTTTTTAGAGCTTTTAGACTTCACTCGATTGCTCTACGGAAGTTTTAAAATGCGTACACTACACTACATTTATAAGTCATTTCAAAGGCAGCGCGTGCCTAGACAAGCGAGAGAGATAGACAGTAACACCATCTCTTAGCGGAAACACCCTATTATTTTTGTTGAGAACAATAGAATCTTCCATGCGCTTCGAGTCTAGACTAGAACCTTCCTTATCGATATAAAAGAAGTGCGTCGACGTGTCACGTGAGTCAGTTGCGAAGTAGTGGTTGAGAAGGTATTGTACATTTGTTTGTGTCGTGCGTGTGCGATATCCATAATTGTGTCGAGTTCCATATTTGTTACGATTTCGGCATAATGTCACAAAAACGTAAAGTTGATAGTGAACGTAGAGTTTTTCAGTCTAAATGGGAAAATGCATATTTTTTCATAGAATGGAAAGGTAAACCACTGTGTTTGATTTGCAATCAAACAGTTGCTGTTTGTAAGGAGTTTAACTTGAAGAGACACTATGATACGAATCATAAATCAAAATTCGATTGTTACACTGAAAAAATAAGAATGGACAGATTGTCATCTTTAAAATCTAAACTTCAAGGTCAACAATCGATGTTTACTAAAGCTAATACTGAGAGCGAAGATGCCCTGAAATCAAGTTTTATTATTGCATTAGAAATCGCGAAGAGATCAAAACCTTTCACTGATGGTGATTTTATTAAAGACTCTATGTTGAAAGTTGCCGATGTTTCATTTCCATTTCAAAAGTCAATAATTCAAAATATTTCGCTGTCAAGAAACACTGTTGCTTCAAGAATAAATGATTTATCTCAAAATTTGGTTCTTCAACTGAAGGAGAAAATTAAGGAATTTACAAACTTTTCACTGGCTGTTGATGAGAGCACTGATACTGTTGATACAGCTCAACTTGCTGTTTTTATACGAGGTATTAACAGTAACTTTGAAATAACTGAAGAACTATTAAAGTGCGTTCCATTGACAGGTACTACAACAGCAAATGATATTTATTCTGCATTGGAGCATTTGATGGCAGAATATGGACTCGATTGGAATATACTTAGCAGCACAACTACGGATGGCGCTCCTGCCATGGTTGGCCAACATTCGGGCGTTGTAACTAAATTAAAACAGAAAACATCAGGAAATTTTGTGGGATTTCACTGTATAATTCACCAGGAATCATTGGCATCCAAACATTTAAAAATGGACCATGTCATGCAACCTATAATTAAAATAGTAAATTTTATAAGGAGCAGAGGACTAAATCACCGACAGTTCAGGCAGTTTTTACAAGATTTGGACGAAAAGTTTTCTGATGTCCCTTATTTCACCGAAGTTCGTTGGCTCAGTCGAGGAGTAGTTTTAGAAAGATTTTTTGCATTACGTGACCCTATTCAAGCTTTCATGTTAGAAAAAGGCAACCCAATTGATTATGACAATGACTGGTGGGTTGATTGTGCCTTTTTGGTAGATATGAATAAACACTTGACTGATCTGAATGTAAAGTTACAGGGTAAAAATCTGATTGTCACTCAAATGTACTCATGTATTCAAGCCTTTGAAACAAAGTTGAGGCTGTGGGAAAATCAGGTAAAAAATCAAACTTTGGATCATTTCCCTCATTTAAAATCATTTGGCACAGTGGATCAAAAAAATTGGATCAATATTCTCAACTTCTGCAAAATCTTATCACGGAATTCAACAATCGTTTTGAAGACTTCCACAAAATGAATGAAATGGAATTCCCAATTTTCAACAATCCATTCAATTTTGAAGCTTCACAGGCACCAGTTCATTTGCAAATGGAGTTGATAGATCTTCAATCGGACAGTATTTTGAAAGAAAAATTTAAAGAGGTTAACGCACTTACATTTTATACACAATATTTCAAGAGTTTGGATAACTACCCGGAATTAAAAAAGCATGCAGCACGCATTCTGTACATGTTTGGTAGCACCTATTTATGTGAGCAGATGTTTTCCGTCATGAAAATAAATAAGAACAAACATCGCACAAGACTTACAAATGAACATCTCCAATCAATTCTTAAAATAAATACAACGAATATGATACCTGACATCAATGAGCTTGTCAAAAACAAGAGAAGTCAGGTATCTGGATCCTCGAGCTCAAAATAATTACCCTCTTTTATAACTTTGATATGATTTTTAACAACCGTATATTATAAGTATACTATTAAATAAAATGTTATAATAATTCAGTACATTTTTTTTTATTTGAATCTGGCCCGCCGACACATTCTGAATTTAATATATGGCCCTCTGCAAAATTGAGTTTGACACCCCTGCTCTAATAAATTAAAAAATATTAATTCTGGGAGTGAGGGCATTTTGCTTATCTTAACGGGGGTCACCTTTTGGGTAATGGTCCAAATACGCTGTAAATATTCACGACCCCTTCACATGTTTTATTCTAACTAGATTAGATATTAAAACTTTCTTAAAATTTCATGACAAATCTCTTTTCAAAATTAATAAACTAATCACATTCCTTTTTAGTTCAAAACAACTTAACTTTAACGGTACGAGTGAAGAGTATGATATTTACATATTATAGAGTATAGAGTATTGGAGAATCGAAAAATTGCGCTAAAATGGCAATTCCGCTAGTGCCGCAGAATTTGGGAAGTGTCAACAATTCACTGTCCCCTGTCTTAAGCCTCTGGTACAGGCCAGAAACGTTTATTTAACACAATTTCATAGGGTGTATAGTACCTACACTTTCTGCCAAGTATGAAAAGGATATGTCGAATAGTTTTAAAATACTGAGCAAAAATAGTTTTTAAATTTTTAAATAAAACACCCTGTACCTGAGTAAGGAGCCATACTTTATTTAACAGATTTTGGTTAAATCTTAATATTTTGAGGTCTAGAATCTACAACTCAGAGATTAAACATTCTTAATGAAACACCCTGTATGTAACTTGTATATAACCCTAACTAATGCTGGTAAATTGATAATTTTGTAAAATAGAAAAGTAGCATGTAGAAATCTTCTCTTTTCCACGCTCAACCATTTTACATGTTTTAATTTGTGAGAAATAGGCTGGTAATCTTATACCACAGATCAGACGAAGACACGAATTTTGAACCACTCAAATTCTTCTCGTGTCATCTGAGCTAATATGCATACACAACATCACTATAGTTAAATTTTGATAGGACTCAACTTCCGGACAGTATCTATTCTTTTTTTACTTTGTATGATAGACAGCGGCGATTATCATAAATTGTTCTTAAACTGAGAAATGCTTTACTCTCTTGCAGTACCGTCTCCTATCGGAGGTTGGCTACCATTACAGCAATCTTAACTTTGTGGCTGCAGCTATGAACAATTGTATTGAACTGCACCTGTACCACTCTCTTAAATTTCGCAACCAGGAAATCCTCCTACGTCCCACATTTCTCTTTTCCGAGATTTTTCCTTGGATTATGAGCCTTAGCAGGGAGTAGTTTTATTATGTGGTCTAGATATTCCAGTTTTCTCGTTTGTGTGGTTTTTATGACTTTTTATGACTTTTTATGAGTATTCCTTCCCCATCTTTAGCAAAAGATCTTGATTTGTTACTCTCGATGTCTATGGTATTTTTCTATGGATGCTATACAATGTGCCACTTCTCTAACTACTTACAGATATTCAAAACGAAACATTTCTTACGCAGTGAGAAAAGTCGACCATTGTAGTGAGAAAAGTCGGCCATTGCCGGTTTTCCATACACCTGATCGCCGTTTCCATGGTAACATGCACAATAGAAACATAATTATTTTTGTCAAACAAAATGTGTTAAAACAAAACTTACCAAGAATTACCTTTTAAAACTGTTCAAATATAACTGTGAATTATAATTTTAAATAAAAAAAGTATATAAATATTAAAAATATTAAATACCTATATAATATGTGTATATGTATTTTATTTCAATTTAGGCATATAATATACCTAAAAGCACCTAAATTATTTAATTTTGAAGTTTTAACTCTTGACAATAACGCATCCATAGAAAAAGTACAGTGTACAACACATGAGAAAATGACATATTTCGCCCTCGCTTGATTTGCGGAGGGACTAACTTCTGCGCTCGTGGGAAATATGTATGTCTTTTTTCTCACTTGTTGTACAATATACTATTTCCACATTCTCCTGTAGCATCACATATCGATTGCCTCAATGTTTTTGATGTTTATCTTTTTTAGTGTCCAAGCTTCCATGCAATACATCAGAATGGAGAAAACATAGCACCTTAACATTTTCGTTCTCAATTTCAGATTTATGTCTCATAGTGTAGGAAACAAAGGTTGAACCTTGCAAAATGGACACAAGTCCGGTTTTATTTTTTTCCTGGTATATCAAGGGGTGCTTATTATGAGACTAACTTTTTCTGAAAAAATTTCGCCCCGGAACCTCCCTTTTCACCCCTTTAAAGGGGGTAATTTGTGGTTCTTGCGGAACGTAGCCCTTCCTGTAACTTTTACAAAAAATTTCTTTTATAGAAATATGAAGAGGACTATATTTCCTACGATTTATTTCCGACACCATCTCTCTATCATCCACCGTTTAGCGGGGGTGGCGCCCTAAATTTGACAAGTTTTCAAAAAAAGATGTTTTTAAAAAAAATATGTTTTTTCCTAACTGTAACGGAAATTAAGAAGAAATCCTGCGGCAATTATTCACAAATAATTGACTGATTTTTTGGTATAGGTTTTACTTAAGAGTAATTGCCCTTTTTTTAATTACAGGGTGTTACATTTTAAAAAACCTCTTTTTATACCATCTGAACCGTTTATGCTAGAGTAAAAAGACTTTCAGCGATTACCCACGTACAGGTGCTATTTACAAATTTGTATAATGCACCCCCATTTTTTCCCCGGAACCACGACAAAAAAAAAGAAGAATTAATAAATAAATTGATTTTCTTGGAATCCTTCACACACAATGCCTTTTATTAATATGCTTCATATATCATTTTGTGCACGTTATTATTACCCATGCATGGACACCAAAAGCAATTTCCTAGTGCAACCTTTATAGCAAAAAAAAATAAATAAAATGGGGGGTTGAAAATTTTTTTTTGTTTTTTGCTTTTTGATCCACATGGGCACATGCTTCATCAATAGTGCTTTTCAAAAATATATATGGCTATTGCAACATCTCTGCGAAAACCACCCCTATCCTTGAAAATATACTGCAGAAACTACCCCTATCCCTTGGCGAGCATGTTTTTACGATTTTCTCATTACCTATGTATTCTTTGTAAACAAAACTTATACAAGGTTAAAGACCACTATTTACTCTAAAAATTATGTCCTATTCATTTTTTCGTATAAGCAACCGTTACGGCACAGTGGCGCCGTAAACCTCATATATGCTTTGACGGGCTCCAGTTTTTGTTTTTTTTTTTCGTCATCTGTTCGTTTTATTGATAAAGTACTTATGCAAAATAAAACAACACAGTGTAGCCTACAAATTATGACTTATGCACATTTAACATTCTTTGCTCCCCAAAGCCACAGTGGTGGCCCAAAATAAATTTTTGCATATTTTCGCCACCTACATTTATTTTATTGCATTAATGCTACCTTAACAGCACAATATTTACCCTTAGGTGGTCGCTACGCAGTGACGGATCCAGGGAGGGGTGATGGGGGGTGATCACCTCCCCCCTCTCAAACCAAGTGATATTATATTCAAAGATTATAAAAATATTCATTTATTTTTATAGAGATTTAACCAATTGGCACTCCCCTCTTAACGATTCTGGATCCGCCACTGTCGCTAAAGCATAAAAAGTCATTCTTATAAAAATAATATTAATATAATATAAGTATTTCTATAAAAATAAATGAATATTTTTATAATCTTCAAATATAATATCACTTGTTTTGAGAGGGGTGGGGGGGTGATCGCCCCCATCACCCCTCCCTGGATCCGCCACTGCTTAGCGACCACTTAGGGGTGAATATTGTGCTATTAAGGTAGCATTAACGCAATAAAATGTGTGTAGGTGGCAAAATATGAAAAAATTTATTTTGGGCCACCACTGTAGCTTTGGGGAGCAAAGAATGTAAAATGTGCATAGGTCATTTGTAGGTTACACTGTGTTGTTTTATTTTACATAAGTACTTTATCAATAAAACAAACAGATGACGAAAAAATAAACAAAAACTGGAGCCCCTCAAAGCATATATGAGGTTTACGTCGCCACTGTGCCGTAACGGTTGTTTAAACGAAAAAAATGAATGGGACCTAATTTTTAGAGTAAATAGTGGTCTTTAACCTTGTGTAAGTTTTGTTTAAAAAAAATGAATAGGTAATGAGAAAATCGTAAAAACATGCTGGATAAGGTATAGGGGTAGTTTCTGCAGTATATTTTCAAGGATAGGGGTGGTTTGCGCAGGGATGTTGCAATAACTATATATATTTTTGAAAAGCACTATTGATGAAGCATATGCCCATATGGATCAAAAAGCAAAAAACAAAAAAAAAATTTCAACCCCCCATTTTATTTATTGTTTTTGGCTACAGGGGTTGTACTAGGAAATCGCTTTTAGTGTCCATGCATGGGCAATAATAACTTGCACAAAATGATATATGAAGCATATTAATGAAGGGCATTGTTTGTGAAGGATTCCAAGAAAATCACTTTATTTATTAATTCTTCTTTTTTTTGGGTGGTTCAGGGGAAAAAATGGGGGTGCATTATACAAATTTGTAAATAACACCAGTACATGGGTAATCGCTGAAAGTCTTTTTACTCTAGCATAAACGGTTCAGATGGTATAAAAAGGGGTTTTTTAAAATGTAACACCCTGTAATTAAAAAAAGGGCAATTACCCTAAAGTGAAACCTATACCAAAAAATCAACCATCTATTTGTGAATAATTTCCGCAGCATTTCTTTTTAATTTCCGTTACAGTTAGGGAAAAATATATTTTTTTTTAAAAACATATTTTTTAAAAACTTGTCAACTTTGGGGCGCCACCCTTGCTAAACGGTGGATGATAGAGAGATGCTGTCGGAAATAAATCGTAGAAAATATAGTCCTCTTCATATTTCTATAAAAGAAATTTTTTGTAAAAGGTACAGGAAGGGCTACGTTCTGCAAAAACCATAAATTACCCCCTTTAAAGGGGTGAAAAGGGGGGTTCCGGGGCGAAATTTTTTCAGAAAAAGTTAGTCTTATAATAAGCACCCCTTGATATGCCAGAAAAAAAATAAAACCGGACTTGTGTCCATTTTGCAAGGTTCAACCTCTGTTTCCTACACTATCAGCAGCTTAGGAACTTTTTGATTTTGATGAATGATTGTCGCGCTATTTCTATTCGCCTTTAATTTCTCTTGTCTAGTCATTAGTATCAGTGAACCTAAATATGTATTTGTAGGACGTAACTCTTTTAACTTGCTTATGATTTATGGTTAAATTCACATTGGTATATAGCTTCTTTGTTACAATCAAAAATTTAGTCTTTTTGTTGATGTTCATTTTAAGACCATACTTGTATGAGTGTTTATGTTTTAAAGCAAATATGTAAATTTGCTAGGTTATCTGTTACTATAAGCGTGTCATCAGCGTATCGTATATTGTTAGTTAATTCTCCGTTAGTGTTAATATATACAGGGTGTAACAAAAATACAGGTCATAAATGTAGTCACATATTCTGGGACCAAAATAGTTCGATTGAACCTAACTTACCTTAGTACAAATGTGCACATAAAAAAAGTTACAGCCCTTTGAAGTTACAAAATAAAAATTGATTTTTTACAATATATCGAAAACTATTAGAGATATTTTATTGAAAATGGACATGCGACATTCTTATGGCAGTAGTATCTTAAGAAAAAATTATAGTGAAATTTATACACCCCATAAAAGTTTTATGGGGTTTTGTTCCTTTAGACCCCCCAAACTTTTGTGTACGTTCCAATTTAATTATTATTGTAGTACCATTAGTTATACACAATGTTTTAAAAAAAGAATGTGTGTGTACTTTGTATGCACGTAAGAAGTTATACTTCTATTATATGATTTCAACGAAATTAATATACTTTAAACAGTTTATTTATATTTTATTTAAATATTAAACTTATTTATACTTACAGTGGGTGATCATATTATTAGAGCCACATCAAAAAATTTTACTTTTGTTTAATAATGCTATGTAAGTTTTTTGTTTATACGGTCCACGTTGCCTTTGAAACCTTAGAAATGGATGCTATGTTTCTGTTGGAGTGATTAGTATTGAATATTAAAGTTTTATTTTTGCTATTTTCCTTGGTGAGATGTCTTTGGATTTCCCATGATGTTCTGGTACCACTAGTGTAACGAACGCGCAATTTTTACTAAATTCACAAAATATAGTATAGGACTGTCAGAATATCACTAGAGAGCAATGGAAACTCACAAAGTTTATTATAACTCTAAACATCAAGAATACAAAATAATAGTCACACGAGTTGCAAGCTAGGCTGGGCAGCACTGACAAAGAATGGCATCTGAGTCACGCATTGCCACACATAGATGTTGCCACTATTGTCAGACCATTTATTGCACTTTCATAAAGTGTAATAAGACAGCCAAATGGAAACAAATGCGTTAATATATGATGCAGCTCAATTATATACCCTTCCTCTAAAACATTGAATTTTACTAGGTGGCTCTAATAATATGATCACCCACTGTACTACTTCTCAAAATTATTTTTAAAACCGTGCCAAAAATAAAAATAATAAAAGAATAAAACACACACAAACACATTGAAAAATACCACAAATGTTTTCTGAACAATAATTGTCGGAAACATTTTTAACTAGATACGTATTTTCTGAAAAAAAAATTATATAATAAATATACTTACAATCATAAAATGTATAAAAACAATAAAAAACAAAAGTTTCTATTGGGGTTCGAACCCGCTTATCAGCGCAGTTAGTATTGAAATTCATTCACCTTAAACTTTTACCCACGAAGACCTTACTTTACTTTTTCGTGTCTGGATCCGACTACAGTTTTTCTGCCCAATATCGGGCTACGTCTACACCCTTTGTATTTGCGAGCCATAAATCATCGAGGGTACACTGTGATGGGCAAAGTCTGCATATTCTCAGATGCTCCACGCTCTGTATTTCCCCACACTCACAAAGTGCGTCGTTATCTGTCTTGATGCCCCATTTAATAAGGTTCTGTTTTACAGGGGCAACACCTGTGCGTATTCGGTTGAGTGTCCGCCAGGTTATCCAGTCCAGGTTCATACCATTAGGTCGTTCTGGATGTAGGGGGAACAGTTCGGGTGGTTCGACGCTGACATTTCTCATAAACCTTTTCCTTGATTTAAGTCGGCTGATTCCTGGCGGTTCATCAAACCCGTATAATTGGTGCCTTTCATCGAAAGTTTGCCTGAACTTCTCCACATATTGTGAGGCGCATCTACGGTCGTCTGGTGATGCGAATCCAGCTGCCCGGTACAGTAATGGTAGAGGGGTAGGCTTCATACAACCGGTAATTATTCTACATGTTTCATTTAACGCCGTGGTGACTTGTTGGGCGTGTCTAGATCTACCCCAGACGGGACAAGCATATTCCCCTGTTGAGAAACATAAGGCCTCAGCTGTTGTCTTTAAGACCTGGGGGTTTGCACCCCACTTGCTCCCTACGAGTTTCCGGAGAAGGTTGTTTCTCGTAGAAACCTTTTGTCTTGTGCTCTGACAGTGGAATTTATACGTTAATGAACGGTCTAGTATCACTCCAAGATGTTTGGGCCTATCAGTATGTTCCAAGCGTTGTCCCTCCCAGGAAACATTCAGTTTTACATGCGCCAGATGGTTGTTGAGGTGGAATGCACATACTTGGGTTTTAGTAGGGTTTGGCTTTAATGAGTTTTGTTTGTAGTAAGTTGACATCATGTTTAAAGCCTCTTCCATTGTCGACTCTACTTGTGTGAGTGTTTTCCCCTTTACGGCGATACCAAGGTCGTCAGCGTACACAAAACTCTCAGTCTGAGGGTGCATTGGTTGGTCATTGGTGTAGATGTTAAATAGGGACGGCGCCAGAACGCTTCCTTGAGGTAGGCCATTTTTTTGGGTTCTCCATCTGCTCTTCTTTCCATTTTGCACAACGTAGAAGCGTCTATTACACAACAGTGATCTAATGATGTTTACCAGGTCATAGTCAAGCACAGTGTTATAGATCTTAGTTAGCAAGGTCCTGTGGTTTATCGTATCGTAGGCCGCTGTGAGGTCTATCAAGGCTACTCCCACTATCTCCCTCTGCTCAAATCCCTCCTCTATGTGCTCTGTTAGGTTCAGCACTTGTCCTGTGCATGATTTACCTGGTCTGAAGCCTGCTTGTTGTGGGATTAGTTTTGCATCTAATGTCTCCTGGATGCGGTTCAAAATGAGGCGTTCATACAATTTATATAAATGACACAGAAGAGATATCGGACGGTAGTTACTCGGTAGTTCAGGGTCTTTACCAGGTTTCAGAAGGGCTACTACTTTTGATTTACGCCACATTTGTGGAATCTGGTAGGTAGAGCTACAGATGTTAAATAGATCGAGCACCCATTGCCTCGCTTTTTGCCCGTGCGTCCATGCGTCACCATGCGTCATCATGTGCGAAGATCAACTAACTAAACGGATTAAACTTTTGACAGTTCTGAATTTAATCAAATTATGTTGATTTTGAATTGAAATCATTTAGAATTGAAATATTAAAATACAACAAAACATAGAGTAAGAAAACAATATATTAGGTGAATATTGATAGAAATTTTGATAGTAATCAAATTATGTAAATCAAAGCATTACATACTATTTTGGTAGGTTATTTTTAAGTTTTCCAAATAGGTAGGTAGGAAATTTTTTATTAGGATACTGAAACATTTACAATTATTATTACGTACCTGTCGCTTTTAAAAACTATTTAAAAAGTCACTACAATTATAAACTTTTTTCTCTGCCATCGCAACTATAAAAACTAATATACACAACATTAATTTGTTTATCCAAAATCTCCATATTGATTATTGGCAGATGATTTTAACACCCAATCAGATTAAGTATAACATTTATACCATACTGTCGGTGTGCGCATGCGCCCAGTAAAATAAAAATTTACCCTCGTGCCTAAAGAAGTATAACTTCAAAAAGTATTTTGCCTCTTAGTACTTTTTCAAAAAGTGGAGTTTTTATCGAGATATTTTGAATATTTGTTAAATCCACCACATATTTGTATATGGTTAAGTACGATTATGGAGACTTAGTAATAATATGAAAATTTATTTATGATTTACATTTTTAGGTATATTTTCAGCCATACTAAAAAAGAAGCCACATCTCGATAAAAGGTGCCTTATCGAAAAAATACAAAGAGGCAGAAAGTTTTCAAAACACTGTGTTTAACTAATGGTATCGCAGTAATAGTTTAATTGGAACGTACACAAACATTTGGGGGGTTTAAAGGAACAAAAGCCCCCTAAAATTTTTATGTAAACATATTTAAAAAGAAGCAGCAACTCGATAAAAACTGCCTTATCGAAAAAATACTAACAGTCAAAAATGTTTTAAAAATATTGAATTTAACTAATGGTACCACAATAATAATTTAATTGGAACGTACACAAAAGTTTGGGGGGGTTTAAGGGAACAAAACCCCCATAAAATTTTTATGGGGTGCACAAATTTCACTGTAATTTTTCTTAGATGTTCCTACCATAAGAATGCCACACCTCCATTTTCGATAAAAAATTTCGAATAGTTTTCGATATATTCGAAAAAATCGATTTTCATTTTGTAACTTCAAAGGGCTGTAACTTTTTTTATGTGCATATTTGTACTAAGGTAAGTTAGGTTCAATTGAACTATTTTTGGTCCCAGAATATGTGATTTAATTTATGACCTGTATTTACGTTACACCCTGTATAATCTTTATCCCTTCTACCCTGAGGTGTAGGTAAGTGTTAATACGTTTTCTAAATTTTAGGTGATTGTCTAAAGTTAAACCTAGATATTTTGCAATAGCTACAGGTTTAATGATTTCATTATCAATAACTATTTCAATAGTATTGCTTATCTCCAAATATACCCTGTTTGGACCAAAAACTACCAGATTAGTTATTTTTTTTTCAATATTTATATATTTAATGCATGATTTTTTGCCCAATCAACCAATGATTTAATATCTGGATTAACAGTCTAACACTTGCTCTATCAACAACAAAAACAATTTCGTTTAGTGTTTTTTGTCCTTTGCTAGTTGTGTGTGTTTTTTTAAATTAATTTATAAAAACCTTTATTTTCTATTGCATAGGGTTGTATAGAACAGTGTATGCCTCTCTCTAATTAATAAAAACCTTTATTTTCTATTGCATAGAGTTGTATAGAACAGTGTATGTCCCTCTCGAAAACGAAACGTCGCATTCAAAGCCCGTGTTATTTTTTCTCGAGTTTGCTGATAAGAATAAATAAAGTTAAAAAAATTCATCTTTGATGATTGGGATTATTTAAAAACAAACATACACACAGGAAACATACATCATTCAGAATTTCAAATAAATTTTTTATCAATTTTTCGCAAACAGACATATTATTTTCTTTTGGCAACTGCTTCGTCCTACGCAAAAATTTCGATTTTATTTTCGATCATCGTTCGATTACTTAATTTTGAAGAAATAGAACTGATATTATATATTAAAAAACAAGTGTGCACCTAATACGCCTCCGCTCAGTTTCAACATAAAGTCTAACACTTGTGAATCGGCGTCTCAGTAGCATCCCGACGCCAGGATATAAACGAGCTCAGCAGTCATGGCTGTAAGTACTCCTCTTAATTAATTTTCACACGTCAAATTTCCAGAAATAACGTCAGTATTAATGGGTTAGAGAACATCTGCTCATTTTTGTTTGGGCTTGTTTATTTTTTCAAAATTTTAATTAACGCCATACATTGATATTTTTAAATGGACAATAAATACAATGATACTGACGAAAATAGTATTCGACTCATGTATATGGAAATTTGACAATGCCTTATTAAACATAAATATAATTCATTGTGTTTTATATTGTTTTTCTGGTGCATATACCTTTGAATATAATTTTACCTTTTTGTTGATTATTTTGATTAACGCTTTATTTTTTTATATCGTTTTAATGCCACAAGAAGTTAATAGTTCTTAATTCGTCACATTTAAGACTTTATATGCTTTTTTACATATACACCGGTTTTAAAACGGTCTACGATATCTTCTTAGACAAAATTGCCTGCATCTAACCATCCTCTGTCTATCTTCCAGACTAACCATCCTCGGTCTTCTTTCCAGACTGTCTCCCGCATTTTCGATTTCATACCTTTTATCCAGTTTGTTTTTGGTCATCCCCTTTATACGTCTTCTAAGCTTCTACATTAAGATATGTTTAGATATTATTTCCTTGATAATTCTTTTGATATGTCGCTACCATTTAAGTTATTTGGTTTTAATGCCGTCGATTCCTACCCTTTCCATTGTTGAATTTTCTTTAGATCTTCTCCAGACTTCCATTTTCACAGCCATTTAATCCAGTTTTTTCTTGGTCATCTCCTTTATATGTTTTCTAGGCTTCTACATCGAGATCTGTTTAAATATTGTTTCCATGGTAATTCTTTTGACATATCCGTACCATTTAAGTTATTTGGTTTTAATGCCGTTGATCCATACCCTTTCTATTGTTGAATTTTCTCTAGATCTTCTCCAGAATTCAATTTTCACAGACTCATTGTTTTCGGTTCTGTTTTGTCTTATTTGCTCTTTTAGTGACCATGTCTTACTACTTTTCGTTACTAAGTATATTCTTTATTGTTTTTATTTTCCTTTACAATATTTTGTTCCCAACGTATATTATTTAGTAATTATATGGCTTTCACTGTGTACATCATCATCCAGCTTCAAAACTCCACTGCTAAACGTAGGTCTCCATCTCCTGTTTCCAACCTCGTCTATCTTGCAATGCTCTCATCCAGTTTTTATTAAGCCTTCTTAAATCGTCAATTCATATTGTAGCCTGACGCTTCTTTGGTCTTCCCTTGGTCTCCATTTTAATAACCTCTTTTTCTATCGCCCATCTGTCATTCTGGCTGTGTCCTGTTCATCCTCATTTTAGTCTGGCTATCCTTTCGATGACGTCAGTTACCTTGGTTCTTCTCCTGATCTCTTTGTTTTTTATTCTGTGTACATTTTTCTGTAATTGATTGATCGAGTGTACCATCATAGGTCTGGATCCCGCGTATGAAAAAAAAGTTGATTAATAGCAAGCTGAAAATTTGTTATTAGCTTAAGGGTGTCTAGTCGGACAAACATTGATATATGGGAACACTGGAACAGGGGAAGTTTTAACTGTGGAACAGGTTAAAAATTTGGAACGGTCAGACCACGAAAACGGCACATGTATTTTGTCCGACAGAACAGACTTAAACTCTCCGAACAGAGATTAAATTCTGATGCAAAATCAGACTGCTATTTATCACCAACTTGGCGTTTTAATGAGTGGAACATGTAGAATATGTTAAATGACAGGAATTATGACAGGTGATAAATAGCAGTCTGATTTTTGCATGAGAGTTTAATCTCTGTTCGGAGAGTTTATCTCTGTTCTGCCGGACAAAATAAATGTGCCATTTTCGTGTTCTAACCGTTCCAAATTTTTAACCTGTTCCACAATTAAAACTGCCCCTGTTACAGTGTTCCCATATATCAAAGTTTATCCGACTAGACAACCTTAAGCTATTAACAAATTTTCAGCTTGCTATTAATCAACTTTTTTTTCATACGCGGGATCCATACCTATCATCTGATAGTCTCAAACATTATTTATGATCTTGACTTTGACATTGTTCCCATTGGAAGCAGTGATCCTAAACACTTGTGCTTGGTTTTTTCTATGTTTATTTCTTCTGAATTCACACATTATGCAAATTTGAAATAAATAAGAGACTATTGGAGCAAAAACGCCAAATATATTAAATAATGAATGAAATAATTAAGATGAGCTTTAAAGGAATATAAATACAAAACAAAATAACACTTAAGAGACTGGTGGAGGAACAAGATCAAATATTTAATCAAATAAATTATTAAAGGATATTTAATACATATCAATTAACAATCTTGAGAGTATTTTTTGATACCATTATGCCAGATATGCTTCAGTTTAAAATCATTAATTATTACAGAACTCCTTTTTCTGCTTCGTACGTTTAATACAATATTTTATCTACACACAATATAAATATACAGGGTGTAACAAAATACAGGTCATAAATTAAATCACATATTCTGGGAGCAAAAATATTTCGATTGAACCTAACTTACCTTAGTACAAATATGCACACAAAGAGAGTTACAGCCCTTTGAAGTTACAAAATGAAAATCGATTTTTTCCGATATATCGAAAACTATTAGAGATTTTTTTAATGAAAATGGACATGTGGCATTCTTATGGCATGAACATCCTAAAAAGAAATTATAGTGGAATTTGTGCAGCCCATAAAAATTTTATGGGGGTTTTGTTCCCTTAAACCCCCCTAAACTTTTATGTACGTTCCAATTAAATTATTATTGTAGTACCATTAGTTAAACATAATGTTTTTAAAACTTTTTTGCCTCTTAGTACTTTTTGGATAAACCAGTTTTAATCGAGATGCGGCTTCTTTTTTAATATGTTTACATAAAAAATTTTATGGGGGTTTGTGCCTTTAAACCCCCCAAATGTTTGTGTACGTTCCATTTAAACTATTATTGCTGTATCATTACTTAAACACATTATTTTTAAAACTTTTTTGCCTCTTATTATTTTTCAGATAAGGCACCTTTTATTGAGATGTGGCTTCTTTTTTAATATGGTTCGAAGTATACCTCAAACTGTAATTTATAAATAAATTTTCATAATATTATTACCAAGTCTCTAAAATCGTACTTAACAGTACACAAATATGTGGTGGATTTGACAAAATATTCAAAATATCTCAAAAAAAACTAACATTTCGAAAAAGTACTAAGAGGCAAAAAAGTTTTAAAAATATTGTGTTTAACTAATTGTGTCACAATGATAATTTAATTGGAACGTACACAAAAGTTTGGGGGGGTTTAAGGGAACAAAACCCCCACAAAATTTTTATGGGGTGCACAAATTTCATTATAATTTTTTTAAGATGTTCCTATCATAAGAATGTCACATGTCCGTTTTCAATAAGAAACCTCAAAAAGTTTTCGATATATTGAAAAAAATCGATTTTTATTTTGTAACTTCAAAGGGCTGTAACTTTTTTTAGGTGCACATTTGTACTAAGGTAAGTTAGGTTCAATCGAACTATTTTTGGTCCCAGAATATGTGATTTAATTTATGACCTGTATTTTTGTTACAGCCTGTATACATAGATATTGTATATATGTATTTACTTTCCAATGAAATCTATGTATTGTTATTTGTCATGGTGTTAGTTTAAATTCGTATTTATTTCTGTACATCTTAATTATTCATATTTATTATCTGTTATATTAGGTAAGTTATAAGTTGGCTCTGTGTAACTATTTTTAATTCTTCATAAATGCTTTAATATCCGTAACTTTTACATTATTTCATATAACCGCAAATTAAATATAATAAATTATTTCGATAGCTGTTCTGCGGGATAATATTAAATATAATAGCTTTTTAGAACCCATCGCATACATTTAAAATACTAGTAAACTAGCAGAACGCCATGTGGGTTCGTCTCAACCTTGGGCTGTTTGCCAAAATGAAGTAATGGTGAAAAATAAACAGTTACGCACAAAAGTCGATTAACTTTTTATGAAGAATAAAACCATAAAACTAAGAATGTGCTAAAACAATATTATTTTGATTAACAATCAAATCCCGGCAACAACGACATTTCCATTTCTAAAAATGCTACGAGCTAAGGATTTTCCATTAGCATGGCACTGGATGTACATACACAATTACGAAATCTATGAAGTTGATTCTAAAGTACATCAAATGAACTTACGTAGCAATGTTAAATACAAAGATTATTAGTATCTTTAATGTGGATACAACCACGAAGAAGACTATGACTTCTTCTTCATGTGCCGTGCTCCATTATCAAACGTTGACTATCAAATTGGCTATAGTAGTTTTGTTGACGGCAGCTCGGAAAAGGGAAGCAGAGGATCTGTTAAATTATTCTGTTTTCTTGGCCATGACGTTTTGCTTCGACCTGGCCCGCTTCTCTCGTCTACCTTGCCGTATATTATTAAATGGAGTATATTATATCTCTGGGTGGCGCATAACATGGCCAAAATATTCAAGTTTGCGATTTTTAACTGTTCTGACGACTTCGGTATCTTTTCCCCAGGGAAAGAACTACTACCCGTAAGAACTACTGGCGCCTGTGTGCAAAAAAGGATTTTGGCGCCCCTTGTCATTTTGTAGGCATAGGTATTTTGATATTGTTTTTTATTTATTTTTTTGGGGTCCGGACAAATAATTCCCGGACCAATAATCCCGGACAAAAAATCCCCACAAATTATCCCTGGACAAAAAATCCCCGGACAAATAATCCCCGGACAAAAAATTCCCACAAAAAATCCCGGACGAATATTCGCCACAATTTTTTTTTTGACAAAATATCCCCACAAAAATTCCCGGACAAAAAATCCCTACGAATTATTTGTTGCCGGATAATTCTCTAAAAGTTTTCCCGAAATTTTACCAAATTTCGAATTCCAATTCCATCCCGAAATCTTCAAATTTTACATTAATCGTCCAACACTACATGGAATACAATTTTTACGTACACCCAGCTCGACCAAAATGGCCGAGTTTGGGCGTACAGAAGAAACTAACTGCGGTAACGCAAATGCATCTAAGTAACTCCTTTGTACAAGTTAGAATAGTGGGAAAAATATCAAACCGTTTCTGCGTAAATTCTGGACTGAGACAGGGAGATCCGTTGTCAGCATTGGTGTTTAATCTGGCCTTAGAATATGTCATGCCAAAAATTTATCCAAAAATCAAACCAGACATAGCTACTCGGGGAGAGGTCAGATGGGAGAAGGTCTGTATGACGGCCTAGAAAAAGGTGGAAAGATGCAGTCAGAGGAGATTTGGAGAAAATGGGAGTGAGACAATGGGAAATAGTGGCACAGGACCGACAAACATGGAAGGCGAAAATAAACGCGGCAAAGACTCTCGAAGAGTTATAACGACATTGATGATGATGATGACTAAATATTTTTGACGCTAAATGTACAAAAAGGAACAGGTTTTTTGGATTACAAACAAGATTATCGTTGTCAAGACCAGCAGTTGTCATCACGAATACGCAATGTACTAGGCATACTTATTCAAAACAGAGTGAGCAAAATATTTAAGCCAATAATTACAACATGATTCCCACAGCCTTAGCTCATTCCCCATATCATTCTCTCCCACGATTTTTGAAAAAACTCACACTTTTTTGTCAAGTAAAATTTGAAGTTTTCGACATGGAATTGGAATTCGAAATTTGGTACTTAATCGAAATTACAATGCATGCTTAATATCAATTGCTATTCATTATTTTCGTACCGAAAAACGGTTTCATGGCGATTGCTATCTACCTATACCGATTGCATTCACGGGAAAACTTTTAGAGAACTATTCGGCAGCAAATATTTCTTGGGGATATTTTGTCCGGGATTTTTTGGGGGAATATTTTGTCCAAAAATATTTGTAGGGATTACTGGTCCGGGATTTTTTGTAGTGATTTTTTGTCCGGGGATTATTTGTCCGGGGATTTTCTTGTCTGGGGATTTTTTGTCCAGGGATAATTTGTGGGGATTTTGTTTCCGGGATTATTTCCGAGAATTATTTGTCCTAGCTTCAATCCACAGGGTGCCAGGCGGTGTCGTGGTTGAAAAATTATTTAAAAATATTTTTTTTTAAACAAATTCACAAAAAAAAAAAATTTATTTCGAACAAATTTTTTTAGATAACTTGGGTCATTCTGAGTAAAAAAGACCCCTTGTCATTTTTCTCTAAAATATTACTCGACAACAATAAATTCTAGAGAAAAATCACAAGATACCTATTTGCTCAAAATGACCCAAATTATCTAAAAAAAATTGTTTCGAAGTAAAAAAATTATTTTTGTGAATTTGTTTAAAAAAAATTGTTTAAACAATTTTTCGACCAAGGTACCGCCTGGAACCCTGTGGATTTGTTATAGGACCTTTTTTGAGTAAGTTTTGCAAAGAAATCTAATCGAAATAATTTTGCTAACGTGGGCAACGATACAGTCTTGACTATAGCGCTAATTGTTAATAATTAAAAACAACAGCTTTGTAATAAAATAGTGTCAAAAATTTCTTCAGAATGTTGAAGGAGGGGTTTTAAACTTTGATTTGGTCGCTTTTTGACTTTCATAATAATAATTTTTAATCGAGTTATTAAGCTTTGAAAATGGTAATTTTCGCATTTTTTAAATTTTAAATTGCATATAACTCGACAACAATCAATTTGAGTGAACAATGACAGGAGACCTTTTTTACTCAGAATGACCCAACTAAAAAAATTTGTTCGAAATGAAAAAATTATTTTGTGAATTTGTTTAAAAAAATATTTTACCAATTTTTCGTCCACGGCACCGCTTGGCACCCTGTGAATTTGTTATAAGGACCTCTTTTTGAGTTAGTTTGAGCAAAAAAATCGAATCGGAATAATTTCGCAAAGGGGGCGACGATACAGTCCGGTCTAATTAGTTATTCGATAGGTATGCGATTTTCAAATATTGTCGATTCATCATTTGACCACCGCAGAATCGTTCGCTTATCGATGAGATAGTATTATCGCCCACACACTATTGCTCAACCAATGTGTTTGGAATTTTTCCACGGAAATCAGCGCATAGTTAGGTATTTCTTATATACAGTTGGGTGTTTGTTATTTTTATAGCGGGATTTTTTATTTTATTTTTATAGAAAAACTAAAAATTTCATCCAAGATCCAAACAAAATAAAACTGAACTATTTAATTTCTCAACTTTTATTTTAAAATTAATTTTTGCTTTTTTATTTCTTTTTTTGTAAATATTTTTGCACTTTTTGACCCTCGGTTTTGGCGCCCCTAAAGGACGGCGCCCGTGTGCATTGCACACTTTGCACATATGGTAGCGGGGGCCCTGCTTTTCCCATCCTATGCAAATAAACTTCGTGACGAAATCTAGCCATCCATCTTATCTGTAGGATTCTCCAATACACCCAGATTTCAAAGGTTTCCAGATTCTTGAGAAAAGTATATCCATTAAAGTCCAACCTTCGACACCATACAAAATAGTAGAGAACACATAACACTTCACTAATCTAATTTTCAGACTTAAAGTAATATTGTTTCCACATAACAGTTTCTTATAGTACAGTACAATATTATAATTTCTTTGCTTATGTTTTAGTTCTATTTTAGATTATAACCAAGGTATGTGATACTGTTAGTTCTCTCCAGTTTTTCACCATAAGTTGTTACCACTTCCGGTTGTATTGGCGTTTTACTGACAACCATCGCCTTTGTCTTTGCGGTGTTTAGCTTAAATCCATATTCATCACACGTTGTGGTAATCCTTTTAATCCAATGTTGAAGTTCTTCGTGATTGCTTCCAATTAATACCGTGTCATCCGTGTATCTCAAATTATTAATATTGTTAGTTGATACCACATTGAACATTATTTAAATATTAGTGGGACAAAATCCAGCCCTGCCTTACTCCTCTTCGTATTTGAAGTTCTTCAGAAGTGTTCCTGACAATCCTAATATTTGCACGTTGATGTTAGTAAAGATTTTTAATAATGCGTAGCTCTTTATCATCAATACTTACCTGCTGAAGAATGACAGTCATTTCAGTATGTTATTCGATCAAAGGCCTTTTAAAAGTCAATAAAACACATATAAACAGGATTTCTGACATCTCTGCATCTCTATACCTAACCTGAATAGTTATTCTCTGTTTCCAAGGTTATTGCGGAACCCAAACTGTGTGTCACCAAGTTGTTCTTCTATTTTTTGGTACATCCTAGAGTGCAAAATTCGTAGAAAAATCTTTAAAACATTATTTATCAAGCTGATAGTTGGATGGAAGACTATCACACGTGGAGTAGTAGAAAGGAACTAAATACCAAGTTTCAAAACTCTACGTTTTCTCTATCCGGAGGCATCTGTAGCTTTAGTGACCTTTGACCTATGGGCCACAAATTAAATAGAATTTCCTTTCCTTTTTTAACACTTATATTATTAAGACCTTAAGCGCACACTTAAAAAACATAATTACCTCCATGATGTGTCTTCGTTTATTTAGTTATTCATGTTGAGTTGGACAACTTTTCTAGTACAAAAAATGTTCATTCGGGAGGGTTTTCGTAAATATATAGGTTTCTAAACTTTGGCGCGTCCGACAACTCTGGAGTACCCTTAAAAATTTGTCAGACATTACCAGTTAATTGTAAATTGAAGACCACGCGACTACGCGAGCACAGTCGTATGGGGATCGCACAGGGCGTAAATAATGGGGAGAAACTGGCATCAAAAAGCACAGAACAGAGAAGAATGGAGAACTCATGGAGAGGCCTTTGTCCAGGAGTGGATGCAAACAAGTTGAAGAAGAAGAAGAATTGTAAATATTTTTATCAAACAATCTTGCAAAAATCAGCTGTGAGGATATAAATTTTCTGACTCCATAACTTTGCTGTGTTTGGGGGGCGTACGCATCATAAAGAGTCATAAAATGTATACCCTCACAGTTGATTTTTACAGGATGATTGATAAAAATATTTACAGTGCCCCTAGTTTGCCCCTCAGCAAACTATGGTCAACCCTACATCAAACCAACATTAAACATGGTCTTATCAAAGCAGTCCAAAGTCTGTATAATGGAACGACTGCAAAAATTAAAACTGGATCAATGATGTCTGAGGGATTTAAGGTCACGAAAGGATGTGGAAAAGAAAATGTAATGGTATGGGAGTCCCTCCCAATGACGACACAACACTATACACTTTATGTTTCGCTGATGACCAAATTCTGATTGCTCAGGATCATGACGACGTGAGTTACATGACGCGGAAGCTAATAGAAGAATATAACAAATGGGGTCTCGAAGTCAGCATTAAGAAAACTGAAGCCATGTGCATTAGAGGAACAAATCAGTCCATTACATTAGACGATGGGGTAGAAATTAAACACTGCGATGAATACAGCTACCTGGGCATGAAGATAACTCAAGATGGAACACTCGACGCTGCTATAAAAGACAGAAACCTACAGGGTAGGAAAGCCATATCCATGATGAACGGCATTTTGTGGGACGTGACAATATCTAAAGCGAACAAACAGCTCATACACAATAGCATACTTAAAAGTATAATCACATATGGCAGTGAAGTTTGGCCACTGAAACAAAGAACGGAGAAAACGTTACTAGTAAAAGAAATGGACTTTTGGAGAAGAGCAGCAGGCAAATCAAGAAGAGATCGGATACTAAATGAGAGAATACGAGAAATGATGGGAGTCACACATACAATAATTGATGACATAAAAACAAAACAACTAGTATGGTACGGCCATGTACAGAGAATGCCAGATGACAGGATCTTTAAGCAGATTTTGGCATGGACACCACAAGAGAGAAGAAAAAGAGAAAGGCCGAGAAGAAGCTGAAGGGAGAGAATTGAAAAAGAACTAGAGGAAAGAGAAATCCCTCCAGGTCTATGGTTAAACAGAGAAGAATGGCGGTTAGGAGTCGGAAGGCGTCGGAGAACGCTATAAACCGATAGTAGTAGTAGTATTTACAATTCACTGGTAATAGTGTCCGACAAATTTTTAAGGGTACTTCAGTTGTCGGGCGCACCAAAGTTTAGAAACTTCTATATTTATGAAACACCCCCCTCGCGAAAATTTTCCATATTAGAAGAGCCTTTCCGACTAGACATGAATAACGGAATAACGCAAGTCTTATGGGGGAGGTAATCATGTTTTTTTAAGTGTGTGCTCGAGACCTACATCTGATTGAATACATAAAGAAAAGTTTTACACTCACCTAATTTTTTAAATGAATTATTGTTAGTTACGAAAGCCCAGTCTAGTTCCAAGTACTACTACCCACATTTTGTGTTAACCGATTTTGTTTTGGAAACATGGAACATTTTCGTTCCATGTTTACTAAATGCGTGAATTAATTGGTGTCTATAATGAAAATTTTCATAACACGGTTTAAAATAGATCGCTTTTAGAAGATATTTTCGGTAGTGACGATCATATATTTTTGTTTTAAACGACTTGTCTCTGAAGGTTTTCTGTCTTTGAAGACACTCAACTTTAGTTTCATCTCATGAATGAGAGCATCTTAGCGAGGCAAAGAAAATTCGAAAATAAAAATAGAATTATTGGTATGCTTATATTTATATATTTCTCTTCGTTAGACAGTTGTATATAATATGTGATAGAGAATTCTTTTGTAACAGAAATATATTTAAGAGGTTTTACTTCCACACAAAATATATATTTTGTAAGAAAAATAAAAAAGAAATATATTACAGAAAAAAATAACGATTACGAGTTAAGATTGGGATTACCATTAATTAACAACTAACAAATTTAATGATCCATTATACATATATGTTATTACTTTAAAATGTTTTTCATATGGCATTAACGTTAATGGCAACAAGTTAAATCCTCAGATTCACTGACGATGTAGGGATTTTAGCGAGCACATTCGAGGAACTACAAATTATGATGGAGGAACTCGCAGGCAGCTGTCAATATGTCGATCTAAAAATGAATGTGAGAAAAACAAAAACAATGACCCCAGGTGTTAGTGACGTTGATTATAGTTACTTTCGAGTATTCGTTACAAATCGTTACTTTTGTATAAAGTAATCATTTAAAGTACATATTCGTTACTTTGAATACTTTTGTTACTTTTGTATTTGAGTACCGGTAATCATATCGAGAATCGCATTTCTCAGTACATATTTTGTATTAGTATTAGTAGGATACTTTGATTACTCTTGTATTTGAGTACCGGTAATGGCGGTTATCATATCCAGAATCGCAGTTCTCAGTATTTCGTATAAGTATAAGATCCGATATAACCACCTTCACCGATCTATTTAATGGATAGAAATTACATGATATGTAATTGTTCTGTCATTACTGCTCCACAATATCAGTAATCTCGAGTAATCTGTTTGCATCAATTAAGTGCCAAAAACAAGCTCTCAAAACTCTAGATGACGTACCTTAGCAGTAACTCTGGGCACCCAGGTGCTTCGGAGGTCGGTTATGATTGCAAATTCGTGTTCAGTGGCCCCAAATATCCCGAAATAAGAAAATCTGGCCCTTAATATACTGATTTTAACATGTTTATGCATTTTTCGATGCGTTTTATATACTTTAAAATGTAATGATGCATTTCCACCTATTTTTTATTGTAGACTTTTTTCCAGACGTCGTCCTAATCCTAAATACAATGCAAAAAGTTGCAAGTCTCTATGTACCTACTATATTTAAAAATATATTTATTCCTGTGTTTTTAGTGTTAAATGCCCTGGTCTAATAAAAATAATGCCATACCTACATGTAAAATTAAAGTTGATGATCATAGTCTAGAAATATTATCATTTCTACATATTTTCCGGTCAATCTAAGCTATTTTTTCTAGGCCTGATAAGAATAGTGTGTATTTATTATTAAAATCTAATGTGTTGCATTTTTATTTTCAAAAGAACTAACATCTGTGAAATTCTGTGAATTATTTACCTCGACAAATCGTATAGACATCTGTTTCTGGGTGCATGATTTGTTAAATGTTTCAGCTACCTCCCTCTGTTTCAGCTACTTCTCAGCGCCCTGTAATCCTATAAAACTCTTCATAGCTTTCGCCCTTCATAGATAAAATTTTAGTTAACTGTACTGATACCGAACACTCGTGGAATACCGGTCCGACTCCGATATCAACCGATATCAACCGAGTAGATACATTACTCAAAATCAAAATAGGTACTCGCTCTGATACGATTGGTACGAAGTAACGAAGTAATCACAGTAATCAAAGTAATCAAAGTAACGATTTACCTCTCTGTATAGTAATCGTTACTTTCGGTATTTGTAAGTAACGAGTACTTTGTAACGAATAGTTACTTTTTCAACATCACTACCCTGGGCCCAGAGCACGCCAAATAGAATTCTATTTTGCTGACGTCACAAAATAGAATTTCATAATTAGTCCGTTCTTTAACGGTAAAATATTGCAAAAAACTCTAAATTTTAAAGAACCGCTTGGATTGACATGAAATTTGGCATACACATAGCTAACAAGTCAAAGAAAAAAAGTGATATTGTGCCGATATGTGCTTTTGCCCTGGGGGTGGTTTTCACCCCCTTTTGGGGGTGAAAAAATATTCGTCCAAAAAAAGTCAGGAATTGGATAAACTGGCTAATTTTAAGTAACTTTTGTTCTATAGAGTTTTTTTCACTAAGTCAATACTTTTCGAGTTATTTGGCAGTGAATTTGTTCATTTTTTCAACAAAATAACCACGCTTTTAGACGGTTTTTCGCAAATAACTCAAATAGTAAGAATTTTGTCGAAAAAACATTCTTAGCAAAAATGTAGCCTGTAAAAAATGTTAAAAAATGGTGTATATATCACGTCTCTACACCTAGTAGAAGCAGAGTTATAGCTAATGAAAAATAGGTTCATATTCGTCAAATTCCAAATGGAATATTTTAACGTGAAATAACCAAAAATCAAGCACATTTCGGGGAAAACTCATTACAACTTATTTAAAGTGTTTAAAAAAAGCTTCATTTTTGTTTTATAAAAAAATTTCTAGCATCAAAATTAAACAAGTTACGCTCAAAATAAAGTTAGTCCCTTTTGGTTTTGGTAAAAAAATCGAGAAAGTCACCCCTTAATTAGTATCTTAAATGAACTTAATCGTTACGATTCACAAGTTTCTTGACTCGTGTATATGTTATAGTCAAAGCCCGAATTTCAGCCACTCCTAGGTTTGACTAGGCAATCCTCAGGTCTGACTGACAGTCTTAGTCAAAGCCCGAAATAAATTACAGTTTCGGCCTTTGACTAGTCAAACCTAGGAGAGACTAAGTTGGTCAGGCAAAGGTCGAAATTTAATTTTATGAAATCGGGGTTTGACTAGTCAAACCCCGATCAGTTATTAAAATGTCGTAATTTGTTAGATTAGGTTCAATAGAACGTCATTTTTTAATTTTAATGTTTATTATTTTTATATTATCGTAATTAAAATAAAAAAAATAGTGTTTATTCTCACATGTTGAGGCATTATGGCATTTAGAGTTGCACAATACGTTAGACCTTTTACACATAATTTTGAAGAGCATTTCTTGGCTCATGGCGCACTTGTTTCGGAGTTATGAATAAGAATAGATCCGGTTTGATCCTTATACCTGCATATTACGACTCTACGATAGTATGAGAAAGCAACTGTAAACATAAAAATCACTAAATAGGGACTTTTTATTTTACTTTATGACCACGTGTTCAGCATTTGGAACCACTGTGCGTCGTCACTAGGAGAGGAAGAAAATTGTCAAACAATTTAGATTACTTCTTCCGATGTGGTTTGTTGTATTTGCCAACAAGAGAGCTTTGACGCATATACGTGCATAATTTGTAATCAGGTGGTACATGTTGTGTGCGCTGACAGCACACTTGGTACCTGGTGCCTACTATGAAGGTTTTGAAGGAAAAGTTACATGCATGCGTTGTGCACAGACAGAAAAGATTAAAATAAATAAAGGAAAAGCGTATGAAGGTCTTCATGCTCAGACTAATGCTATGAAACAATTAAGTGAAAGAAAATTTCCTCCTATTTCGATCGGAAAAACTGTAACAATACCTATCTCCAGCTTTTTATAAAGCCAAAGGAGATACTTGAAATATTTTGGGCATCAAACAAGATAAAACAATTGACGGTTTATATAGAGTTTGTACGAAATAAGGAACAATAAACAAAATTTTTTTCAAGAAATCAAATAAGAGAATGCAAAGAGAAATTTTGTAATTTCGAAAATGTTCCAGACTGTCTCTAAGAGAAACTAGTACAAAATATTCTAAATTTGGAGGACAAGGCTTTATAAAATGCTATTACAATAAGAAATGCTCTTCAAAATTATATAAGTGTAAAAGGTCTAACGTATTGTGCAACTCTAAATGCCATAATGCCTCAACATGTAATAATAATAACTAATTTTTTTATTTTAATTACGACAATATAAAAATAATAAACATGAAAATTAAAAAATGACGTTTTAATTAACCTAATTTAACAAATTACGGCATTTTAATAGCTGATCGGGGTTTGAGTAGTCAGACCCCGATTTCATAAAATTAAATTTCGACCTTTGCCTGACCAACGTAGTCTCTCCTAGGTTTGACTAGTCAAAGGCCGAAACTGTAATTTATTTCGGGCTTTGACTAAGACCGTCGGTCAGACCTGAGGATTGCCTAGGCAAACCTAGGAGTGCCTGAAATTCGAGCTTTGACTATAACATATATATTGTTTATATGATCTGTAAGTTTCATCCGTTCAAAGTCCTTATTATTGAAAGGGTTTTAGTTAAAATGGGTTGAACGAGTCACTGATCACGAATGTATGCAAATTTAGAAACACCAAATCTTAATCAATTTTTGTCTAACAGAAAAACAAAAAAATACATGATATTCAGAAAAGCAAAACTGACATTTTTGTTTTTCGAGATTTTTGGTATCTCTAACAATTTTCAAGTTATTTTGAAAAAAAGCATATTTTTCAAAATTTAAATTTTTAAAAATTTTATTTTGAAACCAAACTTTTTCAAAAATAAGCACTTTGAATCGATGAAACTTACAGATCATATAAACATAACATAATTCAAATAATTTGTGGAGCGGTAACGATTAATTTCATTTAAGTTGCTAATTAGGGGGTGGTCTTCCCGAATTTTTTTTGCAAAAACAAAAGAGACCAACTTTATTTTGAGCGTAACTTGCTTAAATTTAATGCTAGAAACTTTTTGTAAAAACAGAAATAAAGCTTTTTTTAAACACTTTAAAAAAGTAATAATGGGTTTTTCCCAAAAAGTGCTTAATTTTTTGGATATTTCACGTCGAAATATTCTATTTGAAATTTGGTGAATATGAATCTATTTTTCATTGGCTATAACTGTGGTTCTACGAGATCCAGAAACCTAACGCGTACACCATTTTTTTTACTTTTTTATAGGCTATATTTTTGTAACAACGTTTTTTTCGACAAAATACTTAGTTTTTGAGTTATTTGCAAAAAACCGTCTAAAAATGTGGTTATTTTGTTGAAAAATGAACATATTCACTCGCAAATAACTCGAAAAGTGTTGACTTGGCGAAAAAGCTCTATAGAACAAAAGTTACTTAAAATTAGTCAGTTTACCCATTTCCGGACTTATTTTGGACATATGTTTTTTCACCCCCAAGTGAGGGTGAAATCCACCCCCAGGGCAAAAGCACACATCGGCACAATATCACTTTTTTTCTTTGACATGTAAGCTATAAGTATGCCAAATTTCATGTCGATCCAAGCGGTTCTTTAAAATTTAGAGCAAAAACCGTGAAAGAATGGACTAAATGGGAGAATCGACGGTTGCTAGGCAACGTGATGTCACTAAAATATAATTCTATTTGGCGTGCTCCCGCACCAGGTGCATAACTTAAAATGGCAGTGAGACAGAACAAGTCCAGGAATATAATCTACCTAGGCGAAATTCTGAAACTTGACAAAGCAAACCAGTGTGGAAATCACTAGAAGAGACTAGCATGTGCCGGATGTGGAAAACTTAATTGGATACTTAAGAACCACAAAATACCCCAATACTTGAGGAGCAAAGTGTTCAACCAGAGCATTTTTCCTATCATGGCATATGGATGTCAAACTTGGACCCTAACCAAGGCAAATATAAATAAATTAGCCACAACAGAAAGGGCAATGAAAAGATCAATGTTAGGTATACAACTGTTAAATAAAGTAAACGACAAAGAGGAAGACCGCAGATGAGATGGGTTGATGGTATAAAAAGAATCTCTATCTAATTAGCCTTCTTCGGTCTATCTTTGTACATAGGCGTTCCCAATCCTTTTCCATTCTTCTCTGTCTGTCGCTACAGTCATCCACCTAGAGCCCACGTGCTTCTTGACATCATCTGCCCATCTCATTTGTGGCCTTCGTCTGCTTCGTTTATATTCCCACGGTCTCCAATTTATGAGAATTTTGTTCCATCTGTCTTCTTTCTGTCTTATAGTGTGTCCGGCAAATCTCCATTTCAACTTTGCAACTTCTTGTCTAACATCCCTAACTTTGGTTTTCTCTCCAGAGAAAAAAAAAAAGAAAACCATAAAAAGAATACCCGGAACAAATTGGAAGTATATTACTCAGGATAGAGACCGATGGAAGGAGTTTTGAAAGGCATATGTCCAAACATGGAGGATCGAAGGCTAAGAAGAAGAATGTTTTTAACTAAAATGGGGGTATAAAAAAATGTTGCAGGTGCCGAAAATCGTTTGTAGTTAGCCAAAATACATTAACGTTATACAGAAGGTTTCTATATAAAATTCAATAACTGAAGGAATTGGAAAAGAAAAGTATTTTTGAAGTGTGTAAAATTTTTAATTGTTTAGTTGAGCGCTTTTGGCTTACAAGGCCATCTTCAGAGCTATGGTCAAAGGTTTTAAAGTACCACTAAAAGAAAGAGGGACCCCATTATATTTGATTTTTTCTTATTAATTTTTTTTATGAACTTTGTTCGGTGTTTGATTATTTTAAAAATTTAATAAGTGTAAGGAATTAAAAAATATCCAGGACAGCACATGAGACTTTCACAATGTTGGGCTTGGGAATAAGCTACAATTTAAGTTTTCAATTAAATTTATTTGACGTTTTAATTAGCACTTCGGAGATTTTTTTTTTTATTATTAACTCCATTGAGTACAACAATCTGCCCATTGGGCATTAAGCATTTGTTATGGTAAAAAATATAGACATGTAGAGAGTTACTCCAGTGAGTAACCTCTTTACAATTCTAAAACTAAAATTTTATCAGTCTGAATACACTTTTGATTACGTTCAGTTGGTTAAGTCGGACGGCAGTTGCCGTTTTAGTCTACGCACTTCAAAGACGTCCCGCACATTTAATTGTCTGGCAAACGCATTAGGATGCACTAACACTCGTTCAAAGTATTTAACACTAAAACGTTGTATGGCTTCTTTCACGGATTCTAGGGGGATGTCGTGTTGAATCACCTCGTTGGATACATAGTATGGCGCATTGACTATGGAACGCAGCACCTTGTTTTGAAATCTCTGTAAGATGTTTGTATTGGAGACGCTAGCAGTGCCCCATAGCTGAATCCCATAAGTCCATATGGGCTTGAGGATGGACTTGTAGAGTAAAATTTTGTTATCCAGAGATAGTTTGGAATTGCGTCCAATGAGCCAATACATATTTCTCAATTTAAGTCCAAGCTGTTTTCGTTTTGTAAAAATATGTTTTTTCCAAGTAAGGCGGCGGTCCAAGTGCATGCCAAGATATTTGGCGTCCTCGGATTGAGGAATTAGACAATTATCAATATATACAGGGGGGCATGTTTCTCTGCGTAGCGTGAATGTTACATGTAATGATTTAGTTCCATTAGATTTGATGCGCCATACTTTCATCCATTGCTGAATTCTATTTAGGTTTGATTGAAGATTCCTTGATGCTGTTGTTGGATCTGTGTGGGATGCCAGGATAGCAGTGTCGTCTGCATACGTTGCAACTGTAGTTGTACTAGATGTTGGAATGTCCGCTGTGTATAAAAGATACAGAATTGGGCCGAGAACGCTGCCTTGTGGGATGCCTGAGTGAATGGGATATATCTTGGTGTGCTCGGTACCGTGCTTCACAAGGAAGTGTCTATTTTCTATGTAGGATTTTAAGAGCTGGAAGTGAGGATAGGGTAGGAGCTTCTTTAATTTTATTTGTAGCCCTATGTGCCATACCTTGTCAAAAGCCTGAGATATGTCAAGGAAAGCAGCAGAACAGTATCTTTTGGAGTTAAAATCCTCGTTTATTTGGTTGACTAGCCTATGCACTTGTTCTATGGTTCCGTGTTTGTCTCGGAAACCGAATTGGTGTTCTGGAATTATTTTATTTTCGTCTATTATTGTTTTCAACCTTTTTACGTACATTTTTTCAAAGACTTTGCTAATCATAGGCAAAAGGCTTATAGGCCGGTATGAAGATGCATTTTCCGGTCTTTTTCCTGGTTTAAGGATCATTAGGATTTGTGCCACTTTCCATGAACTAGGGAAGTACTTTAGACGGAGAATTGCATTAAATATAAAGGTGATTAGTTTTATGCACTTATCCGAGACTTCTTTTAGAATCTTGCCAGAGATTAGGTCAAATCCAGGGGCTTTTTTGATGTTGATTTCATCTATTATTGTTTGTTTTACTTGGTTGACTGTAAATTTCGTGTGGGGCAGATCCATTTGAAACGGTGCTGTTAGGAATCTGGTTAGTTCTGTTTCTTCCTCTGTAGATACTGTAGAAGGATATGGCGTAAATACTTTTTGAAGGTGCTTGCCAAAAAGATCAGCTTTTTCTTTGTCGTTCCTAGCCCAGGTGTTTGCCTCATCTTTGATTGGTGGGTTATGCTGTTGGGGCCGTTTGAGCTTTTTCGTGGCTTTCCAGAGTGAATAATCTGTAGCTTCAGTTGGTGTTAAATTTTCTAAATATTCTTGTATTCCATGGTTTTCTTCTTCATGGATTAATTCCTTTAATTCCTTTGTTGCTTTGTTAAGTTTTTTCTTATTTTCTGCCGTTCTTGACTGTTGCCAATTTTTACGTAATTGTCGTTTTTCTAAAATTTTTTGTTTAATTGTGGGAGACACATTATTTCTGTTTTGAGATGGTTCGTAGCTGGGAGTCGCGTACCATGCAGCAATTTGTATGCTTTCTGTTAGTTTATCTACAGCTGATTCAAGTTCGAGTTCATTTTTCAAGGACAGATTTAGTGAGATCAGGCTGTCTAGTTTTTCTCTAAATTGGGACCAGTTAGTCTTGGTGTTATGCAAAGTTGGTTGATGTTCTTTGTTTAAGATTTTTTCGGAGATTGTTATTATAAAGGGTGAGTGGTCTGATGATAAATCAAAGCATGATTCAGCTTTACATTTTTTGGTATCGATGCCTTTTGTGATGCAGAAGTCAACGACATCAGGTATTTTGTTTAAATCAGACGGCCAATAAGTTGGTTCGCCAGTAGAAATTTGTTGCAGGTTATTTTCTACCATTGCTTTAGCTAATTCTCTGCCTCTTGGAGTTGTTAGTCTAGAACCCCACATCGGATGTTTTGAATTATAATCTCCACCTGCAATGAATTTGTTCCCTAGAGTGTTAAAATATTTTAGGAAATGTTCTTTTTTAACGACATGTTTAGGTGGGCAGTATAAGGCAGATATTGTTATTGGGCCGTGTGCTTCCTCAATTGTTAAGCTGGTTGCTTGCAGGTAGTCTTTGTTATATTTTTCCATTTCGGAGTGTTTAATAGAATCACGTATAATCATGGCGCTTCCACCGTGAGCTCTACCGTCTGGGTGATTTGTATAATACAACTTGTAGTTGGGAATCCGCATGTAGTGTTTTTCTGTAAAGTGTGTCTCAGAAATTAATAATATATCAATATTTTGATTAAGTATGAATGTTTTGAGTTCTTTAGCCCGTTGATAAAGGCCATTTGCGTTCCAGACTACTATTTTATATTTAAGTTGTGAAGCCATTAAGCAATCTTATTGATGACAGTAGTAAGTAAATTGAGCATTGTGCCCATTTGCTCCATGAGTTTTTGCATCATTTCTTCCAGCTTGGCTAAGTTGTTATTAGGTTGGTTAGGTCCTGGTATTGTTTGGTTGTTATAGCTACACTGTGGTTGATTTTTGTTGACTATTTGAGCATAGGTTAAATCAGGTTGTATTTGTTGAGTATTATTTGTTTGGATATGCGGTTGCATGATTCTTTTCTCTCTTAGTGTAGGATATAGCTTCTGCTGTAGTTGAATGTGAACTTGGCATCCTCTATAGTTAGCCGGGTGGTCACCGTTACAATTGACACATTTTACTTTGTCATCACGTGATTTCCGAGGACAATCTTTTGTTTCGTGATTGCCTGTACATTTTACGCATCTGTGTACTTTGCGGCAGTATGTTTTGGTGTGTCCGTAGTCTTGGCATCTTGTACACTGGGGGATTGTTCTTTTCGTACGAGGAGGTTCGCATTTGATGATATTGTTTCCTAATTTTTCTATTTTATAAACCTCTTTGTTGTTTTCCTTCGATACGATATCAATGAAAAACATTGGCAAGGGGGTTTTTGATACATAATGTTTTATATTGTGAATGTTCACTGCTTCGTGGCCTTGTGCTGCTAGATTTGTCTTTATGTCATTAGTATCTGTACCATGATGCAGTCCTTTTATGACAAACCTGAATGTTTTCTCGCTTTTTGGCCTAAAAGTATGGTATTGAGTATTCCTTTTATCAAGTTCAGTGATCAATTTTTTAAAATGTTCGGCCTCAACGACTTGAACTTTTACTGTTTCATAACTAATGGTTTTAATAGTGTATTTATCTCCTGTGGTTTGTTTCAGTAGATCATGAATGTGTTGGACAACACCTACATTATATATGGTTATCGGTGGGGGCTTGGGTACATGTTTTGTATTGTTTTCTTGATCTTTTGCTTCGTCTTGGCTTTCTTCGTTTTCTTCCGTAAGCATACTATACGAGTTTTTTGTTTCTAGTGGCTTTTGCAGCCAATAATCACTTAATTAATTTTGTTTGTTTCCTGGATATTTCCACTTCGGGACTTCTTATTCTTTTTTTATTTGTTACTTTCTCCCATTTATCTTCAGATTCAGAGTTAGGAGCTGCTTGTTCATTCATGTGTTGGACTACCTGTGGATTTTGTGGATTTTGATATACTAAGTGTTGGGGGAGAGGTAAAGGATTTGGTTGTGAAAGATATTGTGGGAAAATTGGTTGCATTTGAGTAGATGAGCCTGGCATTTGCTGATATATGGCCTGTTGATTTTGATCATGGTAACCCGTTTGGGGCTGTGACATTGACGTAGGAAAAAAATATTGTTGATAAGACATATTATTGTTATTCACCTGATATCCGGATTGATGAGTTGGCACACCATTTCATTTGATATCCCTTTTTAACTCCACTCCACTGGTATGAAATTGTTGGATATTTTCTTCAGTTATTATCACTAATTGCCTTATGATAACTAGCTCGATTCCAAAACACTTATTTACTTTTAAAATGTAAAAATGTAATTAAAAATAAAAACTGAATTTATTTATTTAAACAAGTTTACGGAGACGTTCAAATTACTGATATTAAAACATGTAGGTAATTAAAATCACATTTAAATAATCACATTTTGTACACAAATCGAAATTAACGTTTACAATATAAAATGTTTTAAAATATTCTGGACTGAATGCGACCGCCTTACTCGGAGGTTTGTGGTCGACTACTTCGGAGATGGAAAAAAATCCGAAGTGGAAATCAAAGCGTAAAATAAATTTAATTTCAAACTTAAATTGTGGCTTATTCCCAACTAAAATAGTAATTTATTTATTTTATACAATTTAGAATGGATTGCATATGTGAGTTCATGATGAATGAAAATAAAAGAGAGACTCACAATAATTTATTGTATTACTCTGACGACCGGTTTCGCTGTATATAATTTGCTCAGTATCATCAGGTCCCGGTAACAGTAAACTAAATGATGACAAAATGATACCGGTACCTGATGATGCTGTTTAAACAATAAATGATTGTGAGTACGTCTCTCTTTTATTTTCATTTATTTATTTTATCTTTTTATATCTATCTTTCGATACTTTTTTATTACGGATCTTATGAATGCTGTTATGTATGTGGGCAGGGACAACTAAAGAGAGTGATAGTTAATTTAGAAGTAGCTGCTTACAAAGGGCCATCTACGATAATTTCCATATATATTAATCCTTTTTGATTTTTTGTTCTATTCAAATCATTCACAACAATTTCAGTAAATATGAGTGTTATGAACAAATTAAATTAATAAAACATAATTTTCAACAAGACAATATAGAGAAATATAGGTTACATAGTTTATATTATATCTATTATGTATAGAAAACTCATTGTATTATAATCTTGTAATTATAATTTGACATAAATAGAAAATGTCTGTGTCATAATAGGATAAATGACTTTAATTCATAATATAATTTTTGGCACATCATTTGACATCCTTGGCTTGGATAATTTTTTTAGGATTGTAAATTATATGTGATTTTATTAAATTTAATAGTGATATGTAAAATTTATAGTTGATTGGAACCAATTTAAATACACCTGTTATACATATATTTTTGACACGCCAGTTGTTAGTAAGACCGTGAGAAAAAGCAGTTTACATACAAGTTAAAAATTTGTCACAAATAAAAATGGTAAATATAGGGGAACTGTACAATCATTAGGTATTATATTTTATAGTTCTTACTTTTTTGTTGTTATATATATTTAAACTCATATAAGTAGCATAATATCATATAATAAAAAAAATTCATATGCAATACATATTCTCTTTTCGTTCTTCTTCTTTTGAAAAGTTAAAACTTATTTTAGGACCTAAGCAACATTAGGGCATGGAAAATGTGAGACACATCTGCATAAATTAGGAATAGTTATTTATCAGTTTGCTTTTGTGGTAATGTTTCGATTAGAGATTTGAATTATATTTTCTTGGAATACAAAACTAACGAGAGATAAAAAGACCAATTATATTACAATCTACGACAATCAGAAGTATATTTTCCAATTGGTATACAGTATTTACTAAGTTTCCATGAAATGGAAATAATTAAATTATTGATTAACTATTTGAAAGAAAGAGATATTGTAATTTAAATGAAATAACAGGTATAAATATAGCAAAGCTAATAGTTAATAGATTTTTTTTGTTTTTTTTTTATTTAGCTCCATTTAATTTACAATCTGTTGTCACTCGTAACAATAAGTAAATTTTTTGACAATTATTAGAAGAAAAAAATGACTTGTAGGAATTCTCTCCAGTGAGAGACTTCCTTTAACGTAAATATAGTTAACAAACAAAGTTAATAATGTAGTGGAAAATGTTAATTAATTTTATTTAAATCTGTTTGTTAAGTCTGTAGGCTTAAAACGCTTTAGTCACGGCCTTCATCGTTGACATTAAACAGTTCGCGCACTGTCATTAGAGTGAGCACTAGTTTTGTTTTTGTATTTTTCACTGTACTTTGTGACTTCAGTTTTTATGGATTGAACTTGGAAGTATTTTTCTATTATGTTGTTCGAAACATACCATGGAGCATTGGTTATAATTCGAAGAACTTTGTTCTGGAATATTTGTAGGATTTCTAGGTTTGAATTGCTAGCAGATCCCCATAATTGAATTCCATACGTCCATATTGGCTTCAGTACGGCTTTATTTAAGATCTTATTTGTGAGATTTAATTGTGATTTTCTGCCAATAAGCCAGTAAAGTTGTCTTAGTTTGAGACCCAATTGTTTTCATTTTGTAAATATATGTGTTCTCCATGTTAATCTTCTGTCAAGATGTAAACCTAAATATTTGACTTCATTTCTCTGAGTAATCATTTGATTATTTAATAACACTGCTGGACATATACCTCTTCTTAGTGTAAAGGTAACATGGATTGATTTGGTCTCATTAACTCGAATTTTCCATTTTTTTAACCATGCTTGGATATTATTAAGGCTGGCTTGTAAGTGTATTGAGGCAGTTACTGGATCATGATGTGAGGCGAGTATTGCAGTGTCATCTGCTAAGGTTGCTGTTATTGTAGTGCTTGAAGTTGGTAGATCTGTAGTAAAATGCTGGTACAACATTGGTCCTAACACGCTGCCTTGCGGTACTCCTGATTATATTTGGTATAATTCTGAATATTCTGAATGGTATTTAACTGAAAAGAATCTGTCAGATAAGTAAGACTTTAGAAGTTCATAATACGGATGAGGCAATAGTTTTTTTAGTTTATAGAGTAGACCTTTGTGCCAGACTTTATCGAACGCTTGTCTTATGTCAAGAAACGCTGCTCAGCAATATCGCTTATTTTCAAAGTCGTTGCTGATATGTTTTACTAATCTATGGACTTGCTCTATAGTTCCATGTTCTTGTCTAAACCCAAACTGATGTTCTGGTATGAGTTTTTTGCAATCTAGTATTGGCTTGATGCTTTTCATTATTGATTTTTTCAGCACTTTGGAAAGCACAGGCAGTAAACTTATTGGCCTATATGATGTTAATTCCTCTAGTTTTTTTCCTGGTTTTGGGATCATAATTATAACTGCCATTTTCAGTTGTTGCGGAAAATAATTTAATCTTATTATTGCATTAAAAATTTGTAATATTGCCATTATTCCTTTCTTTGTTAATTTTTGTAGTATCCTACCCGTTATCAGATCATAACCAGGAGCTTTTTTAGGATTAATTTCTTTCTTTCTAAAGAAAAAAAAAAGAAGTTAATAGATTAAGGTAAAAAAATCTTTGGCTAACGGACCTGCTTCCAAGCCATCTTTTCACACACACTACATTAGGGCACAAGCATACGATAAAAGAGATCCCCGGAAGAGAAAAGTAATTTTTGTTGTTGTTACAGAATTAAGATTTAGAATTGATTGATTTATAAACTTCCATTCGATATAATCTTACTTGGTTTATTTTGACTCCATTGTTATTAATGTTATCCTCGACGCCTATAATGGTAAAAGGGGCAATCGATTATGTATGTATGTATGTATGTATGTTATTAATGCTTGATAGCACTAATTTAACACAATAATAACTCAATAATAATATTTAACACAATATACGTTGCAAATTACAATATACACAACAAATGCGCTAATGTCACTGCTATTGAAAATGATAAACGTCAGAATTCATAGTAAACAAGGTATCAAAGACATACCGTATTGTTTTTCCTTGTTTAACTTATTGTGGTTTCTATGTTCAAGCGACTTAATTTCTGATAATAGTTTCTGTGAGTAAAAAAGAGACCTAGTATAAAAAGTAATTCGTGACTAATTTCAAGCACGGGAAAAGATATAATGGAAGAACTACATATTATACAAGGTGTAACAAAAATACAGGTCATAAATTTAATCCCGTATTCTGGGACCTAAAATAGTTCGATTGAACATAACTTACCTTAGTACAAATGTGCACGGAAAAAAAGTTACAGCCCTTTGAAGTTACAAAATGAAAATCGATTTTTTCCAATATATCGAAAACTATTAGAGATTTTTTATTAAAAATGGACATGTGGTATTTTTATGGCGGTAGTATTTTAAGAAAAAATTATAATGAAATTTGGACACCCCATAAAAATTTTATGGGGGTTTGGTTCCTTTAAACCCCCCCAAACTTTTGTGTACGTTTCAATTTAATTATTATTGTAGCGCCTTTAGTTAAACACAAGTTTTTAAAAACTTTTTTGTCTCTTAGTACTTTTTTCAGAAGTCAGTTTTTATCGAGATATTTGAATATTTGTCAAATCCACCACATATTTGTATATGGTAAAGTACGATTATGGAGACTTGGTAATAACATGAAAATTTATTTGTGATTTACATTTTTAGGTATATTTTGAACCATATTAAAAAAGAAGCCACATCTCGATAAAAGATGCTTTATCAAAAAAATACAAAGAGGCAAAAAAGTTTTAAAAACACTGTGTTTAACTAATTGTACCGCAGTAATAGTTTAATTGGAACGTACACAAACATCTGAGGGGTTTAAAGGAACAAAACCCTCATAAAATTTTTATGTAAACATATTAAAAAAGAAGCCGCAACTCGATAAAAACTGCCTTATCGAAAAAATACTAAGAGGCAAAAAAGTTTTAAAAATATTTAATTTAACTAATGGCATCAGAATAATAATTTATTTGAAACGGACACAAAAGTTTGGGGGGGTTTAAGGGAACAAAACCCCCATAAAATTTTTATGGGGTGCACAAATTTCACTATAATTTTTCTTTAAGATGTTCTTGCCATAAGAATGCCACATGTCCATTTTCAACAAAAAATCTCTAATAGTTTTCGATATATTCGAAAAAATCGATTTTCATTTTGTAACTTCAAAAGGCTGTAACTTTTTTTGTGTGCATATTTGTACTAAGGTTGGTTAGGTTCATTCGAACTATTTTTGGTCCCAGAATATGTGGTTTAATTTATGACCTGTATTTTTGTTACACCCTGTATTGTATGTTGTATTATATTGTATGTATTTTTATCAGTGCTGTAATAAAATAAACACAAATAATAATAATAATATTGGAAATATAAAACTCTCATAAATTATGTTATTACAGAAACGTAACAAGGATGTCGAAGCCGAAGTCCTCAACTGGATCTTCGGTTGCCTGGGTGAACCAGTTCCCAAAGGAGAATTCGAAGATATACTTAAAGATGGCGTCGTATTGTGCAACCTTATGAACAAGCTTACACCTGGATGTATCAAGAAAATCCAATCCAAAGGGACCAACTTTCAGCTGATGGAAAACATCCAAAGGTTTCAAGCTGCTGCCAAAAAATACGGTCTACCGGAAGAAGAAATTTTCCAGACTGCTGATCTCTTCGAAAGAAGGAATATCGCACAGGTGAGTCATTTTTAAAATGAGGTGCATAAAGACAGAGCAGGTTTTTTATGTAATTATGTTTATTTACAATATACATCATTACAAGAGTATTAAGTTAATGTGTTCCATGTTTTTGGGCATGAAGAAGAGAATTCCAATGATGTCTCACCTTATTCTATTTAGGTTTAAGTTTTAAAATAGGTCTCGAGGCCAGGTTCTATCTAGTCCCCTTGTGACAGGGCCATTGTGGAATAATTCCCTTACTAACTGATTTTCATGGTGAATGGTACGCTCATTTTGTGACTCCGTGGCTCGATGGATTTCTTCTCTGATGAAAGGTATATTTAAGTCTTCGTGAAGTGTTTGATTACTTACGTACCATGGTGCATCCACTATTGATCTTAGAACTTTAGACTGAAAACTTTAGACTTAAATCTTTGGATGATATTCAGTGATGTTGTCTTTGCACAGCCCAAAAGGTGTAGTCCGTAGTACCAAATAGGTGTGAGTTTTGCTTTGTACAGAAGAATTTTGTTTTGGATGTTGAGTTTTGATCTGCGTCCAAGGAGCCAATACATTTACCGAAATTTCAAGTCGAGCTGTCTTCTTTTGGTCTGGATATGTTTCTTCCAAGTTAGACGTTGGTCAAGATGGAGGCCAAGGTATTTAGCGTCTGTTACTGTTGGTATTCGTACATTTTCCATTCTTACAGGTGGGAATGTGTTGTGGCGGTTAGTAAACGTGAGATGATGTTTTTTTGCTTACTTTTGTTCTCCATTTTGTATACCATTCAATGAGTATATACATTCACTGAGTACTATTCTCTGAGTATGAGCATGTGTCAAACAATTTCTTGCCGACTTTGTTATTTGTTTTTGCATTCTCGTTTTAGGTGTTGATGATATAATTAGGATGTTCTGACTGTTTGTGAATGTTAAAATATTTACATAATTTGCCATAGTGTTATTTTTTAAGCGTCTGAAACTTCATTATTTCTATTCTTTTAGTGTTTATAACAGCCCCCTTTTAAATATTGGTAATATTATTATTTCCTTGCATTATTTTTTGTTCTCTCCTTATTTTCTATCACTTATAAATGCTTTATTACCTTAATTATTCTTCCTAAAATGCTTTCCTTCATCGTTTATTATATATTTTAATTAACGTAAATTTTAACTTTAACAAATCTTTACTCATTGAAATTTAAAAATGACTAGAAAATTGTAAATTTTGATTTTTTTACTTTATATGTACTTCGTTACAGTACCTAACACTGTTACAATTTGTCTACTTTTTTTATTTATGTGTAGTTCGTATTGTCTCATTTTATATTCCGTTTTAATAAATAAATGATAAAAGTACAAGTAATTTCGAAAATTACTATTATGTATTTTTATTATTTGTCATAATTTTTTTATAGAATTCTATATTTATTAATGGTAAAACTTTTACATTCAAATCACTTTTTCGTACATCTTCTTCTTCAAGTGCCATCTCTGCGACGGAGGTCGGCAATAATCATAGCTATTCGAACTTTAGAGACGGCTGCTCTGAAAAGTTCATTTGTACTATTCTCTCACACATGCACACATCTGTATTATTCTCTCAGGTTGCGCAGATATGATATTCTACGTATATCCTGGACGCAGACGTTTATCCTGGCTGGCCAATCTCAGGAAGTGGACTGGTCCAACATCAACTGATCTATTTTGACCCGCTGTGAATAGAATAAGATGGGTCAATGTGGTCGCCAACATCTCTAGAAGATAGGCACCTGTTGAAGAAGATATTCTACGTCTCCATATACTTCTTTTTCCTTGGATCTTTCCCGGAATAATAAGTTGGAGCAAGTTGTATCTCTCTTCACGTGTAATATGTCCGAGATATCTCAATTTTCTGCTTTTGATTGTATTTAAGACTTCCATTTCTTTACTCATCTTTCTCAGAACCTCTTTGTGACGTGTTCTGCCCATGATATTTTCAGAATTCTTCTATACACCCATAACTCGAATGATTCCAGTGTTTTCATTGATTCGGCATTCAAGGTCCAAGCTTACATTCCATAAAACAAGTTCAAGAAAACGTAGCACCAAACCAACCTAACTCTTAGCTCTAACTTCAAATCTCTTGTGCAGAGCACTCTTCCGGTTTTGTTAAAATTTGCTCTAGCCTTTTCTATTTTAATTTTAATCCACACGGAAGAATTTCCTGTAGCTGGCTGTATACCATTAATTACAAGTAAAATTTTGGTCTTGGTAAAAGGTATATTATTTTAAAAAGCCCTATAGGGCTACAAACATCGAACAAAACGTTTTCGCTCTAACAAGAGCATCATCAGTGTTGCCTAAAATAAGTATAACCATATTAATTATCAAAATGTTAAACTTAAAATGATGACCAAGGTAGAAGCAAAGTTTGGTTATACTTACAAGAACTTGGTGAGCCAACCAAAAAATACGAAGGTCAAAGCCATTCAAAAATGGACTAAAAGTCACATCAAAATGCTAACATAGCAAATTCCAAAGGATGGATATAATTCCTAAGAATACGGCCCTAGGATAACACTTTGTGTTGGTTCACAAATATAAATTATCTAATTTCAAAACACAAACCATAAATTACATTCTCTGTATGTTGTTTTGCCTACCTTTCTTCATCAATTTACATACACTTCATTGATGATCGTGGGTATTCAAATTCCCCCTTCTATTTTACATCTAGATAATCTATTCTCACTAACTCTTTATTTTTATAATTCCAACACACTGATGTTAGCTGTTATCATTGCTTGTACTATAAACAACTATAAATTTAGTAGCTGTGTAACCAACATTTCATGATACTTCAAGTTCCATTGACAATATTGTTGTCTTGACATCAGACAGATTCGCTTTTGAAATCTCACATCTTAGTTGCCTGTCACCTCTTGTAACATAATGACCTAATTTGTTACCTTTGACCCACTTACCTGTGGGAGTCATATGTTATCTTAGGGCCGTATCCTTAGGAATTATATCCATCCTTTGGAATTTGCTATGTTAGCATTTTGATGTGACTTTTAGTCCATTTTTGAAAGGCTTTGACCTTCGTATTTTTTGGTTGGCTCACCATGTTCTTGTAAGTATAACCAAACTTTGCTTCTACCTTGGTCATCATTTTAAGTTTAACATTTTGATAATTAATATGGTTATACTTATTTTAGGCAACACTGATGATGCTCTTTTTAGAGCGAAAACGTTTTGTTCGATGTTTGTAGCCCTATAGGGCTTTTTAAAATAATATACCTTTTACCAAGACCAAAATTTTTATTAAATTTTAATTTTAATTTTAATTTCCTGGAAATAATCATTTGATTATCATTTGAGTTGATCATTGCTCCTAGATATGTATATTAGTATATTCGTTCGACATTGGTTTCGTTTATGATGAGATTCTCGTTATTTTTTTGAGTTTTTTATTTTACTACATACTACATACTAAATAAAGTCTGAATATATGTAGATTTAACCGGAAATGCAATACATTTATTAATGATGCTCAAGGATATTTTTATTATCAAGGTAAATCTCTTTACAGGTTGCTATTTCATTGTTCTCCTTGGGTCGTATCACCCAAAAACACCCAGAATGGAATGGCCCTACACTGGGACCTAAGATGGCCGAAGAAAACAAGAGGACTTTTACCGAGGAACAACTCAGGGCGCACGAAGGACAACTCAACCTCCAAATGGGCTTCAACAAGGGTGCTTCTCAATCTGGACATGGAGGTTTCGGAAACACTCGCCATATGTAAAATTTTCTAGAGACCCAACTCCGAAGAGTGTTAGCAGTATTTGGAATCAAATCATAGAGATCATAACAATCAGCATGCTACCTAGCTCTTTCGAGTTTAAATTAATATATTCGGTGTAAATGGGGTATTTATTTATGTATTGTTTTTGTAATTAAAGTTTAAACGTATGTAAAAAACTTTTTCTAAAATAACTTTTTCTTAATATTATTGTTAATTTTTTCAATATACGTTTAGATTCATTTGTGTTTTCTTTCAAATGTGTTTCATTGTCACTTCTTCATTGTCAATTTAAGTGAATTGGAAAGCCTAAAATCATTTTTTGCACTTATTTAAATTGCATTATAGGCAAATCAAGTTAAGTTTTTACTAGACATAACGGAAAAGACGAGGTTTGACAGATGAAATGTGTAGTATGAGATATTACAAAAAGACTACCATCTTGGGATTCATCAATTTTTTAGTGGAACATTTTTTAAATAAACAACAAAAACGTCAAACTTAGTTTTTTGCTCATAACTTAAAAACTTGTTTATTTAGAAATTTGACGTCCACAGGTAACTTTTTCAGAAAAAAAAGATACATCGAATGAGATACCCTAAATTAAAATCGGTTAATAAACAAAAAAGTTATTGCAAAACGGACGACAAAATCACTGATTTTGAATACAGTTAATAACAATTTTATTGTTTGTTAAAATACGTTTTAATATACCCAAAATTGAGGGCACTATGGTGTTTGAATGGTGTGCAAAAAATGGTCCAGATCTGTTAAATAGTTTTCGTAAAATTGAATTTGTTTTTAAAATTTTTTGAAAAACGAGCCAATTTCTGAGGCTGGTCCAGTTAATATGGATGAATGTATCTCAATAATCCGGGGCTCATTTCCTTCGTTAAGATGTACACTAACAGCTTATGAAAACAAAAGTAAAGAAAAATTACATATACGTACACAAAATTATTTGTTAATAAATAGCAGTTTTTAAGCTTATAAACAATTACAATAATTTCGTAGAAATTAGATCAAATAAAATGGCAATAAAAAATACGGAAAGCTGGTTAAAATACACAACTTTCAAAAAAATTTCTTAGGTCCTACGACCCTTGGGGTCTGAGATAGCCCCTTTTTTTTGAAAAAATCACTGTTACGTTAATTAACAAACACTAAGAGCTGAAATTAACCAATCTTTTATAAGAAAAGTCAAAGTTTTTAACAAAGTTTTTAGTAAGAAAAAATGTTAAAAATTGTTTAAATAGGAGTGTTATAAACAAAAAGTATTTTGCGTTCCGACTAACGTAAAAAATAGCGGTCGTAGTCGACTGACTGAATAGTGGGCGCGGTTGGCGACCGGCATGCGGCAGCAACTATTAAAATTACGTTATCCCGACCACAAAAATCCACTTTAAGGTGAATGACAAATTTTCGTCATTCCTTATGTTTTCGAGGTCTCTGAATCCGAATATGGAGTTAATATTTTTCTAGAATTAGTGGAACATGTTCAAAAATCAAATTTTATGCAAAAATGCGAAAAATCAATTTTGATGATTTTTCAATTTTAACTCACTGTATTTTTGGTCGCTGTAAATATTTCCTTTTGAAAATTTTACTGTGTTATCTTTGAAGCATTTAGATAACAATGAGATTTGTCCAAAATGACTCAACACGTTAAAAGAGAAGTTGTTAATTTTTAAACATTTTGTCGTCAGATTTCGTTAGTTTCATGTTTACTTAAAGAAGTTGAGTGACAAACTTTTTAGTTTATAATTTTAATTAACACAGAAATAAAATATAATTTATGAAGTTTTCCAAAAAAATTTAATTTAAAATATGCAATAGGAAAAATGTTATGTGACTTTACAGACGAGCGGCACACCCCAAAAACGGCTTATTTCTCGAGATACTGATACTAATTTTGGTCATACTTTATACATATTTTTGATGGTGCTGAAAACTAAAATTAGGGTTGTTTTGAATTTTACGTGGGGGAACATTATCAAAATCGCAACTTTACCCTAAAAATAAAAAAAAAATCACGTTTTTTTGAGTTTAATTTGCTACAACTCTGTTCCATTGTAATATTTTTTTCTGATATTTTTATAGTATATATTTCTCACCTTTCTGAAGACAATGGGACCTGCTTCAATATTTCTGTCTTGCCATAAAGCAAGTTATAAATTGTTTGAAGTAAAAGGTACAGATTCTTGAATTGCAAAGTTTAATCGCAAAAGTTGAGTAACAAAATTTGAAATTTAGCTGTTTAATTAATTTTAAGTTAAAATTTAGAGTACAGAGAACAAAATGTTTTATAGAAAAAAAGTGGTGTAACTTTTAATTTTAAGAAAAACGTGATTTCATTTTTTTTTATTTTTAGGGTAAAATTGCGATTTTGACAATGTTTCCCCATCTAAAATTCAAAATAAAACTCATTTTCGTTTTCAGCACCATAAAAAGTATAAAGTAAGACCAAAATTAGCCATTCACCACACCGTGGTTGATATCTCGAGAAATGAGCGTTTTTGGGGGGGGGGGAGTACCACGTACCACTCGTCTATAAGGTCGCGTAACTTTTTTTCTGTTACATATTTTGACTTTGTGGCCTTTTTATTGTTATTTTTTAAATACATTTATTTAAAATATAATTTTACTAAATAAATGCGCAACATAATAATATTCATAAAATTCAAGTTTCTACCAAAATATATAAATATAATATTAAGCTTCAAATGCGGTATACTGTCAATGTTAAAAATGGGCTGCAATGGTCTAGCGCTAGCGAATGCTAGTTCGCGAATTTATTCTCATTCGGCTGCGCCCATCATTTTTTTTTACTTTAGTCGGAACGCAAAATACTCTTTCTTTATAACAATACTGCTTAAAGAATTTTTAACATTTTTGTTAACAAAGAACTTTGTTAAAAACTTTGACTTTTCTTATAAAAGATTGGTTAATTTCAGATCTTAGTGTTGTTAATTAACGTAACAGTGATTTTTTCAAAAAAAGGGGCTATCTCAGACCCCAAGGGTCGTAGGACCTAAAAATTTTTTTTAGAAGTTGTGTATTTTAACCAGCTTTCAGTATTTTTTATTGTCATTTAATTTGATCTAATTTCTACGAAATTATTGTAATTGTTTATAAGCTTAAAAACTGCTATTTATTAACAAATAATTTTGTGTACGTACATGTAATTTTTTTTACTTTTTTTTCATAGGGTATTAGTATACATCTTAACGAAGGAAATAAGTCCCTGATTATTGAGATACATTCAGCCATATTAACTGGACCAGCCTCAGAACTTAGCCCGTTTTTCAAAAAATATTATAAACAAATTAAATTTTGCAAAAACTATTTAACAGATCTGGACCATTTTTTGCACACCATTCAAACACCATAATGCCCTCAAGTTTGGGTATATTTAAACATATTTTAATAAACAATAAAATATTTATTAACAATATTCAAAAACAGTGATTTTGTCGTCCGTTTTGCAATAACTTTTTTGTTTATTAACCGATTTTAATTTAGGGTATCTCATTCGATGTATCTTTTTTTTCTGAAAAAGTTACCTGTGGACGTCAAATTTCTAAATAAACAAGTTTTTAAGTTATGAGCAAAAAACTAAGTTTGACGTTTTGATTGTTTATTTAAAAAATGTTCCACTAAAAAATTGATGAATCCCAAGATGGTAGAATTTTTGTCATATCTCATACTACACATTTCAACTGTCAAACCTCGTCTTTTCAATTATGTCGAAAAACGGCTTATTTTTTACTAACTTGATTGGTCTATTAGTAGTTATTGCGACAGATGGCAACTTATTTGTAAAAGATACCCCTGTTAAGATAGGCAAAGTACCGCAACACCCAAAATTCAATTTTTTTCATTTTTTTAACTGCGTCCTTTAGGACATTCAAAAATGGGACAAAAACGTTCAAACCACCCTAAAATGTGGGTGCTTGTTTGGGGGTCTGAACGTGTTTCTCCCATTTTTGAACGTCCTAAAAAAGGACTCTTCAAATTATATGTAGCCTATAAAAACCTTGATTTGATCTGTTTTGAAGTCTATAAAATGGGAAAATCCCCAAAACCCACTAAAAAAATAGTATTTCGAATTTTTGAAAGCGCACCTTACGAAAAACTTGAAAAATATTGAAAATTAGTACGTTCTTTAAAAGTAAAATATTGCAAAACCTCTAAATTTTAAACAACCCCTTGGATTGACATGAAATTTGGCATACACATAGCTAACAAGTCAAAGAAAGAAAGTGATATTGTGCCGATGTGTGCTTTTGCCATTGGGGTGAGTTTCACCCCCATTTGGGGGTGAAAAATATATGTTAGAAATGAGTCCGGAAATGGATAAAATGACTAATTCTAAGCAACTTTTGTTCTAGTTCAAGTTTTTTCACCAAGTTAATACTTTTCGAGTTATTTGCGAGTAAATATGTTAATTTTTCTACAAAATAACCAAGTAAGTATTTGGTCGAAAAAAAATTCTTATCAAAAATATAGCACGTAAAAAAGTGAAAAACATGGTTTATATATTAGGTCACTATACATAGTACAAGAAGAGTTATAGCTATTGAAAAATAGGTTCGTAATCGTCAAATTTCAAATCGAATATTTTGACGTGCCATAACCAAAAAACGAAGCACTTTTTTGGAGAAAACTCATTTTAACTTTTTTAAAGTATTTAAAATGCTTATTTTTGTTTTTTTTTAATATGTAGCATCAAAAGTAAAGAAGTTACGCTCAAAATAAAGTTGGTCCCTTTTTTTTGGTACGAAATCGGGAAATTCACCCCCTAATTAGCATTTCAAATGAACTTAATTGTTACCACTTCACAAGTTTTTTACTCTCGTATGTATTGATCATATGATCTGTAAGTTTCATCGGTTCAAAGTCCTTATTTTTGAAAGAGCTGTAGTTAAAAGGGCTTGAACGAGTCACTTATCACGAGTGTATGCAAATTTGGACACACCGAATCATAACCAATTTTTGTCTTAAACAAAAAAATACAAAATATTCAGAAAAGTAAAGCCGACTTTTTATTTTGTATGATTTTTGGTATCTCTAACAATTTTTAAGTTATTTTGAAAAAAAAGCATTTTTTTTTCAAAATTAAAATTTTTAAAAATTTGACTTTAAAACCAAATTTTTTCAAAAATAAGCATTTTGAATCGATGAAACTTACAGATCATATAAACACAACATAAGTAAAATAATTTGTGGAGCCGTAACGATTATGTAATTTCATTTAAGTTGCTAATTGGGGGGTTTATTCCTGATTTTTTTTTGCTAATACAAAAGGGACCAACTTTATTTTGAGCGTAACTTGCTTACATTTGATGCTAGAAACTTTTTTGATAAGAACATAAATAAAGCTTTTTTTTAAACACTTTGAAAAAGTTGTAATGTGTTTTCCCCAAGAATGCTTCATTATTTGGGTATTTCACATTGAATTATTCTATTTGGAATTTTTCGAATATGAACCTATTTTTCGTTAGCTATGACTCTGTTTTTGCAAGGTATAGAGACCTAATATATAGGGTGAGGCAGATAACTGGCCTATTAGAAATATCTCGAGAACTAAAGGCAACAGAGTTATGAAAATTGGAATAAAGGGGTTTTGAAGGATGATCTATTAAATGAAAATATTTTCATCTCTTTGCAACTTCCGGTTATACCGGAAGTTGCTTATAACTTCGTTTTTTTAAATGGAACATATATTTTTACATTTTTGGATTCTCTTCGATGTCTTATTTCTTAAAATATGAGGTTTTGTAATATTATACAGGGTATTTTAAAAGATAATTAAAGATAATTTCGTAGCAACATTCACACCCTGTAGAATTGTAGTAGTTTGACATCTAAAACTCTACTTACGTTCAAATGATTTTTAATATACTCTACTATTGTTAAGAATCATTAGTATAGCTAAATTTTTAATTTTAGTATACAGGGTTGGTCGAAACTCGGAATGCGTATTTTCTGAGTTTTCTTAAATGGAACACCCTGTATTTTTGTATTTTACTAAAATGATATTTTATAGTACTTTTTTATTTCTTAAGCATTCCCTATACCTATCTGCTTTAATTTGTGAGTTATTGGTGATTCAAGCTAAACATTAATTGCAACAAAAAATACGTAAAATTTTATTAGGTTGGCCGTGAAAATACTCAATCCCAAATAATTTTTCAGAAATAAATACATATTAATCCAGACTGGTCCTTAAAATTACCAATAATGGTTTAGCTATCAAAATACCTACGTAGTTAAGATTGTTGGTGCGATTAACAATTAAGCACAAATTAAAGCAGTTAGATATAGGGAATGCTTAAGAAATAAAAAAGTACTATAAAATATCATTTCATTACAATACTAAAATACAGGGTGTTCCATTTAAGAAAACTCAGAAAATACTCATTCCGAGTTTCGACCAACCCTGTGTACTAAAATTAAAAATTTGGCTATACTAATGATTCTTAACAATAGTAGAGTATATTAAAAATCATTTGAACGTAAGTAGAGTTTTAGATGTCAAACTACTACAATTCTACAGGTTGTTAATTTTGCTACGAAATTAATAAAAAAACGTAATTATCTTTTAAAATACCCTGTATAATATTACAAATCCCCATATTTTACAAGAAGACATCGAAGAGAATCCAAAAATGTAAAAATATACAGGGTGTCCCATTAAAAAAAACGAAGTTATAAGCAACTTCCGGTATAACCGGAAGTTGCAAAGAGATGAAAATATTTTCATTTAATAGATCATCCTTCAAAACCCCTTTATTCCAATTTTCATGAGTTCTATTGCCTTTAGTTTTCGAGATATTTCTAATAGGCCCTTTATTTGCCTCACCTTGTATACACCGTTTTTTTCAATTTTTTATAGGCTATAGTTTTGCTAAGAATATTTTTTTCGACAAAATGCTTAAGTTTTGAGTTATTTACGAAAAACCGTGGTTATTTTGTTGAAAAATGAACATATTCACTTGCAAATAACTCGAAAAGTATTGATTTGCTAAAAAAACTCTATAGAACAAAAGTTACTTAAAATTAGTAAGTTTATCCATTTCGGGACTTATCTTGGACATATATTCTTTCACCCCCGAGATGGGGTGAAACTCACCCCCAGGGCAAAAGCACACATCAGCACCATATCACTTTTTTTCTTTGACATGTTAGCTATGCGTGTGCCAAATTTCATGTTAGTCCAAGTGGTTCTTTAAAAAAGTACAGCAAAAACCGTGAAAGAATGTACTAAATATAGTTATTGATAAAATACACAAAAAAAGTTAGACACGCACATCTTAAAAAAAAGTTATACGCTTTTTGCAAAAAATATAATAAAAAAAACATTTAAAACAAATAAAGACATAATTTGTTGATAGCAACCCATGTTGATGATGTTGATTAAATACACAAAATAAAAAAAAATATACCAGCAGCCATCTCCAAAAAAGTTATACGCTGTTTTTCGAAAAAAGATATGTACTATATTGAGGTTATGTACACTCAATCTAAGGGACTATAAAAAATAGACATGTTTTGTAAAAGTCTTACCGTATCTGCGAATTTTTTGAAATGTTTAAATTGATTGCATCCCTCCTCAAAAAAATAATAAAAACAAAAATATGACGTTTCTGTTGGTGGGTGGTGGGGGAAGGGGTGGAGGGTTAAAATTGCATAATCGTATGTTTTATTGACATGGCACGTAAAAAATTTAAAAAATGAATTCTAGGAGTGACGGCATTTTGCCTATCTCAACGCCAACGGGGGGTACTCTTTGAAAATGTTGAATATGCATAGATATTAAAGGCATTATTAAAATATTAAAACGGGTGATCCAATTATTCAAAGCATGCATTGGATAGAAATAGTGAAGTAGCATAGTACATTGCTATCGAATTACGAGTAGGTACTACACTAAACAATAAACTTGAAATTTCTCTATTTCGCAAAAATAAAAAAGCAATTGGCCGATATAGGTATTCGTTAGATTGTGAAAATATTTAAAAATTTCATGGAACATTGATTTTTTGAAGTTGTTAGGCAAGAGTTGTACATACATTTGATTGTTTATATGAAAAGATTGATAAGTGCATATTATCAATGTAGATATATTTTATAATTAAATTCGAGGATCCAAACTCTACCAATTTTCCTTCTGTACCTTAAGTACCTATAAGGTTAATTCTCGAAAACTTGACATTTTGCAATCTATCTTCTTCTGCGATATTTTGGACCCTTTGGATAGGACATAAAAAATGATAAGTGGAGGGTTTTTTAGTCTATGTACTCATCTTAGAATTTAGTCAAATGCATTCAGTTTTGGATTTTGGATTGCAGTTTTTGTTAATTCATTAAAAGTACGAGCCTTGGTCAATTGAAACTGATTTTTGGCCCAGAAAAAAAAATATTGGCAAATACGAATATTTACAAATAATTTCCATTAAAATTAAGGTACATATCTCATTGTTTTAGCAACTTTTGTTAATTGTTGTTAACTATTGTTAATTGAAATTGTCAAATTGACGTAAATTTTATACCTACTGTCACTAGAGTTGTACAAGTTTGACTTGAATGTTTGAAATTGACTTGAGTTTGACATAATGTCAAGTCAAACTCAAGTCAATCCTTCCACAAATAATTCAAGTCAAGTCAAACTGGTCCATGGTTACAGGTTTGAAAATTCAAACTGTTTGTCAAACTAGTTTGAAAGTTTGAAAAATAATTTATTTAGTAGATATTTATACTTTTTTGTCGAGTTAGATGTTTGTTACCGAAAACAAAATTAAAAATACCATGAGTCCCAAATAACAATAACTTGATAGGGGAAGCGATTGTTAGTGAAAATAGAGTCATACATTCAAGAAAATGAGTCATTTACGCGTCATTGCTTGCTGGCAAGTTTTGTTTTAGCGAAGAAGTAGAAAGATACCAATATCTAGAAGCGATATTCACTAGGCAACCAAATATGAAAGATGAAAACCAAGCGAGAATTATGGCTGAAAATCTTTGTATCTTTGCTCTAAACAACTTTAGAAGTAAAAACATCTTTAGAAGGGCTAAGATAAAAAATAGACAGTGATAATACCTATTCGCGGTGTGCAAGTACTTGGAGGGGATACGAGAAACGATCGTGCGCGAATAGCGGAGAAATATTGATACTTTCTTAAATAATTCATATTGTCAATTGAAATTGTCAAATTGACGTATATTTCATATCTACTGTCATTAAAAAAGAAAAATTATATATTGCGCCACAATATTGAGATGATATGCAATTATTATATAAAGGTAAATTTAATTAATTGTATTTTGCTTGCAGTACTGCATTTTAATAACTAATTTTATTTACTACATACAATTGTTTAGGTTTTAATATCATAACCTGAATCTTATTTTTCCTACTTATTATTTTTTTGGACTATGGCCTTGGCAATTATCCAGTAACCAGGACTAATATAATTGGCCAATATAATTAAAAGTGCGAATAATGTTGCTGAGCGTAGAAACCAGGTGTCGCTTTGCCGAACTTGCACGGTCCCAATAGTATTATATGCCAGTGAAACACAGACAATGAACAAATCCAAACAAGTCACTAGTCATGTTGAAAATGTGGGAAAGAAAAGTCTTCAATAAAAATTTGGAGGAAAACTATGAAATGAAATGTGGATAAAATACCAAATTTAGATCTGGATCTATGGAGAACCGAATATAGAAGGGATCATAAAATCACAAAGACTGAGATGGTTGGGATATATCCAAAGGATGCCAAACACAAGACTTCCCAAAATAATACTAACGGGAGAAAAAGGAGGAAAGAAGGAGAAAGGTAGACCGAAAACCAGATGGAAGAAAGATGTTAAAAGGGACATAGAAGAACTTGAAATCACAAATTGGAAAAATAAAGCAGCAAACAGGAGAGAATGGAAAAGAAAAGTAAACCAAACCACGGGCTTTCTATGCCTGGAGAGCTTAATTATATATTTACATCTGAGTACATAATGTGTAAAGAGTTGTATGAAAATTACCATGATGTCAATAAAATTACAACATCCAAAGTGGACCTACTCTAAGATGGTAAAATTACTATTGAAATGTTAAATATTGAAAGTATGCTATAAAATTAAATGTAACTAAAAAATTCTGGTGCTACTATAGTATGCGGTCTACCTGCGCATATCTATTACAGTGCTATTATTATAATGTGCAGAATAATCCAATTTTGTGGCTTATTCCAAGCTAAAATAGTAAATTGATATGACAGAGTATTAATAACATTACATTTAATTAACAATTAAAATAATAATTCTCATATATTATGCGTTTTATTCACTTTGTAGAATTTCAAAATTTTTTTGACGGCACAAAAAATAAACTTGGATTCGTTAATTGAATAGTTGAGATAGATGAGAGTTTTTGTGCGATTTCTTTTATCTGAGGGCAGGTCGAAAACAAAATATGGTGTCAAGCTGTCAGTTCGCTCGAAAACGTAACAATACAGAAGTATTTTTTTTAATTCAAGATTATGTTATGCTTAAAAATCTACCGCTTAAAGGTTGTTTTCCTTTTTACATCATATATTTCAAGGACTTTATTACTGCCTTACTGCCTACTCCTGATGATTATAATAATTTATATAAAAAAAAGATTTAAAAATAATTGAGTAATAATAGTAGAGTTATTGGTTTTATGTCTATAATTTAATTTTTTTTCAGCTACAGTCTACGAATGTTATGTTTGGGTTTTAAATTTAAATATATTAACCTATATGCATTAAGTTTTCTTAATTATCCAAACTAGCGCATTTATAGGGTTTTATTTGTCTGTCTGCGGTTTAAGTAGTATCATATCAGCTAATACATTTCTATGTTTATTGAAATTTATCAAAAAAATTTTTTTGGCCTTGTTGGGTGGGGGGAAGTTTCTCCTATTTCCTACCCCATCCCTCCCGTAGATCCGCCACTAAGACATTATCGCACAAAGCACACACTTCACAACGAACGTAACTGAACGGAATGTGATATTCAAACTTCAAACTGTTAGAAGAAGTTTGATTTCAAATCAAACCTAAAGATATTGAACTCAAGTCAAGTCAAACTTTTTTACAAAATAAGTTTGGATTTCAAGTCAAGTCAAGTTTGTTGAGTGAAATCAAACTAGTTTGACTTGATGCATCTCTAATTGTCACTGAAGAAAATGGGACTTCGCAAATGATGTGTTATATGATTGTAAAAATTATGTGTTGCTCCACAATATTTATATGATATGCAATTATTAAAGTGAGTTTAATTAATGGTATTTTGCTTGTATAGTACAATGTTTACCTTTTAATAACATAACATCAAGCTTACTTTTCTTCTTATTCTTTTTTGGGGTATGGCCTTGACAATTATCCAGTAACCAGGACTAATATAATTGGCCAATATAATTAAAAGTGCTAAAAATGTTGCCGAGCTATGAAACCAGATGTCGCTTTTCAGAACTTGAACGATCCCAATACCATACCCTGCTTAAAGAAGGCTGTTGCTCGAAGAGTTCTTTTACGGCATTTTGTACATGTTTGTCCGACTGAAAACCGTTATGGCCGTTTGTTATACGTCTTATTCGGCCGCTTAGGACGAAGTGTGGAGGGTTCATTCGTCTATTCGAACGGATAACGATAAGCACGAATAGCAAATACGCCTATCCGTCCAGTTGTCGGTTTTTGGTTTTTGACACACTTCAAAGGGCAATACTTTTGGGCGCATACAGTGTAGCCGCATAACAAATAACACATAGCAAAGTGTGGTGCCGGCATTACCTTTTAACAAGTTTTTTAGTTGCTCAAAGATGTGAAAATTATAATACCTGACACTTAGTCGTCTTGCTGTTCCTCGCACAGAATTTGTCCGAAGAATTGTACGTAGAAATTGTTGCATTCACGGGGTATTTTATAGATGTAGTTTTGGGATCTTTTTTGTGTGTTTTCTGGTTTGGTTGGTTGGGTACACTGTCCAAAACCAAACCCAAGAACAAAGAAGAAAGATCCAAAAACTTCATCTACAAAATAAACTGTGGAATGTAAAAATTTCTACCACTTACCACCGACCACTAAATGTCGGGTAAAACGGGCATGAAACATACATCGAGAACAAAGACTTCGAGAAATACCAGATAGGCAAACATGCCTGGAACAAGGAGCACAGAGTACAATGGAAAATGCATCAATAATCATAAAACAAACAGACATGAAAAAGAGAAAAGTCAAAAAAGCAACCCTCATCCTACCGAAGAAAAATTTGTAGCAAACCCATCAGCAGCATGCAGCAGTTTTTGGTTGTCAATACTAATAGAAGAAGTCAACAACACGAATATGTTAACAATAGCGGAATAAAAGTATTTGTAGAAGAATTAGCAAGAGTCTCCTATACAATACATATGTATGCACCACACAATAGACGAAAAAACACTCTACCTACAAAACTTAATTTATACAACCAAAGGTATGATACTTATTTCACACACAAGTTAACACAAAAAATACAAAAAACGGTCAGAATTTGATACCCATAGTGTAACAACATCACCCTCACGCAAATTTTCGACCACAGACTTGCTGGGGCGTATGAGAGCTAGGCCAAATATGTCAATTTTTAAGAAGATATACATAACCTAATAAATGTAGAAACAATCCTCCCAGAATATTTAGAATAATCTTTTTTTGAGAATGATTTCCGGAGACGAAATTGAAACGTCAAACATTACTTAATTTTTTTTTTGGCACAGGCTTTTGCCATTCAGCCAGTCACAACTTTTTTAAGTTCTTCCTAAAGCAAAGAAAAGAAAGTAATTATCACAATACCTATTTGATTATCAGTAAGGAATAACATGGTTACTCGCTTCTCGTCTAGGGACCCATCAAGACATTAAATTAATACACAAACTAGACTGGGTCACGGAAAGAAGGTTTTAAACAAATGGGGTAAAACATTACTTAATTAAAAATATAATTTTCATTACACCAATAACTGTGGTTTAATTATATATACATAATATATTATTTAAATCTAGGTTGTTATATATTAGATCCAGGTAATGAGATAAAATAATGTAAAATTGACTTGGCTGGTATCGGACGACAAGAGATGGAGTGACAACCTTCGATGGAGGTTGTCACTTATCGCCAATGAAGCAGAATTGCTTATTATAAAGAGGAGGAAGAAGATGTGGTAATATCTCTCCCAAATAGATAATAGATTTTCTTTGGAGCCTACATCTATTGCACTGAATGTAGATGTGTGGTATACGTATACACGAAAGAATCTTACTGGTGGCAGTATGTAAATGTCTTCAAGGCTAATCAACTCCTTTGAAATCTATAATCTACCTGCAGGACTAAGGATTACTAATTCACCGTTGTACGAACTGTGCCACCTAGATTTCAGTAGCCTTCTCTTTTCATGCAAAGCTCATCCAGGAATAACCATTTAGTCTTTAGATCCTGTGCGACAAAAATGAATCAGGATATAATTAAAAATTCAGAGAAGAATAGGAAGAGCGTAGCCCAATCACCCCAAAACTATGAGAAGATGGAGAGAAACTATTAAAAAGCTGTCAGAAAAACCGCCTTGAAGGTCAAAAATACATAGTTGAAGAAGATCCAGCGGTACAGCATGAGCTGCAGACGAAGAAACATATTTATGAATACACCCAAATGAGGCTTGATAGCAGACACAAAGCCATCAAAAATATTTGAGACTGGTCTTGTAGTCGAAAGTTTACATACCATTGAGTAAATCATGTCCAATTTCATCTCCTAATATATACGTATTAAGATCATAATCTTCTACTTCGTCAACCATTTTTCATCCACTCTTGAATGTAAGACTCTCGCAATTGCTTCAATCTTTCTCTATATTGCGCCAATTTAATCCACTGTTTGCCTGCCACTGCTCTTATGTCATCTACTCATCTCTCTTGAGGTCTTCCCATGCTTCTTGTCGTCCTCTTTGGTCTCCATTCTCCATGTCCACCTGTTATCATCATATCTGGTTATGTGACCGGGCCAGAGTTATTTCATTTTTTTAAATTTCTTGCAAGATATCCCCGATCTTCGTTATACGTCTATTGTCAGTGTTTCTGATCTTGTCTCTCAGTGATATTCCAAGCATGATTCATTCCATTGCTCTTAGCAAGAGTCGGCTAATGGTGCGCGTCGGCTATTTATGCGCACCATTGTTTCTAATCTACTATTTAATATAACTTTTGTAAAAACTATATTCTCGCCTCATCTACTAGCAACTGCAAGATCTATGCCACACAAACGAACGTCGGGAGATAGGTAGGTACTTTACCGATTAACAGTTATCGTTTACCTGTTTTGGCGTGGTATGTTATTGTTTATATGTCTGAGAAAATAAGCGGTAAGTTTTTTCTTGATAGAAATATTGTTTAAAAAGTATCTACATATAGACGTTATTTATTTACTATTTTAGACACGCCTATAGTTATTTTTATCCGATTCTTTTTTGTTTTTACCCAATTTTGGATTAGGTGGTGAAGTTGAAGGTCGTCTAATGCTGCGCATTGCGCACCGTTAGCCGACAAGGTATAATAATACAAGAAATAATGATGCTCCAGTTCCAAGCATATCCAGCAGCAGCATTTTGGAATATCAAAATTTGCTTCTGAAACCACCCCAAACAAAAAAGAATTGCTGCAAAAAATCTCAGATATTAACAGAAAAGCCTAACAGAGAAAAACTTAAGATGGAAACTTAAAAAGAAAAGAAAGGCACTATTGTTAACAAAAGCGTAAAATGGACAAAGGGGCAAAGAGAACACCATGAAATTGAGAAAAGGTACAAAAAGGAAGATTTTTGAAGACAGCAGCTCCGAAGATATTTCAGAAAGTGAACTGTACGATGACGATAAGTTGGACGATCTCGTGTGAGATAAAAATGATTCTTGTGTTTTACGTGGTGATGGTAACAAAAAAGACGAGGTATGGGGTATGGAACGTGCTCGATATGTTACCAACGGACTCATGTCATTTGTATAGAAGAGGATAGTCCAGAAGGATATACATATTTATAACTTCTATAATGCTTAGATTTTTTTATATATGAGGGTATTAAACCCAAAGTGGTGTATCATATTTTTGAAACGAAGTAGGTCTTGCTTTATTATCTTGATACATGACTTCTTAAAAGGAAAAGTGGTGTAAGTTTTTACTGTATTACTGTTAAGACTTACACTACTTTTCCTGATTTTCCTGATGAAAAGAAGTCTATATATCGGGATTAAAAAACGGATCTTTCATCATTTCGAAAATATGATTTACCTACACCATTTTCGTTTTACCAGCCTCATATCTGTAACTTGGTTTCTTATCTTTTTCCGCTTATTTGCTTGTCGCTTTAATATTTATGTTAAATAAACTATATTTTTGAAGATAATTCTTAAGTTCTCTTATTACACAGTTATCCGACATATGCGCACTATTACCCGAATAGGTCTGGTAATGGTGCGCGTTACATTATTTGAAATTTCGACTCTCGCTTTTCTACTGTTCAACTATTCATTGAATGCGGTCTCTACCAATATACCTAGGCTCCTGAAGTATATCTTCAAAAAAAGTTGGAAACTGAAATATTTTTGCAATATACTGAATTTTCCTTAGGTACGCACCAATAGCCGACTCTCCCCTACATTTAGTTCTTGGATATTATTTGCTGGAAACCTGGATCATGAAGGTTAACATGATGAACAAATTAGAAGCCTTTGAGATGTGGTCGTATCGTAGAATGCTCAGAATATCTTGGGTTCAACGCATTTCAAACAGAGAAGTCTTAAACAGAGTAGGTCAAGGCGAAGGTGACTTAATGAAGATGATAAAAAAGAGAAAACTTGAATATCTGGGGCATATAATGAGAGGTAGCAGATACAGGATGCTGCAGTTAATACTCAATGGAAAGATCGACGGAAAAAGAGGAATTGGTCGAAAGAAATATTCATGGCTCCGAAACCTTCGTCAATGGACTGGCTTATCAGCAGATCAATTGTTACATGCCGCACAAGATCGAGAACGATATCGGCAAATTGTTATGGAAGCTACCCACGCCTAAAAATTTGGGCACGGTACTTAAAGAAGAAGAAGATATTATTTGCTATTAAAACTATATCACCTACAAATCTCAAATGGTTTATGTATGATCCGTTGAAGTTTATACCCTTTTTGTTCCATTCTCATTTCTTTAAAATGAATGTGTATCTTTGTCTCACTCCCCGTTGTCGTTTTATGGGATTCCATAAAAATCAAAAAAAAAATCCAATTAAAGAAAATAAATCAAATCTTAAAATTAGCAAAAAAAATAAAACCTACAAAAATCAAAAAAAATGTTTAACTAAACTAAAAGTTTATGATCATAGTTTTATTTAGTTGTTTAAATGTCATTAAAAGGTACGAAATGAATTAAACTAAAATATGTGTTAACATAAATATTGCGTTAATCTAGACAACAAAAGTAGAAAATATCTATAAACTTTATTTCTGTAATTGTGTGTTTTCTGGATATTTTCAAAGATAAGTGGGCGTAGGAAAGTATTAAAAGTATTTTCGAAACCAGCTGTTTTCCAAAAATAAATCTGATGTGATATGTACTCTGGTAAAAGAAAACTGCCAATAAATTGTTTAATGTAGTTTGTAAAAAATATGTTGCCAACTTGTGAATTTGGTATGGTTTAAGATTAAAATTTTATTATAATAGGTGGGAAAATATGCATTTTAAATTGTGGATTACACTGGAAAACATCACAAACTAAAATATAGACAAGAAATAACTTTTTCCACCTACCTTTACCGAAAGTATACTTTTACGGACCTGATTGTAGGGGGCAAAGTTGTACCTACTTTTCCTCCCTAGGGAGGAAAAGTAAAAGTGACGTCATGGTATTTCATTCATGAAATATAACTTATTGACGCCCTGTACAATATCTATTTTCTATTACGTAAGTATCTATAAATTTTAACGTTTATTTATAAAACACCCTGTATTTTGCAGAATGGTAAAAAACAGTAAATTTTTATTTCGATTTAACAATGTTTACATTAATAATTTGACTTATATTTGACAGTTGACAGTTATATTGTACCTACTTGTTACTTTTAGTTTTAATAAGTTTTGTTGGTTAGTTACATACATAAATTAAGTAAAAATGAAAAATGACTGTTATTAATTTGAGGAAGGTGGAAAAACCATATGTATAACATGGGAGTAAAGTGCCTTTTTCCCCCTTGAATGATTACTGCCCTCCGCTACGCGTCGGGCAGTGAACTGCATTCTCGGGAGGAAAAGTAGCACTTTCCTCCCTTGTTATACAAATAGCTATTACATATCAATCAATCTTCTACATAAGTAGCATTATAAGTTGCCAGATAATATTATTTAAAGAATTTAAAGGCAAATATATCTTCTAGCTACATAATATAATGCCATTGGTAAAAATAAACACACAGTCAAAAAGTTATTGTACACATATGGTAAAAATGTATGGGTACACAAGCATTATTATTTTTTGCACGAAACCAAATAAAACAAGTAATTGGACTTGGTAAGTCCTAGATTTTCACCCAAAGTAATCGAAAGCAGTAGTAGTACCGAAAGTAGTAGTAAAGTAAGAGTACCTTTTAGTACTATAATACCTTACGATTTAATAATCCAGACTCAAAAATGCTTAAAAACTGAAAACAAAAAAGTTATACGATAATATAACTGTTGCCCTACCTAAAACGGACGTCTATGACCAGTACTAGAAATTTGTAATTAATAGAATCGACTTATCCCTAAAAGATAAATATGTGTACCAATTTTCGTTCGTCTAAATATAAGCGTTCTGGAGATATTTAAGAAAAACTAATTACCAGACGCCATCTTTAAATAGCTTTAGCCCCTTTAGGAAGCATTTTCGGACTAGAAGAATTGGGTTAAATTGTCTTAAAATTATCTGAGGAATCTCCTGTCTTCTTTTGTCGGTAGAATTTCTGGACACCTTGTATACGATTTTTTTTACAAATTTATCACCTTTAGTACCATCCTTGGATTATAAGCTTTCATTTGACACCTCATTCGTCATTCAACCTGGTATAAAGACGGAGGAGTTATATTCGAGGTCGGACGGACATACGGACAGACATTCTTCTTCTTAACGTGCCCTATCAAGTCCCCTTGACGTTGGCGATTAACATGGCGAAACTGTCTCTGTCTCGAGCTATTCTAAATAGGTGTTCTGCTTTCTTTATTCCTGTCCACTCCCGGATATTCTTCAACCAAGAGGCCTGCTTTCTACCAATTCCTCTGCGTCCTTCGATTTTACCCATCATAATAAGTTGAAGAATATTATACCGGTCTCCCCTTACTACGTGTCCAAAATAGGCCATCTTTCTATATTTGATGTTATCAAGCAGCTCGCGGGTAGCATTTGCTCTCTTAAGGACTGCCACATTTGTCAGCATAGCCGTCCATGGTATTTTTAGAATACGTCTGTGCAGCCACATTTCAAAGGCCTCCAAACGGTTAATGGTGGATATTTTTAATGTCCATGCTTCGACACCATACAAGAGGACTGACCAAATGTAGCATTTAATCATGCGCTTTCGAAGTTGAAGTTGCAAGGTATCATTACAGAAGAATGACCTCATTTTTAAAAATGTCGTGCGGGCTATCTCGATTCTACATTTTATCTCTTTATCTGGATCTAGTTGTTCAGTAATATGGCAACCAAGATATTTAAAACTGGGTACTCTTTGAATCATATGACCATCAACATATAACCGTGAATCTTGATGGGCCAAACGGCTAAATACCATGTACTTTGTTTTTGAACAGTTTATATTTAGGCCAAACTCTCTTCCCACTCTGTCAATGGCATTTAAAAGGTGTTGTAATCCATTCATATCATCACTTAAAATAACTGTATCGTCTGCATATCTGATTGTATTTATCAGAATTCCATTAACCTTCACACCCCATTCCAAATTATGCAGCGCTTCCTTAAATATTCTATCTGAATACAAATTGAACAACAGTGGGGACAGTATACAACCCTGTCTGACGCCTCTTTGTATTTTGCATATTTCTGTTGATTTTCCATTTATGCAAGCTGTCGCTGTTTGACGCCAGTATAATTTTTCTATGATTCGTACATCTTGACTATCAACTCCTTTATCCTTTAGTATTTTAATTAATTTGTGATGTTGTACTCGATCAAAGGCCTTCTCATAGTCAATAAATACAGCAAAGACGTCTTTCCTTTGATCTCGGCATTTCTGCAATAACACATTTAGTGCAAAGAGTGCGTCCCGGGTTCCCAGTCCATTTCTGAAGCCAAATTGTGTTTCATCCTGGTCTTCTTCACATTTATCTCTGATTCTACTGTGGATGATACGTAGAAAGATTTTCAAGGTGTGGCTCATAAGGCTTATCATTCTATAGTCGCTACAGTTTTTCGGACGTTGTTTTTTTGGTAGGGTTATGAATTCGGACTTTAACCAATCTTCAGGGATATCACCAGTCGAATAAACATCATTGAAAAGTTTAACTAGTATTCCAATGTTTTCCTCATTTATGAGCTTCAACATTTCTGTAGGTATGTTGTCGGGACCAACGGCTTTCTTGTTTTTTGCCAATTTTATAGCATGTTGTATTTCTGATTTTAGTATTTCTGGTCCTTCACCTTCATCTAAAGTGTCCAGTTCTTCGGGTCTATCATCATTATACAGTTCATTTATATAATTATACCAGGTAGTTCGGATTTCGTGTTCGTCTATTATCATTTTTCCCGACGAATCGGTTATAGTATGTGGAGTTTTCTTATAATAAAGACCAGCTACTTCTCTAACTTTTTTAAACATATTAAACGTATCATGTTTTTCATTCAACTTTTCTAATTCCTTGCATTTATCCTCCATCCATTTTTCTTTAGCTACCTTTATTTTTTGTTTAATTAGTTTTTGTTTTTCTTTGTATTCTGTTTTGTTATCTTTCAGTTTTCTTCTCTGCTCCATCAATTCCAGGATTTCATCAGTCATCCATTGTTGTTTTTTGTGACTCTGCATCGTTGTCGTATATTTTTCCATTACTTGAGGAGTTATATTCGAGGTCGGACGGACATACGGACAGACAGCCTAGGTCAAAGTTTTCACCTTTAGTACCATCCTTGGGTTATAATCTTTCATTTGACACCTCATTTCTCATTCTACGTGGTATAACACGGTGGTACGACAGACAGACGGCGGACGGACAGACGGACGTGGATAATTCAAAGTGTTCACGTTTTTTCAAAATTGGGTGAAAACAAAATTTAAAAGTAGAAACCTCGTGTATAAGTTATAGGTAAATGTTGTTTTGTATTGATATTAGAATGCCAGAGAACACAGAAAAGTAGAATATTTAGTATACACTACAGTCTATATATGAATCAACATTAAAATCTAAGTAATTACGATTTATAATTATCGTCATCAATTAGCATCTATATTAAGCATCTATACACTGCTGAGCGTAGGCCTCCTAGAAAATTGTCCACCTATCTCTGGCTTGAGATTATTTCATCCAATTTGTGATGCTGCGCTTTATATTATAATCCGTCTATTTAGTGGGTGGTCGTCCTCTGCTTCGATATGCCTCTTGTCTTGGTTGCCATTCCAGAATCTTTCTGGTCCATCTATCATCCGTCAATTTGGCAACATGTCCGGCCCAAGCCCTTTTATCCATGGCTATTCTTTCAATTGCATTCGTGACTCCTGTTCTTCTTCTTGTTTCTACGTTTGGTACTTTATCTCTGGTGGTAATACCTAACATTGATCTTTCCATGGCATGTTGTGTAACTCTTATTTCATTTATTGTTCCTTTTGTTAGAGTTAATGTTTCCGCACCATATTTAAGTAGGTACCAGTAAAACACATTGATCAAAAACCTTCCTTTTCAAACAAACTGGAATATATGACTTGAAAATGTTGTTCAATCTATCAAAGGCAGCCAGTGTGAGATAATTTCTGGGAGATAGTATCACCCTGTCTAATTCCACTTTCTGTTCGGAACTTTTTGGTGTCTTCATGAAGTCGGATACAAGCTGTAGCAGTTTCGTAGATACTCTTGATCAAGGTAATCGGTAGTAAATGCGGCAGTCAGTCAATGCTCGAAGCATTTTATGATTATCAGTATCAAACGCCTTTTCATAGTCTACGAATATAAGAAAAATAGGCTTGTTGTATTCTGTGCACTTTTATATTAGCGTTTTAAAGGGAACGGAGCAAAATACAAAATTTTGACGAATGTATTTTCAGTGTGTTTTAAATGTATTAATTTTTTTCGAATCCTGAGAAAACTAATAAATATTTTTGAAAAATTTAAACGCAGTATGAAAGATTACATTATTACTGAGTGCCGAAAGTCCCTGAAAACTTCTATAATGTTTATTTTAATAAGTTATGTACAGGGGTGAAAATAAAGGAGAAAGTTTAGTGTGATTTTTAATTGCAACTATTTCTTTCAAAAGAAACTTTTTATTTATTATAAGGGACTTTCGGCCCTCGGTAATAAAGTTGTCTTTCATTCTCCGTTTAAATTTTTCAAAAATACTTATTATTTTTCTCAGGATTCGAAAAAAATGAATACATTTAAAACACATTGAAAATTTAGTCATGCGTCAAAATTTTGCATTTTGCTCCGCTCCCCTTAATAGCTTGTAGGTGATCATTTGTTCCTTATCTGAAGCGGTACCCAGCATGTTGTTAAGGTTGGTAAGTATCCAGTTTGTTCACAAGCCGTTTTGTTTATTGTCTTCGTGAATAGTTTGTCATGTACGGGAGAGCAAACTAATAGGTCTGTAGTTTTTTAGGTCTAAAGTGCCACCTTTTTGTGCATTATGGATATTATTGCATTATATCATTGGGAAGATATTACGCCTCTTGTCAAGCAAACATTGAACATCTTTTTCAATATATTTATTAATGTTTTATTAATGTTTCTCCTTCTTATTTAATTTGTTCTGTGACTATCCCATCTTCTCCAGGTGATTTTTTTCATCTCCGGGAGAGCTCATTTTATTTCCGCTGTTGTGATATCTGGGATGTCTTCTGAGCCTATATTTTGGACTTTTGGTATTTGACTTTCATTAGAATCTGGAAGTTCTTCTCGTTTATATAACTTTGAGTAAAATGTTTGAATCATCTTTAAAATATCTTTCTTGTTTGTTTTAGTTTCTCCCTTTTTATTTACAAGTTTACAAATGTTTTTCAATCCTTTAGTCATTTTTGCCATTTTTCGGCGCAGAACCTTTAAACTTTTATTTTTATCAATGGCTTGAGCTATGTGTTCACTGTTGAAATTGCTGACGTCTTTTCTAATTGATTCTGAAATATCTTTGTTTAACTGTGTGTTACAAAATTATCTCTGTATTTGTCTTTCAGTTCTCTTCTTTTGTTTATAAGATCTTTAGTACGTTGGGTGAGTTTATCCTCCTTGTTTTTTCTTTTTTCCTTATATTTTGTATGAGCGTTTTCATACAAAATATTGTAACAAAGGAGTACTCTTGACCGACGCATGTGTAACAGTTCCCACCTCGAACATGTTGGAATGTTCTAGAGTCAGCGCGACATGTACTGAAAGTGACGAAGAGGGGGACGAGCGGTACGTGGAAGATCAAGCGAATACGAGAGATGGCGAGTCTGGATTTTTCGAGAATCTGTTATTTCTTATAAAAGCGGAAAACGATGTTAGAGTTAGTCAGTCTGTAAAATAAATTCGTCTGTACAGTTATATAAATAAAGTCATATACATATAAATACGAACCGCTCGCTAGTTGCATTGTAATTATAAGTTATTACAGAAACAACCGCTACAATATAATATTTTTACACAATCCTCTAATACTACCTTACTACCTACTACTTTGTGCACTATTTGTCTTTTTTATTGTTACTTTACATATACCTACCTACCTCAACTGTTTCTAAGTTGTGGTACATGCATTAATGACAAAAGTAGATCAATTAATCATCTGTGGAAGCAGTTAAGGTCGACAAATCATAAAATAAAACAATTCTTCAGTCTAACCTTGACCACATTATTTTCTTACGATTTTCAAATATTTATCTCTTTCCTAGTTATGTCATACTTCATTTAATCTTTCATTCATCAAGCATTACAATCCCTAGGGATTATAGCTAAAGTCATGGGGTTCAAAATCCTATTTTTAGTTGAGGTGGATTACTTCTCTATACCACTTATAGCTTGATGTGTGTCTTTGCTGCTGTCGTGACTCTTTTCTATTTCTTCCTGTCCTTGCACTGAACTTTTCAGTCTTTAACATTCATTGATCTTATGTCTTCTTCTACATTATCCAGATATATTATTTTAGATCTTCCTCTACACCTGTATACGTGTGTCCAGTCAATGTATACGTCCTATCCATTCTAAGCAAAGAGATTTTATGTATCTGACTACATGTTCTCCCTTTAATTCTTCTTAAATTTTGACAATTGTTTCCATTCATATTACTCCTTCTTTTGTTACATTGTGCCCCAGTATCTTTCTCATTATTTTTCTTTCAAATTTCAGGAGGCTATCTCCTCTTTCCTGTTAATCGTCTTTGTTTCTATCCCATATGTAACTACAGGTCTTATTAAGGTTTTATTTATGTTCATCTTTGTTCTCTTACTTTCATACTGTTTTGCTTCTCAGCAGATTTCTGTGCATTCCATATGTTTTTCGACTTTCAGAATTCTTTCCTCTGTTCTCCCTTTTCCAGTTTCCCCTATTGTTACTCCCAAGTAGCTAAAGGTGGATACAGTTTCAAATTTATGGTTCTGTTATTAGATATATTTCTGAGTTATTGTGTCGTCCTTTCCTATCGTCATGTATTTTGTTTTGTGCTAGCACTATTCTTTTCGCTTCCTTATCTAATATTTCAACTGTTTTATAAGTGTCATCTTCGTTTTCGCTATGATGACTAATTCATCTACATATGCTAAAATCTGAAGGTGGTATGTAATAATGTTTTTGATTGCAAAGTTTGTCCTCATTATTACTTCAAAAATCAGGTTAAACAGTGTTGAGGAGACCTTGCTTCACGCCTTTATTTACTTTGATCTCCTTAGAAGTTGTTCCGTTAAAACTGATCTTTGCTGTGGATGTTCTACTGAATTCTCTGATACTACTTACTACTTTCTGCACTATTTGCCTTTCTTTTTGTTACTTTACATAATATACCTACCACAACTGTTTGTAAGTTGTGGTATATGCATTAATGCCAAAGTAGATCAATTAATCATCTGTGAAAGCAGCTAAGGTCGACAAATCATAAAATAAAACAATCCTTCAGTCTCAGTCTAACCTTGACCACATTATTTTCTTACGATTTTCAAATATTTATCTCTTTCCTAGTTATGTCATACTTGACTTGAGATAAATCCTGTTTTGCATCTATCGATAAAGTCAACTTTCACTTGCATTTTAGTATGGTAGGTAGTGGTTACTTTTATTTACCAGTAAGTATTGACCAATATCAAACACATATCAGCTGTAATTAACCTATATACACTTGGAAAAGAATTTGAAACGGCGATTGATTCAATTCTTATTTTGTACATGTTTCAATGTGATTATGTTGTTAAAAATAGTGGAAAGATTTGATATTTCACGCAATAAAACCAGTGGTGTACTACGAAAGAAATTAGATATAAATATATTACCTACTCTCATTGGATTATAGGATAATTACCAGAGAACGGCAGTTCTCGTCAGTAACGCACACCCACACCCCCCTACACGCGACACTATATATAATATACACGAAATTTTCGATTTTCTAAATCTGACGGAATTGAAAATTGTGTCAACTTCCATCTTAAAGTTCAGGAAAAGACTCACCCATTCATATGTCAGCCATCCATTTTGGTCCAAGGGTGTGGATTTTACGGCCCTTCCTATTTAGGGCCTGTTTTTCGTTCTCGTCCCCAAAACTCCCAAAAATTTCGAATATTTAAGTTCCACCTTTGCGGCTTCTAATAGTACTGATCATTACCTTTTCAACGTATGTCTAATTTTGAAAATCGGTTATACCATTCAAAAGTTCCGAGCTCAGAAATATGATTCAATGTCTATTTAAAAAAGGGAAAATGTTTGTGGATATGTATGTGACTGGAAAAGTTAAACCGATCTGAATTTTTTTTTCTGTCAAAAATGAATAACCATTTTCAATTTCTTTGTCTGAAGAGGGGGTTAGGGCCGATTCAGAACCGGTGTAGTTTGTGACTTTTGACCACCCATAAGCCAGCTATAGGACTTGGTAGGTACAAAACGGCATATTTTTTGGGGGTACATACATATATATCTTCGGTTCAAGAAGAGAAAGGAGAATCCCAAATACACCAAATCAATAGTGTTGAGTTAAGCTTTCAAATGGTGTCTAAGCCGTCAGGATCAGACATACACACAGCTCAGTATCGCCGAAAAACTGAAAAACTAAACGTTGAAAATTTTGGGTTTTCGACAATTACCTACTCGAAAGTCAACCTACGAATTGTGGCAATAACTGAGCGTTTGTAGAAGGGCTCTAGACGAATCTGACAGTGCATACCTCATATCCGGGAAAATTCGAATTTTTAAGTTATAGGCTTCATAAGTATGATCAAATATATTTCCTATGGGAAAAACGGGTTAACAAGCTCAATAATTCCTGTAATAGCATCAGTTATCATACTTCTTGTCAATACGTTTCAAACTTATGTTTAGTGATCAAAATCGGTTAAGCCGTTTAGAAGTCATTAAGCTACAAAAGTATAATAAAATTAACGATTATTCCCGAAATGGTTTATGTAGTTGTAGTGGTTACGACGCTAAATTTGATCTGGCAACGTGCAATCCGAGTTCATTAACCGGCCATCCCAATATTTTTTTTCAATCTATTTCGAATAGAAAAAAATCTAGTGTACATTCGATGGGCACTAGATCATTTGGGAGATAATGCGACAAAGGAGACCATTTATAAAGCTTAACGTGTAATCGAGAAAAATTGCATTCAATTTCATACATTTCATTTATAAAAAACTTTGAAAAACTCCAGATACAAGAATAAAAAACCGCTAAACACCGTAAAAATGAGTGGCGCATACAATATTCCAGCTACAAAAGATCTGATATGAATATTACGTGGCGCGAAAATGTATTTTCATTTTGATGCAAAATAAAATTTTAGTTTTATTTTAAACGATTTTTCCATAATATTTGCTAAATTTGAAGTAAACCCGCCACAAAAGAGTTTCAAAATTCAAATTGTATCAAAGTTACTCTTTTGTGGCGCGTTTTACTTCAAATTTAGCAAATATTATGGAAAAATCGTTTAAAATAAAACTAAAATTTTATTTTGCATCAAAATGAAAATACGTTTTCGCGCCACGTAATATTCATATCAGATCTTTTGTAGCTGGAATGTTGTATGCGCCACTAATTTTTACGGCGTTTAGCGGTTTTTTATTCTTGTACAGTAGGAAAAATGAAAGAATACCCATGAACGAACATATAAAACACGCTGTAAAATTGACCAGCGCAAATACATGTAATAATTATTATTACATGAACTTGCGCTGGTCAATTTTCTTTGTGACACGGTGACAGGAAAATACAGCGTGTTTTATACGTTCGTTCATGGGTATTCTTTCATTTTTCCGACTGTATGTATAATATACCGACGATTTATTTATTAAGGATTCCCTTGGGCTCCCCTTACGTAAGGCGATGATTTATCATATCTGAACCGAAACGAAACATAAGTTGTCTTTCCTTTTCTCAGTTTACTCATATTGTGAGTAAACGGAACCAAATTTTGTTGAAATTTTATCCTAGACGAATGGACGAAATGTGACTGCATATTGTAGAGTCCCTTTCGTCACCTTTATTCGTCACCTCCTTGCCTTATAAATTCTAAAAGGCAGAGATTGAGGATGTACCTAGAAATTGGTTCCACAAAAGGTTTCAGATTTTTTACGACCTCATTTTGACAATAAATAAAGTGAGAACAAACAACATGGAATCCAACGAATTTATAGTTAATGAAGGCCTCAGACAAGGGGGTATACTTGATCCCATTCTGTTCAATATTGTATTGGATGATAATATCATCCTAATTATATTGTTATGAAGAAAACCTAAACAGATACATCGAAAATATATGTTGGTTACAGAAACATGAAAGCGGTATAGTTAGCAGAGTGTGTGTTTGCAGATCAGTCAGTTTTGTTCTGAGGAGACGAGAAGGCACTCAATTGGGGTTGCTCTATCACAAGTTTAGTGTCGTAACCACTAGACAATTTGGGCGATACTGGGACAAAGGCGACTATTTATAACGTTTAACGTGTAATCGAGAAACATTACATTCAAGGTCTTACCTACATTTAATTTATAAAATTTTTTGAAAAACTCCTGATACAAGAATAAAAAACTGCTAAACGCCGGAAAAATGAGTGGCAAGCACAATATTCTACCTACAAAAGAGCTCATATGAATAGTACGTAGCGCAAAAATGTATTTTCATTTTAATGAAAAATACAATTCTAGTTTTATTTTGTGAGATTTTTCCAAAGCCGATGCCGCATGCCGCACTGCAGGATGCTAGATGGTCGCTTGGAGGGTGTATTTTAAAGGTGGATGGCGGAGGGGCGCTGTGATGGCGAAGTGAAGAAAAATCGACAGGTCGAAAAGGTACACATTGTTTTTTAAATTCACCTGACTTAAATATTCAATTTTTTTAATGCAATTACAAAGAATAAATATAACAGATATTTTAAGCCATGTTTCGTCATATAGTGGGTCTGCTGGGTCCCAAATTGCATTTCTTTTATACATAGCACTTATTACGCTTTCCTACATAGCCAGGCTACCCAGATGGAATATCAAACACGACTGATTTGGGTGGATAGACGCCTGGCGAACCACCGGATGGTTAGATGGTAGTGTGAAGCCACTGCGGCTACCATCGTTTTGTTACTAGTAGTACAAGTAGCTAGATGGTCGCCAGGCAGGTATCTACCATCCACCATCCTACCAAACTTCCTGCAGTGCGGCATCGGCTTGGGTAAAAACATCTATCTATTTATTAATGACATTGATACATAAATAACTATTTTTATCAAAATGAAATACATTTTTGCGCCACGTAATGTTCATATTATCAGCTCTTTTGCAGCTAAAATATAATTTGCGCCACTCACTTTTAGGGCTTTTAGCGGTTTTTTATTCTTGTAGAATTTACTCAAAATATTAGTAATCCACTCCTCTGATAAATTATCTTTTTACCAATCTCATATCTTTCAACACAATAAAATTAATTACATGTTATCCAAAGGAACTTTCCGTCTAGTCTCGTTATGTCGTAATTAAAATTAACAAATAGAAATGAACACTAAAATAGGGTGAAATTGCAGGATAATGAAAGCCAAGTACAACGAAGATAAAAAAATTAATGAATCTATTATTGAAATATATTATTCTGTTGCACACATCTTGTAAAAATATTAAATTAAAAAATTATAGGTTGCGTATGCAATCATGACATACTTTGTTATTGCAGCCTTTAGCTACTAGTTTAGATAATAAATTACACCGTTTAACGTGATAATGTGTGAATATGGACCAGGGCATTAAGCACAAAATAAATCGATTTCTAAATACAGCACATAGAGGCTTGCACCTTTTTTTCATTGTCTTCAGGATGATGTCAGGAAAAAAGTCTAGTATAGAAAAATGAGTGGAAATGCATAGTTGCATTTTAAAGTGCATAAAATGCATCCAAAAGTGCATAACAACATGTCAAAATAAGTGTATTAGGGAACCCTTAAACGCCTAACCTTTTTTAGGTTCCATGTACGGCCAAGGGTGGGTAAACCTCGAAAATAGCTAATATATTTATTGAGAGTTGTTGAAAATTGATTAAACTTAAGATTCTTATGCTTAATAAACACAGCATCGCCTAAAATATTAATATAAACAATTTACAAACCTTACAACAAAATTACAATGTACATCAAAATTAACATACCAGTAAAAGCCAGTAATTCAGATTTGTCGTTTTTGTCCATATTCTTCCTTTCAACCTCCTCATTGGCGGATAATTATATAGATTATATAATTATACGTCGATAATTATATGGATTATCTACCTACCAACGAGAAATTATATATAAACCTTTAGTAACAAGTTTTACCAAGGGTGTACTTTTTATGCCCACCCATATTTCACTCAAGATGCTACTTTTATTTTCAAAAATATCGGTAGAACCAAATTAACATTCAATATAGGGCTGTCTTTTTAACAATAAATATATATTTTTTTAAATTTTAAACACGTAATAACTATGTTACAAGGGAATACGCATTAGGTGGACATTTTTTACCCACCCTTGGGCGTTTAAGGGTTAAGGACCATATTTTGTTACTCGGAGGTTTTTGGGTTAGCCGAAGACGAATACGCCATCAGAAACGACCACCGAAGCACCTGGTGCCCAGTTTCACTGCTAAGGCACATCATCTGAAGTTTAGAAGTTTCGAGAGTTTTTGGCACTAAATTGAAGCAAAAAGATTACTTGAGGGTTTTGGGGTCACTGAACAAGAATGTCATCAGAACCGACATCCCTATACACTTGATGCCCAAAAACAGGTGCTCAGAGAGTTAGTTCTGATGGCGTATTCGTGTTTAGTAACCCCTAAAAGCGCTCGTGTAATCTGTTTGCATCAATTTAGTACCGAAATCCCTTTAAACTCCAGAAGATGGCGTTATCCTAGACACCAGGTGCTCCGGGTATCGCTATTGTCGGCGTATTCGTTTTCAGCAACCCCAAAATCCACCCGAGTAATCTATTTGCATCAATTTAATGCATAAAACTCTCAAACCCCAGAAGATGACATGCCTTAGCAGTGACACTGGGCACCAGGTGCTCCGCGGGTCAGTTCTGGTGGCGTATTCGTGTTCAGCGACTCTAAAAACCTCTAAGTAATCTGTTCGTATTAATTTAGTGCCGATAATCCTCGAACCTCCAGATGACGTTCCTTAGCAGTGACCCTGGGTACCAGGTACTGTGCAGGTCAGTTCTGATGCCAAAGTCGTGTTCAGCGACCCCAAAAACCTCCTAGTACCAAAATCTGGCCCTTAATATGCTTTTTTTGACATGTTTATGCAGTTTTGGGTACATTTTATGCACTTTAAAATGCAATGTAGACTTTTTTCTGACATTATCCTGAATACAATGCAAAAAGTTGCAAGTCTCTAGGTACTGTATTTCTAAAATCGATTTAATCCGTCGTTTTTAGTGCTAAATGCCCTGATCTAATAATCTATTCGGTGCTTTAAAATATGTACGGAAATTATAGAGAAAAGACTAAGACAAGAAGTAGAAATGGAATTGAGAGAAAAACAAGCGGCAGTTAGACATGGAAAACAGACAAATAACAACATATATGTCATTAGTAACCTAATCTAAAAGAGCATTAGACACGGGGTGGGGGAAAACTAATATCAGCATTCATAGATCTAAGAGCAGCATTTGACGCGATAGAAAGACAAATTATAGGGAAATGCTTGAGGAAAATAAATGTACCAACTACATTGATAAAAATTTTAGAAAGTACTTACAAAGAGGTAAAAGGAAGAGTATATACAAATAACAGGGGACAGATCGGAAGAATTTAATTGGAAGAGAGGTATTAAACAAGAAGATAGTCTCAGCCCTTTGGCCCTTTGCTAATCATAATAGTAATGAACCAATTGATAAGAAATACTAGAGTAAGAACCAACCAACTACAGACAATAATAACGTATGTCCCTGAAGTTTTCGGAAAATTTTAGATTTAAAATATTATTAAATATAATAAAATATAATAAAAAAAAGTATTATTGGTAGGAAGCATTGGATCAAGTTGCCATTGGAAACCAAAGTTAGGAAACAACTTAAACGATATAAACAATGTCATTTTTGACAAATACGATTCGTTAAGATGTCGTACAAACTTAATATTCGTCAAAGTATTTATCGTTTACTTGGACATGTACCAAAACGCGATATTGTAAGAATTTTTAGTGTTTAATATATTCTGTGTCAATGATTTACCAGTCAAATAAAGAGTGCGAAAATGGTATACCATGCCTTAATTTAATTTGCCCAAAAGTGAAAGACCAAGAGTTTTAACTCCTGCTCGGGAACAGAGATTAAGTATGGAGAATCAATTAGGAAAATCTTTGCGAAATGTTGGCCGAAGATACTAGTTTCACGAATTACTGTATGTAGAACAATTTTTAGAAATTATTTAAAACTATATAAAAGAAAAAAGCTCCTAAGTACACACCAACACAGTTAGAAAAAATTCCTAGATGTTGCCTTGCATTGAGACGTATTCATTTTTCTGGTAAAATTCTCATTATGGATGATGAAAAGTATTTTACTTTATCCAATTTCGAAATGAACGGTAACGACGAATTTTATGCACGCAATGTACAAGATGCACCGGACGAAGTTAGGTTTAAAGGAATAGTGAAATTTGCCGATAAAATTTTGGTATGGTGTGCCATCTTAGAAGCTGGTGTTTCACAGCCGTTTGTTCGCGGTAAATCTCTCACTGTTGACATTTACGTTGACAGGTGTCTTACAAAGCTTGTTCAGTTTATAAATACTTATCTCCCCAATGATGAAATCATATTTTGGCCCAACCTAGCGCCATGCCATTACGCTAGGAAAATGACAGATTGGTTAATTGCTCAAAATATAAATTTTGTTCCCAAGCGCGACAACCCTCCAAATGTGCCTCAGGCGAGGCCTGTAGAAGAGGTTTGGGCTGTTTTGAGTCGAATGGTGTATAATAATGGCTGGTAAGCCCAAAATGAAGATCCGCTGAGACGAAGAATTTTGCAAAAATTTCGTGAGATCGATTTAGAAACAGTCCAAAGGCACATGCAAGACTAAATTTACCTGCCATCGAAGATCACTGACATCTTTCTGTTCTATAAAAATACATTATAAACCTTAAATAACCTGTAGACTTCATTTCCTGTATTTAGTTAATAAAATAAACTTAATTTACAAGTACAAATACATATTTATTTTTTCCGAAAACTTTACGGACATACGCTAGGACACCATAGATCATACATTACAACCGGTAGCAATAGAGTCCTTAATGTATGAGGACGACATAGTGATAATAAGCAGATTTCGAGAATAAAATGCAAAAACTAATATATGTCTGACCATATAGAACAAATAGAAGAACTAAAAATGGAAATAAACGAGGAGAAAACTAAGATAATGATAATCAGCGGCAAAGAGGATAAAGAAAATAATAAAATAAAGATAAAATGTAAAAACTCAAAACTAAACTAAACTGGCAAACTAAAAACTGGAAATATTTACGACTTACGAATACCTAGGAAGTATAATTATTACTAAAGACGGAAAAATGGACTGAGAAATAACAAATAGAGCAAAGAAATCAAACAAGTTATACTATGCGTTATCCCCACTACTGCGAAAAAGAGAACGTACACGAGAGACAAGGATAAAAATATAATGACACAATAGTGATACCGACTGTGTTCTATGCAAGTGACTGGACAATTCTGGAAAAACATAAGAGCAAGATACATGCAATGTAGATGAGATATCTAAAAAGGATAGTTGGAAAGACAAAATGGGATAGATTAAGCAACGAGACTATTAGGAGAATGGCCAACCAAAAGCCAACAATGAATAAAATAGCAAAGAAACAAATGAACTGGTATGGGCATTTGATGAGGATGCAACACAACAGAATTACAAGAAAAGTCCACAAAACAAAGAATATCTTAAAAAAGAGGCAAACCAACAAAAAAATGAATACAACAAGTAATAGAGGCGGGAAAAGTTAAAGGAAAATCACTCGAGGAATTGAAAATAATGCCAGGAAATAAAAAATAATGGAAGAGATGGGTGAATGAAAATTAAAATAGCTAACACAAATCCGACACCCTGATAGAGTAAAAGGAAGGAGAGAAAGAAAGAAAGAAAATTATAAGTTGCCTATGCAATCATGACATACTTTGTTATGGTAGCCTTAAGCTACTACTTCAGGTAATAAATTACACCGTTTAATGTGATAATGTGTGAATAATCTATTCGGTAGTTTATTTTATAGCTATTTGTTTATGGCATACAAGACATAACATTTGTTTGAATCTTAAACAGTAGTAGACAAAGATATGGAAATGTTTTAACAAATATGAATTATTAATATCCTTTTAAATATTTATTCTCGTCTTCTTCCTGATTTAGTGACAGTACGGGGAAATAAGTAATAAAACCCTGTTCGGGACAGTGACAAAAGACTATACAGGGTGTTTCATTAATAATTGGAAATATTTTAACTGTTGATTCCTGGGCTCAAAATATTAGGGTTTAATCCAAATCACCTTGTCCGAAAATGATTCTTAAGGGAACTAGAGCTCTTTGAAGTTGGCGTATTTTATTTGTTTTTTTTAAATACCTCCAGAACGTTTCTATTTAGAAAAACGAAAACTGATACTGATGTTTATCTTCCAGAGATAAATCGATCCCATAAATTGCGAATTTCTAGTACCGGTCATAGGCGTCCCTTTTGGGTAGGGGAACGGTTATCTTATCGCATATCGTCTTTGTCTTTAAGTTTTAAGCATTTTTGACACTGGATTATTACATTGTAAGGTATTTTAGTACTAAAAGGTACTCTTGCTTTAAGTCAATAGAATGCACCGTTTCCTAGAAAAATCGATTTGAAAATTTTTTGTTTTTTGAATTTTAAAAAAATTTCAAAAATTCTTAAAAAAGTAACGGTGTATTTTACCGACTAAAAGCAAGAGTATTATTAAAGCACGAATTTCAAGATGCTGTCTTCGAAGACTTGGTGATTTGGGTGGTTAAACCATAATATTTTGAGCCCAGGAATCTACAGTTAAAATATTTCCAATTACTAATGAAACACCCTATATAAAGAAAACCTATACGTTAACTGAACATACACTAAGCATCAAAAATAACGCACCAAAACTCAACTGTAGCCTTAGGCTTTCTTAACATTTTGCTTTTTGTTTCATTCGCTTACGTTGAATAATAAAAAAGTTAGGTACTTTAACAACTAGCAATGTTATTCATCAATACAGGGTGATTCTAAATAAGTGCGACAAACTTTAAGGGGTAATTCTGCATGAAAAGTAATGACCGTTTGCTTTAAAAACATATGTCCGCAAATGCTTTGTTTCCGAAATACGGGATGTTGAATTTTTTTACAAATTGACTATTTATTTATTGCTTTAAAAATGGTTGAGTTATGCAAATGAAATTTGGTAGGTTTTAAGAGGTAGTTATTGCGCATTTTTTGACATACAATTAAGAATTTTATATTCGCCATTGGCGTGCATACGGGTATAAACATTTTAGATACATCCCGTATGCACGCCAATGGTGAATATA